>NC_091850.1:35582259-36832259 GCF_037783145.1 Equus przewalskii
AAAATAATTACTACTTCTATTCCTTGTGGGCTCTCTCAAAGATAACTCTGCTGACCTGTTGACAAGTTTTTAAAGACATTTCACACAGTGTAACAGCAAGTCACAGTACAAACCACTTATGAAGTTGAATGAGAAAAAGTCCAATATCACAGTACAGACCTCTAAACTATTCTCTCTGATGTCTCCTTAACGGAAGATAAATATTTCTCAAATAATGTTGAAACATAGTGTGTAAATTGAGGACACATTACAAAAGCCATGACAAGTTTCAGGCACAAACATTGCTCTGATAAAGTCAACCAAAAGCCCTGATGATAAACTGATAATCCAGAGGTAGACATACAAAAGTATGCTGTACAAAGTAGTGATGATCCTTATTAGATATGGGTATGCCACATTTTGGACATACCAAAAGTGTGTTGAATTCAATCACTTTGCTAGGAGGAGTGTTGCTGAGTCTGCCCATAAACAGATAGACATGAGAGAATTTGCTCTTACAAAGATTTCCTTTTCATATTGATTCACTTTCCGGTTTCAGTTGCCTATCTAGTTCCTGTAAATGTATGAATCCACAGCCTCTCAATTCTGATTAACTGGCACGCCTATCTCTGTGCCATACCACATTATTTTCATCATCTAGCTTTATAGGAAAGCTTAATATCTAGTGGATTAAGCGCCATCCCCATTCCGTCTCAGTATTTGCTTGCCAATTATGACTCCTTTAATATTCTATATAAATGTTTCAATCAGTTTGTAAGTTTCAAGGATAAAATTACTTAAAGATATTTATTAAAATTGTCTTGGATTTAAAAGATTTAATTGGGTATACTGAAATTTTTATGGCGTCTTATGATTTATGTAAATATGTATCTTTCAAATATTTCTTAATTTTCCTCATTAAGTTTTTATAATTTTTAAAATGACTTTCATAACATTTATTAGGTATATGTCTATGTCTCTTATAACATTTTTGTTGCTATAGTTTACTGAACCTTTTAAATTCAATTACATTTTCTAATTGTTTCATGGTAAATACAAAACTTGCTGATTTTTTATGTTATCTTCTATCTAGCAACACTACAGCATTCTGTTATAAGGCTAATTCACTTATCTCTTGGGGTTTTTATGGAGAAGAATCATATCAGCCACCTTTAATTCGTGATGATTTTTTTCTTCCATTGGATTGTTTTTTTCTTCTGAAGATATTGTTTCACTCAGCCAGGGATTTAAATTTGTTCATATTATTTTTATATATTTTCCAGTTTTCAAATAGCATACAATCAGTTTAGCAAATAGATCATGTTCTCAATCACGAAGAAAACTGAAAGTCCTTCTTAATAAGAAAAAGTATAAGCTCAATTTGTGGTGATATCCGTATTTTTAAAATCTTCTTAAATATGTTAAGAGGATAGATCGTATGTTAAGTGCTCTTAACACACATACACACACACACCAACAAGCAAAAAGACATAAGGAAATTTTTGGAGGTGACAGATATGTTTAGTGCTTTGATTGTGGTTATGGTTTCATGGGTGTATACATATGTCCAAACTCATTAAAATGTATACATAAAATATGTGCATATTTTTACATATAAACTATAGCTCAATAAAGCTTAAAAAAAGAATGCTAAAAAATTTTATTCTCTAAAAGAGCTTTTAAAAAACAAAGCATTGTAAGAAAATACTATGTACTACTCAATGCCAGTGAATCTTAATGTCTCATTATGATACTGGAAATTACAGAAATTAACTTAAGAAAAATGAATAGATAAAATAATAAAGTGAACAAATAATATGATCATACTCGAATTTTAAAAGTTCTAAAACCAGAGTTTAACAAGTAAAACTATAAACAAGTAAAAACTATAAACTGACCTCCCAGGCAAAATTTATATAATTACCAACAAAATAAATGGCTAAAATGTTAGCTACATCATGTCCTTTCAGCAAACAGAGTTCATTCTGGGAATCTAATGAACTGAACCATGTTACTACAATACATGGACCAAAAAGGACCCATTTAATATTATTTTAAAGTAAGTTGTTATTCCTTTTAAAACATGAAAAAAATGAACTCAATGTTAAATTTAGTTATAATATGTATAAGTTGGTTTTTTATCTGTCTATCCATCAATTGATCTATCAACCTATTGATCCAACCAGCTATTGGTTTCCTATAAGAAATAATTAAAAAGTGTATCTTCTTTCCAAATTATATTGTAATTTTATCATGATCAATATCAGAATATACGTTTTTTAAAATTCTATACAAAATTATTTTAGAATTCATAAAATAAAAACAAAAGCATTTATGTAAAAAAATAACCATAAGGAAAGTACGACACAAAATAACAATACACACACACACATATCTACACACAGATCACCAGCAACAAATGGACCTTCGAGTAAACAGACTAATAGTGTTTTCTAGGAGGAAGGAAGTTCATCTACTGAATGACCTTAAGAGAATACTAAGGATAAGTAATGACTTATTAAATCCAGAACCTATGAGCCATGGCTTCCTTGATAACGACACATAAACTTAAAAAAAAAAAAAAGGACTCTGGAATTTAAAGTAGACATGTCCCAAAACTTAAGTGCTTTCTCCATTGGACAGGGTGATCCCACAAACCTCGCTTACAGACATCATGTATGATTCTGAGTAGGAGGAACATACCTAATGTGGAAAAGAAGGATTTGAACAATAGCCCTCAATGATATATAAGATCTCTAATTCATGTGTGTATGCTTTTACAGTCTGATCTTAAGTGATAGCTCATGTAAAAAGGTGTCACATAATCTGTGTTTGTTCTGCTTCAGTTTTGTATTACATTTTTTAGTCACTTCAAATACTGTTTCACCCCATCCTCTCTGCTTCTCTTCTGCTACTCCAGTTATACATACATGAGGATGCTATACCATGCTCCACATGTTTCTTATACAGTTCACATGCATTTACTGCACGGATCACACTCAGCTCACTTGTAGCTCACGTGAAGTTCATTTTGTAGTTCACGTATCTTTTCTTTCTGTGCTTCAATTTGACCAACACATATTGATATCTGTTTTCCAGGTCACCAACCCAACATTCAAGTAACTGTTCAGCTATTAAACCCATTTTAGTGTTCTTAGATTCAATATCCTAGATAATCAATATTCAATATTCTATATTCTATAATATTCAATATTCTAGAATTTTAATTTGATACCTGTTTATACATTCCATTTTCCTGGTGAAATTCTCCATTTGTGTTCTATTTCCTTTTACATATTAATCAACTCTCTCAGATTACGTGCTTTTGACTCCAAAATAGGGATTAGCTATTACTCTGTTTCTATGATCAATTAATTTTCTTGATTTGCATTTTTTTGGGTCATTTTGCCCTGTCTCAGTGAGCTTTTCTTTTATTTTATTAATTGAACTTCATGTTAAGTGTGAAAAATTATCATGTGTTTGAGTAGGTGCAAGTCATCTTGATGCGGTGAGAGCCTGGGTTGATTTGAGTCTGTTTCAGCTTTGTAAGGGCTGCTCCTCTCCCTGTTTGCTTCACTCTTGCAGTTTAGCTTTTCAGAAGGCTCAGCTGAAACTCTGGGCTGTTTAAGGGCCTCTTCTGTTTGCCTGTTCCTGAGTTCCAATTTTTACGTCACCAGCACAGTAAGACCGACAATACTTCTGCTCAGATTTTTAGGATCTCAGCTACTGCTTTTGGCATGATCTGTAGTCCTCTCAGCCCTCAAATTGTCCTTCAGCCTGGGTTGTTGGCCTCTGAAGTTTTGGTTGCCTTGGTTGATTTTCAATGCCTTCAAATTTCGTTATTTTTACTGCAATTTGTTTTTAAAAAATATTATCCAGCTTTTGTAGGTGCCCTTAGTGGAAATGTTGCTCTGACAAATCTAGTTCACTATAGCCAGACTGGAAGTGTTGTTTGTTGTTTTTAATTACTTGTTTCATTTCCTTTTTAAACAATTAGAGACTATTATTTTTATTTCCTTAAAAATAAAGAAATGTAAATGCATTCTTTATGCTTTGTGTATGTGGCTATTATATTTTTTTTCTGTTAAGATAAAAATTCTTTCAAAGACAGACAAACACAAAACAAACAAAAATGTAGCTAAGTAAAAACTCCTAGGCTACTGTTTGATTTTCCTATAGTTAAGCTGGTAGGGGATTGAAGAAACAGCTTATTTTTTCTTTATATTGAAAAGATATTCAGCAAAATACAATATCAATACTTTAAAAATTAAAACTCTCTAATATCTAAGAAAAATACGTTTCTGTCTCAATGATCGCTAATCCTCAGCAAGATCTGTTTTCCTTTTCTTGAGCACACATTTCAGTTAGATTTCCCATTTCTCTTGCTGGCAGGTAGAACAACGTCAGTGAATTTTAGCCAAAGGAATGTGAGCAGAATGAATATATGATCACTAAATATCACCCACATGTATTCTCCATTGTTGTTCATGTGAGAGGCAACTCGGGGATAAGTGGTGATGACGGTGACAATACAATAAGGAGCATGGACTCTTGTGTTACCACTTGTAGAGGAGCTAATTAACCTTGCATTAGAATATAACATGAGCAAGAAATACACTTTTATGGGGTTAAGACACTGAGATTTGAGAATACATTGTTATAACCCTTAGCATAGTCTATTAACCTATTTATATGGTAAATACTAAATATTTTAAATCAACTTACATAGATGTTAATATTATTCTGTACTTATTCAGAATTGTTGGCCAGGCTCAAAACATTAATATTGAGTTAGTCATTCCAAGCAAAATAGCAATGTGTCAAAATATGAAATCAAATTCATAAATGTATTAATTAATGTAACAAATAGTTGTTAAATAGCTCATATATAATAGGTGTTATTCAAAACACCAGAGATTTAGCATGAAAAAATAAAAACTTCTGTCACCCTGGAAATTACATATTAGCTGAGGAACTCCTATTCTACATGAATACATAGAACAACAAGGGAATTTGAGAGTCATAAATATTAAAAAATATTTTCTTACTTAGAAAAAAATACAAATTCCATAAACAATCTATTTAAATAAATTAAATATTTAAAAAATATTTCTAGTTCTTTCAAAATAAACAGCATAAAAGATATTTTTTTAAAAAAGCTGTTGATGAGTTACACTATTTTATTTGACAAAATACAACGGTTGTAAATCTTCTTTTTGGTTATTTTCAGACATTAAAAATACTTTGGTGTATCACTCATTTTTGAGACAAACACAATCAACATCTCAACTCAAGTACCTCTTTTCTCTGATTTGTTTTCTGAGAATACTTTCAATTGAACTGAAAAAATTGGGGCTCAGATTCTAATCAAAGCAGTATAATAAAAAGATATGAATCATTTGCTATTTTAGTGCTGCATTTCCATCTCTGAATACCCGGAGTTAGTGGGTTTTCCGATACAGTTATTACTTGTTCAGGTAGATTTCCTCAAATATCTAGCTTGTATATTCATGGCTTTCTCTTAATCATAATATACATTATCAAAAATGCATATTGCAAAGAAACAGAATAAGAGAATTGTAACAATGACACATTATTCAGTGTTCAATGTGCAGTCTTTGCGAAGTAGTTTTTAGGTTTCTTTGTCATTGAAGACCTTCTCATTAGATGATTTACGAAGGTAGGCTTTGCTTGAAAAGACAAAGTAACATTCATAGCAAGTCTCCTTTTATGGAGATCAAGTAGAAGTGAAACAGAGAAACAGGAAAACGGAATTAGGACTTAGAATTAAATATGACCAAAAAAGAAAAAAAAAGGGGCCAGCCCAGTGGCATGGTGGTTGGATTTGCGAGTTCTGCCTGGGGTTTGTCAGTTCAGTTCCCAGGTGACGACCGACCTGCGCACCGCTTGTCAAGCCATGCTGTGGCAGGTGTCTCATATATAAGGTGGAGGAGCGTGGGCGCAGATATTGGCTCAGGGCTGATCTTCTTCAAAAAAAAAAAAAAGAAAAAAGCCCATATGTACACAGACCCCTTTCAAGAAGACAGTCTAGCTGTACAGCTATAAAGAATTTGGGTAATTGATGTGGCTTCTTGGGACAGACTTCAGCCAATGACTGAGCAAAGCAGTGGTAACAACAGCCTTGCCTTTCTTGAGTGGCCCTCAGACAATAATTGTACAAGTCACTTGTTCAAGGGCCTAACCGTTCCACCCAAGGCAAGACCATCCCACCCAGAATTTTCCTAGGGGCTAGTAGAAACTATCAAGTCTGCTTTGTGGCCCCGAAGAAACAACTTACAACAAACATCTTTCAAATTAGGAGGAGAGAAAAGACCATAAAAATAGAATTTATTTTACAATTTCATTTCGGAGATTAGAGTTTAACAGGATTAACTTTCCTTATCATTATGCTCTGACATCAACATATGAGGTTGAAAGACTTGATTAGGTATGCATTCAGTTATGTTTGTATCAATTTCAACATTTCTAAGTGGATAAAAACAACACTAAGATCCTAAAGCCTGGTGAATCCTGTCCTAGCTTCTCACTCATGATGTTATTTTATTTTTTATATTCTCAGTTTGTAACATTATATATGAACTGACACTTTTCAACTACAATCTAAGTATAATTGTGTGCAAAAAGTATATTATTGCTATAAATTTCCACTGTAAAGAGACCAAATGTTCGGAAAAGGGAAAACGTGCCCAAGACTAGAGAAGTTTGATGTTATTTAAAATTAAATCATTGCATACAGATAAATTAAACAATTTACACTTTATAAAGTTCATAATTTTGGGAAAATATGTCACATAATACAAAAAATATCTTAATCTTGGCATATGGCATAACTAATATTTATTAGCCAGTGTCTCTTTTTCAGAGGCACACAAAAAAGACAAACTAATGTCTAATGAGCACCCGAGAAAAAGGATCTTGGAACTAGTTTTACAGCAGAGCACCCTAAGTCCCAGAGTACAACGCCATAGTCAATTACCTAATGTTGCTCATAGCACTGATAAATTGATATTGATGATATTTGTATTTCACCACACTTCTCCAACTAGTGGTATGAATCTTACTTATCACATTAGATATTAGTTGTGTAAAAAAGCTGGGAACATCAGAGAAGGATTTTGAGTAGTTGCATTGGAAACAGCCTTATATCACCCAGGGCTACACGCTCTTTCTGTCTACTACTGTAAAACTTCAATAGCAGAGAAATAGACTCAAGGAATTAGTATTGATTCTCAGACACAAGCCTCAAGTTGTTGTCATGACAATGAACCATAGCTACAATTGTGTTCTCATTAGAAATGATACAGCAAAGCTCCTCACATCACACTACAGACATAGCAGCTTACTCTGCTTACATGCAAAGCCACGAGAAAAGGATACAGTCAATAAAAGCTTTCTATCTTGTCTGTATGCCAATTGCAACTTGGATATGGATTAGTAAATTGGCCAAAGTGTGTCTGCCCATATGACCTGTGCACAAATTGTCAGATTGCTACATTTATCTTGGGCCATCTGCATTGAATACTGTCCTGCTCTTTTTTCCCTCCGATTTCAGAAATCAAATGGATTATCCTAAGTGGGTGTATATTGCTGTGTGAGCTGATTTGGGTAAAACAATGTGATTCTCCTGCTGGAATAATAATATACCTAATGCAATAGGTTTCGATGGAAAATAAATCTCTACACCAAAATACTGTAAAGAAGATAATTCACATTTCTCCCATTTGTACATCCAAATAAATAAAAAAGAACAACTGTTCCCACTGACTGCTAAAGTTCTGTAAATTGCCTTATGTAGGTGTGTCCAAGCACATTCGATTATGAACAGGTTATTTGCAGATGCAAAATTACTATCTTAAATGAATGCAAATATTGTGTTTCTATATTTTAATGAGATACAGATTGATTTGTCTGATAAAACAATAACTCAAGTCAAAAAAGCTTATTTTTCAAAAGTAATTATATTTTCAAAACCTGAAATTAAACGTTTATTTCTCCAACATCTCTGATTACTCCTGTTCTAAAAATTCCATCTCTCACCAGAAAAACATTTCAGAGATCTCTCTTAACACAAGTTGATTTTTGGGTGAAGTGAACATGATCACATTTAGCCTGTCAATAAAAGCAAATAAACGCTTGGGCAGAGAATAACTCTGTGCTGAAAACTGTGAGCGGCAGTGCTGTTATTGAAAATAAAATAATGTGAAATCTGATTTCACTTGTGTGTCAACTGTGTTTCTATATTTATATCACAATATTTTTTTTTCTAAGGCAATTTAAAATACTTTGGGTTTCATTATATTGGAACTTCCTTATTTTTCACACTTCCAGTATCTTCCATAGAAACTAACAATTCAGTTGGAGTTTGGATTATGCATTTTAAAATGGTAGTTTGGAATGTAATGTGGGATGTGTATTTATTTTGATTAATGCTAAATGTCCAAATACCATGTGATTTGAATTATTATATGATAAAAGGTTTTTAAATTATGTAGCAGAATTAAAGAGATACTTAAAGAGATAATGGATAATTTTTTTTTTTAAATCTGTTTTCTCACTTTAGTTTAAGCTTAAATAACTTCATCTGTTTTTAAAATGCCTCTCATGATAGATTAAGCATAAATAATTTTCCTTCATGATAGTCTCATTTATGTAAGGAGTGTTCCATATCTTATTCATTTCTTTCTGCCTCATCAAAGAGAAGAGCAGTAATTATCTTATTACATATATATTTTAAAAGCCAACTAAGCATTTTGTACTTCCAAATATTTCAAATGACACAAAAATGATATTTTGTTTTTCTTTTTTAATAAAGACAAATCAAGCAAGCAAGAGAAAGAAACCAAAACTCCCCATATTTTTGTCTCACATATTAGCAAAGTCTTTTTAGATGAATAAAGCAATTTGTTTTACAGGCAAGACCTGACGAAGAACACTGAAATGAGATTTAAAAAGTGGAAATGAATAGATTTACTACAAACATTTTAGAACAAATGTTTCCCGTTGGGGGAAAAAAGACATAGTTCTTTATTTCCTAAAGACAATTTTTTCTTAATTATTTACCTGCCAAGTTTATATGTTGAAATATTAATTCATTAGATAGAAGAAATTAATTATTTGATCATAATACATTTTGAGGCCTCCACTGAGGTAAGCATGAAACAATCATTAAAGTGAATCCCTCTACGAACTAAGTCAATTCTTCCTAGTAGATTACTGTAAATTATCTCTAATTGTGTGCATCTATTGAATTATAAGACAATAATTCAGGGAAGATCATAGTATTAAAAAGTCTTACTATATATTACAAACATTTTCAGGATTCATGGTTTGGCATGATAAAATAAATTTTTACTGAAAATGTTCCTACTTCCAACCAGCCTTTTTTTTGTTGGGGAGGGGAAGATTGGCCCTGAGCCAACATCTGTTGTCAATCCTCCTGTTTTTGCTTGAGGAAGATTGTTGCTGAGCTCACATCTGTGCCAGTCTTCCTCTATTTTGTATGTGGGATGCCGCCACAGCATGACTTGATGAGCGGTCTGCAGGTCCACTCCCGGGATCCGAACCCATGAACCCAGACTGCTGAACCAAAGTGCACAGACTTAACCACTATGCCACTGAGCCAGCCTCTCAGCCTTTTAATTACTAAATACTTTCAGTGAAAAAAGAGAATTTTAACCCAGGTTACTTATTCAGGACACACACTTCCCCACAGCCCTGTGGTCTCACTGATCATACTCAGTAACTTCAACACGGTAACTTCTTTCTATTTTCTTGATTTATGTTGCTTCCTTCATGAGAATGTAAACTTCTAAGGGTGGAAAAGAAATGTTCTTTATTCATCATTTTATTAGCATCAACTTGCAAGTTTCCTGGAACACAATGGATAGTCAATAATATGTTACATTAAAAAAACGAGTGAATGAATGAATAAGTATATGAGAATAGCCTTTGATAGTCCTCATGACTGGCTAAGAAATTGAAGAAGACTGCTCAGCAAACATGAAAGTAAGGGCCCAGAATTAAGATTTGGAGAGGAAGAGACCTTTATTTAGTCTTGTAATAAAGATGTTTGCCTCAGTTTAGTGTTACCAAGAAATATGTGCACAAGGAATTATGAGTTACTTTCTTAGCCCATTTATAAAGTACATTTTTTATCCCATTTCCCTGTTACTGTGATATTTGTTCCAATCTGGAAAAAACCGTGATGGGCAGGAGGTATGAGTATTACTTACCTCAATACCTCTCTCTCCCATCCTCAACCCTTATCATGAACTCTAAGGATTCAATGGTGACAGGAGTTTCCCGGAATAGCGTTTGAACATTGTATAATCTGTTCTGTCACTAAGCATTATTTTAAACCTCAGGTCTTGTTCTTGGGTAAAAAGGGGGATTGATTCTCTTTCTGATTTTGAGACATGACCAGTGTGGAAAGATTGCTTGGGGCAAGAAGCCATAACACTGGCCATGAAATGAAAATGGTCTTTGGAAGCACTTCTGATCCAGCCTCACCGAGAGGTTTACGTCCTCACCTATTATAATGTAACTCATTTTCAGTCTTTCCCTTAAAAGCATACAACTGGTACATGTGAGCAAATTAGTGATAGCTCACACTTTAAAATGTCTTATGCAGAAAAATGGGCTCAAAGGTCCTCTGTTGGAAAAGTACAACCAAATCCTAAAGGCCTAATGTCACACACAAGTGTAAAATAAAATTAAAGTATTTGCAATTTTCTCACATGGAACAAAGTGGAATCCCATGTTAAATACATCCAATCGATTTTATGAATAACATTTGTGAAGTAAAAAACATCTAATGGTAAAGAGCAATTCATTCATTCATTTAATTCACAGATGTTTTATTGAATGCCTCTTCTGTACAAGACACACTTCAGAGCACAGAGAATGAATGTTGAACAAGATATACATGTTTTTACCTCTCTTCAAATTTACAATCAAGTTGAGGAGACAGACGATTAATAGATGAAAAAAAGGGAAGGAAATTTAGTGCAGTTAGTACTATATTGAAACTAAAAACGTGGGATACGGTAACTGCCTAGTCAGAGAAGACTCCTGTTAGGTCCTGATATTAATCAGAGACCAACATAATAAGAAAGAGTTATCTATGAAAATATGTGGGGGAGGAACATTCCCAGATGAGGTTGCAGCTGGTACAAAGACCCTACAGCAGGAATTAGCTTGTCTTTTTCTGGAAGAGAAGGGAGTGAATATGCTAGAATACACTAGTGAGTGAGAGAAGGGGAGTAGAAAATAAGTCTGGGAAAAAAGTCAGGGAGCAAGTGGCTCTTTGCATGGCAGGAGCACTTCTAATAAAGAATTCAGTGAGCCTAGCTATTTAATCCTGCCTATTGTGAAAAACTGTTAAACTTTCTTCATCTCTCATTTTAAGAAAAGCAAGCCTTTCAGGGAGCATCTGGCTCGGGGAGTGTGCAGTACTAGTTTGAGAAGCTAGAGTAAAAAAATTATTAGCATCAATTCTGCTTATTTATCCATCTCTTAGGTGAGTGCTGGGTACCAAGCTGATGGTAAAATAGAGTCAGTCTGGGGCTGGCCCCATGGCTGAGTGGTTAAGTTCACGTGCTCCGCTGCAGGCAGCCCAGTGTTTCGTTGGTTCGAATCCTGGGCGCGGACATGGCACTGCTCATCAAACCACGTTGAGGCAGCATCCCACATGCCACAACTAGAAGGACCCACAATGAAGAATATACAACTATGTACCAGGGGGCTTTGGGGAGAAAAAGGAAAAAAAAAAAAGGGTCAGTCTGAGGTGGAACACCCACCGTATTCAGAGGTTTTCTTCATTGGAAGAATCAAAAGCTGGCAGGAATTTGACATGCATTGTTTGAGGAAAAATTGGAGAAAATGGGATTCCATACTCTTGTGTTTTGTTTGACCAATGAGTGCAAAATAAACGAGCATGTCTGAATGTCAGAACTGTTCACTTTTAACAGTCTACAAGATTAGATAAAATTTCCCTCCTTAACTTAGTTATGAAGAAATCCAGAATATGGCACCCCAAAATTTACCTCTTTGATACAAGACTATTGTGAGCTGATGTCAATTAAGAAGCAGTAAATGCAGAAAAAGCTCCCACTTTTCTCCTTTTACTAGAGACAGATTCTTATCAGCCCAGAGAGGGCACCAGAGAATCTCCAAACAAAGCTTGTGAAACTAATCCTTATCTTTCTAGTTACTTCTTGACCATTTAGTACCCCTAGCCAAACTTCTTTGTCTTGTCAATTCTTCAGAAATTTATTATTTGTCTAAAATACATAAAAGTTTCCAGATCTGGTCACTTCTTCAGGTCTTCATTCTCTTGTGATGTACATGTAAAAATTTAATAAAATTTTTATACTTTTCTCCTGTTACAATGTCTTTGTCAGATTAACAGAAAGACACAGCCAGGAACCCTAAAAGCCTTGAGGAAAACTTTCTCCTCCACTACAGTTACAAGACCTTTTCATTGAATTCTGGACAGAACTTGATTGAATCCTCTTGCAATCTCATGAAGGGGCTAATCCATGGAAACGCCAAAGTCAAAGTGAACACCAGCGAGGGGAACACACTTCTCCCATGACTCCTGCCCTAGTTCCTGCATAATTGGAGAAAAGAAAGAAAAAGCCTTCCGAGCTTTTTGTATAGGTCTACTTCAGAATTCACTAAAATGTTTTATATTTCCACTGTTCTTTCTGAAAGTCATGGAAAGCAGTGTAGCAATGTATATTAAAATGTAGTCTGTAGGCAGATGGGCTGAAGAGCCAACAAGAATCACCACTTATTGTTCTGTGTAAACTGGAATTTCAGTTTTCAGCTCATGGCATGGGCAGGGTAGGTTAAATAAGTTAATATATCTAAAATATTTGGACCATTTTCTATTACATAAAAAGATGCTAAAATATGAGCTTTGAAAATAGCCTCAAGATGAAAAAAGATCACCAAGTAAGTTATCAGTACACCATGTAAACATTTCAAAGTATGATTCCAATGGTTTTCAATCTATAAGGAGATAATAAGTGAATCAAGGGTGTGGAAACTGAGAAAAGTTTTTCTAAGAGTATCTCTTCGGTGAAGCACTGTGCTACAATTCCCAATCTATACAAGGAGGAGGGAGCGATCATCTCTAACAAAGCACCATCCTCCTTTGAGGTTTAGTGAGTAGGGCTTCAAAGAAGACCACTAGAAAGATTCATCCAAGGCTCTCCTAAAATTTGGGACGTGTGTATCTCCCCTGAAATTTGGGAGAGCACACTTTGGAGTGGTGTCTGGAACATAGCTGACATGTAACCAACAGACAATCTCAATTTGCCTATGATAGCTGAATATAAAGGGCTTCTTATAGGGGCTAGACCACACACATTTGTGAGAGCTGGTTAAGCAATCTAGGTAATACTGTTTTCTGAGACAGTGTCAGGCCTGAAGAGGAAGGGTATCAGAACAAACTACATCCTGTGAGGTCAAAGTGAATTTTTATTCATCTCTCACGACTTCTAATTTCTATGGTGCCGGTGACCTACATGATAAACTGGAGGCCTTCCCTGCAGAACTGCAAGTGTGCTGGGCCCAGGATTTAAAGTTCATGAAGGAGGACATCTATTGGCTGCTAAAGGAGCTGCAATTTGAGACACTGGCTCAAGCCCATGAGGAGAGCTTCTAGATCGGGAACATACGTAAGCTGCAACAATTCTGGTTTTACTCCAACCTTCACAGCATAATAATGGATGCTATTTCACCTCTGTCATCCCAATGTCAAGAAAATTTCTCTTGTTGTCAACCCCAACCTAGAACCATACAGGAAGGCTACTTTTGAAAGTCTAATACCAGGTTAATTAAGTTGACACAGTACAAAGCCATCACAGGGTTGCACTAGAGAAAAATTAAATTCTCTTTTTTATGGTTGATCAGAGTGTACGCATATTGGGGTATTATCGCCTTTCTCATTTGCTTTGATTTTTAGTGAAAATTTTCTTGGGAGAAGAGGAATTACAGAGCTACAGGGAAACCTACCACACTCCATTTCCTAAAAGCAGATGAATCTATTTAAACTGTGTCCTATTTGGGAAATTGTGAGAGTCATTTTTTAAATGCAAACTGATGTCTTAAGTATGAGATTGGACACTCAATTACCAAATTGATTCTGTGTGTTTGAACCTCAATGTGACCATTATTACTAAGACATTATTACCTGAGAGTAATGAAAAATTCACGATCGGGCCAGCCCGGTGGTGTAGTGGTTAGGGTTGCGTGCTTTGCTTTGGCAGCCCAGAGTTTGCAACCATTCAAACAGATGTGAAGTGATATCTCAATGTGGTTTTGAGGTGCATTTCCCTGAGAATTAGAGATGTTGAGAATCTTTTCATGTGCCTGTTGGCCATCTGTATGTCTTCTTTGGAAAAATGTCTACTCAGATCATCTCCCTATTTTTTAATTGGATTGTTTGGGTTTTTTTGTTGTTGAGTTTCATGGCTTCTTTATATATTTTGGATGTTAACCCCTTAATGGATATATGATTTGCAGCTCAATTGTTAAGTTGTCTTTTTGTTTTGTTGTTGATTTCCTTTGCTGGGCAGAAGCTTTTTAGTTTGATGTAGCCCTATTTGTTTATTTTTGCTTTTGTTGCCCTTGCTTTTGGAGTAAGGCCCAAAAAATCATTGCCAAGGTCAGTGTCAAGGAGCTTACTGCCTATGTTTTCTTCTAGGAGTTTTATGGTTTCAGGTCTTAACGTTCAAGTCTTTAATCTGCTTTGAAATAATTTTTGTGTATGATGTAAGATAGTGGTCCAGTATCATTCTTTTGCATGTGGCTGTCCAGTTTTCCCGACACCATTTATTGAAGAGATTGTCCTTTCCTCGGCCTCCTTCATTGTAAATTAATTGACCATATATGTGTGCATATATTTCTAGTCTCTCTATTCTGTTCCACTGATCTATATGTTTGATTTTCTTTTCCTTTCTTTTCAGAGGAAGACTAGCCCAAAGCTAACATCTGTAGCAATCTTCCTTCACTTTATATGTGAGTGGCCACTGCATCATGGCAGATAAGTGGTATTAAGTCCACATATGGGATCTGAACTCAGGAACCTGGACTTTCAAAGCAGAGCATGCCAAACTTGACCACTACACCACCAGGCTAGACCCACTTTGTGACTGTTTTTTTTGCCAATTCCATACTTTTTTGATTACTGTAGCTCTGTAATAAGTCTAAAATCAGGGAGCATGATGCCTCCAGCTTTGTTCTTCTTTCTCAAGATTGCTTTGGCTATTTGGGATCTTTTGTGGTTCCATACAAATTTTAGGATTGTTTCTCCCGTTTCTGTGAAAAATGCCCTTGGAATTCTGATAGGGATTGCATTGACTCTGTAGATTGCTTTGGATAATATGGACATTTAAACAATATTAATTCTTCCAATATGTGAGCATGGGATATCTTTCCATTTCTTTCTGTCTTTGATTTCTTTCATCAATGTCTTATAATTTTCAGTGTACATGTCTTTTACTACCTTGGTTAAATTTATTCTTAGGTACTTTATTCTTTTTGATGCAATAAGAATGTTGAAGATACAAACCTACATTTGTTTAGCATAACTCTAAATGATTTGGTATCACTAGGACTATAGCTCTAAATCAGTCACTAAATTCACACATACCATGGGCTTATTTCCTTCAACAGGAATTAACTTAAATAAGATATAATTATACAAACTAATTTGAGCAACATTCTACATAATACCTGACTATAACTTCTCAAAACTGTCAATGTCATGAAAAACAAGTAAAGTCTGAGAACCTGTCGTATACCAGATTAGACTAAGGAGACACAACAATTAAATGTTATGTGGTATTGTAGATGGAATTTTGGAACGGAAGAAGGACATTTTCAGAGAAAATAGTGAAATCCGAATGAAGTCTGAATTTCTGTCAGTAATAATGTCCCAAAGTTGGCTTCTTTGTTGTTGTGTGTCACAATAATCTTAGATGCCAACGACAGGGAAAAATGGGTGAAAGGTATACGGGAACTCTCTGTATTATTTTTGCAGCTTTTCTGTAAATCTAAAACTATATTAAAATAAAAAGTTTATTTTTTGAAAAGTATATATATATATATACTTATATATATATATATAATCATGAGAAACATCAAATATTTCTAAGTAAAATTATTATTATTTTTGGCAGAAGTGTCCTCACCATTGTCTGTTTAAAAATATCAGACCATACAACTAGTTATCTCAATTATCTTGGTATAGAGTCCAGAAATGGTTTACCTTATAGAATATATAAGCAGTATTGTTTAAAGCCAGACATCTTATAATATAGTTTGAAAATTCATTTTCAATGAGAAACATTAAGACTGAAAATTAGCTTTAAACTTTTTTCTTTTATTAAGTATAAAATTACTGGGGCTCTGCAATAAGAGGTAAAATGGTTCTGGCTTCCATGGCTGAATGCTTGCTTGCTCAAGCAGATCAAAGGCAACATATTCTGAGAAGTGTTTTGAGCAGAGGAAGGATTAACTCCCTTACAGGCACAGACATCTGTTAAACAATTCAACTTCCACAAAATGATATCAATTCTACTTTCACTGACTTCAGTTCTATAATTCATTCAAGGATTTTTAACTGTCTTCAAGTAATAATAGAATGTAGGTGCACCAAACCCAGAATCTATCGGTGCGTCATTTCCTAAAGTAAATACTGATTGATCAAACTCCAATAAGTAAATTCAGGACATACGTCATATATGTATATGTATATATGTGTATTTTTTTCTATATGAGAGGTTGCATATCAAACAACAGAATAAGAATATTTAGAACTAAACAAAAAATAGAATAATGTGGGTATTGCTGAAAGTCAGTGATGGGGGAAAAAACACTATTCAGGAAGGAATGATTGAATGATACACAATTTTTCACCATTTCTATATAAACTTAGTATGCTGCTGGTCGATGTCAGATCAGCAGAGAAATACTTACACAGGCTGATTGAATTGTACACTCAACCCCTATATGTGCACATCCCCTGCCTTCCAGGTATCCTTCTATTCTGAATGGCATTTGATGCAATGTTATTAGCAATGAAAGTAACCACGGCATATTTCATGAGAATTTTGTCAAAGATAGCCTTAGTTTTATCAGTCAGTGCATTGTTTACAGAAGTCGTATTTCTGTGATGTCTCTGTATTTATCCAATGGTTATCACAACTGTATAGCTAAGCAGGTTTGTTTTTGTTGTTGTTTTGCAGCAACACAGCATAAAGCTGTATTTTAGCCCATTCAATAAAATCATACTCTATGCCTTTTAATTTTCTTCCAATTTCTACCTTATATTTCAACTTTGCCTTTTCAACTAATTTTCTCTCAGTTTTAATTTTTCTTATCTTGTTTTCTGTTTGTTTTTTTGCTTAGGAATAACCCTAGGCTCAGTCTGAATCTTTTTTTAAGAGAAATGCAGGTTTTTAATTAAGCTTAAACCATGTAAACTCTAGAGATCTGATGTTTTTCCTGCTTGTGAAAGGAAGTTTCTCCACATAGTTGTTACAAGGCTTCCGTTATCTAAATAAATGAAGAAGCCTATAGAGATTGATGAACTGTTTATGAAAGCAAAATTAAAGTATTTGATATACAAAACTCACACAAAGTTGTCATGTTGCTCTTTTTTAAAAAAGGCATGTTTTAACCTTTGAATGAGATGTTACAAGTTTAAGGCTTTCTAAGATGAAGGCTAATAAACTGAAATATCACCTTTTACAGCAGAGGCGAATTTTCAGAGTGTAGAGATGAAAATAGAAAAATCTCTCCTTTGATAAACTTTGGTCCTAGAGTTAGCATAAAGTTAGCTAGCTAGCGTTAGAGTTAAGAGCCTTCTTAAAGACAAATCATAGCTGTGATAGAATTGAGCTTTTAATAGGCCAGTCAAAAGTGGCTAGCCTTAAAGCCTAATTATTTTGTTTTTATTTGTTTTGTTGTTTGTGAGTGTGTTGCTGTGCGTGCTTATTATTCTGAGGTTGGTATTGAAGAGCACGGATGGATATTTTCAATAATTCCTAGGATGATCTAAAACTCTGATTGCAAGGACAGATAAGACTTTGTGTCAGAGTTCTATGCTCTACTGCACTACTTCTTGATGTCAGAAGGAGGGATTAACTTCAGATCGATCATTTCTATTGTTGGGTCTTGGGCAGAGATGGTGGAAATTCTCAGATATTCATTTTCTTAATCTTCTGACTTTTCACCTCTAGGTCTTTGTTATGTTTGTTGATCCTATAAATCTTTCTATGACATATTCACTTAAAAAATACTCAAAATGAATTTATTGTTCTAACCTAGTACATTGCAGGGATGTAAAAGATTCTCAAAATTTCGTTAAAACTGCCATCTACAGACTTATATGCCTGACATATTCATAATTTAAAATAATAAAAGAAAACCAGTTAGCCATAAAGACTACAAATTTGGGGGCACATCTGGAAAGGTGATTTTTTTCTAGCTCATTTTGTCCGTGACTCTTGGCAATTTACTTAAGATTCATTCTAGATAAAAGAGATGGTATGAAAGAAGATATACCTCACTGTAATTCAGAAATAATAACTACTGTGGATCAGATTGGATTGAAAAGTGTTCAGGGATGGAAGTGTTCAGTCTAATTCTAATAAAATATCCTATGTACACTTGGAAAAAAGAAAAAGATACTAATTTCTATCAGAAGAGAAAAAGTTAAAAAAAATACAGACACTACAGAAATATTAAGTAAACTACTTGATTAGGATAGTAACTATCAAGTAGGTGAGCCAGCTAGCCACAAAACTATGCAAATAGACACTGCATGAAAAAGTTCACAAAGCTCAATGCCTAGATTCTGTCCCCAGGCTCCTCTCAGCTCTTCAGAATATGTGTCAACAGAAAAGGAGCATGAATATTAACTTTATATAGATTTCTTCAGGCCAGCTGACAAAGAGTAAGAATAACATTACATAGTCTCTCCAGAGAAGCTGAGTATTTAACCATTATTCATGCTGTACTCAGTGTTAAATGTCAGGGTTGGAGAGAAAACAAATATACAAAAATTTGATTGGAGAGGTATCCAGTTTCTTTTGGGTGATTTAATTTGCTTTTATTTTACTCGCCTATTTTCTTTCTTCTGTAGATCACTTACAGAATTGGGTAATAGTAGTGATGAGTAAGAATTCGGGGTGATGGTCAAAATGAAAACTTGGATGCTCTTTCCTCAGGTTTCCTGATATCTTCTTTCCTACTAATAGTAATCTGAGTATAAGTTTCTTCAGACTGCTATTTTATGTGCCCAAAGTGATTTTTTTCTTATCTATTTGTTCTATATCCCTCTTAGTAAATCCTGTGGGACATAACTGGCCCCCAACACTCAGTAGTTCTTTAGTCTTGGAATACGCAATATTAACAATCCTTTCCTCTCTGATTTGGAGTTTAGCTTAAACTCTGGAAAAACAGAAAATATCTCACTCAGTAGCCTATCATAATAGAAATATAGGAGATAAAATGTAGAAATTTGAATACAATGATTGTAACAAATATATTCAGTTATTTTTGCTGAAACATTGAGTTGTGAAAATTATTTGAAAAATTGTCTGAAATAAAACCCTACAATGAACACTGTTTTATTGACATATAATTTTTTAATATAGAAAGAATGTCTTGTACTTTTTTTAACAGCACTTAAAATAATTGATATTAGATAACGATTTGTGCATCTTTTGTCTTAGGATATGTCTCATCTAATGAATTATGAGATTTGATACTAAGTATGATTTGTTCACTGCTCTGTCATAAAAACAAATACAAAGGCTCACCTTAGGCACAATAAATACCTACTGAATTCAAGAATGAATGAGTGAATGAATGACCTGCCATTAGAAAGCTTAAAGTCTGATGTAGGAAGTAGATGAATGACCAGGCAAGCAACAATTTTGCGTTATACATGTACAGACTTGGGAAGTAGAGGGTTCTATGGGAGTAGAAGGGATGGACAATTAATGCACACTAACAGATTAAAGAATATTATTGTTAGTAATACATACAAAAGTGGAATGTGTTTGTGAAAATAGGTGTTTTCCACATCAGAGGAGACCTTTCAAAAGCACTTAAGTTTATTTAAAGCATTTTCTAGGAACTGAGCATTGATAAAGAGAGAGTCAAAATAGGACGTTAAAAAATAAACAGGATATGAGATATCAAGGCACATTTCTACACAGTCTTCTCTTCACCAACTCATTGACTATATGTTGATGTTGCTTGGGAGTAATCAGAAGTTCACAGGAAAGTCAAGGGAACATGATGTCATGCTAAAAGATGGAGTGTTGAGTACTGCTGAGAGACGAATTAAGGTAAGAACTGATAATGATCATTCAATATATATATCCAAAGACGTTTAATGGCCTTGAGAATAATATTCCAGTGTCATAATGGTGTGTGGTTAAGATGTCCCTATTTATATGGTAGTGAGTTGAGAATAACTAAGTGGAAAGTAAGTGAAGGAAGTAGCCATGCATACATTTTTCAAAAAGTTTTATTCAGACAAAGATGAAAGAATAGGCAGCAGATGGAAAAAAACCTGGGATTAAAGGAGAACTATTTTGTTTTTTCCCTTAGTTGGTTTTACAAAAGAGAGGTGAACTCTGCATGTTTAAAATACTATAAGAAACAGTCCTTGGAGATGCTGGAGGCTGAATATATGACAAAGAGCGGGAAAGAGACAAGTAGGAACATGACCAACTTAACAGTTATCTGGGTTAGATTGAGAAGAGTCACTGATTTTCTTGTGAAAATAGTACAAATGATGGAGACACGGACATGGACAGGTAGGCTGGAAAGTAGGTAAGTTAGAAGTAACTTATTGTGTATGCCTCTGTGTGTCTGTTACTTTTATATGGATTCTATTTTTGTTTTGAGGTAGAATGGAGAGTTGGCTACTGAAAGGGAAAGATGTGGTAGGAGAGGCTTAGAGTGAAAGGAGAAGATGTGCAGTAACCTGTGCTGAGCATGGGATAGATAAGTAAACAGAGACAGGTAAAGGTTTTAAGAGTTAGTTTTTAGATTTTTTTTGGTACTCGATATCGTGAATTTATAATGGAACCAATCTTAGTGGCTGAGTGATTTTCTGTAACAACTCTTTGCAGCTTGGACATAGACAAGAGAAAAGTGGGTAGATTTATCACTGAAATATTGCTAGAAAGGTGGGAAAATGATGGTGCAAGTTGGTTTCAAGAAAGAGATTGGCTGAACTTCTGTTGGGAAATAGAGAGAGAGAGATAGAGAGAAACATAGATGGCGATGGAAATGAGACTGGTAAAGGGGCTGATCATTTCCAGGAAATCAAAAATTGATGAAGTGGGCCAAATGAGAGAGGGCTGAATGTGTGAACATGGCGTCTCTGAGGATAATGTCTTGAGTCATCACAAATGTCAAAAGTAATGAGGTTAAAAGTCAGTAAAACAACATAGATCAATGTGTTAGATGTATTACCCAGGTGGCTGATGAAGTTACCCAGAGTTTCAGACAGCTACTAAGGCAGTGTAGTATGCAATCTTTTAAAATTGTGGATATATAAGAAAAGAGCAATCAAAGTTCAGCTAATGTTGGAGAAAGTATAACCCACTATGACAGTGAGAGTTGGGAAGAGATGTGTGACCAGGGAAAATTTTGGTTTGGTCAGTTAACAAGAGATACAGAGTATGAAGTCTCGTGAGTTCATTTTGTTTTGTCAAGTGTGTTAGTCACAGTGGAGCTCTGCTGGGGTGGCCTCATGTCTCTGGGTTTTAAAGTTTAGAACTTGGAAGGAGAACCCAGTGATGTTCATTCTGGAATCTATGGCTCTAGTCTCAAGCAGAGAGAATAATAACGAACATTATGTTTTCCATCTGTTCAGACAACACCGAGAGAAAAATTTAAAGCCATAATGCCTTAAAATCAATGTTCTTTTAACATCAGTTTACATTCTGGGCCAACTCACACACACATATATATATAACAAGAACAACAATAAACATTGTATTCTATATAAAAATCAGTAATTAAACATTTACCTTGGGCAAGATACTAACGGTAAAGATTCTTAATACCATGACTGTGGCAGTCTTTCATATACTGTTATTAATGAATATAAATAACAATATTATGAAGGTATTATTATTGTTCCCATCTCATAGATGAGGAAACTAAGATGATTACTCAAACTTAGGCTAGTAATTTGGGAAGTGGAATCTGAACCAGAACAATCTTCCTCTTACATGAATATGCTTTCTATTGCTCCCATGTTTCCTTTCAAAAGTTAGAGGAAATACAACGATGAAGCAGACACTATCCTTGTTTTCAGGGAGTTCACAACTCAGTTGGGGCTGACATTATACATTAAAATATAGAGTGTAGTTTTCATTCTGATAAATATTTCATAAAAGCATAAAGTTTATGTGTATATTTCAAAGTTTAATATAGACACAGCAGAGTGTAATGGAAATACCTTAAAATTTAGACTCAGAGTACTGGCTAACCAACCAAGTAACTCTGTGACCTTGGGCAGGTTAGTTAAGTGCTCACACAAAAAGGAATATATAATTCATGCCTTGAAAAATTATAGTAAAGACTGTAAAATAATGGGTATAAAACTTCTATTTTAGTGCCTCAAAAATAATAGGCATTAAATAAATGCCTGTTCACATTACTGGCAATTAAAGACTACTATGAAATGACTTATAAGTTTTAAATAAGTAGATTTCCTATCATATCAGCACATATATTAATTGACAATAGTAGGAACATCATATAAAAATTTTTGAAATGTTTCATTATTTCAGAGTTTAAATGCCAAGTCCGTTCTTTCCCTCCATTAATCTTATGTATAGTTATCATTTAGTAAAATATGTCTTCATTAATTGATTGTAAGTCTATTATATAAATATTGACTGAATCACACTACTTTATGTAAAACAAAAATCACATAAAATTCAAATCAAACTTTGAAAATCCTAAAATAATATATATAACTTTTAATGTCAAAGGTTAATGGTATAAATTGACTTACATGGTCATTAATTAATATTTGTGTCAGTCTGTAAGACACAGCTGTCGAGGAGCTGAATTACTTATATGTCTGTGGAAACATACCTCACACATATATGGACTGCATCCATATAAATTTAGCAGTGTGCATTCAAAGCATTTCATATGTCTAGGATGGTGACGGAAAGAAAGACAAATGGAAATACTCATAAACATACTTAGTTCATATGTTGAGAATGATTAAATTCACAGGTAAATTAAAACCATCTTATATTAGCTTTAAATATTTTCTCAAAATTATTAAAATAAAGTACAATACTAATTATGGCTTGGAGATTTATCTTTACATCTTGAATAATGATTTCAAACAATGTGGAATATGTCTTCTAAAAGATGGTTTATTTAAATTTATTTAAATTGAATACGCCATTGTGAAAGAAATATATTTTTAGAAGGGAAATAGCTGACTTCTTCAACACACCAATGCAACCCAAAATACTAAACTCTTGTAAAGTAGTAGTGTACAGTATATTAGACCCTACAGCCTGATGAAAAATGGTCTAGAATAATTCATTTTCATATTTTTATGCATAAATAATTTTTGCATAGTTAATCTTCTACTCCATCTCACAGGGTAGAATAGGAGAGAAGCATTTGAAATAAACATAATGGTGCTGATCTCAATGAGGATTTTAGCATCTCATAGAGTGATCTAAAATAGCAGAATTCTGAGCAAACGTGACATTAAGAAGAGACTGTTTCATGTATTCTTTCTCTATTAGGCATAAATCCAATTTAGAGTTCTTTCTTAGTTGTTGATGCCTAAAGTAACATGCCCACTAGGTAGTGGGGGCATCAAAGTTTCTACCGCCCTTGGAAAGATAATGACCCAACTATGAATATGCAAGAAACACCAGAAGTCATTATAGATGTCATTAATTCTCTTTATTTTTAAATCTGAACAAAATTTTGCTCATGCTTAGAGAAAAAAAGAAAAATTTGAATGTAATTAATACATAACATGCTAGATGGTAGCATATTTTTGCTTTGAAACTTTTTACCAAACAAACTTACCACTAGACAGGTGAAAACTGTATTTGGCATTAGAGAAAAATTTGCACTTAAGAAGATATACGTTGATGTCACCATTTGATGGACAATGGGTTTTTATTTATTTATTTTCATTTCATTTATTTGAATCATATTCACAGTGCATCTAATTTGTCTTTTGCATGCTTTCTTTTTTAAATTTAGGTTAAATTTGGTATTTTCTCAAAAATAATATTTTATTTATCTTTGACCACTTAAGCTAATATGAGACATCTTATTTCCTTTTTTATTTTGTAGAAATTGTTATATATTCCTAATGTATTGTTTCGCTCACCTTAACATAATAATTAATATTGAAGTGAAAAATTGTCTCCCTTACCTCTAATGATTAATAGGAAAACCATGCAATTATAATTATGAAAAATCGTGAAATCAAAAACTGTACTGATTTAGATTAAAATGCATATTTAAACATATATAAATACCATAATAATGTATTATTCTCTCCTTTGTAGTGTTTTAATTCTTCATAACTAACAGTAAATTTTGCTTAGATTGGGAGCATACCATTTTTTGACATCTTTAGATGTTAAGAAATTATCTGCAGAAATTCATGCTTCTCTTATAATTGGAATAAGACACGACAGCTAGGTCAAAATGCCAGGTAAAATTCAGTTTACTTTAATGGATGAAAAGGAAGTTATATTTAGCTTTAGATGGTCTGCCCCTTGGTCTTCTATAGCTGTGTTTTCCCCTTCAGATATGCATTTGTGGATGTAACAGGGCAAGCTGGGAGGATAGGAGAGGCCAGATAAGGAGAAAAAAAACATGTCTCATTTTCTTGAATATAAAATATCTAACTGATTTTTTTCACTTTCATTTTAATTCAAATTATATGTAAAATACTTTGAATTCCCCATCAAGGATCATGAAACACAGTGCAGCTGGATTCAGGAATACCACAGACACAGTGATGGAGGTCTTCCCATATCAGACAGAGGAAAGGCCTACGCTTCTCTCCTGTCCACCAATTCATTCAATACAAATATGCTGATTAACACGGGGATTAAAACATGCAGCTTATATCAAGGATCTCAGCCTTGTAGCCTGGAGTAGCAAAACTAGAAGATGGTATAGAAAAGTGCTTAACAGGTAAACTGAGCGCTCAGGGCCAGGCAGCTCCAATACTTTTGAGGTGAGTACTTTGTGTATGTTATTTAACCGTCTTGGACTGTATCTGTAAAATGGATGTCATTTTACTTGAACTTTCCTCAGAGAGGTGATATGAGGATGAGATAATCTGTATGTTATTTAGAACAGTACGTGACATATAAGTAGTCACTGACAGTGAGCAATTATTATTTTCTTAACTAGCTAGCTTGATGTAGAAAGTACAGTACACTGTCAGGTCTCAACGTTAATCAGAATGGCACATGTTTCCAGAACTACCAGTTTTAGTTGTCTGTAGTCCCACACAGGAGGCTGAAGTGAATTCATCAGTTGGATTAAATGAGGACACCCGTAAATTCATTCAAAACGAAAAAGAAAAAGTTGAGATTCACTTGGTGTTTTGAAGTCTTAAAAGGTACTTCACTTTCCTCTGCTTTTCGAAAGCTATGTAGACTCTTTGGAAAGATATCCTAGGTTACCAAATTTGATTTTTTAAAATTTCTAATAGGTAAAAAATGCAAATAATTTATAAGCTAATAGCACAGGCAGAAAAAAAGTTAATTGCAAAATATAATTTTCTCTATCATTATAATATTTCCTACAAGTCTAAGTTTTAGAGACAAAGGGAGATAAAAGATAAAGCATAACTTCTTAATATTCTTGTCTAAAATACGTGTGTCTGTGTGTGTATGAACTTCATATATTTTACAAATAATTTATATAAAAAGCAGGATATGTCCATTGAAATCAAAATAATTCCATTATAATGCTCATTCTGTCTCAACAAGAGAATTCCAGGAAACACATTACTGTACACTGAAACCAATTCTCCCTACATAATTTAGGATTCCATTGTGTTTACATTACCCCACTCAAGAATATTTTCAATTTTTTCTCTGAAAAATGTTTAATCCTATTTCTTTTCAAATAGGTACGCTGTTTAAAACACCAATGTGTGTGTGTTTAAGTCATATATTCCCCTGACAATGGTAACCCTTAGTTACCATGCTACTTATTTCTGATTGTTCCAAATCAAATTCCTGAGAATGTGTGATCTACAACTGTTGCTTCCACGTCTTATAGAGCCCATCAGTTTAACATCACGAATCTATGATTGTTAATCAACAACTCTGTCAAATCCAATAGTATGTTTTACGTCTTTCCTTCTTCAGCTGCTCCATAGCATTTGATTCAATTATTTAGAATTCAGTATTTAAGAGTTGACTCTAGCACACAACAGCCTTTAACTTATGCTCTGTGTAACCTTATGAATGTTACACAAACTCTCTGAGGCACATGATCCTCATCGCTAAGAAAAAAACTAATCCTACATACAGATGTTTCAAGAAATAATTAGATTTTTCCAGTTCCTTGAAAATATCAAATATTTAATAAATGGAAGCTATTATAATTACTGTGGTTATTATTAATGTTATTATTGACCAAATCATTCACCTTTGAAATTTTTTCTTTAGCTTTTCTGATGCTATTATTTCCCCCAACATTTCTTTTAATTTATAGCTTTCTCAGACAACTTTTGTGCCTATTGTACTTTATCTGTGCTATATATTTTCTTGTGACCTTTCCAGACTCATCTTGACTGTTCTCAAATAAGCTATGTTGCCTGAGCGCTGACTTTAATTGACAGCCTCAATGGCCTCCCTGGCACTGTGGCTATTAATTGGGTTTTGTTAGCTTGGAATATTTCTTCCTCTGGCCCCCTTCCTGTTGCATCACTACATGTTTACTGTGTCCCTCTATAGAAGGTGACAGCTTTGTGGGCAGCCTATCTTACAGAAACTTCTTCCACTCTCTTTTCAGATCTATGGTAGTTGAGTTCCCTGCTATTGCTGTCCCTGGGGACTACAAATTTGTCCCTACCCATTTAAAATAGCTCATTTCTAAAGCAACTCTCAATTCCCCATTTGAATGTGCTATCTGTTTCCAACCAGAACTCTGACTCATAGGGAAATTGATACCAGAGTGGCGCAGAAAACTAGACCTCCACATGTTGTGTTGAATCCATCACCTGGGAGTGCCATTTATCATCTGCTAGTTGGCTAATTTTATGCCCAGATTCATGGATTCATGGTTGCTTGGAGTAAAGGAGGTTGAATGGAGGAACTACTTTGCCCTTTTTTGTTCTTGTTCTAATATTTAGTTGTTTTTTCATTTTTATTGAGATTATGATAGTTTACGATGTTGTGAAATTTCAGTTGTACATTATTTGTCAGTCACCATATAGGTGTGCCTCTTGATCCTTTGTGCCTACCCCTCAGTCCTCTTCCCCCAGGTAACCATTAACTAATTCTCTTTGTCCATGTATTTGTTTATCTTCCACATGTGGGTGAAATCATACAGTGTTTGTCTTTCTCTGTCTGGCTTATTTTGCTTAACGTAATACCCACAACGTCCATCCATGTTGTTGCAAATGGGAGGATTTTGTAATTTTTTGTGGCCGAGTGGTATTTCACTATATTTATATAAATATACCATATCTTCTGTATCTAATCATTAGTCAATGGGCACTTGAGTTGTTCCCATGTCTTGGTTATTGTGAATAATGCTGCAATGAACGTAAGGGTGCATAAGTCTCTTTGAATTGTTGATTTCAAGTTCTTCAGCTAGACAGCCAGTACTGGGATAGCTGGGTAACATAGTATTTATATTTTTAGCTTTTTGAGAAATCTCCATACTGTTTTCCATAGTGGCTGCACCAGTTTGCATTCCCACCAGCAGTGTATGCGGGTTCCCTTTTCTACACAACCTCTCCAACATTTGTTATTTTTTGTCTTGGTTATTATAGCCATTCTAACAGGTGTAAGATGATATCTTAGTGTAGTTTTGATTTGCATTTCCCTAGTGATTAGTGATGTTTAGTATCTTTTCACGTGCCTATTTGCCATCTGTATATCTTCTTTAGAAAAATGTCTACTCACATTCTCTGCCCATTTTTTGATTGGGTTATTTGATTTTCTGTTGCTGAGTTGTGTGACTTATTTATGCATTATGGAGATTAAACCTTTGTCAGATATATGACTTGCAAATACTTTTTCCCAATTGGTGTGCTGTGTTTTCATTTTGATCTTGGTTTCCCTTGCCTTGTAGGAGCGTTTTAGGCTGATGATGTCCCACTTGTTTATTTTTTCTTTTGTTTCCTTTGTTCAAGTAGACATGGAATTCGAAAAGGTCCTTTTAAGACCGATGTCAAACAGGGTACTGCCTACATTTTCTTCTAGAAGTTCTATGGGTTCAGGTCTTACCTGCAAGTCTTTAAAACATTTTGAGTTTACTTTGGGGTATGGTGTAAGATAATGGCCTACTTTCTTTTACGTGTGGCTGTCCAGTTGTCCCAACATCATTTATTGAAGAGATTTTCCTTTCTCCATTGTCCATTCTTAGTTCCGTTGTTGAAGATTAGCTGTCCATAGACATGTGGTTTTATCTCTGGGCTTTCAATTCTGTTCCATTGATCTGTGTACCTGTTTTTGTTACCAGAACCATGTTGTTTTGATTACTATAGCTTTTTAGTATATTTTGAAGTCAGGGATTGTGATGCCTCCAACTTTGTTCTTTTTACTCAGGATTGTTTTAGCAATTTGGGATCTTTTTTGCCCCATATGAATTTTAGGATTTGTTGGTCTATTTCCATGAGGAATGTCCTTGGGATTCTGATTGGGATTGCATTGAATCTGTACATTGCTTTAGGTAGTACGGACATTTTAACTATGTTTATTCTTCCAATCCATGTGCATGGAATAGCTTTTCATTTTTTTATATCATAATCAATTTTGTTCAATAATGTCTTATAGTTTTCATTGTATAGGTCTTTCACTTCCTTGGTTAAATTTATTCTAAGATATTTTATTCTTTTTGTTGTGATTGTGAATGGGATTATGTTCTTGAGTTCATTTTCTGTTAGTTTGTTAACAGAATATAGAAATGCAACTGATATTTCTAAGTTGATTTCATACCCTGACACTTTGCTGTAATTGTTGAGGATTTCCGATAGCTTTCTGATGGACTTTTTAGGATTTTCTATACATAAAATCATGTCATCTGCAAACAGCGAGAGTTACACTTCTTCATTGCCTATTTGGGTTCCTTTTATTTCTTTTTCTTGCCTACTTGCTCTGGCCAAAACCTCCAGCACTTTGTTGAATAAGAGTGGTGACAGTGGGCACCCTTGTCTTCTTCCTGTTCTCAGAGGGACAGCTTTCAGTTTTTCCCCATTGATTATGATGTTGGCTGTGGGTTTGTCATATATGGCCTTTATTATGTTGAGGTACTTTCCATCAATACTCATTTTATTGAGAGTTTTTATCATAAATGGATGTTGGATCCTGTCAAATGATTTCTCT
Organism: Equus przewalskii; assembly: GCF_037783145.1. Taxonomy (NCBI): domain Eukaryota; kingdom Metazoa; phylum Chordata; class Mammalia; order Perissodactyla; family Equidae; genus Equus; species Equus przewalskii. The sequence continues at coordinate 35,611,884 of NC_091850.1, forward strand.
GCATCTATTGAGATGATCGTGTGATTTTTGTTCCTCATTTTGTTATTGTGGCATATCACAATGATTGATTTGCAGATGTTGAACTATCCCTGTGTCACTGTGTCCCACTTGATCATGGTGGATGATCTGTTTAATGTTTGGTTTGCCAGGACTTTGTTGAAGATTTTGCATCTATGTTCATCAGTGATATTAGCCTGTAATTTCCCTTCTTTGTGTTGTCCTTGTCAGGCTTTGGTTTCATGGCGATGTTGGCTTTATAGAATGTGTTAGGAACCGTCCCACCTTCCTCAATTTTTGGAATAGTTGGAGAAGGATAGGTAATAAATCTTCTTTGAATCTTTGGTAGAATTGTTCAGAGAAGCCATCTGGTCCTGGACTTTTAATTTGGGGGATGTTTTTGATTACTGCTTCAATCTCTTTACTTGTGATTTGTCTATTTAGATTCTCTATTTCTTCTTGATTCATTTTTGAGAGGTTGTAAGAGTCTAAGAATTTATTAATTTCTTCTAGATTGTCCAATTTGTTGGCATACAGCTTTTCATAGTATTCTCTTATAAAATTTTATATTTCTGTGGTATCCGTTATAATTTCTCCTCTTTCATTTCTAATTTTATTTATTTGAGCCTTCTCTCATCTTTTCTTAGTGAGTCTAGATAAAGGTTTGCCAATTTTTTTTATCTTCTCAAAGAGCCAGTTCTTTGTTACCTTGATCCTTTCTACTGTCATTTGTTTCCATTTCACTTATTTTGACTGATTTTTATGATTTTCCTCCTTCTACAGACTTTGGGCTTTGTTTGTTCTTCTTTTTCTAATTCTGCTGGGTGTAGTTTGAGATTGTTTATTTGAGATTTTTCTTGTTTATTAAGGCAAGCCTGTATTGCAATGAATTTCCCTCTTGGGACTGCTTTTGCTGCATTCCAAGTGATTTGGTTTGGTGTGATTTTATTTTCATTTGTCTCTAAATATTTTTTTTATTTCTCCTTTAGTTTCTTCAATGATCCACTCAATGATTTAACACTTCATTGCTCAGTAGCATGTTGTTTATTCTCCACATCTTTGCACCTTTCCCAGGTTTTTTCTTGTAGTTGATTTCCAATTTCATAGTATTATGGTCAGAAAAGATGCTTGATATGATTTCAATTTTCTTAAATTTATTGAGGCTTGCCTTGTTTCCCAACATATGGTCTATCCTTGAGAGTGTTTCATGAGTACTTGATAGGACTATGTAACCTGCTGGTTTTGGATCGAATGCTCTATATATAACTATTAAGTCCATCTGATCTAGTTTTTCATTTAATTCTACAATTTCCTTGTTGACTTTCTGTCTGGTTGATCTATCCATTGGCATAAATGGGGTGTTGAGGTCCCCTACTATTATGGTGTTGTTAATATCTCCTTTTAGGTTTGTTAATATTTGCTTTACGTACTTTGGTGCTCCTGTGTTTGGTGCATAAATATTTATTAGTGTAATGTCTTCTTGGTGGAGTGTCCCTTTTCTCACTATATACTGCACCTCTTTGTCTCTCATTACCTGTTTTGTCTTGAATTCTACTTTGTCAGATATAAGTATGGTGACACTTGCTTTCTCTTAGTCACCATTAGCTTGGAGTATGGTCTTCCATCCCTTCACTCTAAGTCTGTGTTTGTCTTTGGATCTGTGATGTGTTACCTGGAGGCAGCTTATTGTTGGATCTTGTTTTTTAATCCATACTGCAACTCTCTGTTTTTTGATGGGAGGATTCAATCCATTTATCTTTAGAGTGATTATTGATATATGAGTGCCTAATGCTGCCATTTTATCACTTATTTTCCAGTTCTCCTGCATTTCCTGTGTTTCTTGTCCCATGTATTTTGGACTACCAATTCTGTTAGGTAGTTTTCTATGCTGGTTTTCTTAGTTTTCTCCCTATTTATCATTTTGCCCCTTTCTAATTAATTGTTTAGTGGTTACCATGTGGTTTGTATAAAATAATCACATAGATGAGATAGTCCATTTTCTGATAGCCTTTTATTTCATTAGACTAAGCCAGTTCCATTTCTTTCCTCTTCCCCATCTAAGTTGTCATTGTCACATTCCATCTTGTGTTGTGTGTTTGTGGTTAAAATGACAAGATTATATTTATTTTTGGTGTTTTCCTTACCTTTATCTTTAATGCTACAATTATGCATTTGCAAAGTTGTGATAGAAGGCTGAAATTTTCTGATTTTGTCTATCTGCATATCTCCTTGCTCAGGGTTTTGAAATCTCTTTCTGTCTTCTCTTTTTTTTTTTTCAGGTATGAGGGCCTTCTTGAGGATTTCTTGTAGGGGAGTTCTTGTGGCGATGAACTCCCTTAACTTTTGTTTATCTGAGAAAGTTTTTTATTTCTCCATCATATTTGTAGGATATTTTTGCTGGATAGAGTATTCTTGGCTGAAAGTTTTTGATTCCAGAATTTTGAATATATCATCCCACTCTCTCCTAGCCTGTAAGGTTTCTGCTGAGAAATCTACTGACAGCTTGATATGGGTTCCTTTGTAGCTTATTTTCTTTTGCCTTGCTGCACTTAATATTTTTTCTTTGTCATTTACTTTTGCCAGCTTTACTACTGTATGCTTTGGAGTTAGTCTTTTTACATTGATATAGTTTAGAGACCTATTGGCTTCTGTCACATGGATTTCCAGCGCTTTGGGAAGTTCTGTTATTATTTCTTTCAACAACCTTTCAGCTCCATTCTCCTTTTCTTCTCCCTATTGGATACCTATAATCCTTATGTTGCATTTTCTATTTGAGTCAGATATTTCTCAGAGAGTTTCTTCATTTCTTTTTAGTCTTAGTTCTCTCTCCTCCTCTATTTGAAGCATTTCTATATTTCTGTCCTCTGGACTGTTAATTCTGTCCTCCATAATATCAGTTCTACTGTTCAGAAAGTTCAGATTTTTCTTTAGCTCATCCATTGTGTTTTTCATCTCGGACATTTCTGATTGGTTATTCTTTATACTTTCAAGCTCTTTTGTGAAGTAACTCCTGAACTCATTGAATTATCCATCTGTATTCTCTTTTAATTTGTTGAGTTTTTAACTGATAGCTATTTTGAACTCTTTGTCATTTAGGTTGCATATTTCTGTGTCTTCAGGATATATTTCTCTGTACTTGTCATTTTCCTTCCATTCTGGAGATTTAATATATTTTTCCATACTGCTTGATGGTGTGGATTTGTGTCTCCACATAGAGACAGAATTTGGTGACAGCTTTCACTTGCTGCCACTGGAGGGAGGGAGAAAGAACAGTGTAATTGCACCCACCAGAATCTCTATCAACTGTGCCTGTCTGAGGCTGGGCCACTCTTTGGGATCACAGAGACCCTGTGGGGTCTCCCACCAACTATGGGAACAATCACATGGGGGCTCCATGCTGCTGTTGCCTGCTCCAACAGACCTGCCCAAATGCACTCCCTCCTTCAGGACCACAGTGGTGTTATGGTCTTTCAAGGCAGCTGGGAGCTTGTTGGCCCAAACTCACAGCTCCACCACTGTCTGGTCCTAGGTTGTACCAGCTGTTGTGTTTGGTGGGTTGGGTGTCCCCACTGGGTCTGAACCAATGCCTCTCCTTGGGACCATGCTGGGATTGTGGGCTCTCCCATTAGTTGAGAGAGTGATCACATAGGGGTTCAGGGTTGCTGTTGCCTGCTCCCACAGTCCCACCAGTCACACTCCCTCCTTTGGGGATGCTGTGATACTGTGGACATTTGAGACAGTCAGGAGCACTTTTGCCTGGGCCACAGATATGCCACCATCTGGTCCTAGGTCACACCAGCTTTTGTGCTTGGTGGGCAGGGCTTTCCCACTGGGACAGAGCCTGAGTTACTCCCTGGGGCCATGGTGGGACTGTAGGTTTTCCCACTGGACCAAGGAACGATCATGCTGGGGCTCAGCATTGCTACTGCCTGCTCCCACAGTCCTGCTGGGCTGCACTTCCCTCTTTGGGACTACAGCAGAATTATGGGTGTTTAAGGAGCTGGCGGTTTGTTTGCCTGGACTTGCAGTTGCACTACCATCTGCTCCTCGGTTGCACCAGCCTTTGTGCTTGGTCAGCAGAGCCTCCCCACTGGGTTTGAGCCCAGTTACTCCTTGGGGCTGTGGTGGGACCATGGGCTTTCCCACTAGACCAAAGAGCAATCACGCAGGGGCTCAAGACTGCTGTAGCCTGCTCCCGCAGTCCCACAGAGTCACACTCCCTCCTTCCAGACCACAGCAGTTCTACAGACATTTAAGGCAATGGAGGGTTTCTTCACCTGGACTAACAGCTGCACTCCTGTCTGCTCCTCGGTTGCACCAGCCTTTGTGCTTGGTGGGCAGGGCCTCCCCACTGGGTTCAAGCCTGAGTCACTCCCTGAGGATGTGGTGGGACTGTAGGCTTTCCCACTGAACCAAAGAGGAATAATGGGGGGCTCAGGACTGCCATCACGTCTTTCCACAGTCATGCCAAGGCCCACGCCCACCTGCGAGACCGCAGTGGTGCTATAAGCACTTCTGCCAGGAGATCAGTCACTCATGGGTACTGGGCTGTCTGGCGGCCAGAGAGTTCTCACCTATCTCTACCACCTCCCTAGGAGTAGTCCATCCACCTTCTGATGTATAGCAGCACAGGTCTCTCAGGCATCCTGAGGTACTGTGTGGGTATTCCCCATTGATTAATGAATGTCCATTTAGTTGTACTTCAAAGGGGGAGAGACAAAGGGAACTGCTCACTCCACCATATTGCTGACATCACTCACCTTGCCTATTTTTTAGCAAAAGAAGTTAAATGGCTTAAATAAAGGAAAATGATAAAATGGAACTATAATGCTGTTCCTACTCAGCTACCTCTTAACACAACCACCAGGGCCTGGCAGTTCCACCCTTTACCCTTTCTTAGAGAATCCATTGGAGAGGTGACCACCAACTCTGCAGGAAAATCTGTGGTGGAGGTCCTCTATAGGCAGAGATGAACGTGGATGAAGCTATAATGAGGTTGCATTCCTAAGCTTTATGGAAATATTCGAATTGCAGTAGAAGCCAGGTTTTATGTTTATCCAGCAAAGACAAGGGAAGTTAATTATCATAGCAAGTGACAGAACAAAAGTAGTTCTCATAATGTTTTAACCAACAAGGATCTGATGATAGCTGTTTGATAATGGGGTCTGGATGAACGAAAGGCATGGGCAGCCTAATAAGATCCTACTTGATATACATAATCAGAAAATTTCTAAAGCTGGAGAGACAGAAAACTAACAGAACATCATGCATTGGATGTAATCTGACCTATACAATCATAAACCTGGACATACAGAGTAGCCTCGACTTATAAAATACAACTGGCAGATATTATACCAGGCTGGAAGACAAGTAAACTGAATGAACTAGGGTTCAGACCAGTGGTGTGTTGGTAGTGTTCAACAACCAGCTTCCCAGCTGCTAGGGATCAGAAACCCTGATCAGTAGACTTTTTTATTTCCATAGTTTAATATTCCCATCTTGGTCAATACTTGGAGATAGGAGGAGATGTATATAACTGGCTCATGGGAGCCTGTTCAAGACAACTACAGCACACCACTGGATCAGACTCTTGATGCATGCTGAAACTGGCCTCTTGGGAGTTTTCCATTACCGGTTCACAAAGGACTGGCTTACAGATTGATGAAGTGTTCAATAACCAAGTAGATCAGTGGTTGGCCAACTATGGCCTGTGGACTAAATCTGCCATCCCATCTGTTTGTGTAAATTAAGTTTTATTGGAACACAGCCACATTTGTTCATTTATGTATTCTCTCTGGCTGCTTTTGTGCTTAAAACCACAGAGATGAGTAGTTGCAATAGAGACCGTATGGACTGCAAAGCCTAAAATATTTACTATCTGCCCCTTTACAGAAAAGATTTGCTAATTCCCAAAGTAGGTTAAAAACAAAACAAAATCGTCTCAAAGTTTTGTAGATGCCACCCAGCCTTTTTACTGTGCCACTTCAGTCTTGATCAAAGGGTCTATGGAAAAATTCACATGGTAGCAGAAATGGAGCTATGCATGGGTTGACCAAGATCCTGCTGAGCATCCAATTCCCTAAAACATTGGCCAACAATTAACCCCTCATCTGACACTATTCCTAGACAGCTCAGAGAACAGATGGATTTTGTCAGACCCTTTCCATCATGGACAGACCAGCTATTTGTCCTCCAAAAAACAGACAAATTACTTTAGATGCAGATTGGCCTTCTTTGCCTGCAGCATCTCTGCCATCATCATTGTTTTTGGAATTAAAGAACACCAACCAAAAGTCTTCTTTAATGAAGAAAGTAATGAGACAATGGACTTAAGCTTAAGGGTTTAATTTTTCAATCGCTCCATCACCACAAAGCAGATGGCTTGAAAGAAAAGCAGAATGTTCTACTAAAGTTTCTATTATAGTCTCAGTTCAAAGACACCTGGGGAGCTTTCATGGTATGCCTCTAACCAAAGGTCGAAATACGTCATATCCCCACCGTCAGAATATACAGGTGTGACCATGGGGTGAATTTGAGAGTGGCCTTTCTCATTATGACTCCAAATAACTCACTGAATAAATGCTTGCTTCCAGCCCCCACAATCTGGCTCAGTAGGTGTGAAGGTCTTAATTACAAATGGAGGAATACATCTATTAGCCCATACGTAGTGTTTTGTTTTTCTCTTAAATTGGAAGTTAAGGATATTTTTTAGCCTCAAACAACAGACAGAAAGCTGGTTACCAAAGTGATAGATCCTGATTTCCAAGGAGAATTTTTATTGCTCTTATATAAAAAGAATAAGCAGGACCAAGTCTGAAAACCAGATTATTCAGTGAGATACCTCTCAATAGTCACTAGTCTAACAGCTCAGCTGTCCCACAAACAAAGGATCCTAGGGCTTCAGATCTCACAGAAATGAAGGATTAACCCCTTCAAGTACTCCATTATACTAAGATGCTGGCAAAATTTAAGAACAATGAAAAAGAAGGAAGTTATTATTATCAACTTAGTCTTTGTGTCCAGATACAGAAACAGGACCTGAGAAAGGTCTCTTTAATTTTATTTAACTATTTCCTTTTTCTCTTTTGTCCCCAATATGAAAGTCACTGGTGATTAACATTTTAAGATTGAAGAGGCATATGACTGAATTGATATTGCCATGCAACAGTATAATAGTTATGACTGTACATGCTCTGTATTGGGGAAAAGAATGCTTTGCCTGGACACAGCACAATAGTGGATAGGATTCACCTATGCTGGACTACTTCCATTTAAATCTTCACAATGCTGCACCACCATTATTTCCCTTCAACTTATTCAGTATTCAGTAAAGCTAAGTTTTCTACACTTCATCAATGAGTTTCCTTGTCCTCTGGCTTCCAGGTGAGTTTGCCCAGGACAATTATTGGCAGGAGACCGGAAAGCTAGAGAAAAATAATACTGGGATAACTCTTCTTATAACCCTCTCCATGCCAGATCACCATACATTGAGAAGCCCAATTTTATAAGATTTCCAGATTCTTGTAATTTTTTTCCCTCCACTGAATAGAGCTATTAACAGGACACTGCCTTTGCTGTTTTCTCAGTTCCCTTTAGTTTTACGAGATGTGCCAAAGGGCTAAGAAAATCTTAAAATAAATAAATAAAAGAGATATTTTAACATAAATTGTGCACCTGTACTCTGTTTCAGATGCTACAGAAATTGTCATGGTGGCTGTCATTGAATTAACTTTAATAGTTCCTGTCATCATTGATCTGACCAGCTAGTGCACAAAACAGACTTTAAAAAAGTCACTACTGTGCTATGTGAGGAGTTGATTGTATAGAATAACAATGGAGTCTAGGGACCTAGTTATAAGGTGACTGCAGTAGTCCCAGCAAGAATTAATGTGTAAAAAGAAAATCATACTTGCTAATATTGGTATTGCTTTATAAGGTCCTGGCAAGTGCAATAAGATAAAAGCCATATAAATATTGAAAATGAGACAGAGTTATTATTTTCATGTGATATGCCTGGCTACTTGTTATACCCAAGAGATTCGACTAAGAAAATGTTAAAATTGAATTCAGTAAGGAAGTCAGTTACTATCTGAATAACTTTCCGTTTTATGAAAAACAAAGAGGTACTATAGTTAGAACATACTACTCACCATAGCAAAGATGAATGTAATACAAAGGAAAGGGTGCTCTGGACTGGTGAGGAGGTCTAGTTAATGCTGGAAGCCCTCATAGTCACTGTGCTCTTGCTTAGGAAAAGCAGGAGTGAGGATACTGTATATTTCATTTAGAGACAATGGCAAATATATGAGAATCAACTTCACTAAATGAAGAAAAATACACTGTTCTTTGATTAGAATATTTCCTAGTATAAAAGATTAATTCTGAAATGATTTTATAAGTGTAATCATATTTAGATTAAAATTCCAATAAAATCTCTAATCTAGATCAATCACTTTTCATAGTAAGTGGTCTTTGGAGTTATATCGATTTAGGTTAAAATATCAACGGAGCTATTTGCCCTTGAGCCTTGGACTAATTCTTTGATCCAATCTCCTGCATAGTCTAATATTCGCTAGTAGTAATTAAGGAGTGTAAATGAGAGCACATGTATAAAATATCTAGTATAGGGTTCGTAACTCAGAAAGTGATTTCTAAATGTTGACTTGGCCTTTTCCTTCATTGGCTTCATGGATGAGAAACTTAACTGTCCACCAAAGCCTGTGCCTCTCCTCACAGAGCTGTCACTAGGATGTAGCTGCTCAACCAGGGACTACATTCCCCGGACCCCCTTGAAGCTAGTTTGGGCCATGTTAATAGTTCTTATTACTGATATATAGACATAAGTGATGTGACTCTTCTGGACAGGAATGCTAAAAATCAGTATGCTGGACATGTATAGATCTCAACACGTATAGAGCCTGGAAGCTGTCACTTCCAGACTCACAAGTAGGAAAAAGATGAACAAACTGAAAGCAATGACTTTTCCTGGATCCTTCAGAGAAAGGAGGTCACACGACACATTGCAACCCTAAAATCTGAGGAGACAGATGAATACAGAGAATCACAACCAGAATATATTTGCTAGCAGCAGAGGATGTTGGAGCCACAAACTCTGATGAACAATTGCACAGCAACTTTTATGAATTGCTAGAGAAGGAGTGTAGACTATTATGAGGGTGTGATACGTTAGGACCCATAGTCTTGAGGATCCCCACACTTCTATGGGTTTACCTCCAGGAACCCCACCAGGTTCTTAAGGTGAATCCCCCAAGAAAAATCTTCATGTTTCTCTCAGGGTATAGCAAAAGTAACTATTTTGAAATTCCCCAGTGTATTCTCCATAAAAAAGGCATCTTGGCAAGGAAAAAATACCTTACCAGATCCGTATCTCAGCTGGTGAAAGAGAAATTACCCAACTTCACTCCCTCTACCCTTTCTGTCCCATCTAAGGTGTGGGGAGTCAGGTTAAAATACTTTTGAAGGTCACAGAACAGGTACAATGACCCTCTAAAATACTCTGATTTAGTCCTAAGATTACAGAATGCTTCCTGCCCCCTACACATTACTACCAAATCAACAGGGTTCCAGATCCTCAAAGAGCTGCAAGGCACTGATCCTACATAAGGAGGAGTTCTTAGGGAAGCACAAGACAACAAGGGAGACAAACACAGGACGTTAGGAGAATTCTGCAGGCTTGAGCAACTACAGCTACAACAAACATTGAACACAGACTTAATGTGTTAAGATAAACTTAAAATCTCATGCTAAAGCCTTTTACCTAAGTTGCTATTACTGAATACATTGTGTTTGACTTTCGACAAAAATTTACAAAACTCTGAAGAGACAGGAAAACCAGACTCATAATGACATATATTTCGGAATTATTGGACAGAAAATTTAAGATAAACTACAAGTAATATATTAAAGACCCTTATGGAAAAGTATACAACATATAAGAGCATGTGGATAATGTTAAGTAATGTTAAATGAATTTTAAAAATCTGCAGACTGGAAGAAAAATCTTTGCAAAACACATATATAATAAAGGAATTGTGTCCAAAACTAACAAAGAACTCCTAAAACTCAACAATAAAACCAACAAAACAAAAAACTCAAAGATCTGAAGAAGACAAAAGACCTGAAAAGATATGAACCAAAGAAGATATACAGATGGCAAAAAAGTATACAAAAAGATGTACGATATCTTTCATCAGGGAGATGCAAATTAAAACAACAATGGGATACTTCCGAAGACCTAAGACAATGGCTGAAATTGAAAAACTGACAATATCAAATGCAATTAAATATGCAGAGCAATAACAAGTCTCATTTCTAGAATACATAATGGAGCAGCCACTTTGGAAAGCAGTTCAGCAGTACACACTATATAAAAAGACTGTACAGTATATATATATACATACAAAGTATATAGTCTTACCATATGTTCGATCGATTGTACTCCTTGGCATTTACTCAACTGATCTTAAAACTTATGTCCACACAAAAACCTGCATGTAAACATTATACAGCAGTTTATTCATAATTGCCAACAATTAAAAGCAATCATTATGTGCCTCAATAGATGAATGGATAAACAAACTATAGTATATCCATGCAATTGAGTATTTTTCAGTGATGAAAAGAATTGATTTATGAAGTCACAGAAAGACATGAATGAACCTTAATGTGTACAGCTAGATGAAAGAAGCCAGTCTGAAAAGGTCACATATCATATTATTCCAATTATAAGACATCTGGAAAAGGCAGAACTATAAATACAGTAAAAAGATGAGTGGATGTCAGGGACTTGGGGAGAAAAGAAGGATAGGTTGAACATGTGAAGCACAGGAGAATTTTAAGATGGTGAAACTATTCTGTCTGGTAATGTAATTGCAGATAAATTACAATACGCGTTTGTCAAAACTCCTAGGACTTTACAGCACAAAGAGTAAACCTTAATAAATGCAAAGAAAAAATATCATTTAGGAACTTGGATGATCTCAGAAAAGAAAGCAGACTGGCAAAGGAGCTAACTGTATTACAAAATATAAAACAATCTCCAGAATAGAGTCGAGAGCAGGGAGAAGGTGCTGACCAGCTGACGTAAGAAACACTAGAAAAGAATGAATTCTGTAAGACTGAAGGCAAAAATATACTACATAAGCTCTGTACTTTTGTTGATAAAATTATTTCTCATGAGAGTACAGGTTAACAGGTCTAGTACTGCTCTACATGTGTATTGAAATTGAACAGTGAAATAGAGATGGGATTTCTCACTGGTGTGAAAGTTCACAGATAAGCAAAAGAAGAAGGCTTGAAAGACCCATGTGGTAATGGAACAGAATTGAGAGATCAGGATGAACTCATTTTCAGTTTAATTAGACACAGATGTATAAATATTTTTATATACGTGTTTATGTACAGCCTAATATACACACACATTTCCTTGCTTTGTCAGCTTAGAGGGTCTAAAAGCAACAAGAGCCCAGTAGCAATGAGCACACCTAGCACCAAGATCTTGGTTTCTAATACTACTCTCCAATAAAAGGAACCAGGGCTCTTTGGAGAAATGGCTGATTCTAAGACAGAGGCAGGAAATATACATGATGAGCCTAGAGAATCTGGCACAAGTATTGCTTTTAGTGCCAGAAAGCAGCAAAGTGTTAACAAATAAATAAAACAAAAACAAATACAAAAATGAATTGATGGAAACACGTCAAAGGGATGCAGCAGGAGCCAACTAAAGGAGCACCCAATGTCCAAAGCTAGAAAATCTGAGTAGAGAAATTAATAAAGAAGTATTGGATTAGAACCCAAAGGATAAAATAAACATCCATTAGTTCATACTGATAGAAATAAATAATTGAATAAATAAATATATGTGGGAGAATAGACAAATCTCTCATGCAGAAGAATGCTAAATAATTTATGTAGATATCCTGCCCTGAAGGAGAGAGAATATAAACCCCCTATTCCATAAATGTGAGTTGCACGAAGTTACTTCCTTTCATAGGGTACAAAATGGAAAAGAGAAAAAAGAGTAAATTTAGAGTGGAGAAATCTGACAAACACCAGGTGATTAAGGTCAATATAAATGGTGATAAATCATGGTGATAGTTGATATTCCTGACATAACACGATGAAATGAAATTTTACCTCTGTGGTCTTCCAACTTAAAATCTATAATCCCAGTCTAATCAGAAGAAAAACATCATAGAAGTTACAATAGAGTAGTATTCTACAAAATACCTGACAAAAATCTTCAAAAACAAGGAAATTCTGAGATATGGTCACATCCAAGAATAGCTTAAAGAGAAAATGGAAATAAATGTAATGTGGTATTCTGTGTGAGATCATGGAACAGAAAAAGACATCAGATAATCTGAATAAAGTAGGGACTTGGATTAAGAATAATGTATCAATATCAGTTCACTAGGTGTAACAAATACTATACTAATGTAAAATGTTAATGGGGCAAACTGGGGGCAAGGTATATGGAAACTCTCTGTACTATCTTCCCAATTTTTCTGTACATCTAAAATAGTTCTAAAAAATAAATGTATTAAAAAAAAAGTGTGTCTAATGCTCTCAACTCCATTAGTTAACAGAATGCAAAGATTATTGAAGGGCTGTGAAACCACAAGACAGAAATAACCTTTGTCCCTGAATCACTATGCAGGCATCCTGCAGGAATGCTGCCTACAGATGGGTAATGGCACTTTGCATCATTATATCAGCATGAAATAAATGCCTACTGTGTTATGCCATGAAAATGTGGGCTTTATTTATTCCAGTAGTTGGAAGCATCCTATGATGCTTCTATCATCATCCTATGAGATATCATCTTATTATGATGTTCACTTTAATATGTTTGGCCTTCTGTATGTGTAGTTTTCAATTGCAGATACTAAAAGGTAAGAAGATATCCAACAACTGGGTGAATGTATCTAGATGTAAAAGATTTATAAATTGGGGATTTATTTAAAATCCCAAAAATATAAATTTGGGATTTATTTGATCTTTCAACAAATAAAATTGAGCTAATTTTGTAATTTAGACACTGCGTGTTAGTCACTGGGGATGTAGCGCCAAACAGAGATAATATTTGCTCTTACCATTAGAATAGCAAAGTCCTCTGGAGAGAAGAAGAATGTGGAGGAGGGAGAGGAAAAGAGAAAAGGCAGGGAAGAAATGGTGATATTAGAAAAGGGAACAAGGTCCTAGGGGAATCTCATAATGAGTAATTGTTGAGGAGAAAGTATGAAAATAAAATCTAAAGTTATTTTTCATGTTATTTCTTCCTCAAATTTCCAGTGTCTATTTCAAAATGCAAAAGTAATGATGTCCTGAAGTGAAAGACCTTCTAAACAATATCAAGAAATATTTAAATATTTATTTCCTTAGGATTTTTAGCACGTGTTGGTATATCTATGACTTCCAGAAGGAAGATAAATGTTGAATGGTAGTGTATGAGGGAAAAAATACTAATTCATCTTTAATTTACATATGTGGGTCTCTCATAACACAGGCTTTTAATATGTGTATTTCAATAATCAAATAGTGAAACATCTACTATAAATAATATGGCGTTTTTCAAATCACTTTAAATAGGCTATATTTAAAGGAAAGAATGTAGGAATCATTTTTACATAGGTGGTTTTTTCCTGCTAATAGGGAAATAATTATTTTGTCTAATTAGAGTCATACTTCATATTGGATGAATACATAAAAAAAAATTGCCTGTAATTTTTAATTAACTGGTCAAGGGTTAGTTTGTTTAAGGAAGTGACTTACCAGCTTATTCAGAAAATCAGATTGTGACCAAAAGATAAAGTTCAAAGCTAAATCAAATAGTAGCCTATGTTAGTGTATAAGAGGACCTTCAGATATGATAGGATGATTAATAAATATGTGAAAAATTAACTTTAATCCCCTCCCTGCACACGCTTTTTTTATAGCATGTCTCACTACAAAGAAAAGGTTGTATGTTTATACAGACAATTTTTATACATTATTTTACTTGATCTCTTAAGAGATACCTTAAAAATGGGGGCTCGAAAGAAATGAAACTATCCATGGAATTGTTACAATGAAACATTAAAATATTCCTTAAGTTTAAGTTTCTTAGGAACTTGTTTTAAGAAAGAGAAAATAACTGAATGATCTTTTTTTTTTTTATTGCTTTTATGAGCCCTAATACAGACAGTGTATCTGAATAAGTTCGGGTAAATTTTCAAGAAAAAGAGAATGACCTTACACAATCAAGAAAATGAATAATTTTAAAAATTTATAAGCTAAAATATGACAGTAATTTTCTCAAGCATTCAGGCACATTGCCCTTTTATATTACCGGGCCCAATGAATTATGAATGTTGGCTGAATAAAAAGCCTGAGGGTGACAACGGAGCCACGTTTTGTCATTTGCACTAACAGAATGTCTACTCCCTAGCTGGATTTCCACATCTTCCCAGGATCACTGGCTGCTAAGGACTGGCTGCTGAGGAAATACATGAGAGTCTTCTGGGGGTAAGGAGGATGGAATACTAATTGCTAACCATGATAATGAGTCTGAAGCATGTAGACACTACGGTCTTTCGAACTATGTGAGCAGCCAAGCTCAGCAAACTCCCACTGTCCTAACCTTGCGAACACATAGAAGCAAAAAATCAAAATGAAAAGGCAGTTTTCAAGTGCATGCATCTCAGCAGCAGGAATGATGAGTGGGAAGAACAGGTGTTCTGAGAGATTCTACATTGCTTCCGTTGCTAAGGAGACCACTTTCATCAGTTCAGAAAGGCTGCTAACCTGGACTTCTGCTGCCAAATTGGTATCAACAAAGGTTGGAACTGATATAAACATGCACACACAAATGAAAAGGACGGGTAGTTTTAAACACAACTCAATGATAAAGTTGCATTAATAGATACCTGGCAAAATATTTGACAATTAAGCAAGAACAGTTGCATAATTGCTAAATAATTTGAGGCAGATTAATCTGAGCACATAATTCCAAATTTAAAGTATAAAAAATAGAAAAAGTTCATTTCTGTCCATGATCTCAGTGGACTTAACATTGTTAATGAAATTAATGACATATGTTTTAGCAATTACATAATAAAGCTCAAGTCACATTTTGATAATGATACAAAACATAAAAGTGAGCACTAGATAAGTTTATTAAACATTAATAAATACTAATTAATTATTTCCCAGGCAAGTTGTATATGAGAGAGAGAAGCACTTATGAATGATGTGATATAACTTGTAAGGGGCAAAATATGATTAACATTGCATATGCCCCACCCAAACATTTCATGTATATAATTGGTTTATGAAAGTATTACAATCATCTTTGGCGAACTGTTGAACTATTTGTTGAAAGATGTAGAATCGCTTTTTCTTCATAGCATCATGTAACATAAAGAGTGTATCTGAGAAATTTAAAAAAGAGGAAATAGCAAGCAAGTATTAAAGAAACATCTCTCTTCCTGCCCAGGTTTGCTTAGTGCAAGACTAGAAATATTCAATTTACACATAATATATAAAATCTTTCCATATTTCATATTATCAAAAAATAATTGAAATCATTATTTGTAAACTAACAGTAAAAATTGCATCTTTCAGTTAGGTTGCTTTTGTAATTATTTTTTAAAAGTTTCCAAGTGATGAAAAGTAGCATTGTAAATTTGCCTTTAAAATATCAAGGAATATTATTAAAATTTAATATTTGAAGTCTAACAGCAAAGTATGATTACATTATATTATGGTATGCAATCCTTTTTAAAATCTTAAATTAAAAATTATATTTTGTCTATTACCTTATGTAAAAATAAAAAATTGGAGCTTGAAAGAGACATTGCATTTTTGCTTTGTGTCATTTTCATCATAAATTCATTTGTTTTAGAAACAGTTATGTAAGTTTGGAAAAGTTTGACAGAACTGGCACATCTGCAGATAATGGTACAATTTGATATTTATAAAGTATCAAGTTGTCTATAAATATATGCTTCTAGTTTCCATGGAAATTGAGTGATCACTAGAGCTGATTTTTATTTATCTTCTTTTACTGGAATCAAATGTTATTTATAGGGCTGTTTTTAAAAGTCTGTGGTAATTAACTCTTTGATTAACCATTTTATAAAATTTTATAAAGTCAACACATATTTAAAGATTATAATTGTAAAAAATAATCCCAGATTTAATTTAAATGCTCAAGTGGAAATTACTTAAACTCTGGTGTTTTTTTTTTTTCTTTCCTTTTCCTTTGTTTAATTTTGGTTTACTAGTTGGTAAAATGAAAATATTAATGTAAACTATTTCACGAGGTTGTTGTAAGAACTAAATGAGTTAATACATGTGCAGTATTTAGAAATGTGCCTCGTACATGTGTAAGTGTTGGCATATAATAGACACTCAATAAAAATTTGTTAATTGACTAAATTTAGAGTTTATCAGTTGTTTCTCTTCTTATTGGATTTTAGAATAGTAAATGTAAAATAGGAACCCCATATTTTATACTAGTGGTCTTCAAACTGGGAAAGAGGCAACTCTGAATTTACACAGACTTTCCAAAGTGTATGTAGGCATGGATAGTCATGGAGAATGAATTTTTAAATGAAATTTTAAATAATTAACTACAGTAAACATTCCACATTACAAAAAAAAAGAGTCTGCATAAGGTGACTCTCGACAATTTTCTGTTTCCATTGTACACAAAGAAAGTCATCATTTCTCCTTTTCCAATTAGTACCATAGCCTTTTGCCTTTGTTTACAAATATCCTTTAGTGTACTGCTGTTTTGTTGCTCAAATTGTTCCGACTTTGGTCATTAGGAAATCCTACAGATTGGCTTCTGGGTTCAGTATTGGAATATTCCTTCTTCTTCTCCTTCTGTTCCACCTCCCCCTCTCCTTACCCCTTCCTCTCCCCTGCCTCCCCCTCTCCTTGCCCCTTCCTCTCCCCTGCCTCCCCCTCTCCTTACCCCTTCCTCTCCTCTTCCTCCTCCTCTCCTTCTCCTTCTTCTTTCTAAATATGTTCTTCCTTTCTGGAAGCAGGGGATGTTTCAGACATCTTGCATCATGTCTGTCCCAGCCCTAGAATCAACTACTTCTACAGGGAGCCCTGGGTCCTTTTACTAAACAATGGTGCTCAGAAACCAAGGTGAAATATTAACATTAGATGAAACCAGTTTAGGGATATAAGTGAACTCTTTGTACTGTTCTGCAATTTTCATAAGCCCCAAATTATTTTAAATAGAACAGTTGAAAACATCAATGTTGACTGTAAAAAACCACAATTATCCAAAACTTAGATATAAAGCAAGACAATGACTGGATGAACTTACATCATCACACTGGAGCACAGACACTCACAAGAACAATTTGCTCCCTGGAAAAATGTATTTTTTGTTATTTGCAATTAAATAATATTTCAGACACTGTGAAGTCACCTATTAATTTATAAATTACTGGAATATATAATCTGAAATGTTTATTACAAATAATGCATAAATCATTTTGTATTTATTAGCAAATTCATTTCAGCATTCCTTTGACTGACTGATAATAAAAAGTTTATATTCCTCAACTTCTTTGGAGCAGCTTCACTATCATACTGACTCTCTGATAAAGGAATCAAACAATTTTTGCCATGTGTTCATTCTACTTTTATTTTTATAAGATTCATGGGTTTAACTTTTCCAAAATAAGATCTTATTATTTTAGTCAAGGCACCATAAACCCATGAAAAGTCTTATCTCTTCCTTTTTATACGTTTTGAATGAGAGAGAAACTATCATTAAAAATGCAGTATTTCAACCTTCATTGATATGTTCCAAATTTGGATATAATCAGAGTGAGGCAAGAGAAGTGCTGAAATTTTAAAATTAATTTACTTGCCTTTTTCATTCCCCAAATATTGTCAAAGAATGCAATGCACCCAATGGAGAGGTCTTTGTGACCCAATAATAGTATCTATAAGAAATATTGAAGAAAATGTGATTTTTTATCATACAGACCCAGTGCCATGCCTATCCATTACAGAAATAGATTTCAAAAGTACAATGGTTGTCATAGAGATGGATATTAATACATTTATTTTAATTGAAACCTTACAAATATTCTCCTGCAAATTTCCTTTCCTGAGAAACTTAAAACTCTATCAGGGTGGTTTGTATTCTCCCTCAGTGTAGTATGTCTAATAAACTTACTTTTGTTTGCTACGTTCTATTTTCTGGTGGAGTTTTGGAGCGTCAATACATGACATTATCTGGAGGTCCCTTTGAGATCCACTCAAGACCTCCTCATTGCCATCATTTTGAAAGGCCTTGTCCCTCTCACATGAAAGTGAAGGGGAGTGAAAGTTACAAACTGGGTCTAAGTTGCAAACTGGAATTCCAAAATACTTAGTTCATCTTATCTTCTAGGAAATAGAAATTTTTTTAAAGAATTATGCAATTAAATGATTACATTCGAAAACTCTTTTGCTTGAAGAAAAATCTGCTCTGTTTCTGACAACACTACCATCTGTTTTTCCTTCTACTGTAATCATTGTGTTATGAGTTTAAGAGGAAATATGTGGAAAGAGCATCAGCATAGGCCTGATGGTCCATCCTTGGACCATCCCAAAGGACTGATGTGATCTTAAGATCCATTTAGGTCAGTATTCTTTGTGCAAACCTTGCCTTAGTTCAACTCTTCAAAAACCTACAGATGCTTTCTTTAGTTTTATCATTTATGTGCACAGGAAGAGCTTTACTTAGTTTCACTTGCCCAACTGCAGAGTTCATTGGACACTCAGTGTGTGAGGACTTAGCTTTGCCAGATTCTGGAGGCATGAGGTTTGCATAAGCACAATTCTCCTTAGTGATATTGCACTTCTGATGTACATACCTTTCTAACAGGCACAATTCCATCAAATAAAATCTGAAAATGCAGTGGCTATTTAGGGGATCTTTGATTGTTCATTGGAGAGATGATTTGGAAGAGAAAATGGGATAAAACCCTCATAGGAAGATCTCTGTATCGACTCTAAAGGAGAGACCATATTGATTAATACAGGAAACGCCCCTTTTCCTTCATTTCTGTATCTTTTGGTACATTTCAGTACCTTTGTTTTCTGTTAATCATACAGCTGATAAAATTTTCAAAGGCACATGCTACTGTTTAAACCAGCTGTAATCTCTTAATCTTTCTCTCTTTTTTGAATTCTTGCCAATTTTATTTTTTCCTGCTTTATTAACATGTAATTGACATACAACATTGCATAACTTTAAAATGTGCAATGTGTTGATTTGATTGATACACTTATATATTGCAAAATGATTACCACCATAGCATTAGCTAACTCTTGCATTTGGTCACATAATTACTATTTCTTTTTTGTAGTGAAAATATTTGAATCTATTCTCTTAGCAATTTTCAAGTATATAATACAGTATTAGCTATAATCACCATGCCATACATTAGATTCTCCAGAACTTAATATTATAACCAGGAGTTTGTACCCTTTGACCAATATCTCCCCATTTCCCCCACCTCGCAGCCCCTGTTAACCACTACTTTACTCTCTGTTTCTATGATTTCAGCTTTTTCAGTTTCCACATACAAGTAACATCATATACATATATGTAACCACATATAAGTAATATACATACAAATCTGTCTGTCTCTGTCTGACTTATTTCACTTAGCATAATGACCTCCAGTTTCATCCAAGTTGTTGCAAATGGCCAGATTTCCTTCTTTCTCATGGCAGAATAATTTTCTAATATATATATATCACGTCTTCCTTAGTAATTCATCCACTGACAGGCACTTAGGTGGTTACCATATCTCGGCTATTGTGACTAATGCTGCAATGAACATGGGGGTGCAGATGTCTCTTCGAGATCCTGTTTTCATATCCTTTAGATATATTCCATGAACTAATATTGCTGGATCATATAGTAGTTATATTTTTAATTTTCTGAGTAACCTCCATATTGTTTTCCAAACTGCTGTACCAATTTACCTTCCCACCAACAGCAACAGGGCTCTCTTTCCTCCACACCGTTGTTGATGCTTGCTATCTCATCTTTTTGATGGTAGCCAGTCTAACAGGAGCGAAGTGATATCTCACTGTGCAAACGCACTTGATTTGCATTTACTTGATGATTAGTAATGCTGAGCACCTTTCTGTGTACCTTTTGTATGTCTTCTGTGGGAAAATGTCTATTTAGTTCCTCTGCTCATTTTTAACCAGGTTGTTTGTTTTTTTGCTATTGAGTTCTATGAGTTCTTTATATAATTTGGATATTAACCCTTATCAGATACATAATTTACAAATATTTTCTCCAATTCCATAGGTTGTCTTTTCATTTTGTTGATGGTTTCTTTTAATGTACAGCAGCTTTTTAGTTAGATGTAGTTCCACTTACTTACTTTTGCTTTTGTTACTTGAGCTTTTGGCGTCATATCCAGGAAATCTCTGCTAAGATCAATGTCAAGGAGGATTTTTCCTTTTTTTCTTCTAGGAGTTTTATAGTTTCAGGTCTTATGTTTAAGTCTTTAACTCATTTCAAGTTCATTTTTGTGGATTGTGTAAAATAGGGGTCTGATTTCATTCTCTTGGATGTGCTTACCCAGTGTTCCCAGCACCACTTATTGAAGAGATTGTCCTTTCCCTATTGAGTATTCTTGACCCCCATGTCAAATATTAGTTGGCCATAGACATGAAGGCTTATTTCTGGGCTTTTGATTCTGTTCCATTGGTCTATGTGTCTATTTTTATGCCAGTACCATACTGTTTTGATTACTGTAGCTTTGTAGTATAGTTTGAAATCAGGAAACGTGATGCTTTCAGCTTTGTTCTACTTTATAAGAATTGCTGTGGCTATCTCGGGTGTTTTGTGGCTCCGTAACAATTTTAGGATTTATCTTGATTTCAAATAATGGATTCAAAAGAAATAGTAAATTGTCTATCTAAAATAAAGTTAGTTTAATGTTAATGGATTTATTCCTACAAGGAGAGTGTGTAAATAATTTATTGCAAATTATTACATGGAAGAATCACCAAAAGTAAATTTAAAATTTGCATTTGTTTATATAAAATGACCAAGGCTTCTGTGCTCAAAAACAGTGACTTATTCTAATCACTAAGTTATTCTGTTAGTGCTACAAACATTTGGCATACTTCTGATTTATTTAGAACAAAGATTCATGATTTAAAAAACTTGCTAACTATTATTTGTGCTTATTTCTGTTTATTTTCAAAATTTGCCAGGAACCATATCTTGCCCTTAGAAACTATGATTTTTGTTCTTATCTTGGCTCCTCTCCCAATCCTTCTTAATTTTGCCTATGACAAATTAATTCCCTAGCTTCAGAATAGTCAAATATTTACTGACACTGAATCCAGTCTAGATGGAATAAGCCCACTATAGCCCATTTCTCCTGCTGATTATAACTAAAATCTCTGGACAGAATTTAAATAACTCCCTGAGAACTTGGAAAAGTAAACAAGAGCCGGCAGATGGGGAAGGGAATGAAAATTTGAAGAAGTAACTCATATAGAAGTGAGCTATGTGGTTTTGTTTGTTTGTTTTGGTGTTTGATTTTGTTTTGTTACTTCTTTTTCCAGCACCCTAGGGTGAAATCCTAGCAGAGCTGTGGTGCACAGCAAAATTTCTAAGGGAAACTCACTCATTTTGGTCAAGGAGCTAAGAATACTGCCCTTGTGCTCTGGACAGCTCAGGAAGAACCCCTACTTCTTTTTCTTTGAAACTTAAATCATGTTTGCTTTTCCTGAGATCATCCCTAGTTTATACAAAAGTAGACACTTCCACTTTTTGAAAGGAAGGATAGAAAAAATAATTGTGTTTGGTCAGCATTTCCCAAATTTTAATTAACTCAAATCCAACGTTATGCTCTTTCATGCTTCAAACTTAAGAAAAAAATATAATATATTTAAATGGTTGTAATTTTTAGGAACATAGCCATGTTCATATACAAGGAATAATACAAGGAGTTTGCCTGGATGTTGGCAAAGCTTATCACTGCCAGAAAGCTGTCTCATTAGCTGAAGCTACAACATTATAAAGGTACCCACAAGCTCCTGTGGATAATAGTTTTGCTTTCAACTGTGCCATCTTATTCACATGACTTCCCCTCACTGACAAATTTTAACCTGAAACCAAATATGGGAGGGGATTCTGGGAAATGTAGTTTTCTGCTGTAGGTGAAAGTGACTATGATTCTGTATTTTAATTTACTGAAACAAGAGCAATATAGCATATCAACACTTGACTAATGAAAGCCCTTTCACCAAAGATGACTTCCTATTAGTTGGAATTTACCAAGAATGTGCTCATGTCTTCCTTGAAAATAATTCAAGGCAATTCAATTTTTAGAGTATTTTTAAACCATTGAGATATTTATTCCACCAAAAGTGAAACTATTATGTAATAATTTTATAAAATCGGTGGGCTAGGAATATGATTAAACAAAAACAAGCTATTTTTTTTTCCAAAAGTAGGTTATCTTTTAACTCTTCTCCACTTCATTTTATAGAAATCACAATTATAATTTTAATAATTACACTGTTACTCAAAAGTAAACTATAATTGGAGAAGTCAGGAACTGTCACGAAAATGTATACACGTATTATACAATATTACCTTATATATATATCTCCTCCAAAATTCATATACATGTATATAAATTATATATAAATTATACATATTACATATATTATTTATATATTTTTCCAAATTCAATTTCTATCCTAGGTACAAGAATTGATAAGCCTCCATAATCCTTTCTTTTTTCTTTTCCTATTTATTTAAATGGACCATACCTATATATATGTGTGTGTGTGTTTGCATTTTATAAAAATTAGCAATACAGTTTGGCTATCTCTCTAAGTTAGTACGTACAGACGTGCCAAAATTTCTGAAGGTCAGAAATAGTATCCAGTATTCTATTATTAACATACTCTAATCAATGAACTAATTATTTTTAGGATAGGCATTGGAGATGATTCATTTTTTTTAAATGTTGCCAAGTACATATTGATAAATACATCTGTGTATATTTGGCTTAATTTACAGAATACTGATGAATAAAACTTTTCATTGAATGGAGTCTCAAATTAAGGCAGAATTATGGAATTTAAATATGAACACATTCCCAATAATAATGCAATTTACCTTGTACTCTATAAACGGAGAAACCAAGGATCTGGAAGAATATGACTTGCCAAAGACAATAAAAATTTTAAAAAAAAAGCAAACATTTTTATTGTACTTACTCAAGGACTAATATTCTCTAAATGCTTAAAACTTCCTTACATTTATTAACGCAATGAATCCTCACAAAGATCCTATCAAGTACGCATGCTATTATTGTCCTCAATCATCGAGGACAAAACTGAGAGAAGCAGAATCAGGTGGTAGTCATGGCAATATTAGTAATAGTCTCAGTGGTGGCAGCAGCTAACAACTCAACAGTACTTATCAAGTACCAGGCATTATTTTAATAAATTTACTCAGATATTCAACAATATGAGATAAAAATGATTATTATGATCAGTTTGTAGGGAAATAACTGAGGACCCATCCTAGACATGCTTTTATACAATATCTACTAGGATATGGATCAAACGTATTACATCATCAGCATTACCATTCAGAGAAGACATCTATTTAGTCATTCATTTAATGACTATTTCCTAAACAACTATTGCACATGTAACCATTTTTGCTTGAGCTTTTGAACTACTTTCTCTTCACTCTTTATAAAGACATCTATAAGAAGGTGTATTAAAATTTTATATCAGTTTACTTCCACACAGATTACACACAAGTTTAGAAGTCTACATTTAAAAGAAATTACCCATATTACTTTATTTTATGTATAGATATTTACATTAATTATGCATAGTGTTATGCATATATATGCATTTTACTATATAATATAAAAAATCACAACTCTTTATTAACATTAGTGCTTTGGATTCTTTCTCTCTTTGAAATATATAAAGCTACGAGAGACTTTTTACTCATTTCAGTTCTTTCTCTTTTATCAGTCTTATAGGAACTCCTTATGAAGATATATACAATATACTTTAATTAGATTTCAATCCACTAATTTATTCCAGGAAAAGGAAAAATTGGTTTGATTCTCTAGGCGTATATTAGAATATTTTTACGGCTAGTTAACATCAAACTAAGGAAAATTCACAAACTAAGGAAATTTCAAACTAAGGAAAACATGAATTTTGTTGACCTCAAAGGAAATTCTCTCATACAGGATGAGGTTTTCTTAAAAGCAAATGCTAAGTATGTATTGAAGAAATAAATTTACTTGAGGAAAAAATGTTAGTCACCAAAGTATTTATGACATGAAGATGTGATAAAATAATGACAGATTGATGTCAAAAAGAGGGTTTAGGCAAACACAGAAAGTATCTTCAACCATATGTTTGTGTAATGAAGCCAGAAAATCATTCAAATTGTTTTAGCTATAGGAAGGTATTGTATTTAAAATAAATATTCCTTATTTCAATGGAGTTTAATTCTACAAATTATTTTAGCTATTACTAAAATATCTGTGACAGTTACTTGATGTATAAAAATTATATCTATTTTAGATGCTTAAATCTAGAGAAAAATATAATTACATGAGAAAATTATGATGATTTCAATGCAGTTGTGTAAGTTTTAAGAAAGTGAAGGGAATAAAGTAGCTAAAGGAGAAGTCCAACTTTTATTGTTTTTAATAGCTAACAGAGGTAGATGTTTGCCATATACCATATGTTTAAATGAACTACCTACATTCCTTTTCTTGTCTAATCCTTGATGTGAATCCTCATGTGAACCAATGACTATTATTATTGCTATTTTGCATTGAGGAATATGCGGATTAAAAGGGTTGGGTGTCTTTTCCATGGTTCCACAACTTGTAAATAGTGGAGCAGGGATTATAAACCACAGCCATCTAACCACAGAACTTACCCAGATGACACGTGATCCAAATCTGAAGTATGAATTACAATTACTTAAGTGTGGAAAGTGATGGATTTGTCAGTTGTGTTGATGCTGATGGTGTGTGTATGTGTGTGGCTATAGTAAAAATAGCACATAATAAAATAAAATAGAAAATCATTTCAGAAAATGTGAACAGACATAAATTATTGTAGCATGTGCAGGAAAGCAAACATTTTTTATTTGAATATGAAGCTACTATAAGAAGGTCAAGTTGGAAAGTTAGGAAGAAAACAAGGTAGGTAAGTGTGTGCTAATCAGATCAGAGAAGGCTCCCGTATAAATTCTAAGAAGCTTGCTATTTTCCTGAAGAATAGAGGAAGTAACTGAAGTGCCTGAAGAGAGGTGGTCAAGCAGTAATATTGTCTTATTTACAGCTCATTCTGATCACCATATGAAGAACAAATATCTTATTAGATTTATCGAATATAAATATCGAATATAAATATTTATCGAATATCTGAGTGTATACACTTGAATAACTAACTCCATCACCCCAAAAGTTCCCTCATGCCTCTTTGGAATCAAACCTACTCATCATCAGCCCCAGATACTCAATGATTTACAGTAGCTGAAACTTGGAAGTGACCTAAATATCCACCAACAGGAGACTGGATGAACAAACTGTAGCATATTTATGCAACGGAATTTTTTCTAGCAATTAAAAAAAATCACCATGATGCATGCAGCAACATAGAAGAATCTCAAGAATATTGTGTTGCGTGAAAAAAGCCAGGCACAGAAAACACACTTCCAAGAAATTCCCAAACAGCAAAACTAATTATAGAAAATAGATCTGTAAGCACGTAAGACTGCTTAAGGTAAGGAGGCTGCTTAGATGGCTTGGTAAGAAAAATCTTAATTATGGAGATGATAGCTCTTGATAGCACATTTGGGATATTAAATTTGCTGGATTTGGATAGTACTACTGTAACTAAAAAGCATTGCTCTGGAAATCAAGATACTTGAAATTCAGACTTGAGTTTTGGGTCTACCGTGTATATTAGCTGTAAACTCTTTTTTTTTTTTTTTCTGATTTATCTCCCCAAACCCCCCCTGTACACAGTTGTATATCTTAGTTGCAGGTCCTCCTAGTTGTGGGATGTGGGACGCCGCCTCAACGTGGCCTGACGAGCAGTGCCATGTCCGCGCCCAGGATCCGAACCCTGGGCCACCACAGCGGAGCGTGAGAACTTAACCACACGGCCATGGAGCCGGCCCCAGCTGCAAACTCTTTAGAAGGTTACTGTACCATACTGAGATTCAGAATCCTATAACCAAAGTTTGACATAACTTTTCTCATTGAGCTTCAGTAATTATGAAATGGCACGACATATATTAAAGTGCTTAGAAGAGTACCTGGCTCATAGTACACTAATTTCAAGAGAGGAATATGTAGATATTATTTCAGTACTCTTATCTTATTGGAAAAAAATGGTTTTTTTACCTTTGCAAGAGCTGAGAAAACATCCGCTCACTCTTTATGGACCTTGAGAACTGGTGACTCGCCCCTCCTCGATCTCTGCCTGGCTGGGTGCTGAGATGACAGGATGAAAATGGGGAGGAGGCGGCTTGGGGAGGGCCAGTCACTTGTGCCTCTGCTTAGATGTGATCAGGTCTTGGGGCAGGTCACTGGGCAGCCTGCCGCCCTCCAGCTTGTCTTTGATGAAGTGGCTGTCCAGGGCACAATCCTCATCGTCCAGCAGCCTGTCCTGGTGCACATCAGCCAGCTTCCAGACCTCCCCCAGCACGGTATCGTGCAGCTTGGACTTCACCATCTCTTTCTTGGCACGGGCACTCACGACCTTGCAGTTGACAGGTGACTAGCCATGTAAAAGAGCTCTTTTTAGGTGGGTTTGTCCTTGTCCACCACTCACTCAGTGTCATCAAATGTCCTTGCCGCCCCCCTCGCAGTAGTTGTGCCCAAAGAGCCTGTTAACGGTGCCGTCCAAGGCACGGCCCTTTGCAGCCTGGCAGGGCATCAGGGACTCTTCCTGGCACACCATCACCATCAACCGGGCAATGTCATTGGCTAGCATGTCATTAATCACATCCATCAGCTTGAGCTTCAAGGCCTGGCACTTTACGGAGTCCTGGATATGTGGAAGTTCCTGCATCTTGTGGGAGTCTTGGAAAGTTGCCAGGGGACATCCGATGCTCCCACTCAGTCTTCTAGTGGGTCTCCCCAGGTTGTCCACCAATTCTTTCCTTTTGCTCTCTTTACCGAAGACATTAGGCATCTTCTTGAAGGAGCTGATGATGTAGGCGTGGACCTTGCCAGCCGTGCCCACTTGTTCAGGTCAGTGAGCTTCCTGAGGCCAGGGTTTGGGGGAAGAGACTGGATGTCTTTGAAGAGGTCCTGCTTCTTGCCCTGGAAGATCTTGCAGTTGTTGGGGATGAGGAGCAGATGGAACCAGAAGGGGCAAATATACACCCTGTAGACCACGTGAGGACTCGTAGACCTGCATCAGCTGCTAAGTCTTGATCTGGTAGGCTTGTCCAGCACAATGCATATCTTGTCCTCCTGGTCCTTGAGGGCCTTGATGACTTCCAAGAACTCTTCGGAGATGTCTACCTTATGGGGGTAAAGAGCAGGATGATGCGGTTGACACGCTTAGCAAACCAGTCCAGGAACTCCACAAAGTTGTACCCTTGGCTGACGCACTATTTCTCTCCAGACAGGACCTGAGGAGGGTCGATGATCCGTGTGCTGTCCAAGACCCAGCTGGGCAGCTGGGCACACATGAACCTACGGAGGAATCCGCTGACAAAGGTTCTGGGCTTGTGGAAGGGGCGCTGCAGGCCCACGACCAGCGCGTAACAGAGCACCAAGCCCTTGGTGAGGCGGTGCACGATGGTGACGAAGGAAACTGGTGTGCACGCCCGAAGTGCATCCCAGGAAAGTCCGGCTCCATCGGGTGCTGGATGAAGGTGGTCTTGCCCCTATTGTACTGGACCACCAGGAGCAGCATCGGCTTATGGTCGAAGTCAGCGTCCTCCAGCATGAGCGAGGAGAACTTGTGGACGCGGTAGCGCTCCTCCAGGAGGAGCAGCTTCTGAGCGCACAGCTGCCCGCAGCCCCTCGGCCGCCATCTGGAAGAGCTCTGGCTCCTTTCGGGACACCATCTTTGCTGACCCAGCTGAACACGCTGCCAGCTTGGCTGCTGTGGGGAAGACTGGCAGCTGAGAACCCGAAGAGTGCGCAGAGCCAACGCGGGCCCCACCTAGCGGCAGGGAGCAGGCAGGGCAGGAGGCCGGAGCTGGCTGAACTGTGCAGGCCCACTGGGTGGCTGAGGAGGCGCTCTCTGCTGAGGGGATAATTGCTGGGATTGGGGAATTTCTTAGAGGATTGGAGGTGAGGTTTCCCCTTAAATGGACAAGATAAATGCATCCGCATGATCTTGCAACGTCTGCCATTTTGGTGCACACTGTGTAATGCCGCAGAGAGGGAGTCTTTGCTTTCTCCAACTTCGAGAAATGGTAGGAATCAGGTGTTTCTATTGAGATAATAAATAAAATTAAAAGCTGCACTAAAGTAAAATTCTGGAATTATTAAAGATCATGGAAAACATTATCACTAAATTTTCAGCGACTCAGTTTATGGAGATGTTATTCAAAATGTAAGAACATAACTGGGTGAGATTAGCTTTAAGAACCAATTAGGAACTAGGTAAAGAAAACATACCTGTGTATATAATTCATAATTGATTGTATTTACTTCTTAATTTATCATACTTGACTTGTTGATGTTTAATAAGCAAAGTTTGGTTACTTACTACTTCAAATGTTTCTCTAAAAAAGAAATTTGTCATGATTGGCCCAAACTCAGAGTAAAAATTGCCTTTACTGTCTTCATCAAATGATTTACCTGTGTTGGGATACACATTACTTGGGAACGTCAAGATGGTGAAGTTTAGTTCAATATCAACGATAGACAATTTCATAGCAAAGGATCAAATAGTTTGATTGTTCCCATAAAGTTCCAGCTAAATTATTCTGTCCTGAAAGAAGCTAAGCAAGTAGAATCAGCTCCCTATAAATCTTGCTCTCCTTTATGAATTTTTTTTTTTGTTTTCCCACCATGGAATGCAGTAAAGCTATGAAGTCATAGGAGTTTAATTTTAATAGACGTTAAAGTTTTATAACACATTGGGATTCTTCTTATGTATTTTTACGTTTCCCAGAAATGACTCAGTGATATTATTTTTAGTGTGCCCATAAATATCTAATGAATATTCAATGAACCATTAAGAGAAAAAGTGTTTATTTCCCACTGCCCCAACAGCTTTTTATAAAAAAATAATGAAATTTAAAATTGACCATTCAATGAGAGTTTGATACAAATTTGGAATGCATAACACAGTCAATTCACATGAAAAATAATAATAATAATAATAATTAATGTGAAATGACACTGATTGCTTTGAACCTATTCGTAAATAAGACTATTGTTCTAAAAGTCCAGAAATGACATTTGTGCTTTTCAAAAGGTGGATATAGTGTAAATGAACTCTCAGAACATGAAGAATTATCTTAGATCAATGTTGTACCATAGAAGTTCCTTTGATGATAGAAATGTTCTATAAGTCTGGATTGCCTAACATGATAGTCTCTAGCCATAGGTGGCTATTAAGCACTTGAAATGTGATTAGCATGACTGACAAATTGGCTTTTAAATTTGAATTCATTAAAGCTAAAATTTAAATAGTTATATGTGGCTAGCAGCTATTGTATTGGACAGAGCAGTCTTAGATTGATAATGGGAGTTATTTCCACATTGGACAATTATCCACGGTAGAGGCTAGTAACTGAGATGAGGGCCAATGAAATAGGAGTTTTTATTTGACACGAGATCAATGATCTCTTCTCTCTCTGAACTTAAGCAACCCAGAGAAAGTTGGCCCATATTTTACAAAAATTTCCTACAAATCTTTATAAGCAAAGCTTGTTCATATGATATCATGAGAAATTTTCCTTTTCAGGAAGGGTATTGAGAACTAAAATCACTTGCATTATCATAGTCTGGCAATCTTAACTATGAGCTGAACCCCCTCTCCTACTGTTTCATCTTGTCTTGACTTTCTCCCTAGATAGTCTTGCACAGAAATTTAAGGCTAGAAACTAATAATTAGATTTTGTATTTGATTCAGGGAAATCCTGTAAGCCAACATAGAATAAGATAATTTGCTCATTTAGGCAAAGAGCTATCCTAAAAGGAAAAATTTTTCTCACCTGGGCAAGCAGTATGGTCATCAGATAAGTTTAGTTATTAACACTATTTCCTGTCTGTGCCTACAATCCTAAACTTTATGTCAAAAATGTTTCCAGCCCCAGATAGCTTCTCACATTGAAAACTTGCTTTAAACTGGTTGGACTCGGACACTAAAACTCCTATAAATATCTTCCCCTGAACTCCCTCTTCTGGGCCTCACTAAGATTCTGTCAAGGTATGTTCTCCATACCTGACTGGTTGAAAAATTAGTTTGCTTGGTCCATAAGTTTTCTGGTGGGCCTTTTGAGTAGTCAACACTGCACAGAGATCTTGGGAGAAATTCCTAGTTAATAACAGTTAAAATGCAGACTTTGTTCTTTCTGGAAAGGAATGAAAACAAGGCCCAGATCCAAAGTTAGCCACCTTTAGTGTCACTCTGCTCTGTAAAATGAGAACATTAGTAGTGCCAACACCACATGGCTATTATAAGTTCTGAATTAATTGATTCATAAGATTCAGTTAATTTTCTCCCATATAAACCCTCAAGGGACATTGATCATTTTTAATATTCATCCTAAAAAAGGAATATCTCATGAAATTTTAATATTTTCCCAATAGAGTGAAAATATCATTAAATGTTCAGATGAAGCTGGGTTTATATATTTAAATTATAATATATAAATGTAATTATATAAATAGTATATAAGTGTAATAATATAATAATTGTATTAATATAATATAAACTCAAAGTTAAATGAGCCTTTCTATTCCTAAGAAACTGTTTCGGTAGTGTGCTTCCGTCCAGATAACCAGAAAATTATGCATTTGTAATTTGTGTGTGTGTGTGTGTGTGTAAGGAAGATTGGCCCTGAGCTAACATCTGTTGCCAATTTTCCTCTTTTTGCTTGAGGAAGATTGTCACTGAGCTAACACCTGTGCCAATTCTTCCTCTATTTTATGTGGGGTGCTGCCACAGCATGGCTTGATGAGTGGTGCTAGGTCTGCACCCAGGATTCTAACTTGTGAACCCCAGACCATCAAAGCAGAGCACATGAACTTAACCACTACACCACCAGGCCGGCCCCTATGCATTTGTAATTTTAGACACTGGCCCAGCACATAACAATGTCCCCGTGGAAACTCATGAGAGGCCGGGGGGTAGGAATAATGCAGGATTATGTATGGCACTTCAATGCCATAATGTCTGCACTCTTTCCTTTTTAGTAAACTTATGCACCAGTTATTACAGTGTTTTTCTATCAGAGAAAAAATCATCACTGGACACCACCACATTCAACTTCATATGAAGGTTACTAGTGAAATGTTGAAAAGAAAGGGGGAAAATCGTGGAATGAATATGTTAAAGAAAGGAACTGATTGTCTATATTGACAAGTGAGAGTACATTTCAATTAACATTTGCCAATTATGGGAAATCCAAATTCAACTCAACAACACCTATATCAAAGCCTTTAGGCCTATAAATTAGCTTCCTGGGACACATAATTCCAGGAAAGTTTAAGAGAAGCATCTATAATTGATGTGTTAGCAGTCTCACAGCATGCCAAGGAGTGCATTTAGGTGTCACTGGGCTATTTCAGCACTACTGGAGATGAAAAAATTACCCAGCTGCAGCTCCTATGGAGTTTCACAAAAGAGTCTATTTTAAGTTTTTCTATACTTTGAGAAGATTTAGGAAGAAAGTGTAAGATTAAGGAGTTGTACAGATAATGGTAACAGATTTTATAATGCAAGAAACACTATCACTTATCCAACTATTTTTGTCTATCAGTACAAGCACTTTATCACCATAGAAACTCATAATGACATTATGAAATCATTTTATGCTTAGTGGGTGCCTACATAATAACAGGTGTTAACAGCAGAGTCTAATTCCACATGATATTGTTAGTGCAACAAAATATTTAATTTTTCAGGAATATGTAGTTTCTGGTTTGGATGTAAACATAAAACAGAATGCAACATAATGCAAATGAAATGTAACTTACTATGGGAAGGTAAATTAACCCAGAAAATAAATAAATCTAAAACTTGCGCATTTATACTTGCTCCTCCACCATTAACATATGTAAGCATTATTATTATTGTATTCCCGGAATATATTTATCATTGTCTGAAGAGTAAATCCTTCCCAGCTAATATGAACATGACAACAATATAATTCTAACACTACACTGTCAGAGTTAATTGTGCAAAGAAATTGCTTTTGTTAAGTAATCTTTGGAATTGACAAAGTATTTTTCACAGATGAGCAAAATTAAAAACTAATTTGATTTATTGTATTTCCAGAAAATATCAATTGCCAAAAAATATTGACAATGTTTGAAGAAAAAGTAATAGAATGCCAAAATAATGCTTGTTTGTAAATTAAAACAGTTGAACCATAATTAGTGAAGTGTCTCAAATCCCTAAATATGGTGTCTTTCACCCCATAATTATACCATGAAATATTGTAGCAATTAGCAAATTTTTATAACTATTCACAAATTTATTTTCTCTCTCAATGTTTTCGTATTACTTTTAGGGAATAATTCCTAGTAATTGAGGTTTTACCAAATCTATGTTTTTATAGAATGGTAGAAATGTTTAAATAAGTAAAAAGAAAACCTATTTAATCAATACAGATATTTCAATATATTAAATAGCAATAAAACATACTTGGGTGCCTTTGTAATATGTCCACTTTGCTAGGCCTCACTGTATTTCCCAGAAATCCCTTTCCTGATAATTTTCTATCAGGGCATATCATAAGGGAGATTCTTGTGTGTGATGTTTGAAAGATAGAAGTGAAACAACAGCCATTTTGTAGATCACATATGTTGCTACTTATCTACTGGCTTATATTAGCTTGACACAGCTGCCAGCCCTACACATACTCTACTTTCCCTAGGATCTTCCTTCAGGTTCTCTGACTCTTGGCCCAAGGGTCAGTGTTCAGCTCTATGGTGAAGGGCCCTAGCTTATACAAGACACCCATAAAAATCAATGTAAGATGCAGCAAGAACTAACATCACTGTCAGCTTGTCCCTATGGGCTTCAGCTTGTGTTTGTGGGTTCAAACTCATTCTTGCTCTCATCCACCATGGCCAAGGCTAGGATGAGACAAATGAGGCACATAGAGCATAAGGCAGTGTTCACTGTCAGGGTCATGCAAGTGCAGGTGTAATATTCTTTTAGAATATAGTCGCTAATGAAATAAAATTATCAAGTAAATAAAGTAGCATGTAAAATTGTGACAATAAACTAGGTGAAATAATAGACCACCATATATTAAAATATTGTCTAATTATTCTAGATTTGAAATGTTGAGAATGCTCTTGACACTTTTTATTTATTTTTAAATTCAACATATTAATGATAGTAAGTGATCCATGTAGCATGCCTAATAAAGAAATCAAACAACTGATATTTTTACTTAAATCATAACCATGGAAGACCTCTGTCCAATCTCATGAAGATTACTACATATTCTCAATAGTATTTTATTATTCATTCATTTATTTTTGTAAATTAGCTTTTGTTTGACACTCTTGTCAAAACCCAGCAACAAAAAGCAATCAAGTGTGAGACATCACAATTTTGCTTTGAACCCTCAGATCCTGCAAGAGCCTAAATCCACATCATTTTGCTGTTTGACATGTAGCCCAGGAGTCTTACAAGGGCTGGTACAGGAAACAATGTGCTCCTATTTGTTTACTTCTTTCTACGATGAGTGTCAGCCTATTTTTGCTTCAGAATTTGAAGACTATTGGGCAAGTTAGGCTATAGACATAGATAAGTTAATGTTTTCTTTGGTGGACTGAGTACCGCATTTCTCTACATCGGTGGAACTCTTGGTTCCGTAGGAACCTCAAGTTTGATGTTGGCTTAAGTTTAAGGAGATGGGCAAATTCATGTATAGTTGAGCAATACAGAGTCCTTGGTTATTTCAAGAAACAGCCAGTCTTAAGAACATTTGATTTGACAGTTTTATTTATAAACGGAATGCCTCTCTTTCCCTCTCTTTTTTGTTATTGTTAAATGAATTTGTTTTCGCCTCCACAATGCAGTCATTAAAAATGCATTTTTGAAGAATATTTAATGCAATATAATGTTCTAGAAAAAAGAAAAAACAGTTCCCAAAACTTTACCTGCAATTTTGTACATTATAACTTTGTAATTCTGTGTATATATTTGTAAGCATCCATATGTTATTTTTTCACTAGCATTTTAATTTAAATTTTACTTCCTTGATTTTACATTTGCATCTCTTTTCTCCTCCTCTGAAATCTTGGTTTCTAACAATACTTTCTGTCTCTCTACAAATGGCCAATAAGCACATGAAATGATGTTCAGCATTACTAATAATTAGGAGAATACAAATCAAACCACGATGAGATACCACTTCACTCCCATCAGGATGGGCACTCTGAAAAGAACAGAAAATACAAGTATGTTGGGAAGGATGCTCATGTCATAGATTTTAAAAAGCATCGTTCTGACAGAAATTTTCATTTTATCTTATCTTACTTATTAACATAAATGAAAGCATCAAACAATACTCTTAGTACATCTGCATCCTGACAGCTAGTTGTTAAACATTTACCAGCATACTTCTGCTGAAAAGTTGCCTCATTCAGGAAGTTTTTCATGACAATCCAATTGTATTGGACTGAATTTTTGTGTCCTCCTTAAAATCCATGCGTTGAAGCCCAACCCTCAGATTGCATTTGTAAACAGGGACTATGATGAGGTGATAAAGGTTAAATGAGGTCATAAGCTTGGGGCTCTAATCCTATAATAGTGCTTGTACAAGGAGAGGAAGCGAAACCAGAGCTCACTCTCTTCACCGTGTGAGGACACAGCCATCTGCATGTCCAGAAGAGGGCCCTCACTATGAACAGAATCTTTCATTACCTTGATCTTGGGCTTCCCAGTCTCCAGATATGTGAGAAATAAAAATCTGTTGTTTAAATCACCCAGTCTATGGTATTTTGTTATAGCAGCCTGAGTAGAGTGAGACAGTCCCCTTACCTCCCTTTTCTCAGAACATTTACTTTAGAAAACTTATAGTGGCAAATTCTTTCCCAACCCCTTTAAAATGTATACAACTCTCCTTAGAAGTTGCTTGCCAGTTTTAAGACCCAAGGAGTGTCTTTCTCAAGGACCTGGGAAACATCTCTTTGAAATGTAAACGTTGAAGGAGATATCTTCCCTAACTTCCAGTCTCCTTGGGAAGGTGGGAGCCTAACTACAGTGTGCTCCTTGCTCCCAGTTGTAAAACTACCTCCTGTCATGAAGATATGAGAATGTTTACTTTTCTGTTGAGTGAGGTCAATTAGCTAAAACAGGTAGTCTACAATTCCCCC
Source organism: Equus przewalskii (assembly GCF_037783145.1). NCBI lineage: Eukaryota > Metazoa > Chordata > Mammalia > Perissodactyla > Equidae > Equus > Equus przewalskii. The sequence continues at coordinate 35,647,481 of NC_091850.1, forward strand.
TACCCTAGTTCTTAAAATTCTCCAATCTTTTGTTTTAGTGGAGTTGAATTCAATCTCTCACCTATTTTAATAATCTTGAATAAAGTCTTCCTTGTCTGTTGACTTTGTCAAGTGCTATTCTTACTTTAACTATGTTGTTGGAAGAGGTCGTCAAGTGAATGTGACCACCAGTTGACCCACAAACTGGACCCAGGCAATCGGAGGCTTCTCACCTCCTCCCATGATCTTGCAATGTATGTTCTGCCAACTATTCCCACAGTGGGAGCTGTTTTCAATGACACAGCCTTGAGAGAGCAATGTGTTGTTGAGACCATCTGGACAACATAGGTGACTAAACCCAAGGCCTCTATATAAACGTTTAAGATTCTGGAGGGCCAGTTCAAAGATCTCTTCTTGTAGCCACCCAAGATGAGTCTTATAAGTAAGTTCCCTTTCTTATTAAACCTGCCACCTACCAATTTGGAGTGGCCTGCCTCTTTTTCCAGTCTCTCCGTGCCCTCCACATATGGGGCCCATTTCAGATTTCACCCAGGAAACTCCCAAGGTTTCAAACCAACAAATGTCTAAAAGTATTTTTCAAGTAATTTCTGAAGTCTCCAGTCATTCCCTGACTTCATGTTTATAAGACTCAATTTAGGTCCAATCAATTTTTAAGGTAAGATTTCTGAAATCTCTTTGAAAATGTTTTGTCCCCTCACCTGCGCTATTTAAAGTCTATTTTCAGACCTAGAAGAGCCATGTAAGTTAAACCCTTCTTGGGACATATTTTGCCCAATTATTCTCTGTATACAAGTTTTTGTTAATAAATAACCAGTGGTCTACTCAACGCTATAAATTCAGAAGACCAGGCTTACAAGCTCCCAGAAGAATTCAGAATTCCTGTAATTTTTTCCCCCTTTATTCTCATGAGTTTGGGAATTTTTTTTAACAATATGCTTCAGATCTTCCCATGACAATGTGTTAAAATCAACATACCACATATGATTGACCTTAAAGGGGCATGTTGGGAGATGGAAGGGGATTATTATTTTGAATCAGAATTCAATCTTGGAGGTAGGAGGAAAAGTGGGGGAAAAGCTGGCAGGTTCTAGGAGTATAGCTGTCTGAAGTTTTTTGTTTATTTTCATATGTTTGACTAGTCTGCACCAGAAAAAATTATTTAAGAATGTGATTTTGCAGTCCAAATTAGGTTTTGATTTTTCCACATACCAATCAAAAAAACCAGAACATTGAATGTTAGATTTTTTGTTCTAAGTCATATCAAACATTCCTCAAAATGACCCCTCACAATGCTAAGTTGTCGTTGGTAAAAGTGTGCAATTTCTGAAAGATAGAAACACCACTTAGGACTATGATGAGAGTACATGTTCCAAGTATGAGTTTTCCTGCATGGGGGTGAGGACTTCAATTGAGACAACCTGTTAGAACTGACCCAGTTGGAAAAACTGTGTTGCTTTTAGATCTCAGATGCGTATATCCTAACCAAATGTCAGCTGTCACCATCTATAAGCCTTACGTGCTGCACCCTCCTAGTAGACAGAACAACCAAATCAATTCTCAGGGAAACAAAGAGAAGAAATAAATGAATCTGCTTAAGGTCTTGAGTAGTCACTCAAGATAAATTTGTCCAAAGAACAGTAGTATATGGAGGCACTCTACTTAGTAGTGTTTGGGGCTGGTTCATGGTGTCAGGCTTATTGAGCATATTTTCCTGCCCACTTACCAAGTTCGCTTTTTAGCAACGGCATCAAATTCACAAATATGAAATGGAAACAATAATAGAAAATAAAGACATAGATCAGAGTCCACCAAGGGGCATAGGATAATGCAGTCTGATCAGATTCCCAAGTTATATACTTAATATTAAGAATAAAATAAACAGCAACACAAGGTTCAAGAAAACTTTTTGTGCTTGTATTCAGCATAATATTTCACGGTTAAAAGCCAGGTGGTTTCTAACAGCTGGAGGTAAAGGTGTCTCACACGTGTAGCACTATTATTGAGCCTACCGGCTGAGGACAGTCAAGGACACACCTCTCTTGCAACGCAAACCAAGTTTATTATCGTGACAGAGCAAGAGAGAACGCAGAGCAAATGATCCTTGGGAGTAAATCCTATTTCTTTTGAATCTATGGGGTAATGTTTCTTGTGGTTTTACTTCATCCAGAGCTTCATTATTGGGGCTTATAACGTACCATTTTGAAGGAGGCCTGTCAGTTTCTGACTCTAGCAGGCTGTGGATTTGTTACACACAAATGTCCTTGAAAAATAATGAAATATAAGAAAAATCGGTGGTTATAATTTCATAACATTTAAAGGACAACAAATCTAATGATAACTTTGTTACATTTGCTTTTTACTGGTAACCTTACACCCACCAATGAGTTATTTAATGCCTGGTTGATTTTTAAAGGACTAATACATATCTTCCAAAATATGTTTGCCTAAAGCCTGGTCTAGGGCTAAAGTTTGAGCATCTTTAGCTTGTCTTTTAGCTTATTGACAATTGAGAATCCCTGAAAATTCTCAGTTGCTCTTGGAGCAGTATTTTGGTTGCTGATGATAAAACGAAATGTATAGACGTGAGAGGAAGGTAGATTCAAATCTAATCTTTCAATATCTGGACAGCCACATATTGTGACTAGTATAAGACCTAGGTGTAACCAATAGATATGATTTATAGATTAGGAATTTTCCTCACCCCATTTCTGGTTTACCTCACTTACTGATTATTTCAATAAGGGAGAGGACAAATCTTATTTACTACAATGTGATTCTCCGTCTTCTACAAATTGTGAATAGGATATCTTACCAATAAATCTTCAGTTAATGCAAAATAGATTCCCAACACTGCCTTTTATGATTTTTTACTGTATTATTGTCCAACTATGAATAAGGATCAAAGAAAAAAGTAGATAGTCAAACTATAAAATTGTTCACATCAAAATCTCATTTTCACATTAATTTTGAGAAAATCATAAAATTATCTAAAAGAAAATTAAGAATATGAAAAATGTCTCTGAAAATATTTTTTTGATAAGACATCAAAACACATTGAAATTAGTCATTGTATCTTCAAAGCATTTGATATCTCAAAAGGAAAATGGTAGTTTCAAAAGTAATGTCTGCATTGATTGATTACATAATTGGAGAGACCTCAAAATGTTGGAAATGTTCAGAGAGAAAATTCATGCAGCAGTTGTTCCATCAAATATTCTGGAATTTGTTTTTTATTCATTTTAGAAGCTAAGCACAACCATATTAATAATTATATGTAGAGAGGCATTGCAGGAATGTATCATTTTATTTTCCTTTTAATAATATTTTTATACTTTATAATTTTAGCAAATTTTGCATATTCACTATTACTAACGGTAAAATACTTTAGTACCTTGGCATCCTCTTATTTGCCCTTTCTGTGTTTCTTTGTTAATTCTGCATTTGCAGCTAGTAGTAAATGATTCAGGAATAATACAATTCATTATTTATTTATCAACAATTAGATAATATTGTTAATTTTACTATTGTCAATGCTATGTCAAACACCATTCACTGGACAATAATTATGTTAGGCTTTACTTCAAGTGTGACACTATTAAATAAGTAGACTGATTGGTTGAATAACTTGAGATGACATCTTGGAGAATGATAGTGATAGATTAAATAAAAGTGATTAAAAGGTTCTCCATTAACTTATTATATTTAAGCTTAGCAACTTTAAATAAAGTAGGTCTTTTAATAATATCTAATATTTAAGAGTTCTAAGGCATGTTAGGTTGAAAAGCACTAGTGACCATTCCTTCTTTCTATGCCCAGGGAATGGCGATATCTGCTGAGGTATGTGTTGTATGTGCATAGATGGTTAGGCAAGGTGCCTGTGTAGCTTGTTTCCCTAAAGCTTGAAACGGGTGTCAGTTTCCTCGACTATCTATATCTCTATCTACATCTATATATGTATGTATCTATCTGTCTTTCAATCTTCTCTCTCTGGAGAAAAAAGTTTCACATTAAGCTTTTAAAAAAAATCTCATCATTTATTCATTAATTACTGATATTAATCAACTTTTTTTCTCTTTCTTAACCATTTTCCTAGTTAATTGTCAATTTCACCTTCTCCATGCCTCTCCATTTTGTTCTCTAACATTAATTACCAAGTTTACTATTTTCATTAAACCTCATCATCTTGAGTTTAGGCTCTTTTTGTAATCTGTAGCTTGTCAACTTTCAGTATTTTTACCTTTAAACTATCTTTCACATTACCAGCCAAGATGTATTTTTGCATCATGTGTCAATGATAAAACTTAAAACTCTTAGCGTGCTTGCATGGATATATAACGTCTGGTCCCATTCAATCTAACTGTTCAATGTGATTTTATATATTTCCTTTATTTCACATCTTATGCTCTATTCACATTATTTATCTTCTTTGCTAATGTAATGTTTCTCTAAATCCAGTGAATGATTTCAGCAGAGCCAAACTACTTCTATCCTTAATGTCCTATGTAGTTTCACACTTGTGTCTTGGTTTATGCTATTTCATCTGGCTGGCATAGCCTCATCCCTTGGTGTTCTCTCTTGAACAAAATCCTATAAATTCAAGCTGTGAAGACATTTGTACATCTTGACAGAATTCGGTATTCTCTCTTCTGCACACCCACTGCACAGTGTTCTATTCACAATTATGGCATTGCCTGTTGCACTTTTACTTGATCATTTCTTATTGCCTTCGTTCTCTAAGAGGGACTTTAGAGTTGGCAACTAAATTCAATCTGTCATTATAAGTGTACACCCTAGAAACTTCTTAGAATATACTAAATGCTCAAATATATGTTTTTTTTGAATACAAAATTTTGTCTGACAACTGTCCATATACAAATTATTTCTGTCCATATACAAATTATTTCACATAAGCAAATATGATGAACCTTCTGGAATGTAACCCATTTTAATTCATGGTGTGGTTAAACCTATAAAGTACATCATTTTACCTGTACTTTTTAAGTAAGAGCTTCATATTTTACAGCAAGATGGAAAGTGGTCTTATGTTCTTATTCTATATACAGTATTTCTATAAAATTCCTCTTCTATCATTAAACTGTATTCATAAACTATAAACTGATTAGGGGAAAGAAGAAATTGTCCATGTGACTATATATCTTCATTTTCAAGAAGTTATTATTACTATGTCAAATCTTTTCATTTCACATTTCAATGTCACTGAAATTGTCCCACAATCAATGGCATTTAAAATTGCTATCAGCCTAGCATGTGCCAACTTGGCTGTTATTCTTGATGGTGTGACTGCCCAACTGTAAGCTCTCTACAATTTAGTCAACAAACTAAGAAACAGTGAAAGCAGACACATGAGTCCTAGTTGTTGTGTGAAAATGTTCACTTGCAGGAAACATCGATTAACAACAAGCATCAAAACATAAAAACAGATATCAACGAGTTGGAAAAACAGTGAAGATTTCTGGAAGAAAACCCTTCAAAGGAAAACACTCCTTTAAAAAGTTGCTGTATTCTCAGAATTATTAATTGGAAGGATATGAGACTGTGTGGAAAAAATTTGTATATCTATAATTTTGACTGAAAAAGTGATTCAGGGGGCTGGCTCAGTGATGTGGTGGTCAAGTTCTCACACTCAGGTTGGGCAGTCCGGGGTTCAAAGGTTTGGATCCCAGGTGGGGAACTATGCAACACTTATCAAGCCATGCTGTGGCAGGCATCCTACATATAAAATAGAGGAAGGTGGGCACAGATGTTAGCTCAGGGCCAATCTTCCTCAGCAAAAAGAGGAAGATTGGTGGCAGATGTTAACTCAGGGCTAATCTTCCTAAAAAAAAAAAAGTTATCCAAAAAAGTCACACTCTGTGAGGAAATTTTGAAAAACCTTATTTTCCTTTATTATCAATATATTTAACTTTAAAATATATATTCTTAATATCTATATCTAAAAAAACTAAAATACCTTTTTAATATGAATATTTGTTTAAATCAATGATATTTTATTACTGGATAATATATGGTGATAGTGTCAAGCTTATTAAGCATTGTGGCTATAATCCAGGCTATAGCTGACATTAGTAATAGTTACTTAAGCTTAAAGTCACATATCTTTATCATAATGTATGATATATTACACATTGGCACAAACTAACATACAAAATACACATACACAAATAAATGCATAATTTAAACATTATTTTGGTAAGAATTTGGTTGAGGAAGATGATAGTTTTTACTGCAATTTTCTACACATCTATGTCCTTATTCTTTAATTTTCAGAATTAATATTTACCTTTGAAAATTGCCCTTCGGGCTCAATGTTTATTTTCATAATTGCCTTTCCAAATTCTAATAGCAAAATCAAATATTTTGGATAGTTTAATTATCATTTTTCCTAATTTCAGTGACACTTGACAGGTTTTGTGTATTTCTTATTATTTTTTTCTAAAATTTCTATGCTTCTCATGGACTTTTTCACAAAATTTTCTTTTTAATCAGAATCTAACATGAATTTTTTGTTTTTGTTGACTTGGAGTTAAAAATATTACCTCCAAAATTTAGGCACTTACTATTGGGGAAAATTACCGTTTATTGTATACCTTCAGGAATAGTTTTTTATGCTACTTCATCTATTTATGTGTAAGTATTGGCAAATTTTTATAAAATATGTCTTTATTTGAGGAAATATATGATAGAGAATTATATACTTCATGGAAGATGAATGAGAACCTTGTTTTTCACATGAGAAATTTTAATTTTGCATTTGTTCATGATATTCGCTTTAGGTAACGTAGTATACCACGCACATAGATTTCAGAGAAGACGCTTCGGTATTTTTACCTCCGTTTTTTGATTCATTGCTTCAAAATCAGCAGTGGTTTTCTCCTCAGGTGTGGCAGAGGCTACCCATTTGTTCTCCAACGCCATTTTTTTTCTTTCTGGACAGAGCCAGATTTCATTTCCTAGCCTCATGGCAGTTAGTTCTGGTCATATGACTGAGTTGTGGCAAATAGAATGTCATCAGAATCTACACAGGTGGCTCCTAGGCCTGGCTAATACTTCCCATGCATGATCCCCCACCTTCTTTATCTGACATGCTGGCTGAAGTCAGAGGATTCGGAATTCCAGAGCAGAGTGGATCAAATTGGGGAAAGGGCCTGAATGACCATAGGCAAGGCCACCACTCACCAGGAAAACCCACTATGGATGTCCTGTGAGTAAGAAAGAAAGAAACTCCTATTGCATTAAACCAGTGGATCAGGGGGTTAATTTATAAAAACAGTGAGCACTTTCCTTATTAATATAAATGATACATTGTCATCCTATAGTTTTCACCTTCATAGAAGTACGTGCACTTTCAAACTTCCCCTTGTTACTTGGAACTCAGCAAACATGAGATAGAGATAAGCTAATCTAATCGGGACTCATTCGACAAGGACTCTAATAGGAAACCTAAGAAAAAACAAATCTAAAATAAATTTAAAATGCAATACTTAAAGTGAGGCTATTTTATAAAGCTTTAAAATATAAGATATTTATAGTCTAGCCCCAGACTCCTTAGCTGGTATGATTTACCAGCCATGTGGATAACTTTATGTAACATGGATGGATAAGTCTACAAAACAATGTCACGCAATCATTCTTTATTTTTTTTGAGGAAGATTATCCCTGAGCTAACTGTTGTCAATCCTCCTCTTTTTGCTGAGGAAGATTGGCCCTGAGCTAACATCCATGCCCTTCTTCCTCTACTTTATATGTGGGATGCCTACAGCATGGCGTGCCAAGCAGTGCCATGTCCACACCCGGGATCTGAACCCGTGAACCACCAAAGTGGAACGTGCACACTTAACCACTGCACCACCGGGCCAGTCCCCAATGCAATCATTCTTAAATTAAAGTAGGCATTTTTTTTATTTAGTAGAATTATTAGTTCTCCAAAAACGTAGTTTCTTGTCTCCTCTTTGACCATGGGGACTAATTTCTTCTCTGGCTCATGACTGAGCTGTGTTTCTGCTCAACCACTGACATTTATTATTCATTATTTTCTGACCTTCTTCACAATTGATTCTGACTATGGTCATACTATATTCTTAAATGGCCTTGAGATTCTTCCCTGATATTTTTAAATGTGGCCTGGACATTATAATTGAAGTAATTACAGTATTTTTATAAAAGGCAGAAACCTTATATGCACAATGCAATTGCTCTGATAGGCACATTGTTTGTGATGGATAATTTTACAAGTCAATTTGACTAGGCCACAGAGTGGCCAGATATTTGACCTAACATTATTCTAGGTGTTTCACTAAGGGTATTTTGGATGAGATTAACATTTGAATTGGTACAGCAAGAAGATTGGTCTCCATAATGCAGATGGGCCTCATCTAATCAGTTGAAGGCCAGAATAGGAAAAGAAATGCTGACCTTCCCCCTAGTAAAGGATAATTCTTCTTGCCTGTTAACCTTCAAACTGGGTCATTGGCTTTTTTCCTGACTTCAGATTTGAATTGAAACATTGACTTTCTGTGTTTCAAGTCTACTGGACTTTGGACCGGAACTGTATCATTGGCATTCCTAGTTCTCAGGCCTTCAGGCTTGAACTGGAACTAAACCATCAGCTTTTCTGGATTTGCAGCTTGCTAATTCACTTTACAGATCTCAGGACTTGGCAGCCTCCATACTCGTATGAGTCAATTTCTTATAATAAACCTCTTTATATATATACACACACATACACATACTTACATCCTATTGGCTCTTTTTCTCTGTAGAATCTTGACTAATACACTGTTATATAATGACATTCCTTGGAAGAATAACTAGAAAACATAAAATGAAATCAGCGAATAATTTTTTGTAAAGGTAGCTATTTATAGAATCAGAATTAGCATAGTAAGGAAGATAATAAAGTTCTCTTACCACTAAAATATTAAAACTGTTGTGAAGATTAAGGAGTTTTAGGCTAGTAGAGAAAAATCGGGTCCTTCACTAATTAGCTTCCATAAACAATGAAAACTATTAGCAGAAAAGAGAAACCCAAAGGAAATATAACATTTTTTTAAAACATCCTTGATTGTAATATACTGATTAATTTTTTATTTCAAAATGTCATCAAGTAAGACATGACACTCACCTGAGAATCCATCATTGCAAAAAATAAATCTGTTTTATTTTTATTCAACCATTTGACAAGTATTGAGTTGGTATCTACTAAATACTAGGTAATAAGATTGTAACAGTGTATAAGACACAGGACCTGGTTTCAAAGGCATTTAAAATTTGGTGAAGCAAAGTCGTATTAAAAAACATAATAGCAAAAGTAAAGGAAAAGTGTCTAGAAGGTATAATTTTAAAATATCATAGTGACATGAAAATAAAGAGGTAAACTCTACTAGTCTTGGAAAAGAGATCTAAGAGAGGTTAAGGAGGCAACGTTACTTGAGTGGGGTCTATTTGGTTAAATCAGCAGTGGTTTAGTAGCCCAAGTCTCAGAAAAACTAGCATAAGAAAATACAGAGACTTGAAACAGCACGTTACAGTTGGGAGATCGGAAGTGTAGACGTGAGAGAGATGTTAGCTGTGGGCGACAAGGTTGAAATGTAGGCATAAGTAAGTTTTTTGTATGCTACATGGAGGAAATACTTTTACTGTTTTCTACCTATCCATCCACTGTGTCCTTTTCTTTTTCCTGAACACAATATCATTCAGTCAACAAATTGTGAAATCATAGACTCCAGGACTGTCTGGTTTCCTCCTTATGTTTAAGAATGGATTCCATTTCCACTGGTTTAGGCATTGGCATGGATTATAACATTGGCCAGTCATGTTTGAAGATAAGTTAACTGAAGAAGTTCTAAGGGGTTTTCTTGCTCTTAACAAAAAGAAACTAAAATGATTAGCTAACCCAATATTGCCTGAATTTCTGGACTCTTTATTCCCTTTCAATTTTGCTTGAAATGAACCAATAATTTTTCTTAGTTCTTCTTTTTTGTGTTGTCTTAATAAAAGTTTACAGTGAAACTTGCTACTATGTTTGGTTTTCCAACCTATTCACTTAGAATCTAAAGTTTTCTTTTGTTTTGCTTTTTAAGAAAAGTCATCCATTCTGTTGTACTGTTTTGTCACTGTATAACAAGTAATGCCGTTTTTTCATTCTCTGAGATCAGTGTCCTCATTTTTGAAACTCACTTTCCAAGCCATCGACCCACATTTAGATATTTTGTAACAATAACACCCAGTTCCAGATACCAATATTCTGAGTGAGTAAGTGTAGACTAAATTATGCAGCAGCACAACATTCTCATTGAACTTATATAACAAAAGTTTATTTTTTTTATTCACACATCATGTCACAGGAAGATGGGCAGGGGACTCTGGCAAGTCCATCATTCTGGGACACTGGATGATGGGCAGTTTACTAGCTTTTATCCACCTCTTCCATCATAGAGGTGGAGAAATAATGGATTGGTTAATGATAAATAAAGATTTCCCTGACTCTTCTAGGAGTTGAAAAACATTATTTCTGCCTATATGTCATTAGCCAGAAACTTTATATGGCTCAATCTAACTGCAAAGGGCTAGGAAATTCAGAGCAGGAGAGTATATATTTCTGCTTTAACAGGAATCTTGTATATTTTATTGCTATTGAAATGATTTTATTGGTTTTTTTATATTTTAAAGATTAGCGGCTGAGCTAACATCTGTTGCCAATCATTTTTTTTCCTTCTTCTTCTCCCCAAAGCCCCCCAGTACATAGTTGTATATTCTAATTGTGAGTTCTTCTGGTTGTGCTATGTGGGACGCCACCTCAGCGTGGCCTGATGAGCGGTGTCATGTCTGCGCCTGGGATCTGAACTAGCGAAACCCTGGGCCGCAAAAGTGGAGTGTGCCAACTTCACCACTTGGCCATGGGGCTGGCCCCTGGTTTTATATATTTTGCTACTGAATTTAAATATCCTCATTTCTGCATGTCTAGGATTTTTTTTATTGATTCAATGTATTTTTTATAGTTCTTGTGGTGTGCTAAATGCATATTTCAGTATCTCCTAACTATAAATTTGTGTTTCCTTTCAAATTATTTTATGTTTTATTTTCTTTTTTTACAATTTAAGAGTACTCGTTAGGATTTAGAGAACAATAGTTGTAGTGGGAGTTCCTGCTTCCTTTTTGAAATTCCTTTTTGAAATTATGCGTTATTATACTATTCTATCCTCTGAACGTGTTGCCTTTTGGCTGCGTGTATCCACACAAAGTTATCTGATCCACCCTCCCACCTTGCTGCTTCCAGATTGTTGATTATTGTATCCCCAATTCATGCCTAATTAAAATTCAGGAATATAGACCACAGGGATCCAGCAAAGACAGGGATCAGCACAGAACCCAGGGGAAATGACACTTTCAATGCTACTTATATCTCTGGATATTTTCTTTATGGTACTTTCTGGCATTATAGGGTAGCCTTGTTTATTTTAATATTATTTCTTATTACTGGTGTTTACTTTTTAAAAAAATCTGAATATAATCCATAGACAGGAATCAATTTTCAAATATGCTGTCCCATTCTACCACTCTTTTCATTTTCTTACTAGTATTTTTTGAAGCACAAACTATTTTAACACTGATGAAGTCTAATTTGTTATGATTTTTTAAAATTGTGTTTTCATTGTCAGATCTAAATATTTTCAACTAACCTCAAGGCACAAATGTTTTGTCCCGTATTTGGTCTAGAAAATTTATGGTTTTAGGTTTTACATTTAGAACAATGATCTATTTTTAGTTAACTTTTTGTATAAATTATGTGTATGTGTGTTTGCATTTGAATATTCAGAATATTCCAGCACCATTTGTTGAAAAACTGTATTTTTTTCTACAGAATTGAATTCCATTGAATGTCAATCAATTGACAAATATGTGCAGTACTACTTCGGGGCCCTGTGTTCTCTTTTATTGATCTATATGTCTATACTTTCTCCAACTTTAAGGAAACTTTACTGTAGATCTGGTGTCAGATAATTACAATGTGAAACTTCCAACTCTGTTCTTTCTAAATATTGCTTTGACTATAGTAATTCATTATCAATTCCAGAAATTTTAGCTTATTGTTCTGGAGGAGAGATAGGGAGAAGAATCGGGGTGGGTTCATTCTTTTACCACAGGGGTCCCTGCTCACCCTGCCCCCCAAGGTCTGCACTAAGAGTGATGCTTTCTCAGGATTCTCACAAGCCTTCTGTGAATTGATACTGTCCTTGGAGAAAAGCCTGAGAGAGGTTGGAAATTTCTCCAGTGTGTACGGCATCCAAGGGTCCTATAATATTCCCTAGCCACTCTTACTGGTTAGCATTTTTCCAGAATTCTTCTTACTGGTGTCCAACAACCTATGTTCCAGGTGAGCTAGAACTTACATCACTTCTCTATTTGAAGATGTCTGTCTTTTCTTGGGTTTCTAATTAGCCGATCATTCTGTGACCTTAGTTCTTTGATAGATACAAGAAAATTTGAATTTTCAGATTGTCCAGTGTTTTTGTGTGTTGCTTTGCTTTTGTTTCTAAAAGAGTGGGATTGATGCTATTTCAAGCTTTTTGTATCCTACATGGAAGCCAAAAGTCACACACACAGGTCTTTAACCTTATTTTGGAGATTTTAAGGATAGCAGGCACATGTTTCCAAAATTCAGCTCTTCTCTTCTTCTTCTGTTTTAGCTGAATGGTATAAGTCTCCACTCAACACGTATCTTCTTCTTATTTGAGCTGCTTTTTTCCCCAAGACTCTTTATAAGACCAATAACAGCAATGCCTTTGAGAGGCATAGGACTAGAGGTAAATTAAGTTTGAAATGAGCCCAGATAAGAAAAAGTTCATAATCTTAATGAAGAGTGTGGTAATATGGATGGAAAATAAATGGTGGGTTCGAGAAGCAGAAGGGAATTAATGATTTATTTATTTCTGAGATATTTAAGAGGTAGACAATAAGAAAGATATATTTTTTAGTTTGTGTGACTGTGAAAGTCTTTGTAAAGCAAGTTATACATTTGTGAAAATAAGTTTTGGAAAAAAAACAATTAATAGACGCTATTTGAGCTATTTCTTGTGTGTATGCACCAAGCTATTGTCTATCAACTATGTTATTTTATTTAATCTTCACAATTACCTTTTAAGATATATATTATTTTGATCACACTTTCACAGATGAGAAAACAGTCTTAATGAATTAAGTAGCATGGGTACTATGTGGCAGGGCAGAGAACATACGATAACCCAGGGTTTCTAAATCTTGACACTAATGAGATTGTAGGGCCAGATAATTCTCATGGGGAGCTGTCCCATGCATTTTAGGATCTCTGGCCTCTACTCACTGGATCAAGGAGCAACTACCCCTCCTGCTCAGTTGTGAGAACCAATAGTATCTCTAGATATTGCCAAAAGTCTCCCAGGGAAGGAGAGATTTGCCCCATTTTGAGAACTATCGATCTCGTCTTCCTTTCTTCAAATCTTGTGCTATTAACTAGTATTATATGTTGCCTCCTGGAGTTCAATATGTATATGATTTTGACCTTACTAGATATGAGTATTATAACTGCTCCAACTCTAGATAGAGGCAATGGTGTAAAATAGCTTATAAGTATTCAGAAATTTGGGGAAATAAGTGAAATTTTCTTGGTCTGATGGTAATTTTAATATCCCTAACATATGCCTAATTAGTGATACTAAAGAATTTCACCTAACCCATTTTGTTTCATATTAGATTTTATTAGCACAATTAAGCTGCTCTTTAAAATCCATAAAAGTCCATCTGTCTCTAGTCTTGAGGCAGGCACATCTTTTTCAAGGTCATTTAATGAATTGATAATTAACCTTCTAAAGATAAGTATTTCATACTAAAGGTCTTTCGTCATCTCTAATTAAAGCAAAACAGTTACGTTTATATCTCCCACAAGATATGTGACTTACATTTATATTAAAATTACGATTAAAATGATGTTTTCTTGGTTTTCCTCAAAATAAAATGGCAGATGGAAACACAACATCTGTTAAGATGCCAGCAGTATCCCTTGTATCTATATTTTTAATAAGCTTTTATTCAGCACCTGCTCTTAGTCTGAATCAGAGATCTGTAGGTTCAAAAAGAAATCACACAGAAAAGGATAAAATTGGGAAAGTAAAGTGAAACAAATGCTAAAAATTCAAACATGAGAGGAAAGTCCTGAGCCTATTGTTGTATGGAATCCCAACTGGTTTAAGATTGAGAAATTAGGACACAAATTAAATACTGTTGAGGAAAAAGCCAAACAGGCACATTTTAAAAGAATAATTGGGATGCCTACAAAAGTGAAGAAACTGAGCAACAGTGAAGTAGATTACCATAAATTACCATGCAAGGATTAAAACCAAAATATTAAATAATAAATGTATTTTTGTTTCGCTATTATGTAACAAAGCAAGGGTCTAGTTACTGGAGAATTGAAGGAATATAGTTAAAATATCATGGGGCACAATGTAAAGAATACACTTTAGGGGCCGGCCCCGTGGCCCAGTGGTTGAGTTTGCGCGCTCCGCTTCGGCAGCCCGGGGTTTCGCTGGTTTGGATCCTGGGCGTGGACATGGTACCGCTCTCAGGCCACATTGAGGCAGCATCCCACATGCCACAACCAGAAGAACCCACAACTGAAATACACAACTATGTACTGGGGGGATTCGGGGAGAAAAAGCAGAAAAAAAAAGAAGATTGGCAACAGTTGTTAGCTCAGGTGCCAATCTTTAAAAAAAAAAAATACACTTTATTCTTTTGAAGTTTTGAAGTTGAACTGCCTTTGTAGTCAAGTGTTTGTATATTCTAATTCAAGATCCAATACAAACTGATAACTGTAGGACCTTGAGGGGGCTCTAAACTACAGTTCTCTCATTGATAAATGGAGATGTCCATATCTACCTTGCAAGATTTCTATGAGGGTTAAGGATTTATCGTCTTTGCTTAAAACCAATTTTGGCCTTAGGTTTGGTGGGGGTGGAGAGTCGGGAAGAACAATAAGTAATGCATTATATTTTATCAACTACATCTTGGGGGTAGGATGGGTAAATATAAAGTATTAAGTATATGTTGACAAAGTAATTTATTTTATTTTATTTTATTTCTTTTTGCTGAGGAAGATTCACCCTGAGCTAACATGTGTGACAATCTTTCTCTATTTTGTATGTGGTTTGCTCCCACAGCATGGCTGCCGACAAGTGGGATAGGTCAATGCTTGGGAACCGAACCCTGGCAGCCAAAGCAGAGTGTGCTGAACTCAACCACCAGGCCATGGGGCTGACCCGTGTTGACAATGTAACTTATATGCCAAACTGGGAAATATTTCTAATTCTGTTTTTAAGAAAGAAATTTTAAGTAAATATGAGTAGAAAAGATATTGCAATCCACCATCAACAATTATTAGTGCATGTCCAGTCTTTTTTCATCTGTATCCCTACCCAATTCTCCTCCCCCACCATCAATTAATGTGAGTCATATACAAGTTATGGAATCAGTGTATTTTAAACATGCCAGTATATAGATATATATTTAGTTACTACTTTAAAAAAGATAAAATGTGGCCTCAATTAAATTTTCATATCAAAAAAATAAACACCTCTTCAATATTAGCAAATATAGAGTCATTGTTCATGTTACGTTGATTGTATTATAAATCTGTTTTTAATTTCTTTTTTTTTCTGAACAGTTTGAAGACAAATATAAGTGAGACCTGTGTGTATAATTGGATGATGGGACTCTTAAGTCTCTCTTTTTTTGGACATTTTCTTTTACTTTTTATTTTTTTTAATTTGAAGTATAATTTGCATGTAGTGAATTTCACAAGTCTTATGTGTACATTTGATCACAAGTCTTTATGTGTACATTAGATAGTTTTAAGTGGATTTTATTTTGCTTTTTGTTTGCTTGTTTATTTTTTTTAATTCAGATATAATTGACATGGAACAGTGTGCAAGTTTAGGGCGTATGATTCGATGATTTGATGCACTTATATATCGCAATATGATTACCATCAAATCATAAACTAAAAAAACATTTCTTTATGAACCTTTCAGGGCAATTTTCTTCCAGAAGCAACCACAAACCTCATTTCTGATTTCTCTAAGCATGGAATAGTTTCACCACCCCAAAATTCTTTTACACGTTGCTTGTTCTTCCCTCCACTTGCTCAAACCCTGGCAGTCAGTGATACAGATGTCCCCAACTTACGATGGTTTGACTTCATGATTTTTCTCTGACTTTACAATGGATTTAAAAGCGATAGGCATTAAGCAGAAACCGTACTTTGAATTTTGCATTTTGATCTTTTCTGGGGCCAGCAATATGTGGTACATATGACACTCTCCTGATGCTGGGCAGTGGTGGTGAGCCACAGCTCCCAGTCAGCCATGTGATCACAAGAGTAAACAACTGATACACTTACAACCATCAAGTACCCAGACAGCCATTCTGTTTTTCGCTTTCAGTACAGCATTCAATAAATTACATGAGACATTCAACACTTTACTATCAATTAGGTTTTGTGTTAGATGATTTTGCCCAACCATGGGCTAATGTTCTGGGCTAATGTAAGTGTTCTGGGCACATTTAAGGTAGGCTAGGCTAAGCTATGGTGTTTGGTAGGTTAGGTGTAATAAATGCATTTTTGACATATTTTCAACTTATGATGGCTATATCAGGACGTAACCCCGTTGTAAGTCAAGGAAGATCTGTATTTTTGTCATCCTCATAGTTTTGCCTTTTCCGGAATGTTACATAGTTGAAATCACAGTGTGTAGCCTTTTTAGACTGGCATCTTTCACTAAGCATAATACACTCAAGGTACCTCCATGTCTTCTCATGGCTTGATAGTTCATCTCTTTTTATTGCTGAATAATATCCCATTGTATGGCTATGACAGTATTTTGTTTATCCATTCATCAATTGAGAGACATATTGGCTGCTTCCATTTTGGCAATGCATAAAACTGCTGTCAATATTCATATGCAGATTTTTGTATGAACGTTAGTTTTCAATTCATGTGAGTAAACACTGTGAAGCCTGATAGCTAGATCATATGGCAAGACTATGTTGAGCTTTGTAGCAAACTATTAAGCTTGTGTAAAATGGCTGTCCATTTTGCATTCCCACAAACAAAGAATAAGAGTTCCTGTCACTCCACATTCTTGCCAGAATTTGGAATTGTCAGGTTTTTTTATTTTAATAGGTGTGCAGTTGTATCTCATTATTGTTTAATTTCCAGTTTCTCTCAAGATTATCTTTTATCTTTGATCTCAGTTTGAATATGATATGCTTAGGTGTAGTTTTACTTTGGCCTTTTTCCTGCCCAGTGTTCTTGAGCTTCCTACGTCTATGGTTTAGTATCTGATATTAATTGGCAGAAATTTTCAGTCATTATTGCTTCAAATCTTGTTTCTATTCCTTTCTCTCTTTTTCCTTCTGGTGTCCCCATTCCATGTGTGTTACACCTTCTGTAGCCCCTCATTTGTTAGATATTCTGTTGCATTTCTTTCCATCTCTCTCCTCTTGGTTCCCGTTAGGAGGTTTCTATGGAGATGTCTTCAAGGGCAGAGATTCTTTCCTCAGCTCCATTCAGTCTGCTAGTCAGCCCATCAAAGACATTTTCCATTTCTGTTCAGTGTTTTTGATCTCGAGAATTTCCTTTTGATTCTTAGAATTGCCATCTCTCTGTTTACATTATCCATTTGTTCTTGCTTGTTATCTACTTTTTTCCATTATAACCATTAGCATATTAATCATAATTTTAAATTCATAGCCTGATAATTCTAACATCCCAGCTATCTCTGAGTCTGGTCCTGATTCTTGCGTTGTCTCTTCAAACTGTGCTTTTCCCTTTTATCGGGCTTTGTAATATTTTGTTGAAAGCCAGACAAGTTGAGCTGGATAAAAGGAACTCGAGTAGTTAGGCTTTTAGTGATGTGGTGGTAAAGCGTAGGCAGTGGGGAAGCATTCTGCAGTCCTCTGGTTCAGTCCTAGTCTTTTTGTTAGCCTGTGCCCCTGGGCTGTGAACTTCACAAGCCTCTCAGTTTCCTCTCCCCATCCTCACCTTAGGTGAGACAGGACAGCTCAAGGGGACTGAAGTTGGTTATTTCCCTTGCTCCATTAGAAGGCTAAAGGGGGAGGGATTTGGCTATTTCCCTTCCCCTACATTAGTTAGGCTCTGCTAAAACTCCAACAGGCTCTGGTGAAATAGTTCTTCTTGAAGGTAGGCCTTGTTAAGAAGAATAGAATACTCCGGCATGTTTCAAAATATTTACTTTTCCCCCTTCCCTGCAGGAAGCCAAAGGGGATTTTTCTCCAATATTCACCTTGTGAAACTGGTATGGCTCCAGGAGAAAAAACTCTCTAAAGTGTAGGGCTCCCCCAAGAAGCTCTAAACTCACAGAGCCATGCTGATCCTCCAGCCGTTTGTCAATTACAGTTCAGATTTTCTTGTCCCAGTACCGGCTTCCATGCAGTGCTCTGCTCCTGGGTTTCTGGTCTGTATCCACCTATCTGCGTCTCCAGTGTTTAGGAAAGCAGTCTGCCCTGCAACCTCTGTAATGTTTAGGGAAGCAGTCTGCCCTGCGACCTCTGTAATGTTTAGGGAAGCAGTCTGCCCTGTGACTTCTATAGTATTAGCCCTGAGAGTTGGTTTTTCTTTTCTGGTGATGCAAGTACCTGACTTAAACTTTGATTGCCAAGAAATTTGCTTCAAAGAGACATCCAATTCAAAGATAGCTGTCTGGAATGATCACATTGCCAGCCAGGCCAACCCCTCCCCCTACCCACTGAGGTACTTTTGTGTTAGAGATCTTGGTTGATTTCGATAACTGACCATTTGGACCACTTATTGTTTCTCTTCCTATGCTTTAAATTCCCACTGTTATGTTTTATTATCTTTTATTTTTCTTTTTATTGAGGTTTATTTACACTGATTTATAACATTGTATAATCACCATACACAAAAATTAACTCAAAATCGATTAAAGACTTGAGCATAAGACCAGAAACCATAAAACTTCTAGAAGAAAACGCAGGCGTTACATTCTTTGACATCCGTCTTTGCAGTATCTTTTTGAATATATCTTCTCAAGCAAAGAAAACAAAAGTGAAATAAACAAATAGGATTAAGTCAAACTAAAAAGCTTTTGCACGGCACAGGAAACCATTAAGAAAATGAAAAGTCAACCTACCAATTGGGAGAAGATATTGTCAAATCATACATCCAATAAGGAGTTAATATCCAAAATATATAAAAAACTCACAACCTGCTGTTATGTTTTAAATTCACCAATAAAGAGTGAACCTTCAAAACTTTAGGCCCCCACCCATGACCCCAATAAAAGCAGAACCCCAAGCCTACACCCTCTTTCTCTATTTCGCCATCTGCAACCTCACTGTGTGGCCTCTGAGGTGCCATGTGCTTTCCGGAACCTGTGAGTAATAAACTGTTTTCCAACATTTCCTGATGTTTACTGCTGAGGTTGTCTTGCAATTATAATAAGAACCACAAGGGCCAGTCCAGCCACAAGATCGGTAATTTGAGATGGGCGCAAACACCTTAGTTATCTGATAGATCTAAGAAGAGCCAATTTTTCAGTTTGTTCAGCTTTTTACTAGTTATTAGGGCGAAGTGGAGACTTCCAAGCTCCTAACAGGCAGCACTGGGAACTGGAGGTCCCAATTTGCAGTTCCTTAATGACGTATGATGTTGACCACAACTTCATAAGCTTATTCGGCATCTATATGTCTTCTCTGGTGAGTTATCTGTTCAGATATTTTGCCCATTTCAAGTGGACTGTTTAGTTTCTTATTGTTTAGTTCTTAGTGTAAGTGTGGTTGGAAATGTTACATTTAAAATAATTACTTTCCCCTGAGAATTTTGAAAATAGTTACTTTTCCCCTTTCCCTGACTGAACCACTGGGGAGTAGGGGATGGAGAGTGGGGATGTTTTTCCAGTCTTTGCAATGAGAACATGGTGGTATTGCTGAAGGTAACATGAGTGAAACTATAGGTGCTGCCCTGAGATTGGGTCCATAGGAATTTAACTGTCCATCCAGTCCACACTCAGCCTACAGCAATTCACAGCAATTGTTTCAGGTTCCTACTCGTTACTGGCTCCGGAGCCTTCTGCTCCTGGTAAACTGTGATTCTCTGCATTTGCCTGGCTCCCAAGTTTTCTGAGAGACAGTTTCCCTTGTGACCTCAATTCTCTGAAACATCTAAGTAGAGTTGCTGATTTTCAGTTTTTTCAGATTTTTTTTTCTTGTTACAGGGGCAGAAGAGATGACTTCCAGGCTCTTTACATGTCAGGGCTAAAACCACTGTCATGCCACTTTAAATTATATTTAAACCATTGTATGTCACAATGGACTGGTGTAAAATATTGTCCTTTCTTGGATTTTCTATTCTGTTTTGTTGGATTGCATTTCTAAACATGTGACAATACTAAATTATTTAAATTATGGAGGCTTGCTAGTATATTTTATGTCTTAGAGAGTAATTCTCCCTCATTGTTCTTCTGTTGGCATGCTTGTTGTTCCAAATGAATTTTATAATTGATTTTAATAACTAGAGAAAAAGGAGAAATGATGGCACTTTATTTGGAATTGCATTACATTTATAAATTAACTTATAAAAATATATTTATCATGTTAATTATTCCTATCTAAACAGACTGTGCATTTTCCTCATTTTTTGATGTCTATTTTCTTGTGATTCAAGAGTTTTATAGATGTTTACATTTACTTTAAATTGATTTCTTTTTAGTTTTACTCCTAGTCATCTTTTTAAATTGCTGTTTTTTATTGTAAATGAGGACTTTCTGTATAATTTTATCTTTTAATAGGCTTTTGTTCACATTTACATAAACTAGTGGTTTTATTACATACATTTCATTACTGTTACTTTACTAGCTTTTCTATTTTTTATGGTAGGTTTTCATTGATTTATTGAGGCTATCATGATTTATACTTTTTTTCTCAATTCCTATGGTTTAATTTCTTTCTGTTGTCTAATTGCATTGACAAATGTCTCCCACATTATTCTAAATAGCAGTGAAAACAGGTGGCATTATATATTTGACTTCAGCAGAAAAGATCTTTACGTTTCTCCATTAAATTGATGGAGACCTTTAGAGGAAAATGTATCATTCTATCAATTATTATTTTAATTAATACTTTTTAATTTTAGTACCATAAATGGATATTTTTTCATTTTTATAATTTATGAACATTATCGTGTCATTCTTCTTATATTCTTATGTTTGGTTCCATTAAAACAGTTAAAGCTATTGAAACCCTTGGATTTCTTGGCGGTGGAAACTCCATTTAGTCATGATTTTTCATTTTCTTACCCTTTCGATATGCTATTAATTCTGTTTGCTATTTTATTTAATATGTCTGAATTTATATTCATAAATGAGCATAGTATATGGCTTTCTTTTCTGGAGTTGTTTTTGATAGCTTAGGGAAACTTTTATCATCTCATTATAAAACTAATTTAGAAGTGTCCCTTCTTTTTCTATGCTCTGGAATAGATATAGTAGCATTTGAATTAACTACTTTTTAAAAGTTTTGTAATATTGTAGAGAGCAAATTTGGGTACATTAATAATTATGCCAGTTCTGTAAAACAATAAGTAAGACATGATAAAGTTGATGATGTGAAAATATAAAATCTTATGATTCAATTTGTAATGAACTAATGTATATTTATATACATCCTTAAGTGTGATTTTCTTCAAAATGACCACTTTGGAAATATACAACTGTTGTTTCATAATTGCTTGTTAAAATATTATTTAAATCATGTTGGAATTGTGTGCAAAATAAGTTTGCATGTTAAGAATATGTTCATCTATTTATATGCATAATACCTTTGTTAACAGATTTCTCTAAGTTGGTTATTTATAATTAATTCCTTATTTCATTCATTTATTCATGGATGCATACGTTAATTATAGGCACTCTACTGGTGCTATGTTATGGTCATGTGATAAGCATAGTTAGTGTATTAAAACGAAACTTAAATTTCCCTTTTCTCACTTTGGAGAAACTAATGGTAGTATGATACAAACCCACAGCCAACTCTATAGCTCTTAACAGCGGGTGAGAAAGATAATGATATTATATTTCAAGAA
The DNA here is from genome assembly GCF_037783145.1 of Equus przewalskii. Classification (NCBI taxonomy): domain Eukaryota; kingdom Metazoa; phylum Chordata; class Mammalia; order Perissodactyla; family Equidae; genus Equus; species Equus przewalskii. The sequence goes on from NC_091850.1 coordinate 35,669,655, forward strand.
TCATATATTAGTGAAGTGCTCCTCAGAAATGTTAATAATTTAAGCAAGTTAGTCTTATGGGATGTTCTGCTGACGTCAAGTTCAAGACTTGGAGAAATCATAATGCTATATCTTTTAGATTTTTAGCATGAAATTGAATATGTATGAAACCTTACCTTATTGTTTTCAATAACGTATTGGAAGAATACTCTCAAGGTATTTAAATGTGATTGCAAACTCAGGAATGATATTACATGATGATGAATATCGTGATTTTTAAATTCAGTTGGCTTGGATTATAATAAAAGCTCCATCAATCTTAATTACTCTAAAGACTTTGGACAAAGTATTGAACCTCTCCAAACTTTTGATTTCCAATCAAGAAAAAGGTGACCCTGGTAAAAACTAGCTTACAGAGCTGATGTAAGGACTAAATATTCTTGTCCTTTAATAAACAGTCAAGTGTTTGCTATATTTTTTATTAAATAAAAAAAAGTCAAGAGGTCGACCCAGTGGCATAATAGTTAAGTTCACGTGGCGGCATCCCTCGTACAAAGTAGGAGAAGATTGGCAGAGATATTAGCTCAGGGACAATCTTCCCCACCAAAAAATAATAGGCAAATGACATAAAATTTAAGCTCCTGATTCTAAGACCTATCAAAACCCAAAGATTTCCTTTTTATCACGTTGCTCTTCAAATTCAATTGATGTTTACCAAATCGTCAACAACAAATTTGGTTACATTGGGCATATTTCCTAGTTCAGATGCCTCAGATGTCCCATTAGGAAGACTTCTCCTCTGAGGCAGATATCGCACTAGAAGATCTAGGAACACACGTTTCGAAAGTGAACAGCCCTAGTTAGATGTACTAAGTTTGTGGCTAATATCTGGAGTGGATACAAACCATATTTCTTTCTCTCCTTTCCTGATACTTCAGGTCCCTGAGGTGGGAATACTCCAGTTCCTGCCTCCTCACTCTCACCAGGGTGCTCCTCATTTATCTGCCCAGCATGGGGGCTTATTCTCCAGCTGTCCATCAGTATAAGAGATGGAGGAGAGAATAAGGATCATTTGAATTCACTATGGAGTCTTTTGTTTAATATGATTTTCATCTTTACATAAGAAACAAGTTCTCCTATCCAGCTATAGCAGAAATAAGATGACATTTTTATTCCCATTCGAAGAATATGTCTATTAAATGAAATTCTAATTAATTAGAATTCATTAGGGAAGTGTAATAATTAATTAGGTTCCCCTGGACCTCCTACAATGTAGAAATTAATTAAATAACAAATTAAAAAATGATTTTTCACATTTTCAAAGTGATATTGCCTCTTTGTAATTTTTCAGTAAATTACTTTCTAGGCTGTTGGTTCTCTACCATTGTACCTGTGGTAGATCTGAACACCTTAACACCCAATTTCCAAATACTTCTTAACTTAACCTTCATTACATACAAAAACACTTTTCTCCCAAAAAACTATGTATTACCTTTCCTCTCAAATTTATATCTTGGATATTTTTAATGATTTCTCTAACTTTCTTAAATCATCTATGTTTTTATTTTTTCCCATTTTAGAAGCTAATATTGAAAAGGTATGTCTTTAACTATTTTGCAAAGTAGCTAACAAAGGGCTATTATATAGTACACATATGGCTTTAACCGATGATGTATAATTATAGTGAGAGACTCATCATGTTTAAGAAAGAGAATATGAGCTAAGGAGTCAGAACGCACATTTCGATTCTGCTGTGTCACTGACTACACATATGCACAGACCAATCACCAAGTCGTTATACACCAACTTATACTTAGGTTACCTAGGGTTAATTATCAGTCTTAATGGTCTGCTGGCACCATGTGTATCTGTCTTGAAATAACATTGTATCCTGTCATATAATTCCAATATTGAAACTGTCAAAACTGCATATCTGCTTCTTTTAGATAGCAGAAATGAAAATCTATCATGTGAACACTTTCTAGTGGTATAATTGGGGACCATTTTACATCAACATGGTCAGCATTTTGTCTGTATGGCAATTAGTTTGTAATTGAATTTGAAAGAACCATTATTTTTCTCTACATAAATTACCTAAAGATACAAAATCTATAAATTATAAGAAAATAATATATTCAGGACAATATCTTCTCATAAGCTAGCACTTGCCATATGGAGGATCAGATTACAAGTGGAATTACTAGACAAAACTTCTTGAAAGGAAACTAAATAGCCCTTCATTTTCCTCTGGCAGCTCATCCTTATCAAGAAATTATCTATCTAGGGGCTGGCCCCGTGGCCGAGTGGTTAAGTTCGCGCGCTCCGCTGCAGGCGGCCCAGTGTTTCGTTGGTTCGAATCCTGGGCGCGGACATGGCACTGCTCATCAAACCACGCTGAGGCAGCGTCCCACATACCACAACTAGAAGAACCCACAACGAAGAATACACAACTATGTACCGGGGGGCTTTGGGGAGAAAAAGGAAAAAATAAAATCTTTAAAAAAAAAAAAAAAAGAAATTATCTATCTATGGCTTTATTTAGTTTCTGAGAATATTTCTCAAGAACAAGATTACTTTCACAGTAAGTATGAAGTGATAAACTCACATACACACACAGGAATACATAGAAAGATTTAGTGATTGTGATTAGCTTCTGAGAAAACACGGAATTTTATATGTTTTGAGATATATTAGCCATTTATTGATATTCAAATTCATGTCATTTCCAAGTCTTGGCTGTTGTGAATAATGCTGCAATGAATATAGGGGTGCAAATATCTTTTTGAATTAGTGTTTTCATGTTCTTGGGATAAATAATCTCAGTGCCCATCAATAGATAAATGGGTAAAGATGTGGTACACACACACACACACACACACACACACACACACACACACACAGTGGAATATTATTAACCCATGAAAAAGATGAAAACTTGTTATTTGCAACAAGATGGATAGACCTTGAGAGCATTAGGCTAAGTGAAATAAGTCAGACAGAGTAAGCCAAATACTGTATGATTCCATTCATATGTGGGACATAAAAACCACCACCACCAATAAACAAATGCATAGACACAGAGAATAGATTGGTGTTTACCACAGGGGAATTAGGGAGGGGAGAGAGTGAAAGGGGTAAACGGGCACATGTGTAAGGTGACAGATGTGTAAGGACTTTGGGTGGTGAACGCAAAGTGGTCTACACAGAAATCAAAATATAATGATTTACACCTGAAATTTACATAATGTAGAAATGGGAACCTCAGGCATTATTGGTAACGTATTGTAACACATCGATGCACATAAAGTTTCATATGTACGTGAGTAAATAAATCTTTGCACAGAAAAAAAGTCATATCATACATATTGGTTGCATAAAAATACAGACAAAAATAAAATTAGAAATCATAATAAACTGATTATACCAAGAAAAAATACACTGACATACCAAACGTAATACCATATGCACAAATGGTAATGTAATGAAAACTACTTTTTTTTAAATTGAGACATAATTGACATATATCATATTAGTTTCAGGTGTACAACATGATTCCATATTTGTATACATTGCAGAAAGATCTCCATAAATAAGTCTAGTTACCATTCATCACCATATGTAGTTACAAAACAATTTTCTTTTTCCCGTGATGAAGACTTTTAAGATCTACTCTCTTAGCAACTTTCAAATATGCGGTACAGTATGATTAACTATAGTCACCATGCTGTACTTTACATCTCTATGATTTATTTTATAACTAGAAATTTGTACCTTCACCCATTTTGCCCACCCCTGAACCCTACCCAACCTCTAGCAAATACATATCTGTTCTTTGTATATTTGAGCTTGTTTTTATTTGTTTGTTTGTTTCACTTTTTAGATTTCACGTGTAAGTGAGATCATATGATATTTGTCTTTCTCTGTCTGACGTATCTTACTTAGCATAATGCCCTCAAGGTCCATCCATGTTGGCATAAGTGGCAATATTTCACTTTTTTTGTGTGGCTGAATAGTATTCTTTTGTATATATATTCCACATTTTCTTTATCCATTCATTCATCAATGGACACTTGGTTCATTTCAATATCTTGGCTATTATAAATAATGCTGCAATGAACATGGGGATGCATATAACTTTCCGAATTAGTGTTTTCATTTTCTTTGGGTAAATAGTCAGACATGGAATTGCTAGATCATCTGGTAGCTTTGTTTTTAATTTTTTTGAGGAGCCTTCATACTGTTTTCCATAGTGGCTGGACCAAGTTACATTCCCAGCAACACTGCACAAGGCTTTCCTCTTCTCCACATGGTATCCAACACTTCTTATTTCCTGTCTTGTTGATAATAGCCATTCTAAGAGTTGTGAGGTGATATCTCATTGTGGTTTTGATTTGCATTTCCCTGAGAATTAGTGATGTTGAGCATCTTTTCATGAGTCTGTTGGCCATCTCTATGTCTTCTTTGGAGAAATGTCTACTCAGGTCCTTGCCCATTTTTCAACTGTATTGGTTTTTTTTGCTATTGAGTTGTATATGTTTTTTATATTTTTTTGGATATTAACCTCTTATCAGATATATGATTTGCAAACATCTCCATTCAGTAGGTTGGCTTTTCATTTTGTTGATGATTTGCTTTGCTCTGAAGAAGCTTTTGAGTTTGATGTAATTATTTTTGCTTTTGCTTTTGTTGCCTTTGCTTTTAGAGCCAAGTCCAAAAAATTATTGCCAAGACCAATGTCAAGGAGACTGATGTCAAGGAAATGGATGTCAAGACCAGTCAGGACCAATGCCTCAAGATAATGACCTTGAAGATATAATTATTAGATACCTGATGTTCTTTAAAAAATAATAAAATGAAAGTCATTGAAAAGCAAGACCTGTTCTTGAAAAATTGACCTTCAAAAAGAAGAAAAACTGAGGAAGAATCTCATGTTTTTAAGGGAGTAAGGCGACAGCAGGAATAAGGAAAGCTGTTTAAGAAGACTAATGCCTGTTATTATGAAGCGTATGAAGTGGGAAAATAGTGGCTTGTTTAAACAGCATTATAACAGCACACGGTGTGTTTGGAAGGGCTGGTGTGTTACATGGGAGTGGCAAGGTACATCTTTGGTTGAGATTATGCAATACTCTACATTATAATTATCAATGTATTATTTGCATAGTTGGGTACTTCAGACACTTTTAGGAGTAGTATGTGGAAGTATTCTAACGTTCAGAATTTAATTTAGGCTTTGCTAAGAGCCTACTCACTGGTGATACCGAGAAAGAAAGGAGGAAAATGCTCACCAGCTAGAAACTAAGTGACTCCCACACTTTATGTCCTAAATACAACAATTCAAAATGCAGGTTTCTTTTATACATTGATAAAAACAAAATTTATTTTTAAAATTGTCTTATGGTCTAGCAAGGAATTAGGGCTTCATGATACTCAAGTATGAGACAGCAGACGTTATATTCCGCAGGAGAGGGGAAGATGGACCTTCAAATCTTGATTATCAAATTCCAAAATGCCATTTGAAAGTCTTGCTAAAAACATATCAGTTATTCAAAATTATCAATTTGTCTACTAAACTATTAAGTATATATTCTATTTAGACTTGTATTTTTGTTTTTAATAAATAGAGGCATGCAGCATTGGAGGGGCTGAATTCTTGATTAGTAAACATTTACCATCTCTCTAGAGCGAGAATGTTATTCCAGATAAGCAAATTAAGCCATTATTTTGATTAATCAGTACAAACATGGATATAGTGGGCAATAAAATTCAAAATGTGCTTGAATTTCTAAAACCAATCAAGTAACTTCAAAGAATCTGAGTTTATGAAGCATTTATTTATGCTCCTTGGGAGTACAATTTCACTCTGCTCTGCCATTATCTGGAAATTAATATCTTAATTAATTCAATAAATATATACTGGGTGCATATAATTTGACACAATGAACATGATCTTGACTGTAGAACAGTAAACAAAAGATATGCTTTTGGTGCTCATGGTCCTTGCATTTTAGTGGAGACCAAGAATAATTCATCTATTATGCACATAAATATTTAAAAATAGTAAGCTTTAGGAAGGAAATGAACTTAGAGACTGTGATAGAAAATAAGGAGCGGGAGTGTAGTATTCTATGCAGATAAAATGAGTAGGTGAGATTTTATAGACTTCTTGATCAATCTTTACAATGTTGAGTCCTGTTCTTTTACAACTTCTCTTGCACATTGTTTTAGTTCCTTTTCATATTTTACTTTCCTTGTCTGGAAAATCACTTTAGATGATTATCTTTTCCAGACACGTTTATGGCTCTAATGCTATCTGAACCTTTTCACATGCAAGAATGTCTTTCTATCCTCATTATAAGAACAACAAAGAACAGCTACTATAACAAAAACAATATTTACTGATTTCCTGGGAATAAAATTATTGAGTGATAACATTTTCCAAATAAAACATAGTGAAAACTCTTCTCATTCTTGTAGTATTTATTATTGTTTAGGAGTCTGAGGCAGACAAAGTTTGAATTGACAGAAGAAAATCTCCTCTTCAATGAAGACTTACAGGATATATTTGTCATTCTTACAGTTCAACCATTTTCCCTGATTATGTCCAAGACTGTATTAGACTACTTTTGGATACCAAAGGTATTAATTTACCACTTAAATCCTCTCAGGCCCATCAACCAATGTTGAATTGACTGGTTCAGATCAAATTTCACCTATTTCATAGGTTTACCCTGCCAGAGTCTGGCCTTAGTACCTCTTGCTTCCAGTCTTAGGGATTTTCCATGTGGCAAAACTGCCATTCACACATTAACCCTGTAAATGCCTTGCTTGACCAGTGAAGGATGCTGGGCAATGCACAAGGGTTCCTTTTTAAGAGCCCCACCCGTGTGCCCAGTTCTGAGATTCGTTTTGGAAGCCTCCACAGAATATCTCGCAGGATTAAACATCAGTTCTCAAATTGGAGACCAACTTCATAAACCATCCTCCATAACGTATTGTTGAATTTATCTTTTTATTTTTGATCTCTCACTTCGGTATTCCTCATTTCTGCTCCCTAATACCACTTTGGAAATAAGCTAATCATGTGCAAGCCTTTTATTCAGGTTCTACCTGGGAGAAGGAGGGGCAGTCTTTGGCCAAAACAAGGTCTCACTTTAGAAAATTCCTTTCAATCCCAAAATACCAAAATTTTTCCACTCAGAAATATTTTGATCACTTATGTTTTATGATTGTTTCTTTTCAATTGTTTTGGAGACTCCTCTACCACCATCATTGATTTGTTTGCTTCATCTCAATAAATTTTACTCATTATTACATAAGTCAACATCCATATAGACCAATGATTAACCACAAACAAAACAATTACACTTTATTCTACTGGCTTGCTGGTTGAATAGTCTTTCCAATCTAAATGGGAGCACAAATTAGTGTTTTTACTGGACAAATGTGAGTCCTCTTCCTGGTGAATTAATCAAACTATACCAAAGTAGTTGTCACACAAAGTAGAAATTTTATTTGCAACATGCAGCAAAGAAGATGGAGACCATAGAGAATAGTTTCACAAAGCTATGGCTCCCTGAGCATGGGGAGGTAGGTACCTTTATTTGGGATAGGGAATTAATATTCAAAGGGGATATTTCATCATCGCGTGAAGGGGTGAGCATAAGCTTGCACATGAGTCGTTTTAAATCATACTTTTACATGCATCACATGATCTAAAAATGGCTACTTCACCCCTCCTAGAGGAGGAGAATTTAGGATGTTAATGAAGTCTGGTTACCTTAGTACAACTCTCTGTCTGTTTGCACAGGTGTTATTCTTGTGCTTGTGGTCTGGGCTAGTCTTGTCCAGTTCAGAGCAGTTGGGTCCAGGGTGGTTATCACTTAGAGCTTCTTCCTGGAACATAGCTGAAACTGCATAATCTCGAGATCCCAAAGTTTTTAGAGGAAGGAATATCTGCACTTTTCAAGAAGACAAGAGAATTCGGTCAAACACAAAAGGTTAGAGTTTAGACAAGACAAGAGAAGCAGACTAGAGTCCACGGCTGGTGACAGTATGGACATCCTCTTCTTATTTCTCCTTTCTGGTAGTTCTTCTCCTTTGAAATTGTTCTGTCTTTAAGGTAATCCAACATTCCAGCCTTGTTACATTTCTCTGATACTCTGAACATTTTGGCTTATGAGAAGCCACAGTTTAGCTGATGTATTTAGCCATCTTTTTTTGTTTCTAATAAGCTTAAAACTGCAAGATTTGTTCATGGAAAGTACACCTCCCATATTCTATTGTGCCTTTACTATCACTCTTCCTATTTTTACACCCAGCTATTTTTTTTGCATATCGAATTTCTCTGAGGTTGTTGAACGAGGTTGTGCTCACTTGGATCAAAGTATTATCAGAGAAAAAGGAATACAGACGTTCCTCTCTAATATCAATTTTAAAATGTTGACAATTTGCTCAAATTTTAAATAATTTAGACCAGTTCCCCATTTTAAAATTTCCATCTAAATGATACTGGATGCCTATAAATTCCTTCATACTTAATCCCAGCTGTTCCCTTATGTAGCTGTAGCATGTAGAATATTTTGTAGTACTAACTTTTTCCCCTCTTTCCCTCCTGCTTGTCTAAAAGCTCAGTGAGGTCAAGGAGATATTTAGACAGATAGAGATATACTCACAGCTTTAGATTCAGTGCATCGTCAACAGCCTAGAACAGTAGGTCCTAGATATATGACTCTTAAACCACAAGTAAAATACAAAAAATTGTATTCTAGCCCATTAATCCTAAATACTGTGTAAACTGATTATATAGAAAATGTTGGTAGAAGGGCTTGAGATGTAGTAAACCAAATGTTTTTTATGTGATAATTCTACCAAATATATTTTTTTCCACACAAAATGCAATAGTTCTACTAATATTCACAGCTGTCAAGGTGTAATTTACTATCATCTTTAGGCTAAGCAGTATAAAAGAATACAAAAGCTACTCACCTCCTTTCCCTCACCTTTAGATGAATGGATCATTTTTAATCTAGCTTAATTCTTTTGACCTAATTTTTGCAAGTGTTAAATTTATAGGTTCAATTACAACCCTGTTCTACATTACTGAAATATGGTATATATTGGGGAAAATCCAAAGGATCAGTAAAACAAAATTGTGAATTAAAAAAAAAAGCTGTTTTCTCATGATGTAAATTGCCTCTTCTACACACACCTAAGTATTTCCTCCTAACCAGATTCCAGCTTCTTGGTTTTCTTCGGTCAAACAGATATTTCGTTAGCTGCTATTGTGAAGAAGAAAATTCACTGTTTTATATGTGAAGTGTCATTGTATCTCCACTTCTATCTAAGGAATTGTTTATATCTTCAGCTTTATTCAGTAAAGGATTCTTTCTGGGGAAACATGTTGAGAATCTCTTTCTTTGCCCTCATACTATAGAGCACATAATGGTAGAGTTAAAGAAGTAGGCTCAGCCCAGATACAGGAAAACTTGTGAAATGAGTAAACAAACAACAGTAGGCACTTTTCAGAGCATATAGAAAAGAGGTCCACCTACCTCTATAGAAACCACTGGTAGGATTTTACAGGGATAATTTTGAGTAGTGACTTAGGATGATCTGATAACAATAATATATTTCCTGACTCAAGGGCATAACTGTCCCTGTACAAAATACACTGGAGTCAAGAATGTTCTATGACATCAAAATAGATGGTCAAATTTATTTGAGAGAAATCAGTGGAAGTCATCATGGGCTAAAATAGAAACTGCTTAGCCACATTGCTTAATTGTTTATTGTTTTCTTTATAGAAAATACAGATATTTACAAGTAAATTTCACCATATAATACCTATAATTATGTTATTTGTAGATAAATGTATAAAAATCATGAATATTTCTTATATCACTGAATAATTTCAAACATCTTCCGCATATTTTCTCTAAACTAGCAAGATACAGAATTCCAGTCCCAAGTAGACCTTAACTGATTGTTACCGTAAACAAGCTAGTCAAAAACTGAAAAATCAGGGGCTGGCCAGTGGCGTAGTGGTTAAGTTTCTGTTCTCTGCTTTCATGGTCCAAGGTTTGCAGGTTCGGATTCTGGGCAAAGACCTACATACCACTCATCAAGCCATACTGTGATGGTGTCCCATATACAAAATAGAGGAAGATTCATGCAGATGTTAGCTCAGGGACAATCTTCCTCAAGCAGAAAGAGGAGGACTGGCAACAGATGTTAGCTCGGGGCAGAATCTTCCTCAACAACAACAAAAAATAAAAATCATCAACTTTACAAAAATTTTCATTCATGAAGCTAATATACATTTATATAAGCTACATTCCACTAATTCATATAATTGGTGAATAAAGTGCTTTCTCTGCTTTCCAATGTCATTCTCTACCATTGAACACCTGGAGAAATCTGTAGTGTATATTTTTAAATAGTCATCAAAATATATACTATAAGCCATTATCTGTGCGTATAGAGATTCCCTCTTTTAAAAATATTTCAAGAAATTGGTCCTGTTCTGTTAAAACCAAGAGCTAGTTCACAACTCCTTCTCAAATGGAAAAAGTAAAATCATTCCATAGTTTAGAAAAGAAAAACATATTATTACATAAAATCATCCAGGGGATTTACCATGGGCAGCAACTCCTGTAATTACTTTTATGATTTTTGGATAGAAAACCATAGTTACCTTTGCTATTATTACAACTGTTTCCAGGCTATTTTTATAAAGTTCAAGACTTCTGGATTATATTTTATTGGAAAGGCAATATAGTTTCAAGAGCAATAACTGCTATTAATAATAATACTTTCTCTAGAGGTTGATATAGAAACATAATAGCAAAAGCAATACAACATATTTTGATGTATTTTTCCCATTAGAGTTTCTTGCACTAACTGTAAAAAGCTGATATGTAAGAATTTGGATTTATTTGCTTATTTTTGTATTCTATAATGAAACCACTTTCTTTGAATGCAATAGTTGCTCATTTATCCATTAAGATAAGAACAGATCTCTAGCAATGATAGATCTCTATCTTGACATAGCAGTGAATAAGCTGTCTTATTAGCATTATAAGGTTGGAATGTTTTCAAAGTCTGCTTTTTGTGTTTCAGAATTGAACATATTAAATTCTCTTTTAAGGCAGTTAGAAAAATATAACTGTGGTATTAAAATAACGTGGAACTATTTAAGGCAACAGTTTTAACATGCTTTACGTTAAAAAATTAATTGTATAGGGGAGAAATAGGGCCAATGAATTTCACCTCAACGTATTTATTCAAGTTACATGTTAGCTTCACCTCAATGCAAAAATCTGCTTCTTCAAACTTGATCATCTGAATATGACCTGTCCTCCTACTACAACATGCTTCCCATTTGAGAAATGCTGTTTTAGACAAGCCCACAGGATTTTTCAAATGGATATCGAGTAAAGAGTAAGATACATGTGTGATATTATCATCTCTTTTGTTCTACAATATTTAATTATTCCAGTTCATGCAAATTGACAAAATGGAAGCATTTTAAATGTTTTGAAGTCGATGGGAATATAACGAAGAATTTAATTAAATACATTGCAAATAACAATCATCAATCTAATAATTTCACTCAACCAGTGGAGTGTCATGTAGTCATTTCAAAACTTCAGTCTTCTGTAATCTTTGATAAGATTTGTCAACTTTGTCTCACTCTAAGAAGTGACCTTAACTTGCACTTTTCAGAGAAAATAAGACACTAGATAAGAGTGGAACTATTTTCTTTCCACCAGGCTTATACATTTTCCTGAAGCCCTGCTGTCTCTCCTAGATCCTAAACCTAACCCATCCATCTGGATTATGATTCTCAAATATTCCTGCCTTCTCAGGTGTGGGATGTCCCTTTTTTCATGATAACTTTCTTCTATGACTCTTTCCTAATTAGATCCGTCCCATAAAGAGTTAATAATACACGAGTCTTTTTATCTTCAAAAGATACTTTGTAGATAAAATCTCCTCTCTCTACTACTGTTTTTTTCTTTTCCCCTTTATCGGTAGACCTATTGAAAAAAAGTCTTTATCCTATTGTTTCCTAATCCCATTCAGCCTTAAACTCTGCATTTTTAGCGTCTGCCCCTAGATTGAAATAAAACTGTCTTGCGAATCACCTTCGTGAAGAATTTAATGAACTCTATCTAAATGGGCACTCTGCATTATTTGAATCTCTTGGCCACATCCTCCTACTTCAAGCATTCTCTCTCTTGCATTTCATGATATCAAACTCCCTGAGTTTTATCCAAACTACTCTCCTTTGCAGTCTCTACTTTTTCTTTGTTTTACATTTAAATGTCTTAGGAATCTTATTTTCTTTCTCCCCTATACTCTCTCTAAGTGAGCTCAGTCAACAGCAAGTTTCCAGTTATCAGCCATAAGAGAAGATGACTGACGTCACTAAATCTCCAATTTAGATTGCTCTCCTGAGCTTCATTTCCTCATATATTCCTGTTATCTGTACATTTTCATTTATATGTCCAAGAAAAAACTAAAATTGTGCTGTTCACATTTTTCTATTAAAATTTGCTTGTTTTTTGTGTTTATTTTCTCATAAAAAATGACACAACTTATCTTGTTTTCCAAGGCAGAAAATTAGGTATCTTCCATAACTCTCTTATTTATGCCTCACTGAAGTCCCATTAATTACATGTCTATAATACCTCCTCAAACCATGTATTTTACCATCATGCTCCATTTTCCTAGACTTTGCCATCATTATCTTCTCCTCGCTAAATGGGATTTCTTTGTCTCCTCTTTACTTTTTTGGTTTTCAAGCCAACATTCTCCAATTTATTTACATAAGACAGCCAGCTAAGATTACATCTCTCCATTTTTTATTTGGCTTTCCTGTAGTCATTCATTTCAACAAATATTTATTGAGTACCTACTATGAGCCAGTCATAATCCTATGTGCTGATCATCTAGTGATGATCAAAATAAGTAAGGTAAATTACACCAGGCTTCCAGGTAAGACCTTATTGAAAGTAAAATATTGAAGCTGAGAATGAAAGGATTAAGAGGTGTCAATGAAAAGAAGAGGATATAAGAGAGGAGTTGGGATAGAGGAAAAGTAAATTTGAAGTCACATAAAAAAGAGCTAACATGTTGATTTGAGAAATTGAAAGATGACTGTGGCTGAAATACAATAAGTAAAGCAGTGAAAAGAGATGAAGTTTGCATGGGAGACAGGGTCTAAACAGCCTTTTGTATCGATAAAAATGTAAGGTATTGGATGGCTTTAAGAAGCTAACTATCAGCGTATCATATATTTTATATTTTTTTTAAAAGCTCATACCTTCTGCTGTGTAGGGGAAAGCACAGAAGTCGGGAACCCAGGTAGGAAGCTCCTGCAGCAGACCAGAGAAGAGATTATGTGTCATGGACTACAATAGTGGAAGATTTATTTTACATGTATTTTTAATAAGACAGCCTGATCTCTTGCCATCTATCTCCTCACTCTCTCCCTAGCCAAACAATTTATCCTGCAGTCATTTAATACTTTGTTCGAGTCCTAAAAAGTGCTCTTCTTCACTTTTCACGTTCCCTCTCTATGTGGACACTTAAAGCTGTCCACTTAGATCATACTTCTGGGAAGTGCCCTCTGTATCTGTAATGTCTCGTACTTACTATAAGATAGAGCTAGTCGCACTTCATTGAAATTGCCTGTAGACCCCTCCACTTTATAGCAAGCTCTATATAGATGGACCAGTGGCCATGCTTAACTTTTAATATATCTCTAGCATTTAATATCTCTAACATTCAATAGATTTCTTAGCATGTGGTAGATATTCAATAAGTATTTGTTAAGTGGTATTAAAAGATAATGGTCTCCTTTACTCTTCTACCTTTAGTAAACATGTCAACTTACCTGTTTGATTTAATAGAATTTAATTTTCGTCATTTAAAGTCAAAATATTGTCTGGAATTGAAGATCATTTTTTTCTCCTTTTAGTAATACTTTCAAGACTTAAAGTGCAACAGATATTTTAATGGTAGAAGCTTACTTCAATCTGGCTCCTGAGGTAGATGGAATTAATTTACACCAAAGGTAAATTAGAGATAATGATTTGCCTTTAAAAAGAAGTATTTTTAAATGGATCAATCAAGTAATAAATGCCCGCTATGTATCAAAACTTTGCTATTTACTATGAAAAAATGAAGAAGAATACATCACAACCTTTGCTCTCAATTAGTTTGAAATCTAGTTGGAGAATCAAAATTAAGGACAGAATTGTAAAGAAGAGATAAGTATTAAGCAGACCTTGTATTAAATACTACCCTAGTGAAAAATATGTAACCACCGGAATACATATAACGCTGGAAGAACTTTTCACAGTAGACAGAGAAAGCCTTATTTAAGTTTAGGTCTTGACCATGGCATTCAATATTGGAACAGAAGAGGAATGGAAGGTGGAACAGAGGTAAATTGTAGCTTGGGGACAAAAAAGAGTAATTAAATGAACATGATATCTGAAGCATTGTTTAAAAGCAATATTGACTGGAGTTAAATGACATTTTGAAATGAACCAAAATATGTTTTGACAAATGCGAAAGAGCAACATGATAGTGAGTCTTGCTGATGAAGAAGAGCACTTTAGATTCTATACTGGAGGCAATGAAGTGCCATTCAGTTTTATTAGGGACTTTTATTTTTTTCTCTATTGAAAGATGCTTAGATATTGGTTAGAGTAGGAAAGAAACGGTAAATACCCATCCCAGATTGTAGAAATGGAGAAGCAAAATAATAAAAGAAGATAATTTGTGATGAAATTATACAAAGCATTTAATCAAATTTAATGTATCTAAGTACATAGATTGAAATTATATTGAACATTTTGCTCTTACAGCCAAAGTTCCAGGAATTTAGCATATTTTTATCAGTAATTATTTTGAGAGGAGAGACAAAAACCCAAGTTGAGAAGTGATGAACAATGAACAAAAAAAGCAATATTTAAATATATGTTATTGTTATTGTTTTCTTGAGCATTGTTTTATTTTCATTGATGGTTATTGGTCTATTTTCAATGCTACCTATTGGGATAACTTATTTATGTTTTTCTAATGTTTACATAGTTTATTTTCTTAAATTACCTATACTTATCAGGGAGTTTTTTTTTTCTTTTTTTGAGGAAGATTAGCCCTGAGCTAACTACTGCCAGTCCTCCTCTTTTTTGCTGAGGAAGCCTAGCCCTGAGCTAACATCTGTGCCCATCTTCCTCTACTTTATATGTGGGACACCTACCACAGCATGGCGTGCCAAGTGGTGCCATGTCCACAGCTGGGATCCCAACTGGCGGACCCCAGGCCGCCCAAGTGGAATGTGCAAACTTAACTGCTGTACCACAGGGCTGGCCCCTATCAGGGAGATTTTAAACAATATGGCAAAGCATAAAGAAGAAGAAAAAGCACAAACAAACAAAAAATGTGAAAATAATATCTAAACTCATACTGTCCATATATAACTCATAAAATTAGATAACATTTTTCTAGACTTCTCTTGATGCGCATATACAGAGGAGTGGATGGATGGATAGACAGATGGATGGATGGATGCAAACAATCTTATTGAAAAAGGATTATGATATCCGTGTCATTACTTTAATCAATTGTTTTTATTTTTTTAATTGTGGTAAAATACATATAACCTAAAATGTATCCCTTAATCCTTTTAAGTGTACAGTTCAGTGGTATTAAGTGTATTCACATTGTTGTGCAACCGTTACCACCATCCATCTCAGAAGTCTTTTCATCTTGCAAAACTGAAACTCATACACATTAAACAATAGCTCCCCATTTTCCCCTCTTCCCAGTTGCTGGCAGCCACTTTCTGTTTCTATGAATTTGACTACTGTAGGTATCTCATATAAATGGAATCATACATCATCTGTCCTTTTGTGACTAGTTTATTTGACTTAATATAATATCTTTAAGTTTCATCCATGTTGGAGCATGTATCGGAATTTCTTTCTTTCCTTTTTAAAGTTAAGTAATATTCCATTATGTGTGTATATATATATATATATATATATATACACACCACATTTTGTTTATCTGTTCATCTCTAAATGAACACTTGGGTTGCTTTTGGCTATTGTGAATAATACTGTTATAAACCTGAGTGTACAAACAGCTTTTCAAGACCCTACTGTCAATTCTTTTGGGTATATACACAGAAGTGGAATGGTTGGATCATATGGTGGTTCTATTTTGATTTGGGGGAGAACCAACATTGTTTCTCACAGCAGCTGAACCATTTTAAATTGCCACCAGCAGTGCAGTAGGGTTCTGATTTCTTCACATCCTTGCCAACACTTTTTTTAAAATAATAATAGCCCTCTGTATGGGTGTGAAGTCATATTTCCTTTCTTTTATATCTCTCAGTTCTCTTGAGATTTTCAAATGTTTTCCATACAGATGAGCAATGAGAAAGAAGTTTGAACAACAGATATCGACATTGAAATTATAAGAACATGCTCACTTTGACTTTTGCAAATCTCATAGGCTATTTTCTTCATTAGATTTCCTCTAAGTGTTTTTGTGGTTATCTACGCTAGTTTTTATTTTGATAATTTCTTCTGTATTTCCTATTTTATTAATTTCTGCTTTTTATTTTTTTATTGTGGTAATCTATGCATAGCATAAAACTTTACCGTTTTAATCATTTTATATGCATACTTCAGTAGCGCTAAGTACATTCGCATTGCTCTGCAAGTGTTATTTTTAATATTATAAAAATGCCATGAGTACTTAAAAAGAAATAATGTAATTATGAAACGAGAAGGAACCATCCTACCACTTCTACTACTCCTTTCCCCTCACAATTCTTATCCCTACTCCCCATTTTCCACCGTATTTAAGAGTTTGTATTTTAATATCTTCTAGTGGTAGTTAACATTATATATATAAGCAAAACACTATATACACAAATTTCTATTACTTCTTTATTAAAATACAGAATTATAAGTAAACATGAAAATCTAACCAATTTCAGTTTTTCCCTAAAGGAAATTACTTTTAATGTTTCGAGACTTTCTTTGCTCCATTTATGTTTTGTTTGTATTTTTCATATGTATGGTATCCTACTCTTTTGTGTTGCCGGAACCAATTCCAGTGTGCGTATGTTTGGTGGGAGGAGGAGACCTGCACCAACAGGCAATTCTTGGACACCAGAAGGATGCTCACAAATGTAACTCAATTCTGACACTATCTACCCAGTGATAGAATCAGATTTCAAAGTTTAAGAGTTTGGGCCCACAAAAATGCCCCCTGCACCACTTCAGATGCCAGTCACAAGCCCAGGTTATTACTTGTACTTTTGACCAAGTAAGATACTTCTGGCTTTAAATAAGAGCTTCCCATGACCCCCTCCTCAGGTTTTGTTAATTTGCTAGGGTGCCTCAATTAACTCAGAGAAACATTTTACTTACTTGATTACCATTTTATTGTGAAAAGACATGACTCATGAACAGCCAGAGGGGACAGATGCATAGGGCAAGTGACCTGGGAAGGGGCACAGAGCTTCCATGCCTTCTCCAGTCAGGCCATTGTCCCTGCATTTCCACGTGTTTGCCAACCCCTAGCTCTCTGAACCTTGTCCTTTTGGATTTTTATGGAGGCTTTATTACATACTCATAATTGATTAAATCATTAGTCATTGGCAACCAATTCAACCTGCAAACGCTCTCCCCTCCCTGCAGGTCGGGGATGGGCTTAAAAGTTCCAACCCTCTAATCATGTGGTTGAATCTTCTGGCAACCAACCACCATCCTTCGGTGTGGTCCCGAAACCACCTCATTAACAACAAAAGACACCTATGCTCCTCTCCTCACGTATGAAATTCCATGGGCTTTAGGAGTTCTGTGCCAGAAATGGGGAATAAAACCAAATATGTATTTCTTATTATGTCACAATATCATGAATACTTTTTTGTCACTTGCCTTTCTTCTACTTAATTTTTAAAAATAACTTGTTTTCTAGAGTAAAATGAGCAATAATTAATTGTTTTCACATTAGTAGACACAACATTGTTTACAATTTTTCTTTTCTCTTTTTTTTTTTTTGGCTGAGGAAGATTCACCCTTAGCTAACACCTGTGCCAATCCTCCTCTATTTTTCATGTGTGGGACACTGTCACAGCATGGCTGATGAGTGGTGTAGGTCTGTGCCGGAGATCTGAACGTGCAAACCCAGGCCGCCAAAGTAGAGTGTGTGGAGCTTTAACCACTCGGCCATGAGGCAGCCCCTGCAATTTTTCATTACAAAATACAGCAAGGATAGTTTTGTTTACATACCATTTTGGGGGTGTCTATTTTTATGTTAAAGGGACAGTGTCATGAAATGGTGAAGAGGCTGGAATTAGGAACCTGGATGCCCTGAGTCAAATCTTCTATTTGCTAACTCTTGTTATTTTTTGCCAAGGTTATGAGAAAAAGTGAGATTTCGTTCTTGATTTGAGTTGCACCATTTGTTTACCAATGATGATGAGCATCTTTCATTTTTTACTGGCACTTCAAAGAGATTCTGTAGATTTCCTGCTTATAGACTTGGGGGAATTTTTTATTTGTTATTTTATCTATATCAAACAAGTTCATGGGAAATTTTATTAGTTCTGATTATCTCCACTTTTTCTTTTAAGTTCCTTGCAAACTTTTTTCTATTTTTTCATTTTTTGATTTAGTTTACTATGTCTTTTCTACATTTTCATTAGAATTTTCAACTTTGTGTCTCCCATAATAAGTTAGATCCCACTATTTTCAACTACCTTCTCTCTTTCTGCTTCTTATTTATTTTATTTGTTTTTAGGAAGATTAACCCTGAGCTAACATCTGCTGCCAGTCCTCCTCTTTTTGCTGAGGAAGCCTGGCCCTGAGCTAACATCCATGCCCATCCTCCTCTAATTTATATGTGGGATGCCTGCCTCAGCATGGCTTGCCAAGCAGGGAATAGGTCTGCACCCAGGATCTGAACTGGCAAACCCTGGGCCGCCAAAGCAGAATGTGTAAACTTAACCACTGCACCCCCTGGCCTGACCCTCTGCTCCCTATTTTAAAGACAATGAAGCCAGATGGCTTTAATTGCTTTTCTGGAGCTGTGAATAAGGATGTGATATCTGCTCCTGTAGCAGCTAACAACCATTTTGCAAGAGGCATGAAGAAAATGTCACAAAAACCAGAGATGTTTTGGTGGTTTCTGAAATAACTCTAATAACTGCTTCCTTCAGAGGCATCATTTTGTGATAAAAATTTATCACTGATTTCTGAAGAATTAAAGCTTATGTTTCTGTTTACTTGCATTTAAAAGTATTCTAAACAATCTAACAAAAATATTTCTCTTAATAATACTTTCTTTTTATTATAAAAAATTCTGCTAAAATTTCTTCTAATATTTAAAAGTTCTTTGAATGTGTGATAATTTGGTCATACTTCTCTTTTTAATTCAACTGGTAGTTATTAGTTCATGAGAGGAGAACCCAGCTATATTCTTTTTCTGAATGTAAAGACAACTTTCTAAGCAAAGTTTAATGCATAGCTCATTCTTTCAGTCTGCAAATTTGAGATGTCACCCTTGATGTATATTAAAATTCAATACATAGTAAACATGCCTTTTGTCTTTCAAAGCTGTTGCATGGTCTATAATTCTAGTCTTAAAAATCACAAGATTCAGGGGCTGGCCCCGTGGCCGAGTGGTTAAGTTCGCGCACTCCGCTGCAGGCGGCCCAGTGTTTCGTTGGTTCGAATCCTGGGTGCGGGCATGGCACTGCTCATCAGACCACGCTGAGGCAGCGTCCCACATGCCACAACTAGAAGGACCCACAACGAAGAATATACAACTATGTACTGGGGGGCTTTGGGGAGAAAAAGGAAAAATAAAATCTTTAAAAAAAACACAAGATTCAATTATACCTTCATAGCATTTCTTGTATCTAGTATGACAAGTTCTCTTTTATTTTCTCTTTTGTATTTGCCTTTGATATTCCTCCTGGACTCGAGTCAGAATGCTTAGTTAAGAATATTAGTGGGCAATAGTCACTAGTTTTTTGTTTTGGTGCCATTTAATACATATACATAATGAAAATGATACAATAATCATATACATATATACATCCATTCATTAACTCATACTTTTGTTAGTTAACAAGTAAGGAGATAATAATTCACAAATAGATATTTAGCATTTTTTTCTGTATGTTCTTTATAAATGCAGAGAATACTGAGATCATCAAGGCAAACAATTCCACTCTTTTTCAAGATATCCACTGTGGAATCAAATAAACTTTGAAGAAAAGCAGACACACACACACACACTTATTTTATAGAGTGGTAGGTAAGATACTGGCTATAAAATAAGGATATGAGATATAATAGAGACTTGGAACAAGTGGCAATTTTTGATAGTAATGTCAGAGAATGTTTGTTTGAGGACATGATATTTGAGTTGAAATTTCATGGATGAAAAAAGAGTTGATCATGTAAAGATCCAAGTAAACTTTAATGGTCATTAGTCTAAAAAAATTATTTAACTTCCACTTCCGGTTATGACAGATTAGCTTATATCAGAACAACTCTCCAAACTGATTATAGAAACAGGATAAAATGCGGGCAACAGCTGTTTGAAGTCATGGAAGAGCATGGAGGAAGCAAGAATTTAGCATGTGATCCAAGAGAGAAGGGAAAAGAGTCTATGTGATCACTTTTCCCCCTTGTTGCATTAGCTGATTCATAGACATATGAGGCTCAGAAGCTGGGAACAAAGCAGCAGTTCAGAGCCATCTGTGACCTCATGAGTAAGGGAAGAGGGAAACTGCACTTCAGTTCTCTGATGACAGCCAATAAAATGATCCAATCCGAAAAAAGACATTGGCAGAAATGTGAGCCAAACATTCTTTGCTGCTTTTCCACTTAAAGCATTTTCCAGATCTTATTCTGTGCAGGACAAAAGACAAATAAGCCAATTAGAAAATGGTATGCAGAGTAAAAAATGAACACAAATCTTGAACAGTCTAATTGTACTGGGAAACAAAAACTGGAATTCAAGAACAAACAGTGAAGAGGGACCATGGTATGTACTCCAGACTTGTGGTTGAGATGCCTGAAAGGATAAAACCTAAAACTAAGGACACATTAGACTTAGAACAACCTCCGTGAAGCTTGAAACCCATCTCTAAGACATCCCAAACCATGATTAGACTAAAGTGAACTGCATTATTCTATTATACCGTAAGCTACTGCCAGTGTTAAAGAAAACATTATTCAGAGACTTGTTAAAGAATGGTATAGCCAAATAGCAGAGTGAGGAGAGGATCACTGGATGGAAAATTCCTCAGAGAGAATATCAGGCATAAGGGATGATTCTAGCTAAACTGACTTGACAGGATTGTCGCTGAAGGGAGGCCAGGATGACTAGATATTGTCTGGGGTGTGGTGAAAGATGAGGAACTTGATCAGATATTGAGGGTGATCAGATACTGAGGGTGAGGGATTCTGATCAACCTACCTGACAGGATTCTTTCTAAAACTGGACTTTGCAAGAACAGAGAGGAAGGCCAAGGTTGGCACTAGTCGAGCAAAGTGCTCAGAGAGACCTGGTCAAGGAGAGAATGTTTGTCAACAGAAAATGGTAGTGACTTTTTTCTAGAAAGAGATAAACCCACATGGAGCTTCTACAATGTTTTTCTACATAACACAAAATTTAACAAAAATGCTGGGAAATAAAACTAAATGAGAAAAATTAAAAAGACAAAGACAAAAAGTAGAAAGCAAACACAGAATCACTCTATTTCAGATATTGATGTCGTAAACTTTGAATTACAGTGATCCATATGCTCAAAAAACATATGATAAAAAGGAAATTATCAATAAACTATCAAAATATATAACTGAAATTATGAAATGGAAATTTTAGATTTGAAATTTATAATGATTAAAATTAAGAATTCAGTATACTGAATAAAATACAGCCAAAGACATTAGTCACCTGGATGGTATATTAGTAGAAAACATCCACACTGAAACATAGACAGCCAGAAAAGGATAGGAAATACAGAAAAGAAAGTGAGAGACATATGGAATATTGTGAAAATTTTGATCTATACGTTATTGCCATCTCCAAAGGACAAGAGAGAGAGAATGAAGATAAAGCAGTAATTGAAAAAATACTGGCTGAAACATTTCAAAAGGGATGAATCAAATTACTTCTCAGATTTAAGAAGCGCTACCTGCTGGTCAGAAGATGGAGTCCAAAGAAATCTTAACTAGAAATATTATTTCTGTAGAATACCAAAGACAAAAGTAAATCTCAAAAGCAGTTAGTGAAAACCACAACGGATTGCTTTTAAAGTCAATAATAAGACTGGCAAACGAATTAAAAAAAAAAAAATAGATGAGACTTAGAAGACTGAGAAATAGCTCTAAAGTGCTGAAAAAACAGTATAGCTAATTTAGATTTCTGTATTCAGTTGAAATGATATATAATGAAGGTAAAAAAATGTATTAATGCAAATAAAACCTGATAGACATTCAGACTAAAAGACTCATTCTAAGAACATACACACATGAACTAAAAAATATTCTGTTTTTATGTGCATTATTTGTAACCATCCAAATCTAGAATCAACCCATGTTTTCATCAACAGTGTAACAGCTAAGTACAGTCATGCGCCACATAATAACGTGTCAGTCAACAGTGAACCACATATCTGACGGTGGTCCCGTAAGATTAGTACTATGTAGCCTAGGTGTGTAATAGGCTATACCATGTAGGTTTGTGCAAGTACAGTTTATGATGGTCACACAATGACAAAATCACCTAACAATGCATTTCTCAGAATGTATCCCCATTGTTAAGCAAGGTATGACTGAAAATAGTTATATAATTATACAATATCAAAAGCTGTGCGTAGGCTGATCTAGGCCGAACTCAGCTGGAGTGGTTAATTTCTACTCCATATATTTCATATCTTTCTTCCCCCAGATAGCTTGCCCAGCCATGTTTTTCTCGTGTCAATGGCAGACTGCAAACAAGTGCAAGTGCTTTTCAAATCATTGATAATGTCATGGCCACTAACATGGCCAAAGTAAGTTATATAGCTGATTCAAAGCCTCTTTAGGAAGAGCAACTACAAAGACACCTACTGGAGACGATGATACAAACAGGGTTAAATAAGTTGCACTTGTAAAGCAATCTACTTCTACATAATTCATTTTCTCTTTATTTCTGGAAGATAATTTCCGAATTAGCTGTAGTGTAGAAGAATTACGATTATAACAAATGCAGATACATTCAAATCTATCTCCTTTTGTGAAGCATTACAAAATATTTTATGATCTCATCCATGATCTTCACGACTCTGTCCTCATTACTGAGCTCAGTCGCAGAGTATGACATGGAAATTCCATAAACATTTAACTCAAATCACAGATGTTTCAATATCACACCCACTATTTCCCCTTTTTTTCTGGACAACATGACATGTCATTAACTGCATCTACATCCAGTCTCAATTTATCTGCTTTGCATTTCCTTTTATCTACTCTTATAAATCAATTGATTATACATTCTTTTGTATATTAAAAAAATTTGCTTAACTCTTTACATCAATGTTGAGACATATCAAGTCTTTTCTGTCTTATTTGTGTATCTGTGTGCTTGTGTGAGTGTGAGGGTGCATTTGTTCATATATCTCCAGTCCAGAACTTTATTGACATTTACAGATATTAGATCCAATCACAATTAAAACTCTAGGTGAAGGTCCCAACAGCTTCTAAAGAACTATGTACGAAACTCAGTTCAGCATCTATTTTTTCATATTTGCTGTTGCTATTTTTTTAATCTTCTTAAACGACATCACAGCTCATCAAATTTCCTAAGTTAGTGAACTTAAATTATCTAATGGCTCTTTATTCCCTTGATCTAATTAATTACTAAAATATATTCGTTTAATTTATAAGAGTTAAGAAAAAGTACTGATTCTCTCTGTTAACCCTTTGTTTAATTAATGATCATATCACCCAGTCCGCTACTGGAGTCCTATCTTCAACTTGCCACCTCTAACGTGTTCTTCAAATTCATCTCAACATGATTTTTCTAAGGCATTAATATTGTTATATTTTTGAAGTCTAAGTTCTATTCATATAAAGCAATTCATTATTTGGACTCTGCATCTTAACATCTTTGCTATCTCACCACCCCTAGTGAGATACTACTGGTCCCAAATTGTTTGATTGGGTGCCCTTCTTTGGAGTCACTTTACCTGTAAAATAATCCTTTCTGTAAAAATTTATAATTACTCATTTATTCCCCATTGGAAAGTAAGTAATTTTGTTGACGTGGGCCTATAGAGAGAGAGAGGGAAAGACAGAGAGAAAGAAAGAACTAGTGATAGAGGAAGAAGAAGAAGAAGAAAAGCTGGAGAAGGGGAAGGAGATGGAGGAGGAGGAGGAAGAAGGAAATACTCAGTGAAGAGGTAGTTTTGTCTTGATTGCTCTTAGGTTCGTAGCACCTTGCACAGGCCCTAAAGTATAACCATGCTTTGGATTGCCTGTTTTCTACTTGGCACTATCATTAGGTTTTTAAGTAATCTTTGCATTCCCAAGGAAGATATGGAAATTCCATTTTCCAGAATTTGTATGCCTCTCTTTCCAGGTTAGAGTTTGGCGATGAGAAGAGAAACTCATGGGGGATTAGGAAGGTAGACAAGGCAAAGCTGTTATTCTCAGAGGTAGCTGTTGCTAGATACGGGGGCATATTTAAGCTTCACAAACAAATCGCAGGGTATGTTTGAGCACCTCCCATTTTCCTGTTGGAGACTGAAACACTTGGTGGGAGCTTCTCAAAAATTCTTGAGAATTGTATCATTTTCTGAAAAGTGGTACTTCAAGCTGATGTTTTCAGAGTCTGGTTCTATGACCTGGCGGCTGCTGCGTCCTCAATTTTCCTTGATGCATGACTTGATACATTTCCTTCACACATGACTTCTCTAAACTATACTTCAATTCTTGCAACGTTTGCATTAACCACTACTCCCGTACTATAGAACAAGTAGTTTGAACAAGGGTTATTTCCTTATTGTGCGTAGACTGACCCGAATAGTTTCTTTGATAAATACTTTTACATTGAACTAAATTATCCTGACTTTATCAAATTTTTATACTTGGCATTAATGTATGATTAATCCAGAGATAGTAAAGATTTTAAAATATTTGTGCATGTATATGTAGATGGATAGAGTTCAGATAGATAGATAGATAGACAGACAGGTAGATACATAGACTGATCATCTTTTAAATTTTATTTCCTTACTGGACACCCAAAAACAATAATTAAAATTATTTTAGTCCATAGCTAAATTGAAACATTGATAAAATCACATAAGAAATTTCATCTAAAAATTTGTTGCCATTTCATGCTTAGACACTGCAATTCTATACTTTATAATGAGTCTAAAAATTGTACAAATCTTTTTTTAAGCATAAACTTATAGTAAGTAGTATATAACTAAGTGTAATAAAACTTGACATATTATTTTGGCACTCCATGAAGTTTTGTCACTAGTAAAACTGAATTGTTTATTGATTAATGATTATTTGGAGGACATATTTATTCACACTTACTCTGCTACCAATGATTCTCCTTCAGGCATAGCTGGGTTTGGTAGACAGAATAATGCCCTGCCCCCTTCACAATAAGCTCCATATCTTAATCTCTGGAACCAGTGAATGTGTTAGGTTACCAGACAAGAGAATTAAGGTTGCAGATGGAATTATGGTTGCTAATCACTGACCTTGAAATGATGGGATTATCCAGGATTATCTAAATGGTACAATGTAATATCAAGCATCCTTATGAGTGCAGAAGGGAGGCAGAAGAAAGAGAGTCAGAGAGACGGTAGCATGAGAAGGACTTGGTCTGACTTTGTTGGCTTTGAAGATGGAGGCATGGGACCACAACCCACAAAATGTCATTGGCCCCTAGTATCTGGAATATGAACAAAAAAGGTTTTCCCCTCGAGCCTTCAGAGGGAATGTGGCCCCCTCTAACCCTTGAATTTAGCCCAGTTAGATTTGTTTCAGACTTCTGACCTCCAGAGCGTTAAGATAACGAGTTTAGGTTGTTTTAAGCCACAAAGTTTGTTCTAACTTGTTACAGCAGCAGTAGGCAACTAATAAAATAGGATTTATTCAGAGTGCATAAAATTATATAGAGGAACCACCAATAATATTTAGGTGCTTTCTAAAACATAAGTATTCAAGACACATAAGATACAGGTTAATGAAGGTTAATGAAAGGCATGGTAAAGTGTAATATATGGCTCCTTATGTTAATAATTTCCCCAAATGTGCATAGATTGTTAAAATAATGTATGACTGGCTAATATTGCATGATGAAATTAGGTTTAGAGTGAGTGGAGAAAATATTTGATTTTAAAATTATACATTTTTACTTTAGTATATTTCTGAAAAAATGGATAATTAACATTCATTTCTTTGAAAGTCAGATATCTTTTTAAAAATAAATAAAAACATGGTTATTTAAAGGAATTAATTCTGTCTTTATTATGTACCCCAAATTAACACATCTTATTACTAAAACTGATATACATTTTGCTAAATTATTCAGCTACTATCATTAAATTTCCATTTTCATTGTGTGTATGTGTGTGTGCGCAGCCAAAATGAGACATATTTTTGGAAACTAATCCATGTCTGTTACCAAACTTTTAGGTACATAATCTAATTTGTAATTATCAAAAAAGTATATGAATGAAAGAAACAGTATACAATTATAGGTGCATTCAGCCTGGAAGCATGAAGTGTGGAAATAATACTATACATTTTCATGAAAATGGAGACTTTTGCCTCTGCTCATGGTATCCCGTTAGAGCAGTATAAATACGTTAGTACGTTAGAGGCATATTCAGTTCATTAGACCATGACAGTAATGATAAAAATAAAAATAGATAGCTAAATGGAAATAGTGCTCTATAACTTAAACAGACATTCTTTCACAAACATTATCCTTTATCTCATAAAATTCTCATTTAATCAGTTTACAGGATCTTTAAAAAAGATGTGCCCATGAACTTACGGAAAGCAAAAACTTGGTCTCTATATTAACCTTCAACATACCAGTTTTTATTACTATTGTTTTAAGTATTCTATCTATTGTTATTAAAGAACATCAGTTAAAAATACAGCTTCTTTGCCATATGTGATTTTGTAAGGCAAACCAAACAAAATTCATTAAAGCATAGTCTCAAAGTCCTAACATAACATATTTCCTAGTTAAATATTCAGAAACGTATCTTTTTTAGGTTTCATTTTGTTCTCTCATGTATTTCTTTTTTCCTTTTTTTTTGAGGAAGATTAGCCCTGAGCTAACATCCACCGCCAGTGCTCCTCTTTGTGCCGAGGAAGACTGGCCCTGAGTTAACATCTGTGCCCCTCTTTCTCTACTTTATGTGTGGGATGCCTGCCACAGCAGGACTTGCCAAGCGGTGTGTAGGTCTGCACCTGAAATCTGAACTGGCGAACCCCAGGCTGCCGAAGTGGAATGTGTGAACTTAACCACTGTGCCACCAGGCCGGTCCCTCATGTATTTCTTAGACAAGTGATCACACGAAAAAATTTCATTTCACTACTCTTGAAACTCTTTTGAACAAAATGTAAACTCCATATAATTTTTTTTTGTTTTGGTGAGGTAGATTGGCCCTGAGCTAATATCTGTTGCCAATCTTCCTCTTTTTCACTTGAGGAGGATTGTCCCTGAGCTGTGCTAGTCTTCTCCATTTTGTATGTGAGATGTCAGCACAGCATGGCTTGTTGAGTGGTGTTTAGGTCCACATCTGGCATCCAAACTGGCAAAGCCCAGACCACTGAAGCGGAGCATGTAAACTTAACCACTTATGCCATTGGGCTGGTACCAAAACTCCCTAATTTAAGGCCTGTTTACGTCTTCATCTAAACTCTAACCTGTCTCCCTTTTCAACTCTGAACTTCAACCACATGAACCGCTGATAGGGTCCCCAGTGTATGATGTTCTCTTTCACCTCTCACTCTTACACATGTCATTACCATTGCTCTTAAACAATTAAACATCACTTACATATGTTTCTAATCTGAATTTGCTTAGATCAAATTTCTTACTGGCACAGTATTCATAATTCTATCCCCTATCTTTATGCTCAGTCACTATAAAATCTACTAATTCTAATTCTGTCTGATATCTGGTAAGAGATCTTACCCCTGATTTTGGGAATTCAATTCCTAATTTTAGTGTAGTCTTCCTGAAAATTTGATCAAGATTTAGGCATTACTTTAATTTACAGCTCTGAACATTTTGGGTTGAAAACAACATATAACAACAAATTTCTTTATAAAATTTGGTTTCACAAATGGGTTACGAGAGAGTGTTTGCAGATATGTCATTCATGTTTTGAATATGTAAAATTCTAATTGAAAGAAATTTTCAGAAATTTCTGCCTTACTCTGACAGGCAAATACATCAGACAAGTTTTTCCCTGCAAAGAAAGATATATTGGGATTGAGACCAGACCGTGTAAAATTTTCTAGGATATATATTTTATCTGACTACTTTGTGTAACTAAAGCAATATTATCTGTACTTACAACTTTCCTAATGTGTTTTACAGCACAAGAAAATTCTTGTGGGATCCTGGAGCACAAGACATGAGCTTAAAAGGTGAATAAAAGAATTGGGTGGATTTATCCTTACTAGACAAGATTGAAGGAAATTTAATGAGTAGCTGGGGAGGATCAGACCTAGTTCCGTTTTTAGTCCATCACGTATTTTTTTATACTGAAACTTGAAGACTGGTTCTATCCAGATTTTCCACCTTATGTTTATTTTAGCCCCTATCATCTCTTCATAATTAATATTAATACAACGTTTAAGTGAAACAAAAACAACAAACAGCAACAGCAGCAACAAAATCTAATGCTCAGAAAATGCCAAATGAATGCTACATTTACCTCAGGGACAAGAGGGGAGACAGGACACTAGGTGATACCGTTTTCTATCACTATTTATTAGGATTCTCCTAATCCCTTCTTTGTTTCATTACTATCTCCCTCTGTTCCTCCCTCCCTCCCTCCTTTCCTTCCTTCCTTCCTTCCATTTTCCCTTCCTCTCTCCCTCCTTTCCTTCCATAAACACCTGCTAAATATTAAATGAGAATAAAAAATTAAAATATAAAATCAAACAGACTGTTAGGAGGCCAACAGGATCATAAAATATGGTACGAACAAGCAAGCAAGCAAACAAACCAGCAGAATTACACGGCAAGGAAGTCCCACCAGGACAGTTAACCCACAGGCACTACATAGTGAGACTGGTAGAGTAAAAGGGGAATTTGCACGAGACAAAAACTTCCTAAGAGTTTGTTTGGGAATAAGACAGTATTTACTTTGACATGGAAATTTAAATAGAGAACCTAAGATGGGAGGACAGAATCCATAATTGAAAAGCTTTTTTCCTTCTTAAAGCACTGTTTAATTTCATGGATGATTGAAATTTTCCATTTCAAAATATTTTCAATTCTCCAAGAAATATACTTGTCTATAAAATGTCCACTCCTGTCAACATGAAAAAAGGGAGATTCACAAAGGTTGGCTACATATACAATAATTAAAACACAGGTAATTTTAGTTTTCTTAAAGATGGATGATATCATTTTTGAGAATTTGAGTACGCTGGCAGTTGAGAAGGAAGTAATACAGAGCTTCCTCTACCTATGATGGGGTTACGTACTGATAAACCATCATACATTGAAAATATCATAGGTCAAAAATATGTTTAATATCCCCAATCTACCAAACATCATAGCTTAGCCTAGCCTACCTTAAAGGTACTCAGAACACTTACATTGCCCAACAGTTGGGCAAAATCATCTAGCCAAAGCCTATTTTATAATGAAGTGTTGACTATCTCATGTAATTTATGAATAGTGTACTGAAAGGGAAAAACCGAATGGTTGGATGGATACAGATGGTTGTAGGTGTATCAGTTGTTCACTTTCATGATCACGTGGCTGACTGGGAGCTGTGGCTGGATGCCCCTGTCCAGCATCAGGAAACAGGATCATATTGCCATCCTGGGAAAAGATCAAAATTCAAAATTGGAAGTACAGTTTCTACTGAAGGAGTATCATTTTTGCACCATTGTAAAGTTGAAAAATCATAAGTCAAACCATCATAAATCATGGACCATCTGTATTTATTTCTGACAAGTCTAAGGGCATTTTAATGAGTTGTTTCACGTCATTAACATTAGCTCTTTTTTTTTTTTGAGCAAGATTAGCCCTGAACTAACTACTGCCCACCCTCCTCTTTTTGCTGAGGAAGACTGGCCCCCAAGGTAACATCCATGACCATCTTCCTCTACTTTATATGTGAGACACCTACCACAGCAAGGCTTTTGCCATGCGGTGCCACATCCACACCCGAGATCCGAACCAGCGAACCCAGAAGTGGAAACTGCGAACTTAATTGCTGCGCCACTGGGCCAGCCCCCTACATTAGCTCTTTTATTTAAAGCTGAAATGGAATGAGTTCATAATATCTTTCTTTTCGTATATAGATATGATGTAATTAAACATACCTTCAACATATATGCCTAATTTTACTGAACTTATATTCTATTTCATTTTTAATTATGTAATGAGCATATCATAGAATTGAGAGTGATTAAAATTGTTATCATTAGGGGCTGGCCTGGTGGTGGACTTAAGTTCTCATGTTCCACTCTGGCTGCCTGGGGTTTGGGGGTTCAGGTCCCAGGTGTGGACATGGCATGGATTGGCAAGCCATGCTGAGGCAGGCATCCCACATATAAAGTAGAGGAGGATGGGCACAGATGTTAGCTCAGGGCCAGTCTTCCTCAGCAAAAAAGGAAGATTGGCAGCAGATGTTGGCTCAGGACTTGCCAAGCAGTGCTATGTCTGCACACGGGATCCAAACCAGAGAAACTCGGGCCGCTGAAGTGTGCACTTAACCACTGCGGCACCAGGCCGGCCCCTGAAATTCTTTTTCATTAGCTCATTTTTATTGCTGAGTATCAATTGTTTGGCTGTACAACAATTTATCTATAAATCTAATGATAAGAATTTAGTTTCTTCTAAGTTTTGTTTATTAAAAATAATAATGCCAGGGACATTAATATGTGTCTTTAAATATATATATATACATAATTTCTGTTGAGTATATTTCTAAAAGTGAAACTGCTAGGCTTCCGAGTGTATTTGTGCTCAACTTTAATATATATGGCCAAAGACGTTTCTGAAGTGTCTTTACCAATGCAGGCTATCATCTCCTGTGTATAATACTTCCTGTTATTCTACTTCCTCAATAAAAATTCTGAATTTCCATCTTTTTAAATTTTAGCCATTCTGGTAGGAGTATTTCATTTTGGCTTTAATTTACTTCACCCTATATATAAATTAAGATGAGCGATTTACCATTTCCTTATTGATTATTTGAATATCATCGTGAGTGTTCATTCAAATCTTTCCTTTTTTTCCTCACATTTTCCTCTTGGCTTGTCGGTTGTGATTTGAAGAATTCCTCTGTATATTCAGCATATTAGCCCCTTGTCGGTTGCATGTATATCAAATATTTCCTTCAGCACTAATGTGTACATTTCCACTGTGCTGATGATTCCTTTAGATTAATAAACATTTTTAATTTCATGTGATCCAATCTGTCAGTCTTTTGTATTATAATTAAGGGCATTTTGTTTCCTCTTTTATAAAATGTAGACTTACCCAAAGTCATAGCAATATTTTTCTGTGTTAACTTGTGAAAGCTTTAGTGTCTCACTTTTCGATCTACAGTATATATTGAGTTCATTTTTATATATGTTTTGAGGTAGAGGTCAGTTTTCATCTTTTTTCCACTTATGTATTCAGTTGATTTCACATTATTTATTGAAAAAAGCTATCCTTCCCTGAATATATTTTGATGTTGCCTGTCCAAATTAAGTGAACACATGTGAATGAAATATTTCAGAATTCTCTGTTGTGTTTCATTGATTTTATCCTTGTGCCTAAATGATGTTGTCAAATTGATATTAGCTTCACAATAATTCTTGATATCTCGTCATGCTATTCTTCTAAATTTGTTCTTTCTCAAGTGGTTTTTCTATTCTTAACTTTTTTTACATATATTATTTTAAAATCAGGCGATCAATTAAAATACACACACAAATCTGCTATGACAGTGATTGGATTTAATTTGTATCTAGCATGAATATAGCAACAATTAACATATGTTACATTATTCAATCTTACAATATATGAGCACAGTATATTCCTATATTTATACAGATCTTAAGTTTCTCAATAATTTATGTGTGTCTGTGTCGATGTCTTACAATGTTATATTTATTTAATTTTGTGTAAAACATTGTGAATGGTATCATTTTTAAATTTTTAATTTTCTGACTGTTGCTTTCATGTGGACAAACAACTGGTGTTTGTATATTGACTTTGTAGGATGCTGAATTCCTTCATCAATTGAAAGAGTTTATCTGAACATTTTTGGGTTTTCTCAGCACACAATCATATTCTCTGCAAATAATGACAATTTTATTTTTTAATCCATTTCTTAAAACTTATATTGTTATTTCTTTATTACCTTGAATAAGTTCTCCAGTATAATTGTGAAGAGACATGGCTATGCAGTAATAGAGAGTATCCTGGTCTCATTCTGGAATGAGAATGTGGTTCTGATGATTGTCGTGTATTTTCAGTATCACCAGATCCCTCAGTCTTCACCCTTTTACAAAGTGTAATATTAGGATAAAATTTCAAATTTAGATGGTAGAAAAAAAAGTAGGACATTGTTGTCGTATTGTATGTCTTAATATTTAACTTGCTCTGAAATATATTCCACACCATTATGCACATTCGCTGTGATAGAACAGAAGCTTAATCAGTCTTATGGAACAAGATCATTTCCTGAAATTCAGCATTTTCAGTACTCTAAAAGCCTGTCATAGGAGAAGAACAAAAAGTAACCAGAGATGACTCAGCTCCTCTTCCAAGATGGCTTCCTGAATTACTGTGCCAAGGAAATGGAGAAGTACTATTTGGAGAGTAACAACCTAAGGTTTTGCTTATTGTTGATCACACTCCTGGACATTCTCCTTTTATTGATGACCTTCATCCCAATATCAAAGTGGTATCTCTCCCTCCAAACATCACCTCTTTGATCCAACCAATGGACCAAGGAGTTACAGCAGCTTTTAATGCCCGCTACCTGCGGAGGACCCTTGCTCAGGCTACTGTTGCAACTGAAGACACTGATGCAATCTGGAAGGATTATAACATCTATGATTGCATCAAGAACCTTGTTTGGGCTTGGGGTGATGTCACCAAGGAGTGTATAAATGGCGTCTGGAAGAAGATAGTCAAGAGGTTTGTCCACGGCTTGAAAGGATTTGCCAAGAAAAGGGGGTTGCAAAAATCAACAAGGCTGTGGTGGAGATGGCAAAGAACTTTAGCCTGGCAGTCCCTGAGGAATTAGCTAATGAGGAGTTATCGGAACTGGAACAGGAATGCACAGCTGAAGAAGTGGCAAGAGAAAAGCAAACTGCAGGAGAAGATAAAGGAGAACCTCCAAGAAAGTTCACAGTGAAGAGTTTAGCAGAAGCCTCTGCAGACCTCAACAAACTTCCTAAAAAGTTTGAAAACGTAAACCCCAACACCAAAAGGTTTTCATTAATAGAGAGGAATGTTCATGGTGCATTATCTGCTTGTAAGCAAATCTATGATGAAAAAAAGAAACAAACCAAGCAAACCACCACGGACATATTTCTGAAAAGAGTGACATCTCCTCAAGAAGAGCCTCAGACAGGTCCTTCAGGAGGTGTTCCAGCAGAAGGCACTGTTATCATAGGAGATGACAGCTCCATGCATGTTAGTGCCCCTGAAGACCTTCCAGTGGGACAAGATGTAGAGGCAGAAAACAGTAGTATTGATGATCCTGACCCTGTGTAGACCTAGGCTAAAGTGTGTGTTTGTGTCTTAGTTTTCAACAAAAAAGTCTAAAAAGATAAAATAAATAAAAATTTTAAAAATAGAAAAAAAACTTGAATAAAGATATAAAGAAAGAAGATATTTTTGCACAGCTATACAATATGTTTGTATTTTAAGCTATGTTATTAAAAAGAGATAAAAATTTATAATTAAAAAAGTTACAGTCAGCTTTGGTTAATTTATTATTGAAGAAAGAAAAGTAATTTTTGATAAATTTAGTGTAACCTAAGTGTCTACAGTAGTGGACAGTAATGTCCTTTACATTCACTCACCACTCACTCACGGACTCACCCAGAGCCACTTCCATCCTGCAAACTCCATTCATGGAAAGTGCCCTATACACTTTCCATGTACATACTATAGGTACACCTATAGAGGTGTAGCATTTTTTATCTTTTATACTGTATTTTACTGTACCTTCTCTATGTTTAGATACACAAATACTGACCATTGTGTTACGACTGCCTACAGTATTCACTACTACAGTAACGTGATGTACAGGTTTGTAGCCTAGGAGCAATGGACTATACCATGTGGCCTGGGTGTGTAGTAGGCTATCCTATCCAGGTTTGTGTGAGTACACTCTATGGTGTTCGCACAAAGACAAAATTGCCTAACGATGTGTTTCTTAGAGCATATCCCACATTGGTAAGTGACACCTGACTGTACAAGTGAGTTTTCTATGGTTTAATAAAAATACATGACACACACAAAAATTTACTTCCTCTAGATAGTCAGGTTTGATTGTCTTCTCAGCACTTGTTATTAATGTGTTTATTTTCAAATTGTAAACCCAGGGTCAGCCCAGTGGTGCAGCGGTTAAGCTCGCACGCACATTCCACTTCTTGGTGGCCGGGGGTTCACCGGTTTGGATCCTGGGTGCGGACATGGCACCTCTTGGCACACCATTCTGTGGTAGGCGTCCCATGTATAAAGTAGAGGAAGTTGGGCAAGGATGTTAGCTCAGGGCCAGGCTTCCTCAGCAAAAAAGAGGAGGACTGGCAGTAGTTAGCTCAGGGCTAATCTTCCTCAAAAAAAAAAAAAAAAAAAAAATTGTAAACCCAACTTAATTTCCTGGAATAAATGTAAATTGTGTTTTTGGAGGTAAGGGTAGGGTGAAGCATATTTGGAGCATTGGGTTTGCCTGATAGGGTAATGTGACCCAGACTCCTTTCGGAGGAGTCTGGGATGAAGGGAGGGGCACCTGGGGCACCCAGGTGTTTTCATCCTAGGACTCCCTTGTCACCCACCCATGGAATTCCCAAGATCCCCAAGATGGGGCTTCCTCTGGGAAGGGTGGTCACCAATGCTGAATGGCAGGCCTAATTCTGCCATTCTCTGAGTGGCACCTGATGCTCAGCACATGCCAGCCTGTCCTCTTGCTGCCCCTCCATCAAGACCCTTTCTCTCAGGAGAAAGGCTTCCAAGTTTTACCATTATTTATGGTGTTTCCTCTAGGCTACTGGTAGGCAACCCTTTATCTGATTAGGACACTACTCCTTCTATTCCTTCTTTTTCCTATCCTTTCTTTACTGGAAAACTAAAAGTTTTCTTTAAGTCATGAATGGCTTTTAAGCTTTATCAAGTGATTTTTCTTCACCTGTTGATATGATCATTGTACGCCCTCACCCATGTTTTTGCTGTTATTGTTAATGTGGTGATTTTAAAACTAAACCCAACTTGATTTCTTGGAATAAATGTAAATTGGTCTTTCAGTATTATAATTTTTATGTATTATTTTATTTGAATTGCTGATATTTCTTGTACAAGTATTTTGCTTCAAATTTTATCTTCTTGTAATATCCTTGTAATTTTTAATATCAAAGTTATTTTAGCCTAAAATATAAGTTAGGAAGACGACTCTATTTTTCTATTCAATGGAAGTATTTATGTAAGATTAGTATAATTTATTCTTTAAATGTCTTGAAAATTCACTACTGCATCCATCAGGAGCTGGATTTTCTTTAAGAGAAAATTTTTAATATAAATACATGAGTATGCAGATTTTTCGTGTGTGTGGTAAACTATCCATAACATAAAACATACCATTTTAACCATTTTAAAGTGTATAATTCAGTGGCATGAAGTACATTCTTGATATTTTATAGCCATCAATACTATCTCACTTTAGAACTTTTTTATGTGTGTGAGGAAGATTGTCACTGAGCTAATATCTGTGCCAGTCTTCCTCTATTTTATGTGGGATGCCACCACAGCATGGCTTGACAACTAATGCTAGGTCCACGCCCAGAATCAGGGCCTGCAAACCCCAGGC
This sequence comes from Equus przewalskii, assembly GCF_037783145.1. NCBI lineage: Eukaryota > Metazoa > Chordata > Mammalia > Perissodactyla > Equidae > Equus > Equus przewalskii. Next base: position 35,705,989 of record NC_091850.1, read on the forward strand.
CGCCAAAGCAGAGCCCTCGAACTTAATCACTATGCCACTAGGCCGGCCCCTCATCTTAGAACTTTTAATCACCCCAAAAGGAAACTCTATAATCTATTAAACAGTCTCTCCCCATTTGCTCCTCTTTAGCCTCTGGCAGCAGCTAATCTGCTTTCTGTCTCTATGGATTTACCTGTGAATATTGCATATAAAATGATTCAACATACAATATGTCAACTTTTGTGCCTAACATATTTCACTTACCGTAATTTCTTAAAGATCATCCATGCTGTAGCGTGTGTAAGGATTTAATTCCTTTTTCAGAGCGGAAAGATACTGGATCGTATAACTATAGCACATTTGGTTTATCTATTCATCAATTGATGGACATTTAGGTTGTTTCTACCTTTACGTATTGTGAATTGTGCTGCTATAAATATTCCTGTACACGTTTCTGTTTGACCAATCCCTTTGAGTGCATACCAAGAATGAAATTGCTATGCCATGTGGTAATTCTATATTAACTTTATTGAGGATCTTCCAATCTACGGTTCACAGGGGCTCTGCTATGTTTTTTTATATTCTTATTAGCAAAGTGAGAGGTTCCAACTTTTCATATTGTCAACATTTGCTATTTTCCTTTCTGTTTTTCAGTTTTTTCTATTATGATTATTCTAGTGGGTGGAAGGTATCTCATTGTGGCTTTGATTTGCATTTCCGTAAAGACTAATGATGTTGAGCATCTTTCATTGTGCACGTTGACCATTTATAGATCTTCTTTGAAGAATTATCTAATCTTTCACCAAGTTTTGTGAATTGGTGGTTTCTCCTTGTTTTTGAGTTGTAAGAGTTCATTGAGATTCTTGAATGTATAGATTGATACTTTTCATCAGACTTACGTGTGTTTTCCATTTCTTCCACTATCTTTTTTGGAATTTATCATTCTATTAATATTTTCAGAGACTTAAGTTTTCACTGGCTGAGACTTTGTGTGTTTTACAAACTTTAATGTGTGTATTTTTACTGCTACTTATTTAATATGTTTCATAAATGTCCTTGAGATTTTTTTCTTTAACCTAGTGTTTATTTAGAAACGTAGTGTTCATTGTCCATCATTGATTCTATCATGCGTCTTAATTCTGCTGTGATTAGAGATGATATTTTGTAAAGTTTTCAATCCTTTAAATAGTGTTTTAGTCTTGCTTATAGGAAGGCATATTTTCCAATTTTGGTAAATATTTAATCTGACCTCCAATATAATGTATATTCTGCAATGTCTGAGTATGCTATAAAATATATGTCAGTTATAAGACATGCTGTTTAAATATTGCCATAGACTGAATGTTTTTATCATTTCCACATAATGGTCAATTATGGCAATTAAATCTCCAGCTATTCCTTGACATAATATGCGCAATTTTTCACATTAGGTAAAAAAGTTTTATTATCAGAAAAAAGATTTTTCAATGCTAAGTGCTCTGTGGATACTTTTGTTTTATTTTATTTTATCGTTAATGGCTGAAGTAGCTATGTGATTATACTTAAAACATATCTAGTTAAAAGAGTTGTGAGTAGCCTCTACGTAAAAGAGTTTTGAGTACTCAGTTTCCCATCTTTCTGCACAACGTGGTGGATTAGAAGCTCTGTTCAGGAGATCCTTACCCTGCCTACAGGCACGAATTCAAGTACTGACTGAACCAGCATCAGATAGCCTTTCATTCAGGCGCACATCCTGGCTAGACTATTCAATTTCCACAAGAGAAGGTCAACTCTATTCCGAGCTTGACTGTCTGCTAGCACATATAGGTCAATATTTATCTGACAGCATAGAATTGCTTTATTCCAATTACTTGCGAGGGAATACAATCTCAAATTCCCTCCTGCCCCATATCTATCTATCAAAGGCCCTTCTGAGAGAAGCCTATTTGTAGAGCATTTCTTCAAGGCTGTTCTGCTTATCAGTTCTTCCACATAATCTGAAATCTACTGTTCAATAGTTCAGACATTCACGAAAGTAATTGCATCATGCCATATTTTTCCGATTCCTCCCCTAATAATCATAGCTATTGAATTATGCATTTGTGTAAATCCATTGTCGTTAAAAGAAACCACTAGTCATGTTATTTATAGTTAGGATGTAATAGGGGATATTTCCTTTGAAGAGACTTCTTTCTTGTTTTTTTTTTTTTGTTACAATTGCTTGTATTTCTCCTGAGCAAATAGATTTGCTTTGATCTTATGGACTCCGTATATTGTTAGACAGACCAGGTTTCTCATTTCTGACTTGTTGCTAGAAAGCTGAGGATGGCATTAAAGCTCATCCTTAGCAAGTGTGTAACCCCCTTAAAGATGCAATTTATAACATTATTCTATTCTTCAAACCTTTTAATATGCTGCCTTGTTTTACTCTTCCTTTTTTGATTAATTCTAACATATTATGTATCACTAAATATTACATTAAATTGTTTCTGGAAGAAAAATGGAGCAGAAACAAATTCATAAATACATAGTGAAAGCAAATATTATAACAAATTCTATTTCACAGTTTTAGCTGGTAAATTTGACTTTAGAGATTTTTTTTTTGGTGCAATCAATTGTGTGGGTAATTTTTGCATAAAATTTTGTTCAAGGTTTGAGTCTTGAAAAGCTTTCCTTTTATATTGAAACTAAATTGTAACAAAAGAGAGTGATTCATAATGCTGTAAAGTTCTAGTTTCAAAACATATGTGGTTTTTCTTCTCACGATCCAATAATTTGACATACATTATCTGAGACAGAAAATTTAACCGTTTTTTTTTTTTTTTGCCAGATTCCACTAAGAAGGAGAGCACTACCCTGAAGAGCTTTCTTTTATAAATCCAGCATTTCATTACATATCTAAACATATCCTGAGTAGTGACTACTATTTGATAATAATTCCTTTTTGAAGTTGCTGTAGCACAATTCATTACATATGAATCTTAAATACCCTTATTATTTTAGTCGAGATAATAACTTTTTATATAAGCTATAATGTCCTAATTTTGTCAGTTTGGTAAATGTGATAAATGAACCTTATAAAAGATGAGTACTGATACTCAACATGGAATTGTTTAATCATCTCCAAAATTAAGAATTTTATCTAAGAATTTTACCAAATTTCCTTACAACTCTTATCTAAATCTTAGCCACATCCTTATTAGCTGTATTTATATGTGACTTTCAATGTAAATTTTTAATTTAAATATATATACATGCATATACAAACACATACTCATGCATATATATATCTCCATAGCAACATGTTTGAAACTTTAGCAAAAGTCACATCAAATATATAGCTAAATGAATAAATGAATGAATTGAATGTACATAATACAAATAAGTTTACAGAGCTCATGATATGTATACTGTAAATAATTGCACTAAAGTTACTAAAACTTAAAAGTGAGGCTATATATATAATTGTCATATTACATGTGATGTTTTCATATAATGTTGAAGTTTGTTAAAACATTACATTTTGTTTTATGTTTCATAAAACTCAGTAGCAAATTTAGTAAAATGTTTATTAACTGGTGATAAACATTTTGAGGAAGATTAGCCCTGAGCTAACATTTGCTGCCATTCCTCCTCTTTTTGCTGAGGAAGACTGGTCCTGAGCTAACATCTGTGCCCATCTTCCTCTGCTTTATATGTGGGACACCTACCACAGCATGGCTTGAAAAGCAGTATGTCCACAACCAGGGTCCGAACCAGCAAACTCCAGGCCACGGAAGTGGAACATGCAAACTTAACCACTGTGCCACCAGGCTAGCCTCTAATTGGTGATAAATTTTAAAACATTGTACTTATTTCCATGTTGATAATATAACTAATATAGAAATGTAGCTAATATAGAGTTATAAAATATGTGCAAAAAGAACAGGAATAGTGGGAGTCACATTCAAATACTAAAGGATGAACAGCATTGCCTTACCTTCACGATTCTTTTCAATAGTGACACTCTATGACTCTATCATAATTTTATAAGTGTATATGCATACATATTCTGCATAGTGCATTTATGTATATATATATATCTACACACACACGTACTTCTAAAGTGTTTTAAATGCAAGTGGATTCTATTCAGCTTAACACACCAGCTTCTCTCATTTGTATTATAAAGTCTTATACTAGATGATCTTTGATTTCAATGTATTAATGTTCAAATCAATCTGGTCAGGCATAGCATGGCATTGTAATCTTCCTGTAACAGAAAAATGAAGACGAAATCATTGAATAATTTAGAGAGTTGTTTGGTGACCTTCCCTCTTTCTTTTATATATTGTACTTATATATATATATATATATATATATATATATATGTAGTACTTATAGTGCATTTTATACCTGATTTTTCAACAAATGATTATACAATGTGTATTTTCTGGCATGATTTTAGAATTAACGATGGAGTAAGGTATAATCTGTCTAAATTTTGCTCTTCTTTTTATTTACAAACAACTCTTTGAGAAAAGAAATTTTAAAACTAATATTCTTTTCCAAGTAAAAGCTTAAGAGTCTTCCACAAATCCAGGAAATCTAAGATCTTTGTTTTTTTTTTTTTTTTAGAGAATGTCTGGTTTTGAAAACTTCCCCATTTCGGGTATATTATTAAATGTCAAGAAAAAGAAGAATGTTCAATAAAATTTATAGTCTGTAAAATATATTTTGGCTATTAATTTGGAAATATTATATGAGTATTTTATGAAACTATTCTGGTTCAGGGTAATCATTCAGTTATAACACATGAAGAGACAACACATAAGAATTACCACCCTCTTGATGAAAAGTCTATTATTTTGACGTTCAAAATAAGTGATGGCTCTGAAAACGTCTTCTCTACCAAGTAGAAAAATCCATTTGGAAAACAGTAACAGAGAAAACAGCTGCTCTTGTAGTATGGAATTGCCAATGTTTGCAATATTAAAACTGCAGGAAAACCCTCTCACAAAGTATAACACTTGGTGATGGCAAGAGGTCATCTAACTACTAAATTTTGTGCTTGGCCATTTTATTTCCAACTGAATGAGAGAGTTTTAAAACTTGCCATCAATTCCTTTTTTTAAAAAAAAATGTAGATCTCAACAGTGGCACTACTCTGTGGGATGGGGAGAAAGCGCACAATCCTAAAACATCTCCTTCAAGTGGGAGGGAAGGAAACGGAACTTGTCCCCAGTGCCAGAGCGTTTCAGGGCACTGCCTCAGGGAAAAGAAGCAGGCAGCTCTCAGCTCTGGAACAAGACCATCAATTCCTCCTTGTTCTATGGTAGGCTTTTCAGTTTATTGCATTAAAAAAAATACAGGTGTGACTCCAATTAAGGGAAATATTAATAAACCAATATTCTAGACCTATACAAATCTCAGAAGGATAAGGAAGATATTTTGTTGTCATTTATTGTTACCAATTTATTTATAAAGTTATGATAAAAAGATGATAAATGCAAATTAGATAGGAATACACATACATAAATAGATTCATAATAATTCCTGTTCTTGAAGATTGGAAATCAAATAATTACTAAGAAATGAATGATTGAAAAATAAAATTAATTTATGGTATATCACTTGGGGGAGAAGAATTTGCTACCCTAAAATGTGTCTGTTTGTCTTGATTATTTTTATGGGGGAGGAGAATTTGCTACCCTAAAATGTTTCTCTTTGTCTTGATTATTTTTAAGAACAAAAGACTCAGACATAAACTTTAGAGCCTGGCCTAGTGGTGTCATGGTTAAGATCGCATGCTCGGCTTCAAGGGCCTGGGGTTAGCCGGTTCAGATGCCGGAAGTGGACCTATGCACTGCTTATCAAGCCATGCTATGGCAGGTGTCCCGCATATAAAGTAGAGGAAGATGGACACAAATGATAGGTCCGGGCCAGTCTTCCTCAGCAAAAAGAGGAGGATTGGCAGCAGATGTTAACTCAGGGCTAATCTTCCTCAAAAAAAAAAAAAAAGGAAGAAACTTTGACTTCCCCCTAACTGCCTAAAAGAATTTAAGATTGTAGGAAGGAGCCAATACCATAGATAACTATGGTATAATATGAGTTAGAAGTGGTAGACAAGAGGAACCTAGCAAAGCCCATTTGATCGAAGTCCTCTCCATATATCATTGTCTTTGCAAGACATGGCAAATATTTGCTTTTCCATCTCCATGTGAATTGCCTTCTTCCTCTTTGAAATCCCAAACCTCTACCTCCAATATTCTCCTTTGTCTTAGCTGAAGATGATATTTGAGGTGGTGGCATCAACCATTTTGGCAAGTTACTCAGTTTTCCAGGGTTCCTCCCATGTATTTTATGTTATTAAATTTGTTTGATTTCCTCCTGTTATTCCATCTCATGTCACTTTAATTCTTAGACCAGCCAGAAGAACCTAGAAAGCTAGAGGAATATTTCTTCCTCCCTACACTTGGTAAGCAATCTGTTCCAAGGTTTTATTCGTAAAAGAGACCAAGACATTCCTCAGAATAACTTTGTGGTCTTGGTTATTTATAAATTTACTTGTCCCATAAAGGAGTAGGGAAGTTTACAAAAATATGCACACAAGAATAAGTATGCTTTTCCCTAACATTTGTGGAGACTAGGACAAAAGAATAAATGTAAGCCAATATACTTATGCATTAATATTTAAAAGTTATAAACTAAACAAAGAACACATTCAATTAGCACGCTGGACTAATTGAGGTGGACTGCTCAGAATTCCACCTCTAAATATGGCAGCACTAAGGGAGTCAGATGCCAGACCCTTGGCCAACAAGTTTCTTTCTATTCCTACTCTTGTCTCCATTCTCATACATACCTGCGAGAACGTCCTCAACCTCATGTCCAGTTTGTGTCCATCCCTCTGCAAGGACCTGCTCCTTGTCAGCTCCTTGGGTCTCATGACACACACACTGTTGGCAAAATGTTCATTCCATAAGAGGGACTCAGGAAAAAGCTGCAGAGGCTCTGTAAATGGATTTAAGATTATTTGGGAAAGAAATCTCACAGTTCTGGGTACCTGGAATGTGGATTAAATGGGGAATTTGAACCATGGGTGTTCACATCCTCTACGTTCTGCACATCCTTCCTCCGGAACAGAGGAGTTGGTCCCAACGAGGCCCTTTAAGGTGCAGGACACGTGACCCTCTTGCCTGGGTCTAAAGCTGATCCTGAAAATAAGGCAAAGAAAAAAATGTGCCTGAACAAATTAAAAAAAACAGCATAAACAGCAATGAAAGGTAGAAAGCATGATGAATCTGGAGGCAATATTGGTAAACAAAAACAGAAATTTGGAGTTAAAGTTCTAAGAAGGAAAGAAAATATAATATATAAGTTATCCATTGTTAAATCGATATAAAAATTTTTGATAATGGGACAATAGGATAATAGGACTAAGATTCTGTTCTCTTGCTTCCTCATAAATGAGACACAATTAAATATAGAGAATAATGTAACAACATTCTTATAGTGAATACTACAATTATATTCACATCTTTTCTAATTCATACCTTACAGATTTGCTCATTGATTGTAAAAGTCCAGGATAACTCAATTCAGCTTCAAAGACTTCTGGTTATATCCTCTTCTCCAATTCTCCCTTAGCAAGCCAAGAACTACTGAATGCAGAACAGTGGAACTCCACTAGATTTCACGGACCCCAAAGGTCCCAGGGACTTGTGGTAGTGAGGATCAGATCCAAGCCCGGAATTTTGTCTTTTATATTTTTTCTTTTACCTAACCCTACCATTTATGTATGCATAGCCATATAAATTAATAAATTTCTTTCTAAATATTGTTTGCCACCAGCATCCATAAGGATTTTGGAGAACTAAAGAAAATTCTTCAGACAGATTGGTTATATGACAATAAATGTTATTTAGAGGTTTTAATTATGCCCAATACTTTTTTTTCCCCTAGAGGTAGAAAGAAATATTTAAAAAGTGTATTTAATGTTTATTTTGTTCTTCTAGGCCATAGAATCCAGTCAAAAAAATAAGATTTATGGCCCCGAAACAGTGAACATAAAAATGCTTCTAATACAGCATAGTGATTACTCTTATCTCAGACCTCGAATTAAATCCTGGTTCACTATTAATAACTGTCCAACTTTGGACAAGTTACTATCCCTCTCTGTTCTTGAACACTAATGTCTGGAACAAAGTCATTTAAAATAGTATCTACTTTATAAGGTTATATCTCTTAGCATAGTCCCAGTCATGCATTAAACACTATACGAGTAATGATTTCATATTATAGTCTTGTCTAATGACAAGGCAGTAATGAACAATGATAAAAACAGGAATATTAACCATACTAATAAAATAAGCCTTATGAAATTCTGGAAATGAATTCAAGATCATAAAGAGTAACAACAAAATCTGCTTTGATGTAGCTCTAAAATTATGCAGGCATTTCTCTGGGTATAAGGAATTTAGATATAAACGTTCAGTACTGTTTGTCCACCCCGAGAATTTATTTTGCTGTTTTTATTATAAAGACTGATTTTTCCCTGTGTGCTGCTATAGCGGTTCAATAGCGGCCCCATAACAATATACCCAAGTCCTAATGCTTGGTACCTGTATATGTGACCTTGTTTGAAAATAGGGCATTTGCAGATTTAATTATGTCAAGGATCTCTAGATCCTAAATCCAATGATAGTGTCCTTACAAAATACAGAAAAGAAGACACAAGGACATACGGAGAGAAAAGTCATGTGAAGACAGAGGAAGATTGGAGTGATATGTCTATAAGCCACCACATTCTGGCAGCCACCAGAAACTAGGAGTGAGGTATGGAACAGATTCTCTGGCAGAGCCTCTGGAAAGAACTTCACTGCAGCTTTCTGGCCTCCAGAATGGCGAAAAAACTAATTTCTGTTGTTTTAAGCCACTGAGTTTGCAAATAATTTGTTATGATAATCTTAGGAAACAAAGATAGCTGTTTCTCCTATATTTGATATTTTAATATCTCTTTTAAATTTAAAATATGAATATTTCACTATATATGTACATATATAGTTTTATATATACAATCAATATAAATTGTTTACATATGTTAATAACTCTTTCCACTATTATTTCAAGAGCGAGGTCGGTGTCTCTGATGCACTTTGATCAAATTATAGTAAACAAAATTGCTGAAAACTTTCCACTGTACAAATGACCATGCTTTTTCCTGAAATGTTTTTTATCACCTGTTGTGATTTGTGTCATAAAATAGTGTTATCAGTCATGACCCTTGTCATGAAATGTGTTAGCTCCATGTGGACCTTTATTTGATGGAAGCATGATAGAAATAAGCGGTTGATGTTAATGTCAGAGTATCCTAAAGTGAGGTAATGCTGATGCTATCTTCTTATCTTTCTACAGTCTATCTCTTTGACTCTAATTAGGTGAAGACACAAACAATTAACCACTTTAATTGGTTTCATGGGGGAAGAGAAATTACAAAGGAAATTCAAATTCTAATTTTCATCAAGTCAATTCCTCAGGTGGAATTCTAGTGACTGGTGATTACAATGATTTAAAAAATGAAAATTCAACAGTGGACTATTTTTAAGAAGGATTTTGCTTCAGTCTCATCTTTAACTGTGACTCTGTTACAATAAATAGAGTAATATGGATTTCCCAAAGGAGCACGTAATGGATTAGCTTTGGGTGAGTGTAGTACTATTGCATTGGGTTTTTTTTGGCAGGGGATGTAGATCTAAGAACCACCTCAGTATCATTTCTCATTAAAATAAATTACATGATTCAAATACCAAATCTATCACTAGAAACTTCACTTGATTGTGAAGTTTATCATAATTAAATATGTATATTCTAAAGGATTTTTCCTTTCTTGCTAAGCTTTCTTAAAGCAAATTATGCTTATGTTTATTTCCTAATTTGTTCTATTTTCCCACTGAAAGATGTGCAAAAGTGTGAATTTATTAATGATAGCTGTATGCAATTATTTGTGGACATACTGGGGTGGTTGACACAAAATACGTGTTATTGGAATGACCTGCATTATATCATTCAATGTGAGTCTTTTCCTTATAATGAGTAAAAAATATTGATAATACGTATAGCTTAGAAATATCATACACACATTAGGGCATATATCAATACTCTATTAGGCAAATGAAGCTATAAAGTATATCAATTTATCAGTGTAGCCACTCTGCTTCCTCTCTTTCATTTTGCTGTTACATACCTCTGTTAGGCATGAGTCATGGGGGAGATATTTGGGATTTCAAGCAAGTAGATCATGAAATGAGATTCTGTCAATAGCCTCAACATATTTTATCTTCTATGATAAAAGTGATTCTTTAATCATATGCAGAACAATGCTTAAATATGACCAATTTGAGAATGCGAGCCATCTTAAGCATTGACAATACGGTATAAATAAAATAAAATAACTTTGCTTCTTTTGAGCCTTTGAAAGCTGGAAAGAAATGTGACCCAGATTTAGTGTAGACCAGTTTCCAAGAAATAAGTTCAAATAGAAGCTTTTAACTCATTATAATCCTATATCCACACTTTTAAAAGTCTTTGGGGATAACAGCAAACCACAGGAAGTGTGCTTCCACACAGCTGGCAAGGACAGGGCTGAAAGAACTCATGCTGTCCCCATCTCAGCCCACTAGATTACTGTTGCCAGCTTGGTATAAGTTCTCTGGTCGTTCAGCATTGATTTCACTCTGAGTTCTGTCATAGAGAAGCCAATCAAGAGTGATTGTTAAATTGCCTCACTTCTAAAGCAGATACTGAGCCTAAAATAGGTCCAGTATCCACTAAGTCTTTCACCTTGAAAGGATGGAAAGGGTTGTAGGAAGTAGCAAAGTTTTTTTAGTCAATTGGAGCAAATAGCCACATTTGAAATATCTGAAACCTTTCAGATTGGTTTATCAAGAAGAAAAAGATTAGCTTAAAATATTTTTGGTTAGAAGTGTCCCTGTTTAACCATTATTATATTTCGTCTTTCTTATACTATGTTAGTGGGTAAATCAAACACAGGAGAACGTCACCTGCTAATGTCAGGCTACACTATAAAAAAAACTTGTTTATGTGTGAATTGTTAATCTTGTATTCTTAGATAACTTTCTCTTCATGTAGTTTGTATCATGTCAAGATAATTCCAGTTTGTGCCTTACAAAAGTTTATTGTGTTCGTGCATTTTTACAAGGCAACTATTATTTTGCCTTTTATAATAAGTCCAGAAAAGTATGAACAATTTTTGTTGATATTTACTTTGGGTTCAGGTCGCATATGGACCCTATAGAAATAAACGTAAAAGTGATTTCTTTCATACACGAAAGTGAAAGTTATTTGGGAAGTTGTCACTATTCCAATAAATAATTTGAGTTGTGTTTCTTAAGAAACTTTTGTCAAGGCTTCATTGTGGAAGACGATGCCAATATTCTCCTTCTACTGATATCTTGTTGACATCTTTTACATCCAGAAACATCTCAGGAACCTAAGATACCTATGCTATAGACTGAATGTTCCCACCTCTCATCACCCCCCAAAATTTATTTGTTAAATTCTAATGCCCAATGTGGTGGTATTTGGAGGTGGGGCCTTTGGGATTTGGTCATGAGGATGGAGGCTTCATGAATGAGATTAGTGCCCTTATAAAAGAAACCCCAAAGAGTTCCCTTGCTCCTTTCACCACGTGAAGATACAGTGAAAAGACAGCCATCTTGGAACCAGGAACCAGGCCCTCACCATATACCAAATCTGCCTGTGCCTTGAGCTTGGACCACTCAGCCTTCAGAACTGTGAGAAATAAATTTCTGTGGTTTATAAGCCACCCAGTCTATGGTTTTTGTTTACAGCAGCACAAACAGACTAAGACAAATAGTTTCTCCCAGTCTCTGGCTTGTTTTTCATGTTCTTATTGGTGCCTGTTGAAAGTTTTGATCAAACCAATTTATTGTGCTCTTCTTTATGAATCATACTTTTGGTGTTGTATCTAAGAACTCTTTACTTATTCTAAGGTCGGGAATATCTATCTTAATTTTTCTTCTAAAAATCTTATATTTTTATCTTTATGATCCATTTTGAGTCAATATTTGTTATGATGAGATATGGGTGTAAGTTTTTGTATGTGGATACCTAATTGTCTCAGCACCATTTGTTGAAAATACTTTTCATTCTACATTAAATTGCTTCAGTCAACTGGTGAATTCTCCATGAGGTCAAAGGTGACCAATCTCATATATTCCAGTTCCATTTGATGATGGTATGCTGCAGAGGGTGCTCACATTATGGTTTGGTAGGTCAAACAACACACATTTTATGTGTGCAGCTCCAGTCACATGGTAAATTTTTGGCATATATTTAAGCATTCAGTCTCTACTACTGAAACTTGAGTCTCAAAGAGTAATTGCTCCAAAATCCTAAACGTTTTACTGTGATTCTTCATTAGAAGCCTGCCAAAGTCTCCATAAACATCCCTATTTGCCACAGACACATCAGGCACCAACTGATCTGCTGGGTCATACTGCCAAGTAGAAGAGCAGCTTGCACAGCAGCCTGGACCTGTGGATGGTTTCCTCCACGATATATCAAGGAAATTCTGATATTCCAACTTTGTTTAATTTAAGTTACTTTTTGGGTCCAAGCTTCAATCAACCAAGAAATCAAAATTTTAGAGCTACTTCCAGCCATCAAGTTAATAAAATGAACTCTGAATCTGATTAGTGAATCCATATCAATAAAGCTGGTCTCAAACAATGTCATATTCTTTCCATCATAATTCAAAGTCTTTAGACTCTTTTCCCATATATATTCTCTAGATTTTGGTCAATATAAATAGGCAAAATCTTGCAGTTTTTTCCCATGTGTAGCAACTCTTCACTAGTTATCCTTTGTACTTTACCATATGTGTCTAGCTGAGACCTAAATATTTTTATAGGTCCAGGAACAAAGACAGGTGGTAGGAGTAGGTCTTCAGAAGCATCAGCAGTTCTTTACAAGCAGATATCTTGGGGGAGCCTATTACAAATTCTTCAGGAAAGAGAAGATCAATGTCCTCAGATAGTAGGAAGTGCGGCTCTATTGACAAAGAAGGCTTTGGGGAATTTAGCAGTCCAAGGTTTAGGATTCATTAGAATCATCCTGTGTAGCCTGTCCATATGTGTAGCAGAACAGGAAGACATAAGGTGAAAGAGGAGAAATGTTCAGAACGACATTGGCATAGCGAGGAGAGTGCAATAATCCAGGGCAATAAGGAGATGCAAGGAGGAGAAAGCAAGTAACAAAGCTGCGCTGCTGCATAAGGGCAAGGAAGTTAAGAAGCCCCTGCTCAGGTTAACTCTTCTCCACTTTAAAGCTCACCAGTATTCCTGCCTTCCTGCTTGACCCAGTCGCTCTCCTCTAAATGCCTTCCAATTCTTTGTGAACTTCCTAAATCATGGCATGCAGAATTAAATGAAGCTTTATGGCATTATATACAATATAAATTGCATGGGGGGAAGAAGATTATTAGCTGTGAGATCAAAGGGAAGAAGCATAAATTTACCGAGATGAGGTTCACTCGTCTTTAAAAGGGTGTTAATGATTTCTAAGAGTGTTTTGAGGAAGATTATTTCAAAAAAGAGAGAGAAAATTCAGTCTCTTAAAAATATAAACATTAAAATATAAATTGTTGGCATAATTAAAATACATTTTAGCTACTACTAAAAGAGATAGAAATTATATTTGTGTAGCCACAAATACTTAGCATAGTGTTTACTAAAACCTCTCAGTCTTTCTTAGCTCATTACTAAATCACAGATAATCTCTTCTCTACTTACAAAATTGTTTCTTTAAAAAACTGCAGACACTAAAATTTATTCCATATATCTGGCCATAAGATTTGGTATCAGAATCATGTTGTACAGATTATCTGTTTGCAGATTTCATCATGTCATCAGTACCTATCAGTACATCTGATAAACTCATAGAATCAGTGGACCAAATTTAAGACAAAGGGCAATTACGCACTTTTAGAAATCACTTCCCCATATTAACACTAACGCTTCATCACTACTCACAGTGTGAAATCCATCAGTTATCATTATATTTGACTTTTCTATCATTCAACTATATTTCTGCATCATTTGTACAAGGAAGTAAAAGAATTTGTAAAATGCATTTAAGAAAACACATTATATGCAACTAATTGACTTACTCATTTGGTAATTTTTTTCTCATGTTGGAGAAAAGAAAGATTATACTACTTATTTGACTGTAAAAAAATGTTTGGCAGTAGAATTGAAATCCTTTGCATAAAAGTGCAATATGTTTTGATAATTGATTTCTTGCTGAAAAGAAACTATAAGAAATTAGTCCAAGTGCTAAGGTTATTTGTAAAATGTATAAGAGGATGACACAAGAACAGATGAAAGTAGTTGCAGTAAGTGGATACATTTCATAGGAAATAAAAAGAAATCGAGCTTACATCCTATTGATTTTCAAATTATACTAGAGTAGCAAGCTGGAAATATTTTAAAGAATGAAAAATAATTATATGTATTTGCATTAGCATATATATGTTACATGTGCATATAAATGTATATAACTATATGTATATACACATATATATACTTGCAATGATTTTTTATAATAAAGGATTGTGTGTGTGTGTTTTTAATAATAAGGGGTTTCTTTCTGCTGCTTGTAACTACTTCCTTTCCATTTAAGTTTTCTTTTGTTTGAATTTTGCCCTTGTATCAATCCTTGGTTTATCCCTTGCCAGTCTTAATTTATCATAATTGATTGATACTGACTACTTTAGGAGGAAATTATTTAACTGTGATTGACTGGGGACATTTAACTTTATTGAAAAGAAACAGCAGGGGGAAAATTGAAGAAACAGTAAATGTGCTCATTTGTACGAAAAAGACTGCAGACACAGTTTGTCTCCTTGAGCTGAATAAAGGCTTATTGAGATTAAGTTGATATAATTAATTGAATAGAAATTTTACATCCTTTCTTGTAAAATGGAATTGGAGATGAAGATCTTCTTTGAAATTTAATAAGACATGAGTGCGTTCAGAGGCTCTATAATGAAATACACACAAAGAATAAAAATCAGCAAGGTAATCATATTTTAAAATCATTTCAGAAATATTTATTTCTGAGACATATTGCTTTTGAAACAATCAACAAAGTGGATATTACATCCTATATATTGATGTATATTCATAGTCAGAGAAGATCTTATAACCATTCACATTTTACTGATAAGAAAGCTTAGGTTCAAGAGACAAAACCACATCAGCAAGTGGCTAGTCTGCCATTCAACCAAGTCTTCTCACTCTAGATCTTGTTTTGTTGTTATTGTTGTTTTTCCTCAACATTTCTTTTCCATTACACTTCTTTTCTCTCCTCAAAATATAAGATGAAGTGCTTGCTGATGCTTCTGATAACAACACTAAGGAACTGGCTATTGAAAGTGTGGAGGAGGCAAAATAATTTTCCTTCTACCCTTCTAGGTTCTTGGCTGAGGTACTCCTCTAATAAAAGACAGATTGACGGGAGAAAACTAACACAAGTTTAATAGCATGTGTACTTCCTCCACCCATGAGAGACACCAAGGAGAACAGCAACTCCCTGAAATCGCCCAAGTCATCCCTTTAAATACCAACCCCAACTAAAGACAAAAGAAGATTCTAGGGGGCAGGAGTCCAGTTATGAGAGGTGACCAGGAAAAGCACAGTAAAAAGAGGTATGGTTGTTTTGCAGATTTAAGTCCTTGACTTCTCCATTGATAAGTGTTTCCAGAGTTTAGAATCACCCTTCTCTTCCTTGTTTAGAGAAGGAGAAGCCCTTAAAAATGGAGATTTTCCTTATTAATGCAAATGTCTCTTACAAAAAGTTAACTTCTACATGGTCTTCAGAGCTTCTCCTGTGTCTGCTAACTCTTAAAAATAACAGCTCAAGATAAGCCTTACGCCCAGAGGCATATTTTGGGGTGGCAAATTCTCCACCTCTTCAAAAGTCATGAGCCAACAGCTAAATTCCTGATGAAAAATGTGTATACAAAACTTAAAATAAAGCTACCTTTTCACAATCAAGATAAACAAATTTTATTTTTTTAAAAAGAGAGACATATTGAATGTATTTGTATTTTATGTCTGTTTGAATAGCTAATAGAAACAAATTTGAAAATATTCCCATTTAAACTCTCTAAGATATTAGTTTATAGTAATTTCTATCAAAGTTTGCTTAAAATATCAAATATTTAAAGGAAGCTAATGGTCTAAATGTGGTTGTAGATAAGGTCAATAATTACAATAAGTATGTTTGTAAAATTGTGAGAAAAAATTCTTATACGTTTGCATTATTTAAAATCCAAATCATACCTTGCTAAATTTTGATTACAGTGAGAAGCTGTGTAGCCACAAAAGAGGTGTGGGGGATCAGAATTTGCTACCCCAAAATGTGTCTCTTTGGATTGATATTTTTAAGAACAAAAGGCTCTGACAGAAACCTTGACCTTGCCCCTAACTTCCTAGAAGAGTTTAAGGGAGAAGGTCTGTTCAAGGAAGGAGCTATGACCGTAGATAACTACAGTATAATATGAAGTAGGTGTGGTAGACAGGGAAGAACCCAGCAAGGGCCTTTTAATCAAAGTCCTCTCCATCTATTATTGTCTTTGTGAGGCATGGTCAACATTTGTTTATCAAACATTTGCTTTTCCTTCTCCATGTAAGTTGCCTTCCTCCCTTTTGAAGTCCCAAATCACTACCCTCAACATCTTCCTTTGTCCTTAGCTGAAGATGGTATTCAAGGTAGTGACTTCTGCTGTTTTGGTGAGTTACTCGGGTTTCCTGGGTTTCTTCTATGTATAAATCTTATTAAATTTGTTTGATTTTGTCTTGTCACTCTGTCTCATGTCAATTTAATTCTTAGACCAGCTAGAAGAAACTAGAGAGCAGAGGAATAGCTCTTCCTCCCCTACAGAAGAAACATTCAACAGGTAGAGGTGGAAGGGCCAAAATGAAGATTGTTTCTAAACATCATTTAATCACTTCCTTATCTTTAAACACCATATTTATACTCTCACCAAAAAATACACCTTCTTTGTTCTTTCATATTTTAATCTTCTAAATATCTTCCTATAGTTTGAAGCACATGGAGATTGTCACCGTTATATTTTTCCTTAATTACTCTTTTTCCAGACCACTCATTCATTCCAGCATTTCTGCAAACAGTGCCATGTTACTCTCCTGGAAGTAGGGAAAATGCAACCGTATTGAGTGTTGTAGGGTTACCATTAGACAACTGAGTTCATAATACATGTGATATGGTTACATAAAAGTTATGAATACCATCATATACCACCATGGCAGGGTTATATATTGGTGTATATGATGAAAGAAATTATACAAACACCAATGTTAACATTAAATAAGGAAATAAATTAAGAGTAGAAGGTATAAGAACTGAAAGTACTGACAGTTTTGCATTCATGAGCAATCCTGGTTTGCTTTCTCAGTATCATCAGTCACCAGAGTCTGTAAGTGTGGCATTTTGATGAAGGTTGTCTTTATGTGATTGGTTGCTTTCATTTTTAAGATGTTAGAAACAGTCCAAGAAACAAAATAATATATCAAACAGTGCAAGACAAAATGAATTCAGGAACTTTATGCATAGGATTTTGAATGATGAAGGCAAACTTGCTAGAAAACAAAATTATGCTAGCTAATATATAGTCAGCTAATAAAAAAGAAATAATTCCCAAAATCAAAGTGATATTTAGAAACGTAACATAATATTAATATATGCATCTGAGAAGAAGCTGGTTTTGCCACCCTGAAATGTGCCACTTTGGCATGAGGATTATTTTGAGCTAAAGGCAATCAAAATCCCAGCAGATTCTGGAAAAGCTTTTTACCTCCCCCTCAACTGCTTAAATTTACATTGGAAAGAGGGCCTGTACCAGGAAGAGAGCTATTACTAGAGAGCACTTTTCATCTGAGAAACTTACCTGTGTGACAGGGCAACCCGTGTTTTCCAAACATCTTCTCTGCCTTCCTGTGAATGGCCTTCCTCCCCTTTCTATGCACAGACCCCTAACCCTTTCCTTTGCTCAGGGTGGTACCCAAGCTTCAATTGCTTGGCTGCTTTTTGAGTCTTCATCTCTTAACAGGGCTCCCCTATGTAATTTTGTTTTCCACTCCTGTTAGTCTGTTTTACATTGCCAACCTACAAAAATGGAAACCAGTTTAAGAGGCGAAGTGTTTATGTGGAGTCAAAGAATTGCAATTCAGGGGCACAGATTCAGGTGGAAACCCAAATAGTTTCCCAATTATGGGATAAAGCCTCAGGTTTTTCATGGGAAAAGGGGAGAAGGTGAGGTAAGTTGCATTAAAGAAGAGTTCATTGGTGCTAGATGAGGTAAGGCTAGGTTTGTGCTTAATGGATTGGCTTGAGATTTGGTCATCAAGTGAACGGCTAGCTTCGTACTTCAGACATTGGTAGTGATTTGGTCCTCATCAAAGTCCGGTATCATCAGTCCTTATAAACAGGATGTTCTTGTCCTTACTGACTTCTTGGAATGTTAGTGGTTTGGTCCAGTTTGGAAGATAAAGGAAACAAGATGTGTAAGGTGAGTCCTCTGAAATGCCTGCTCCAACTCTATTTTAGAATGACTCCCCTCATGTTATTTTTCACAGTATCAATTTAGTTGTTAGACCAGCGAAAGAACCCAGAAGGGATGAAGGTAAAATCTTTTCACCCTTAGGCATCCATTTGGTCAATGAACATTATTTGTTATTATCTTATCTGTTAAAATAGAATCTTAATTACCAAGGCACAGATCTTTCTCTCCATGCTATACTCACTTAGCAAAATCTTTGGTAAACAGAAAAGTGCTGGTGTAATTATTGAAATGGCCATTTGTTATTATCATGTGCACATATTTAATAATTCTTAGGATATGAACTGGGTTACATATTCTGATTCTTAATATAAATCAAATGATTAACACTGTTATTTGAATATGTCAGTCCTGAAATAGACTCCTAGAATTATTCTTCCAAACTTGTAATTTTGATGAAGTTATAAAAATTTCTGATTGTCAAATTCTTAGGAAAATTTTAAGATCAGGAAAGATCTTAGAGGTCATGTTGTAGCATCATTTTGTAAATGATGAAATAAGTGAGTACCAAAGAATTGGGTGAATTTCTTATTGTCTCATAGTTTGTAATACAAATATCTACTCAAACAAGGGGGAAAATTCTGTTTTGGCAGCTATCAAGACAAAACGTAAAAAGAAAAATTTCTCTTGAAAATCCTATTTACACAAAAGGATCCTTATTCTCTTTGTAGGCCTAAAGAGTGTTGAAATAGTGCAGTTAAAAAATGCACTGTGCTTACATCATCCTCAGGTAAAAAGTGATTTATACTATTTTATAATTTATGTCTAGAGGATATTAAATTCACCATAAAGTGAATAAAGTTAAGTATTATTTTTAAGAATCCTTAGTATACTTTGAAACAATTTGGCTTTATTACATTTAAGAGTATCAGTCAGGCCAAGGTATTTGAAGAGCTCTAGTTGTACAAATGAATTTGTGTGTTCTTGTATAGAGATATTGTATTAATTACCTTTAAATTTTTTCTAGACACAGTTTTCATTGAAGAATATCCATTAGGTGCTTATTTGTGTACATTTTTAACCTAATTGTGTATTTCTTTTTTTTTTAGGGCATGGTTTTTGGTGAGGAAGATTCACCCTGAGCTAACATCTCTTGTCAATCTTCCTCCTTTTTTCTCCTCCCCAAAGCCTCAATACATAGTTGTACATCCTAGTTGTAAATCATTCTAATTCTGCTATGTGGGAGGCTTCCATGGCATGGCTTGATGAGTGGTGTGTTGGTCCACACCCAGGATCTGAACCGGCAAACCCTGGGCTGCCAAAGTGGAGCATGTGAATTTAACCACTTGGTCATGAGGCTGGCCCCTGTATTTCTTAGCAGATAAGACACACTTATAAAATATTCGAAATACAAAATGGAAATTTTTAAGTGTGTAAACAGAAAATTAAATCTGTATCTTTTACTCTCACATACAGGTATCAACCAACAACAGAGAGAAAATGCTGGTTGTCAGGAGCTGAGGAGTGGGAAAATGGGGAGAGATTGGTCAAAGGGTACAAACTTCCGGTTGTAAGACGAGTAAGTTCTGGGGCTCTAATGGACAATGTGGTGATTATAGCTAACAATGTTATATTGTATACTTGCAATTTGCTAAGAGAGTAGATCTTAAGTGTTCTCATCACACACACACACACACACACACACACACAAGGTAACTATGTGAGGAGACGAATGTGTTAATAAACTTGACTGTCGTCATCATTTCACAGTGTATGCATATATTAATCATAATCATGTTGTATACCTTAAAAAAATCATGTTGTACAACCTAAATATATTTATCATTTTTATTTGTCAATCATACTTCAATAGAGCTAGGGGAAAAAAGTAAAAAAAATTGTTCTGAAAAATCAAGTACAATGAAATGTGAAAACAGTTGCTTTAGCATGTAAACATCTGCTGTGTTAGCTAAGGAAATTGGCATAATTTAAGCAAATCCTTTGCAAACCTCACATATGGTCCTATTTCACTCATCTTTCTTTAATATCAGGGTTATTTATTGTATATAAAGAGCTAAGAAGGAAAAGATGACAGAAGCACAATCCCCAGTTCTCTCTAATTTCTGAACTTGGGACCAAGGCAGAAGGTTTTACAGGTGTGTGCGTTTTCTCATGGGAATTGCATCGCCTACAACAGAGGTGATACAAGTGGTCACATCTGAGTGCAGTGGGCACCATGACTGTGTAACTGAGGAAATCAAAGGGACAAGTATTATACCAACAAACATGATGTGCGCTAGAGCAGTCCAAGCCCCAAGCTGAGTTTTATTCTCTTCTACTGGCCTGATGCATTTAAAGGAAATCTGCTTCTCACTGGCTGATACTTTAAAAAGGAGTCACTGGATTTTTATGACTTTCTCAAAAACTTTACAATTTGATTACTGGCATGACTGACTTTCTCATTAAAAAACAAAAGGTAAGGCTAACCTCATGGCATTTTCTTTAGCCGTATATTGATATCTGCCAAAACAAAATCAAACAACAGCAAACAATACAAAACCTCTAATTTATTTTCCTTTTTTTTGTTTAAAGATTGGCACCTGAGCTGACAACTGTTGCCGATCTTCTTTTTTTTTCTGCTTTTTCTGCCCAAATCCCCGCAGTACATAGTTGTATACTTTAGTTGTGGGTCCTTCTGGTTGTGGTATGTGGGACATTGCCTCGACATGGCCTAATGAGTGATGCCATGTCCAGACCCAGGATCCGAAATGGGAAAACCCTGGGTTGCCGAAGTGGACCTTGCGAACTTAATCACTCGACCATGGGCCGGCCACCTAATTTATTTTTGTAACCATTCTAAATTGAAACAAATTCAGTGCGTATTTAAACTTTTCCTTTTGCCAAAATAAAATATACAAAAATGTACTCCAACAAATTCTGTTTATATCTATTTAAAATATATTTATATGTTTTCTGTACAACCCCACACATATAAACACAAACACATACATGTGTGTATTTGTAATTTACAGTTCCGCAACATTCATTGGATTATCTTTTTTCCAAAAGATTCTCCTAAAGTTCAACTGAGCATGGTTTGTAAGTACTCTTTCCAGCCAACACACTTATACCCTTATTGATTAAAATTACAAGTCTAAAGAGACTAAGCATTAACAGCTAGAGAGGGACAGAAAGAGAGACAGAAAGAGAGAGGGTGTATATGAGTGGGTTATTTCTACAATAAGAGCTGTGGCAAAATTGAGAGCCCTAAATTCAGTGGCTTACATCAAGTAGAGTGATACTGATCACTCTATGATCTGCAGGTTGGCTTCAAATCAACTGCGTTAGGCTGGTCTCCAGCCTCCGATCTCTGACCTTCAGTTTCTAGATTTCAGGCTACAGACTAGTTCCAGTCTTCCTTTTGGACCGACATTGGTAGCAGGCAACAGGGCCACATCATTGTCTCCACATGCCTATTCTGGGCCAGGCTGAGGTGCTTCTTTCTTATGGCACATCACTGGAAGAGACTACAGCAAGTGTAACACTGCAAATATGGTTCATATTTCTCTTATTGTTGTCTGTAGTTGTGAGGATATATCTTCCAGTTTAAGTTTCTTGAATAGCAAATTTTGATTCCTGGGACATTGCTTAGAAATTAATATAATTTTTATCTTTCTTTATACTTTGCTAACATTTGGCTGTGAGAATGACTTTTTAAGATTTGATGTGAGGAGGCAAGATGAAACCATTGTTTTTTTTTCCTGTGAGAGGAGGGTACTGTTTAGGAGACAGACCCTGCCTACACTATGCTTTTTACAGTGAATTTTTTTAAGCTAAGCTAAAATAACAAGCACTCTCATAAATGAGAGTTTATCATTTACTAACAGATTTAAAACAAATTTCACAAAATAATAACCATGAGAGATATCTACTTAGAATGTAACTAATCTGATTTTACAAAATCAGAGAAACATCTCAGTTCCAAGTTTACGCAAGTGACACACACACACACACGCAGACATACATGTTCCCTTTGGCCATATTTCATGGGGCTTTTTTCTTTTTTTATTGGTGAGGAAAATTTTTACCAATCTTCCTCTCTTTGCTTGAGGAAGATTGTCACTGAGCTAACATCTGTGCCAGTCTTCCTCTATTTTGTATGTGGGATGCCACCACAGCATGGCTTGATCGGCAGTGTGCAGGTCTGTATCTGGGATCTGAACCGGTGAACTCCAGGCCACAGAAGTAGAGTGTGTGAACTTAACCGCTATTCCACTGGGGAGCCCCCATGTTTCAGTTTTAACTGGAGAAAGTACTACTCATGCTTAACAGTTTTTGACACTTATTTGATCTTTGAGGAAATTTGGCTATTGTAATAGATTCTTTCCAGAGAATACCCTCTCCTCTTTTTCCATCTCTGTGCAATGCCCTTGTTAACTGGTCCTTACTGACCACATCCCTCCAAATCAAATTATAAGAGGACATTTACACATCAAATATAACGTTTAGCAATTTTGATGCTCAACTTTGCTCCTTCCTTAATAAGGATGTCCGTGTAGGATCTAAGTAACTGTATTAAGCTCTCTTTAGTTTGAAATGAGGAAATATTTTACTCCTCAATAAGGATGAATTAAATTTAGAAAATGTAAAAGTAACATAAGTCTCAGTGAAGTACGTGTCTTGGGAAAGGACTCCAAGAATATTTTATCCGTTATGGCTTATAAACTCGGCTGCTAATAAGAACCACCTGGGAAGTTTGTTAATAATACAGAATCCCAAGATACAACACAGACTTAATGAAGCAGAGTCTCCAGAGAAGGGGCATGGGAATTCTGTTTTTAATAAGTGTCTCGAATGATTTGTATGATCTGATGGTTATATTTGAAACTTAAGCTCAAGGCGAGATGTGCCGCATGACTGACAATAAGTGGGAAGAGTTCTCCTGTTGTGCGAAGACAGTTTTCACAATAGATGAGGAATCATTGAAACATTGTGATTATGAATGAATGAGTGAACATGTACCATAGAAAGATAACTTTGACAGCAATGTCCCATATGGGGGTCAAGACTAGAGGCTAGAAAGCCAATAAATGACGTTTGTGACCCAGATGTCCATTGAGGTGGGCATATAATAGGACAGTGACTGTGGCACTTACAAAACAAGGGATGGCTTTAAAAGGGATGAAAAAGCAGTCTTAACTCAATGTACTGATTTAACATTAGGTATAAGAGTACTCTATTGTACTAGTTTGCTTGGGCTGCCATAGCAAAATCCCACAGACTGGGTGACTTCATAACAGAAATTTATTTTCTCACAGTTCTGGAGGCTAGCCGGCCAGGATCAAGATGTTGGCAGTTTGGGTGTCTCCTGAGGCCTCTCTCCTTGGCTTGCAGGTGGCTGTCTTCTCAAGGTGTTATTACATGGTTTTTCCTCTGCGCATGTGTGACCCTGGTGTCTCTTTGTGTGTTCAAATTTCCTCTTCTTATAGGGACACCAGTCAGTTTGGATTTGGGCCCACTTGAAGGGCTTCATTTAAAGGTAATTACCTCTTTAAAGGCACTATCTCCAAATACAGTAACACTCTGGGACCTGGAGGATCTATGGCTTTAAAATATGAATTTTCGGCGACGTAATTCAGCCTATAACACGTATGAAGGTCAGAAGACTTCAACTATGATGATTCTGACAGCTGAGTAGGTGTTGAGGCCCTTCTCTAAGATAAAGAATACATATAAACGACAAGCGATATGGATAAAAAGGTCCATTTGAACATGGCATGTTTGAATCGCTTATGGGAAAGTAAAACAGAGATGCAGGTAGACAACAGAAATATGTGTGTGTGTGTATGTGAGTGTGCATATAAGTTGGCTATATATAATGACATTACTTAATTTGAAAATATAAATTAAGGGAAATAATGGATAGCAAATAGTTCTTATAATCACACTTCAGAATATCCAAAAGTGCTATCATTGATTATCTTAAAACTAATTCTTTTTTTCCCTCTTGCATCGTTATTAGTTGTGCAACCAACAATTTTAATCCCTTCTAGGGAGAAAGGCTTAATTGTGTGCTTCATTAGTTTAAGCTTAGACATTATTTGGCCTTTCTGGTTCTCTGCTTTGTGCTGTTCTCTATGTGTAGCTGGATGCCAAACAAGAGTGATTAGTTAGGTATTTCTGAACTAACACAATCTCTCTTGCCTTGATGGTCTTTTCTGGAAAGAAACTGGTATCTCAGCTATTTGACACATTTTAGGGTTTCTACATTTTTTTATAATTAATCTTTCTTTAAATGATTTATTAAGAATTAGTTCTTTTATTCCATCAGAATCTATAAGACCATGTGTTGCAAAAAGCTTTCCAATATAATTACTGTTACAAATGCATGCTTATATGAGATTATTAGATTGCAATCAAAAATTAAATAACTCAAATTTTTTTTGAACCTCAATATATGACAGAATCATCCAAAGCAATATTAAACAGAAAGTATTTAGGAAAATCTCTTAAGATAAATAATGTCCAGTGATTTTTTTCCCTCATAAAAGTGTGAGAAAGTCATCGGAATTTCCTGTCTAAATTTGCAAAAGAATCAGTAATACAAAGGTATGCACTAAAGCAATCTATCAAGAGAATCTCTTCATACATGTACATACATACGTA
Source organism: Equus przewalskii (assembly GCF_037783145.1). Taxonomy (NCBI): domain Eukaryota; kingdom Metazoa; phylum Chordata; class Mammalia; order Perissodactyla; family Equidae; genus Equus; species Equus przewalskii. The sequence continues at coordinate 35,731,220 of NC_091850.1, forward strand.
GTATTCATACATACATGAATACTAATTTATTTATACAAGCTGTCTATTACCTTCAAAATAATATACTATATGTTTTTGGTGAAAACCAGCACAATAACATTCTTCTTAAATGATTTTAGAAGAAAACCTTTAGTAAAAGTTAGATAATGAAACATCTATCTTGTCTCAGGATTTTACATTGCATCTAGGTTTTCTTTTCTTGAAAAGAAAATACCAAATACCCAGACCAAAATACCAATAACAGTATCTATATTATTATACCAAAAAAAAAGTTAACATTTTGCTGTCAGTTCATGTAAAGTTAGATGGAAAATTATATATATATTTATAATGTATATGTATTTGCTATCATTTATGTTTAATATTGTGTGCATGTTTATTATCATTTGCTTTAAAAATAATATTTCTACAATAGTTAAAATTTCAACTTTAAATTTCATTTATTAAGAATATTTTTGTTGACATCAACTTTCAGACAACGGCAATTCAGATAAATATAGAAATATTATAAGGATTTGCAAAGCTATTAATGGAATAATTTTGGGGATATTCATATTCATTTCTTTTCCATGAAAGAGATGAACAATTAATTATCAAAGTGGGAAAAAACTCTAAGACTTCAAGGGTACCCTACAAATGTGTTGTCATGATTCATCCTAGACCATCTGCATGAAGGCAATACATCAGTACAAATATGCCCATGTGTTTCTTTAATTCAGTCCACCTCCTTGCCCAAACTGTTTTTCACTTCCCACTGATAGGGATTATATTTACTTATGTAAACATGGTGGAAAAGATCATTGTGTCTTTCCAGCTGCAGTTACCTAGAAATGATTCCTTGACTATAGCTCTCATTAGCTGAGGGTCACCTTTATACATCTAGTGAGCCAGGTCTCTATATCCTTTTGGGTAATGTTTCAGAACATTTTTTAAATTTTTTTATTTTTCTCAGTGTTTATTGTAGTTAGGTTTCTTCCTCATTCTTACAAAACAGAAGAACTATCCCGTAGACTCTAATTTCAAGACACAGCCCAAATCAAGAAGCACCAAGTATACATGACCTTGTGCCATTGAGCTTCCCCAACACCTGAACAAATTGTTGTCTATCTGGTTGACCCGATGTTGCTGCATTCCAATTCAAATGGGACAGAAATTTGTTTTTTAGATATTCTTTTTTTTTTTTCCTGGTTGTTTTTGTGTTAACATTTAGAGGAACGAAATATAAGCTGCTCATACAAAAAAAAACATAAAAACTAGCGGGTTTAACAGCTATTGTTTTACCCAACGTTAGAAGATGTGCATACATAAACTGATGCTCAGAAAGTTCAGTGACACTCTCAAAGTTGTCAAGTCAGAGTTAGAAAATATACTCACCTGTCTCTACTCCAGAATTCTTTTTCCCAGTATATCACAATGCCTCTAAGAAAGAGGCTGTTGACAGATGTTGATGTGAACCAGAATCTTATTTTTACTAGTCTGAGGATGTCATTTAATGCTATTTATGCGTGCTTATTTTAAGCATTATATTATTTGTGTGACTCTATTAATTCTAGGCTAGAAGTCCGCTTAGGCTGACTTGAAAACCATTTTTTGCTTTTTACTAAGATTCCATATATGTTTCAAAGTTTTTTTAAACATAAACTCTGTATATTAACTTTATATAGATCCAATCCAATTTAATTCAATTGCAAAAACGATTTTTGTGTTAATTTAACATGGAGCTTTACAGTTTTTTGCTACTCATTTTTTAATCTGTAGTGTGCTGTAAATAGGTTTGTTCTCCAAAAATCTAATGATAAAAAGGGTATAATGACACCTGACTTTTACCTATTGGGTTTTTACAAATTACTCATTTTACAAATCTAAAGTAATTGGCCAAAATAGTGATTATTTTCACTTTTAGTTTTTACTAAATATGAATATGCGCCAATGATTCTCAAATCAATTCTTGCAAGTCTGATCTTGTCTGATTTCCTGACTCATATAATAAACTAGCCAATTAATATCTCCACTCATATGTCTACCATGAATTTTCAATTTAACATGTATAAAATAGAAATCTCGTTTTCACCATTACCACCTCATCACCAACCTGCTCCTCTCCCACTCCTCCACAAGTTGCTAAATGGTAACCTTACTCACCCACTTGTTCAAGCCAAAACTTGGGATTCATCTTTATTTTTCTCACTCGTCTAACTTCTACATCATGAAAAATCCTATCTGCTTTACATTAAAATAAATTAAAAATTTAACCAATTATGTTTTGTCCTAGACTTATAAAGATTTTTATGCTATGATAATGAGACCTTTTGTTTTCCCATTATGTTTTTCACCATAAGGACAGGTCTGTCCTAGCTTGCTGGAGTTTGAGAGTCCACATATTACATAGCCAAGACCTAGCCCCAGAAAGGTTAGCCTGGACCAGCCAGCCCATCAACTAACTGCACAAGTCAACTGAGATCAGCAAGCCTGTACCAGTTCAGAACCACCCAGACCACCCATAGACCTGTGGGAAAAAAGAGTGTATCACTTTTTGCCATTGACATGTTTTTTTTTTTCCCACAAAGATGTAAGGTAATTTAATATGAGCAGAGATATTCTACAATCCTTAAAAGGTACTTATAATAGCTCTTTATTACAGTACAATAGAGTAATTGATTATCGTATTGATTATACGTTTTACATATTTAAAAACTAAGTTTATTTATAACACCAGGGTGTGGAATTATAATTAGTTTCCCTTTTTTCTAATTTTCAAGGACTCTTCATGAAACTTCGATAACCCACTTTTGGCTGTTTAAATAATAACACAGTGTTAAAGCTTATTGTTTTGAAAAAAATAACTGTTAGTTTCAGAAGTAATGCTCCAAAAATTGAATTAATACATACCCAATTGATGGCTTTTGAAGTAAAATCCATTTAATGTGTTTCAAATTTAAATATCTTTCTTGGTAAGTGGATTATGCACCTCATCACTTAGCACCCAACCATCAATTCTGCTTTCGTCTTTGAACAGTAATGTCATTTATGACATATAAGCAAGCTTGCATTTGGTTAGTGAGTTAGATGAGAGTCATCTGTATTTACTGTCAAAAGCAGCAGCAGAACTCTTGCATCTGTGGAAATAAATTCACTTCTAGTATGAAACTATAAATCTCTTCAAAATGGGCTTTTACAAAAAGAATGAAAATGCAGCCCAGCATAATGTACATTGCTATATTAATTATGAAAGTGGTAATAATTAGTCCAACTTCACATGGTAAAGTGGCATCTGGGAACAGTCCATGTGAATTTTGACTATAGATATAACCAAAGTAGAAACAGATACTTTGACAGGAAAGGAGCAGGAAAATAAAAAGGAGATCAAAGCACTAGTTTAGCTTTAAGAAATAATTTGAACGTCAAGGAGAGATAATGATTCTCTTAAATACTGTGTGTGTGTGTGTGTGTGTGTGTTAAATGCACGACCGCAGAAAGACAGGATAGCATACTAGTTAAACTCAAAACTAAATACTTGTTAAAGTAGCAATTTCTAGGAGCATTGAAAACAAAGACATGGATTGTGCTTATAACTGGAATTACAGGAGAACCAAATAGTGATACAAGCTCAACACAAGGTTTACATAAAGGAAGCCATATTATAGAAAAGACACCATAATGAAACTTTGAATGACTTCTGATAACGAACCCTGACTCATCAGCCCCTTTGAATCTTTGCTTTAGTTTGCCTAAATAAGTGAGGGTCTATCTCCTGGGGATTTGCAGGCCCTGTAGATTTTATGGCCCCTCCCATCTGCAATAAGATAACTTTTTTTTTTGAGGAAGATTAGCCCTGAGCCAACGTCTGCTGCCAATATTCCTCTTTTTGCTGAGGAAGACTGGCCCTGAGCTAACATCTCTACCCGTCTTCCTCTACTTTATATGTGGGACGCCTGCCACAGCATGGCTTACCAAGCAGTGCCATGTCCACACCCAGGAGCTGAACTAGGGAACCCCGGGTCACTGAAGTGGAACATGCGAACTTAACCACTGTGCCACTGGGCCGGCCCTGATAACTTATTCTTTTGAGTTCTCTAGGAATGTGATGGCTTCTGGACAGAGATTCTATGCTGATATCCACGACAAGTGAAAGATCTGATGTGGCAACTCCCAGTCTGCAACCCCCAGGGGTTCAACATTTCCTAATCTTTTCCCCCATAACCCACTGGCCTATACAACTGCTTCCAGATTCTGTGCCCGCCTTGAGATGGTTCTTTCTGACATTAGTTGGCCATCTTCCCTCTTGCTAGCAAGCTGTAATATAAAGTCCTTTTTTCCTGCCACCTTGCCTCTTGACTATTGGCATGTCTTGCAGGGGGCAGACAACCCCCGTTGGGCAGTAATAATAAGATTTTAGGTGAAGTGACTCTGGAAGTTTGTACACTAAATGACCCACTTAGTGACACAAACAAATTGTTTTGTATCTTCTGAAAATGCAATATAAAATCTCTATAAAAGGAGAAGATGAAATTTCTTGAAATATATCTATTTTTCTTTTTAGCATTTTTATGGAGAATAAAATCTTTTAAGAGAGTCCTGGAAAAGAAAGATTTCCTGAAAGAATATAGTGAAATTTTTGTCACATAGTGAAGATGTTACCAAGAAAGGGCTGGCCACTGATGCACACAGAAGCCGACACTATGGCACACTGGTCTTTGAGGGAAGAAAGGCTTTATTATGAGACTAGTCATCAGCAAGGAGACAGGAGACTAGGCTCTCAAATCTGTCTTGCCTATCCAAGGTATGCAGCAGAGTTTAAGGGATCAGGGAGGGCCGGCTTGTATGCAGAAGCACTGGCAGAATGAGTTTCAATTGGCAGATCAAAAATTTCTCTTCTGTGCATGCTCCTGGTTGGCTCACTGCCCTTGAAAAATAGCTTTAACATCCTGTTGTTAAGTTGGGGTCAGTTATGGGAGGTTACTGGGTAAAGTACAGTAAACAAGGATTGTTATGCAGATTTAAATCATTGACTTTTCCACTGATGAGTTTCTACAGATTTAGAGTCATCTTCCCCTTCCAGGAACAAAGCAAGAAGCACCCTTAGAAATGTGGATTTCTCTTATTAATGTAAACTTCCTTTACAAAAGGGTAATTTCTGCTAGGTTTTCAGAGTTTTCCCTGTGCCTGCTGTTTTTTAAATAATCATCAGCTCAAAATAGCCCTTATGCCAAACAGGCATATTTTAGTGTGGCAAATTCTGTTCCTGGTCCTGTGGTTACAAAGAGAATTCAAAAGACAAACAATTTAAAGAAAGGTTAATGGAGAAATGTAGTACATAAGACATCCAATAAAGATGATAATCAGAATTTAGAGTGAAGGGGAGCAGAATTTGTCACCGCAAAATATTCTTCTTGGGCCTAAGAATTACTTTAGGCTGATTATTTTTAAGAAAGAGCAGATATAGGAGAAGCTATGAAAACTGAGTAGAAGTTACCCTTTTATATGAGACGTTTCCATTTGTAAGGTAAATCTCTATTTGTATGAGTGTCACCAGGAAGAGAAGAAAGACTAAATCTCTAGAAACTCTTACCAGTGGAGAAGGCAGAGACTTCAATTTGCATAACAATCATACTTTTGTTTACTGTGCTTTGCCTGACATCTTCCCATAACTATCTCCCCACCCCCCAACACCTTCTTTTGTCCGTAGCTAGAGATGATATTCAAGGTGGTGGCTTGGGCTGTTTCAGGAGTGACTCAGTTCTCCTGGGTATTTCCCATGTATACAGGAGGTATACATGTTATTAAACTTCTGTTTGTTGTTCTCCTGTTAATCTGTGTTTTATGACAGGAAAGTCTCAGCCAAGAACCTAGAAGGAAGAAAGGAAAATTATCTATCTTCTCCCAGAGGAACATTAATTTATTAATTGACTTCTGCACTAATTCAACAAAATTTGAGTTAGATGCTTGATATCCTTTTTCTTGGATAGGAGAAAATATCAAGAATTTTGACCATGTGGACTACTTCAAGGGGATGATTTTAAATACCAGAATGAAAAATGACATTTTTGTAATAGTCAATAAAAATAAAAATAACTTAAGAGAAGGTGAGAACAGGTCAAAAGTCAGGGAGCTAAACTGATGACCAGAAGTGTAGTATCATGTAGCATGCCCAAGGTTATTGTCAAACTATGTGAAGGAGATGAAATGAAATATCTCATGATGGAAACATCATAAACTTTGGATATGAAAAACTACAAAAGTTTTTAATTAGGGTTATGTAAGGGAGGAAGACATTTCCTCTACCCACTCAGGGTCCTTCTGGCCAGACAACAAATTAAATTCATATGAGACAGAATAACAGGAGAAAATTAAGCAAAGCTTTATAACTTGCATACATAGGAAAGGCTCAGGCAAATTGAGCAACTCACCAAAATGGTAGAGGCTCTGACCTTCAATACCACCTCAGCTAAAGACAAAGGAGGATGTTGGGGTAGGGGGAGTAGTTATGGAAGATTGCCAGAAAAGGACAGTAAACAAGTGTAAGGTTATTATGCAGATTTAAGTCCTTAGCTTTGGCATTGATAAGAGTTTCTAGAGATAAGGTCAGCCCCCCTTCTTCCTGGTGCTGAGAAGGAGATGCCTTTACAGATGGAGATTTGCTTTGTAAGTGTAAATGTCTCTTAACAAAGGGTAAGTAAACTCTACTTTTCAGAGTTTCTTTCCTTTCTGCAGTTTTTAAAAGTAACCAGCCCCAAATAATCCTCAGTCCAAAGAGACATATCTTGGAGTAGCCAACTCCAGTCCTCCACACTTAAATGAGAAAAATATGAAAAGATACTGGGACTATTAAGATGAAACGTTCGTTTCTTCACAGTTCAGTGAGGGAGAGAAATGATAAAACAATTTGTAATTAAAATCTTGTGTAATTCATGCCAGGATGGAGACTTGGATAGACTCATATGGTAGTTCAAGCAAACTTAGACTGTTGGGTGTGGAAAGTCTTTACAAATACCTCATAGCATTCACAGATATATGGCAGTTCTCTCAGTGTAGAATCAATGAGAGAGGAGAAATGGGAGTGTCATATCCTGACAAATGGGAAAACATCTGGCCAAGTACGGAGGTTTACAACAGCATCTGACATCCAGGCAACAGTCAACAGGAGTGTGTATGGAAAATGGCAAAAAATGTGCTGCAAACACACAAGTTCAGTCCTAACGGATTTTTGTGCCAGTCAAAAATTTGAAGTTTGTCATGAAAGCCTTGTGGAATCAAGATAGATGACATCATCAAATTTGTAACAGAAAAACACTACTTTATTAGTGGTTTGTAGGAAGAATTTTAAAGCGCGGGAGAAGGAGACAGTAAAGTATCAAACTAATCCTTGGGAATGTTGATGGGAAACCTAACAAACCAATGCTGATGAGAATGGAAAGAAGGGAGAAATGTCATGAAATAATTAGGGTATTTCCCACTATAATTTACTTTTTATAGGGAAGCTAAGTGTATGCTTTTAAAACATTAATCAGATCAAGACACTCAACTATTCAAAACCTTCAATGCTCTTTACCCCCTTTGCTTGTAGTGAAAGTCAAAGGCATTATCTTTAATGGCATTTCTTATCTCATCATTACCATGCTGCCCATCACTTATCCTTTTCCAGCCCGGCTGGTTTCTTTGATATTCCTCAAACCCACTCAGCACTGTCTCTCTCAGGATCTTCACAGTTTCTATTGCCTCTGAGTAAAAAGCTCTCCTCCATGCAGCTTCAAGACTTAACTCCCTCACTTCGCGTCCTTGCTCACATTTTACTTTTCCATGAGTCCAACCCTGACCACCTCAATTAAAATTGCATGCCACATACTGGCTTTCTAATACCCTTTAATCTGCTCTATTTATTTCCACAGCACTTATCTCCTTTCTACATAAGCTTATGTGTATAAGTATTGTCCATCTTACTAGCATCTAGAAGAACACGTTTTTCAGAGTATTCACTCAATCGATATTTGCTGAATCGTTTCAACAGAAAGGACGTGAAGCTAAGTGGTCATAATGGTGAGAGTAAACATAGATTTACCTGAGGAATAGGAACACATTATTCAATGGAGGAATACTAAAAATATAACAGAAGTTTAAAAACATCATATTACCTTATTACTACATCCAGCTAAAAATACCACATTGAAGATGGTTAGTGACAATCTTTCACAGAGTATAAAATGCAATATAATTTGAGCATTTCTGCTTGGAAGATGTTACATGTTTTTTGAAAATTAACTAGGCCCAGTTTAGAAAGCAGTTTCAGCTAATCACTGGCTATTGCCCAGCGTTGCATATTATATCTGGAAAAAAAGGCTATACAGTTAGAAGGAACCAAATATTCAATCTTAGAGAATGAATATTTAGGTAGAAACCATAGCAGTTTATATCATGTTTGTGTATCTAGTGAGTATGTGTTATCACGTGCATATATGTGTTTGAGTATAACTACACAAATAAAAGAACTACACAAAGAATGGCAAATGACAGATTTGGAAAATAAAAAATGAGAAAATGTTACAAGATTGAGTTTATATAAAACATCCAAGAATATACTGAAGATATAATTTTAACCTGATCAAAAACAAGTAAAAGTGAAATTTGAAGGGAGTGGGGCTGTTAAAACTAGATAATGGGTGGGAAAACAACATGTTGCATACTTTTTTTTTTTTTTTTTTTTTTTTTTCCTTTTTCTCCCCAAAACCCCCCAGTACATAGTTGTGTATTCTTCGTTGTGGGTTCTTCTAGTTGTGGCATGTGGGACGCTGCCTCAGCGTGGTCTGATGAGCAGTGCCATGTCCGCGCCCAGGATTCGAACCGACGAAACACTGGGCCGCCTGCAGCGGAGCGCGTGAACTTAACCACTCGGCCACGGGGCCAGCCCCTTCATGTTGCATACTTTTAAAAAACATATTTCAGGAGATTTCTAATAATTCGAAAGTGAAAATAACCCTTTGGGCTTGGTAACTTACTATATGGGCAATAAATTTTGAGCTGCAAATCATAACCCCAATGCAATATTATGGATAAGACCAACACTTCTTGGAACAAAATTAATAAGCAGAAAATAACAATAGTGCAATATTCTATATTTTAAAGAAATAAATTTAATAGAATGCAAAATAAAGCTAAATGATAGTTTTAAAAATATATATACCTCTATCAAAATCAGCCCATTGTATATTTGTCTATCATAAACAAAGGAGGATGATGCTGAATGTCTTGCCATAAGAGAGTCAGGCACACAGGTTACCTAATGAGTATTGTAAGTCAAAGACAAGATAAATCTTTCTGAAGTTTCGTAGACTCCCAAGGAACTTGTGTTTTAATCTCCCTAAAATTATCACTGGTTGTCACTAAATTCTTATTAATACTGTAAACTTTGTCTGTAGTTTTCTAGATGCCAGAGCAACATGCAGCAGGACAATTTTGAAGACATGTTCAATACATTTTTCTCCAGGAGTCCAAACATTCATTAATGCAACCTCAAGTTTTTACTTTTTATTTATTGGCTACCTCCAGAAACTTGAGCTATAATGCAATTTTTCTAAGGATTTGTCATCTTATTTGCATAATGGTTTATAAATTAATCATTTTCCACTTCAAATGAATAATATTTTTAAAATTAGACCATATAAAGAAAATAAGAAATATTATTACTTATCTGCAAATTCTTCAATTTCGGCAACATTTCGGTAAGGATCAATGATTTTAGAAATTGCATCAGAATGAGGGTAGTGACAGATTCACTTGCTCCGTGGTACAAAATAAAATTCTACATACATTGTGAAAAACAGTGACCTGTCCATTCAGATAACTTTTAAGTCACTTTTAATCTACTCAGCTAAGTTACTTTATTTCTCATGTAATATACTTCAAGATTTATGAAGTAGTTTGTATTATATTTTTGATATACAATATAGTCAATATAATATAAAGAAGAGCTTTTAGAAATTCATTATTCATTTTCAGTGTTTCAGCTTTTCCTATGGAAGTCTTTGAAAACATCAGGCATATAAAAATAAAAGAAATACGCAAAAATATGGTCATCAACTTCATTACCTCTTTAGTTAATGATTAAACAAGATTCCCAGCCATATAAAAATATAATATGGAGGAAATAACTAAGAAAATATTTCAATGATTTTGGCATTCAATATTTAGACTTTACCAAAATATACCACTGTGATATTTTGTGCCAATAAATTCTGAGATGAATGTTTAAGTTTTATTCAATTCACCAATAAAGAATATAAATGCTTGGAATTATAAGAAATCTTGGGGAGAAAATAAACATACAAAATCTGAATCTTTTTTAAAAGAAATCATCTTAAAATACTTACTGTTGGGCCCGGCCTGGTGGTGCAGCGGTTAAGTTTGCAGATTCCGCTTCTGTGGCCCGGGGTTCACCGGTTCGGATCCAGGGTGCAGACATGGCACCACTTGGCTTGTAGGTGTCCCACATAGAGAGTGGAGGAAGATGGTCATGGTTGTTAGCTCAGGGCCAGTCTTCCTCAGCCAAAAGAGGAGGATTGGCAGCAGATGTTAGCTCAGGGCTAATCTTCCTCAAAAAAAACATGCTTATTGTTCTGCTAATCTAATTAATAACTTTTAACAAATTACATAAATATTTTGACAATGTTTTCTACTAAAGAAAAAAACTTTTAACTATATTGTAAAAGTCTCTTTACATTGAGTTTAGCGAGTTCATGTCTAATGCCATATGTGCACGGTTCTGTTCTGATGGCGTCAGAGTCATCCATGCCCAGCTGCCAAATGGCGTGGGCTTCTGTTAGATTTCACCCCAAGAACATCTGTCAGCTCTTTCTTCTTTACAACATCCTATTTCCCTTTGTAGAATCACCTGCTTCTTCTCAATTTTTATAATCTTGTTGGGAGCATAAATCCCAATCCCTTTAATAAGCAGAGGAAGACAAAGTAACGTGATATTTCATCCCCAGATCCTGGAAAAGGATTGTGAAGAAAGAATTCAAGACATAAAGAAACAGTTGTCTATTATAATACATACGTATCCAGATTGCTACTATTATTGGAGAATTATTTCTTCTACATGCCTGATCCCCTGGAAGTTACTGCATCTCTTTCTTAAGCCTGTTTCCCAACCTCCCATCATTCCATTTAATCCCTGACATCCTTCCTGTAGATTTGATTTTACTTAATTTATCTAGCATGATTTTCTATGAATAGCTACCAGTTAACCTCAACTAAGTAGGGTGGTCTAGGCTACACTGTGCTAAAACGAACTACAGAATGTCAGAAACTTTCGTTGCTGGCTCATGTGCACATGTCCTAGGCAGTGCAGGGCTTCTGCTCATGACACAGGCACCTAGGCTGGTGGAGCCTCTACTTTTTTAAAATGCCACCACTTCAACATGAGGCTTCAAGGGCTGTCCCCAGCAGGCCAAGCAGTTCCTACAATGAAGTGCTTCAGGAAATGTCAGGTATCACTCAGAGCCCACTGGCCAGAACTAGCGGTCCCTCTCAACTCAAAGGGGCTGGATGTGGACTCTCAAGTGCCTGAAAGGAAAGGCAAATTTGAGAATTGGAAGTATTACCCCACATTCCTAAACAATACACAATAACTCAACTGTACTAAACAACAATCATAACGAAGATTCAACAAACACGGCCTATATATTTATCAACTCTTTAATTTCACATGTAAAACTTAACATCTATATCACACTATTATCTATTTACTAGTTTTTTAAATAGCAAAAGGAATATCGATGCATTCTGCCTGAAAAAAACAAGGTAAATTCCTTTTGGATAGCTACCCGATTCCAAGCCTCCAGCCCAAAGGTAAATCTGTTTTCACTGTAGGATGGATCTGTCAGACTGCTGGCGAGCAGAGGCCAATAGCAGCATAAACTCTTAGTGGCTCTCTGGGTACGGTTTCCACATAGGCAGTGCAGCCATAGTAGTATCCACGCATTTGGATTGAAGGCCGGCTAGTTAGTCATGTAGGACTCTAGAATAAAACTAAATCTCTTCCTCTTACGTATAACAGCAATACAAAACATGAAAATTAACTGGAGGCCAGATTGAGCTGGGTAACAGGAGGTAATAGTCTCGTACTTAGCACTATATGACTTCAGTTGATCTAGAAGATATGGAGTACTTTGAGTAAGCAGAATGCCAATTTCCTGGTGTTTAGTGCAGAAACTGAACAGTAGAAAGGGCAAATATCCTACACATTTGGGGGATTAGTGTACACTGACCCTGAACTGAAGTTAATTCCCGAGGAGGAATTTCACCATGGCCCTCTGGTCAAAGGGCATCTTATAGCTTTTGGATGATCAGTGCGATTGTTGCTTTGAAGCTACTTAATTTAGACCCAATGCATGGTTTGAAGAGATATTCACAGCGCAGAAGAAATCCTAGCATTGGATCTCGACAAAAAATTTTTTTTAAAGAAACCATTATAATAGGAAGGCAAGGCAAACACCCTGGAGCTGCAGAGCCTTCTAAAAATATAAAAGGAAATCACATCTTCAAGGAGAATCACAGAGATTAATGCCATCCTCGATGATTTGAAAATATATTATGGTGTATCCTATAGTATCCACATTCAACTCACCTGCTTGTAAAGATAAATTAACCTTAGAGAATTACAGTCAGTTAGGGACTTCAAGTGATGCCATTGACCCACATATGGTCTCTTTCCAAGAACAAACCAGAATCTCCCATTCTCTTGAGTAGTTGTTGATTTGCCAGATATTTCTCTTCTTTGTCTTTATAAGAATTATATACCACAAGTGGAAAGGAGTCTTGCATGAGGCTAATTTCTTTCTCCATCTCTATGCTACAAATCAGTCTGCAAGGAGCTCGACTTGCTCACCATCCTCCAGGACATCATACTGGTCGCGCATGTTGATATCAATAAGCTGACGAGTGTGGGGATGAGGAAGCAGCACTCAACCAAAAGGGTCTGGTGAGAGGTGTTTGTACCGTGGAATGAGAGAGAAAGTCTACAAAAATGTAAGATCTCTAGTCTTAGTGAAGTTTCTGGTGGTACATTTGATTGAAAGTATATCAATATACCCCCTGCAAAATAAAGGCCACACTCTTGTGCCTTGCACACACTACTATTAAGAAAAATGGGAAATGCTCTGCAAGCTTTTTTAGATATTGGGGAAGTGCATAACAAATTTGGCTGCGCTAGTCTGACCCCTTTATCAGGATTTAAGTTTTGAGGAAGCCTCAGAGCAAAGTTTTTTCTAACGCATTCAGGCATCAGTACAATTAATAACTTGGCCATCATATGTGAGTGCTTCTAATGATTTTCAAAGTGTCTGTAACAGACTGTAATACTCAGTGGAGCCATAGAAAACCATGAACAGAGGTACTTGGTTTTTTCCTAACGAAATCATGTCTCCATAGCAATTTTGGATGGATTACACGTATTTAGGGTCTGACAAAAGCCTCATATTGGTTCCCTGAAACCTGGAGTGACTTTTGTGATAGGAAGGGTTAAGTGGGAACCCCTGAAACTGCTCCCTCACTTCTGGTCAAGGAAGCAAATCAGAAGCAGAATCATTACTGCCTCCATGAGGAATTGCGCCACCATCACACATTTGAAGAATGCCGTGGGGGTGGTCTTACTATGTCTGCCTTCAACTCACCTTGTCAGTCCTCTGCAGAAACCAGAAAATCCATGACAGGGCAGACGACAGTGTGCTGACATATATTTAACCATATCTTTGTCCCAATTACAGCCACTCTTCTAAATATGGTATCTTTCCAGGATTAGATTAACCTGGCCTCTGGTAATTGGTATGTGCCGGTGATAATATGAATATTTTCTTCTCAATCTGCATTAATAAGGAAGACCAAAAGCATATCTTCTTTCCATGGGATAGAGTTACAGTTATATACATTTTCTATTTTGCCTGATTACTCTGTTAACTCTTCTGAGCTCTGCCATGAAGGAGTCAACAGGACAAGATAGCATGCTGACACAAGCAGGTAAGACCTAATAATCAGTGTACGGCAAGTGATCTAAAGGTCTTAATAAAGCAAATGCATACTGGAGGGTGTGAGATAAACCCCATGAACACTCAGAGTCCTCTTATGTTAGTGACAATTTTAAAGGTCCAATTATCAGCAGCATTTATTATAAGCATACCACTATTAGGTAAAGGGCACATTGTTGAATCTCTGACTTCCTCCACTAATAAAAAGTTAATATGTTCAGTTGTGCTACATGAAATTTAGAGGCAGGCTACAGAGCCTTAAGGGAAATGGCTTCCCTACCAAATATCAGATACCTTATAAGGTGGACAGTTCTGTGTGCATCCCAGAGCATGAGTGCTCTGCATCAGGGAGAGCCTGAGGTCGAAACTGCTCTGCCACTGGATCCATATGATCCACTAGATAAGATGGGGTTGGAAGTAACAGTGATGGGTAAAGATATGTTTGGAGTCTCCAGCAAGTGCAAGCCAAATTGGAGTTTGACCAAAGATCCCCTTGGGTTCTGGTGCGAAACCATGCCATTTAGACTGGTGCCTCAATTCACATTAGGGACTCACAGCATTTTCTAAAAGAGGAAACAAACTAGGGCCTGATTCATAGTAGAATCAGTATGAAATGATGGCACCAGTCTAAAATGAACTGCTGACGCTTCTGTTTTCCTCTTGGCACATAAAGACAGGGAAAGAACACAGCTCCCTCCTTACCAGGCTAACAAACTTCAAGTGCAGGCCCCAGTGGAGCACTGCTGAGGGAATTAAGGCACCATGGAGAGAAACCCTCTTGAATATAGTGCATAAAGAAGACCCCAAACTGAAGGTAGGTGAGACATTTATAAACCCTTTTAGCCAATTCCTACCCTAAACACAAGGTTGAGAATTTGAAACCTGCAGTATACTGAAAGTAAGCATAGCAATGACAGACCCAAACAAACTGAACTACTGAATAAATTGACTCTAAACTTTACATTTAAAACCTAGCAGGAGAAAAGATGTGTAAAATTTCGCACATAAAGTCTACTTACCTCAGTATCTACTGTCCTAAAAAAGATGCCAAATTGCAAGGCTTATGAAAAAACAAAGAATAAAAACAAAAACATATTGCTAAGAGAAAAAGCAATCAACAGAACTGGCATAAGAAAAGATACAAATGTTATAACATTTAAAATAACTATGAATGTTGTGTTAATGGCTCCGGTTGGAAAGGTGGACAGCACACAGAATAGGATGGGTAATGGAGGCAAAGATGAAAATTATAAGGAAAATCAAATAGAGATTCTAGACATGAAAGATAAGAGGACAGAAATGAATGCTTTTAATGGGTTAGGGGAGGAAAGAATTAGTGAAGTTGAAAGTAAATTGGTAGAAAGTACTCCATCTGAAGGACAAATTTTTAAAAAGTGAAGAAAACAGAACAGAGCAGCCTTGTGCCTGAGAGTGTGTGGGGATTGGGTCATGAATAGCAAACCACATAATATCATGTAATTGGAATCCCAGGAGAAGAGAGAGAGAACAAAATCAATACTTGAAAGAATAAGAATTTTCTAAAATTTATGGCAGATCTCATTCACAAAGCTCGGAGAATCCCAATGAAATAAATGCACAGATTGTGCATATGCACACACATATAAGTATATCATACTGAAAGTGCTGAAAACCAAAAAATTCTTTTAAAAACTTTGAAGGTAGCCAGAGTGGAAAAGAAATATTATATACAGGTGTACAGAGAAATAAAACAAATAATTACACAAGATTTTAGTTAGAAACCATGCCAGCTAGATTATGATATGACATCAGAAAACGTAATACCTTTAAACTACTGAAAGTATAAAAAAGATTCTGCCAATGCAGACATATATACTCAGAGAAAATATCTTTTAAACATGTAAAATCTTTCTCAAAAAATTAAAAACTAAAAGAATTCATTCCCAGCAGACCTACAGTATATAAATGTTAAAAAATGTTTTTTAAGTAGAAGGAATATGACACGACAGAAATTTGGATATACACATAAAAAGGAAGAGTGCTGGAAATGGAATAAATGAAAATAAAAATAAAGTTAAATTTTCTTTTAACTACTCTAAAGGATTACTGATTGTCTAAAGGAAAAAAAATAGTAGACATGCATTGTATGATTTTTGGCATATGTAAGCATAAATAGCACAATAGCACAACAATAGTACAAAGGATGAGAGGGAGAAATTGGGAATATACTGTTGCAAAGCCTTTTTAATACATATGAGAGACAGTATAATATTATTTGAAGATAATACCTGATTAAGTGAAAATGTATATTGCATGATTCAGCAATTCCACTTCTGGGTATATGAAATTCTTCATGTATGAAGGAAATGAAACCATTATCTCAAAGACAAATCTGCATCCTTATGTTCATTGCAGCGTTATTCACAACAGCCAAGATATGGAAACAACCTAAGTGTCCACCAACAGATGAGTGGATAAAGAAAATGGGATATATATACACAATGGGATATTATTCAGTCATAAAAATTAAGGAAATCTTACCATTTGCCACAACATGGATGGACCTTCAGGCCACTATCCTAAGGGAAATAAGTCAGGCTAAGAAAGACAAATACTCTATGATCTCACTTACATGTGGAATTGAAAAAGCTGAACTTGGAAATAGAGAATAGAATAGTGGTTGGCAGGGGCTAGGGAATGGGAGAAATGGGGAGATGTTGGTAAAGGGTATAAACTTCCAGCTATAAGATGAATAAATTTTGGGGATCTAATATACAGCACGGTAACTATAATTAACACTACTACATTATATATTTGAAAGTTGTCAAGAGAGTAGGTCTTAAACGTTATCACCACATGCGCAAAAAGTGGTAATTGTGTGAGGGGATGGAGGTGTTAACATATGTTATATGTCTATAAGTTCACGTATGTTATACGTCAATAATATCTCCATAGAGCTGGATACATGTATATTGCCAATGCTGGGACAATAATTAAAACATTCAAAAGAGGTATAAATAATGAATCAATAGTAGGGATAAAATGGAATAATAGAAATTGCTTGTTTAGCCTAAGAGAAGGTGAAAAACCAGAAACAAATGAAAAAAGTACCAAACAGGTAACAAGATTTAAAACTTAATCTAACCGTATAAATAATTACACCTAATACTGCTGGTTTAAACATTCAAATTAAAGGACAGATTTTGTCTGATTGGGTGCAAAGTAAAATCTAATAATATATTGTCTACAAAAATCACTTTAAATATAAATATAGATAGAATTAAAGTCAAAGAATGTGAAAAATATACACTGCAAACACTGATCAAAAGAAAGCTGGCATAGCTCCATTAATGGCAAACAAAATGTCCTTCAAAACAAGGAACATTACTGGAGAAAAAGAATAAATTCACATTATAATAAAGGGGCCAATTTTCCAAAAGAATATAAAATCCTAAATGTATGCGTACCTATCAATAGTGTATGAAAATGCTTGAAGCAGAAATTGAAAGAGAAATAAAGTCTATAATTATAGTTAGAGATTTACACTTTTTTCAGTAATTAATAGATCAAATGAAAAGAAAATCAGTAGAATATAGAAAACCTGGATAAAACTCTTTACCACCTTTACTTTAAAGGTATTGTAGAAGGTTCTACCCAACGGCATAGTCTCTTCCAGAGCACTTGGGCATTCACACAGAAAGACCGTATTCCTGGCCATAGTAAGAAACATCAATATCTAGGTAATAAGGAGGTGCTCTTTGAATAATTGCCAATATCGATGATTCAGACAAGATGTATGTATGCCCAGAGATTATATTTCCTTTATTCAATCAAAAAGAATGCTGATATTCCTAATATCATCAATCACAATATAGTGAAGAGGTTAAGTTTAGACGTATTTAACATTATAATTAATGATGACATAGAAATAAGAACACAGGAACTCTGATTTTTTAAGATGTTCTTTTTAAAAAATTATGTAGAGAGTATGTAGTAAAACTGGAAAATCCTTTTTACCTATCTCATTCAAAAATCACTCATATTCCCAAAGATAATTATTGTCAACAGATGGTTTTACAAGAAGAATTTTTCCATTAATTAACCTATGCAATATTTGGAGGTGGATGATGTAAAACTGAGTACTATGATATCATTTTCTTTTCCGCCAATTGTGTGTATTAGAGAACTTTCTTGGCCAGTACTCATATAGCTACCTTACTTATTTTTAACAAGTATTTAGTAGAATAAAGTTTCCATGTTTGTTTAAGCACAAATCTCTGGATGGTGGTTTCTAGTTTTTTCTATTATCAATATTGCAGTAGACAGACTTGTCCTTACTTCTTGGTGCTTATTTGCAAATATGTTTGTTTGAGACATTGCTAGAACTAGAATTCAAATATTTGTTCAGTTAGAAATTTTAATATATACGCCAAAATGCTCTCAAAAAACAAAACAAAACAAAAAACCCATAGAACTGTACCATTATCCCTTCTTCCAATAATACATGAATGTCTGTTTCCCTAGACCCTAGTAAGCCCTGGAAATCATCAGTTTGGAATATGTTAGGGAAAGTCTCATGAACAGACCAGAGTCGTCAGAGCGGTACAGAAATTCACAGGTTTGATCTCAGCTGCGCCACTATCCAAACTGTTCTAATGATTCTTAGAAGGGAGAAAAATCTTGGAGATCAAGTTAGCAATGTAAGGTCAATAAAATGTTTCCATTTATTCACACTTGAGCCATTATTAGTGTTAAGGCTATATTTTATCTTTTTAACCTATGTAAGTTTTTTATATTTTTGAGTGGTAAAGTCCAGCAAATGATGGCAAAACATGTGAATAAAAAAATCATCAAATGATTTTGCTGCTGACATGAAGGACACAAATGATCGCTATTCATATCTATATCCATACATATCTATCTATATATGCAATTTAGTAAGAAACATTGGTATACATATGGCAATTATTCTTTGTAGCAATATAAAGCTAATTCACTCATAGTATTGTAATGTGTATCATCCCGTGAAGCATTGGTTTCCTCCATGCTGTGTTAAAGAATCTCATTTACTTCTTAAATAGAGTTGACTGAAAGCCCACCTACTGTTCTTATGCCCAAACAGAGCCCCTCTGCTCACCCATCAGAACCCATTATGAAGTCCTTGAGTTACACTGACATCTCTACTTGTGCCATTTAGAGAATATCATGTAAATAATAACCGTGCACTGAAACTAGTTTTGCTTTTGAGTGGTGGTGGGTGGTAAACAAATTATGTGCAATCTGTCAGTTTTCTAGGTTTAAAAATGCTGTTCAGACTTATTAAAAATCCTTTTGCCAAAAACTCTCAATTAAATAAATTATTTTTGAGAAGAAAACTGTTAACATTAATGATCAAAAGCATTGCTATGTCTTAACATTAGAAGAAAATCCAGTTTAGTAGGAAAATGGAAAAGGCTCAACATATATTTTCTTCCAAAGGTGCTTTGAAAAGGTGATGTTGTTGTTGTGGCCCAAGAATTTGAATGGCTCCCATCACCTGGTACGATGTCATTGTTTCAGTATACCAGTGATACTGACATAATGAAGCCATCAATGGCCAACGGTAGGTGAGGGTCCATTAGAGTATTTTAAATTGTTCGTAGGAGACCTTCAACCTGGACGTGGCTGCTCAATTTGCCCTTTGATAATGCTCTCTGTGTACACGCATGGTTCATATTTTGAGCTTGGACGCGTGCTCAGGCACCAATGGCATCTGTGCCCCTGTCATTCTAGGACTTGGCTGTGACCATCTGCCTAGCAACATCCAGTCATTACTAGGCTTTCAAGCTCACAATTTAGGGTAAATTAATGTAGAGATTTCTCCAAAAATAATGCAGAAAACTGATAGAATAGTATATTGTGCTCTAAGAAATGTAATTCTGATTGTCTGCTTTCATTGTAGTCTCATGCCTAGGGAAGAAAAAGAAGTACAAATTCAGAATCGTGTGATACATGTCCTGTTTACATAGAGAAACTACAAATATCTAAATATCCTAGATTGTTATCCTGAAGAGTTTAAGGGGGAAAGTAATCTTTTTCAATTCCAAAATGGTTTTCAAGAAAAAAATAATGAAAAAAGTTTGAAACCTAATTCCAAAACAGAAGATTTATTTATCTAGAGACCAGTCTTATTTCACTTGCAGAAATTGTTTAGTGAATTACATTGAAGAAACACAATTTCATTTTCCTTTTTTATACAATTCACTGATATTAGTTTTTACTGAAATCTACTCTTACTTTACAATGCTGATGACCATTCTTGTTTCTTATCAGTCTTACAAATTAGATTCAAAGTGATAAATGGTCTCTAATTTTAGTGCATTTTTATTTGTACATTGTCTAATATTTCTATTTCACAAGCTGTCTTTAGACACAATGACATATATTTGTGAGACTGACTTTCCTATGTGACGGGAGGATTGTCTTGTGTCGTTTGAGGTGGTGCAGTTCCCATCACAACTGAAGCAGGTGGACAATAGTTCATGTGGTACACAGCAAGATGAAAGGATGCCTAGGGCTAAATTGTTTGTTGGACATCTGTTTCTATTGTTTATAGCAGATGGAAGCCGTGTCTGCTCTGAAATTCCGCCAATCAGCTTGAACACACAGCATAACATTCTAATATACGTATAAGATGCTCTCGATTTTAAATAGCAATTTGCTTTTATTCATTTCACTTGTCATGGCAAGAGGTACCTGTGGTTCAATGAACATAAGGTGTCAAATATACAATTTGTTTTGCATAAATGCTAAACTATTCATAATGTAAAATTTTTTGTGTCTTGGTGTCTTGGTTTGAAGTATGTGTTCCAAAATGTGTGTTATGCTTACCTGGGTGAAGTAAACTGTAAAGCACAATGGGATTCTTCTCTATCAACAACTTTTTGCCCTCAAGTACCATGTAGGCTGTAGAAAATAAAGCAAGGCTCTAGCTCAAACAAACCCAAATAAACAAGCAAAACAAAAATAATGTAAAACCCAAAGTCTAAAACCTCAGCAGATGCTTTCAAGTCTCATATTACCCAACTCCTATGGTTTACATGAATTAAATTTTCAATTTTACTGAGTGACATGAAATCTAATTATATCCTTCCCATAGCAAGGAATCGTCAGTTGTATTAACACTATGACTTTATAAAATTAAAAACATAGAGGTTTACAAAAGAGTGTACAATTGTGAGGAACATAAATATGCTTCATTTTAAATATGAGAATTATTTCTCCTTTTGACAATATAGTATGTGAACATCTGAGGCATCTTAGAGTAACAATAAAAATATAGTGTTATTTTATCAAATCACAAAAAAAAATTTTAGTGAAGAGCAAGGAGATGAGGCATTGTATGAAAATATAAAGCAATCTGATCTTTAGTCTTGAGAATAATTGTCCATGAGCTTTGATAAAAAACAGTCACCTAGTAAAACCATGTCACATGATACCTTTAGAAACTAGTTTAATAAAATGTAGCTAATGTTTATTTAAAACACAAAAGTAGGTTTGAAGACGTAGCAAAGAGAGTGCTAGTCATTCTGGAAGTTACAGTGAGAGCAGCAGCATAGGTCTCCAGACAAAAACAGACAGAAGACCCCCACGGATAATGTGATCAACAAAGCTAGGTGACAAGAAACCCCCATAAGACCCATAATATGACCAGGTGGTGACAATTCACCAACAACTACGAGATGTCTGCATCAGAAAATCTACAGTTTTAGCAAAAGAATAAATTTGATTTAAAAATCAGATTTTTCTCCTCTCTGTCTTCCTGCCTCCCTCCTTCATTTGCTTTTATTTCTTCTTTTTTTTAAAAAAATAAATATTTTAGAATTTTCAACTTATAGAAAAACTGTGAAGATTGTACTGAGTTCCCATGTACCCCCACATCCAGTTTCACCTACTGATATCTTACATTAGTATAGTATATTTGGTATAATTAATGAAGCAATACTGATATATTATTACCTAAAAACCATAGTTTTTTCAGTTTCTTTGTTTTTAACCTAATGACCTTTTTCTGTTCCAGGCTCCCATCAACAATACCACCTCACATTTATTCATCATGTCTACTTAGACTCCTCTTGGCTGCGAGAGTTTTTCACACTTTCTGTGCTTTTCATGACCTTGACACGGTAAGGAGTACTGGTTAGGTATTTTGTAGGATGTCCCTCTATTGGAATTTATGTGTGTGTGTGTTTTCATGATTGGACTGGGATATATACGTTTGGAAGGAAGGTCACAGAAGTGGTCCATTGCAGCCCATCAAATCAGGGGTACAAATGTCAAGGTTACATCACTATTGATGTTACCCTTGGTCACTTGGTTGAGGTAGTGTTCGTCAGCTTTCTCCAAGGCAATTACTCCTCTTTACATACTGCAGTATGAAAGAAAGTCACTATGCACAGACCACCCTTAAGGAGTGGGGAGTTATGCTCCACCTGGCTGAGGGCAGGGTATCTACACAATTTTATTGGAATTCTTATGAATGAAACATTTACCTATTCTTCTCTATCTATTGCTTCGATAACTTATTTATGTCAGTATGGACCCATGGATATTTACTTAAACTTTATGTTATGTTTCAATACTAGTTTCTTTTGTTACTTAAATTTTCCTCTCTTTTGCCATTGGTAGCTCTTTCGGTGAGAGGCTCCTGTGTCCCTTTGACATAGTCAATGTTTTGGGTTTTTTTTTGATTTTGTTAATGTCTGGCACTGCAACATGTTCCAGTCTCATCTTGGGTGTTTCCTGCCCCAGTTGTAGAATCAGCCATTTCTCCAAAAACCCTGCTTGTTTTTATTGCAGAGTTGTATGAGAAATCAAGCCCTGGGCTAGTTATGCTCCTTGCTGTTGGGATGTCATCGCTTCTGCACCCTCTCAACTGACAAAATAGGGAAATATATGTGTTGTTCAAAAACAAACTGAGGCATACTAAAATTTTTAAAAGTTTATTTGAGCAAAAATCGATATAAATCAGGCAGCATCAAACCAGAAGTGGTTAGGAGCATTCCACCAGCAGGACCCTGGGAGAGACTTTTATAGAGAAAATGCCAAAGCAAAGTGAAGACACTATTGATTGGCTAGAGCCTAAAGCCTAATTGGCTGTTTGTGATTGGCAGTTCTTAGGTTTCAATTTCTTAACCTTGATGCACTTACAGGCTTCAATTTTAGTGTGCTTACGTAGGCCATCATGACATTAGAGCCATCGCTGTCAAATGGTCACCTTGTTTAACTAATTTAACAGTGTATATACTAAGTCACATATATATACACACATATATATAAATATTTCTATGTGTAATCATCTGTATCTATATTAAGGTAAATACGTAAGTTCATACTCATGTCTCCAACTCTAATCCATTATCACCAGTATCATTCTAGCCTCCCCCTCTTGTTTACCCATAAACTCCCTTTCAACAGTGAGAAAGCTGGATCCCACCATCCTCCAGCCGTTTAATTAAGTGTTCTGTTCCGCTGGGCGTGTACAGCATATGCACAGTTTGTTTAATTTTTAGTCTTACAGAATCCAGTCATTCCCAAAGTTATCTAAATCAGCACGCCCCCCCTCACATACACACACACACTTCCATGTGGTTGTTTCATATGTTGTAATACAGTTATATTGTTTAATCACAATCTCCGTTTCATCCTGGTTCCCCCAACTTCCTAAATGACTTTTAAAAATTTGTATATACTAAAGTTCATTCTTTGTGCTTTAAGGTTCTGTGAGTTTTAACACATATATAGTGCTTTCCTATTTCTTTCTTTCTTCTTTCCTTTCTTTCTCTCTTCCTTCCTTCCCTCCCTCCCTCCCTTTCTTCCCTCCATCCATCTCACTCTGTTTCTTTTGTTGCAATACTGCTTTTCTAGTTTGTATACTGATCGTCTGTCAGTTTATTGAGTTATTCCTTTCATTATGCTATGCAGGTCACACTGTAAATACTTTGTGTGAACTATTTTGTGCTTTTTGTCATTATTCTCAACAATCTGTTTGTTACCATTACACTCCTCTTCCTCATTCTTTCAGAGAAAATTACTGCTACAGAAAAGGAAGGAGACAATAGACATAAAAGGAATAAAATATATCATAGTCCTAGTTTTTTGCTAAAAACAACTCATTTTAGAAGAAGTAGAGAAATGTTTGGTGACAATTTACTGTCGGGCAAGTTATTGTTTTGTTTTTGGTGCAACTCCCTCCCCCGATCTCATATTAGATAAGATCCTTCAGGTTGCTGGAAAAAAAAAAAAAGGAGATAATATGAAATGGAAACATAAGTTTTTGATGAGAGTGACCTTCAGACAATGCCAACATGTCCTGAAATCCCATCTCTACCACAGACACCTTCATAGAGGAGGGGCAAGGTGACAGAATCCAAAGGAAAATGTGGATTCTGGAGTTGAGGGTGCTTCATGCCCAGTTGCCTTGTGAGCCAGCCCACCCTGCAGAGATCTCTGGCCTGTAAAGTAAAGGAGACAGCAGTACTGGCTGAGTTGGAATAAGGTTCTAGTACAATCTAAGATATAATATCTGAGTTCACTGATGGGGTTTGTGGAAGAGTAACTTCACAGGTTACTATTACCAGACACAAATGCCACCAAATCCTGCAAAGGGGAACATAGAATAAGGCAAGACATAGAGCTGAATCCAAGGCAGCAAAGTGGGACAGAACTCCATGGCTGGCAGTGTTGAGGAAAGCCCATGGGTGAGGATACACAGAATCACATACTTCGGTAGTAGAAGCGTAGAACCAAATGTACCCACCGGGCAGACACTCCCTCTCGCTGGCACATCACAAGCTCCAACTGAATTAACTAAAGGTCTTAGAATAAGGATCAATTTGAGAAAGAATAAAAGATAGAATGAAAGTACAAAATCCTCAAACTCACTGTTTAATACCATAAAATAATTGAATTTGACAGAGTCTACATTTAAGTGATTAAATTAAAGTTTCTGTTATAGTGTAGAAATGAGAACTTGTGATACAAATTAAGCCCAGTTATATGAAAATTATTTTACATGTTTGCAATCTGAATATGAGGTTTGTGAAAGTCTTTCTTCTACCCTGTATTCTGCTGTTGATAATGAAATTGTTTAATGTTTGCTTTAAGTTTTGCTGTATAAATTTATTTTTATGGTGAGCTGGCTTTTCTTCTGTATGCTTTGCTAAATGCTGACTGGGTGTTTTTCCATTTAACCTTAGAAAAGCTTATCTCTCCAACTTGAGTGTTCTTTGTGTGTCCATATGTTATGCAGTGATATTTCTCTGTTGCATTGTGGCCAAGAGAAGGACTAAATCACATTATCTCTGACAGAGAGAATCACTTCCTTATTGAGGTTAGATCTGAAAATGGATCTCTTATGGTGCAGCCAGGGTTCCTCCTCAAACAGAAAGAAATTGCTCTTTAACCACTTCATATCTGTTCTGGTAGCCATCAACATGTTGACTTTATAGATAATTGAGCAAGCTTTCTATGTATCTTGATGACTAACACGGTTTATTTCCACGTAAATTGAACTGAAACTTATGTTTTAGGAGAAGGGGACCCTTCAGATAAGCTGCTGTATGTTTCATATTTATATAACATTTAGCCAAGTTGCAAAAATAAGGAAAAAATGTGACAGGAGAAGGTAGGATATAAATATTTTAAATTTACAATACATGATTTTTAATTTGTTGAAATGAAATAAATGTCTCTTTATGATTGAAAGGCTAAATTTGTAAATAAAAATTATAGAAAAGTTTACACAAAGAATATCAACTTAGGAAGTGTAGGGGAGCAGAATTTGCCACCTCAAAACATGTCTCTTTGCATAAGGATTGTTTCAGGCTGGTTATTTTTTTAGGAAACAGCAGACATAGTGGAAGCTTCGGAAAACAAAGCATAAGTTACCCTTTGTAAAATATATTTACATTTGTAAGGGAAATCTCCATTTGTAAGGGTGTCTCCCTACATTTGTAAGGGTGTACCAGGAAGATGAGGATGACTAAATCTCTAGAAACTCTTATCAATGGTGAAGGCATGGACTTAAATCTGCATAACAACCCAATCTTGTTTACTGTGCTTTTCCTGGTAAGGTGAGTTATTCAGTTTTCCTGGGTCTGTCTCATGTATAAGAGTTATTAAACTTTTGTTTGATTTTCTCCTGATAATCTGTCGATTGTCAAATTAGTTCTTAGACCCACCAGAAGAACCAAGAGGGGTAGAAGGAAAAATCTTTCCCTGACAGAAGCCTACAAGTTATAGAGATTAAGCTCATTAAAAGTCTAATAGGAAATCTTAAAATCTAGAAAAATAATTTACATTTGTGTCTGCCTGCAATATTGTTCCAAATAAAGACCATGTTAAATCTAACAAGTGTAGTGAAACTTGCTGTATCGTTTAAAAGTTTTTGTAAAATAATAGTAAACAAGATATTGTTGACACAAAATAACGAGTCACCATTCTATAGATAAGAGAGATAAAGTGAATATTACTTGAGCCAAACTGAGGATCGTAATTTCCACTAAGGAAGAAAGCATTCCAGAGAAGCATGGTTTTCACTATAGTCTTACACATTTTTAGAACAAACTACATGCATTAAACCTGCCCAGGAGACATATTCATCAAAGTTTCAAAGAGATATTCAGTTTCAAATTAGCAGGTCAACATGACCCTGAGGTCCCGCAAAGGGAACTTATCTTCAGGAGTATTAATATGGGTGTTACCAACAGGGTATTAATGGTGCTGGTGTAGTAGGAGGGGAAGGAAGTATGCATTCTTATCTTAAGAGAGGACATTTTTTTTACTTTGAGATAAGGTTTACTATACTCTTTACTAATAGTTTAAGCAGATGTATAAAGTATATTTGATAGGCCATAAATCAGGCTTCTTTTTTGTTTTTGAGGAAGATTAGCCCTGAACTAACATCCACGGCCAATCCTCCTCTTTTTGCTGAGGAAGACTGGCCCTGAGCTAACATCTGTGCCCATCTTCCTCTACTTTATATATGGGAAACCTGCCACAGCATGGCTTGATAAGCAGTGCATAGGTCTGCACCCAGGATCTGAACCAGTGAACCCCTGATTGCTGAAGCAGAGCCTGTGAACTTAACTGCTATGCCACTGGGCTGCCCCCAAGTCAAGCTTTTTCAGTTCAAACTTAATCCATTTTGAACTAGAATGGCTACCCCATATACCTCAATATGTGAAAATCTCTTATCATTATAAACAGACTAGTGTGTGATCCTAAGTCATACATTAAAAGATTGAGTCTTGACTGGCTTCGTTGCTATAAATTTGGACCCATACATCCTCATCTATGTCTTTTATATTAATGAGAACATATTTTCTATTGTTTATTCTAATATCCTAGAGCCTTTTATTCATGTCACCAGCCTGTGGTCTCTTATGTCATTAAAGTAACTCATTACATGACATCACAAAATGGCTATGAGAAAAAAGACACTGATCTTTGTTTGCCACTGTGTTACAAAACATGGTGTGATGTGATTTATAATAATAAATATATATATGTAGGCTTCATCCTCATTTTTGGCACAGAGCTCCTAAAACCATTGGAATTTCATTAAGCGCTGAGATGTAAAAGTGAAAGTGTCTTTTGTTATGTTAATGAAATGACTTTTGGAATCCACCTAAGGTTGGGGGCTTATGCCAAGGGAATCAACTATATGATTATAAAGTTGGAACTTTCAGTCCCACCCATGACTTCCAGGGAGGGGAGAGGGGCTGGAGTTTGAATCAGTCACCAATGGCTAATGATTTAATCAGTTGTGGCTATGTAAGGAAGGCTCCATAAAACCCCAAAAGGTCAGGGTTTGGAGACCTTCTGGGTTGGTGAACACATGGAGATTTGGGGAGAATGGTACCCTTGGAGCAAGCATGGAAATGGCACCCTTTCCCCATATCTGGCCTTATGAATCCCTTCCATCTGGCTGTTCCTGAGTTAAATCCTCTTATAATAAACTGTAATAAAATAATAATAACAAAATAATTATTGTATTAATTGTAATAAAAAATAAAATGTAATAAAAATAATAATAAAATAAAAAATAATCTAGTGAGTAAATGGGTTTCTTGAGTTCTGTGAGCATATTCAGCAAATTAACCAAACCCAGGAGGGGGTCATGGGAATCTCTGATTTATAACCAGTTGGTCAGTATTGGGGACTGGAATTGGTCACCCCAAGATATGTCTCTTTGGCATGAAGATTATTTTGCACTCTTTTTAAAAACTGTAGACAGGAAAGAAACTCTGAAAAATAGAACTTACTTATTCTTTGTTAAGAGACATTTACATTTGTAAAGGAAATCTCCATCTGTAAAGGTGTCTCCCTTTCTGTACCAGGAAGAAGGAGGAATGACCTTATCTCTAGAAACTCTTAATCAATGCAGAAGGGAAGGACTCAAGTCTGCATAATAATCTGACTCTTGTTTACTGTACTTTTCTGGAAATCTCCCATAACTGACTCCCCCCACCCTCAACATCCTTCTTTGTCTTTAGTTGAGGATGGTACTTAAGATGAGAACTTCCGCCATTTTGGTGAGTTACTCAGTTTCCCTGAGCCTCTCCCATGTTTACATGTTATAAGCTTTGTTTAATTTTCTCCTATTATTCTGTCTCATGTGAATTTAATTCATTGTCCAGCTGGAAGGACCCAGAGTGGGTAGAGGAATTGTCTTCCTCCCCTACAATCAGAAACTCAGGTAAAAACCTGGGCTTGCAATTAGCATCAGAAGAGAGGGCAGTCTTGTGAGACTGAGCCTTCAACCTATGGAATCTGATGCTTTCTCCAGTTAGATAGTATCAAAATTAGCTTGAACTCAGCTGATTCCCAGAGCATTGCTTGCTTGGTAGCATGCGGGAAACAGCTCCTGCCCCCACACATGGTGGAAGTGGGTGAAGAACTCAAAAGTCATGAGATATTTCTTTTCTAAACAACAAAATGAAGACTAGATTTGAACTTTTAATGAAGCTTCAATGATGATAGGAAATGAAGTGCAATACAAAAAAGAATTTTAAATTACTAGAGAAGCTTACAGAATTCTAGCCCAACTTTTCAAGGTACTTCACTTCTAAATCTCATCCTGCATCTAGAAGAGTAAAGGCAGCTTGGCTCTCACCTATGTGACCAGAATTAGAAGTAATCTGAGTAGACACATGCCTCATCCCCTCAGCTTTATTGACATAGAGTTGACATATAATATTGTGTAAGTTTAAAGTGTACAGCATGATAATTTGATACACATATATGTTATGCAGTAATTACCACAATAAGGTTACTTAACGCCTCTATCACCTCACATAATTACATTTTTTGTGTGTGGTGAGATCAAACATGTGCTATGGACACTGGACCAAAATTACTCTAGGTCCTAGAAGGAAAAAACAGATTTTCTGTCACCCTTTCACAAATGTTTTGCTCGGATTGACTGTGCTCCACATAGCTGACAGAGTGTTCATCCATGCCTTCGAGGGAAAACTGACACATACTTAATTAATTTGATATACCCATATGGCATGGAAAATATGGTTTTGCTATAGTTTGATATCAGAACATTTTCCAAAACTGGAGTAATCAATCCTAAAAGATACCAAAATCTGTTATCAAGTTTTCAGTTCAATTGGGTCTGTATGAAGCTCACTCCAGCTTCTTTTAGGTTTCTTCTTAAAAAAAGCTAAAAAACATTTGGTATTAAGAGTGCCACATGGCCAACTTCTTAAATGATGAGATGATACCTGATATTTACTTTCAGGCAGGATGAAAGGTTAATATGTAAAATTAAACTAATAAATCTTCCTGAAATATGGACTACATTGTCTTGATATCATACTCAAAAATCTTGAAAATGTATTCCCATCTTTTTTTCTGAATTAATCTTGGCCCATCTCGTCAAAAACAAAACTGCACCAATAACTATCTGAATAATTCTCCAAAATAGTGGAATGTATTTTTAACACGATGACTTTTAGACTACCTATAGAACTTGACAGCTTGATCTAATAATGCATTGGAAACAAAACTCTATGTTAAACAATTTAATAATTTCTGGACCTGGTCTTTGGATGTGGTAAGTGATAGCCAGTAGACATCCTCTGAGGGTGTTTTTTAAGAGAAGTATTGCTGGATAGAAGGGATCATTGCTCTCCCTATAATTGTACTGTAACATTCTCTTAACTTCCTCAGGCAAACATAGCTTCTTAGTTACTGCAGATTTCAAAATTGTGCTTTTTCCCCCTTAACTCTCATAGATCACTCTGTTGAAAGATGAACTGAATCTCACTATCCATGTTACCATCCATTGATTCTTGGAAAAAGCATGGAAAACTTACCCAAAGTAGAATCTATATTTTGTAATTAAAATTTTGCCCAGTTTTAATTGGGCAATTAAAGAAGTGATGTGAGCATCAAGGTGAAGCAATCCCCTCCCTTAGACTCTCCTCTCTAAAATAAAACAAAAAGGACATTCACAAACTGACAGAGGACATTCACACAACAAAAATGACATCTAAGATAGCCACACAGCCATTCATCTAAAGGTAGAGGTGTTGGACCCTATCCAAGGAAATGGAAGGAGGTAAGAGGAGCTCTTCCCTCTCCTCCAAAGGCAGTGATCCAGGACAGAGGACTATGTGTGACTTTGAAAGGAGAGGGAGGAGGGGTGGTGTTCTGCAGGAACACCTTTGCTCTCCAAGTTCCCTCACAGCCCATGGGAAAGCTCTATACAAAAGTGGCTAAGCTGTTGTGGGGGGTGTCTTCATCAAGCCAGCACATCAGGAGAGCAGATAGTGAGGGCAGGGTGAGAACACCCATGGGATTACGCAGGTGAAAGAAAGTACCCCTCCACCAACCAAGCGCTCCAGTTCAGCCTGTCAGTGAGAAGGCCTGCACAGGCTATAGAAAAGCAGCAGTTGTGAGCAAGTGAGGTGCAGGTCACAGCGGTCTCAGAATACATAGCTCTTGACATCACCTAGAGGCAGCAAGTGGAAGCTGCGACCACATACTATCACTATGTGGAGGCACAAATCCAGACCATCAAGGAGCATGAAGAAATATGTTAATACTCTACAAAACAAGGAAAACGAGAAACACTCATAAACCAATCCTGAAAGCACAGAAATTTATAACTAAATGACAGAGAATTCAAAAGAGCTATCATAAAAAAAACTCAGCAAGTTAGAAGAAAATACAGATAGACCATTCAAGGAAATCAGGAACAAAATTAATCAACAGAGGGAATTCTTTACAAAAGAGATTAAAACCATAAAGAGAAAAAACAGTCAGAAATGTTGGAGATGAAAAACACAATGAATGGGATAAAGAAATATCTGGACTTCCTGAACAACAGAGCTGATATTTTGGAGGAGAGAAGTAGCAGTCCAGAGGATAGAAATATAGCAATACTTCAGATGGAGGAGGAGAGAGAACTAAGACTAAAATGAAATTCTCCAAGAAAAATCAGACTCAAATAGGAAATGCAAGGGTGGTTACAGGTATTTAAGAGGGAGAAGAGAAGAAGAAAGGAGCAGAAAACTTGTTCAAAGAAATAATCACTCAGAACTTCCTAAACCTGGGGAAGTAGCTAGAAAAACAAATGAAAGAATTCAATAAAACTTCTAATTATATCAATGTAAAAAGACGTTCTCCAAGGCACATCAGAGTAAAGCTGGCAAAAGTCAATAAAAAGAAAAAATGTTGAGTAAAGCAAGGCAGGAGAATATAACTTACAAAGGAACCCCTATTAGACTTTCAGTGGATTTCTCACCAGAAACCATCAGGCTAGGAGAGAGTGGAATGATATAGTCAAAATTCTGAAAGACAAAAACTTTCAGCCAAGAACTCTATCTGGAGAAACTATCCTTCAGATATGATGGAGAAATAAAACTTTTCTCAGATAAAAGCTGAGGGAGTTCATCCCCTCCACAAGACCCACCCTATGAGAAATGATCAAGAAGGCCCTCATAACTAAAAACAAAAAGACAGTGTTTAACGAGCCTTGAGCAAGAAAATAAACAGACAGGTGAAATGAGAAAATTGTAGCTCTCTATTAGAACAGGTTAGCAAACACTTAATTATAACATTAAAGATAAAAGGAAGGTAAAGGGAAGAAAAATATTAAAAATAAGTATAATCTTGTAATTTTAACTGCAAACTCACAACACAAGATGGAATAAGCTGTAACAATAATAACTTAGACAAGGATGAGGAAAGGGATGGAATTGGCTTAGTCTAAGGAGATAAGAGGCTATCAGAAAATGGACTATCTCACCTATGAGACTTTTTTATACAAACTTTATGGAAACCACTAAACAAATAATCAGAACAGAGACATAAATGATAAATAATGAGAACAATAATAGAGAACTACCAAACTGAATTTGTAGTCTGAAATACACGGGATGAGAAACAAGGGAAATGCAGAAGAACTGGAAAATGACTGATAAAATGACAGCATTAAGCTCGCATAGATCAATAATCACTCTAAATGGAAATGGATTAAATTCTCCAATCAAAAGACACAGAGTGGTGGGATAGATTAAAAAGCAAGGCTCAACAATATGTTGCCTCCAGGAAACACATCTCAGCTCTAAAGACAAACACAGACTTAGAGTGAAGGGATGGAAGATGATACTCAAAGCTAATGGCAAAGAAAAGAAAGCAGGTGTTGCCATACTTATGCCAGACAAAGTAGACTTCAAGGTAAGACAGTAATGAGAGACAAAGAGGGGCAGTATATAATGATCAAAGGGACACTCCATCAAGAACACGTAACACATAAATATATATGCACTCAACACAGGAGCACCAAAATATGTAAAGTAACTATTAATAAACCTAACAGGAAATATTAACAACAACAGAATAATAGTAGGGGGCCTTAACACTAAACTTACATCAATGGATAGATCATCTGGACAGAAAGTAACCAAGGAAATAGTGGACTTAAATGAAAAACCACACCAGATGGACTTAATAGATAAATATAAAACACTCTGTCCAAAAACAGGAGAATACACATTCTTCTCAAGTGCACATGGAACATTCTCAAGGATAGACCATATGCTGGGAAACAAGGCAAGCCTTAATAAATTTAAGAAGATTAAACCATATCAAGCATCTTTTCCAACCATAATGCCATGAAACTAGAAATCAACTACAAGAAAACAGCTGGGAAAATGACAAAGATGTGGAGATTAAACAACATGCTATTGAACAACTGTTAAAGAAACTAAAGGAGAAATAAAAAAATACCTTGAGTCAATGAAAATGAAAGTATGCCATACCAACACATATGAGATGGAGCAAAAGTGGTCCTAAGAGGGAAATTCATAGCAATACAAGCCCACCTTAACAAACAAGATAAATCTCAAATAAGCAATCTTATACTACTCTAAAAGAATTAGAAAAAGAACAAACAAAGCCCAAAGTCAGCAGAAGGAGGGAAATAATAAAAATTAGAGCAGAAACAAATGAAATAGAGACTAACATAACAGTAGAAAGGAGTAATGAAACTAAGAGCTGATTCTTTGAGAAGATAAACAAAACTGAGAAACCCTTAGCCAGACTCTCTCAGCTTTTTGCTGAGGAAGACTGGCCCTGAGTTAACATCCATGCCCATGTTCTTCTACTTTATATGTGGGATGCCTACCACAGCATGGCTTTTGCCAAGCAGTGCCATGTCTGCACCCAGGATCTGAACTGGCAACCCTGGGCTGCTGAGAAGCGGAAGGTGCGAACTTAACCACTCTGGCACTGGGCGGCCCTGGCAGTACATTCTTTAACATCAATCTTAGAAGGATTTTTTCAAAGAGCATGTCTACTGAGACAAGGGAAACAAAAGAAAAAATAAACAACTGGGACTTCATCAAACTGGAGAGTTTCTGCAAGGCAAAAGAAACAAGGAACAAAATGAAAACACAATCCACCAACTGGGAGAAAATATTTGCATATCATATATCTAACAAGGGTTAATCTCCAAAATATACAAAGAACTCATCCAACTCAACAACAACAACAAAAAAAACAACCTGATCAAAAAGGGGGCAGAGGATATGAACAGACATTTTTCCAAAGAAGATATACAGATGGCCAATGGGCACATGAAAAGATTTTCAACATCACTAGTCATCAGGGAAATGCAAATCAAAACTACACTAAGATATCACCTTATCACCTACACTAAGATATCACCTGCTAGAATGGCTATAATCACCAAGATAAAAACATAACAAATGTTGGAGAGGATGTGGAGAAAAGGGAGCCCTCATACACTGCTGGTGGGAATGCAAAGTGGTGCAGCCACTATGGGAAACAGTACCTAGATTTCTCAAAAAATTAAAAATAGAAATACCACATGATCCAGCTATCCTACTGCAGGATATTTATCCAAAGAACTTGAAATCAGTGATTCAAAGAGACTTCTGCACCCCTATGTTCATTGCAGCATTATTCACAGCAACCAAGATGTGGAAGCAATCCAAGCGTCCATCAACTGATGACTGAATAAAGAAGATGTGGTATATATATATACACAACAGAATACTACTCAGCAGTAAAGTAAGACAAAATCATCCTATTTGCAACATGGATGGAGCTTGAGGATGTTATCTTAAGCAAAATACGCCAAAGACAAACACCACATGATTTCACTCGTATGTGGAGGATAAACCAACACAGGGGCACAGAGAACAGTTTAGTGGTTTCCAGAGGGGAAGTGGATTGGGGTGTGGGCACAAGGGGTGAAGGTGTACAGATATATGGTGACTGACAAAAAATAATGTAAAGCTAGGGGCCAGCTCCGTGGCCGAGTGGTTCAGTTTGTGCGCTCCGCTGCGGTGGCCCAGGGTTTGGATCCTGGGCGCGGTTGTGGCACTGCTCGTCAGGCCACATTGAGGCGGCGTCCTACATCCCACAGCTAGAAGGACGTGCAACTAAGATATACAACTGTGTACAGGGGGGGTTTGGGGAGATAAAAGCAGAAAAAAAAAAAAAAGATTGGAAACAGTTGTTAGCCCAGGTGCCAATCTTTAAAAAAAAATGTGAAACTGAAACTTCACAATGTTATAAACTATTATGACCTCAAGAAAACAAAAAAATGAATTTTAAGAAAAACATTTGCAAAATAGCTTAATATTGAATCATAATTTATCAACCTTCCACTTTTTTTAGTTGCCTTTTCCACTGTGCCCAAAACTGAGTTTTCTCACACTTTCTTTTCCAATTCTGGAGAAGACCTTAATTTACCAGTGTGCTCTTAAAAGTCCGACCTAAGTCACTTTGCATTCCTGGACTGGCAATTGGAAGTGTAATAAACATAGTCCTAATTTTCATTTGCTTTTAAACATTATGGCAACTTCTGGTGGGAAATCTCTTTTTTTAAAAAAAAATATAAAATCCTTTGAGAGATCAAGTTTCACCTTGTGCCTTCCCTCTAAAGGCCATTTCCATTTTCATTGCTCTGACAAAAAATACACTTTTATCTTCCCTTTTCAAAATTTAAACAGACAATTACACCCACTACCATTACTAACCATACATTCACAAAAGAAAAGATCTTTTGTTTTGTTTCCCTGTACAATTGACATATTTTCTCAGTTGGTCTCCAGTTTCTACAACAGACATCTGGAGAGACCAAATAACTTGGTTGGCTCATACTCCTATTGATATAAAGGAAAGCTAAAAATGGGATTTTGATAGTTTAACATCTAGAGATCTTGCAGTCAGTTTAAAATCGAACTAAATTACTGTGTCATCTTAACTGTTAT
This sequence comes from Equus przewalskii, assembly GCF_037783145.1. Classification (NCBI taxonomy): domain Eukaryota; kingdom Metazoa; phylum Chordata; class Mammalia; order Perissodactyla; family Equidae; genus Equus; species Equus przewalskii. Next base: position 35,767,014 of record NC_091850.1, read on the forward strand.
TTTAAAATCCCCTTTAAGGTGATAAGCAATATCTTGTCTGAACTCTTCCCTTAGTACTTGGTGAAAATTTATAGCTGTCCATAGAGCGAATGGTATTCTTATACTTCACAAACTCTTCAATCTCAAGATTTCCAGAATAAACTTACCATCTTTCCTTCCACCCATCTTGGCCCCATCCTCCCCCACAGTATTTTTCATCACCTTTAAATGACGTTATTCACGAAGTCACTCAAATTTTTCCTGGAGGCCTTATTTAACTAATTCTTCATTCTCAATCCTAAACAGTTGCAACATCTGGTTAACTTTTTCCACTTCAAGTAACATTTACGTTGGATCTCAACATTTCTTATCTTGACTTATATAGTTTTTTCACTTTTTTCCCTATTTCTTCTTCAACTAAACACCAAATTAGTGAAAAGTTTGTCCTTTAGATAAGATAAGAAAGATAAGATAAGAAGATAAGAAAATCTTCTCCTACTCCATGTCTTTCTCTCCCTCCTCCTCCTTCTCCAACATAAATGTGATCATATCCCCACTACTTGAATAACTTGGATGGATCTCATTTATTGCAGATTAAATCTAAACTCTTCGTCGTAGCATTAAGGTTTTTTTTTTTTAACCTATTGTACTTTTCTTGTCTCATCTCATGCACCAGCTTCTTAATGCCATGTGATCACAATGACCCAAAACTGTGATTTATATCCATTAATCCAGCCCTCTGTTTTGGAGGCTTTCTTGAACGAAGATCAATGACACACCCTTTTGCTTGCTGGGTTTGGTAAATTTTTTTTTTTTTTTTGAGGAAGATTAGTCCTGAGCTAACATCTGCTGCCAATCCTCCTCTTTTTGCTGAGGAAGACTGGCCCTGAGCTAACATCCATGCCCACCTTCCCCTACTTTATATGTGGGACGCCTACCACAGTATGGCTTGCTAAGCGGTGCCATGTCCGCACCCGGGATCTGAACCGGCGAATCCCGGCCCACTGAAGCAGAACATGAGCACTTATCCACGACACGGGGCTGGCCCCTGGTAAATAATTTTTTAAAGAAATAATTGAATAATATTCATTACTCCAGGAGGCCTATATTGCCAAATGATTTTCAACAGACTTTATTTTATTCTCAAATTAAAATTAAGAATATTCTGACATTGTCATCTGATTCTCAGCTTCTTCCTTGATATTTTGCAAAAATTTGAACAGTAGAGTTATCCCCTTCACCCACAATTTCTTAGGCCAAGTGAACAAAAGTAAGTTTGAAAGTCTCTTGAGCAAAATGGCTTTAATTATCTTTCGAATAAATATGTTTGATGAGAGAGACATTCGTTTACAATTTTATATATTGGAGCCTGAGAGATAGGTGTCCTCTATTCTAATAACAGAAATATTATTTGCTACATCGTGACATTTGACATGTCTAATTTCAAGTTTTTCTTTTCTTTTCTTTTTTTTGAGGAAGATTAGCCCTGAGCTAAGGGCTGCTAATCCTCCTCTTTTCGTGAGGAAGACTGGCCCTGAGCTAACATCTGTGTCCATCTTCCTCTACTTTATATGTGGGACGCCTACCACAGCACGGCTTGCCAAGCGATGCCATGTCCGCACCTGGGATCCCAACCAGCAAACCCCGGGCCGCCGATAAGCAGAACGTGCACCCTCAACCACTGCTCCACCGGGCCGGCCCTCAAGTTCGTCTTTAAAAACTTCATATTTGAGTTTTCTTGTTCACTTCTCTTGTTCACTCAGGCATTTTTTTCTTATTTCTTACTCACTTATTCTTATTCAAGTTATGTAAAATTTCTCTGAGGAAAGAAATGGCCTAAACCATGTGGTACCTTAGTCTCCTAGTGTTAGTATATCCGTACTATCACTAGGAAGGGAGGGTTATTATGTGGCAAGTGGCCAGGAATCTAAGGTTTTTCTTTATTTTTTTTTAGGAACAGGGGTGTTGTAGGAAGAATTTGCCTCCTGTTACTTTCAGCCCATGGTATTATGCTTGTGACTATGTTATGCCACACGGCGAAAGGAATATTGCAGAAGTAATTAAGGTTAGTAATTTATTTACCTTAGGTAGGAAACTATCCTGAATTATCTTGGTGGACTCAATATAATTACTTGAGGTATTAAGAACAGGGAATATTTTTTGGCTGGTGACAGAAGAAGAAATCAAAGAGATTCCAAGTTTAAGAGAGAATTAATCTGACACGGCTAGAGGCAGCCCCATGGATATCATGAGCAGGAATGAGGTCAGCATCTAGGAGAAAAGACTGGCCCCCTGACTAACAAACGGGAAGAAACAGGGCCATCTGTTCTATACCTACAAGGACCTAAATTTGGCCAACAACCTGAATGAGCTTGGGAGCAGACTCTTCTCCAGGGCTCTGGTAGAGAATAAAATCCTGCTGACACTTCGATTTCAGCTTTGTGAGACCCTAAGCGGAGGACCAGTTGAGGTCACCCAGGCATCTGATTTAGAGAAGTTGTTAGGAAATGACAAATTTGTTTAGTTTTAAACTGCTAAGTATGCAGTAATTTGTCAAAGGAACGACATAAAATTAATACAACATGTTTTCTCATTCCTTGCATTGTTCATTATCACTATATCTGCCTACCAAAATAATATTTATTTTAAGGTCCAACTCAACTGTCATATACTTGATCTGTCCATTCTGATGAGTTGTTGTTCCTGTGTTACCAGTCTTGTGTACTTGTATAATACTTCTGCATACTTGTATTTCTCACAAACTTCTGACATTAGAGATGGTTCTGTAATCATCTATTTATTTCATATGTCTCTCCCATTTGGTACCTAATGCAGTTTCTGATACATCACAGACTTTCCAAATATGTAAAATGTTGACATAAAATGAGTTCACATATTTATCGATTCAGTTCTTCCTTTTCTTCCACATTTTCTAGATATCTTCTTCTGTTTCATCTACTAATCTTTACTGAGGGCTTATTCTGGACCAGACGATATGTCCCAGAGGGGAAGCCCATGAACAGCACAAGAAGTTTTTTTGCCCTGATTAGAATTTCGGTTAAGTTCCTGTTGAGAAGATCCAATTACCAGATAAATGAAAATGATAATTTCAGACAAGATGATCAATCAGCTGGTGTGATGAAAAAGTAGGAGGGGAAACTTTGATTGGGAGTAGGGTAGGCGTTTCCAAGGATCTAACCTTGAAGCTGAGACTAGGTGTTCTTAAGGAGCCAACACGTGAAGATCTGAGCAGAGTGCTCCAAGCTCAGGGAATAATAATTGTAAAATGAAGTTGAGAATAAGCTTGAAATGAATGCTTGAAGAAGAGACTTTCTTAGTAGTATGCAAGCCCTATGCCAGAAAGAAGCCACAGCAGCCTTTCTCAAACTTCCAGTTATAAAATAAATGTCAATAGACTTTAAAAGGAGTAATTATCTCTGGTTTATCTTTGTGCCAACAAGGCCTAACATAGAGATTGGGATCTAGAATATTTGAACTAAAGTAATTGGATTCTAAATGGAATCAATATAAAAGAGACAAAATAGTCTGCTATATCTGTTTGCCAATATCATGCCCCCATCAGAGAGTTTTGTGATATAAACACAGAGCCCACATGATTTTGTTTTTATATACAAAGTTTCTGTAGCATTTTTAGTGTTTTTTTGAGTTACAGAAAAAAAAGATCAATAAGTCTTAATCAATATATTATCTCCAAAATTGCCTTATAATCACATTTGTTTCTGAAAAAAGTATGCCTCTATTCATAATTGTAAAAAATATTTGAATGTGTTACACTAGGACAATTAAACTTAAATACTCTAGAATGTGACACTAAGTAGGTTTGTTCTGATCTGACCGGGGCTTCAATTTCCTCATGTACAATTCATGGCATTTGAAGAAAGTACTCTCCGTTCTTCTTTCAGCTCTACAAGCGTGTGCTTCTTTTACCACATTTAGCAATAAGTAACTTTTTAACTATATGCACATATATACGATAACATAAAAATGCTGCATTCTTCAAAGAATTGTTTATTTAAAAGGGCTACTTTGGAGTGTTTAAAAGGAAATTGAGAATCTCAGATTTCAACCATCCATCCACAGTAAGAATTTTGACCTTTTTGAGTTATTTGTATATTCAAAGCTATAAGTCTATGAATACTTGACAAAAGCGATGACTTGAGAAACTCACCTTTAGCACATGTTTGACTATTGAAAATTACAATACTTCCATCCAAAAAATATATTAATTGCATGGTCTGGAGGAGCCAATCACAAGAAATTAAGGTAGCAATTGTACACTTTAAGATAGCCACATGTTTTCCTCCTGTATGTACATTTGTCTCCCCGACAATTTATTCATATATTCTGCCTTACAGTTTTCTTTTACTACGAAACGTAAGGCTTTTGACTTTGGTGGCAGAAACCTCCAGGGAACAGGAATACAATGATTCAAAAACTTAACCTAAGGAGATAATTTCATCCCCTGACTTGCAGCTGTCACATTTTCCTCTTAGAGATAGACCATGTAACTTTTTACAAAGTGAATATTTCTGGATTCATCCTCTCCATCATCATTTGGTCTTCTCTCTTGTTTGAAGTTCTTGGGATAGTTAAAAGGGTGAAAACGCCCACGTTCCAATCATTTCTGCCTCACATTTGCTGTAATTCTGCCACTGTGAAAACTTTCGTCTCAGTTTCAAATTTTACCTCTTCAGTCTCCAGCGGGTTGATGTAGAACAGTGTGCACCACACGCTGAATGCCAAGGCTTCATTTGGCATAGCTGCCAACTGGAGACATACGGCATTTCACCCCAACCTGGACTCACAGCTTCCATTTCACTCCTCATACACTTTCTGCCTAAGCATTAAAGAATGCTCCAAATCAATTAGTCAATAAATATGTATATCTCTTGGGTTCCTGCAGATCAATGGCAAGTCATCCATTTTTGTCTTCTTTTTATTTCCTTCCTTTGTTCCTTCATTCGTTCGTTCCTTCTTCCTTTTCTGTTTTCCCCTCATTTTTATTAGCAAAAACAAGGGCATCATGGGGGCTGGCCCAGGGGCACAGCAGTTAATTTCAGTTCTGTTTTGGCGACCTGGGGTTCGCCAGTTTGAATCCTAGGTGCGGACCTACGCATCACTTGTCAAGTCATGCTGAGGCAGACGTGCCACATATAAAGTGGAGGAAGATGGGCACGGATGTTAGCTCAGAGCCAGTCTTCCTCAGCAACAACAACAACAAAAAAGGAGGATTGGTGGCAGATGTTAGCTCAGGGCTAATCTTCCTCAAAAACAAAAAACAAAGGAATCACTTTTTGATTTTACTTTTCCTAGAAATAGCTGCTTACTTTCCTATTTCCTCTTAGAAAACTTATTACCAAACTTTTATTATTAGTGTGAAAAAAAGTTTTGTGCAATATTTTAATTTTCAATATTGCCTTTTAAAGTATTGACAAGTGGATTCAATCTGCTAACATATGACTATTAAACCCAAGTTTTCAGCTCCCAGAAAGTATACCACATGTAAAAATAAGCACTCAAGAATAGTAAGAAGAGAGTCACTACTGATAATATATGCCAACAAATTTTTACAGTACAAAATCCAGAGTGTCCCTTTATGTTACAGCTAGGTCTGAAGCTTAGTTATTCCTTTATGGATAACTGTATTTTCTGATTCCTAAAGTGAAATAAATGAACTGGAAAATATAATCATGCATTCATTTTCGAAAGAAATTTTAAAATTATAGAAATTAAAATCACACTAGTTGTGCAGTTAACAATTTACTTCTGTTGCATAACTATTGGTGCCTTGGTTAAGAGCAAGTACTCTGGAACTAGACCCTGGTGTTGAAACCCCAGTTTCAGGATGTAAAGGCATAAACTATTGTACAATTTAGTAAGCTTCTCATTATCTCAGTTTCTGTTTCTGAGAATTGGGAATAGTAACAATAATTACACACATACATACATAGTGAATAGGAGATTATCAGATATAGATTTGTGCATGTATATTTTTTTCTCATCAACACTGGGCAGATGAGATCAACATCAGTTTATTAGCCACATATGTTCATGGCCTGAGGGAGAAGGACCCTGCTCCTTACAAGGGCACTCAGGGCTTTCATTTGGGAATAGTGTGAACAAGCAGGGGATGTGGAAGGCAGACTTTGCAGTAACAAGAGTGTGAAGTGGGCCCTGATCCCTGCAGGAGGCCGTGATTGACTTTGAAGAATCTAATGGGCTGGCTGGGACGTGAAATCCATTAGGGTCAAGACCAGGTAAAATGCAAGACTAAGAATTGCCTGTCTACCTGACAGGGCAAAAACCTGGGCGAGGAGCATATGCTAAGAATTTGAGTGTGCAGAGCATTGTTAGTGATCAGCATATATGGAATGCGGAGAGGGAGTAAGATTAGGCAGCGAGAGAAGTCAAATTGTGCTATGAGCCCAACAAAATCTTTCTCTAGCCCACCCAGACCTCTGTGGCACACATAGTCCATCAGAACTTTCCCACGGTGGGCCAGCACCGGGGTGATTTACACTCCTGCTGCAGTCTGTCTTTGGATATGGGTCACTCCAGGAAGGATGTGCCCTTGGTGAAGTCAGCTCTCTGCAGCTGAGGCAAACCCTAAAGGCATTAATAGCAGCCTGGGGACCACACTTACACCTGGACAGCAAGCCCTTCCTTGTAGGGTGAACTGGGTGCAACTCTGTGTCCAACAGTCTATTCCTTACACCACTTGGATCCACTTCACATATTTGGGACCAGTTCCCTCAAGATTCCACAGAGCCTCTGTTCCTTGAGGAAACTTAAGAGAGGAGAGCTAGTAGTATGACTACAGCTTCCAGCTTCTGCAGCTGTTCGAAGGGACTTACTGGATACTCATCAGCTCCCTCGGCTACTGCTCATCCTCAGACTCCCTTCACCATCAGTTACCACTTCTGATCGATGATGACTTACTTACAAATGTGACCTGAATCTTATTTATTGTTGCTACATTTAAATCAAATTAAAATGTATGCAGATGAGAAAGAATATGTTACTTTAAAAAATTGGTCTACAAACATCTACACATATATTTACCAGAATTCAAAGTTTTATTCAGGCATTAAAGAAAAATGGAGAAAATGGGGAAATAATCTTTAACGCAAAGAAGGAATGGTAGAAAGAAAGAAGGAAAGAGGAAAGAAGGACCATCAGATATCCCATGCCTTCAGAACATTAATGTATTGAAGCTTAAAATGTTTCGGGTGGTTGAGTTTCTTTCCCACCGCTAAAAATTGCCTGAGCAATATGCATAATGTGTAGGCATTATGTCACATACTCATCACAAGTTTTGGCATATTTTATATCCTGCTTTACAAAATAAACTAAACATGGAAATGAAACTACAAAGTGACACTTAAGCTTTTTGATCTGGGCATTAAATTCTCAGAAAAAGTGATTTCGTTTTCTTAATAGAAGACTGCTCATTACATAAGGTCAAGCTGAGAAGCGTCGGTGTAGTTTTTTCATCCTCAGAGCTATATTACAGCATTCCACTGACAGTAAAGTATCTCCTGCTGTGACAAGTCTTGATCTCATTCTTCCTTTAGGACTCCTAACAAGCCAAACTGTAGCTTCCTAAACTATTCAGTGGGAGCAGTGGTTTGTCAGAACTATAAGTTAACAAGAAATTTCCTTCCATTCTTCCTTGGGAAAATAAAACACAATTAACATTCTCCATGTATTTAGTGATTGCGTAACTGCTTTATCAGCTAAATGACTGAATGTTCCAAGAATTGAAGCCAAGATTCTTTTTCATTTTACTTAAGTGTATATATATATATATGTATATATATATGTTTTTGTCTAAGGAAAAGAATAATCAATATTTTCATACATGATAAAATAAAACAGAGGGGATATAAGCAAAATTGAAAAAGTTTCATAGCTTTAAATCTATCATGAAATGATATTTTAGTGGACAGTTTTAAATTTATTCTTACACACAAGTGTATATGAAATGAAACAGTCTGCCGAAATAATAAGAAAGCAGGAAATATGTTTAAATGTCTCTCTATTTCTGACTCATGTCATGCTTTTACGAAAATCATAAATAAATATAGTGATGGAAAGCAGAGAAGATATAGTGTATTGTTGATGAGTTATTTAGGATATTAAGTAAAAGAAGTTTACAGATAATGATAATAATAGTTTTTAAAATATAATTATTGACAACATTTGGTCTAAGGAATCGCTATAAAAATAAGAATACAAATGTGTGGAACACTAGAAATTACTGCGTTACATAATAAGTAAATAAATATTTGACCTGCTTAAAGAAAATTGCAGTTTGTGATGGAAATCCATTCTTGAATGGCATATTTCAATTTTCCTCAAATTTTACAGTAATATGGTACATTTTCATATTCAAATTTGGGAACAAACCAGTATTAACCTAAACTTTTTTGAAATGGCATTGTGTATGTAGCGAAATCTATTCAGTTGGTATTTAGGAAGAGGTTATTCAGCGGTTAATGGAGCCAAATGTAGAAATGAAGTAATATCAAGTGGATTGTTTAATGCTTTCAGTCAGACTTTAGGCAGCAGCAGTCTAAATCATATTAGAAAGAAAATAGTCCACTTTTAAAAAGTGAAAATTGAAGGGAAAAAAAGATTCCATGATCATAAGCAAACACAAAAAACGTCTGAAGCATATAATGTCATTCAAAGCTTTCATTTATTTTTAAACTGTTTTCTTCTTGTCCTTATGTGAAAATGTCTGTCTCTGCCTTATAGTCACAAAACATAGTTGTTAAATTATCAGTTTCTCTATCATTGGAAATCACATTTTGAATAATACATTTCTATCCTTTGAATAAAAACTTCCTATTAGGGGCTGGCCCCATGGCCGAGGTCACATGCTCCGCTTTGGCATCCCAGGGTTTTGCTGGTTCTGATCCTGGGCATGGACATGGCACCACTCGTCAGGCCACCCTGAGATGATGTCCTGTGTGCCATAACTAGAAGGACCCACAACTAAAAAAACAATATACAACTGTGTACTGGGAGGATTTGGGGAGAAAAAGCAAACAGAAAAAAAAAGATAGGCAACAGTTGTTAGCTCAGGTGCCAATCTTTAAAAACAACAACAACAACTTCCTATTAATGTTACATTTACTGTAAAGACATAGTAACATCACACACTGCTTTGTCTTCATCCCAGGCAGAAAGTCCCAGGACTGATAAGAGTATATTCATTTAGTTGAGCTATGAAAATTTTCCAAATATTTATGCATTAGGGTAAACAAATTTCCTTTTTTAATATAAGGGCTTGTAATTCAACTTTGACCTCAACATAATGGAATAAATTTCGTATATCTCAAACAAATAAAAATCAGAAAATCAAATTTTTCCTAACTGAAGAGTTCATAAGAAGAGAGCATTCCTTGTCAATCACCCAAACAAATGTTTGGCGCAAGAAATAGACTAGCCACCCATAGACTGAGATTTATTCACAGTGTCTCGTGTAAATTTTTTGTTTGTTTTGGCAAGTAAACATCAAAAAACAAATCTTGAACTAAATATCACTTAAATTGACTATAAAAATTCCAAATAGCCTAAATTCCACAGAAGGATGATAAAAGATTAATGCAATCTCTTCATGGATAAAGGTGTATCCATATTTCAGAGTAGGTCAGAAGACTTCCACAGTTAGTGCCATGAGCTGTATGAAATTGTCACTAACACAAATTTTACACAGTGTCTCATCCACACAGTCACATATAATGCTTTAGGCATCTCATTTATACATATGGGAAAATTGGAAACACTATTTTCAACTGCTATATGGCTGATTTTTCTAGTAATTCCTCATGAATGTTCACATTTCTTATTTGATGGAATTCCTAAATACAATATCTGTCTTTTGGTGCATTTCCATTTTAATACAAAATCTTTTTGTAACATTAGCAAAATTTTAACATTTCCTAGATTAAAAAATGAAAATATTGTTTATTTAAAGAAGAGAATTTTTTATAACACCATCAAGTTTTTGTAACTTTTATTTTTCATTTTATAGTATCTATGCTGAAAGTTACTTGATGTATGCAATCTGTGTCTCATAATTCTTTTGATATACACATACAGACATACCTAAGACATATTGCGGGTTTGGTTCCAGACCACTGCAATAAAGTGAATATCACATTAAAGCCAGTCACACAAGTTTTTTGGTTTCCCAGTGCACAAAAATGTTATGTTTACACTATACTGTAGTCTATTAAGTGTGCAAAAGCATTATGTCTGAAAAAAATGTATACACTTTAATTTAAAAATACTTTATTGCTAAAAAATGCTAAAAAATGCTAACCATCATCTGAGCCTTCAGCAAGTCATAATCTTTTTGCCGGTGAAGGGTTTGGCCTTGACTTTGGTGGCTGCTGACTGATTGGGGTGGTGGTTGCGGAAGGTTGGGGTGGCTGTGGCATTTTCTTAAAATAACACGACATGAAGTTTGCCACACTGATTGACTCTTCCTTTCTCAAACAATTTCTCTGTAGCATGCGATGCTGTTTGAGAACATTTTACCCACAGTAGAACTTCTTTCAAAATTGAAATTTTGAATCCTCTCAAACCCTGCCACTGCTTCTGCAGCTAAGTTTACATAATATTCTAAATCTTTTGTTGTCATTTCAACAATTTCGCAGCATCTTCACCAGGAGTAGATTCTATCTCAAGAACTCACTTTCTTTGCTCATCCTAAGAAGCAACTCCTCATCCCTTAAAGTTTTATCATGAGATTGCAGCAATTCAATCACATCTTCAGCCTCCACTTCTAATTCTAATTCTCTTGCTATTTCCAGCACATCTCACTTACTTCTTGAACTGACGTCGTAAACTCCTCAAAGTCGTTCATGAGCATTGGAATCAACTTCTTCCAAACTACTGTGAGAGTTGATATTTTGACTTCTTCTCATGAATCACAAATGTTCTTAATGGCATCTAGAATGGTCAATACTTTCCAGAAAGTTTTCAACTTACTTTGCCCAATCCATGACAGGCATCACTGTCTATGGCAGCTATAGCCCTACAAAATGTGCTTCTTAAATAATAAGACTTGAAAGTTGAAATTACTCCTTGATCCATGGGCTGCAGAATGGAAGCTATGTTATCAGGCATGAAAACAACATTAATCTCGTTATGCATCTCCATAAGACTAGTTGGGTGACCAGATGCATTGTCAAGGAGCAGTAATACTTTAAAAGGAATCTTTTTTTCTGAACAGTAGGTCTCAATAGTGGGCTTGAAATATTCAGTAAACGATGTTGTAAATAGATGTGCTGTCATCCAGGCTTTGTTGTTGCATTTATAGAGCACAGGCAGAGTAGATTTAGCATAATTCTTAGGAGTTCTAGAATTTTCAGAATGCTAAATGAGCATTGGCTTTAACTTAAATTCAACAGCTGCATTAACCCCTAACAAGGGAGTCACCCTGTCTTTTGAAGGTTTGAAGGCAGGCGTTGACTTCTCCTCCCCAGTTATGGAAGTCCTAGATGGCATCTTCTTCCAACAGAACACTGTCTTGTCTACATTGAAAATCTGTTGTTTAGTGTGGCCACCTTCATTAATGATCTTAGCTAGATCTTCTGAATAATTTGCTAAAGCTTCTACATTAACACTTGCTTCTTCATCTTCTTCTTTTATGTTATGAAAATGACTTCTTTCCCTAAGCCTCATGAGCCACCCTCTGCTAGCTTAAAACTTTTCTTCTGCAGCTTCCTCACCTCTCTCAGCCTTCTAGAATTGAGGAGAGTTAGGGCCTTGCTCTGGCCTAGGCCTGCTGATCTTCTATCCAGACCACTAAAACTTTCTCCATAGCAGCAATAAGGCTGTTTCATTTTCTTACCATTTGTGTGTTCACTGGAGTAGCACTTTTAATTTCCTTCAAGAACTTTTCTTGTGCATTCATAACTTGGTTAATTATTTGGTGCAAGAGGCCTAGCTTTCAGCCTATCTCAGTTTTCAACATGCCTTCCTCACTGAGCTCAATTAGCTTTTGATTTAAAATGAGAGACGTGTGACTCTTCCTTACACTTATCCTTACACTTGAACACTTAGAGGCCATTGTATGGTTATTAAGTGGCCTAATTTCAATATTGTTGTGTCTCAGGGAATAGGGAGGCCTGAGGAGAGGGAGAGAGATGGAGGAATGGTAGGTCAGGGGAGCAGTCAGAGCATACATTTGTGGATTAAGTTCGTCATCTTCTATAGGCATGGTTTTTGGTGCCCCAAAATATTTGCAATAGTAACAAGGAAGATCGCTGATCACAGAGCACCATAACAAACATAATAATAATGAAAAAGTTTGAAATATTGTGAGACTACCGAATTGCAACACAGAAACATGAAGCGAGCAAGTACTGTTAAGAAAAATGGCTCCAATAGACTTGTTTGATGCAGGGTTGCCACAAACCTTCAATTTGTAAAAAATGCAATATCTGCAAAGCACAGTAGAGTGAAGTGCAATAAAACGAGGTATGCAAATATATATCTCTGACATCACATTTTATAGAATGAAATTTTTTCTTTGGTTATACATTTATAAACACCCAGTGCCATTTGGAGATAAAGTAGGTAGTGAAATATTACATTAAGAGATTATGTGTGTCTTTAAAGTCCATCTATAAAATAAATAATTAACTTAGCATATGATATTTTATCTGTGTGAGTGTATAATATGCAGCCCATAATTTATTTTGTGTCTTTTATTCCAGTTTAATGTATACAAATAAATTGAATGTATTATTCTAATTAATAAGAGATATATTTCCTATTACTTCATTATTAATGGTTCAATTCAAAATAATACTTTCTTCAAAACTAAGTAGCTAACTTCAGATGATGTTTTTTATATGTGAGTCTTACCAAAGTCACTTCTTAAAAGCAAGAATAGTCACGGCACAAGTATTGAATGCCTCATACTTAAAAGCTTTCCAAAGCAGAGTTATGCTCATCTAACCTCATTTTATTTTACAATCTAAAAGAGAAGCAGATAAAGGATAAAAATCCTAGTTCAATAAATTGCTAATCATGTGGTATTCATCATTCAATTACTTTACTTTTAATGTAAAAATAAAAATTACCCTTAATCATTGTTTCAGGCTATATTTATAACTGGTTTTGTTTCATTAAATTAAATGATTTCAGAAATATCAATTCTGATATGGAATGGAAAGTCCTAAGACAGCATCATGTAGATATTTCTCTTGTTTGGCTTAACACAGCTAAATTAACTGCCCTCCACTCACACTTTGTTCTAAACCAGTCCCAAATATTTCTGCCTGTCTACCCTCCTTCAAGCTATTCTCCTGACAATGATTCCTTTCCTGGAGGTGTTTTCTTACTACTTTTTGAAATTATTAAACCTTCTTACAATGAGCATATGTTTTATAATTTTAAAAAAATGTATCCTAAGACTAGGAAATGCAATACTCTTTTAGAGATGGCCAAGGCTTCCCTCGCCACCTGTGCCTGAAATGCTCCCCCACCCCCACTCTCCCCAGGCCCTCCCCTCTCCAGCACTGCTAGAGTATTTCATCTGTACATAAAAACATTCTTAAGTTCTTCTTACCTTACCAAATAAAACCCACCCTCTATTTACAGTTCCTACTTGATATAAATTATTCTTTGTTTTATTTTATACATTCTTTCTTTTGGAAAAATTATTTTATTGTATATGAAGTTTCTTAAAAATGGAAATACAGTTGATGAATTTTATCTGATATTCTAGCTTTATTCTGATACCACATAAAGGAAATTTAAAGTTAAAGTTATTTTGAAAGGTCAAAACTAAAAGCATTTCCTGTAAATTCAGCACAAATGTAGAATGCCCTTGATTTATTGAAAATGAATCCTTTCTTTTTTAAAGAAAGCAGCAGTACTCTTTAGCCACTCAAGATAAGTGTTTGAGGATGTGGCCTTCAGTATTTAAATTCAAGAAGCTTATATATATATGTAGATGTGAAATCTAAGCATATTGAATCATTCAACTATGCCAAAGACAAAATAGAAAACACTATGAAAAATTGTACATTAAGCATCAGCCAGCAGCTTATACACATTCAAACTTATAACCTCTTACAACATCAGACTTAGGGTTATTCAGCTAATGTCCAGATTACTCAGGATATTTTCGAATACTACAATCCCAGCTCTCTCTCTCTTAATTTTTGCTTACAAGAAATATCATAAAATTCCACTTGAAAGGTTTCATTGCATGGTAGTTGAATATCTCCTCTCTTTCTTCCTCGCTCTCTATCCTTTATCTATTTCTCTACATAGTTATTCGTTGAGCATTCTTCATATTTGTAATGTTTTTTGTTGTACCCTATTATTTATTGCTATTTTAATTTGAAAAGCTAAGCTGTAACTTGGCCAGAGGAAAAACAGAGGCATCAATGCCAGGAGAGTATTGTGGGCTATGGCAGAGACGTGATGATGTGGAACCTAGTGAATCCAAAAGAACATCTACAATAATTGAGACCTTAAGTGAGGTAATATACTTAATTGACACAGGCTTTTAGCTTCAGAATATATCCTGATAATCCATAGTGAAGAAGCCAAAGCATGATGCGTGCACAGTACCTGCAGCTCACCTATGAGCTGAAGAGTAAACATAGGATAATTTCCTTAGGTTATGTAACAAGATATGGCCTATGATACTGCTTGAAAAATACCTACTTACATCTTGCTATATTTTGCTATTATTTATAATTTAAAGTGATTTTGGACATTTTGGTATTATTTATAATTTAAGGTGATAGGTCATTTTCAATAACATTTTGACAATAAAGTGATGCTGAGAATTGATCAAGGGCTTTATTTAATATATAATTTTTAACAATGACTCTTCATCTAGTCCTAAAGAAAACAGGCCAAACTGTACATCCTTCTAACATTAGTTAAGCATATTTAATGATCTCTTGCTCTGCTCCATTATCATCTCACTTCATGTTCACAATACCTTAGTGTAGTTATTTCATGAACATTTTACAGATGAAGGATCTGTAATTTAAAGGGTTAAATTGCTGCAGTAGATCATGCAATTAGAAAGTGGTTAAGCTTGAATACAAACCAACTCTCATTAAAATGCAACTGTGGGATTGGTGATTATTTAATATACATTAAAAACATCTAAATTTTAATTGGACATTTTATTAAAAAAGTACTTTTTAAGCAATAGATGAACAGATAATGATAGCCAAAGAGTCCAAAAATAATTCTGATTTTTAAAATGATGATATAGTATGCTATTTTCATAGGGAAAAGTAGGAAATACATTTAAAATATAAGAATAATTTTTAGGCATGAATCCATCTGTGGGGATACATTTTTAATTTTCAGATTTTAGCTAAAACCAATATTTAGGTAGTATCCTTTTCCTATTTCCTTGACAAGCTGGGCTTCAGCACACTGAGATGGAATTGGGAAGAGAATTTAAGAATTCCATTGTGGACCCAGAGATTAGGTGTCAATTGTCCTTGTGGAAATAAAACCAGAGCTAAATAAAATCAAGCAACAACAAAAACAGAAAAAAGATCACTCAAAGGAGTCATCTGCCTAAACCAGAAAAAGAACATTTCAATCCCTTGAATTGAAAGAGATATATGGAAAATTTACATTAAAAAGAGGTAGGGGGGGAGAGGAGTGCAAAGCCAGGGGATATTCTGCAAAAACGGGTGGTAGCTCTTGCTGATTTTTGAATTGCTAAACCATACCACACATCACTTCTACACAGATCCCGACTTCTATTGGCATGGGATCCATGTTCTCTCTGTTTGTGGGTAGAAGTTGACAGAGCACTCTGGAGTACATCTTTTCAACAAAATGATGCACGCAATTGTACTGTTGAATGGTAGAATTCACAGCTTCATAAATTTCAAACAAGCACGTTACCACTGTTACAATCCATTACAATCCAGAATTTAATGGATGCATTTCTGCCTCTTGATATCTACTTAAACATCACTAACCTTAAGAATGCTTTAAGCTACCGTGGGAGTTCAATTCCAGCTTGACGCAAACCCTTACAGTATGTGAGCATATATTTTCATTGTCTCCTGGGTCTCCTGATCTCCTGCTTTCATCTACCTTTATACACTTCATTGACCTGAACTTAAATCTCAGCTCCACTTTCAATTTCAAGAAAAAATAAAAATCACTCAAAGGACGAATTTGTGCATTCAGTAGATTTCAGTGGTTTGCCAAAGGAGCTCTAACTTTTTTCCATCTCTATTATATAGAGCAATTCAACTCTTCCCAACTTCAGCTCAAGGAAGAAAAGGGTTACCTGTTGAACAGGAAATATCTTCCGACGAAGACCATCTGATGTGATGCTTATGCATCCAGGTTTGCTGAGGATGGTCTCGTTAATTCCCAGGTGGGAGGGCATATGGGAGAACAAGGAAAGACAGAAAGGTAGAGCGTGTAGAGAAAGGTAGTCTCACACTTACAGCAAAGGGTCAAAGGTAACCATCTTTCAGGTTCTAACACATCTGTGTTTGGCACATCTGGAAAAGAGCCAGACTGCGATGCCTACTAAGATACACTTATTCCAGGTGAAGTACCGTTCAGCTCACTCCTTGTGCTCAAACACCAGTATGACATCTTGCAAGTTTTAGCAAGTGTCTCAGAGCCTTGCTGGGGACTAATGAACTGCTAGTGTATCAATTATAGTATTACCTTCACAAACGTATTGGGCATGAAGCACGCAGTTATTACTAAAGGGAGTGTTCCAGGTGAAGATGTAAGGTGAATTGTAAGTAGATGTAAGGAAGGATGGTAAGTGGATGAACAGTGTTTTTAATAGGAGGAGAAAAATTGGAAAAGTTTATTGGCTTTTTAGTTTAATTTACATTATTTAGGTATGTTTTTCAAAAGTAGGTACTCAAATAATTTTAAATTTTAATTATTACTGTTTGAAACAATTGATGATAAATGGGTGCAAAAGACAGGGAGCCAGACTTGCTCTCTGGTTTCATGGGTGATGGCCTGCAAGGAGCTGCCAGATTGAATATGAAGCCACCAAAAGCCAATGAGAACCTCCTTAATTCTCTAAAAGTTCACAATAGATTTTTTAGGGGGTTTTACAGTGCAAATATATTTTGATGTACACATAGATTGCTGGGCTATCTATCATGAATTCTACACAGATCAAGACTGCCTCTACATGTGTTAACATCACATTGGAGCTATTTTGTGCATGTTTCACTGGCGATGCTTGCTTTTTTCTTCAAATTGTAAATACGGCTGTAGAGATTAAGTATTTGAATTTGATTAATTTAAGGAGACTCTCCCGCCTCCTTCATTGTCTGATACTCTGGTTTCAGAGGTAAGTTACTTATTTGTGAATTTTTCTGCTGGTACACAGATATGGTTAAATGATCTACATGTGCTGATTCTCAGATAGAAGCAAGATATGTCTGTGTCTACAATTGTCTATGCCAGATCTTTATCAAGTCTGACTAATCTAGATAGATCTAAAACACTTGGGCTGCAGAATTTTAGGTCACCTGTTCTATCTTTGGTAATTAGATTTTAGAGATGCGCTGTTCAACTGGAGTATTTAGCTGCCTGGTACTAGCCGTGCAGCTTCTTAAGATGTGGCAGCTGTTCAAAGCCAGAGTTGCTGATGCACCAATCATGGGATGGTGAACCTTTGCAAGATCGTTCCTATAACCCTCAAAGTTGGCATCTATGAAATCAGTTCTCATTCTGAGAATATATATTTGATTTGCAAAATGATTATTGTCCTACATTTGCAGATTGCTGGGTGAAGTTATTGAAGCTGCTACTGACAAAGTACAGGGACTCCAAGGTATGCACAGGTTTTCACAAGTACTTAGATCAAGTCAGAGAGCCTTAAGGTATTAAGGGTCGTGACTACTTCTTCATGCTGTCTTCCACACATAATTTTTATACTCCACGGCCCAGAATAAAGGTAATTCTTTTCTTTGCCTGAAATACTTCCTGAATAACCCTAGTCAGAATTCATTAACCTCCACTCTACGATTCACTCTCTATATACTGTGTGTTTACATTGCTACCATAGTTCTTATCACTTCTTACTGGTATAATTATTTGATATACTGGCCTCCTTTGGCCCTCCCATTCGGCAACTAACAGGAATTTACTAAACCATCAACAACCACAAACTGTTACTTTCCAAATTAGAGTAATATTGCAATCTGGTTTCCAACTGCTTCTAATTTAAAAGGGCAAATTTATTGTTTATATGTGATACACATCTGAAAATGAAATTAAACAGTTATAACTCAATTGTAAAATATAAATATACCATGATTTATACAGAATAGTGTATTACATTTAGTAGATGCTATTAAACAAAAATGCGAGTAATCTTCTGGGTGCATGATAATTTAGATTGCTTTTCCTTTTGGCAATCTTTGCCTTTGGATATATACAATGGAAATGTTCTAAAACTAGCTGATACTCATTCAATAATTTTTAAAGGAGAAAAAGAGACTTCTGAAAGTAATGTCACGTACAGGAGTCACATAGACTTCTTCATAAACAATAAAAAATGTAGACAATAAAAAGAATATGACTAATTACTGAATATTCAGGCTATAGACAAGACTCAGGCTTTACCTCACAATGTTTAAATGAAAAAAAGAGAAGAAACAAAGCAAATACTCCCACTCCCAAATATTATGTAATTGACATTTATGTAACTTTCAACAAATGGGAACGACATCCTGCGGTTTTATATGGTGGAAATTAAGAAAACATGCTTGTAAATCACCCTTGCGCTTACTGCCAAGGAATGCGCTGCACTGCAGGTCATGTCTGTTCTGAGTGAGAAGCCCCGTTAATGACCCTGGGGGGTGAGAAAACAGCACATTCAAAGTCATTTTTAGACCATATTAAGCTGTCAGGTAGGCAAGCACTATGGTTACAAAACGTCTAAATAAATTACAGAGATTGAAAGTTTTAAAAAATGTAACAAAAAGGAGTTTCAACCTGGAAAAATGCAAAGCAATGCATCTGTGAAAAGTAGTCATTTAACCAATAAAATCTGGAACAGGTTTATTCTGATGGTGATAATAAACAGGAAACTGATGAAGAGTTTGTAGTGTTATAGCCAATCTCACTTTGGACTGCACATAACGCCACCTTCTTTGAAAAGCTCCATGTGTGTTATTTCCATTATATCATTAAACTCTGAATACCCTTATGGAGTAAATATAAAATGTTGCTATATTAGATTAAGAGAGGTTAAGTGACTAATCTATGCATGTAGGACTTGAAACACCCAGCTGTTTCCTAGCTTTCTCCCTTTTGATCTAAACTAATGCTACATAACAATTTTCATTCTGTAGTATGAAAAAAATGTTTGTTTATCACAGTATATCTAAAGTTTGGAAATTCTGAAGGAGATTTTAATAGTGTATGCCAATGAAGAGAACCAGGAAGTAGATGTTTTAAAACACAATTTAGTTAGCTATTTCGTCTCTTACTACATTGCTTACAATATGATTTCCTTTGCGCATCCTTTTTAGTTTTTTACAGTATCGTTTGAAATATATTATATATAGTTAGAGAGTTAGATGTAGATATGGATATACAGCTATATCTATATATCTATATGCATCTATTTATCATACAGAGAGAGAGAGGGGATATATCCTAATATAATTAGAAGTCAATTCCGTGGAATGGCTATAGATTTTAAGTATATCGTTTATGCTAGGAGTGAACATAAGGGATTTCTAGAACTGTAATGAAACATGTGGCATAGAATTTAGTGATATAGAATGCGACTTTTTGTTGTTTTTGTTTACTTATCTTCCCTTCACGTTGAATTTCTAATTTTCCTTTCCTTTGTAATGGGTGCATTTTTGTAAAATTCCTCAAAAGTCTTTTTTTAGAATAGGCAGGTAAAAAATATATAACTGATCATACATTAATGCATGTGTATATACATGATGTATATAGAAGTATGTACATAGACTATAGAAGTCCATAGGAGCAAGGCCAATATCTAATTTTCTCTCTTCCTTATGCTCAATGCATAGCACAGGAAAGGTGATCAATAAATATTACTTAATGAACAACTAGATGGATAAACAAATGAATGAGTACATATTTTTTTTTATGTTTTTCTTTTTCTTGCCGATTTTTTCAAAGTTGCTAAACTTCCCAACACCATAGAAAAACAAATTCTGATCAATCAATTTCTGATGTCAATTTATAAATAGTAGTTCTTTAGTTTTTCTGGGTTACCAGTTCTATTCCATTAGTACATCTGATTATTCTTGCATTAATAACGTACTAATTTAATAAGCACAGTTTTATATCAAATAGGTGAGGAAGCCCCTCAGTAATATCCTTGTATTTTTTCCTGAATAATTTTCAAGTAGATGTGGAAAAAATGTATGTGAAAAATGATGTTAATAAAAACTGCATTAAAATTATAAATGCCTTTAATAAAAATTCCCATCTTTGAAATACTCAGTCGTGTAATTCAGGATACATTGTGCATCTTTAAAAATATCTGTTTTTAGGAAATACAACACTAAATTTTGTGTTATATTTAGTCTTAGAACATTAATTTCTTACTGAATGATCTTATCTATTTGTAATTTATTGGAAAATTATTGATAATGGCTATCCATAGATACCTGTGTGTCTCAAATCCAGATATTTGCTGATTTGCTGATTTTTTAAAAATTTTACAAGTTTGGTGGCTCTCACATTTACTAAACAGACAGAAATAACAACTATAACATTGATAATTCTAAACCTTCTCATATTATTATCTTTAATTTTTTTATGTATATTGGGACCATTAATATTTCCAAGACAGTGTAAAATAATCATATGATGATGCCACTTAGTATCCCATTTTGTTTCTGCTTTTATCAAGAAAATTTCCAGAATTTCATAGTTAATCATAATGTTATATGTTACAAAGGCGAATTCTAAATATAGAGCCTGCTTTCTTTTATTACTGATTTATAATTATCTTTATTTTTAAAGTGTTACGTTTTAATCAAATATTATTTGGGCATCATTTTGGATTTTGTCTAAGCAGTTCTCTTCATTCATAATGAGCTTTTCTATGATTTTTTTCTCTGATTTTTAAAATTCACCTTTAATAGAGCTTGTTTCAAATAAGAGTTATTTAAAAATTCGATTCAATATTTTCCAGTCACACTGACCTCTAACAGTTCCACAAAGCAATCGAAAGTATTAAGATATACCGTACTTAACACCTTCAAAATTTTGCTCATGCTGTTCTTTGTTCTTGGTGTGCTTCTTCCAACTCTCAGTTCACTCACACTTTTTCATTTGACGGCCCTCTTCATCCTCAAGAACACACATTAATGTCACTCTCCAAGAGACGACTTCCACTTTGCCTGCTCCACCGTTACTTTTCACAGCACACTGCTTGGTTATTTACAGAATAATATATAGCATAGGTCATAATATTAAATTATGCATTTATTTGCTAGGTTTATTATTTTCTGCACGTGTGGAAGTTCACTGAGAGGAAGGTCTGGGTTTGACTCTCACGATGTTTGCACACGGAAGGTGAGACGGGATAGTGAGTAAATAGCCAATAAGTCACAGTTACTACATATTTTCTTAAAAAATGACAGTACCATTTTGCAAGTGGTGCCAGAACCAATTTCCATGGAAAAAATCACAAATATAAATGAAAAGCATGTATAAGAGATGCATTTGAATAGTCATAGTCGAAGATGAAAACTAAATATTAAGATCGTAGCAAAAGTAAACATTTGCAAATTCCTCTGCTAAAAACTACAGAGTAAACAAGATTGATAAATAATAAATTTTATGTGGAGTGAAGCTGAAAGATAGTCCTAAATTTATAATACTATTTCCAGCATGTCATTGCCTGGTATCACATAATTGGATCTCAAATTACTCTAATAGCTCCACTACCCGTTATAACACTGTGTTGTGTGATAAGAGGGGACTTTCTTTTCAGGGACTATGGCAGACAATAGTAGGAAACACTTTTGCTAAAGAGGACTTGGAAATGAAGGATAACATAGACATCATTTTAAACACACAGCTGAACCTGCAGAATCGTAAACGAAATCAGTAGGCACTGACACAAAAGTTAAAAAATGGAAGTCTGATGTGCTTTTGGGGAGTTTGCCAAACTCAATACCCATGAGGGTGTTTTTTTAAATAACTTTTTAAAATTTAATTTAATTTTTTTTATTTTATTGAGGTCACATTGGCTTATAGCATTATGTAAATTTCAGGTGTATATCATTATATTTCTCCTTTTGTATAGATTACATTGTATTCACCACCAAAAGTCTAGTTTCCATCTGTCAACATACATACGTGTGCCTTTACCCTTTTTGCCCTTCCCCCACTCCATTCTCCTGTGGTAAGCGCCAGTCTGCTCCCTTTCTCTATGTGTTTGCTTGTTTATCTTCCACATATGAGTGAAATCATTCAGTGTTTATCTTTCTGTCTGACTTATTTCACTTAGCATAATACCCACAAGGCCTGTCCATGTTGTCGTAAATGGCAAGATTTTTGTCTTTTTTATGGCTGAGTAGTATTCCAATTTATATATATGCACCACATCTTTATCCATTACTCCATTGTTGGGTACTTAGGTCGTTTCCAAGTCTTGGCTATTGTGAATAATGCTGCAACGAACATAGGGGTGCATAAATCTTTTTGAATTAGTTTTCAGGATGGGATTTTAATTGACATGCAAGGAAATAATGCCAGTTAGAGTGTTGGACTTCTGAATCCAGCAAAAGGGGGTATTCTCAAAATGATAAACCAACAGTAAATGTATGGACTAGAAAATCAGTAATCTCCATCAAAAGGTAAAAATATAGAAACTTGTCTTGTAGACTAGACACTCAGTGAAACCAGCCAAATACTCTCCCTTAATAATTAGTAATCTGTGGCCTGTCCACAGATGGAATAGGGAATACAAAGTTTCACTTTTCACTGGTCTAGTAAATTTTAAACTAATCAATTATTATTAAAAAACAATTATCCATGGTAAGACTCTGTGTCACCAGGCAGATGCAAACAAAAATCCTTTCTGAAGGAAGCAAACTTTAACTAACACCTCAGGGTTTCTCCCCAAATAAATCCTTACACAGGAAAATGAGCCGACAGCCTAAAATTATACCACACAATTAAAAAGCCAACACGGACATTCATGATTAGAAAATAAAAAAGAACATCAGATTTAGATCCACAGGAAATTCAAGTGGGTAATGATAAGAAAACATAATATGTAGGAAAAGAAAGAGAACACCAGAAAAAGAAATATCATCAATTCAATCAGAGAAAAAAATGAAGTGATTTGCAAAGGCTACAGATTTCCCCATAGTGAAAAGGAAGTGTGAAGGTTAAGAAATAATACACTAAAAATGCTGAAAGAAAATATCCATAATCTCACCTTTTATAACAAGCTAAATTATTATTAAGAACAATATTTGAGAGGCTTTTTTTTTTTTCTGTTTAAATCAACTTTTTTGAGGTCTCATTTGCATACAATAAAATGCACCATTGTAAGTGTACAGGTCAATGAGTTCTGACAATGTATAAGCCCATGTAACCACAACCACAATCAACATATGAAACACTTCCACCACCCAAAATGCTCTTTCATGTTTCTTTGGAGTCAATGTCACCCCTCTCCCCAGTTATAGGTAACTAGGCACCCAGTGATCTGCTTTCTATCACTATAGATTAGTTTTGACCTTTTTAGAATTTTATTTAATTGGAATCATACAGTGTATACTGTCTTGTGCCTGGCTTATTTGTTCAGCAAAATGTTTTTCAGATTTATCTATGTTATGTATCAATTGTCCATTCTTGAGCAGAATTCCATTCAATTATATCATTGTTCACTGTTGAACAGTGTTCCATTCTATGAATATGCCCTAATTTGCTTGTCTCTTCAGTGGGTTGTTTCCATCTTTTGGCTGTTATGAATAAAGCTGCTATGAACATCATGTACAAGACCTTGTATGGACATACATTTTCATGTATTCTGGATAAATACTTTGAAGTGAAATTGTTGAGTTGTATGGTAAGTGTGTGTTTAACTTTGTGTGAAAGTGCCAAAATGTCCTCCAAAGCGGCTGTAAAATTTTATATTCCTGCCAGCAATAAATGAGAGGTCCAGTTGCACCTCATGGTCAGCCTTTTTTTTTTTTTTGAGGAAGATTAGCCCTGAGCTAACATCTGCTGCCAATTCTCCTCTTTTTGCTGAGGAAGACCGGCCCTGAGCTAACATCTATGCCCATCTTCCTCTACTTTATATGTGGGATGCCTGCCACAGCATGGCTTGCCAAGGGGTGCCATGTCTGCACCTGGGGTTCCCAACTGGCAAACCCTGGACCACCGAAGTGGAACGTACGCACTTAGCTGTGACACCAGATTGGTCCCCGAAGTCTTTTCAATTTTAACAGTTTCAGTGGTTGTGTAGAGATATTTCACTGTGGTTGTAATTTGCATTTCCCTGATGACTAATGATGTAGAGAATTTTTTCAAGTGCTCATTGACCATTTAAATTTCTTCCTTGTGAAGTGACTGATATTTTGCTTATTTTTTCATTGAGTTGTTGCTATTCTTCTTATAGATTTGTAAGAGTTCTTTACATATACAAGTTAGATACCATATTGTGAAGATTTCCTTTCAGGCTGTGCTTTCCCTTTTTATTTTTATTTTATTTTTGGGGGGGTAGGATTTCAATTATTTTATTGAGGTCATAATGGTTTATAAAATTATGTAATTTCAGATTACGTTATTATTTATCAGTTTCTGTATATACTGCATCATACTCACCACCAATAGTCTAATTTTTATCCGTCACCATATATATGTGCCCCTTTACCCCTTTTGCCCACTCCCTAACCCCCTTCCCCTGTGGTAACCACTAATCTGTTCTCATTATCCATGTATTTGTTTATCTTCACATATGAGTTTGTCTTTTTCTGTCTGGCTTATCTTGCTTAACATGATACCCTCAAGGGCCATCCATGTTGTTGCAAATGGGGCAATTTTGTGTATTTTTATGGCTGAGTAGTTTTCCTACCCACTATGCCACCAGGCTGGCCACCAGGCTGGCCTCCATCATATGCCTTTTATTCCTCATTTTGTTAATGTGGTATGTCACGTTGATTGACTTGTGGTTGTTGAACCATCCCTGCGTCCCTGGTATAAATCCCACTTGATCATGGTGTATGATCCTTTTAATGTATTGCTGTATTCAGTATGCCAATATTTTGTTGAGGATTTTTGCATCTATGTTCATCAGTGCTATTGGCCTATAATTTTCCTTCTTAATGTTGTCCTTGCCTGGTTTTGGTATCAGGGAGATGTTGGCCTCATAGAATGAGTTAAGAAGAGTTTTGTCTTCTTCAATTTTTTTGGAATAGTTTCAGAAGGATGTAAGTATTAAATTTTCTTTGGATGTTTGAGAGAATTCCCCAAGGAAGATATCTGCTTTGGGGGAGGTTTTTGATTATTGTTTTAATCTCTTTACTTGTGATTGGTTTATTCAGATTCTCTATTTCTTCTTGATTCAGTTTTGGGAAGTGGTTTGAGTCTAAGAATTTATCCATTTCTTCTAGATTGTCCAATCTTTTGGCATACAGTTTTTCATAGTATTCTCTTATAATTCTATGTATTTCTGTAGTATCCATTGTATTTTCTCCTCTTTCATTTCTAATTTTTTTTGAGCTTTCTCTCTTTTATTCTCAGTGATTCTGGCTAAGAGTTTGTCAGTTTTTTTTATCTTCTCAAAGAATCAGCTCTTAGTTTCATTGATCCTTTCTACTGTTTTTTTAATCTTTTTAATTTATTTCTGCTCTACTTTTTATTATTTTCCTCTTTTTGATGTCTTAGGAGTAAGAAATGCACACTAAATAAGAGAACACCTTGTAGAACTAAAAATAAGCCCAAAATTGGCTCTCTTTTAACCAAGCAAAAGACCGAGCTTGACAAAATTGAGAGAATATATCAGCAATTTAACTGCCTGCCAGAACAAAACCCAAGAGTGTTAAAAGATTAAAAATATTTACCATTGAATAAAAAAATAATATTGACATTTCTACACTGTCCCATCCCCCATGGCCAGCTTAAAATAAATAAGACAACACTAGACTTCTGAAGAAACGGAGATATGTGATCAATAACCAAGGAAAAAGCCATAGATAGGAACTATTCAAGATACCTCAAATGGTGGAATTATCCAATAAAGGTTTTGAGAAATCTTTCAAAAATATGTTCAAGAACTGTAGTGAAAAGTTAGACATAATGAATGAAGAGATGGAGAATCTTGGAAGAAAAGTCGAAAATATAAGAAAGAAGCAAACGGAAATGTTAGAACTGAAAATTGTACTAGCTGAAATTAAAAAAATTCACCTGATGAGTTTAGAACAGGTATGAAACTGAAAAAAGAAAGAATCAGTGAATTTAGAGACAGAGTGATTGAAATTATATAAATTAATTGAAGCTTGGATCTATAGTAGAAATTAATAGTTTCAGAAATGGTAAATATGTGGGTTAATATAAAAGACTGTGCTTTTGTTTTCTCTCCTAATTTCTTTAAAGAGAACTCTTTAAAGCAAAATAATAGTGTATGTGATGTGGTTTATAACTATGTAGACGTAGAATACGATAGCAATGCTACAATACTAAAATACTACTAGGTATGGAAGTTAAGAAAATTCTACTGTCGTAAATTGTAACATTTTATACGAAGTGGAACAATATACCTCTAAGTGGAATATGATAACATAACAGCACACACTGCAACCACCAGAACTATCACTAAAGGAGCAGTTCACACATGTGTGTCAGTATTCAATAGATAAAACAAAATAGAATAGTAAACGCATTTTTTGAATGCCCCAAAAATGACAAAAGGAAGAAATAAGAAACAAAGTAAAAAAAAAAAAAAGAGGCAATATGAAAACTAATGGCTTGATGGTTTACTTAAACCCAATCATATCAACAATTATACTGTTTTTGATTAAGGTATGAAATTTTGGAATATCTTCATACTTCTTGTGTTACACACTTATAAACTACCTTCTATTTAGTAAGTTAGAATTAAAAAAAGAAAAAGTGAGTACGTTTGGTAATATTAAAGGGAAAATCAAAGACAATAAAAATATAGTTGAAGTAATAATTAAATGTGTAGGGGCTGGCCCATGGCCAAGTGGTTGAGTTTGCGTGCTCTGCTTCGGCAGCCCGGGGCTCGCTGGTTTGGATCCTGGGCACGG
The DNA here is from genome assembly GCF_037783145.1 of Equus przewalskii. NCBI lineage: Eukaryota > Metazoa > Chordata > Mammalia > Perissodactyla > Equidae > Equus > Equus przewalskii. The sequence continues at coordinate 35,794,307 of NC_091850.1, forward strand.
ACCTATGCTGCCTCATCAAGCCGTGCTGTGGCTGCTTCCCACATGGAAGAACTGGAATGACCTACATCTAGGATATACAACTATGTACTGAGGCTTTGGGGAGAAAAAAAAAAGGAAAAGATTGGTAATAGATGTTAGCTCAGGGGCAGTCTTCCTCAAAAAAAATTAATAATAATTAAATGTATAAAACACAGTTGGAATTAAACTTATGAAAATTAAGTTTGTAAGAAACTAAAACTGTATATGATAAATATTGTGAATTATAAAAGACAATCTTTCTTAAAGATTAATAATCATTTCCTAAGAGCAAGTAATTAATACTAGCGATCTCTGAATCAGTACTACATGGTTTTAGGGAAGCTGGGGTCTGGAATTATTGTATTTGAAAATTAGAGATAACTTGACATGCTGTATTTTGTTATAGTAGTTCAGTTAATATTCAGATAACATGTTGAACCAATTATGAATTTAGACAATTTAAAGAAAGTTTTAGTTCCCACAAGCCGTGACTTGTTTTTGGTTAAATCTAGTCTGAGATTATGGCTCATCCAGATCCCTCAAAATAGCCTGGTATGTTCAGCAGACTTCTGCTGCTGAGTACTAAGCTCTAATTTGGACCCCTAGGCCTGTGAGTCTGTTTACGTCGCTCACCAATACCAGGCTCACCTCTCTGAACTTGCCTTCCTTTCTCAATTTTACCATCGTAAATCATAATTGGCTTAGTAGCCAATTATTGCTACCAATGCTTTCTATTAGGTTTTTAATTTGTATTTATCCTTCACTTCTGCATATTCACAGGAGAACAGCGCCTTGTTTGCAATAGTAAAACACAAAACCCTCACTGATTTTGTTCTAAAAAATAAAAGTGTACAAGGGAATTCAATTCAATTTTAAATCTGTGAGTGAGAAGAAGGAGGTTTTGTTTGTAAACATTAAAGCCCAATCATTTTGTTTCACTGATAATTATAAAATTTCAAAATTTAGAAAATTTGTAAAACTTAAAGTAATTTTATAAGATGGTAGAAACCTCAGGCAAGTTCATTGTGGGTTAAGAATACTATTGTTTTGAGGGCCACCCTGGTGGTGCAGTGGTTAAGTTTGTGTGTTCCACTTTGGCGGCCCGGGGTTCGCTGGTTGAGATCCCACATGCAGACATGGCACTGCGTGGCAAGCCATGCTGTGGTAGGCACCCCACATGTACAGTAGAGGAAGATGGGCACGGATGTTAGCTCAGGGTCAGTCTTCCTCAGGAAAAAGAGGAAGATTGGCAGCAGATGTTAGCTCAGGGCTAATCTTCCTCAGGGAAAAAAAAAAAGAATACTATTGTTTATAAGCAAAAAAGAATATCTTATTTATTAAGAAAAGTTTAATGAGTGTCTACTATGTGCAAAAATCAAAGATATTAGCTCCAGTTCTATTCTGTTTCTCGTGGTATGATCAAAGCTGACCACAAAGAAAAACATGACAAAAGAAGTAATCCAAACGTCAGCTGCCTCAGAGAGTAAGTGATATCTATACTCAAAGAAAATAATTATGTAAAATTGTTATAACTAGTTCTTAAGGAGTATTCCTGTTATAAATATTGTGATGAGAAGACGAGTTATGCTAGCTTTTTAAACTAAAAATTGTCCAAGAAATATTAAACATCCGTTTCCTTGATTCATTGCAAATTATTCATCACTCTCTTTATAGTTTCAACTCCCTGTCAGTGCAAGTTAAAAACAACAGTAATTATTATGACAACAACATGAACATGTAAATACTTTTCTTATAGCAACAAACTGGTTTTCGTTTTGATGTCTATGAATTGGAACTAGAAGAGAACAGAGGGGAGGGAAATTAATGTTGTTAGTTATTTATGAATTTTTGCTATTCAAAAATCCAAAGAATGTTGCAAGGCAAATGTAAATATCTTACTTAACTGATCCCTAGTACAAAACTGTAGAGCTGACACTCTCATCACTTACCAGCATCTCCTCGGTAAAAACTGATGAGGAAACTGATCCAGCAAGTTAAAGCTGACTTTTCTACGTCAGAAGAGTGGGAAATTTGGAGTCCAGTGTCTTCAGCTCCAGTTCACCTGATTCCAGAGCTCTTTTCTCCTCTACCATGGAGTACTGCTCTAGAGATCATATCTAAATTCATCTTTGTTTTTTTGTTTTTTTGAGGAAGATTGGCCCTGAGCTAACATCTGTGCTCATCTTCCTCTATCTTATATGTGGGACATATAAGCATGTGTGGGACACAGCATGGATTGATAAGCAGTGTGTAGGTCTGTGGCCAGGATTCAAACTGGCAAACCTCTGGCCACCAAAGCGGAGCATGTGAACTTAACTGTCATGCCACTGGGCCAGCCCCTTATCTTTGCTTTTTTGGAAACCACCCTCCTGGAAGGGATTCAAGGTATTCATAACTTGTTCCTATCAATAGTAGTTTTCTTTTTTTATACAACTTAGTTTCCAAAATTTTTATTCCACCTAAGTTTTATTTATTTATTTATTTATTTATTTATTTTGAGAAAGATTAACCTGAGCTAATATCTGCTACCAATTCTCCTCTTTTTTGCTGAGGAAGACTGGCCCTGAGCTAACATCCATGCCCATCTTCCTCTACTTTATATGTGGGACGCCTGCCACAGCATGGCCTGACAAGTTGTGTGTAGGTTTGCATCTGGGATCTGAACTGGTGAACACTGGGCCACCAAAGTGGAACATGCGAACTTAACAACTGTGCCACCAGGCCGGCCCCTAAGTTTTGTAATTTTTAGCTTTTAATTATTTCAGAATCTTTTAGTTTATTTTTTCTCTTGATATTGATAAATATATTCATTTTCCATCTTTTTTTAATGTTAACATGTTACATGGTAGGCAGTTGATCAAAGTTAGGAAAAATAAGTGTGAATAAATTCCACACCTTAAGCAAGGGAGAATGACTGTTTTGCCGTTCAGTTGTTTCCGCGGCAGGTCTTGATAAAGGTCCACATTTTGCCAGATGTTGAAGTCTTCAAAAATCTTAAACCAAGGAACTCAGGGGCACAGGATCAAAATCTCTACCTAATGGTAAGAATGCGCTTTGTTCAACTCCCCTAGAGTCCAATTCTTCTGTTCCTAAAATGTGTGGTGTTTATTATCTATCCCTACCCTCCCAAATTCATTGGTCAAGTTGAGCCTTCTATATAGTAGGAAATGCAGGTAGACATAAATTCAGGACAGTCTTCATAACATAATCCCTCATGTCTAGTTTAAAAGAAAAAAAGAGTACATGCATTTGTCAAATATGTAGATATAATTATTGGTGCTGCCTCATTCTGTGTTTACGTGTTACATTTTAACATAAAGCTGACTGGATTATCTATAAATATCTATGTCCTTTGTCTTATAAAAAACAGTTGCAATCAATACAATCATTCAGATAAAGAATTATATACGTCATTAGAAGTCAGAAAATATTTATTTATGACTAATAACCCAGTCTCTGACTTTGAGGTGCTCATAGCTCAGTGGTGGGTACAAGCATATAACTAGTAAAAAGTTTCCTGTAATGCAGAAATTAAAGTTCATAGATATCTTTTTATCTTTAAGAGTCCAGCAAAGTGTCAAGATTTCTGTTAGTGAATCAGACTGATTTTTGATGTGGCTTGTTAAATTAGAGTCCGTCAATCTGATTTTTAACAATCACACACAAACACTATACTGACTGAGTCCATACAAGCCAGAAATTTATCTGGAACAAGATTTGCTAAGGGATTTATAAATACAAAAATTTAAATTGAGAAGATATGGGAAAGCAAAACAATAAACTAAGCATAACTAAACAGAAAATATAAAAAATAAAACCCACCATTAAAAAAAAAAAAAAGTAATCACCACCATCATCGCCGCTAACAAGAACAATGAGGAAAGCAATGCAAACCTGTTTGATATCTAATCACTACTAATAATCCAAGTATACAATATTCCCAGTGTTCATAGCAACTTTAATTTTCTCTAATATGTTATGCAAAATTCCAGCTTCTCCTGTGTGAGGCTGCAAATTTCTATCCCTCTTAGTACTGTGTGAAAATCGTTCATGTGTATTCCATCTGATATAATAAGACAATTATTCTGTTTCTTCTGGATGCTGGGAGGTTTGAGAATTCCAGTTAGTAGGAAATGTCACCCTCTGCTTGAGATCTGAATGTGGAAGCGATTTCCTTCTTGCCAGGCTCCCCACTCACTTCTACCTAGAACAATCAAATCCTCCCTGGTTGACGCAGTATGTTTCAACCACAGCAGAAAATGTTAAGTTTCCCACTTAGTACTCAGAGTACTCATGTTCTGTGTGATGGAGTTGGAAGAACCTTCCAGTGAGAAACAAGACACCAGAGCTTATGAATTGTTCTGCCGGTGGTTCACTGTGCAAGCACTTCTTTAAAGGCATCTTCCTGGTCTGCAAATAAGGAATTTGGAAGAGGTGAGTTGTACTGTGGGATCTTTATGGCTTAGTAAGATTTACAGATAAATAAGTAGATCCATAGATGCATACACACAGATGTATATACATATAGATATACGTGATGGAAGTATATAGATATATCTTCCAGAAAGGGAATGGATAGTGTCACTTAAATAACACATGCTCTTCAGACCTGTGAGAAGAACACTGCATCTACATTTGCTAAACCTGTAACTTTATGTAAGCTCCAAATTCTACCCAGGCAAAACGGAAACCATAGCATTATTCCCCTAATTTTGAGCATCAAATAAACTAGTGCATTTAAGTTATTTAGGGAAACACTTTGCTAATTATTAGTATTTAATACGTGATCATTAATAATAATAATAAAAACCTTTAGAAAATTCCCTTGAGTCTAGGCCATATCATCATCTCCTTCTGTACCATTGTAAAATTGGAAATTAAAGAATTTTGAATGCTTCGTTAACCAAAGAATTATCTACTGATTCCATTATTTGTTTTCTAATTTTACTTTTTAAGTTATTCATTATGACAAGTCTCTATAGTCATTCCCATCTGATTCTCTCTTCCTTTTCCTTTATTTTTGAGGAAGATTGGCCCTGAGCTAATATACATGCCCATCTTTCTCTACTTCATGTGTGGGTCACTGCCACAGCATGGCTTGATGAGCGGTGCCTAGGTCCACATCCAGGATCTCAAGCAGTGTACCCCAGGCTGCCGGAGCAGAGTGTGCAAACTTAATCGCTGTGCAACTCGACCGGCCCCTCTCTTCCTTTACTTTTTCTCAAATATGAAGTGATCCATGAAGTAGTTCCTTGTGGAGACTCACCTGGCTTTTTTTTATATTAACAACTATTAACAAAACCATGAATTAACTTTCCTTCAACTCAGTGACATGACTCTTAAACCTCATTGCATTTTGATGGACTTATGATTTTATTTTGCCTACTAAAACTATTATATTATTCCTCATCTTTGCTTTACTTGATTCTTTTTCTGCTTGGTCTAATGATTTTCTGACAAACTCCTTTCCAATGCGGTACAGAAAGACCCTTTGGGTTACACATTTATGAATATGGCAGGATATTGTAAAGAAGCATTTGGAGAGATGCTTAGGCAAGTAGTAATTCGCCATTGGCAGAAAAATGGTTTATAAAGGCATTCAATATTCTGTATGGCTCTGCCCAAGGCACTTTCTTTGAGAAATACAGAACTGTTAAGAGTCAGCCGATAAATTCCTTTTTGAGTATTGGATATAACCCTTCTCTTTGTAGCAATAGCTCTATTATTTTCTCAATGACCTGATTTCTTTTAATGCCCCACTTCTTCCTACCTAAATCACATATCTAAAAATACATGTAATATTTCTGCATTTTTTTTGTTTGTTTTGTTTTGGTTTTTTTTTGAGGAAGATTAGCCCTGAGCTAATTGCTGCCAATCTTTCTCTTTTTGCTGAGGAAGACTGGCCCTGAGCTAACTTCCATGCCCATCTTCCTCTACTTTATATGTGGGACTCCTACCACAGCATGGCATGCCAAGCTGTGCCATGTCTGCATCCAGGATCTGAACCGGCGAACCCTGGGCCACCGAAGCAGAACGTGAGAACTTAACTGCTGTGCCACTGGGCGAGCCCTTATTTTTAACATCTCTTTCCTTGACATTTAGGCTTTGGCCTTCTTATTAAGGTACTATCTTCCACCATCATTCCTTCTCTACTTCTCCCACTACCTTGTATTCTGTGAGACCAATTTACGCCCCAAAGTGTCTCTTTGAAGTGTCTGGATGACATCTTCATATTTTGCCTTGATGCACGTAGATCAAATTTAGTGATGAATTTGTATTTTTATTTTATATCTTCTGGCTTTTATATGATTATAATGTGAGTATTCTGAAGTTATATTAAAAGACATGCAAATATGTTAAAGACAACAGCAGCACAAGTGTTTCATTAAAAATATGTTCATAGTCCATTTTTACATATATCCTCTCCCACAAAGTTTCTCTCTTGGTATACTTTATCTCTTTAGAAAATTTTCTTTTTTAATTAGTAACATACAGAATTTATTGAGTGCTTATATAGGAGCCATATATTAAAAATTGTTATAAGCATGTCTCAGGTATCTTCATAATGACCCTATGAGTACATGGAGTCTATACAAATAAGGTGAGGCTAAGATGGGTCAGGAAGTTTACCTAACCTCTCAAAGCTCCTTAAAAATGAAAATGACATCGAAATTTAGAAAACACATAGCTTGAATGCATATTCTAAAGCATTGTACCTCCTGTTTCCTTGGTAATTCTACTGTGGAACATGTGGGGCTAAGTCTAGAGTGACTTAAATAACATACTTGCCTCAGGCACAAAATTTAAAGCGGCACCACAAATCCCAATAATGAAAATTAGAAATATTTTTAATTCATTATTTTATTGTATTATTTACTTATTTATTGTGAGAAAGTTTGGCTCTGAGCTAACATCTGTTGCCAATCTTCCTCTTTTTTGGTTGAGGAAGATTGTCGCTGAGCTAACATCTGGGTCAATCTTCCTTTATTTTGCTTGTGGGATGCCACCACAGCATGGCTTGACGAGTGGTGTTAGGTCTGTGGCTGGGATCCAAACCCACAAACCCCAGGCGGCCGAAGCAGAGTATGTGAACTTAACCACAGATAAGGTAAGGCTAGGTTTGTACTTCATAGATTGCCTTGGGCTCCAGGGTGGCTCTCCATGGAACTGCACACTTAGCCCATCTTTACTTAAAATTTTTTTGTTCACCATGGATTTTTGTCTTAATTTTGAGTTGTTTTTAAAATATTTCATCAAATGTTATTTATTTTGATTTCTGGGTTTTGGGCACCTCCTTAAGTTTTGCTCTTGAGGTGACTGTCTTCCCCGCCTCACCTTAGTTCTGGCCCTGGGTGTGATGCTGAGTTTCTCATTCTCAGAGGTAGGCATCAGAGCACCTGTTGGATTCTCCATCTTGAGAATATATGCTAGGGCTGTACTTATCTGCTCCCTTGAAGTTTAGCTTGTCCACATGACTTGCTTCAGCCAATAAAATGTGAGCAAAATTAGCTTATGCCATTTTTTGTTGGAAGCTTTTGAAGTCAGTACACAATTTGCCATATTCCCCTACTTTTATATTCCAAATGGTCGAGGCTTTGTCAGCCTGTGTTCAGAGGAGGATGAGGCAGAGTAGAGCTGCAGGTAAGTCTGCAATGGACATCAAATGAGAATGTAATCTTTTTGGTTTTAAACCTCTGAGATGTGGTTCTTTATTGTTACTGCAGAATAGCTTAGCCTATTTTCACTAATATACTCCCTCAGCAACTTCAAATCTTTGCTAAATGTCATTTTCTCAATGACATTTATCCTGAGTTCCTATTAGAAATTACAAGCTACACAAATATACCCTCCTCTGTAATTCTGACTTTTCATTACCCCACTCAATCTTTTCAATAGCGTGTATCAGCTTTTGACATGCTGTATTAGTAATTTATGTATTATGTTCTATGTCTACATAATATTAACACTAAGCTTACAGGCTCACATTCCCATGGGCCATAGTGCAAAATTATAACCTCCAACCCAATCGACAGAATAGCCAATAACTGGAGTTGCCATTTTGGATTCACTGGGCAGAGTAAATAAGAAAGAACAGAAAGCCTTGTTCATTCAGCAGTTTCCTAATCAAGTGCATCCCTGGGTTCTTATGGTCACTGCTGATACACCTAGAATCTTGGGCTACTAGATTCACTTCTCCAAAGTAGGTGATTCATTATTGGGTTTCAAAATACGTCTTTGTAACACCATTTTAAGGTTACATGATAATTTAATATTTGGCTTTTTATCAGCATAAATGCAATTGAGGGCCCCACGTGTGGATGCTTCCTATACTCTCCTGCAATATAAAATTGCTGAAGCCAGGTTAACTGTCTTCAATTTGCTTTGAAACTCACTTGAAGTCTTGGAAGCTTAAGAGAGCAGAAACTCTGTTAGCAAACCCTCATGTAACTGATTTACTGGACTAAATTATTCAGACCAAAGAACAGAGTGTATAGAAATTATGCATCCAGGTGGCCACTCTTGAAGCTACCCACCCACCCACTGTTTATTCATCAAGAGTCAATGGTGAGAGGCATATATTTGCTTTTCTAGTTGTATTTGTTATTTAATTTAATTAATTATATTATCAGAGTATGTAAAATAATGGAATATGTGTAAAAGTAAATTAGTTTTTTATTTAACTATTTAAAAAGAATTGATAAGGGCAAATGGCCAAAAAAGATTGCTTTTAAATTAGTTATTGGAAATAGACATGATAAATATTGGAGGAAATATAAAAATCAGAAATGATCTTCTGAAATCGTTTCAACAGTGTTTTCTTTTTTGAAGATGTACAATGTTTGTTTGATACAATTATATATTATAGTATGATTCCTATTACAGCAATAGTTAGCACCTCTATCGACAGTGTCTTTAAATTGTCTTTCCGCTTTAATCCCAAAGGACTGCATTGTCTTATGCGTGTTTTAAGAAAGAAAATAAGCTAACCCACACTCAAAAGTTGTTTGCAACAGACAAGATCTTTGAATGAATGTACATACACATGGTCTAAAATAAACCGTATAATTTGTGAATGTGTCCTTTTTATTCATCCTCGTTTTAACCAAACCTTTCAATTAATGTATCCACTATGTGTCCTAATGGCATCAGATAGAAGGGTATCTAGAGTATTACTTTTTTGAAGCACAGGTAATTTTACAGGTCGTCTATTCCAACTATTCTTACTCCTGTACTTTTTTTAAGTTTAAAGTGCTCATTATCAAAACCTTTAAATGGCTTGGAAAAAGGCATAGCAGGTTAGTGTTAAAAAAAAAAAGCAAGAAAATATTTCTTCTGATTCTAGTCTAGATATTATTTTGTTACATAATACAGCTTTTTATTCCCCCTTCTCTCTTTTAATTGTATTGGTAAAAAACACAAATAACTTCTTTGGTATACACACCCCCTCTCTTAGTTTGGGTTCTCCCAAAAGCAGATCATAAGACAAAGATTTGTGTACAGGTAGGTTGTTTAGAAGTTATCTCAGGAGGAGCAAGAGAAGGAGAGAAGGATGAAAGAGAGTTAAACCAATAAAGGGTGTCAGTGAACGGATTACTGTTGTGAGTAACTTCACATTCTTGTTGCGGACATTCTGAGAAATGATGTAGGATACACTTCAGGATATCCTCATTTTAAGAGGAGGAGCCTGGGAGGTTCATCCTCTTGTCTCTCATTGACTGAAGCTTACCCCTAGAGCATGACTTCTGCAGGACTCTCAAAGTACACTTGCCCACCACCAGCTACTCTGTTGCCAGAGAAAATACAAAGGAAGAAAAGCAGAGAAGTACAGTAATAAACCTGGTGCTCTCTGCCTTCAAGAATATGTATAAAACGCCTGTAGATGAACTGAGAGGTGGAATGAAAGGATACAGAGCATTGCATCAGCAATATCTGCTACAATTACATGAGACCCATAAAGAAGTGGGCCAGGTCTCTGCTTGCCAGAGGACAGTATCCAAGATTCTTTATTATTCTGTTATTCATAACAATGAACTTATAGCTATACTTGACTCATTTCCCCCAATATGATTATATGACATCCATATTCTTAAAATTGACTGAGCTGTTTCAAGTCCAATATACCATTTTGTTTAAAAATCATTATTAAATTATTTATATTCCCAAAATAATTGACATTAAAACTTTTAGACAATTTATTTATTTTTATTTATTTTTTGGTGAGGAAGATTGCCCCTGAGATAGCATCTTTGCCTATCTTCCTCTATTTTGTATGTAAGATGTCACCACAGCTTGATGAGTCATGTGTGCGTTCCCATCTGGGATCCGAACCTGCAAACTCCAGGCCGCTGAAGTGGGCATGAGAACTTAACCACTACGTCACTGGGCCAGCCCCCCTTTTAGATAATTTAAGCTCTCAATGTTTTTCAAGTTCTGTGTACATAATAGGTCCTAATACAGCTTTGTTGAAATAGTAAATACATAACTCACAGAATTATAAAACACATTTGATCTTTTTGCGTGTGTGTGTGAGGAAGATTGGCCCTGAGCTAACATCTGTTGCCAATCTTCCTCTGCTTCATGTAGGAATGCTGCAACATTGTGGCTTGACGAGCAGTGCTAGGTCTGCGCCTGGGACCCAAACCTGGGAACCCTGGGGCTGCCGAAGAGGAGAGTGCAAACGTAACCACTATGCCACCAGGCAGGCACCTGATTTGATCTTTTTAAAGAACCTTTTAGGTCTTATTGCCCTACCCCTGAAATGCTGTTTGTATTATTTATATGTATACATACAAATTATTGTGCATACAACAATCCCATGATTGGTCAATAGTTTTAGTGCTCTGTTCTTTTATACATAGTTTCATGTTTCAAATTCTTCACCATTTCTTCTTTTATTTTTGGAGGTGCTATCACCATTGTGATATAAAACTCTTAGGAATCATTGTTGACCTGTCTTAAACAATCACCAAAGGGGGAGGGAGGGGAAACAGACAAGTTGCAGCCTTTCAAGGAGACAAATACCTACTAATACTGAAAACAAAAAGAGAAATCTAAAATTGGAAAGTCAAATTTATTTACGATGCTCCTGAAATGGTTATAGGATTCTTGTTGTTGCTGTTGTTTCTTTATTTTTCTCCTTCTCTCCAGCCTTAAATTTCATCAAAAGCTGTGGTTTTATCAGAACAATTAATAAATAATAGAGCTTCTTTATTAACATTCTCCAGTTTATTAAAGTGGAAGTGAATGCTTCAGCTTGAGTTATCAGATCAAAATAAATCTTGTTCTCAAATTCAAAATCAGTCTATTTTGTGTAATATAGAACTTAAAAATAACAGTGTGACTCACGACTTCATATCCAAGTCAGCGTGGTTGACAGCTGAGTGATTTCTAGCTTTTCTTTTCCCTTTGAATTTTCAGACATAGGGACTTTCTGTTATTATTGGACTTTTGTTGATTGACAGCTTATATTTTACAAATTTCACTAAGATTTTTTTTCATTTTCATTACTGTTGGGTATATATTAATTATTATTTTATGGGAACATAAACGTTTCTCTTTTATTAGTTTGGGTTCCAGCTTTAATCTTAATTTGATTCAGAAAACAGGAAGCCATCATTGCAATAATAAGCTTGGTATGTAATGTTCTTTCAGTTTAGAAAATATCAAGCTTCCAATGCTGTAATTCGTCTCCAGGCAACGTCTTCTGCTCAGCACAGTAGCAGTTGTCAAATTGCAAAACAAAATTCTGATTTTGGTAAACTTAGTTTAACCAGAGTTAATGCACTATTTGCATGTTACACTATCACTCATGTAACTAATTTTAAATGATATAACTAAACAATCATCAAAAGAATATTTGAGGGGCCGGCCCCGTGGCCGAGTGATTAAGTTCGCAGGCTCCGCTTTTGTGGCCCAGGGTTTCTCTGGTTCTGATCCTGGGCACAGACATGGCACTGCTTGTCAGGCCACACTGAAGTGGCATCCCACAAGCCACAACTAGAAGGACCCAAAACTAAAATATACAACTATGTACTGGGGGGATTTGGGGGAAAAAAAAAATCTCATAAAAAAATAATATTTTATTTTTCTTCTTTATTTTTTTTATTAAGTGGCTAACTTCCTTTCATAATTTGTATCTTTCAAAATTTAATTGAAGAGGCTGCCCTGTGGCCGAGTGGTTAAGTTCACATCCTCCACTTCAGCAGCTCAGGGTTTCACCAGTTCGGATCCTGGACGTGGACATGGCATCACTCATCAGGCCATGCTGAGGCAGCCTCCCACATAGCACAACCAGAGGCGCTCACAGCCGGAATATACAACTATGTACTCGGGGACTTTGGGGAGAAGAAGAAGAAGAAGAAGAAAAGAATATTGGCAACAGATGTTAGCTCAGGTGCCAATCTTTAAAAAAAAAAATTTGATTGAAGCATTAAATGTTCAATTTCATCACAGCAAACATCTGAATTACAAGAGAATATGGAACACAATACCAAGCAATTTGCTGAAAAGATGGAAAACAGCACATGATTAGCTTTATCATGATAAAATGTGAAAGCTAGAAGGAACCTCTGCTATGACAGATGAAGAAATGTAGGCCCAGATGTTTAAGCGACTTGTTCAAGGGCACACAAGCATCAAGTGTTAGATTGGATCTAGAATTCATATTTCAGCAAAGAAGTTCACCGTTCATTTTAATGTTTTCAAAAATAAAATAGGCAACTACATACCTATAGATAGAGCTTAAATGGTTATAAAAATATTTTTAATAAAGAGTTATAAGCAAATAAAATTTATAAATCATCTTTCATTTCAAACTACTACGTGCAAATATAGCAACAGTGGGCCAGGAGAAGAGAAGCCCTTACTGTACCAGCTGGAGTTTCCTGGATCAAGAGATTTTCTTAGTTTTTTTTTAATCACATTTGAAAGTTCTGAGCAGGTATCTTGGGTTCCAATTTTTATATGTTCAATGAAGAAGCTTGAGTATCTTACAGTGACATAGGGGGTTACTGCCATGATCTGTCACTACAACTCACCTGACTAAATTTACGACTTCACCAAACCTGCATCCTTCCATGTTTGGTTTATCAACGCCCAGCAATGTTGCAGGATTTTGAATGGATTCAGAGCCATCTGTTCACCAAGGTGATGATATAAGTGGCCCAACAACAACGGGCCGTCTAACACCCATGTATCTGAGCATATGAGTGTATTTTGCACAGGATTGTATTAGTGTATGTGTGTAGGTGTGTGAGAGAGACAATGTAATAAACCACAAAACCACATGTGAGTCTGATTTAATGTGGATTTTTCTGATCACTGATCATTTTGTTTAATAAAATATTTGCATTAGAAACCATCCAAACTATAGGAATAGAATATCTATTGCAGAAAAATATAACTGTTTTCTTTCATACAAACTAATTCAGGGTTTAATATTACTCTGGTATTATTAACTCTGGTAAATTCTCCTTCCCTCATGCTTTCAAAAGTATGATATTATGTATGACCTCCTCATATAGCCTGGTTCTCTGTCCCGTTCTCTCCTCCTATTCTGTGACTCCTCCGTCTCTTACACACTTTCCTCTAATTGCCAAACCTGTCTGTCTATGATTCAGTATAGTTCTTTTCTTCTGATAAATTTTGCTATTCACTAATTATCTATTCAGATGTGCTTAACCTAATATTTTGAATTTTAATTTTATTAGTGATTTTTTAATTTCTGATATTTTCATTCAATTCTTTTTTTGTGTTTTTCTAGTTCTCACATTTTCTATATGTTACAAATTTCTGTGACACATTAGTCACACGTATCAGTAGTTCTAGTCTATTGTCCAGTCTGTCATTATTTGGGTAGAATCTTTTTAAAATGAATTACTGTTTATTAAATTTTTATCATTTTGGATGACAAATTATAGTGATAACTTAAAAACCTTGATTTTTCATCTACTTCATGAGAAAATGTGTTTTGCTCATGGCTAGCAGTAAAGCTAGAAGCGGGTTGTATTAATGCAATGAGAGTGTAAAATGATGTGAGTCCCTGTTGCTTGTTCTTTGTACACTTAAGTAAATTTCAAAGCCAGTTGAAAGGGTCCCTTCCTTTTTGCAGACCCTGCACTTCAATTTTTGTCCTCCCAGCTCTGTGAAATTTAATTTCTCAAGCTCTCCTCCACTTTTAGATTTGGTAATTTCATCAAGAAGAAAATAGACACCAAATGTTAGGCTCACATTTGTAGTCTTTCCTTTTCTCTGGGATCATAGCCTTTCAGGTCCTGACTGCCTTTTGAACCCTCCAATGCTCTGAAGCAGATTTATAAAAAATATTTCCTAGGATTTTTGGAAGAAAGATCGATCTGAACAAACTTGCTCAGGATTACAAAGAACAGACTCCCTTCGAATTTTAATTGCTTGATAGTTCCAATATGAAAGCCTATTATTTTGAAGCCTAGGATTAACCTCCAAACTTCTTTTTAGTCTTTAAGATATACGAGTGCTAGGCATACAAAAATGTCAGTTTATATTTGTTTACCTTAATCTTCTATGGAGATGTTCAGTGAGATGCATATTTTATAGCAGTTCCCTGTAAGTCAGATTATGTTGAGATATAAACATTAAAATATAATTCTCAAGAAAACTGAGCATCATTATTTGTAAATGCATACATTTGGTGGCATTGTGAACCATGTGCATCTGAAACCAGAAATTACGTCGAATTGAAATGGGGATAATAGTCCTACAAAGAAAGCTATAACATTTTTTGATGCACAACAAAATGTTAATTTATGTAGATGATTAGTGACAGGTTAAAACAACAAGAAAGTGAAAGAAGGTTTACTCTTTGGTATAGCCACCTATCGCTACAGTGAAAATTGAACATTTGTTGGTATAAAAGTTGCATCATTTAAAAAAAAAGAACACTCACAAGCAAATGTATGTATTTAATGTAGCCATTGAACTAGCCATGTGGAAAACAGACACAATTGCTCCAGTGTGATTTAAATGGCACTAAATACATCCCTAAATAAAATTACTCCCTTACTGGATCATTTGAAGGTGTGCAATTACCCTTCTTAAGGATTCTCATATTTTAAGTCTCTTGTGGTATTTTGTTCTCTGGTAAGGGCAAACCTTTGCAAGTTAATATTGTTGGAGGAACTCTTATCTAATTAACAACATAGTTATTCATTTTTCATGTGGTAATAACAATCATAGTGCCTACCATTTGTCAAATGCTTGCTTTGTACAGAGATGATCTATACCATACCATGGACTATATACACATGCCCACTGTATGTGAGCGTGTGTGTGTGTGTGTTTCATTTTCTCTGAGATTATAGCTTTTCAAGTTTGCACTGTCTTTTTAGTCTTTCATATACATCTGTTTATATCTCTCAAATAAAATATAAATATTGTAAGCCCACACAGAAAAGAATGTAGTTATTATTTTCCACATTTTGTAAAGGAAGGGCAAGAGGCTTAAAAAGTCAAGTAACTTATATTTTTATATCACAACTAAGAAATAGCAGAACTCGAATCCCCATGGAGGTTGGTTGGGTGTGTGGGATTGGTCAGTGTTTCTCAAACTAAGCCCCCCTACCACCAGCTGTGAGAAGAGAGAACTTCAAATGGAATTATCTGTGAGTCGTGTGATTTTTTTTGTCTTCTATTTTCATTTCAGTGCAATCCAAAAACAAAATAATTATTCTAGAGCATCTATATTACAACCTCGTATCAATTTCTGACACAATATCATAACCAATTGTGGAGGTATTCATCTTTATTTCCAATTGAGTTGCACTGAGTAGTACTACATTACTTGAATTAATGGGAAAAGAAAACCAGAGTAATCTTAATGCATGAATTATGATAAATATGATTGAAAAATTTGGAAATGTTTGAGTGATTATCTGACATAGTTTTGTATAGATATGCCAAACTCAATGAAGCTTTCTGTATAAGTCAATATCATATTAAGAGGAGAAACTGATTTCAGAAATTTTTTCTTTACATGAAATTAATATTAATTGGAATTATGCTGGCTTGCAATTTCTTTGCAGTTATATGTCCTTTTTTAAATGTGGTGGTAACTATTAGCATATATAGTTTATACCTCATTTTAAATATACATTTATTTGAAATCATTGAAATGAGAATAATTTAAGCCAATCGCAGGGCCAAGGACAATTATTATTTTTTAAAATAGATTGATATATTACTCTTGTTTTGGAAGCAACTGGCATGAGAATAATTAACTTTTGGTAAAGTAGGAAGATTGAGTATAAGGCACTCCGGCAGGTGGGAAATCAGTTAAGTGAGAAAGCACGAGGTCTCATGTACTTATCAAAAAAGGCCTTAAGATAATCCAGGATCAACTAGGGAGGCTGGGAAACAGTGCCTAAATTTACCTCCTTCCTTTTTTTTTCCATAGGGCCTGATCTGAGCTACAGACTCCTCCTTAGTGTGATCATAGGCAGAGTAAAGTCAAAATTCTATTCCTCTTTAGAGTTATTGGTTTTATGTGATATTATCTGTTATGGAAACACATGCTGAAATTTTAAATGATTTTCTTATAAAAGCAGTGATAAAGTTAACCTATAAGCAGAAACCAATCTGAAAAAAATATAAATAGGTCCTCATAAAAACAGAAAATCAGATATTAGAACGAAATAAAAATAAATATACTAGCCCACATAACATGCTCATTTTTCAATGCATCCCAAATTACTGTAGATTTAAAATATTGAATTTTAAGAAAGTACCAGAGGTCACTTTGCAAGTCATTTTGCATTCATAGTATATAGAAATAAAATTTTAGTGTTTAAGTATATATCATCTTCTAACCCTCTTTTTAACTGCCTCCTAAGTGGCAATCCTTTCATCATTTTAAGTAGGCATTCAATATGAAATATCAAAGTTCACATGTTATTGATCAAGACAAGTAAAACTAGGTTTTATTTATTGTATTTGAGAAATGAATATTAAACCATTTCTGTCAGTTTAGTGAAAAAGCTTATTTCCTTTCATTAGAGTCATTCAAACAACCATTTTTCTTCATAGGGATTTGTACTTCTAAAAGAGCAGATGAACTATAAGTTTCAACCCACGAATAAAGAATTCTCCTGGTGAGGTCATGGTAAGATTGACTTACACAGAAATTGCCCCCTTAACTGGCGGCAGATGGGGTGAAGCTGAGGAAGGTGGATCAGAAAGTCTTTTGCTAATTGAGTGACTTGCATTTCATTAACCTACCAAAACTAGAAATAAACACCTGAATATATTTATGTTACACCAAGTATTTATGCAGCAGATATTAAATTCAATGGATAGCACCCATGTCCTCAAGCTACACAAAATAATGTATAATTTCTAAACAAGTGAAGAAAAAATATTAGAACAAAGAAATTAAATTAACCCAATAAAATTAGAGAAAAAAATATAGTCAATAAGTTTACATCCTTGTTAAGAGAGAAAGAGAGAGAGGTCTACACACATTAGTAAATACAATCATTGCAAGTAAGCTAAACCCAGCAGTAAAAAGAGACTCAGATTTATCTTAAACATAAAAATTGAGTAAATGAAGCATTAGTAAATACTTTTTTATAATGTGCATGTGGCAAAGATCTAAAACAATATGATAATCACATAAAGCACTTATGATATTTGGAGGTGCTGCTTTACATATATTAAACTTATTTACTTATTATTTACTTACTTACTACCCTCTGAGGTGGGTGATCATTGATCCATACTTTAAAGATGAAGAAACTAATATGCGAAGAAGTCATTTGGCCAAGGTCATATTACTGGTTATCTGTCTAGCTAAAATTCAAATCTGTGCATTTTTACCTTCAGAATTCATGTTTTTAATGACTACACTATAGACAATTTTGAGAAAAATAGTGAAAATAGAAAATTAAGTAATAAAAGGTATATAACAGAAATACCAAACAAAAAAGAAATATGTTTACTACTAATAATAGAAGTTTAAATAATTTTTATTGAAAACAGGAAAAAGGAGGATATTTTATGCTGCTGAATTTTACAAAATAATGAATATGTTACTATCTAAATGTTCATCGACAAAAAATGTCAAAGCATGCAGAATAAAAATGTATAATCCCATAACACAGTGGATTCCATTAATATAAATCTCTTAGAAATCATCCTATTTTAAAAATACAAATGTGATTTAAATAATGCATTTAATATGCTAAAGCATAATATGTGTATATACTATAAAGCATATCATATTTACAATTATGTAATTTTCCTAATACACTTGAAATTAATAACTAAAAGATAGCCAACTTTTCCATTTGTTTAATAAATCATTTATAACTTTGGGATATGCTGAAGAATGCCTCAGAACCAAAGATGCTCATGCTCTAATTCCCAAAACCTGTGAATATATTACCCAAAGGGATTTTCCAGATCTGATTAACATTAGGGTCTCATTAGGGTCTTTAAAAGCGGGAGCTTATCCCGGTTTATCTGGGTAGGTCACTCTAATCACATCAGCTCTTAAAACCAAGTACATTCTCCTGTTGGACACATAAGAGATTCAGCAGAAAGGGATATCAGAGGGATTCAACGTGTAAGAAGGATTCTACTCAACTGCAGACTGAAATAGTGTCTAGGTAAGGTTTAAATGAAGGAGTGTATTTGATCATCAAAGTGAGGAACTCAAGTCCTGGGAAATAGTCCAACAGAGGATTCTGAGGAAATGCTCCAAGACCTACAGATCTCAGTCCAGTCTATATACTTTTTTTTAAACAAAGCAGCATACATGCAGGAAAGGGCTTACACATCTAATAGTCATATACTTCAAAGATAATATAAACAAGAGCTTCATGGTCATACATCAAACAAGACTTGTAATGGTGGTGTTATCCATGTTTGGAGGGAGGCAAGGACCAGGCTCATTACTTTTTCCCTCAATCTCTAAGAAATGCAGCTTGGAAATGTCAGAGCGAGGTACCCTTTACTTTTCCTGTTGTGGAGCTGTCCAGCTGGTGTCTTCAGTCCTGAAGCGTGGGGTTACAAGGTCATTCTAACACAGGCTTAGGATGCCCACACGGCTGCTTCACAGCACAGCCTGGATTTCTGTACTGACTTTAAGCCTAGGCAGCTTGCTTGCTAGATTCACCTGTTAGACCATGGAGAGGAGTCCCAAAAGTTTGTTCATATGACTTTGTTGGCTTTAAAAATAGAGGGGCAACGGGACAAGGAATGGAGGTGGAGAGCTGAGAGAGTCTCCAGCTGACTACCTGCAAGGAAACAGGAAAATCAGTACTCCAGCCAGAAGCAACTGAATCCTGCGGACGCCTTAATAATCTTGAACTGATTCTTCCCAGGAGTGTCAAGGAGAAACTCAGCCCTGCTGAAACCTCGTTTCCAGTTTTTGGAAACTCTAAGCAGAGGACTTACACTTGTGACTTACAAAATTCTGAGAAAATACATGTGCTCTGTTTTCAGCCACTACATTTGTGGCGCTGTATTAAGGCAGTATTCAAAAACTAATACAGTTATTGTATATTGAAAAAAAATAAAAGAAAATTATTTTTAAATGAAGCAAAGGAAAACACTTTATGTATTCAATTTATATCCAAATCTAATATATATTTTTACTGAAATATAACTCATATGTCAAAAAATCCATCATTTTAAAGGGTACAATATTTTGGGTTTTACTATATTCACAAAGTTATGCAACCATCACCATTATCTAATTCTGGAACATTTTCATCACCTCAGAAGTAACCCCGTGCCAGCAGCAGTAACTCCCACTCCATCCACCTAGGCCCTGGCAACTGTGAATGTACTGTCTATCTCTAAGGATTTTTGAATTTAGAACTCATCGTATAAATGAACTCATAGAATATGTGGCCATTTGTTTCTGGCTTCTTTCATTTAGCATATTTGCAAGGTTCCTCAAGGTTGTAGAATGTATTAAATAGAGAAATTGATGGGCCATATAGTAGCTGTATGTTTAACAGTTTGAGGAAATGCCAAAGTGTATTTCAAAATGCTTGCACCATTTTATATTTCAACAACGTGTGAGAATTGCAATTTTTCCATATCCTGTCCGTTTTGATGATAGTTACACTAGTATATGTGACGTGTATCTCATTGTGGTGTGATTTGCATTTCCCTAAGGAATAAAATCAGTGAGCACCTTTTCATGAATTTATTGGCCATTAGCATATCTTTTTTGAATACTTGTTTATTCAATTCTATGGTTCATTTTTAAATTGAGTCATTTTTTGAAATTGTTGTATAGTAAGACTTCTTTATATATTCTGGAAACAAATCATTATCAAAGTACGAATTCAAATATTTTCTGCCATTCTGTGAATTGTCTTTTCACTTTCTTTATAGTGTCCTTTGAAGCAATTGTTTTGAAAATCTTGTTAAAAATCCAATGCATTTATTTTTGCTTGTTGATAGCTTGTGATTTTGGTGTCATAGTTGAGAAGTCACTGCCCAATCTGAGATCACAGGGATTTATATCTATGTTTTCTTCCATGAGTTTTGTTGTCTTAACTCTGACATTTAGGTTTTTGTTCCACTTTGAGTTATTTTACGTATATTATGTGAGGGATCCAAATAAATTCTTTTGCATGTGAATATTTAATTGTCTCAGCACCGTTTGTTCGAAAAACTATTTTTTCCCGTTGAATTGTCTTGGCACCCTTGTTGAAAATCAACTGACCAAAAATGTAAAGAGATATTTCTGGACTTTGAATTTTATCCCATTGATCTGTATGTCTAGCCTTATGCCAGTAGCATATTTTCTTGAATAATGTAACATTGTAGTAATTTTTGAAATCAGTAAGTATGAATCCTCCAACTTAGTTCTTTTTTCAAATTTGTTTCACTATTTTGGGTCTTTTGCATTTCAATCAGCTTATCAATTTCTGCAAAAAAAAAAAACCCCTTCTGATATTTTGTTTTTATTTAAAATACTGATATTTTGCTCGTCATGGAAATGTTTATATTAATACTGATTATTTAAAATAATGAATTAGAATATTTTTAATCTTTATTATTAGGATTTGTGGTGCCACCTTAAATTTTGGTCCTAAGGCAAGTTCGTCACTCACCACACTCTAAACCTAGCTGTGCAAATTCCGCAGCAGTATTACCAAGGAGATGGTAGGACCACATGCAATCCACAGACCACTTTGGAAAGTGTTACTGTCTTTAACATTGTCTTCCAACCCACAAACATAGGATATCTTTCCATTTGAATTTATTTCAACTATTATCATTTTTAACTCCAGAATTTCTATTTTGTTCCTTTTTATGATTTCCATGTCTTTACTGATATTCTCTATTTGGTGAGACATCATCCTCCTACTTTCTTTTAGTTCTTTAGACACATCCTTTTAGTTGTTTGAATATATTTAAAATAGCTGATTAAATGTCTTTGTCTAGTAAGTACAATGTCTGGGCTTCCTTAGGAACAGTTTCTGTTGACTGCTTTTTTTCCTATGTATGCACCATGATTTCTTTTTTTTTTTGCAGGTTTTATAAAATTTCAGTGAAAATTGCACATTTTGCATAATATATTGTAATAACTCTGGAATTCAGAATCTCCTGCTTCTACATGCTGATTATTGTTACTATTTTGTTTTTGTTGTTGCTATTGTTGATAATGTTTATTTAATGACTTTGCTGATCTAATTCTATCATGTTTTCTGTTGGATGTGGCAAGTCAAATCTCTACTCATTTTCCTTAGTGATCAGCTACTGATTAGCAGATATTTCCTCAAATTCCTGGAACCATTCTTTCTACTGTGAAATATGACCTGAGTGGAGTCATAGTAAAATAGAACCAGAGCAGTCATTTCAAAGGAATTGTCTTGCATGTCTTATTTTCTCTATCTTCCAAACTGGACCAAACCACTAACATTCTAAGAAGTCACTAAGGACAGGAATATCCTGTTTGTAAGGACTGATGAGACTGGACTATGCTGATGACTGAATCACTAAACTATTAATGAAGTACAGGTCTAGCTTTTTGCCTGCTGACTGAATTTCAAGCCAATCTATGAAGTACAAATCTAGCCTTACCTCATCTAGCACCAATGAACATTTCCTTAATACAACTTACCTCATCTTCCTCCCTTTTTCCCATAAAAACCCTGAGCCCCTCTCCTGTAATCGGGACAGTATTAGAGTTTCTACTTAAACCTGTGCTCCCCAAATTCCAATTCTTTGATCCCAAATAAACGCTTTGCCTCTTAAAATGGTTTCTGTTTTTGTAGGTTGACACTTCCTTTAACAAGTGCTCTGTGGGAACATTGTAACAAAGCTTCAATGTCCAGGCCTTATACAATGCTCACTTAGTTTTCACTTCCTGCTTATATAGAGACTTGAGGTCATCCAGAGTTGAGGGGTTAGGATATTTTTAGGTCTTTCCTGGACATGCACACAGTTCTGGGCACAGCCTTTTGCTTGTGTGTGGCTAGCCCAAGAATTTCTCAAAGCTTTTCAAATATCAGAGATTTTCAAAGCCACTTATGGGCAGAATTTTCCCAAGGTTTTCATTTGAACTTTCTGGTCAGCTTATTGTTTGACCCAACTGTTATTGTTGCCTCAGGCATCTGTGATGTTAAACAATTGCTGTTGATTGTTTTTGACAAATGCCTCCAGAGAAAATGATATTTGTACTGGACAAATTCTGATTCAGGTCAAATAAAGACAAACTTTGCCAGTCTTTATTTACCAAGGAATTTCCAGGCAGGTCAAATAATTCCAGTTATCTGGGAATGGGTATTTGGAAGATTTCTTACCATGTTCTTTCCCCTCCGGTGGTTGCTGGGTGTCACTGTGATTGTGGGCCCTTGGTTTTCAATGCTGCTATAGAGCTAAAGAGGAGGATATGAGAATAGGGCAAGTTAAAACACTGCAAAGCTCACCATTTTATTCTGAGATTCAATTTTTCCTGAATAAACACTCCCTAGATTGTTGCAAGCCTTTGGTTAATTCCCAGAGTTCTACAAAAGTTGATTTAGACAATCTTTTCTTGGTTTTTTTATTAGTTTTGTTGGGGAGAGGATTTTCAGAGAGACCTCTCCATTTCCACTTCCAGGGTGTATTTTAAAAGTCATTCTTAAAGAAAATTTATGGTCTTAAATACATTTAGTAAAGAGAATTTAAATTATTTAAGCTCTGCTTGAAAATATTAAAGCAAGTATAGTAAGCCAAATTTAAAGAAAGAAGAAAGAAAGAATTAGAGGTAAAAATATAATTAAATAAGCAGAAAGAATGAAAATTCACTCTCATTTAAATTATATAACAGCAGAGAAATTTTTGAAAATATTTTAAATTCATGCTGTCAAAGCTGAACTACCAGTTAGGCTGGCAGACTGAGTAGTAATTTTGCTCTGATGACAGTATAAAATATACACTCTTTGCCATCACCACTCACACACACACATACACATCTAACACGTGCCTTGTATGGTATGTTGTTAGAGAGAGAGTAAAAATTCTTTCCAATAAGAGTGTAAAGAAAGACTAATATCAATTAGTCTTTGACCTTTACATAAAGGTTTGTGTTTTTTTTAAATTTTGTCATTAACCAAAAATTTACAGCAAGTGACCTGATAATGACCAAATTGATTAAAGCCTAAGTAAATTGTCCCTCAGGATAATTGCCAATTGCATTCAATTTTGAGATTAAATTCTTAACGAATTTAATGCCAGCAACATTTAGAATACAATTATTAACTTCCATTAAAGTATGGCCGCTAGCTTCCACATTTTAAATGTCAAGTGTTTTTTGTGTCTCTGACAATGATTTCCCTCCCCCAAGAAAACATCAGAGGAGTTACTATCTTTCAACAATTTCATAGTTTTTTTATAACCATTATTTTAATTATAAGCCCTGCTGTGCTTCATAAAGCTCGAAAATGATGTTTAATTTGGTGTTTACACGATAGCTAAAATAAGGGAGAAGTATTTAAACATCTTCAATTTCATTTTGTTTTCAAGTCTTTTTCGTTCTGTACCCTCTGTTTCTGAGCACACCAACAAAAGGATTTACTTATTTATGCTTCACATTGTCCCAACATCAAGGAAAAAGTTGAAAAACTTCTCTGTGTGCAAGTCAAATTTATTTGATGAAGTATTATATGAAATAAAGAAAACTTATTCTGATGTACAAGCTTACTTTAAATACTTAATTACATTTTGTTAAACTTATAAATGATTATTTGATTTCTCTGATGCACAGGCTCTTCATCTGTAATGAGATAATGATTTCGCCTACCGTCTTGTTATTAAGGGGATGGAATAAGTTACCTCTCATTACCTCCATTCTTAAATGCATCTGACACTAAGTCTGGGAACAAAGTAGTTAAAGAAATTTTTCTTCACCCCGTCTCTTACATAGGCCTACTTTCTCCTGTGGATCAGCTGCCCAACCTGAACTACAGAAAGGAATTCATGTTCTAGTCTTCAGTTTGTTCTTATTGTCACCATTGTCTTCTAGTAATTGATAGTTTGCTTTGCTCTTTATCATGTTGGCCCCATGTGACCATATTCAATTTGAAGGACTGTCATCTATTTTTGAATTCTGTGAATTTTTCAGCCAATTACTCTAAATTCACTAATTACCTCTTCAGCTGAATGTAATCTGCTATGTTCTTAACCAAGTATGATGATTAGGTTTTTTTTTCTTTCTGCTTTATCTCTCCCAAATCCCCCCTGTTACATAGTTGTATACCTTAGTTGCAGGTCCTTCTAGTTGTGGCATGTGGGGCTCCACCTCAACGTGGCCTGATGAGCAGTGCCATGTCCGTACCCAGGATCCGAACTGGCAAAACCCTGAGCCTGCATCTGAGCATGCAAACTCAACCACTCTGCCACAGGGCTGGCCCCTGATGATTAGTTTTATGTATCAATTTAGCTAGGCTATCATACCCAGTTATTTAATCAAACACTAATCTAGGTGTTACTATGAAGGTATTTTGTAGATGTGGTTGTGGTTTTTTAATTTATAATAAATATAAAATTTTGTTTTCATCCATGCTTCCTGGCTCATGGGTCCCAAACTCTTGGACTTCTAAGCTATAAGAACAGTGGGAGCACCTTTTGTTATAATATTTGATCTTTTGACCTCAGTTTCGGAAATCCCTCCAGAGCTATAAGGTGAAATGGGTGTCTTGTTAGTCATACAAGCCCCTTTCAACCACACCTGAGTTTAAGTTAATGAGGTGACTTTTGGACAGTCCCCAGGTAACCTGAGTGTGGAGGCTGGTTACCAGGGGAACCAACCATGTGATTAGAGGGTTGGAACTTTCAGCCCCACCCCCTGACCTCCAGGGAGGGGGGAGGAGCTAGAGGCTGAGTTTAATCACCAATGGCCAGTGATTTAACCAATCAGGGCTACATAATGAAGCCTCCATAAAGATCCCTGACCTAGGGGATTCAGAGAGCTTCCAGGCTGGTGAACCAAAATGCATCCACATACTGGGAGGGTGGGGCACCCAAACTCCACAGAGACAGAAGTTCCTGTGTTCATGACCCTTCTAGATCTCACCCTATGTATCCCTTCATCTGGCTGTTCATTTGTATCTTGTAATATCCTTTGTAATAAACTGATAATCTAGTAAATTAACTGGTTTCCCAAATTCTGTGAGCCACTCTTTTAAATTAATTGAACCCAAGGAGGAGGTTGTGAGAAGCTCCACTTCATAGCTAGTTGGTCAAAAGCACAGATCATAACCTCGGCTCATGACTGGCATCTGAAGTGCAGGCAGTCTTGTGGGATTTAGCCTCTAACCTGTGGGATCTGACACTTTCTCAACATTGAGAGTATCGGAATTGAGTTAAATTTATAAAACACCCATTCAGGGTCCACTGAGAACTGAAGAATTACTTGGTTGTGTTGGAAAACACACATCAGAGTGATTAACATCTATGATTAGTTGACTTGAAGTAAAGGGGATTACACTCAATAAAAAAGTGTGGGTCAGTCTCATCTAAATGGAGGAAGGCCTTAAGAACAAAACTGAAGTTTCTCTAGGAAGAATTCTGCCTCGAGATTGTAGCATCAAGTCTTGCCTGAGTTTTCAGCCTGCCAGCCTACCCTGCAAATTTTAGACTTGCCATCCTGACAATTGTGTGATCCAATTCCTTAATGGTTTTACTGGTTCTGGTTCTCTGGACAACCTGATGGATACAGCACTGTTTCTATTTCTTTTTTTTTTTTTTTACTTCCCAATTTTTGAAGCATTTCTTTCCATAAAAGTCTATAGGACTTCTTATGTTCTTGTCCTTTTCATATGTTTGCAAATTTCTTTTTATATTTCCAAAGATATTACATATACTAACTTTTGTTATTTTTTCTGATTGCTCTATTAAATTTTTTTAAAAAAATAAGTGAGTATAGAAGTCTCTATTTTAATGCTGGCCTTCTTAAGATATCTGGTAAGTTTTAGAGAGGTACTCAACTTCCTATATTGCCCACATGTCTTAATACAGGGGCTCAGCAGTTGACAATTCTGCTTCAAAAAAGAAACACCCAAGATATATGAGACCCACTCTGGAGCCAACTACGTGCCACAACACTAACCTTTTAAAGAGGTCCTACCTTGAAAATCAGCTTCTTATCATTATTTCCTGCTTTGTAAATTCTTCCTGTCCCAGAGTGCTAGATCTAAGTGACACCAAACTCACTTAAGTAGAATACTTATGAAATGCCTAAATATTTGGTTGTTTTTGCTGCAAAAGAACGTAATCCCGCAATGATGAAATAAACCATCAGGACTTGTTATATTGCAGGTAATAGAAAGACTCATACAAACTGGATTACACGATAAAGGTAATAAATGACCCATAAATTTGAAAACACAAGGCAAGATAAAGGTAAGCCTTGATCTGTCAACTCTACGATGTCATCGAGAACCACCTCTCTCTTCTCTTTCTCTCTCTGTCCTTTCTTCCACTTTGTCAGCTTCATCTTAATGCTGGCTCTTCTCATAGATACAAGATAGCTCCTAATAACTAAAAGGGATATATGCTCTTTTACCCTTACCCAAATGAAGAAGGAAGGTCTTTGCTCCTGCACTGCAGTGTCTGTGGACTGTTCTAGCCCCAGAAGAGATGATTAGCACTAATTGTAGTGGCTTAGGTTAAAAGCTTATCCCTATTGCAATTACTGCTGGCAGGGGCAGGAAATGAATTGCTTGGCTTAGCATGGGTCATATGTTCTAGCCAGGTCCAGTGGGTGAAGTCCACTTTCCCCCAAATGAAATAGATCCTCAAATGTTGGGGATAGGGATGAATGCTGGGAAGACAAGCAAACAAAAAAACTTTATACTTAAGTAAAAAAATGAAACAAATCACCAAAAAATCTTGAGATGCAAGGTTATCTCAAGGATCAAATAAACAGAGATGTAGGAATTCATTCAAAATGGCTGAAATGAGAGATTCAAATACCAACTAGAACTGACTTTCTTTTCACCTTCTCTCTTTCTGTTGATTTCTTTCTATTCTCTCAGTTATGATCAAAATTTTCCACATAGCACAATACTTAGCCATTCAAAACTTCCAATTTAAAAAAAAAAAAACTTTTTAAAGCCATATGAGTGAGACTAATTAGTTGTCTTTAATCCCAAAATCTAAGACCTTAGACAAGGACTCACCATATTATAACTGTTAGCATCCGTGTTCTAGTCAAGTATGGTCATGGGACTTGAGACACATAAAACAACACAGCTCCAAAAAGAACCTAAGGATCAGACATGAAATAAGCCAGTAATTAGAAGAGGAGTTATTGTGCAGAAAATCCAAAATATGTCTACTTTAACCTGATGTTAGCTGTAGTTAACTACCTGATTCATCCATTTTTTTTTAAAAAAAATTATTCTATCTGTAATCTCACTGGTATTATCCATGTCCTACTTGTCCTTTCCACTGTGGACTGACTTGCTAACATTAGATTACATTAAGACTCAGAAATGTTCATCATTGTGGGGGATCACAATTTGCCACCCCAACATGTGCCTCTTTGGATTGATTATTTTTAAGAACACAAGGCTGAGAAAGAAACTTTGACCTTCCCCCTTAACTGCTAAAAGAATTTAAGACAGAAGGCCTGTTCCAGGAAGGAGCTAATACCATAAGAAAACTATAGTATAATATGAAATAGGTATGGTAGACCGGGAGGAATCTAACAATGGCTGTTTGATCAAAGTCTTGTCTGTCTCTCACTGTCTTTGCAAGGCCTGGTAAACATTTTCTTACCAAATATTTACTTTTACATCTCTATGTAAATTGCCTTCCTCCCCTTTGAAGTCCCAAACCATGACAGCTAACATCCTCCTTTGTCTTTGCTGAAGGTTGTATTTAAGGTAGTAGCTTTGGCCATTTTGGTGAGTTACTCTGTTTTCTTGGGTTTCTCCCATGTATACATGTTATCAAATTTTTTAGATTTTCTCATGTTATTCTATCTCATGTTAATTTAATTGTTAGACCAGCCAGAAAAACCTAGAGGGTAGAGGAATATTCTTCCTTCCCCACCTCATCTATCAATTTCTTCTTTCCTAGCATATCACTTTATATACACTTTAACTGAATTAGTTACAACACTGACAAAGTTACTGACTACATTTTATTTCTTTTTGTAATATGGCAGGAATGAAGGCATTCATATCTATTTGCAATGCTTAACAAAGGCTAAATTAACACTGTAATTTTGTGTATTTTTTCAAAGCTTAACTGTTACCCTTAATGAAATTCTATGTGTCTGTCACAGTTATAATACTTATTCTCCTGTATAAATCCAAAATCTGCCAGGTATTTATATAAAAATTATAAATATATAATAAAAATTTGTCTTAAATTAAATGCTTTTTTTCACTCTTTGTAGATCCATTTTTTGACTTAAATACAGAGTGAAAGCATTCCAGAGATTCTGGTTCTTTTCTCATGATTCATTCTGTCAATTTTCTCTCGATATTCCTGAACTTCACAGCATATCCTTTACTTTCTGACATTTGAATGACTATATAGATATATTCTTTAAGGTTCATTGAAATTAATTAAGCACATGAATTTTTGACATGCGGCTTCTCTTTCCTCTTTGTCTACCTTGAATGACTTCAACTTTTTCTACCTCTGTCCTTCCTCAGTGATTTTATTTATAACTGAGAGAAGTACTCTTTATATTTTCGACTAATACTAAGGGGGAAAAAATTCAGGGCATATCGTTTTCAAAATCATCAATTCTTTTTTGCCTATGCTTTTTATTGCTGATTTTCTGTCTTTCTAGGTTCTGCCTGGCTGATCCTCTTCCAAGCTTTTGGTCTGATGGTTTGAATTGCTGTTATGTCTCCTGGAGGCATTCACTCTTTTCCAGTGAGGTTCATTTGTTTCTTTCAACAATCCTCAGAGGTAAACAAGGTAGGCATTATTAATCTCAAGTGAATTGTGAAGTGCTTGTTGGAGAGGTTGAGGTACTGAAAGTTCATGTAGAATAGGCAGAGGAAATGCTACAGGCATGTTTTCAAGCTTTATTTTTAAGCAACACTGAATAGGATGCTAGGAATGATATCCAATAAAATCTGGCAACCAACTACCAAATGGGTTTACTCGAGAGAAAAGACGGAACAGCCTGTCAGTGTAAGAATTCAAATCCAGCTCATTTCAAATACAAAACACATGCTCTTTTCACTACATGACACTGTTTCTACAGTTAGATGCTCTTGGCACACGTAGAAATAAATGTATCTTGACACATACTAATCATGATTTCATACAGGTGGGGTTGAAGCAGCAGGGAATCATGGTTCATTAAAATCTTAAAAATCGTCCAAAATATCTCACAAACACTGCCAGAACATTTTTGCTAATTCTACCATACCTGGTAAAAATGAAAAATTATTAGACTCTATCCTTTATGTGATTGTCACTTTTATTAGGTTTTTTTAAGTGAATACTCATGTTATAGACATTATCCTGAGTGCTGTGTTTGTGTATGTTTATGTGTTTGAATATGACTAAAACCAGGGAAGATGTCTATAATATCAACTTCCCTGATATATTGATTTAATGTTAAAGTCTCTTTTTGATCATGATAGAAGCTTTGCTTTGTGGATGAGACATTAACTTTGGTAGCATGCTAGACTCAGGAGGAAAATGTTGATATTTAGTCAATACCATCTCCTCCTTAATATTCCTCTATCTCTTACATTTTATTTTATGTGTAGTATCTTTGATTTCTTGTGATTTATTAAAATGCTACATTCTAGTGTGTAAATTGCACCTTGGATTAAATATGTGCTTCACTGGCAATCTTTCAGTGCTCCAATACACCCTTATCTCATTTCTTATGGACACAATTTGAGATGCACTGGCATGAGGCTCTGAACAAAAGGCAAGCTCCACATTGGTTTTTAGAGCATTGACAATCAGTCTCTCTCCAGGAACGTAAGTATGTGACAAAGAGGAATGTAGAGATCAGAGTGCACAAAACCACATAGACATTACCAACAGAAGACAGTAAGCAGTAGTTATGAGGCCAAAACAGTCATGAGCAAGTAGTAACCACGTTACTCAGTTCAAAAAGACTGAACATGAGAATACATAAGAAGTGGAATCAAAGACAGAGTTTCATGAAGGCAGAGCCAGAGAAGGGAACAAAGTATATCTACTTTGCAGGGGGCAAGTTAAGCAGGAAAGGGGTGTTGGTCAACTGTGGTTGTAGTTTCCCTGAGCTAGAAACCTGCAGCCACCAGTTTCCTGTTGTTCCTCATTTCCACAAAGAGATTTCTAACAATCTGGCACAAACTGAGGTGATCCGAGCCCCCTTTCTCCCTAGCAGTCTTCAAGAGCTCAAGTAGCACAATAAAATACCTAAGAAAATGTTTCTGCATGAAGGAAGCCAGAACTTTATCAAATAGCGTTTCAATCTCTAAAGCCACACAGATTGCATTGTCTAAAGGAAGAAATCTAAAACACCAAGATGAAAATGGATTTTACACTCTTTGAGATGATTCACTGGAGTTTGGTTTTGTCTAGAATATTCTTACAATATTATCAAAAAGTGTTAACACTGAGGGAACTGCCCATGAAACGTAGATTCATGGTGTCATAATGTACCGCAATCAGCAATACAGGTATACTCAAAGGAAAATCAAAGGCCTAGTGGAATAAACATGCTCACAGGACTCTGTTTTTTAAATGATGAGCACGACAAAAGAACTTATCCATGAGAAAGGATTTACCACTTGTGTTAATGTTCTCCAAGATACAACCAATGGACACAATTAGCACCTGATTTCTGAGATACCTATTCTTCCCCTTCTTAGATAGGTAAAAAACATTTATGCATACAAATACATTGTACAAATGACTATAATGTCATTGACAAAATTTTATATTGAGGAAGAAACATATTGACACATATAACTTATGTTGACAAAATAAAATATATTGACACACATATAACTTAACAGAAATATATCAGGCCATTTTGAGTTACACCTGAATGTATTGCTTCTCAAATTAGTATCTAAAATACATTACTGTATTTACTCCACTATGGAAAGGAATAAATACTTGAATCCAAAATAATTTGGGAAATATATTTATTTAATATATATTATAGGCAGCATGAATATGAACTAGCTTCCACTGATATATGGTTGGTTAAAAAAATATGCAAAGAAATGGTTTTCTGATGTGGAAGAAATTAGCTTTCTGTTCTACATTTATGAATCAGAAACAAGACTATCACAGTTTGGTTCTTTTCCCCCCAGCTATTAGAATATCTGTGGATGTCAGTATTTCTTTATTTTGGTGCAAGAGTAAATATCTTACTCAGTTTTTGCAACTAATGGTCCCTTTAACATTATTGATTCACAGATAAATTTAGAAGTCCTCTATACTATAAAGATAAGCCATGAAAAACATCATTTATAGACTTTTTCCAACAGCTTTATG
Source organism: Equus przewalskii (assembly GCF_037783145.1). Lineage (NCBI taxonomy): Eukaryota > Metazoa > Chordata > Mammalia > Perissodactyla > Equidae > Equus > Equus przewalskii. The sequence goes on from NC_091850.1 coordinate 35,826,284, forward strand.
TTCATCCATAGCATATTTATTGTATGGTCTTAGCAAGAAGAATAACATTTCTAAAATATTTCAGTAATACTCAAAAAATTCCCCAGCCTTATTAAGGGAGCATTCTGCTCTGAGTTGGCACATTTGCTCTGTCACCTCATTCAAGTGGAAAAGCCATCGGTCCTTCACATGCAGGCTTTAATAAAATTGTGATACAAACAATGATCTTAAGCTTCTTAGTATTGTCGATGCATTGATTTCCATATTTGCTTCTCAGTCTCATCGGCATAATTCTATAGATATACAATTTTTGTTGCTACTGCTGCTTTTACTACTAAGACCTGCATTTATTCCTTGATGTATCATTCAACAAGCCTAAGTCCTTGTTGACTCTGCATTCTGTAAACCTGTGATTCCCATACTCTAGAATGCATCAGAATCACTCCAAAAGCTTGTTAGAACAGACTACTGTACCTGCCCGGAGAGGAGAGTTTCAGATTCAGCAGATGCCCAAGAATTTGCACTTTTAAGAAGTTCCCATAGGATGCTGCTGTTGCTGGTCTAGAAATATTTGTTAAAATATGCAAAGGAGTTAAACTAAAAGCTATCCCAAAGTTTAATACTTTGGTCCAGTTGGTGAACTTATTTCTGATCCACATAGCTGTTTTTGCATCCGAGTAATTTAATCTATTCTGAAATGACATATGTATATTTAATAGGACTTTCTGAAAATCTAAATAGAATGGCTTATCAAAACCTTTCTTTAATTCTGCACTTTTAAATATTCCTGATTGATAAATGTAGAAGTGTCATTACTTATTACATCATTTTGTAAATTCATAATAACAGCAATATTTTGATCAGGGTAACTCAGATGTGAAATGAGTTTAAGACACTTTTTGTGTTTTGTTTTTACTAAAAAAATGCATAAAAAATGAACAGAAGTAAAAGCGTGTTCAAATTACAATTTTTTAGCATATTTGTACTTGTTCAGCTATAAAAAGCAGGAATAAATTATGCACCAAAGTAACACGGCTTAGCTTTAACTCCCTATAACAATTTTAATATATGTGTCCTACACCATTCTCTAACTATCTCCTTTCATATGATTTCTAGTGGTCAATTACAATAAATTCAATCGGTCTTCAAGTCTTACCAATAGTTTGTAATTTCTCCCAAGTACAAATCCTGCATTGATTTTGTTTTTCCAAATATGACATAGTGATCTTTGTTGTAGAGGTTAAAATACACATTATTCAACGTGGAGTTTACCTTTCTTTAACTACTACAAACTCATTTTAGGTGGAACTGGTTATCATTAATCAATGGAACATCAGTTTAGAGGTTAAAGCTTTCTACTGGCTTAATGTTGCTTACATTTTTTGAGTGATAAAATTGAGTATCTTCTTCCTAATGTGAAGAGTGGGATCTCATTGTACTGTTTGACATAAATAGCATGTGAGTGCGTAATTTAGTGAGACATTTTATATGGTGAATGTTAAATAAATTGAGATGCTTATTGCCTGATTTAATTAAAGCAGCTGTTGAGTGAATTTTCAAAAAAGTTGTTGCTATGCCAATATCAGTTCTTACATTTAAAACACAATGTTAATTTTATCACATAGTGATATCAGTTTTAAAGAGACATTGTTCCATCATAGCCTCCTCCATTTATTAGATGTGTATTCAGTACTCACCCTACGGCAGGCAGGTACTGAATTAGAAACGCATAGATGAGCAAAGAGTTCTTTCTGGCATAAGTTAGAGCCTTTTGGACGTATCTCTATATCCTCTTTCTTTTTTTCATTCATTTAAAACTGTACCCAAGAAATTGGTGAGTCCTTACGAGGACTTCAGAGGCGTTTTATTCATCTGAACGAAGCTGTATTGCTTAAAATAATTTTAGAAGGTGTTTTCTGGAAATGTCTTCAGAGTTGTGACATCTTATTCTGGATATTCTAAAAATGAAAGAACATATCTATCTTTGTGGATTCATAGTAAACATTCTCCTTTTAGAGAGCACCTTTCTTCTCATTCACACTTTCTGCTTAACAATGAATGCCTCTTGCATGGCTGGATTGGATTTGATTAGGGTGGACACTTTACCCAAGCAAATCAATCAAACTTTCTTCCCCTGGAATTCTGATTCAGGAAAATTCTGAGAAATAGATAGTAATAATCACCTGAATTCTAAGTTTAAAAGTACATAAAATCATAGATGGAATTAATCAGAGGAGTAATAGAAGACAGCTGGTCTTGCTTCCAAGGGGAGGGGAATAGAGCAGACGCACAGGAGAGATGATGTAGCTCCGTGGGGAAGGGTAGGAACCACCAGGATGCTAATAGCTAATTCCAGACACCCCCTCTTGACTTGAGTGGGTTTATATTTTCCTTGAAATTATAAGTTTCTAGACTATAATAAAAATGATTTTGTTTCCTGAAAACAGATGCAAATAATGTGAAACAAAGCCTATCGAACTCAAATTTAATAATCAAACTGTTTATGGTCCAAATAACCTATCAGATGATAAATTAAGAGATCTCTTATATCACCAAGTAAAATAGCTTGACTATTGCTCAGATGAATGAAAAAAAAATTAGACTATAAAGTATTTTAATGATTCTTTTTTCAATTTCTAAACAGAGAGAGGAGTTGCAACATATTTTGAGAAATGGCTTTCTTATTAAAATAAATGCAAATTTCTCTCAAAATGACAATAACTCATTCTCATATTTCGGAATGCTTTTTAAATCACACAACGCTTATTGGTCTAACAATCCTTCTCTACAAGGAATCTCACAGCCTTCCGGTCTTGCCTATTTTCAGCTGTTAATTATGGGTAACAAAATTAAGAGCAAATGTATTATGCTCTAGAATGTAAAGGTAAAACTCTATTTTGAATTAAAGGACATTCACCATGAAGTTTTTCATGGAAAGAAATGTTTATAATCTTTTTCAAAAGAATATATTAAAAGTTGCTGAGTTTCCACCACCTGTTCCTGACAGCTATTTCAGTGTAAGTAATACATCACGGGGTGATGGCAATCTGATGATGTATTGGAACTATACATCATTGTGGTGACGGCGCTTTAATGACAGATGAGTAATACATCTTCAGGTAAAGCTCTCAAATTTAGGCCTGCCTAGAAAATAGAGTTTCTGGAAGAAGAAAACATCTTATCAACTTTATAAAAGAATGCATGTAATAAAACATAGTTTGCTAAATCAGAGGGCTGTAAGTTTGGATGCAAAAATGAGGTGTCTTTTCATGTCCATAACTTTTTTTCTTAACATATTTATTGCAAGGCAAAAATGCCTTTCACATTAAAAAAGGTTCCCACTTATTTTTGTCTTTTTTACACTTCATTTAGCCATCATTTCAATATGTATCTTTACGTATTTCTTTTGCATTTTTTATTTGGAACTGGAAGAAATTTCCTTTTAGCTTAGAATCTTTGGAACCCATGACACTCTTCTTGCTATTAAAAACTCCCTAACTCTGTACACATGGGGATATTATTCATCAACTTATTTCTGCTTTTTCTATCTTTAATAAACTGCTCAAAAACACATTTTCTTGGGGTTTTATTTCCTTTAAGAGCTGAATTTTTTTTTCTCTTTACATGGATATGAAGAGAAGTAATCTTTTACCTATTATACTCATTAAGGGGAAAAATCTAAAAAGAAATCTTTGAAAAAGACTTTGTCAACACTTTTAGGAAAGATTATTATCTTCTGTCTACATTAAGGAGTAAAAGTGTAACTGTGGGCCTTCCAGCACCCACTCAGCTGACCCCATCTTATCAACAGAGTAATTAAGAGCTGTTTTTCAGGATCTGAGTGTTCCCCTTGTCCAGTTCAGACCAGTTGAGACCACTAACCCATCAAGTGGTCCTGCACAAATGCTCAATAAGTGACCTTTTTGATGTCGAGGAGCTAAACCTCCGCCCTAGGTCACGGTACCGCTGTCATTTTGTGAACGTGCCTCCTCTAAAGAGCCGTGAAGCTGGACTGTGCTGGAGCAGACCATCACCTACCTCCTCTCTCCTCACCTCCCAGCTCCACGCTTCAGATTGCCCTGCCCTTCATGCTATAAACTGTGCCCCAAGCCCTGGGTCAGAGATAGTGATCTGAAGGTACCTGCTCCCTGTCTCCTGGCAGATTCATTACGCAGAATAAAGCTGATTTCTTTGCCCAAAAGCTGATTCCATAATAATTGACTTTTTTTAACATGCATCAGGTAGGGGAACCCCATTTGTGTGGTAACAAAGACACATTTACATTACAAAATCTTTAAAATTGTTAAACCACTCTAGACTGTTATAGGAGTTATAGAAATACATATTTATATACTTATATATATTTATATGCATTATAGACTGTTATAGAAGTATATATTTAATTTTGAAACTTAGGGGAAGAAATCCTAAAGGATCCATTTTATATACATAAATTACCGTCATGATTCCCAGCAATACTTAACAGGACTCAATAAAGGTAATAAAATGTGTTTTTTAACCAAAATGTTTTAATCAGACTATCTATAAGAGGTAAAATGACAGTTATGATGTATGTCATATGCCTAGAACTGTGTGTGAGATGTTGGAAATGTTCAGTGTCTCACATTGTGAATCTTACCCCAGGTTTGCCTCTGTGATTTTTAACATAGGATAGTTATCCAAAATGAAAACTAGGATCAGATTATTCTGTTCACCCATCATAGGAAAAATCCTGGAATTAAAAAATGAATTTATTTGGCTTTTTCCTTTATTCTAGGTTAAATCTAAGGATTATATATAAATTTTCCCTCTCTCTTTAGTAAATTGTTTTTGAAGAGGAGAAAAATATATGGAAAGGGTGCATGGAAAGTGAAACATGGTGTTAGCTAAGCTGCCTTAAAATAAAAGAGCAGAAGAATGAGGTGGTAAATTGCCTATGAGGGAATCTTGTTGAGATGATGGGAAAATCAGTCAGCTCTGGATTTCAGCTCCAGCTCTGAGACATCTCAGCTGGGTGGTCATGACATGACACTTACCTATTTGAGTCTCAAGCTGATCTTCTATCAAATTTGCAGATACCATACATCTCTGGATGGGATATTGTGAGAATTAAATTAGAAAATGCATGTAAAAGAGGGCCTGCTGTATTTTAGGCACTCAATAAATAGTAATTATAGAGTCCAACAAGCAGATAAATCATTAAACAGACTCTTCTTTGAACTAAAAAAATACATACTTTTCAGTACAGTAAAAAAAATGCCAAGAAGAGTAACTACTACAGTAGAACTTAACCAAAATGACAAGAAACAAAAGAAATCTAATACACGTAGTATCACAAAATATATGTCTTTTATTTCTTCAATTCAGAATCAGACTTGCTCTATTGAATCAGGCCTTTGGTCCATCAATTTTAACAACATAAAATGCAACTTTTTTTTCTGTTTTTGAGGTGAGGAGTACATTTCTCTTTCATCATATCCCTAAAATGTGAGAAGATATTAAAAATAAATATTCCTTTGGTTGTAAGATAATGTGTCTTGTGAATACAGGTTCAAGCAAGCACAAGTGGCTTCATGATGGGCTGACATGTGAAGCTGAAGGAGTGAAAAATAGCCTCTTAGGCCCCATTTTTGGGGCTGCATGTTTCCCGCATGTCTTTTGTTTTACCCGTATGAGAAACAGATGTCTCTGCATCCCTGAACACCCAGGAGAAGATGACTATCTCAGAGCATCTCATTTCAAATGGGGCCTGCAGAGGGAGATTTATGTCTTTACCTTTCAATTTGAGATTCCTTAAAAGAGAATTTGATTGACCCAGCTTGAGTCACAGCGAACACTTCATCCATCCACTCAGTTTGTTGAACTGGCAGAGTTGTCAAAGCCAATACCCTTGGCTAACAAAAAATACCCTTACCCTAAGAAAAAAATAATTTTGCCTCTATCCTGCTAGGTTCTTGGCTGAGAACCCCCTGTAATATAAAAGATAGATTAACAAGGGAAAACCAAACAGAAGTTTAATAACATGTATACAAGGGAGATACTTAGGAAAACTGAGTAATTCCCAGAAATGGCCCAAGACACCATCATCTCCAGTTAAAGACAAAAGAAAGATGTTGGGGAGGGTCATATGGTTGTTATGCAGATTTAAGTCCAAGCTTTCTCCATTGATAAGAGTTTCTGGAGATTTAGTCTTCTTCCTCTTCCTGGTACAGGGAGGGAGACACTTTGGCAAATGGAGATTTCCCTTATAAACATAAATGTCGCTTACAAAAGGCTACCTGCTACTAGGCTCTCAGAGCTTCTCCTATGTCTGCTGTTTCTTAAAAATAACTAGATAACCAGCTCAGGATAACCCCCATTTCAAAGAAACATATTTTTTGACAGAAAGTTGTGTTCCTCTTTAATCCAAAGTTTGAGAATGTTGTTAGATAAGGGAATTCGTAGGCTGGGTTAATTTATGAGTTGTTTCACTGCACTATTAGTGCACATTTTCTTTAAACAGGAGTTGATGTGGACCAAGGCTGCCCCAGGGAGAGAAGCTCAAGGCATCCTGGTCTACAGGCCAATCTATATCACCCTCCAGGAAGTGTAAGACATCCTGACCTGATTCATATCTAAAGTTATAGGACCACAGGATAACCAGACGCCACCTGCACTGATACCATTTTAATGACTTTTTTACATGATCTTTCCTTTGTCGAGTAAAAAATAACTCACATACCTACGCCTTATAAATTTACCCCTACCCTCAACACATTGAAGTTCTTCACTACCTGTGGGTCCGGTCCCCATGTTATTCTCTGAATAAAAGAGCATTGCCACTGGAATTTGACAGTCCAAGAAATCTTTCTTTGGATTCCTTGGCTCACCAAGCACCACATCAGGAGTCACTCTTTGTGGTGTTTAAGAATCTGAATTGTTGAGTGATCCAAAGGAACACAGAGGTATGATGCATTAGTATTTAAGGAGTTCAATAATCTAAGCTATGGCCAAGATAATCAGAAATAAACATAGAAAAACAACTCACTTGATGTTGCTAACCTTCTACAAAGTATAAAAATAACTGATATACAATAAGCCCACTGTCGACGAAAATAATCCATAACCAATCTATAAATGAAAATTTGGGTGAGTTTATTCTGAGCTGAAATCTGAGGACCATGGCCCAGGGCCTTTCTTCCTGAAGGAAGAAAGGGCACCAAAGAAGTGAGGTATACAGAGTGGTTATATACCCCCAAAGAGGGTGTTTCACATATGATTGAAATGTCCCTCCCACAATAGTCAGGAGATTGACCTGTCAGCACAGTGCTTGATGGACACGGCAGGTAGTGGGTCTGCTATCTCAGAGGGCATAGCAGGAGGCAAGTCTATTGTCTCCAGCTGGGTGGTCACAGGTGAGGGCAGCAATCAGTTTCTAGCCTAAGGAAAGATGCTTAATCCTTAAAGAAATGCAAATGTTGGGAGGGGGAGGGAAGTAGCACCTTTATCTCCAGGGCCTTTGTTCTTGCCATAGGGAATATCTAAAGCAGATATACAATGCATGCTCAATGGCCTCATTCAGGCCCTTTTGGAAAGACAAAGTCAGGCCTAATTAGGTTTACACCAAATGGCATCCTCATATTCTCCAATATATCCTATTTCTTGCCATTTTTACTTGTCACCACTCTTATAGCCATTGTAGCCAGGTGAACTTATAAAGGATGAGCTGTACAGATTATAAATAAACATTTTTGTGGAAATAAATATTTCTGTGAGGTGTCTGAATGCAAAATAATTAACACATAAAAGGTACCATTTTTTGGACAGAAAAAAAGAAAGTAACAATACGTAACTCAGTATGCTTTCTGCAGAATGTAGAACTTCATAGCAGTCACTAATAGAGGAAAATAAAAACCTGATAAAGTGACTCATTTTGCATAAGTTTAACTTAAATAGTTTAATACTTTAACTCTAAGAGGCATACAAAATTGTGACATGTGGCCAAAAGATAAAAGTGTGTGCATGTATCAATACACTCTAATTGTTTAGATCTTGATTTCATTTGGCCCTGGTGACTTTTTTGCCTTACCTTTAAATTTTTAAGAACAAAAATCATGTAATGCATATGTATTTGCAGTTTTGGAATACAATTCAAATCTCTAGTAGCCTGAGAAAGAACATGAAGATAACACAACTCTATTTGTAAGATAGTAAATTAATAAAGAGTATCTTTGGGCATTTGTGATAATAGATTTAACTGCTATTACACAAAAAACCCCTGAGATTTTCAGTCACCATGAAATAAAGGAAGTAATTTACTTACTGAATTGCCTGATGTTTGCTCAGACTTCCAGAATGCATCATAAAGTTTCTTAAATTTAATATCATATATGCATATATATGTATAAAATTAAGGGTCGTGCATCATTACATAAGTAAAAGAACCTTTCTTATAAAGACCGTCATTTATCAATATAAAATGTAATAAAATTCATAAAACAGCAATTTAAAAAATCAAGTTCCTTTTAACAAAATTCATTATGAAAAAACTAATATTGTAAAAAATTGCATATTACTAACAGTCAAAGTGCACTATAAATACAAAAAGTACTCTACTCTGCCATCATATTCTTCAACCTTTTGTTTTTTAATTAATGAATAGCAAACACATTGTTTTATTTTTATTCTATTCTGTTCTTTTCTTTAACATTACACTCAATCATTTTTTCATCGCTGTCGTAGGCTGAGTAATGGTCCCATAAAAGACGTTCACATCCTACTCTCTAGAACCTGGGAACCTCACCCTACGTGACAAAGACGTCGCTGAGGTTACATTGAGGATCTTGATATGAGGAGATTTTACTGGATTATTTGGTGGATTCAAAATGCAATTACCAGTGTCCTTATAAGAAGGAGGCAAAAGAAGATTTCACACATAAGGGAAGAAGGCAATGTAACAGGGAGGCAGGGGTTGAAGTTTTGCAGCTAGGAGCTAAAGAAGGCTGGCAGAAACCTGAAGCTGAGAGAAGTATGGGATGGATTCTCCCATAGAGCCTGAAAGGGAGTGTGGCTCTGCTGGCACCTTGTTCTTGATACCAGCACTGTGATACTGTATTCTGACTCTTGGACTTCTTATACGTGCAGTGCACTTAACGATGTAGCATAGTTGATTTAGCATCTGTCACAAACTCCTTGTCTCATTGTAGACTCCAAAGCAGGTATCCATACACCACATTCTAGGCGCACGTCTTAAAGCTCATCTGCCACTTGTCTCAACATTAACCCAACCTCATATTTCTTTAGTTTTTTTCTATCACCTGGCATTTCTTTATCCTCAAAACAAAGTGTCACTTAAAATCCACAAGCTTAAAAGCTCCCCACTTTCTCCTTAAAATTACATGGGAAAATCTAAAAAAGAATAACCCTTGCAACAATTTCATTTCTTATACTTTTCTATTCAAAAATACTTTTATTTAATCCTGTATCCTACTGATTACTTTTAGACAATTCCTAAAACACCAGGGAAAATCTCATTGCCATTTTTATGGTTACTCAATTTTGGAAAGAGCCAATTTTATTGGTCAGATGAAAGTCAACCTGTGAGTAAACTAATACTTATGCATCTGTTTAGCAGTCTTTCTGTTTTTCTGTGTTCAATAGATTAACATATTTTGTAACACTGTTTTCAAATGCGTTTGTAAGTAAAAGTTTTGTTTAATATAATAGGGACCCCTCAAATAAACTAATATTCACAGAGATATATATTCAATTTCATATTATCCAAGGTACTTAGTAAGTAGATTGATACCTCTTAAAAAGAATATTAATATTAAACATTATTAATGGAAGCATCTCCCTATTAATAGAACAAAAAGCTGTGGATAGCTGTAAGTTTAAAAAGCCAACGACTTATTTTCTTTATAATAATGTGAATTGAAAGGAAATGTGGCGCCTTTACCTTGAAAGGATGTCATGCACTTACAGTCAAAAGATGTGGTGTTGGGGCCAGCTCTGTGGCCAAGTGGCTAAGTTCACATGCTCTGCTTCAGTGGCCCAGGTTTCACTGCTTCAGATCCTGGGTGCAGACCTACACACTGCTCATCATGCCATGCTGTGGCAGCATCCCACACAGAAGAACTAGAATGACCTACAGCTAGGACATGGAACTATGTGCTGGGGCTTTGGGGAGAGAAAAAGAAAAAACAAAGGAAGATTGGCAACAGCTATTAGCTCAGGGCCAGTCAAAAAAAAGGATGTGGTGTATTTTCTGTTAAAGATAATACGTCCCTTACAAAATATTTACGTTAGATTCATTTGTATAAAACATGGCTTCTCTGTATGTGTATATACGAGGTAAGAGGAATCACTAGCGTTGAAATAAATTGATGTAAAAAATATTTATTGTGAGCCACTTGTTATTTAAGTTGTATGTTATGATGCTTCATACAGCCATTGTGATTCTCCTATTCTGTAAGTTACCATTGGGGTTATTATTTCCATGCAATGAATCAATTTTAATAGTTACCAGGCACTTATTCAAAGATTTCAGACCAGACTTTTTTCACCCTGTTTACATCCACCTTTCTTTATCTAAAGGAAACTACTACTGACATTATCATTTGTGAAAGAAAAATGATCTAACTTACTGTTTTTTTCTTAGGGCTAAAGTGTCTTAGAGACTTTGGTTACATCTGCAGAACAATTGGATTGTTTATACTAATGTAACTAGCTTTCAGACAAATTATCAAATCTGCAATATAGATAGACATAATCCACATGCAGGGATGGGGAAAAAAAATGTTTACAACTATTGTCTTAGTGGGATTTCTAGAATACAAAGAAAATCCTCTAGAAAATAGTTTCTGTTCTATACAATCTTTCCTTTGTTGACACAAATAATCCATAGCCAACCTATAAATCAAAATTAGGATGAGTTTATTACGAGCAAGATCTGAGGACTAGCCTGGAGCCTTCCCTCTCCAAGGAAGGAAGGGCACCAAAGAAGTGGGGTGTAAAGAGTGGTTACATACCATTAAAGAGCATATATCATATATGATTGGAATGTCCCTTTTACAACAGACATGAGATTGCCCTGTAGGCACAGCAATTGATGGGGACAGCAGGTAGCAAGTCTGTTGTCTCCAGCTAGGTGGTCACAGGGTGGGCACAGCAATCAATCTCTATCTTAAGGCCATTTGTTCTTGTCTTTGGGACATAGCGAATGCTTAAAGAAAATATACAATGCATGCTCAATGGCCATGTCATGGCCTTTTGGAAAAACAAGGTCAGGCCGAATTAGTTTTACACCAAATGGCTTCCACATGTACTCCAATATATCCTACTGCTTGAAATTTATGTATCACTTTATTTTATAGATATTGCATTAATCATTTTAATGTTTTGAAAAGAATATCTCAGAAAATATAGCTAGAGGTATTACATAAACCTTCTAAGCCACTAGTAGATTTATTAGGAAAGATGTCTTTAGGAAGGAATCTGTTTGAGATTTTTCTCCTCCAAATGTTGTGCCTTAACTTAAGTGGCAAATCCATGAGTTTTTCTCACTTGCTATGCGCAAACCATGAAACATAACATAGCACAAAGTATTTCAATTTATACATTCCGTCAATAAATCTTATTTTATGTATATTTAATGTATATTTATTTTATGTATACTTAAATTTACTTCTCTTGAAATTATTTATCTATAGTGACATGTCCTTATCCTATTCTAGATTATACTACCTAATACGTTCCATTGTTGTAAATAGGAAATGATATTAATCAAGCAACTTTCAATAAAACTTAATGTTTCTACCTGTATGGGCCAACAAAGCCATGAGCTACATGTGGCTATTGAACATTTGAAATGTGACTAGTCATAATTGAGACTCACTCTAAGTGTAAAATACACACTAGATGGCAAATAGTATGAAAAAAAGGATGCAGAATACCTCAGGAATGTCTTTTTATATTGAGACATACTGAAATGATAATGTTTGAGATATTTTGGGTTAAAGAAAACATTAAAATTAATTTCACCTTTCTTGTTATTTTTTAATGTGGCTACTAGAAATTTAAAATTATATACATCACACTCATCTATTTCTATTGAATGGAGCTACTTTATATCATTAAGCAGTTTACAGAATATATGCAAAGAAAATGTTCTATTTAATTATCAAAGGAAACCAAAATACACTAAGGTTAATTGGCTTGGCTAGCTCACCTAACTCAAAAGTAAAGAAATCTTCGGCCCCCAAGTTCTTTTTTTGTTTTCCCAAACCATTTGCAAGGTGCTCAGCTTGAACATGGCTTAGGCAACAGATGGCAAGAGTTGAAGGCCTGATAATTAAACAGTTTCTTGTTCTTAAATTTAAAAAATTTTTATATTTTCACAAATTAAAGACAATGTTAATTATGATCTGGTTTACTAACAAATAACCTCAAAAAAAGCTAAATTTAAATGGATTTGACATATTAAAAATAAGTTTTATTTGTTGATCTGGTGGTGGTAACATAGGTATTTTTTCACTTTCTGAAAACTTTATTGAGCGATTTATTTATATTTTTTGTTGTGGTGGTCTATATTTGTTCTGCACCTTTGTGAGTTTACTAAAATATTCAGGGTCATAGTTTCAGAATCTGAAAAACTATATACCTTGTGATCAAGACATTTCTTTGATGAACTTATTACAATGTTGTTTTCCCAATGACATTTTAAGAATTTAACTCAAGGTAATTTGGGACAAGTAAGTCAACAACAACTGGTAAACATGAAAAAGTCCAATTTTGGTGCCAAGTAGCTAAGCTTCTTAAGATATTCTTAGGAAGGTATTACTGCAAAATATTATTTCACAAAAGTGCACAGAAGTTGATTTGGTAAAACTGGGAAAAAATAATACAAATAATAGTCAAAAATATTTTGAAAGTATGTGACAATTATCTTCAAATTTGTTGTTTTCTTACCAGATGTGGTTCATACATGTTTATTTAGTCTAAGTACACATTGTAATTTGTATTAAACTTACCTCATGCTTGTATGTAAATTTGAAATTTGATTAATTTCTTTAGGAAAAACAAGCTCAAATTTCAATAACTAATTAAAAATACATATGATTCTATTGATAGAATTTTATGTAATCATCTGCTGTCATTATTGGAAAAGTGTGTTGGATTAATGCAAAATCCTGGATTTTGAAGTCAATCTTAAGATTATCTGATTTCAATTGTACCTTTGCTTACAGATTGATTGGTTGATTGATAGTCTGGATAAAATCATAAACAGTGATGTGTCTCCTTGCCTTGGGATGGAATGGTGAAAGATGTGTTATAAAATTAAAGCAATATTCCTCTCCTTAGTCATAGGAGCTGTAGAATCTGTCAGAGTATTATCAGTTTAACCGTCTAAATACAGTGTCCAATCTAAACTAATCTACTATTTCTTCACCAATATTCTCTATTACAAAATATAACTCATAATTGGACTTGAGAGCTTAAACCAAAATATAATGTCTTAATTTTGATTTAGGTATTTGACGTTAAACAAAGTACAGAGGATGATAAAAAACATTTGAGTTTTCACATGGTTTGTAAAAATTAGTTTTTAAAAGTTTGTGTTTATTTTGGTAGGTAATGTTAAGTAATTGAATTTCACTCTCTGGCAAGTTCCATTTTATTTGCCAACATGGAAAAAAGAAAAAAAAGTATCTGTCTATGAAACTCATTCCTTTCTCAGATAAATATTTTAAAATGCTCCAAATGGCTCCCTTCCTAACCCAGACAAGAGTATTCAAGTTGGGGTCATATGGACTGGAGATAGAGATTTCCATAGTGGTTCCCAGGAAGATAGTTCTATTTAAGCCATTTTGGGGAGGACCTTTTTATTTAAGCCATTTGGGGGCAAAAGACAGAGGTAAAACCTTCATCAAGAGGATAAGGAAGGGGGCCAGCCCAGTGGCACAGTGGTTAAGTTTGCATGTTAAACTTTGGTAAGCTGGGGTTTGCCGGTTCGGATCCTGGGTGCAGAACTATGCACTGCTTATAGAGCCATGCCTTGGCAGGTGTCCCACATACAAAGTAGAGGAAGATGGGCCTGGATGTTAGCTCAGGGCCAGTTTTCCTCAGCAGAAAGAGGAGGATTGGCTGCAGATATTACTTCAGGGCTAATCTTCCTCAAAAAAAAAATAAATAAATAAACAATAAAAAAGAAGGAGGGGAAAGAGATGATTTCTGGAAGGTACAGATTTTGTAAGCCTCATCCTCAGATCTCAGCATAGTGGTCAAAGTCCAGTGAATCTTTCAGGAATCATGTCAACAGGAAGTCAAATACTGCAGAAAAAGGACCTTAATATGTTCGAAGACTATTTAAAACTTTATGTTCCTATATATATGTTAATCTTGACTTTCTTTGTTTATTTCTCCTTAATGACTTGGAGTTAAATACTAAAAATGCAAAGGCTTTTATAGTTTTCCTAAGGAATTGAAAATCTTGGGAGGTAACACTCACTTCACAGACAATTAAGGAAGAAAGAGAAAGCTGTTGAAGCGAATACAGTAGTTTGAAATATTATTCAAATCATGGGGTAATTTACAACTTAAAAAATTAAAATTGCTATAAATGGGGTAGTATTTCTATGGCTGTGGAAGTTACCTATTATCTCTACCTTGTGTTGAGTTAATTAGCATTTGAAGTAGCTTTATAATGTCTGAATATTCTAGAAGGTGGTTGCTTAACACTTGAAATTCTATTGGAAAAATTTGAATGCAAGAGTTTGTTAATGAACAAAATTGACCTTAGAGGTATCTTGTCATTAGTGAAATGAATGGGGCTCAAAAAAAGTGTTTAAGGAGATTATTCACCTCCCACCCTCTTCAATGGGTGAGATACACAACAGCAGACAAACGCAGTGGTCTAATACCATTGGGATAGCAATCAAGGTCAAGAGCACCATTGATTCTACTTGTCTCTTCAGAGATGCCCATGCTGCCTAAAGTATCGGATTATAGTTGTATCTGCTTCTTCATATCACGCAGTGGTGAAGGTTGGTGCTGTCCAGGGCAGAGACTAGGGCTCCTCAAAACAACAGATGAGTTTGTGTGACTGTTTCTGTGCCTGTTTGTTTACAATAAACATTTCCACTTTGGGGCAAAATTTGAATCTAAGACTTCCTTTCCTCACATCTTAACATTTTCTGAGTAGACAGTTCAGTTCAGGTCCTTTTTGCAACATATTGAGTATTGGGCTAAACGCTGAGCAAATGAAGGTAAAGAAGAGTAGCAGTTGTCCTCAAGAAGTTTACCATTCGGCCTACACTGCTGACTTTTTTCCTTTTAAAAATATCCCTCTATGTACCTAGTGCTATGAGAGACTGCGAGAGATAACCTGATGTATAAACTAGATGAAACACACCTATCCTGTTTGTAACGAATTCATACATCTGATTACTTTAGGAAATACACATCTGTAATATCTCTCAGCACTAACTACTGATGACAGAATCTCACAAGATGTGTAGCAAAGTGTTGATATTAGTAATCCCTTACATTATCATCATCACAATGAAAAGTGTATTAATTTCAGAAATATATACATTTCAATCCTTCAAACTAGGCATAGTACTTGATATTGAAATATTAAAATATTTAATACTTACAAGTAGCTAGAAAAATTAGATATGAATAAGAGACTTTGGGGTTTTATTTGCTATTAGAGGCTGCTTTTTCTCCTAAATCACCATGTGCAAGTGCGTTAACTTCTATAACGTGCATTATTTCTCTCTATGAGATGGCAAATGACATTGGAAATAATCACCTCTTAGTTGCCAGAAGTTTAAGGTAATTCTCTGGCGAGAAACTTTTTCTTTTAAAAGTGTACATTTATTAAGAAGTGAACAGATAATGGATAGCTCATAAAATGAACTGCACTGATTTGCATTAGTTGGAGAAAAGATCAGTCTAAATTGGTGACATGCCTAAAATGTAGGTTTATGACTTTTAAATAGTCAGAATAAACTAAAGGCTGCATAAGAGAAAGAAAAGTACTTAAAGAAATGTCCTTAATAAATATATATTTTTAATTAAGACACCAATAAATAGAACGTAAGAACAGGGTTTTCAGTGCTGTGTGTGCAAGCAAAGAATTTGTTCTTATATATAACATCATCTCCCTTAACAGTCCTGTTTGCAAATATGTGTTTTTTGAACAGCTTGATTTCATTTGATAGTGATGCTATTTTACACATTTTCTATTTTCCACTTAAATATGGAAATCTGCCTAGTTTTGCATTAGTTTAGTTTCTATTACACATTTCTTTTGGGTAACTTACTTAATACATCCCGACATTTTTTCTGACTATAAAAATACGATACACCCCAGGGCAGGATGAGGTAAGATGTGGCTGTCAGTTCAAAAAGGGATTAAGAAATTCAAGTCTTTAGCCCTCTATCTGAATGTGTTACCTCTCTATGCACAGAGAAGTTCATACAGAGTCAAATTGATACTCCTAGAAATGTCATGCTATTATCTTAGTCACATTACATGCAGCAGGATTGGGCTTTTGATGGAAAAAACAGACAAGAGCTATTTCTGGTGACATTTCTAGAATTGCTTCCAATTGTGTCTCAGAACGACTTTAAGTGATCTTAGGTCCATCCCAAAGATGAATTGCAGGAAGTAAAGCTCTGGAATATCACTTCCCCAGTCTTGTGTTCCTGTACACTGTTTTATCTATTGTGGGTTGGAGTTGCCTCGAAATAAATTAAGAAAGTTGCATATAGAAACTTTACCAGAAATGCTATAACAGTACACAGTTACCTTTAACAAATTGTCAGACTAAAAGAATGAACCATGAAGAATTTACCAAAGCTGATTGATGAAATGACTTGGCCCAAAATAATAGCAAATAGCAGTGATGATTGAATACAGTTGGATTGCTTGGTTCCAAGTCCATCTTTATTCAGGAACAGCAGGTAAAACTTTGAAAAAACACTGAGGTAAGCAAAGTTTCAGCTTCCTCATCTATAAAATGATGATAAATAATAATGAAGCCTTTCTTATCACTGTTGTGACAATTAAATGAGATTATCCATGTAAGAATTCTTAGACTGGCATATCACACATAGTTCCGATTCAGTAAATAGCAATCATAAAACCTGGTGTCCAGATCCCATTTCCACCACTGACATCTTACGTGATTAAGATCAAATCCTTTAACATGCTAATATGTTTCTTAATTATTCCTTAATTATTTAGCCACACATCGATCATTTGTTAAGCTAATTTATTTGAGAGAGCTATTGGAATTCAGTAACTAAACGATAGTAGTGATTAATGCAGACTATTTCCACCAAATAATTGAAAACAACCCCATATGTGACATTCTCTTAGACTTTCATCATAAATACCAAAATATAGTATAAATTAACACTGTAGGTCACATACAGTAGTATGAATATCTACAGGAAAGATTTTAGAATTCTCAATAATCTATGGGGTATATTTGAGGAAAACTAAGGAGTTACTATCTTCGTTTGTGCAAGGGGGAAGAAGCTTTGTCTTGGAGCAAAATAAGATGTCTTTTTTTCAGCTCTTTTGTTCTTGAACTTCCAAGTAGATGTAGGAAGTAGAGTTTTCAGCTGTATTTTGTTCCAGAGGTCCAGGTAATGATGAATAGTCATACAATTTTCATTTGGTGAACTTGTGCACGCATTTTGAAACATTATAGATAGAAGTAGGTAGATGTGGGGCCAGCCCAGTGATGTAGTCGTTAAGTTTGTGCACTGTGCTTCAGCGGCCCAAGGTTCACGAGTTTGGATCCCAGATGCAGACCTACACACTGTTCATCGGGCCATACTGTGGCAGTGTCCCACATTCAAAGTAGAGGAAGATTGGCACAGATGTTAGCTCAGGGCCAATCGTTCTCATCAAAAAATTTAAAAAGTACATTCACAAATAGTCAGTTCAAATGCAAAATACAATCATCTTTAGTAGATGATGCCAAAGAGTTTTTTAAGGTGTATTTATTTTTGCATATTTGTTTTTGGGGGGGTAGTTAATTTATAGTATCTATCATTTGTCTTTTCTACTTTAATCTTAATATAACGTAGCGGTACCTTAATAAACACACTAATGTTGAAAATTTCGCAAAATCCTATGATAAAATTTGTTTGGACATTTGAGTACTACTCTGATAAATTTTTTTTCTCAATATATAATATAAGCTCTTATAAAAATATGCATAGCTGAGTTTATTCTATTATTTAACTTTGGTGTGTCTGCTTTCCTTGCTAAGTTTTGTTATCAGGATTATACTAGTCTAGATGAATGAATTGAGAATGTCTCAGTTGCTCTAGTAGTTTGAAGTGATTAAAGAATATCATCTCTTTCTTAAATGCACAGTGGAACTATGACTGGTCTGGAGATAGATATTTTTTCCCTACTACCATTTCAATTTAACGTTTTCTATTTGGTTTTGAATAAATATTGGCAGTAATATTTTTCTAGAAATCCAGTCATTATAGTTTTCAAATATAATCATGCAAATGTATGTTAAAATCCCTTAAATGCTTAAACCTGATCAGTTTATAGAATTAGGTCTTTGTTACTTCTAATGATGTATAGTCATGTTTTCCACCTTTTTGTTTCCTTATTTAACAATGCAGTTTCACTATTTTTTAACAGTTTTTATGTGATTATTATTTAAAAAAAGCCAGAAACTAGCCACCTTTTTTTCTTTTGAGAAAGATTAACCTTCAACTAACATCAGCCACCAATCCTTCTACTTTTGCTGAGGAAGACTGACCCCAAGCCAACATCTGTGCCCATCTTCTTCCATTTTATATGTGGGACACCTGCCACAGCATGGCCTCACAAGTGGTGCACAGGTCTGTGGCAGGGATCCAAACTGGCAAACCCCAGACTGCCAAAGCAGAGCATGCGAATCCAACTGCTGTGCCACCGGGCCAGCCCCAATTAACCAATTTTTTTGACAGTCCATATTTCATTTTCCCCTTGTAATTTCATATTTTTGGAGTTATTTTGATATTTTCTTTAATGTTCCTTATGTTAAAAACTTAGTGGAATCACTTTTCAAGGTTTATTCTAGCAAAATTTTGCTTCAATGTAATTTTCTCTTAAAGTGCTTTTACTGGGTCCCATGGGTTTTGCTATGCAGGCCTGTTATTTTCATTTATGTCTGATTAATATATAAACTCTAAATTTCTAACCTGAGTTATTCAATTTATATTTTTACTTTCTAAATGAAAAGGACATTGGTTAATTATATTTTATTGTTATTTTCAATTTCTATTGAAAGATTTTTGATCTGTATCATGTTTGTAATTTAGAAGGTATTAAGGTATATTGTTTCTTATTAGTTTTTGTTTTGTTCTGTTCATTCATTTTTTTCTTAAAGATTGGCACCCAAGCTAACATCTGTTTCCAATCTTCTTTTTTTTCTTCCTTCTTTTTCTCCCCAAAGCCCCCCAGTACATAGTTGTATATTGTAGTTGTGAGTGCCTCTAGTTGTGCTATGTGGGATGACACTTCGTTGTGGCCTGATGAGTGGTGCCACATCTGCGCCCAGGATCTGAACTGGCGAAACCCTGGGCTGCCAAAGTGGAGTGCCCGAACTTAACCACTTGGCCACTGGGCTGGCCTCTTTTTATTCATTTTTAATATTTCACTTTGTTTCCAGGAATATCTGTTTCTTAATCAGAGAATTTAATTCATTTATATTAATTGTGATTAATGATGTATTAATTAATTATATTATTAATTATTATAATTATAATTAATTAGATTATTATATTAATCGAGATTGTGCTTCATTTTTTGTTTACTGCAGTCTCCTTTCTATAAATTTTCTGCCTCATTTGGGTTGGTTTTCTTTATATCATATTTGTTTTGTTTTGTTTTTCTTTATTTTTCTCACACAGGAATGACAAAGTTTTTACTTAGAGGGTCAAATAGTAAATGTTTATCCCTTTTGGATCACATATTGTCTGTGTCACATATTTTTCCTTTTTTTTCTTTTACAGTCCTTTCAAAGTGTAAAGATTATTGTTAGCTCACCACGCATAGATTTCTAACCCCAACATCCCATTTCTATTCTCCTAGTGTTTACCTTTAAATCTTAACACTTATGCTTAAACATTTTTCTTTCAAAATTTATAGTGAAAAATCATCTCTCACCTCTTTACAACAGTGTAAGAACTTGGCCAATCTTTATAGCTTCCATTTCTTCCTCCACCTCCCAAAATTCCATTTGAGATCATCTATGGATTTAGGGTCCTGATTGTTGTAAATTACATATTATACTTTATTTCCATAGCAATATACATATTTATTGTGTAAAAACTTGTACAGCACTTTATAGTCCAAGCACGATTCTAAGTGCCTTAGATGTATTAACTCATTTCATTTTCACAAGAATAGGTAGATTTGATTGTTTCTTTGCCGTTTTACCAATGAGTAAACTTGAGACACAAAGAAGTTAAATGACTCGCTCAATGTCAAACAGCTATTGGGTAGAAGAACCAGAACTCAGATCCCATCTGACTGGCTTCAGAGTGCATGTCCTTAACCACTTAGAGTTAATTATAGTCATGGGCTGCATAACAATCATTGTGGTGAATGTCAGACTGCATACACGAGGGTGGTCCCAGAAGATTAATACCACACAGGCTAGACGCATAGTAGGCCACACCATATAGGTGTGTGTTTTGTACTTCTAAGTACAAAATAAGTTGTTGCTTTTTTTCAAATCACTGAAGTTATTGTTCAAATATTTTCTAGCATGAATGTTTCCTGTAGAGAAAATTAAGATGATGAAATTCTTTAAAAAATTTTTTATTTTATTGGGGTAAAAACACTGAGCGTGAGACCTACTATGATAACGAAATTTCTAAGGATACAGTGCAGTGTTGTTGGCTATAAGCACAACGTTGTGCAGCAGATCTTTAAAGCTTATTTAACATGTTTAACTGAAACTTTACGTCCATTGATTAGTAACCATAGCTACTCATGGATTTCTTTGTGTTTGCTTCTTTAGGTGTGTAAATATTTTGTCATTATTTTATTTCTGGAAATAGTTTGGATCTTCTCTTGAATCTTGTTTTGATGTGATGTGCCTAGTATGGGCTTTTTTCTATTTTTTGAGGAAGATGAGTGCTGAGCTAACATCCATGCCCATCTTTCTCCACCCTATATGAAGGACACCTGCCATAGCAGGGCTTGCCAAGCAGTGCATAGGTCCGCACCCAGGATCCGAACTGGCGAACCCTGGGCCGCTGAAGTGGAACATGAGAACTTAACAGCTGTGCCACAGGGCTGGACCCCCTAGGATGGGCCTTTTGATTTAAATACAGGAAAAAGACTTTCTTTTTTGCATAAATTGAAGAAAAGATGTGAGAATTTTCTTCTTGTTTATTTAATTTCAATTTCATTTTATTTTGTTTATTATAGTAATGCCTTCTTACTTCCCTTTAAAAATCTAAATTGGTTCTTCTTTGCACTTTTTTTTCAGTAGAATATTTCTTTCTCAGATCAATGCACTTACAATACTGATTATTCCTCCGACTGGGGCTTTGGCTGCTTTCCTCTGCCTTTGTTGTACTCTTCTCTGATAATGAAACAAAACACATGAATTGGTAAAAGGATGCAGACAAAAAGTAGGGCCATATGTTGAACCAGCATAGTATCGTATGCAAATGTTGTCATACTTTTCAATGAAAAATAAGAGCGAAACTCAGACCTTAGAGGCCTAAAGGGTTAGTGAAATCATAGGAAAAGTAGAATAATATTTATCTTCCTTTTAAAAATATTATATTTTATCATTGAATATGTTCATTTTTATCTCTATATTCAGTCATCTTTGAAGCAGAAAGATAATATTTCAATATTTGTCTTAAAGAATAATATGTAAAAAATTTTCAAAAATCAGAAAAAAGTAAAAAAAATCAGAAAAAAGCAATATAAATGGGAACAGGAATAAGGAAACTTGACCTCTAGATGTATTTCAGATTCATACTGGCAATGTAATTTTGGTCAAATATATATATATATATTTTAACATCTTCACAGTGCAACTAAAAGTGTTTATTTCAATCAATGTTTTTTGGGCTTTGCTTCTCAGATGTTGAAGCATGCACTGGAGATACAGTGATGGTTAAACATTAGATTTATTTCCCTTGCTGTGCAGAAGTTTTTTAATTTGATGCAATCTCCTTGTTTATTTTTACTTCTGTTACTTCTGCTTTTGATGTCATATTAAAGAAGCATTGCCCAAACCAATGTCAAGAAGATTTCCCTTGTTGTCTTCTGGTAGTTTTATGGTTTCAAGTCTTACATTTAAGTCTTTAATCCATTTTATGTTGATTTTTGTATATGGTGTGAGATGAGTCCAATTTCAGTTTTATGCATGTGTATATCCAGTTTTCCCAACACCATGTATTGAACAGACTGTCCTTTCCCCATTGTGTGTTCTTGGCTCCCTTGTTGAAGATCAATTGTAGATGTGAGGTGGACTCACTCCTGGGCATTCTTCAGTGAATTGATCTATATGTCTATTTTTATTTAGCTTGATTTTCATAATCATAACACAATGTATACATATACCAAAACATCATGTTGTTCACTTTAAATATGTATAATTTTTATTTGTCAAATATTTCTCAAAAAAGCTGGGGGTGGAGGAAAAACTTAATAATAAAATGACTGGCATTGATTGCTTAAAAAATAAAAGTTAGATTTACTGTGTTATGGAACATAAAATCCAGGGCAAACATCAAAAATTACAAAAGTAGTAGTTTAAAGGACCTGTA
Organism: Equus przewalskii; assembly: GCF_037783145.1. Lineage (NCBI taxonomy): Eukaryota > Metazoa > Chordata > Mammalia > Perissodactyla > Equidae > Equus > Equus przewalskii. Next base: position 35,849,066 of record NC_091850.1, read on the forward strand.
AGTATACTCAAGAGGAAGACAACATGGCCTTGAACTTAGGGAAAGCCTTAGGTTGAACTAGGTGAAAGAAGATATAAGCAAAAGATAGACTCTTTCAAGAAGTAGAATGATTATGGGAGAGAGCAAATTAAAGCATGACACTTTCAGAGACTGGAATTAATTCAGAGTTGCTACAATTTACAAGGAAGTTGAAAAAGAGTGAGAGATGAGATAAAAAAGAGATAATACATGGATAGTTCTGGGAGAATAATTTGTTATAACAATTAAATTGGACTTACAAGGCAATAGGAAAAGTTTTAAGCAGGAGAGAGGCAGAATCGGTAAGATAAATAAGAAATTAAAAAATAGAAAATCATAATAATAATCATAGTGAATAAGATATTAGTTTTAATCATTAAACCCCCAAATTGCCCTCTTGTAAAGGTTATTAAATTGGGACAGTATTTGGAAAATTGGGTGAAAAAATATAGAAGAAACAGTAGTCTTAAAAACAAGAAAGAAGACAGTGCAGACTTTCAAAATACAGGTACGTGTATTGATTTAATAAACTATTGTTGGGATGCCATTTGCCAAGGTCTGCTTACATTCATATGCCTAAGTGTGTTGAGATTGCAGGATTCTGACCACTCTTTCATCCTGGTCATTTCTTTCTCCAGATGCTTGTGTGCTTAGAAATCTTGAAAGCTGAGATAAAGTGTTTCTCTGAAAAAAAACCAAGCAGGGTTGTTTACCATAAAAATGAAGGATTCCCTAAGCACAAGATCCCTCTGTGTGCAAAAGTCCCTCGGTAGCAACACAAGGCCTAGGCTTCATCGGACCCTTTGTGTAACCTCATGGGACTTGGAGGCAAAGGAAACTTGCACAAGTGTCTGCCATTCCTAATGTTGGCTGTGCTGTGAATAATAAAATCATTTGTCTCTGACTCAGGAGTCTCATGTATTCTATCAGCATCCGTGGAACCATGACAGGCTAACTCACTAGCTTGCGCTGGGGTAAAATCAATTTCCTTGCAATTATATCAAAGGATGCAATTAACTTAGAAGTTACAAATAAAATGTTTAATATTCTAGAAAATGCAGAATCCCCTCATAGAACTTAAAAATGAATAAATTATTGCATTTTAAAGAAATTAAATGTGACCAAAAAATTGTTCTGAAAAATACCTCAGATGCTGAACATTCTTGGAGGGCTGTTCCGAATTATTTAATCTTCAAAAAATAAGAATCTTCATGACAAACTTTTTCCACAGGGGAAAAGATTTTTAAAAAAGTATGCCAATTCATTATATCAGAATACTGTAAGTTTGAGAAGGAATGAATAATAGTGAACCCTACAGATCAACTTCAATTGTGAACATGGCTGCAAAAATACAAATACAATTATCAGTTTAATATATGAATCAAATAATAATGTGCAGTACATATTCCCTCAGCTATCCGTTTATAAAACTCTGTACAGCTGAAAAACTTTTCATTATTCTAGTGTCTGATTTCATTGGTGACATAGCAAAGATAGTTCTGGACTGGGATCTGTGAACACCAATTTCGATTCATTTTTAAGTATCTTTATTAGTTTGAAGAGTTAACTTCTACCCTTTACTAAAAATATATTAGATGGCTGGCTTCCTGAGGAGAAGAGTAATTTACCTGATTTGGACAGTGTCTAGTGTAATGTCAGGCATTTGGAGAACTGTTAGTAAGCATTTCCTATTAACAATAAATGTACTTTTTTGAAAGTCTACTGGGGCCCTGTGTTTTATTGAATGCTTTAGCTATATGTATTTTCATATTTATAGCAAGAGACATGGAAAGCCATGTCCAGAAAGGGTATATAAACTTGACTTCCTCATTTGCAAGAGGAAGCAGAATTTACGTTCTTATTTTTAATTTTGCAATGCAAAGTTGATCCATATTGGCTGAATGAGTTGTATTAATTTTCTAATGCTGCTGTAAAAAATTACCACAAATTTAGTGGTCTAAAACAATACAAATCTGCTATCCTACTATTTTGTGGTCCAGAAGTCTGACATGGGTTTCACCCAGCTAAAATCAAGATTTCAGCTGGACTGCATTTCTTTCTGGACATTGGAGAAAATCTGTTTCCTTGATCCTTGATGTCTTTTGAAGAATTCAGTCGATTGTATGTAGGTCTGAGATCCTCATTTCCTTTTTTGCACTCAGCTGACAGCCTCCTTTTCTGTCTTCAAAATCAGCAACACTGGGGGGCCCCCTGGTGGGGCAGCAGTTAAGTTTGCACGTTCCATTTCAGCCGCCCAGGGTTGGTCAGTTTGGATCCTGGGTGCTGACCTACGCACCACTTGTCAGGTCATGCTGTGGCAGGTGTCCTAGATATAAAGTAGAGGAAGATGGGCACAGATCTTAGCTCAGGGTCAGTCTTCCTCAGCAAAAAGAGGAGGATTGGTGTCAGATGTTAGCTCAGGGTGAATCTTCCTCAAAAAAAAAAGAAAAAAAATCAACAACATTGGTTTGAGTGCTTGTACCCCTTGGATCTCTCCAGCCTCTTCTTCACCTTTTGCTCTCTTCTTCTTTCTTCTTCTAGTTTTAAGGGCTCACATGATCAGATTAGTCCACCAAATTATCCTCTCTATTTTGAAGATCTGTAAGCTTATTTCCATTTGGAAAGTCTTTCTACTTTTTAATTTTTTGCTCTGTAACATATCATATTCACAGATTCTGGGAATTAGGGTATGGATCACTATTTTGCCTATCACATGAGTTAGTAAAACTACCAGGTTGATTACCTTAAGTAACTCAATAAATTCATATATTTTCACTTGAATAATTTAACTCATGTACTAGATAATATAATCTGAACTTATTTTCCAGAAAATATATATTCTATGAGAAAACAGAGCAGATTATCATTTTAAGTGTATTATAGCAGTCCAATCATATGGCATGTTAGGAAAATCATGGGTGAGAACTATTTCTAAACATAAGGAATTCCTTAATAATGGAGAATTTTTAAAATTTATATTTTAATAAGCAAAATAAGTGAGCCATTTTATTTTAAATTTTAAATAAAAAATACATCTAGAGTTTTGCTTGAAGACATATGAAGACATTTAATGTCAATAGGAACTCCTAGAAATGATTGCAGTTAGCAAATTTGTAACAGTATTGCTAGTTATGTGCCATACTTTAGTTTAACATAATATATTATGCCATTTATTTTTCTTTTTGTGCTTCCCCTTAGGTAGTTTTGCATTTTTCTCATTTTATCATAATTTTAATTTAAATAATCATGTTCTTTGAAATAGACCAAAGTGATATTCTTAATTTTTTGGAACAAAACTTTTATAAGTTATTTTCTGTATGCTCACAGAAAAAAATTTTCTTTTAGTGGGTGTAATTTTTGCAGCTTGAAAGAAGAGTATTTGGCAAAGCTTCTGAATTCATAGATGTTGCTTCACATTAACATTTAGAAGGTAAGGAATGGAAATTAACATCACTCATATTCATAAAGTATTTTAAGCAAGTTATAAACAAAATTCCTCAAAAGGGATAACAGACAATTTTGTACCTTTAGCTATTAAAATTCTTGCATTTCACGTATGACAAGATTGTTTCAACTATTAAAAAAAGAAAGAGTAATACGTAATACCTAGAGCAGCTCTTGACATATGGTAGCAAATTGCTATTTGTTTAATAGATTTTCTCTGTAAAATTTTTAGTAAAAATCTAATAATAATAAACCTGAAAATATACTGTATGGAAAGATTCTATCATATAAAGATGTTAATTGACCTAAAATAAATCCATGAATCAAAAGAAATTCCATTAAGATTCTCATGAGGGATTTTCAAGGTGGCTGTATCATTTAGGTGGGAGAGTAAACATATAAGAATATCCAACAAAATTTTGAAAAACAGAAGGAGGAAGTGGAGAAAGAAGAAGAGCAGGGGGAGAAGAGAAAACAAAGAGTAGGAAGAATTAGGGCTCAGCCCTGCTTGAATAAAAATTTCAAATAAAACCATATTCAACAAACTGTGAAAATGTTTTTAGTGAGTTAATTCAGAGCTCAGTGCACCTAGAAAAGAAAGGAGCATATTAGGAAACAATGTTGGGTGTAAACACTTTAATTTTGTAGGTGTAGTTAAGGAGGCTATTTTTTTTTAAGTGTAATGAGAAAACTTTGGGTTTTATGTGGAAGCTGGTGTGACAGGATAAAATATATATTTTGGAAAGATCACTCCATCTGCAGTAAGGGCAATAGGTTGAAGAGGATCAAAAGCACTTCAGGAAAACCAATTATTAGGTTATTGTGGAAGCCTAGATGAATCGTTATTGTGATTGCTTCAAATTAATCGTTGAATTCAATGCAATTATTCTCTGACTTGAGTGTGGTCATTGGAACTTTCCGGGGTGTGGTATTGAATGAATGTTGCCTTCATTCACCAACATTCACCTCTGCCCAAGATTCATTAACCAATATGATACATTTATTTTGATATCATTCATTCAGAAAAGAGATTTTTGACATAGCCAACAGAAGTTACTGAAGATGACAGCTGAATCTAATGTAACTTTGATATTAACTGAGGAACAAGTGTTCATAATTGTGCCTGTTTCTATTATGAACCAAAAATGAAATAATAAAACTTATTGAATCTGCATATTTGCCCAGAGAGATGACTTTCTAGGGTATTCTGTTATAGTTATATATTAAAGAAAATGTAAGAACTTAGACTACTTACACTGGCCGTGATTGAATGAGAACTGTATCTTGGAATTAATCAAATTTCATTAATTTGAGAAGTCCAATAAATCTTGTAGAGCATGGCTTTCCGGAAGCAGTCAGTATTTAAAAAGTCAAGTAACTGCATAAGCAAGATCAGAGACATAGGTTTACAGATAGAAGGGTGTACAATGTAGTCTTATGGCTATATACGATTCTTTTGCTAGAGGATTATATAGAGAAAACTATGGATAGCAGAAGCAAGATAGCAAGATAAGGAGATATTAGGCATGTGTGATGGTCTTAGCTCTTTAAACTTGCTCTAAGGTTCACATAAAAGCTTGCATGTGAATGTTTATGGCAGCTTTATTTTTAATTATCAAAAATTGGAGGGCCAGCCCAGTGGCACAGTGGTTAAGTGAACACGTTCTGCTTCTGGGGGTCCGGGGTTCACGGTTCGAATCCCGGGTGCGGACATGGCGCACCACACTGTGGTAGGTGTCCTACATATAAAGTAGAGGAAGATGGGCATGGATGTTAGCTTAGGGCCAGTCTTCCTCAGCAAAAAGAGGAGGATTGTCAGGAGTTAGCTGAGGACTAATGTTCCTCAAAAAAAAAAAAAAATTAGAAGCAACCAAGTGGTCCGATAGCTGAATGGATAAACAAACTGTAGTACGTCCATACAATGAAATGTTCTTCAGTGACAAAAAGAAATGAGCTATCAAGCTACAAAAGGACCTGGAGGAAACCGAAGTGCATAATGCTGAGTGAAAGAAGCGAGTGTGAAAAGTTGTGTACTGCGTGATTCCAATTACATACATTCTGGAAAAGGTAAAACTAGAGAGAGAGTAAAATGATCGGTTGCCAGGGTGGGAGGAGGAGGCAGAGGGATGGATGGGTGAAGCACAGGACATTCTGGGGCAGTAAAACTGCTCTGTATGGTACTCCGATGGTGGATACAAGACATTATGCATTTGTCAAAGCCCATAAATATGCACAACACAAAGACTGAACTTTAATGCAAACTGTGGACTTTAGTTTAATAAAATGTATCAATGTTGGTTTATTAATTATAACAAATGTATCACATTAATACAAGATGTTAATACTGGGAGAAACTATGTGTTTGGGTTGGGGCAGGGGGTGTACGGGAACTCTCTATAGTCTACTCAATTTTCTGTAAATCTAAAACTTCTCTAAAAAATAAAGTCTACTAACTAAAAAATAAATAAAATCGAATTTTAAAAATTGCTCTAAAGAGAGGCTTGGCCACATACTATGATGAGTATTTAAGCTGGATAAAGTGACAACTTGTTATTGATAGCTGAGAAATTTACATGCAGGGACTCAAGCAGCTCATGTCGATTGTTTCCTTCCTTGTGCATTGCAAGTAAAAACAGTTGACCAATAAATGAACAGGTGCAGTGATGGTTCAAATAATTTTTAGTTATGCGGAAATGCTGTAGTTCTGCGTGTGTGCATCTGTTCACACACAAATGTACTTTAATGGGTGTATGTTTATATAATGCAACAGGGATATTAGCATCCATTATACCTAGTAAGAACATCACGGGTTAAATATTTACTATATCCTTAGTTCTAGATATACAGATGTCATGATAAAACAGCTAGATGACTTCCTGTGGGTCAGATTTTTATGCTCAACATGAGTGGCTGGATATCTCATTCAATGAGTCTGAGGAAAGCTGGTAAAATCCCTTCATGGCTTCTGTAGCATTTGAGGAAAAGGCATTGGTTTTTTGTGTTCTGTATCCCATTTTCACACAAATTCACCTCTCTAAAGATTCAATAGCCAAGATATTACATAAATACACACACATACACACACGCACATCCCATATTCAAAATCTGGCAAATATTTATATGCTTCTATCTCTTTCTATGTTAGTCTATAGGCTTGTTACAAAAATGGAAATGGGTTTCTTTTTGACAATTTATCAACATCTAAAGGTCGTATACCTTATTTTTATATCACTTTTCCTCCATGCCCAATCATCCTTATAAAAAAAAGGGAATGTTTTACCCAAAGGACGAACAACTCTGTTGCTTAGGTATGGAGGCTATTTATCGCTCCTATGTGCTCAATTATAGGTGGCAGAAGACATAACCAATATGACAGCTTGTGAAGCCAAATAGTTACAAGAGACATATAAAATATCTTCAGCCACCTTTTCTAATCCCCGTGGTAACAAGTAATGAGGGAACACATCACATTGCCACCAACCTCATTCACTTACACATACCTCTAAGGCTGGTTTTAGATAGATCTTTTCTTCCTATGTGAAAAAACAAACAAACCAAACTAAAAAACTCCCCGTGTTTTCCATCAAATTTGCTGTTCTGACAGAGGAACAAAATAAAGATGAGAAAGAAGGTTGTACATGGGAATAAAGAATATTCATTCTTGTATTCCAAGCTTAATGTAGTCTACTCTCAGTACCAGTGTGAAGAGTGGCTCAATGGCCCTTTAACTATCAGAGTTCTGGAGTGAAAGAAGTCACTGAGAATAAGGCCAGGCCAATTTAGAACACATATTCCCAGCCTTGTTAGTTAGAAGGGGTTCCCAGACAACCACTACAAATTCGGGACCTCTCCAACAGTCTGCACTAAATCCACTAGGGTCAAGCCCATTATGTCTTTCATCCTTGTTTGTGGTAACCACAAGAATCTCCAGACTCAGTCATTCCTCATATCCCCAAAATCCAGTGTTCTTTAAAGCTCTGTAATCCCTTTTTCTTACCCTTATCCTACCATCTGAGTTCTTGATACCATTATTCTGTGCCTGTGGAATTATTTTACATTCTGAGATAAACTTCTCTGACCATTCCTTCAAACTATTTTTCTGATGGAAACATGGATCTCCCCCAAGGACATAGCTTCCACTGCTGGCCTCTCAACTGATATCTGTTTTTGCTCCCACAGCTTTCATACAAGTAAGCCTGGATATTTTCCTTAGATTTTATTCCTGGTTTCAGGCCATTCTTCCTCTCTTCTCCCTAAAGACTCTTGACTGTGATTCTCATACATATGATCAGATTCTCTGACTTGCTGACCTCTATTGTTGCTGAGATCTACAATCCCCTGGTTCATTTCCCCAAATTTGCCTCATAGCTCAATGATTTTATCACTGGTTCCAATACTACTCCTGCCTTAAATCTCTGGGATTGCAATAAACACCTGGACAATCCTGGGTACTTCAGTTCCCTGAACATCATTTCTCTAAAATTGTCTTCATCTCAAGCATAACATTTCACAGTTTTCCTCATTGTCTAGATCTTGTGGTTACCAATGAATGCAACACCTCCATGATATCAGTTTCTTAGATCCTATTCTTTGAACTCCACCTCTTCTCTATAATTCACTCTATCACCCTGACCCCAACTAAACTTCAAATCCATTAAAACCTCCATTCTGCTGATTTTACCAATTTTTCTTTGTCCTTCTTTTACTTGATGTCTTATATTCCCTATTCTTCAGCTTTAATTCCATGGCCATTAATTAACTCAACTGATATCCTCCAACTAACTACCATGTACTAGGCACTGTTTTAAGTGCTTCAGATATATTACTAAACAGAGACGAAAAGACCTCTGCCTTCATGAATCTTAAATTATAATCATTCTTTATCATATATCCTAATGTATCACTCACTTTGGGCTAAATAATCCTGTATTACAAATGACCCCCAAACACTAATGATTTACCAAAAGCTTTAAATCTTATCCATAATATGTGTATATTGTGAGTTGGCTTAGTTTCTCCTCTATCAAACCAAGTCCAGGCTACATCCTGAACTTGCCCATCATGGCAGAGAGAGAGGAAATACAGCACATTGATGTGATGGCCCTAAAAGTTCCTACTTCTGAGTGGAATATGTCACTTCTACTAAAACGTTATTGGCCTATATAAATAATGTGGCCAAAATTGGAAGTATAACATACCTAAGGATGAGGACCACAAGAAGGGGCCTGGTAGGCTTTTATCCTTTCTTTTTTTATTTTTTTCTTTCTGCTTTTTTCTCCCCAGATCCCTCCAGTACGTAGTTGTATATTTTAGTTGTGGGTCCTTCTAGTTGTGGCACATGAGATGCCGCCTCTGCATGGCCCAATGAGTGGTGCCATGTCCGCGGCCTGGATCCGAACCAGTGAAACCCTGGGCCACCACAGCAGAGCGTGCAAACTTAACTACTCGGCTATGGGGCTGGCCCCATATCCTTTCTTAATAATCAAATTTACTTGGCAAAACTGTACCGCCTTAGCTAGTTCCAACTCTCTGCTTAGTCTCATCTGCATCCATACAGTTGAATATGACTAGAGAAAAAAAATGTACACCAACTCATGAACTAACCAAACTTTAAATGGTGACCATAAAAATTGAATACATTATTAATGATGCCAAGGAATAAAACTATGGGTCTCTGTTATGAGTTGAATTTTTCCCCCCTAAATTCATAACGTTGAAGTCATAAACCTGAGTACCTCGGAATGTGACCTTATTTGGAGATAGGATCTTTACAGAGATAATTAAATTAAAATGAAGTCATTAGAGTGGACCCTAATCTAATATGACTAGTTATCTTATAAAAATGAGAAATTTAAACACAGAGACACTCATAGAGGGGAGATTCCATTTGAAGACATACAGGGAGAGGATAGCCATCTACAAGCCAAGTAGAGAGATGTGGAACAGATTCTTCCCTCACAGCCACAGAAGGAATCTATGCCACACCTTGATTCTTGGCTTTGCCATCCACAACTGTGAGACTAAATTTCTGTTGTTTAACCCACCTATCCTGTGGTACTTTGTTGTGACAACCCTAGCAAATTAACACAGTCTCTAAAATATTCACTTGCTTCTTCTCCCATCTTACAGACCACCTCTCTTCTCAAACCACCAATATTGCATGCCCCATCCTCAGCCTGATGATGACTTCAGTGAGCTAATGATTTTAGTCCTTACTACTCTAGAATATTAGAGTCATCAGAAAATAGCAGAAGCCTTCTGCAGGCTCTCTCTATAAAATACCTCACCTAACAACCCTGAATAAACATACTCTGCATTATTGCCGAACGCCATAGAAGGAATCTATCGATTTACTTAAAATCAATCCTTTCACTTCCCTTCTCTCATCTTTTCAAAGCTGTCACTTCAGCAATTCTCTTCTCTCCCTTCTACAACATCAAATCTTTCCTCTTTTTTGCAATATTTTCATTACTATACAGTCTCTCATCAAAAACAGGTAATATTTTTAACTCACTTCTCTTACCAAATACAGCATTATTTCTTCACTTGCCTTTGCAGCAAAACTCAATGAAATTATTGACAATTCTCATTGTTTCCAGTTCCTCTCCCATTTTCTTTCAAATTTGTTCTGATCAGGACTTCTTACCTATTGGTCTACTAAAACTATTCCCATTGTGATGGACAGTACATAAGGTGAATTTCATGATCTCTGCCTTCTAATATTTATGCCCTTATGTAATCTTTTCTCCTTCAGTGTGGGTGTGAACTGCGACTGGCTTTTAACCATTATGATATGGCAAAGGTAATGGATTGTACGTGATTATATTCAAGCGAATATGTAAAAATCTCATGTAAGCCTCTTGCTGAGAGGCTTTCTCCCTTGATGGCTTTGATGAAGCAAGTGGCCATGTTGAGAAGGCTCAAATGCCATGGAAATAGAGGACAGCTTCTAGCTAACAACAAACTCAGTGCAGCCTCTGGCCAACAGTAAGAATCTGAAGCTCTCAGTCTAACAACCCATGAGGAATTGACTTCTGCTAATGACCACATGAACTTGGAAATGGATCCTTTCATGGTTGAGATGAAACCCAGTTGACACATTGATTGTGTCTATCAGATAATATCCTGTAGCAGAGAACATAGGAAAGTCATGCATAGACTCGTAACCCACAGAATCTGTGAGACAAAAAAAAAAAAAGTGTGTTGTTTTAAGCTGCTAAGTCTGTTTTAATATTGTTATACAGCAATAGATAATTAATACACTCATTCAGGTCAACAATGACTGCCATGTTGTTAAATCTAAAGATCAGTTCTTATTCTTCCTCTAAGGTGCTCTATCAACTGTAGTTAACATGGTTTATTACTCCTTTCTCCTTGTTTACTGGGCTTCTAAGACTATCACCTCTTTGCTTTTCCTCCTAACTCGCTGGTTGATACTTCTCAGTCTCCTTTCCTGGGTCTTCATTTTCTTCTCACGTTTTTCAATGTATGAATTTCCTAGGGCTCTAGATTCAGGCAATGATATATAGTTCAGTTAGAACTGTTTGTCTTCCAGAAAGTGAAACTCAACTCTACCATTGGTAGAGAGAAATTTATAGTCTTATTTTTTTAAAACATGGAACGGACAGAGGTACACCTAGGCATGAGGAAGGACTAGATGCTGGTATCCACATCATCACCATTCTCCTTGTCTTTTTTGCTCCCTTTCTCTGGTCTCTGTAGGCTAGCTTATTGTTTCTTATATCTTTTCTCCCCTCAGCTCTAAGATCATTTTTTCCTCCCAACTTCAATTCCAGATATGCATGTTTTCTTTCCCTAGAATCAGTGTAAAAAAGCCCATGGGAAGACTCAGATGATCTTATCCTGGACTCTGTCAAGAGGAGGGTCACTTGGAAAACATGACTAAATGTGTATAGAAATGTTTCATGAAGGAAGAGTTACATTTTTGGAAAATTTAACAAAAAAATAGGAAAGAAAAGAGTAAATAACCATCATACAATAGTAAATTCTATTGAATTTTAGCTTTTCTCATCAATGAATTGCTTAGCTAGTTTTGAAATATGCTTTCTGAAATCTAGGATAGTAATAATAACAACAGCAATAATAATAAATAGTTTATTTTATCTCACTGCATGTCATGAACTCTGCTAAACATTCCAGAAACATCACGTGTAATCCTAAAGAATCCCTAAGGTTTAGATACTATTATTATTATTCTTCTCACTAGGACATGAGGAAATCTAGGCATCTTAAGGAATTTTCCAAATGTACCCTATTATTAATAATCTGAGCTGGGGTTTAAATATAAACTGGCTGACTCCAAACTCATGTGTTAGACGTTAAACCTCACCGAAGATGTGCATCTGATGATGCCCCTTTATTTGTTTATGGGAGCAGGTGCCTCCTAGCAGTTATAAAAAGCATGAGCTTTGACAGCAAACAGTTCTGGGGTTTGAAGTGAGTCTATGATTCTTAACCAGGTAACCTAGTCAACTTTGTTTAACCTCTTTTCTGCACCTTATTTCTCAATAGAGAATTGGGTAATGGCATAATGATATCTACATTTGATGAGTTAAATAAGGTAATATACTTGCAGGATTTCTTGCCATATATAGTGTTCATTATTAACAATTATTATAATGAATATTAAGATGTCAGTGTCACTTACTCCCAAGCAAGTGCATTTCACTTTCTTAATCTTTTTCTTAAGAAATAGAATTATTAGTTTTTATCCCCTCAGTTCACAGTTGTATATTTTAGCTGTGAGTCCTTCTAGTTGTGGCATGTGGGACGCTGCCTCAGCATGGCCTGACGAGTGGCACCACGTCTGCGCCCAGGATCCGAACCAGTGAAACCCGGGCCACCAAGGCAGAGTGCGTGAACTTAACCACTGGGCCACAGGGCGGCCCAAAGAATTAGTGTTTAACATCAGTTGTAGGTATGGACTTACCCGACTCTGAATTTTGAGAAATTACAACTAAATTAACACAAGCTGACATAGTAAACTCTAAGAAAACTGAGAAAGTGAAGAGGACAAAAGCAACTTGGATTTTTATGTCTATTTATCAGAACACGGGGAACTAGCTATTTAAAGTCAATCAGACTGCATTACATTTCTCAATTTTCCGCTCACTTGAAACTATTACCTATGCCTTTGACCTTACTCTACCTCACACTAAGTGATGAAATGACTTTTTCTTCCCCTTGACTTTAGGTTCAACCTTGTAACCTAATTTGGTCATTAGAATAAGGTAGAAATGATGGCAGGGCATGCTGACCCTCCACCTCACCTGTTACCACACTCCCTCTTATGCCATTGCTGTTTCTATGAGAAAAACGTGTCAAGACTGGTTCACTTGACCCACAAAGTGGATGAGAGACACATGGAACAGATTCACACCCAACCCAGTAGAGTGAGCAAGCCTAGTCAAGATCAGTAGACCTCCCAGCTAAGCTCAATCAAATTCTGTCAATAGTCAGCCAATCCACAAGCCCATGACCATAAATTATACTTACTTTAAACAATTAGTTTTGGGGTGATCTTTTGCTTATTATTTCTTATGACAAATAGCATGAGCTAAAGCTCTGCCAGATAGACAGATAGATAGATAGACAGATAGACAGACAGACAGGGACAATGAGACATATAGAGATCAATAGATGTGGGTATTCAAATACAAAATCAATGCATAGGGATATATGTAATGTATATGTATATATATGTTTGTACATATAAACAGAGAGAAAGAGAGACAGTGTGGGTATATATTATGCATTTCATCAGCATGGCTAGTTACATAAAGTCACATCAAAGGAGCAATGACACCACACTTTCCAGGTTTGGCTGGCTCTCTAAAGAGTGATTTTTCCCCAGGTTGGATTGGAAGTCTTCAGAATATGGTAGACATTATCCTCAACTGTCCAATAGCCATAAACACTTCATTATTAAAAATTATCTCCTTCATATTCAGCCTTACTCAATAATAAATTATCAAACTTTGTTCAGTAAGTTATTAAACTTTGTTCAAAAATTAAAACTGTTTTAGAAGGTCACTATATACGGAATTTGGTTTAAATGTTTTAACTAGTATTTTTAGGAAATTCCACTGAGGCCTTATACGCCTTTTCCTTCTTTGCATTCTTTTTGTGACTGAACAAATCAAGCTCAAGTAATTATATTAAAAGATTTGTATGGATTTGAGACCATCATTTTTGCCCCTTAAGAGCAGTGTGGGAAGATGGGACGATTTGACTAATTCATTACATTTACAAGTCAGTAGTGATGGAGTGAATTATAGATTGATGACCATGACTTTAAGCAGAACACATTTTATTTAATTCTTTCATCAGTTTCTACTGGCTAATTATGTGTGAGGAGTTTTATTCTTTTATTTCAAAGGCTTGTCAATGTGTGGGATGACAGTAAAGAGAAAGAGAGCAGTTCTTTTTAATTGCTCCAGCACTGAACACTCTTTTGTGCATAGCTCGGATCTGAAATAATTTGATCCTCATTGCTCCTATCCAAACAAATTTAGACAACAAAACAAAAATATGTAAACAAATACAAATACACACTAGTGTTTTAACATGATTCTCACTAATCCAGTAAGAATGACACACTAAAATGAAAGCATTAGCATTGATGAGTTGGTTTGAATAATTTTTAGAGAAAAGACTATAAAGTTTTTATGAAGTTTTTCTTTTGTTCACGTAAATATAGTGACTCAAATGCAAAAGTTTGCCATGTAAATAAGATCTACTTAATTTAGAGTTCTATAAATACTTACTTTTAACAATTTGGATGAGAAAACAGATGTTGATACCTACAGTAAATGCTTCATGATGGGATGAATTTTAACATTCTTCAACCACATTTTCTGATTATAAGTTTTTATTTGAAAAGAGCCTTCTAAAATCAAACTACTAAAATTATTCAATTATTAAAATTATGTTTAAACTAAAAAAGTAGAATAATCTATTGTAGGTAAAGTATATAATGTAGGTATATTTTCAAAATCTTTTGCAATAATTTGTACAGTAAATAAGCTGTGAAACAATTGAATCTTAATTTAACACTACTTTAATTTCCTAGATATCAGTTTATCAATGTAAAAAACAAAGCGATTATAAAACTCATCTTTCACTGAAAAATTTTCTCCAGGATACAAAATCAGTATATTTTTAAAAGTTTTTAAAATGTATCCAAATAGCATATATGTCATATTTGACCCTAAATGAAGAGAAGGTAAAAGATATTTGATTTCAGTCTTGCCCTTACTAGTTCTGGGTACGTTTTTTGCTCCATCCTCATTCTTCTGTCTTAGCATCAGATTATCTAAGTGTTTGGTCACTATTTTTATCTATTTTTTCAGAGTAATTTCTCTCTCTGATTCCTCTTACTCACTTAGCAACTGAACTGTAGGAGCCAACCGCAGGCTGATGTCAGAGTCAATCTTGCACCATGAGCAACAGAGTTAATAGCTGTCAGCTCTAGGCCTTTGTTATCCCTGATCCTTAACCCATTCCAGTTGAAGGTATCCTTATAGATTAACAAAAATCCAATTAATAGGAAACAAGTGGTTTGGAATTTCTTATATGACAAAACAACACAAGTAAAATTGTATACCCAAATCTCCATTAGTATATATTTTTCTTTAAGAGACTAAATCTCCAAAGCTTGTATACCACATTATATCTTGTGATTTCTGTTTTGGTTTGTGAGCAATTATTCACTTTCTTCTGTGTTCTTTTTGTATGTTTTACTGATCATGTGTATCTGCTTGCCTGTGTGCATTTATTTGAAATTAGTAACTATTATAGAAAAGACTGTATACTCAGAAATAGTCTTTGGAATATAATTTTGAGTTTTGATTGTCATACCAAAAACCCAGATATTTGAAATTTATTGATTTATCCCCTAAAGTGATTTTTACATGACCTATGCTTTGTTTTTATGCCCATAAATTATATTTAGGATAGAGCCATACATTCTTATTGTTTCATTCATGTAAGTAAACACAAAACCTGGCTCAAAGTGGATTAATCAGATGGTAATTTATTGTTTTATGTTAGTACTTTCAGGAGGAAAGTCGTTCTGAAGTGGCATTAGTGTTAAAGACTTGTTTATTTTACTTCTTTCTGCCTTGCCTTCAGCCGCAAACTGGATCTCTGTGGTTGCAAGACGATTTTATGCAATTTCAGGGCCACAAGATAAATTATCCAAGTCTAAAAGAAAAAATAATCTCTCATCTAAAAGTTGAAGGAAGTACAGGTTGTCACTTGGTTTGCCTTGGAACCTCTCACTGTGGTGATGCAACTAGGATGCTGCTGATGAGCTATGCTAGCAGGCTCATTCCTGAGGGTCTGGATGTGACCCATTACAAACTCATAGGAGGCATGGAGGAATGAGAGCTCCAATTATATAATTATATGACTCTAAATATATATAACTATAGCTAATACTTTATAAGTGTTTCAATGTATTAACCTTCTGCTGCACACTTTAAAAATCTTACCTCAATTAAATCCTGGAAATAAATTCCATGATATAGACAATATGAAAAAGCGCTGTTCTAGGGAGACCATTATTCACTTTGTTATTTGATATAATCCATTTAAGAACTCTGGAAGAAATTTCTTTCAGATTTAGGTGCTGGGAAAAGCTGCATTTTCTCATGAGGTGTGAAATGTATTATTTTTCCTGATAAACAACAAAAATCACTTAATTGACCAAATTTTCTACTGCAAGAAGCTCAGGACCAAATATGGTTCTAAACGTTAATAACCATGTGTAACCCTAGTGCCTATATATTAATATTCTAATTTTCCTCCAATTTCAGTCATTTACTAAAATGATATTTTCCTGTTAAAGGATGTCTATGCTTGGAGAACAACAGCAACAGCCTGATTCAGAATCTTTCTTACCCTTCTGAAACAACGATAAAATCAACAAGAGCAACAAATACTTTCAACGTTACTAGGAAACAGAGAACACCACAACTCCAGATAATCTTTAGAAGAAAATGGAAAAAAATCCCAAATGAACATCAACCACATTCCCACATCTGTTCTCAGCCTGTGGGTAGAAAAAGCCTAAAAGAAGATGCTGGAAAGACTCCATGACAAAGCAGAGAAAGGAAGGACTTCAAGGAAACTGACAAGGTCATTCTCAGAAAGACAAAGTGAAATAATAAATGTATTCATACTGGACACAGACTGGGAATTGTTAGTTCATAGTGTTTCTAGACTGGTTATACTTTGGAGAAGATGTGTTTCTGGAGAAGAATCAGAGAAGAGATGGCATACCTTGGAGATGACTGAGTGAAAGAATTAGAAGGGGAAATTAAGTACCAGGCAGAAATGGAAGAGAAAAGATCACACCAATTTTTTCCTTTGTCTCCTCACAATCATAAAATAAAATACACAGAACTGGGCAGAACTGGGAGAAGAGGGAATCACCAATGAGGAACACTACTCTCTAAATAAGAATATAAATAGCTAGAAAACACTAATATAAGACTATTGCAGAAAGTCAGATGTTGTAAAATATAGATTTTCTGCTGGTAGAAAACCTCAACAATAAATGAACCATAAAGCTGAAGAAAACTTATACAACATTGAGAACTGAAGTAAATATCCTAAAAATATGTATTAGAAATATGAAATACCAGTTCAAATAAGAAATACAAAACCCAAGAAGAGATATATAAAAGGATTAAAGAAAATGAAAGGAAAGTTGACTGAAATCAGGAAAGAAATACATGTATGAAACAAAATAGTATCAGAAATGCTGACAAAATTACAAAACATCCAAGATAGAATAGATTTGAATGGATCCTTAATAAAGAATATTGAATCAAGGCAGGAAAATAATCAAGATAGTAAATCTGAGATTTAAAAAAAGAAGTATAAAAGGATCAGAGCAAAAGTGGTTGAGATTGAAGATAAGCAAAGGAGTTTGAATTTTTGTATTATTCTTTTCCTTGAAGAAAAAAAAATGAAAATAATGGACCAGAACTAATATTTCAAACTATAATCCAGAAAGATTTCTAGAAATCAAAGTAGATGATACATGCAGTCTGTCCTTTTATACTTGGGTAGTGCCATGCTTCTCCTTCTGACCAATGGACTGTGCATGGAAGTATTTTGGGACACGTTGGGAACAAATTATATTTTTGTCATTCTCTATGACTTTTTCTCCTACCGCGATGATCCTGAAACCCTGTGTTAAGATAGAAGAGCAAACAGATCAATGTTTCGCGGAATACCAAGCCTCCACATGGAGAAGAGTTCAAAGGAGGTTGTCTTGGATTGACTGTGAAATTTGAAGGAATGAGAAATAAACTTTGTTTTATTTTATCACTGAAATTTTGATGGTTTTTGCGGCAGCACAACCAAACCTATCCTGCCGGATACAATTATTCATATTAAAAAAACCCAAGATATATTTTTGTGAAATAATTTATGAAAAAATAATAAATTCTAAAATAAATATCAAACTCTAAAACTGATGAACTCTGACCTAATACATCAGAATACCTTTTGGCAAAGCCTAGGAATAGTTATTTTTAAAAGGTTCTCCAAGGTCATAGTTGTGGCTGAAGAACTCTTTTAGTGAAATGAAGTCCGTACATAATTATGAAAATGTTTCAGTGAAAATCTGTTTCAAAACAAAATATATGGAAAATTTATCATTACAGAAATCCGTTATTTTTTCTCTCTAGAAGATCATTTATTATTTCAATGTGATTCTATATCATCATGCATGTTTTGCACCTGTTGATGTTTTGCAAAATTCTTCGTCTCTATGATGATTGCTTTGTGTGGTTTGCACTTCTTCTGTGTGAATTTGCATCATCCTCTGAAAAACTACTTGTTTCTGAACTAGGGTTTTCATTAAAGTTTTCGTGGCTGATTGCAGTTGATGTGTACTGTATAATCACAAAGCTTAGTCACATAGCTTGGAACAAGTATAGCATCTAGTCTTTCTAAGAAAGTAATTATGCAAAATTTAACATCTTTAAAACTAAGTTTGCCTTTTCTTTAAAAAAAAGGTTTTTTCCCACCTGTCCGCAATTTCATTTTCATATCAGATTTTGGCTTTTTAAAATCCCCTTGATGATTCTTTTTTTGCTATTTTTATTTATTTTGACTCAGCATCCTCAGGAACTTCTGCATCTTTTTGAAAAAATTATATTTTATCATTTTCCCCTGGAACAATACCTTTAATGGCTTATGATCCAAAAATCTATTCTTATCACTTATTTTCTCTCTCAGGAGAATTCTCCTCATTGATGATATTATCATTTATACATAATCTTACCTTGTAGTGACTCTGAATAATTTATTTTTCATCGTTGTCTCATCCCACATAAGATCTGGTTGCTCCTTTAGGAAAGATTTCCCTTCAATTCATTTATAAACATGAAACACACAAGGCCATCTGTGAGACTGTATATTGACAAGCAATTCAAAAAGTTAGTTATGATGCTGTGCAAAGGGAGTACTCAGAGAAGACTGGGTGGGCATGGAAAGGTTGAGGACCCGGACAGGGTAAAGTGTGGTAAGGAAGAAAGTGTTCCTAAGAGTAATTCATGTCCTGTGCTATCCAGCATGCAATTTCATATCATTACTCGTATTTTCTAAATGCATTGTCTGCTTAATAATATATTAAATTAGAAATTCCACATGTTGAATTGTTAGTCTTTTGAAGGTGTCTATGATGGTTAAAAGCTATAAATTTTGTAAAGTTTTATTAGTAAGCCAGTTGTTTTGATTTTAATTGTGTCTTCCAAATAATATGATGAACTCTTAACCCTCACCACCTCAGAATGTGATCTTATTTGGAACTAGGTCCATTGTAGATGTATTTAGTTAAGATGAGTTCAAGCTGAATGAGGTTGGCCTCTAATTCAATATGACTGGTGTCCTGAAAAGAAGAGAAGAGACACAGACATAGAGAGGTACCCTGGGAGAATGCCATGTGAGACAGAGGCTGAGAATGGAGTTCTGCGCCTACAAGTAAGCCATGCCGAGATTGCTCCCCAGCAGAAACTAAGAGCAAAGCACAAATCTCTTCTATAGCCTTCAGAGAGAACACTGCCTTGTCAAAAACTTCATTTTGAACTCCTTGCCTCCAGGACTATGAGAGAACACATTTCTGTTGTTTGAAGCCCCACAGTTTGTGGTTCCTTGTGACAGTAGCCTGGGAAACTGATACACCGATAACATTCCATCCATTTTGGTTGCATCTTGCTCAGAGTTTATGGGGCTACCAACCCCCCAAATATCAACAAACCCATTTGTATTGCAGTTTACCCTATTTTACTTTCTGCTTTTGTTTTGGGAATATCATAAAACACGCTAGTAATATGCTACGCAGCTTTAGCTCCATAAGCATCAATATTGACAAATTAAACTAAAGTTTAAAAAAGTCAGCCAATGCAGAGTGATATAGGTGACTAGGCAATGCCCATCATGTTTTGTTGACGTCTATTCTAATTAGCTAATGCTCCTTTCCCACCTGCCATTAAATATGTTGACTAGCGTTTGTGGAATACATCATTACAATTGTCACCTTTGAAATTAAAGAACAATGCTAGATAGTTAATCGACCCCAAAATATTCAAGAAAAGATGGCCTTTACAAAAGTAAAAATAAAAAAACCCAATGACTTAAAAAACCACCTTCTGGAGTGGGGTTTCAAGTAATATCAGACTAACCTAGAGCTTAACATTAACTGCAATATGACTTTGGAAATTCCACTTGTGTTTGTGTCTGTACACAGTGGAGTATTTAAATGTAAGAACATTTAAATATCCGTTGAAATCTTATAAATGTGCATCAGCAGAAAAATTCAAATCCTCTACAAAGCAACTTGTTACATCCATGATTATCAACTATTGAAGAAATTATTTCAGTCTACGTCTTGATTAGAGGAGCAAATGAACCACAACAGAGTAGTCAACTGATAATTAAAACACTTCCTTGATATGAGAGGAATAAAACATTTTTACACGGTCTATTTTATATTATTGAAACAGCCACCTTTAGGTCTTTTAAATTTATTTAAAATTGTTTGAGGTTACTGTGGGTTTGGAGCTCCTAGAAATGTTTGGAATTATGAGTTTACTGATAACAACGTAAAAAAGTTTGGATTCTTAATTTTAAATGTCAGGGAAATTCTTTTTTGCGTCTTTTCACCCCTGTTATTTTCCTCGTCATGACGGCAGTTCGCTGTGTGCTCCAACGACTATCCTGCTGTGGTGTTAATCAGATGAGAGAGGACCCTGCTGGGAGTTGTGGTAATTACACTGGGATAGTTCATCTCTTTTTGAACTCTCTCTAGGTCTTCATTTTTCCTAACAGCAACAGTGATACTAATTAAAAATGGATGTTAATTATAAAAGTTTAAAATATCTTCCTTTATAAGTTAGTGTTAATGTTCTCTACCAATGAAAGAGAGAAGTTTTTATATTCCTGTAGCTCTTTTGTCTAGCTCTTTGGAATGAAATAAAAAGTTTTAATATGACTATTTTTGTAAATGAGAAATGTTTCTTTATATAGGGTCATATTTTCCATCCTCATTTAGGCATATTTTAGTCCCTCAATTCTTTTCATTTATTAATAAGTAAACTTTCTATTAAACTTTATGGCTTATAGAATTGGCGTCCTGCTTACAAAAAGGGTGGAATGTTTATTGAGGCTTGGAAAACCAATCTTTATTTATAGAGGGTTACTGAACATCGACTAGCTGATGGTTTCTCAAGAATGACAAATGTAAATAGAATTTGATGTTAATGTATGTGTGTATCTATTGAGGTGTTTCATCTAAACCTCATTTTTCATTGAAATTCAATTCATAAAATACCTGGTATTGCAAATGAATGTAAATAACATTTATTAATAAAACTGTGTCTCTGAAAATAACAAAATCAGCCTAAAAAATCACAAATGTATTAGTAACGTATGTTGGTCACAGATAATGGAGAAAATTGGTAGAAAATTGTGCTAAGAGGATATGAATAGGGATATTATTATAAGAAAATTTTGTGCATTTTATATGCTTAATTTAAATGTGATGCAATAATTCAAAAACTGGAACTGCTAGTTATGTCTTCCAATTTATTTTTTTTTTACTTTGCATAGAAAGTATTAAAATGTCTGGAAAGCATCCTCTAAAAGAATAAACACTTCTGACTCATGAGCACCAGATGAAGTTCTAGCAATTATTCCATGAAATCTGGGACAAAGAAGCTAATTGAGTGTATTATTACAAAACTCTAGGGGGAGAAGCAGCAAGTTCAGCAGAACTGTCAAAGGTTTAGACTATCTCTACCCTTTATAGGATTAATCTCTCTGGAAGCATGAGATCTGAAGCAAATCATGAAAGAAGCAATCACATTTTAAGTGTTAATGTGACTGAAGAGACTGTTATTTTTCAGATAATCATAGCGTATTTAAATATTAGATGCTCAAAAAAGTTAGTTTTCAATTTAATCCTCTATCAAATTCTTCTAAAATACATTTACATATTTCAAATCAAATAAGTTAAATATTAATATATTATTTAAAAATAAATCTTATTTCACAAATTTGGTACATTTGAGTACTGTAAATAAAACATGCCAAGTGCAGTATAATTTCTGAGAATTTTTTTTACACAAATTTATTTAACCCTATGGTCACCTTTTGTTGATTCTGAGATTTTTTAATTTTAAAACCCAGAATATTTGGTTCAGGTTAAGAATACACAATTCAGATTTACTCTGTAGACATTGTCACAATAATAAACCATTCATGAAGGCCAGATCTTCCAACTCTCAACTCGACTACGAAAAATGGCTTTGACAGTCATGAACTCTATGCGACACCAGCTAAAGAATCACAATTCAGTATAATTTGAAAGGCCTAAATATGTAGGCCGTGTACTGGAGAAGTAATACAACATATAGGAAAGTAGAAGAACAAAGTAAAAAGCTTGGTTTTCAATTATTTAACCATATAACTTTTAGGAAGCTAATTAATATATTTGAGTCATATTCCTCTTTTAATTTGTTATGGGAATTCAATGATGTAATTGAATGTAGGAAGATACATGCATTTATGTAATCTATAATAACATTTAGGAATCCTATAGATAGCTCACATCATTCTGACTTTACCAAACATTTCAATATTAGATATACTCATGGAAAATTTGAAGGTTCTTTGGAAAAAATTAATCAATAATACGGCTGCACTGGAAAATGAATTAGAGAAATTCTTTGGTAACCATGGACCAAAGCTATATGAGCATGTATGATGGAGATTTCCTATAGCGCCTCTCGACTGACTAAATATTCAATTTCTAGTGAGCTGTTACTTACAAAATTTCAGTTATAAAAATCACACCACTTTACGCAAGTGAAGTTATATTCATAGATTGCACCATTACAAAGTCATTGGTAATGTACAACTTTGAAATCTTGGCTATAAATCTTCAAAATAAAATAAATGAATACTCCTAATACTGATGAAGCAGCTCAAGCTCTCATTCTGCTCAAACTAATAAGAAATATTGCAGCGTTCTCCTTACAGTTGCCATAATGGATAGGGAAAATTTTACTAGGGAAAGGTCCACATTGAAAGTGTATGATCAACAATATGTGTTATAAATCCTGGAACTTTGAAATTGAGAGAGCTGATCCTCATTATTCATGGATTCTGTATTTGTGAATTTGCTAACTTACTAAAATTAGTTTGTAACCCCAAAATCAATGCCCATGGCACTTTTGTGATCATTTGCAGACACGCACAGACAGTGGAAAGCTTGAGTCACCCAATGCTCACATTTCCGGCTGAGGTTGAAGAAGGTGATGGTAACCCTTCTTCTTTTAGCTCGCATACTGTAAATGTACCCTGTGTGGTCTATTTAATGCCACATTTTTAGCATTTTTGTGCTTTTGGTGGTCATTTCACTGTTTGAGATGGCCCCCAAGCATACTGCTGAAGTACTGCCTAGTACCTAAACACAAGTAGATTGCAATTTGTCTTACGGGCAAAATAGGTATATTAGATAGGCTTCATTTAGACATGAGTTATAGCACTGGTGAATGTGAGTTCAATGTCAATGAATCAACTATATATGTGTGTGTACACAATTTTATTTATATATATATATATATATATATATATATAATAAGGTAGCTGTACACAGAAACACACATAACAAAAGGTTATGTATTGAGTGGTTGACAAAAAACGTTGTGACCAGAGGACCTAACCCTATATTTCCCCAAAGAGCAACGGTTTAGTATTTGCCAATTCTGTGTTTTTTGAGATTTTTATATAACTGATTGAAATAATGAAATCTACTGTATTTCCCTACCTTGATCATTTTTTATTTGTAGAAATATATTAATTTATTACTCTATAAAAAATGGATTTGTTTCATCAATTGCATTCCTTAGTATTTATTTAAATGAGTTGAAAATTTACATCCATACAAACCCCTGCACATGAATGTTTATAGCAACTTTATTCATGATTGCCGAAGCTTGGAAGCAACCAAGATATCCCTCAATAGTAAACAGATAAGCAAACTGTGGTACATCCAGACAATGGAATATTATTCAACAATATAAAAAAATAAGCTATCAAGCCATGAAAAGACATAGAGGAAACTTAAATACATATTGCTAAGTGAAATAAGTCAATCCGAAAATGAAACATATTGTGTGATTCCAACTAGATAACATTCTGGAAATGATGAAACTATGGAGACAGTGAAAGGTTAGGTAGTTAGCAAAGATTCAGGGGAAGGGAAAGAGGAATCAACAGATGGAACGTAGGATTTTTAGGGCAGTGAAACTGTGTATGACACTGTAATATTGGATACATGCTAATATACATTTGTCAAAACCCATAGAATGTACCTCACAAAGAGTGAACCCTGACATGAACTACGAATTTTACTTAATATCAATGTATCAATATTGGCTCCTCAAGTGTAACAAACATACCACACTAATTCCACATGTTAATAACAGGGGTGAGTGGGGTGGGGATGGTGGTGATGAGGAGGATATGAGAACCCTGTACTTTCTGCTCAATTTTTCTGTAAACCTAAAACTGCTCAAATAATTGTGTATTAATTTTAAAAAGAAAAAATGGATTAGTTAAGCTTCTTAGATTCAAGTAGGTTAAGCCAAGTTTAGTTAACCTGGCAGAAACAAAATTGGGATTTCAGAGAAATAAGAGTTCAGGAGAAAGAGGATTTGAGGCACCTTAAAACGACACTGGAAATTATAGAAGAGAACTATTGCGGCATCAACAGGTATGAATACTGTTCTTTCTGTTGCCAACTTAGCTGCCATTGGACTTTAATGCTATGAGAAACATCAGCCCTAGTGCCATCCCTGGAAACTTGGACTTGTCGCCTCAGCCACTACCCACAAATAGGCATTTCTGCTGTGACTTCTTTTTTATGTCACTAGCTCCTGACCGAAAGTTTATTGCCTGCTCAGGCAAGGAACTGAGCCCTGGTCTAGCACCTGCACCTAGTCTCTAAGGGGACTCTGCCTTCAACTAAGATGTTTAAGGTAAGAACTCTCCATGCATAGGAAGGAGGTTTAGATTCTGAGCAGCCAAAAACAATATAAATTGTCCACTGCAATAACATGATGTAGTAATAGAAGAGAAATATATAAAGATATTGTCAACACAGCACTTTTATCCACTGTGAGAATTTAGTAGTTGAGGAACAAGCAAGAAACAGTCATGCTTTTGAAAACTCACATACCAAATCAGTATTTAAAATACATTCATTCTTTTTAGATGACACCTTATGGCCTGATTGATGCTTAGGAGGTTACACTTCCGGTCTCTATTTATTTTTCCAATACCAATCTGGACAATTTCCTGTTATACTCTCTATTTTTACAAGGAATTTACTTCAAAAAATATTCTACTTTTGCCAGACTTCATCCACTGCATTCAGTTTTCTTTTCCTACAGCTTCACTGTGATCGCTCTTATTGTTACAAATGTCCTATAAAATTTTTCCATTTTAAATTTCGTTCTGGCTTCTAACACAATTGCAACTACTTACCCCGTTGAGAACTCCCATCTTGAAACACTCTACCTCCTCTTTTCCACGAAATTCTCACCTCTCTATGTCTACCTATCTCTTTGACTACCTCTTTGCAATTTATTCAAGAACTCCTAAAATCTAGACGACACTTCTTTTCTCATATACTCTCCCCTGGATGAACTCATCCAAGTCTATTGCTTTAAGCACCACTCATATACTCCCAATTCTCCCATCTAATCTCTGTATTTCCACTTTCCTTCAATACGGACCCAAATTTCCCCAGTGTTTCCAGAAATGGCCTCTTTTATCTCAGGATCGCTTTTCAGTTAGCACACCGTAGAGTACTAAAACCCACTCCTCCTCCTATAGTCCTTTTCTAAATTAAAGATGTTATTGCCACACAGACAGTTAACACTTGGATGATGTTTTAAAATTTGCACTCTCCCTCAGTGCTCACAGCCAACCTGTCACACAGTCCTATAGATTCTGCTGCCTAAATAGCATGACTGTTTTCCCTTTTCTTTCTACTCCCAATGCTTTAGTTAGACCCTTATTTTTTCTCCCCAAAGCTGTTACATTTTCATGTGTTCCTAACTCTTGCTCTCCCCAATTGCTTCCCTCACTAGGTCCCTTTCACATAATTTCTATAGTGAGATTTAACGTAGACAAATCTCCTTCAAATTCTTCAACGGCGTGACAAAGCCAATGCAATAAAGTTCATGCCTTCACTTGGCAGTCACAGCCCTTCACAATGTGGTTCCTGCTACCTGCTCTTAACTCTGGGCTTTGTTCTTAATGTAAGCGAATAGTGACTCAACTGTTTGCGTTTGCCTACACATATATATCATCCTCTTTTACAATTCCATGGAAAGTTGAGAGGTAGAGGGATGTATAGTAAAGATGTACGGCTGGGATTTAGATCAATTTAAGTATGCATCCTGGCTCTGCCGCTTACCTGTAACTTGAGCAAGGTCATTTCTCTGGGGTTCAGTTTCCTGATTTGTAAAATGGAGATACATACCTGACAAGACGGTAATGAGTTATAACCAATTTAATATAGCTCAGGAGTTTGGTATGTATTGTTCAATAAGTTCATTTTTATCTGGACCATGCACAGACATCTTGTAATCCATCCTTTTATTTATTCAATTATCAATTATTGAGTACTTATTCTATGCCAGATAATGCACTAAAGATGGGAGATGTGCATAACAATATGAACAAAACAACCATATTTCTTTTAGTTGTCTTTGCCCCTTTCCATTTTCACTTTAATGTTTCTGATCCAAATGTTTTTCTGATCTTACTTGTTTGATAAATTACATTTGCAGACTCACTGAGGAATCTCACATGCATTTCCTTCCTCCCAAACTTGTGAAATTTGCTCAAATTAGCCTTAGTGCAGTTTGTATGCACATCCGTTATGATATTCATTACTTGATTTCAATTTATTTATTTATTCTTTCTATTAGATATTTATGTAGTGCAGAGTCCATATCTTATTATTTCAGTAGCTATTCATAAAAGATAGCACAGAGTGTATAAAAAAAGAAATAATCTTATTCTCAGATGTTTTAAGCAAGTAGTTACATTTCTCCAAGTGTATTTTTAAAGCAGTATATTAAACACTATGTTAAAAAGACTGGAGATAAAAAAGTATAAAAATCATTGCTAAAAACTAATTTAAGCAGAAAAGTCATTTCTATGAAAAAGAAGGCTGAATTGCGACATAGTGCTAATCGTTTATTTGACTAATTAGTAATTTGAGTAATAAATTCCATAAGAGTTCAGGGTAGATTAACATCACCATGGATTACTCCAGTTAAGTGAAATTTCCATGGAGAGTTCAACTTTAATGAGAAGAGAGAAAAGGCAAGGACATTCCAGGTGATAGGAATGAAGTCAGCAATGGAGCAAAGCCAGGGATTTGTGGCGTGTTTTATGGGGAAAATATTAAATCAATTTTCTAAAGTAAAGAATTCACTTAGGGAAGTAGTGAGTGATAAATTTGGAGACATACAAACTGGATTATGAGAGATTTGAAGGCCAGGGCTTTAGTGAGGCCGTATGATTTAGGGAGAGGAGAGTTATGACAGTTGATTCAGGAGATGGAGGTGCAAAGCATTGTTTCAGAACATTTGTCTGGCTGTGAGGTACTCCCTGATTTGCCTTCCGGGTATCTCTAGATCTGGAGAGACAGTTAAAACCAAGGACAATAACCTTTCTTTTTTTTGTGAAATTTACTTGTCTTTTATTTGAAAGTGCAAGCTAAAGATCTTTTTCTTTTTCAATGATGGCAATCTTTATGTGAATTAATTAAGACCAAGACTAAAGTTTTGGTATGTTCTTTATCTTCTAATGAATTTAATTCATTCTTTAGGTCAAAGTGATTGCAACATCTCCAAAGAAAATATGAAAAGTGCTTCTGAAATGCATATAGTTTTCATAATTGTTTCCAATTTTATTTATTTCCAAGAGATACCTGAAAAAGATTGTATTAAAATCATATGAATTCTGGAGACATATTATTTTTACAATAGTTGAAGTAAATATGTGCAAACTTCCTTTTCATTCACTTAACATTTGCGTCATTACACTGTAAAAGAGAGAAAATGAGTGGAATAATTTCTGCTTTCACAGTAGTTACAGTCTGTTATAGAGACAATTGAATTTATCAATATGATATGAAAAACAATGAATCATGGATATTGTAAAGGTTTATAAAAAACAGAAAGTCTCATGGGAGCACAATTCTGGCAGGAATAACTAGAGCAAATGCCACTGAAAGGGTTGCATGTTGGCTCTGTTTTGAAGTATGTGTGGAATTTTCAGCCACAGAGATGAGCAAGTAAGGACATGAGAGTAAAGTTGTCAAACTTAAGTAGAGACAGAGAAGAACATGTGTACAGCCTATTTGGAAATTTCAGGAAGGCAACAGTGACCTGAAGAAAGGACAAAAGGAAAAGCATCCTGAGAAATAAAGAAGGCATGATTGACTAAGCTCGTGTCACTGGGGTGGATGTGTGTGTGTGCACACATGCAAGTTCATGAATGTGCATGTGTGCTTGAGGAGCAGAGTTTTAAATATTAGTCTATCAACGTGTAATGTTCTTTTGGATAGAGTAGGGAGCCACGGGGGAGGTAGAATAATGAGAAAACAAGAGACTATGAGTGAAGTGCTTGGACCAGATCAAGGCATAGGATGGAGTTTGGACTCTGTTGTAGGCGTCAAGGAATCATTGGAGATTTGTGAGCAGAAGAATGACATAGTTTATTAGATATCTGGTTTAGAGAAAGAGCCCTGTGAGTAAAACGTAGGAGGGTTTGGAAATGAGAGGTTGTGAAAAAACACAAAAAGACCATTTAAAAGATTTTTCTAAGAATTCAAGTAAGATGTAAACATGCCCTGAATCTCTGCCTCCCACCAAACACAAGGTAAGGATGTATAGGGAAAGACAAACTGGATTCTAATGAGTAAAACCTGGTCATACAATCCACAATTAAATACTGTAGTATCTATTTAGGTACAACTAAAATGTATAATAACAGTAATTTTTAAGGCACAGGACAAAAATGAATTATATGCACAACCAACATATAAAGGAGAAAAGGTTTTCTTTATTTTGCCAAAATCACAAAACCTTCTAGAAACAATTATAGCAAAACGTTTCCATTTAAAAGTTATATTTACTAAAAAATCAGTATAAAATTTTTATTTTTAACATTTATAAAACATAATCTGATAGATATTGGATATTTCAAAGCCCCTAGAAGATTAAGTACCACTGTAGGCAAACACATATAAGGTCTAGTTACTTCTTATAAAGATCTATTCCTCTTGCGTAAATATAATCTCTTATTGGAAATGTCTTGTTTTCAGTTCAACTGGACAATGCATTATAAAAAATATATTTTTCTTTATCATATACCTACAATAATTTTGAATTATGAGCAAATTCAAGAAGCTAAAATCATCAATTTAAAACCAGTAGTTTGTATATTAAAAGTGCAGATAAATTTATAATTAATACACTTTACTGGAGTGGAAACAGGCTACACAGGCCTTGGTTGCCACAGACCCTAACTATCTGCTACTGTTACTGATGACAGGACTGTGGTTGTCAAATGACATGCCCTTGTCGCTTATTTAAACGATGATAGAAGTAGGACTAGCCCCGAGGACTTAACTCGTCCTCTAGGTTTTCTTTCCTTCCCCATACCATGAAGCTCTTTTATGTTTTAGAGATATCAACTATAGCTTATAAAACTTTATTTTAATTTGTAGAATTGCTAAATCTTAAAACAATGTTTTTTTCCATTTTTCCTCATCAGAAACAGTGTGATGACATTTTGTATTTCATAAGAGTATTCTTAATTTATCATTAAGATGATATTTTAATCAGAAAATTTCATTTTACCACCACAGAAATAATCTAAAAAAGTTTGAAAGTTTACATAAAAAGCATAGCTTCAACTTATTTTATCTATCATAAAATCAAATGTTGTGAAATGGTTCTCTATAATCTTGACATTGTCTCCATTTAGCCAGTTATCTAGTTTTAACTGACTTATAGGATATTCCACAGATTTGACCCTCTCCAGTATTTGTTGTTCTTATAATTAAAGGACAGTTTTATTTTTTAATATAGTTTGCAAAATGTTTTGAAAACATGTACTTATGTCTTTTCTATATTTAGAATATTTAGTGTGTAAAACTTAACTCCTATAGTCTTTATCCTTATTCAAGGAATCTTAAAAAATACTTTACATATCTTTTTTCCCCTGTATGTAGTATATTTAGTGATTTATAACCGTAGACTTTTCCAGAAATACTATAAGGACAACTATAATTTTTTTTGTTTGAATTTAGCTTTTTGATTATTTTTTAAAATGTGCATTGTCTGAGTAACAGAGAGTTACTATACATGCTAACTAAATTTCCGCATAAATATTTGTACAATTTTGATTAATAAGATAACTGACATGTAGCTACTTCAACCTCCTCCTTGAGTCCCAAACACATAAAGACCTTTGAGTTTAGAGTTTCTAAAGGAAGATGGTAGAGGCTAGAATCTCAAAAGTTCCATGAAAACTGCTACTATCTTTATCCTGAGAAGCTTCTGTTTAAAACTGTATTCTGGTTTTCAATATCTTTTCCACTGATTTTAGTGTTCAGAAGTCATTCTGTGTACTTTCTGTTTTGAAAACAACAACATTGCATTATCTCGGAGCTGATTTGTGGTGGATCGTTCAAATCATTAGGTTCTTTCAGGAAGCCCATCCATGTTATTTCTACTTTTTGGTTTTTTTTTTTTTTTTTTTGATAAACTGAGGCAGATGATACCTTTTCTATCTTCATTATTGTGCTTATTTTGTTTCCTCTGTCTTATCTTTCTACTTTTTCTACTAAGAGATTTTTGTTTTTAAAGAAAGCTTTTGTCATGGTGGTTGTGGTTCCTTTCCCTCATCCCCCAAATTTTCTTTAGGAGAAGAGAAGTATCACTGGAATTCCAGGTTGTTTTATATCTTGACAGTTTTATGTCATTTTGAGAGAGAGAACTAAATCTGTCATTGCAGATGAACTGGTAATAAACAATGTCTCAGGAATCTTACTTCATATTCTTATATTACGACACAGAAAACTCTCTTTCACAGTCTTAGAGTAAAAAATGCAGGAAAGCAAAGGCATCCACATCTCTATGGTGAGGTACGTGGAGGGGCAGGGGTAATTTCTAGAGAAAGAAATAGGCCAGCGCCATTCACTGACATGAGGTTGCTCAGCCAGGGGCCAGGATCCAGCTCGTCTGAGCCAAAATCCATAAAATGGGACAAACAAGAAAACACAACATCCTTCTAAATTCTAAGCCTTGGTCTGATGGCTTGCACTGGATATTTAGATATATTTAATGGAATATATATATATATATATAAAATCACCCAATAGAGTAGGATAAGGATAAGGTCTATGCCCCAGCTTCTCATCTCGAAAGTTGAACTAAAATACCATCCATACTCCCTTTCCTGAAATCACACCTTCAGATATTGTTGCCTGACTGAAGAATTCCCGGTGGAATTACATCTCAAGGTGATGAAGACAGTCAACATCGATTATGGCAGTTATGTTTTTAGAACTGTGCTTACATGTATACATATATATGTGAAAACCACAGTCCTGCTGATGTATTACTTCCTTTTTCTTTTTAGTGATAAAAGCAAAATCTTATAAAGAGGAATTCTTTAACCAAGGGTAAAAATATAGTAAGAATTTGGAGAGCTAAAACTTAATCACAATCCGTGGGATTTCAAAATTAGTTTTCTTTTCTGTCTTTCTAGTGTTACTCTGACACTATAAATAAAAATTATCTGAATTTAATAGGTATAATATTTTAAAGCCAGCTCTGGTCACCACGTGGTTAAGATTTGGTGCTGTCACCACCACGGCCTGAGTTCAAGTCCAGGTCTGGGAACCACACCACTCACTCGTCGGTTGTCATCTGTGGCAGCTGTGTGTTGCAGTGATGCTGAAAGCTCTGCCACCAACCAGTACTTTAAATACCAGCAGGGTCACCCATGGTGGGCAGCTTTCAGCAGAGCTTCCAGACTCAGACAGGCTAGAAAAAAGGAGCTGGTCACCCACTTCTGGAAAATTGGCCATGAAAACCCAACGAACAGCAGCAGAGCATTGTCGGATATGGCGCTAGAAGGCGAGAGGATGGTGCAGGAAGACAGGGCAGGGTCCCAATCTGCTGCACACAGGGTCACTAGGAGTCAGAAGTGACTCACCAGCATTAAGGCATTATTAGTTTCCTAGTGCTGATGTAACCATATATCACAGACTGGGTGGCTTAAACAACAGAAACTTATTTCCTCCCCGTTCTGGAGGCTGCAAGTCCAGGACCAAGTGTCAGCGGGGTTGGTTTCATTTTGAGGCCTCTCTCCTTGGCTTGAAGATGGCCTCCTTTTCACTGTGCTTGCCTGGTCTTCCTTAGTGCTTGAGATCCAAGGTGTCTCTGTGTGTGCAAATCTCTTCTTATAAGGACACCAGTCAGACTGAATCAGGGCCCACCCTAGGAAACTCATTTTAATGTAGTTGCCTCTTTAAAGGCCCTGTCTCCAACTACAGTCACATTCTGAGGTACTGGGGCTTCGGGCTTCAACATGTGAATTTGGTGGGGGGCACAGTTCAGGCCATAGCAGAAGGTAATTGTGGGTTAAGTCAAAGAGCATTGAACTTCAAGTCAGAAAATCCAGATTAAGATAGTTTCATGACATTTAATAAGCAACTCAAAATCTCTGAACCCCAGTTCATCATCTGCATATGGAAATAATAATCCCTATCTCAAAGTAATTGTTACATGATAACACACACAGATTACCTGCCTTATTGCCTTATCCATATTAGTAATACATTTATTGAATGTGAGTATTATATCAATGTCACGATGCATTTTTGCACATCCTTAGATTAAGGAAATAATATGCTGGAAAATGCTGAAATTTAAATAATGTATCTTCACTTTGCAAGCAACACATTTTCTGCAAAGAACATATTTGTGCATAATATATTGTGTGTCTTAAAGTTATGATAGCATTTTTAAACAGCTCCAATTTAAATACTTTAGTTCTATTCAGTTCTCCATAAAGTTCCATTTCACGCATCATTGATTTATAGACAGTTGTCACAAACAGGATAGGCCCATACGTTAAAAGCACTTGGCATTTTTTTGTGACTGCCCTCAGATTCAACAGATTAATGATTGTAATAATCAGCCGTCTTGATTTTCAACTACACGGTCTTAACTGTCCTACTATTTCAGCTTTGTCTCTTAATCTAAATCATTAATCTGTTTAGGACTTCTTATAGCCTCTTTTTAGGCATACTGATCTACATTCAATTTGTACCTCTTTTGTAATGTCCTTTCCCTAGCATGGATTTTCATAGCAAAATGTTCTTGTTGATTGATGTGTTGATGTGTTATATTACTTCACCTTAAACACCTTTTTTCCCCCACCAAATCTCCTTGAGTCGACTATTTTAAATGCTTTAACCTCTCACATGTCTTTGTAATGTCCTTCCATGTAAGATCAGGTACAGTGGGTTGACTGTATTTTCTACTGCAAATTAAAAACCCATTTGTTCAGCTTGACTTATGCTTAGTGACAGCTCTGTGTATTTTTCACTGTGATGTGAATACATGAAGGACACAGCATAAAAATCACTGCATTATACTCCACCTGCATTGTGAGGTAAATGTGATTGGAGTAATTACTACTGTCTAAGTTTTTATTCCCTTTTTCATTAAAGCTGTTATCATGCCAGGGACAAGGATAAATAATAGCCAATACCTGGCTTTTATTAGTTTCTGTCTTTGTTAAATGTGAATGACGCTAATGGCAATAAGTAAGGCTATAAAAAATCATAAATAAAACATTAGCACATTTTTTTTAATAGTGCAGGTGTAAATGTCACTAATGAAGTAAGAATAAATATGTGATGCTAATTACTCTGGTTTGTCTAAGTGTAAAACGTGAAAGGAAATGGAGTGCTTGATGAGAATGAAAACAGGAAAATCAAATACATTTTTTTTTTCTAGGAAATACTCATTTTATTTTTATACTTGCCATACAAGAGTAGATTATATTACAGATTGGACCCTGTGTTAGACTTGTTTTATAGAGTGATATTCTAAGCACAATAAGTCACATATGTCTATTACACTTTCACCAGCTGATACGAAACTGACAAACAGATCAATAAACTACATCCTAGAGTCTTTTTCTCTTTGTTTCTTCAGGATCAAGTACTTGCTTCACCATGCTTCATATTCTTTTCTTCCGCAAATCTCTTCTGTTATGTAACAAGAAAAGCCTCCTCGCTCTCTTTTTTTTAATAGGCAAAGAGATAAGAAAGCCAAGTGTGTTAGAATTGTATTTAACCAATTGTAAAGAGACCAGGAATTAACATTTAAAAAGCCAACTGACAAAGTTCATGAACTCTAAATGATATTTAAAATTTCATTTGCTTTGAAATATTTTGTTTTTTTCTCTGCTTGATTTAGAAAGAAAAAGGATTGTGGTGTTGGAGTTCACGGCTCACTTTTGGATATCTCCTTGTTTCCATTAGTATGCATTGGGGAGATAGATTACCAACTCTCCCTTAGACAGAGTAGATAGCCACAAAGAGATTCCTCCAAGAGATTAACTCTAAAAATCATTCACTGTTCTCTGCTCATTGAATGTTATTGTATCCAGAAACAAACAAACAAAAAACCTAACTGTCATTCTGCTTGCTTTATAAATTTATGCTCTGTCTTATACGTAACAATGGCAATAACTGAGCAGGTTTAGCTCACATAATTGCAAGTCCCCGTTTTAGAGATGAATAATCTTTGGATCAGAGGGGAGAATTGACTCTTCCAATTTCACACAGCCATCAAGTCTCCAA
The DNA here is from genome assembly GCF_037783145.1 of Equus przewalskii. Lineage (NCBI taxonomy): Eukaryota > Metazoa > Chordata > Mammalia > Perissodactyla > Equidae > Equus > Equus przewalskii. Next base: position 35,884,044 of record NC_091850.1, read on the forward strand.
GTCAGAATTCAAATTGGAATTCATCATAACATTTTGCATCTAAGCTTTAATGCTCACATGTCCCAAAGGATTACCTCCAGCCCAGACCTATGTCCAGAGGATTGTGCCCACTTGCTCAGACATGGCTTCTCAACACATCCATTTGGATGGCACAAACACATGTTTATCCCAAATTGCTGAAAGTGCATCTTCTGCAATCTTTACTTATTTTAGTGAACGACATTACCATGCAACCACGTTCATGCTAGCACCCAGCTTAAGAAACTTCACCTTTCACAACTCTTTGTCCCCAGCTCACTACATCCAGCCTATCACCTTGTCCTGTCATCTTTGCCTGACAGATATTTCTCACATCTGTTCACATTTGCTCATCAACGTTAACATCATTAATTACTACAGAACACTTTCCTCCTCTTTCTCTCAGCTTCCCAGATACCACAGGGGCCTCCTAACGGCTTTCCACAGACATCATCTTATCTCCCTTCATTCCTTCATACTGCAGTTAAGTGATTGAAATCCTGGCATACTACTTTCCTTTCATTCGATAACAGTTCTCTCCTTACTTTTTTTTTCTTACTTATGTATTTTTAACAATAAATGAATTTATTTAAACTGAAAAAACCCTGCAAAAACACAGTTCACCCATTTCTCCCACTTCCCATCCTCAGCCTCTAGCAATCACCAATCTGTCCTCTGTATCTATGACTTTGGGTTTTTAAAAAATTTTAATTTTTTTCAGATTCCACGTATAAGAGTGATCATACAGTATTTGTCTTTCTTGGTCTGACTTATTTCACTTCAGATAATGCCCTTAAGGGTATAACACTTTTCACCTTACTTTTGATGGTTCAACCACTCTAGATTTCTTTAAGTTTGTCAAATGAATCCCATTAGCTTCTGGCACAGTGCCTTTGCATATGCGTCCTGCCTGGAAGGGTGCTTGCCACTAGGAACTTACTTTGCCCTTGTCTACATCTATTCATCCTTCTTACTTAAGTTCAAATACTACTTCCTTAAAATAGCATTAACTGAGCTTCAGATTAAAGCAACCTCCTTTTACACTGTCTCAGAACAAAAAGCTCCTGTTTTATAGCATTCTCATTTATAATTGAATGTTTCCTTGTACGAATATTTACTTATATGATTATTTTGTGTACTAATACATTTTATGAAGAAAATGAACACGTCTTATTTTTCTCATTGTTATATCCATTTGGTCTAGCACAGTGCCCAGGATCAATTATGTAATAATTAGACACACCCTGAAGGATTGAAGTCAGGTTTCATGCTAAACTTAATGCTTTCACATTGTACTACAATGTTACCTAATGACAGTTCAACATAAAGCTGCAAATATCATTTATTTTCCAAGTGATCATTGTGAAAGATTTCACCTTGAAGAAGTTTTGAAGGAATACAATGAACACCAGCATACTCTTAACTAAAATTCATTATTTTTTTTAACATTTTGCCATACTTCATCTAGCTTAATTTTTTCCTCATTCTTTTCTTTTTCCTTTTCAGAATAATTTGAAAGTAAGTTGCACATAGCATGACATGATACCTTACTCTTAATTTCTTCAACACATATTTCTTAAGAACACAAATATTCTTATCCATATCCTAAATCCATTATCATATCCAAGACATTTAGCAACAGGAGGTTATAATGTCTTGCAGGTTATGAAAAAATAATTCACATATGCTTCTGAATTTTATTGTAAATTTGTTATATGATAGGTATAAGGCTAGACATTTTATATATCATATCACAATATGCTAGAAAATAAGTTTGATAGTTTATCTTTCTACAAAGATTCTAAATGTTAAAATGGAGATTCTAACTGACATCTACTGAACTCCAAAGCACATTACTATTCTATCTTATCATAAAAAGTCACGATCATTTTGGTAACATTGTTTCTAGAATTAACTGGAAATTAGACAATGTTTGTGAGGCTTTAAATAGAAAAAGTAATAGGAAGGCTTACTGTGTACATTTGAATGCCAAGTAGATAATAGGACTGTTTTAAAATATTTTCTTCTATAAAGTGAGCTCTGTTACCATATGTGGATATATAACATTTTTCTGAGCCCATTATGATATATCAATACTGATACTTTTTATAGATAGAAATGGAATTTTAAAATTTGTAGGGTAACACTTCATTCCAGACATACTATTACAAAGTTTTAGTTATTTTTTAAAATATTGTATTAAAAATATTCAGAGACCAACCTGGAAGAGTATTGAGCAGAGCTGACTGGAAGACATATTTTGGACAAAAAACAGTACTTCATTTCAAGTCATATCACGAGATGGAAATGTTACTCCTGCCATGGGACACTGCCAGTTCCGTAATTCATAGAACTTAACACTTTGATGAAATGCATGAATCTCCACCAGGAAAACATCTCTCCAAGCGCATGTGTTACTCCTTTATAGCATGTCTTTGCTGAGGAAGATGTTGTAAATACGTTAAGGGTATCTTTACCACACCATTTTTAGCAAGCAGAGAATAATCTCTAGTCAGAAAAACAAACAAAAAAAAACAAGCGGAAAAAATAGAAAGAAAAGGCTACTGTGAGGGAACATCTAACAAGAAAAAGAAGAAAAATTCATGGAATCAGATTAAGAACTCTTAGGGACATATGCACATAAAATTAAAGAGTGTCTCTGGACCAACATATGATTTCTGAAGGACCCTAGCGATTTAATTTTATAAACGTGTGTTCTTTTTCTTAAAGAAAGGTCCCTAGACTGCGTAAGCTTCAGGCCCAATGAAAGGGTCAGATTCCTATATTGGACTTCTACTTTTTATTAGGGGCACTGAAGAAAGAGTCATCATAAATGGTCATTGAATTGATACATTGGGAAATAAGTCCCCGTCCAAAACAAAAAATTAAAAAAAAAAATAATTGAACTAGAGGTAAAAAGCAAAGAAGAAATATAGAGTCCATATTCAAGATAACCAATTTATACAGGTCCAGCTTTATGAATCGTCAGATAAAGAAAAGAAAAGAATTAAATAAATTATCACATTTACAATAGAAGAAAGCTTCTTAACTTGTAGAAAACTTTGTCACTATAGACGGAAAGTGGATAATGAGCAGCAGCAGTATTTAATTCATTAATTGAACAAAGTCTTATTGAGCATCTTCAACTAACCGAGCAGAATTCCAAGCACTGAGGATTCGGCAGTAGACAAGAGAAGCCAGTCTTTTCCTCTCACAGGGTTTAATGAAGTCGGGGGAGGAAGACAATAAATGAATAAAAACATCATTGCATAAGATCATTTTAGGTCAGTATATGTCCCAAATTTTGAGAAAGTGGGATGAAATGGTAGTGAGTGATTGGGGGCACAACTAATTATAGTGCTGAAATATATGATCACGAAGTATACAGAAAACATCTCACCATTTTCTGGTAAAAAGAAGTTTTTATTAAGAATTTCAAGACAGCAACAGCGAGGCATCAAACGAAGCACGGGTCCTTCTAACCAGAGTCCTGTGCGACTGCGCAGTTCACAGGCTCATGAGGCTGGCCCTGCCATCTCCGCCTAACCCAAGCCAGTTGGAAGGGAGCCTGGAAAATAGGGTTTTCAGGGGTCAGCACCACTGTGAAATAGAGAGAGGTGACATGAGGGAAGGCTGGTGAGTGGATCTTTAGGTTAATAAGCAAATGACCAGCACAACATGTAAAAGGCAAGTGAAATTGTGAGATGGATGTTGGTGAAAACACAATTCAAGTGAAAAGCATTAAATAGAAATTAAAAGGATGTTAATCACACAAGTTTACTGAAAATCTACTTTCAAAACCAACAGGGAAAACTGTTTTAGCCACTGAGAATATCTTATATCTTAGAGAAACTTCAAATGATACATAATTTCTATTTCATTAAAATTATTTTAGAGTAAAAAATTTAAAAAAATATTTTAAGAAGTTAGCACAAATTTATTAACAACGTCTAATGAGCATAGCTCAGGATAAAAGCATAACTCAATTGTATTTATGAATCTGAGTAAAGGTTGAGCTCTTCCTCCTGTCCTGAGCTATTTATGCTGGTTGAAAGCATCTAAATGGATATATTTTAACCATATTTCATTCAGAGCATGTATTTGTATGAAGCCTTGATTTTTCTTTCCCTGGAATGGTTCAGAATTGCTTTTCTCTCTTATTTCATGGAAAAGCCCTTAATCTTTCATTAAGGCCGTTCTAGGACAACAGCCCACATCACTTTGAGCTGTAATATTTACTTTTTAGATTTTTTTATGTGTATCAGCCATACTTTAATTCAGAACAGATCTTATTTTATAAAATAAATATTTGCCATAGTTGGATTGAGAAAAAATCATGCTTTATAAAATAAATATTTAGGCAATAAGTGCATCTACTACTTGTTCATTAAAGTTATTAATTCACATTTATGTTGTGCTGATATTTTAAAATTACAGTATCTATATATTTAATTAAATGAGTTCATTTAAAAATATAGGAAAAGCTAACATCATTGAAAGTAAAAAAAATTAGATATGAAAACCAAGGCGATTCACTTAAAAACTATTAAAATTAGACAATTTGATGAAATTACTAAAAAAAGCAAGATATAAAATTGCTACTTTACTGGCTATAATTAGCTAGAAATGGAATCAGTTAAAAAATCTTATTCACAAAGGTAGCATGCATCTGTAAAATTACTTGGGAATTCAATTCACAAAATTGGATAAGCTATATATAAATGAAACTGCTAAATGCCATTAAAATAAAATAAAATCCAGAATAAAGGGGAACAATTAATATTCCTAGAGATTTTAATATCAAATATAAGTTATTGCAAAAAAAGTAATTTATGAATATAATACATGGAGAAAATCCTAAATATTGTAATAGACAATTTTAATTTTTATATGGTAGAAAAAATTTCAAGAATTGAAGATATTATTCTCAAAATAATAATTGAACTTCAGAGAAATATTTTGCAATGTACAGTATAGTGGATGTTTAGAGTCTACAATCCAGCAATTTCACTTCTAGCATATAATGCAGAGAAATTTTCATAGAAGAAATTATGAAACATGAAAGAATACTTAAGATATAAATAAGAATATTTTGTCTAAAAGTAATATATTGGAAATAAACTCTATGTCAACAACAAAATGAATAAATTGTGATTCTATTCATACAATTAAATACTCTGCGTAAATGAATATATATGAATTAAACCACATTGATGAATATCGAAAACATGGTATTGAATGATGAAAACAGTTTGCAGAAGCATACAGTATAATATTATTTCCATAAAGTTTAAAAACATGAAAAACAATACTATCTAATATTTACGTATTCATTTAATTATGTGTATTATGAAATATTCAGAAGTGCATGGGGTAAGAAACATTAAATTCAGGATAAGGGTTATCTCTAACAAAAGAAGTTTGTGCAACAAACAAAGAATAGATGGTTGCCTTAAACTAACTTGGTAATTTGGTATTTATTTATTTATTTATTAAAATGATGCATATGCAGATGTTCCTGGAAATAGTTTCATGGAGATCTGGAGGTCTTAAATATGTTGTAACACATATTTAAAGAGAAGATCTCTTAGTATACATTATTTACTAATGTTTCTTAAGTCAAAATTAACTTTTCAAGGGATTGGTAAAACTTTAAAATTTATTTGATTTATAGATACACTCATTATTATTTTTATTATCATTATTGATAAGCCATTTGTATGATGACTTCTCTGCCTTCTTTTTTCATTTACCTGCTTCACATTCTATAAGTATGTGTGTGATGGTAAGAACATTCAGTGTTAAAAATTATCAGATATAAATATTTGTCTTCTTGAACTGGACATATCACATAACACAGAACGATGATAGCAATTGTGTTACTTAAATAACAAACAGAGAAGAAGATTGGTGTATGAAGTAGGCATTTTCTACCAGATGATAAATCTTTCTATAAAGGACCAGCAACCAAAAGAGAATGAATTTGTACATAACCTAATAGATAATTCAAAGAGAAAAGGGTAGTGCCAAAAGATCCAAATGCATATGAAAACTTAAGAAAGACAAATAATATAAACAGTTGTGTTAATATTACTAGTTTAGATATATGGAATGCTTACCATGCCCCAGACATTAATTAGTGAATGCAAATTAAAATATCAGTGAGGTCTTTGCTGCCCACCAGGAATCTTATGGGCAGTAAGTAACCTCATACATTCTACTGATGATCATTGGTAAAATTCATTTTGGAGAAAATTTGGGAGAGTCCACTAATACTTAAAATGTACATATTGTTTTTTTAAACAGAAGTTCAACATTTTGGATTCCACCTAAATAGAAATAAAAATTTATAAAAATTGCTACATGGAAAGATGCAGGTGAATTGCTATCCTGGAAAGAATTTTGTAATTGCAAAATGTGTACAACCACTTAAATGTTTACAAACAGGAGAATCAAACATAGAGATAAAAGAATATATAAAGAGAATATAATATATCTTTAAAAATAATTAAATTGACAACTTTTGACAAGGATAAATGTCAAATATATTTAGCAGGAAAAATAAATTGTATCTACTTTGAGAATAATTATACCTGTATATGTATTTATGCATATCATTTAAAATAAAATAAACTGTGTGAGCATGTATGTTCTTTATGTCGATTTATGATCATAGAGAAAAGCGTAAAGGTTACACATAAATCTGTGTTCAGCAGAAACCTAAGGAGTTTGCACTGGAAGGAGGAATTAATACATAAGTCTTTCTATATTATCATTTCCTTTGCTACCAGAAACATCTATTATTTGTGTGAAAATATTTTAAAAAACCAAACAGCATACAAAGTAAATGAAGAATCCTGATTGAGATATACTTCTTAAGAGATCATAAGTCAAGTATTTTAAAGGGAATTCTTATCCTTTAGAAACAGACATAAATATAAAGTAAAATTTGTCTACTATATTAGCATGCAATTTTTATCTCCGTAGGATATACACATATTCCTCTGAAAACAGTAACTGAGGATTTTTTTCTTCATTTTCTTAATCTGATGCTATATAATGGTGATTAACATCTGAGAGTGGAGAGGACAGAATTGGCAAATGGAAAACCCAAAGAAGCTTCCATGCATGTGTCCAAATCAATTATTTTGATAATGATTGCAGATATGATGCAAAGTGCTTAATGCGAGTGAATCAAAGTTGGCCTGGAGACTATTTTGCTACAAAAAGTTTCTGGATTTTCTAACTTTTAGTAAGAAATAACTATAAGAGGCCTCTGGCAAATCAGAATTTCGGAGGAGAGCAACATAACGACATTCTTGATTGTCCCTCCCCATGGCTGAACCCACTTAATAACATACTCAACAAAACTGAACCTAATGTAAAAAGTGCACAGGCTTGAATAAACAAAGAGCTTCTTTTTGTAATCCATAAATGTGGATTAAAAGATAGTTGATACAAGGAGAGGGAAGTATTCAGCTCCACAAAGGACTGGGTTCATTCTTTGAGGGCTAAAATGGCTCTACGTAGAAAGGCTCTCACATGCTAGACACTTTCATCAGCTCGCCACATCAGTTTCTTCTTCTTGTGCACACAAAGTACATTTCCACTTACGTTTTTAAGCAAAATCCTTGAAAGGCTATTTGAAATTGTTAAGAAAGAGAGCTATGGGGGAGTTGGCAGCACTATTAAAAAGGTTTTATAGATTAGAAAGACAAAAATAACTTCACAGTTATAAGAGGAATAATTTTAACATCAGCATGTCTAGAAAATTGCGGAAACTGAAAGAGTTGATCTAAAAGGAAAAACAGAATGAAAGCCACGAGTACTGCATTTCTATCTCATCTAGGAGTATGCTTCCTAGAAGTATCTCAAATCTAAGGGAGAGAAATGAAATAAAATATAAAATAAATACAGTACTATGGTTTATAGAGTTCTTCAATCACTCACATAGCATCATTGGAAAGAAGCTTTGATATAATTTAGTCAAATTCCTTAGAAAATTGGGTCACAGAAAAGTGAAGAGATTTGCACACGTGAGAAAAAAGTCAGCCATTATTAGAACAGAGATTAACATGGAGGACTACCGACTTTCGTTTGGTGATTTTTTGTTTGTATAAAGAAAGAAATAATACAGCAATTCACTTTTCCTGTTGGAAAGTAAATATTTATTGAACAGTTATTTTCCTAGGACTGAGGATAGAGTTGAGAACAAGAATTGTTCCCTATTGGGATATAGTTTAGATTCTATTAGGGGAGATAGGTAATAAAAAAGTGAAAAAAAAAAAAAGAATGCAAAGTGATAAATTGAATGATTGTAACATAATAAGCAGAATAAAATGAGTAAATGGGATAGTACCTGAAATGCTGATATTTGAGCTAGGTCATGAATGACAAAAGATCTGCCACTGAAGAGATATGTTAAGAGTATACAAGGCAGAGGGACTTGAGGCTCCCAAATTTGAGAACACAGAATGAGTTTGGGTACCCAAGCATCAGAGAGAAAGATCGTGTTTGGAGAGTAGTAACCATGCAGGAAGGCGTTAATCAAAATGATGGAGAATTATCAAAGGGTGAAGAAACTGTAAAAGACTGAAAGTATATAACTAAGCCTGGATTTTATTCTGAGGGTAGAAAAAGCCATTAGTATATTTTAATCAAGACAACTACAAGATTTGGCTGCCGTGAATAAATTGGTTTATAGAAGAGCAATAATGGGATCAGAGAAATCAGTTAGAAGGCTATTAGTCTAGCTCAGAAAATATTAAACAATGCTTTGACTAAAGTGTCAGCAGTTACAAAAGGGGAATCATTGGACACTTATGTTTATATTTTGAGGATAAACCTGGAAATTCTTCAAAATAAATACAATATGAGACATTAGAGATAAAGAAGAATTATGAATGAACTCTCAGTTTTTGGACAGAGCAACTGGGTGGGCTGTGGCATCCTTAATGTGAGAAAGAACAGGACTGTTGTAAGAGTTGGGAATTCAAATTTGGATATGTGACATTTACGAAACGCATGGGACAACAACCTAGAGATATCAAGTAGGTCGTTGGATGTATGTCTGGAGTTCAAGACGCTCTTCTCGGTAAAGGTTTAAATGTGGAGGCATCTGTATATGGATGTTATTTAGAGTCACGTGACTTGAGGAGGTTCCCATAGTGAGACTAAAGATTAACAGGGTCAGTATAAAATCTAGCTCTGGGTATCTCTAGCTCAATGAATAGAAGACAGCAAATGCAACTGAGAAGAAATGTCCTATGGAGTAGCAAGGAAATTACAATATTATAGTGTCACAGAAGATAGGAAGTAAACATGTTTCAAGACTGGAAATGTGGTCAGCTCCATTAAATACCATGGAAAGTTCACATAAGATGAAGAAAAGGTTATGTCCTTTAGATTTGGCATATTGCAAATCACTGTTGACCTTGACAAGAGTAGTTTTATAGTAAAGGATGGAGGAACATTTTATGAAATTGCATATGTTAGTACAAAATAAGAAAGAATGGAAACAATCTGAAGGAAAGAAGTTTGAGAGGGATTGTTAATAGATTTCATCTGGCGTGTACTAACTTTCATGATCTGAGAAATTTCAATGACATTTTCAATGAGGAAAATCTGGCCCTATATAATTAACCTGAGAAATTCATCTAGGCAAAAAGGTTAACGCTGACAGAAATGAAAATCAAATCATAACTATTCAAGTGAAATAAATAGTCCTGCTTCACTGTATAAAATGATTGCCTCAAAAAATGATGTATGAAGTGAGTCTCCTGGTTAGAGAGAACATCACATGGTTGATTACACAATATGTAAAATTACCCAGTGCTTTAGAATAATAGGTAACAATCCTGCTTCATTTCTATTTTATTTTTCAATCCATTTTTTAAATATATTGCTTTTCAATCTATTTTTCTTTTCTTTTGCTTTATCCCCCCAAATCCCCCCCGGCACATAGTTGTACATCTTAGTTGCAGGTCCTTCTAGTTGTGGCATATGGGACGCTGCCTCAGCATGGCCTGACGAGCAGTGCCATGTCTGCGCCCAGGATCCAAACCAGTGAAACGCTGGACCACTGCAGCGGAGCGCGCAAACTTAACCACTCGGCCACGGGGCCAGCCCCTCTTTTTCTGTTTTTAAGATAGCTTTATTTCATTTGTTAAAACCATCATAGTGATTTGAGAATACAATTTGTTTCAGTTGTACTCAGAGAGTCTAAAATGTACGCTCGAAGAATAAGTAGGACTTGAATTTTATTCTGTAATTAAATACACTGTTAACTAATTCATTTAGTTAACGTTATTGGCTGGGGTAGGTAATACTGAATCACTACAAAAAGAAAGTGGCTATTGATAATGATTCAAGTTTACCTTGAAATGGAACTCCAACTAATTGCAGGTGTTTATTTTAATAAGAGTAATTTATATTTGTGATACAATAAGTCCCCTCCCCCTCATGATAGGCACACTTTTTTGCATATTAGGAGAATAAGATATTGAAAGGATGTTGAGAAATAACATACCTTCTATTTCAGAACCCTCAGCATTGCATAGTATGATGTAAACGATTTTTAGGGATAGCAAAGTAATTAATTTGAATTCTTGCTCTCCTTGCTTCTGTAGGGTCTGAGGAGAATCACAGTATAGCTCTCAAAAAACAGAAATAAGTACTACTCTGACTTATAGTGTTGCTTTGCTGTCTTGAAAAAGTCCCACAATGTATATACTCATTTGTCTTTAAAAGAGTGGTTTGACTTACTTCCAAACAATTGAGGGACTTTTTCTACTTAAAAGAAAGGCCTATTTCCTAACATCCATTTTTTTCTAGAAGATACTCAACTTAAAGATCTTCAAATGGATTTGTTATCCGTAACAAATGCATGAGTTAGGGCATCTGATTTTAGAATAGAAACCTACGAAGTTAAAAGCAGAGAATTGAAATGCTACTCACCAAAAGGTAGAACCCAACTGTTCGTAATTGCTTGCGAATGCAGAAAGTGAGAAAAAGAAAAAAAAGCCCTAATATTTCAGATTCGTTTTCATGATCCATTGGCCAGCTGCTATGAGGAGAGTCACTAATGAAGCGTGCAGTTTAGACAGTTTGGCCCCACAGCAGGAGCCATGCTTCACCTTATGGTCACATTCTTTACCCGTCCCTAACACCAAAAAGCTTCGTGTGTTTTGAACACATTAAAATAAGATATGTACGTATTATTCAACTTTCTTTGAAAATCACTGACAGCTACCATACCATTTGCGGGATTGACACTGTTCAGCAGAGCATTGCTCTGTGAAATAGACTACAGAATCACATGGTGTGAAAGGAAAAATGGAAAATCAAAAGTTTTCCAGAAGCTATTATTTAGTAAGGTTTTGTTAAGAAGTTAATACTGTAATAGCACACCTGTAATTTTTGTTTCGTCTTCTGAGAAAAATTGGGTTTTGCAAACAATCACGTTGTAGTGTTCAATACACGTTTTTGATGTTCCCGTCGCTTATTAGTTTCCTGTTACATTTCCTAGCACTCTAAAAAAATACATGGTCTTTGACATTACAGCTTACAATTGAGTGTTGACAGCATAACAATGAGATTTTCTTACTAAGTTATTCTTCAAGTATTAAGAATAAAATTCATAAATGCACTTTAAGTTCTGGTATGCCAAAAGTAAACAGCACTGTTTTTTCTTAAGCTGTCTACCGGTTACAGAGATTGCTCAGTTCATTTGAGGAGTGTAAATACAGAGCTCATTTTTTTTTGGCATCTTGTCCAGGTCTTGAAATTGAGATTGATTTTCAAGCACAAACAATTTTTAGAATTCCAACTGTGAATACTAGTTGTCATTAAAAGGTGAACATGTATCCTTAGTTTATCTACTAAAACATGCCCCAGCTCAGAATGTTTAACCCCGGTGAGAATAGCCTTAATTGTGCTTTTTTACATTATCTAGTTCATTATATCATGAGTCAGTTCTATGAATAATACATTATGCATATAAGGAAATTAGAGAAATTATATTAACACGAAAGACCACACTCCTGGCTTTGGCTGAGTTAAAATGATAACCAAAACACTTTCGTGGATATTGTGGACAAAATAGAAATTCACTGTAGTTATCCATTGTTATATAAAGCATAATGGTAATTTTTAAAATCCTTAGAAATATCCATATTTTTGTTTTCTCTCAGAATCCCTCATCTGGGGTCCCTCAGAAAGTAGCATCTGAGGACCTGAGATCAACGAGAAGACAATCTGTTGAGACATGTTTTCAGAAAGGCCACCTCTTGAGCAGGGTGGAGAGTGGGACTTGGATATTGTGGCACAAAGCCCTCAGCTGGTCCAAAGGCCAGCTTCAGAGCTAGGATGGACTTTGAGGCAAGAAGGGAGGCCAGGACTCTAAACCGGAGCAGAATAAGTCACTAGATATGGGCTGCTCTAAGAATGAGACAGTCTTGGCCAACAGGGCTTTCTTACTCTGAGAGCAGTTCCCAGGGAGGGTCTCAGCTTTCACTCTGCCAAGTTTGTATCTACCATTGCTATTTTACATGAATTTAGGTATGTTCAAAACTTCAGTTTATTATTTAAAGTTTAGTGTTCTTTTCATAACTGTGTACATTACCTTAAATATTGGAAGGGATCAGAAAGTTTCATCCATTTTAAATAATGAAAATGCTATTTATTAATTTTCTCTATGTTGCTGATGATATTAATGGTTTATAAATATGTGTGTTGTTAAGTTTGGGGGTATTAACATTTGTCAGAGAAGGCTTACAAAGTCAGTTTTTGGTTAGGAAGCATCTAAAATGTTTTGTTGGAGTTTGAACACCTATTTAACCAAATACTAAAATGGATAAAAAAGTCTTAGAGAAAACACAGCATTTAAAATGCCTGAGTATATTTTGTTATGAAAAGTGTGCTGGGTAAATTTTTTAAAAAAAGCAATAATGTAATATACTCAGCAAACTTATGTCAAAATTCCATATTGATGCTTAGCAAGGTGACAATATAAAAGAATTCAGTAAAACCATCTACTCTTCAGAATTTCTGGAAGATATCCTCATACATTCTTCTTGCCAACCTTTCATAAGGTCAATGTCATTATCCACTTTTTATAGACCAGTAAATTGAGTTCCAGTAAAGATAAAGGAATTCTCATTTAGCTAAGAACATGAACGATATGATCCTGCTCCCACATTCTCTTGAAAAACTTCCAGTTAAAATCGATGAAATCAGTTGTGCTAGCAGGAAGAAAGGATAGAGAAGGAAAACAATTACAAAAGGAATAAAAAAATGGGAAGGAGACATTGCCTTTGCACACCGTAATAGTGTAACTATATGTGGTAATGACAGAGAAACACATGCATTGCATTGACTTGATGAAGCTCTATACCCCATATTTTGAGCTGTACTTACTTACTTAAGTAGTTCAACAAAAGGAAGCACCTACTGTATACTGGGGCCAGATATATAACATATCTTGTACTCCCCAGAGCCAACTTTTAGAAATTAGGGATTTCCCTCTTTAAATAGAGTCTCTTTAACTTTAAGGAATGCATTGGTTTAAGAATAAGGAGGTTTTCAAAGGGAACTTGGTTTTGTTGTTGTTTTCTTTTAAAAAACTCACCTAACAATTGATAACATCATATATGCACTGTAACTTTAGGGATATCATTCAGGAAGCTGTAAAAAGGAATTATGAGTTTAGAATTTAAGAAATCTATCTGCAATTGAATGCCTAGATGTTACCAAGCGTAGGGCATGATCCACTTGCTGGAAAACAAAAGCCAATTGTCAAGAGACAAGATGGTGGCAGAGAAAGGGCATTTATTAGGTGGTAAGCTAGCAAATTAGAAGATAGTGGACTAGCATCCTAAAGAACCATCTTAAGGGGGGCGCAGGATGTTGAAGCAGTTATACAGGCCAGGGCATTGTAGAGGAGGGAGCTAGGAATGCTGACCCTCTGGTGTTACAGAACGGGAGTCGCCACACCAGATCTTTTAGTTGTCATTGACGATGGCCGTCACCATAGACTCTCTGTTTGGGAGTCACCACATTCCTAAGGAACTCAAAAGAACGAAAGCTAGGGACTCATCACAGCTGGAAGGTAGATACGCAAGCAGGGGCCCTAAAATCTACAGAGCATGTAGATCTCCCAGAGCTACATACCCAGCTGGGTTAGTTAAGCAGAGGTCATTCCAAGCTACAGCATGGTGTGTTTGCTACAATACGGCTTCCCTTAAGTCACCTTTGTGTTAAGCTGGTATCATAGTGACCTTTTGTCTTTGACTTATTGAAATCATCCTATTTCTTGGAATTGGCTAATCATTTGGTAGTAGTTTGGCAGATATCACTGTACATCTTTCAAAAAGACATTTGGTGTGTTTCTAGAGTGGAGTTCTTATCTTTTTGATATACAAACTTAATTCTAATGTAACTTCCAGTATGACTTCATCTGAGGCTTCCCCTCTGGCTTCTCCATGTTCTGAAATTCAGCAATGAAAGTTACATAAAATGTTAATGTTTAGATGTGAAGTTCTGCATACAAAGTCACGTAAGAAAAGTAAACATGATTTCTGGAACTTAATGGTTGTCAAAATAGTAAAACACAGAAAAAGTTTAAATAACCTTTCATGTGTAACTTTTAGAGGTATAAGCCTAAGGGCTGAGAAAGAAAAAACAAAGAAAGAAAAAGAAGGAATGTGTAAAATAGAATATATATCTACAGAGAAAATTCCTCTATACTTTTTCCAACATTTTATGTAAAATGTTCAAACATTCTAGAAAGGTGAAAGACATTTACAGTGAATACCCCCCACCTACTATTAATATTTTACTGTAATATTTTATGTTCATATTTTAATGTTTGAATTAACATATATGCATCTGCCTATTTATCCAGCCCTTTTGCATGCATGCTGCTTCTTTATGTACTTTAAAGTTAATCATCTTGTGATTATTAGTCAAGTTTCTTACAGTAGTCTCCTGCAGATCTTTGGAAAAATATTTTCTCAATCAATCTTGTCTTGAACACAATTCTACTTAAAATTGCAACCCTCCCAACACACACACACACACACACACACATCCAAATTCCTATTACACCATCGATATTTTTACATAACCCTTACCACTTGCCAGCTTACTATGAGATTGTAAACGCCATAAAGGAAGGAATTTCTGTCTTTTGTCTTCTTTCTTTATTTTTTTTATTTTATTACAGTAACATTGGATTATAACATTATATAACTTTCAGCTGTACATCGTAATATATTTTGAATTCTGTGTAAATTACATCTTCACCACCCAAAAACTATAGTCCATCCCCTCACATGTGAGCCTAATCACCCCTTTTGCCCTCCCCCTCACTTCCCTATGGTAACCACCAATCCAGTCTCTGTTGCTATGTGTTTGCTTGTCACTGTTTTTATCTTCTACATATGAGTGAGATCATACGGTATTTGATTTTCTCCCTCTGACTTATTTCATTCAGCATAATCCCCTCAAGGTCCATCCATGTTGTCACAAATGGCGGGATTTCATCATTTCTTATGGATGAGTAGTAGTGCATCATGTATAAATACCACATCTTCTTTATCCATTCATCTCTGGATGGGCACCTAGGTTGCTTCCAAGTCTTGGCTATTGTGAATAATGTCTTTTGTTTTCTAATTTATTTCGAAAGCGTAAAACAGCCTGGTGCATAATATGAACTTAACATATATTGTATTTCATTGTGTGTATATGTGATGACACAAGATGTCGCATTGCACAGTATCCTCAAGTTTACAAGACATAACTTCAAGTTCCCATATGTAATTGCATAATTTTAAGATGCTTATAGAGCTCTGCAAATTGATCCAAAAGCCCCTTCCCAATAATGTCTTCCATTCACTTTATAATTTTTTTCAGTTTCTTTCTAAATTTATATGTCTGTCCTGGAGATCTAACTTGCAAGGCATAGTTTTAATTAAGAATAATTGCAAATAAACTGATTTCATCCTTAGTTTGCATTTCCACCATCAACATCATTTTCTATTTGTTGATACGCGATCATCTAATGCCAAGTTTCTGCTACTTCTTTCGAGTTGTTTCTACTACTTCTATAGTCACACAGATATCAAAATTAATAAGGTAATTGAAAGCCATGGACAGTAAACATAGTGTCTCTTTCCTCTCTCTCTGGAGTTATGTATGGAAGACCAACAAACTTTCAAGATCAAAAGAGTAGCGTTAGAATGACAAAGCAGTAGGTTGGGTTTTTGAGGGCCCCCTTGCTCAATGTCATGCCCTCAAATTGACACAAAGCCAGCCTCCTGTGTTTCCTATTCTAAGCTGTGCAATTCTTTGCTGTTTTGACAATCTGTTTATTATGATGAGGTCTCAGTTTTGACTTCAACTTGACATCAGCTGGCTTTTAGCTGAAAATCTGCAATTGAGATGGTGAAGCTGTCACTCTTGTTGACCTTTTAACAGCTCGGTGACAGAGACTCATTTCCTTTTGTTAGACTTCAGTTAACCAGAGATTCTGGGGGCCAGTTGAAATCAGAGATTTGGAAGCACAAGCTAACAACCTGGCAAGGAGGATTAAAACAGTTAATGTGCGACAACATGCTTGTTATTCCAGCAGATGATAGAAGAAATTTGGATTGGCTTACATAAGCTGCTTTTCAAAATATGTGAGCCAAATTCAGCAGATAATTTTTCATTTCTCCCTTTGACTTTGTTTGTGAAGATTCCTGCTGAAAGTGAAACTGTTCAATTCTAGAAAATAGAATAGGCTAAAAACTTTATGATGATATTTAAGTGCAGTGGAAATTGTATATCACAAATAAAAAATATTTATATGAATAAGGAGTGTTTATGGCTTCAATATAAAATACTTTTAAAAATTATTACAAAGATGGGGCTGGCCCAGGGGCGCAGTGGTTAAGTTTGCACGTTCCACTTCAGCAGCCAGGGTGCGGACCTACACACCGCTTGTCAAATCATGCTGTGGCAGGCGTCCCACATGTAAAGGAGAGGAAGATGGGCATAGATGTTAGCTCAGGGCCAGTCTTCCTCAGCAAAAATAGGAGGATTGGCAGCAGATGTTAGCTCAGTAGCTAATCTTCCTCAAAAAAAAAATTACAAAGATAAATGTCTTTAAATTGTTAAAGCATAAAAAATCCACAATAGCCAACAATGATTGAAAAAATATGTAATATTAATTGTTTATAAAGTAATATAAATTTTCCATGGTTAGGTAATTGTAATCTAAACTTGAAATTTTAAAAACATGAAATGATTTGTTGATATTTATTTTTAAATTTAGGTATACATTTATAGAAAAGAGAGCTTTTGGTATATGTTTCACTTTTATGAAAAATCTCATGCTCTCAAATTCTGTATAATTCCCCTATGACCTTCTCAGAAAATGTGTATTCATGATCTATGTTTGAGGTCATATTTTCTCTTACCTGACAATTGTCTCTTGTAATCCTTCCCCATTACATGCTTGATTCATATTAATGCTTTAATAGTAATTCTACTTCATCATTATAATAAATCATTTTAATGAGCATTTTAAAAAACACTTCTGACACTCTTATCAAGCATTTAATAGCACAAATTAAGTAAATGGCAAATCATGATTTCATTTGTATTCACTGTAATAATGTTATTCATAAGACATTATTTTGGCATTTGGGTGAATGCAGCTCTCTATTTCCATGGAAATTTATTTTTATTTTGCTCTTAATTGAGTCAACTTGACTCATTGTTCTGGATGGTTTAGTTAGCTGGCTCAGAGTACCTAAGAAATAATCCAGCTACGAATAGGAGAAAAGAAGTTCCACACTTTTAACAAGTGTTTTGTTTGGTCTGCTCAATCTTTAAAAGGATATCAATAATTGAAATTTGGGAGAATTTAGATAGCAGTCAGAATTTCTTCCTTATCTTCCAAAAGATGATGGGAGATACAGGAATAAACTTTGCATTCGGAGTGTGTTCTCCAGTTTAAGGACCCATTTGGCTTTCATGTTGTGCTGGCTTCCTACTTTTTATTAACTTCCTATCTCTTGCAGGCCAGTGAGATTGATTGGTCATAACACAGGCTTTCTTAAAGAGTATTGAGGACTCCTTTCCCTGTGTCACCTGTGAAGATTGGTTTGCCACCTGCCAAGATTGGTTCTAATCTCATCTAGGTACAGGACCTTATGTAACTAAAACTTTCATCAGTAGACAGGTAATTAGGTACAGTACAGTGTGTTAGGGTCTCAGTAAACCAAGAAGAAAATATTTATAAGAGAATCAATGACTTGCCTGGACTAAACTTCTGGTCTTGATTACAATCAGGATACTCTTCCATCGGATAGATGTGGAAAATAACTTGGCTGTTTGTGATTCTTTGTGTTCATGACAATTACTAGATCCTAGAAAAAAATGATTGAATTAAGCAAGTGTTATGGAACCAAGATGGTTTTTAAGACGTTTTCAGAAGAAAAAATCAAATATTCTAATTATCACAGTCCTTGATGGTGACCATGTTTTGTTTTCCATTTTTTGTTTTTCTTCTCTGTACTTAAAGATGACTCTGAACTTCATTCTTTCAACTCCTTCAAGATTACTGCATCAGAATAGGGAGCTTAATTTGTACTGGATTAACTTTTCTAATACAGAAAAATACAGTATTTCAAGTAAGTGCATTTTTCTAGTTAGCAATTATTGTTGAATTCAAGGTTTGTTGTTTCTAAAAATAGTACCTACCATAATTAAACTTCCTTGACACTCGATCAAATTTTCTTATCTTCCAAAGAGAATGAGCCCTTAACAAGCCTTCATATATCAGTCACCACTATATCACTCCTCCCTCTATTGGTCAACCTTTATAGTAGCTATCGTTTGTTTTTATCTTCTCTTTTGCATTTTCATCATGATCGAAGAGAAACTCCATCATTTGCAAACAGAAATTCTTGCTTTGCCACACTCACTTATGTGCAGAAGATTGTCCAAGCTCTGCTTTTACAGTATGACCTTCAATAAAAATTACCTTTTCTGGGCCTCTCTTTCCATCTGTAAGTATGCATAAAACCAACTTGGTTTACCCACCTTATCGGGGTGTTTGAAGCATCAGTGAGGATTATGAATTTAGATTGTTTTAGACAAAAAAAAAGTTGTTCTTACAATTAATATTTCAGCAGAGTCATTTTCTTTCTCTATGTTCACATCTAAATGAAACCTGGCAGATCTGCAACAGAAGTATGATGGTAGGAGGAATAAAGAAGAGTAGGAAAGTAACAAGACTTTACCGTCAGGAATTAAAAAGGAAATTCAGATTTAATGATTTTTCTAAAATAATCTATTCGGACCAGAATTACTTTTCCAAAACACAAATTTAATAATATTGCTTCACTGCTCAATGTTTTTGTCAATAAGATAAACAGCAAACCATTATGCACGGCATGAAAGGTCCTTGATGATCTAGACCCTGCCTACATTTCCAGTCCTTTAGTTTTCCATTGTCTATTGTCTATTTCCTTAACTCTATGATAAGCAAACTTATCTAACTGATTATTTCCCAAATAAGCTTTTCTGTTTCATGCGTCCTGTCTTTTTCGATTGTGAGCTTTTATTGTTGGAATTTTCCAGTGCTTTTGTCAACTGGCTGTCTTTTCTTGACATTTTAAGAATGCAGTCTGGTGTCATCTATACTGTGAATTATGTTTAACATTAGGAAATAAAGTGACTACTCCTTTGCTATAACTGTCACTGTGATTTCTATTCAGTCTTTTCAGATATGGGGGTGGGAGAGCTTGAATAAAATTAATAGCCAATAGTAAGGCTGAAAGGAAAGAGAAGAGGCTATATTTTGGGGCATACGGGAGGTGTCTGAACACTCTTCATTGGAAACTGCACATGTGCTGTTTTTGTGTCTATCTGGAATTGGCCCAAAAGGTGGAGGGGAGAACCAGCTTTTGAATTACAAATGTTGGAATTGAGATTGATACAAGACGCGGTGACATAAACTTGAAGGGGCCACGTCAGAGAAGAATCCAGACGCGATAGTTACTAAATCAGAGCAGATCCATTTCGAAAGCAGAAAGTAGAACCCAAAGTAATTCTCTATAATGAAATGTAATGAATAATGGCTGCAAAGATGGATATTTTGTTGCTTGTCTGTTTGTTTCTAGCAAGATATTTTCAGATTCATTTATACAGAGGGAACAAGCTATTAAGGAAAGCAAGCCAGTTCAGAAAGAGAGAGAAAAGGAAGACCTGGGATGGGGCCAGAGTCTGAATAGTGAAGTTTTGGGCAAATTAATTATGAAGAGTCTGCTTTGGCTCTGTCACACAAGCCTAATAATAATCTTTAAATCTATTTCCCTAGGATTTGATGAAAGAAGTACATATATAGATAATGGCTCTTAAAGCAAAAGTACTCTTTTTGAAATACTATATGATGATAAAAATAATACAATAATGATGATAAAAATAAGTTACACTTGTTGAATAGCTACTACTACAATGTTCAAGATATTGTGCTAAGCAGTATATCATAATCTTCTTTACTCCTTTTAAAAAATTCTAATTACCATTTTATAGAAAACAAATTGAATCTTGGAAGTATTATGTAATTTGACCAAGATCCATGAGTATCCAGGAAAACTGGAATATGGAACATGTGTGTCTGTCCCTTACCTCTTGAGCATCGAAAGTTCCTACTCCTCATCTTCTATCTCACCGCTATATGCTTACTTTGTGGGTATCTTTACTTTGTAGGTAACTTTTTACAACCCTTCATAGAGGAAGCTACTTACTTTTCCATAAATAATTTCAGCTTAAGATCTTTTATTTTAAGTATTTTCTGTAAAATACCTTAGCACATGTCAACTTTATGAATATGTTTTTATGCATAAAGTTAAAATCAAAGGCAAACATTAATAGGAGCCTCATTGCGCTCACAGAACAGTATTCAAAAAGATTGCATACAGGGACAACAAGTTGGAGATTCCTTTTTTATTTGAAATAATTACTTGCTGACTATGTAAGATTTTTGGGAGCAGATTCAGGAATGTTTATCAGGTTCTGGCTATGGAATTTGTACTAATTCACATTTTTAAAAGGAAAATAGCATTTATTATTGAAGCTTCCTATACAGCAAAGAACCTTTTTTAGGTTAGATGAAAATGCACGTATTCTGCAAGTCATGAAACTAGGATTATTTTCCCTAATCCTTAGTAAAATGCTTCTTAGGATTTAAATTTCTACCTTCAGATAACAGTTTCTCAGATTTTTTCTTCATTCCTCCTAAATCTTTCATAGTACTTGGTATTTTGGAATAATTTTCTATTGGAAAATAGACACGTGTATTTCTGTATTGGGGAAAAGAAAGGCGTTTTATTTAACTTTACCTCCTTTCTTATTCTTTATTTTAATTTATAGTTGACTCTGGATGTGAATATGAGTGACTCTGGATGTGAATATGAGAAATATGAGGAATTCAGGCTAGTAACTGCTAACACAGTTTTAACCAAAGGGGGACTTGGAAGCTGGTATCAAGTTTCCAGATAATTTATCATTAATTTGACCCTGATAATATGACTAGGTATCATGTTATTACACTTTGGAGAAGAGATTTATAAGAAATCATGTTTTTGAAAAAAAAAAAAAGGAGATGTTTATGCAATTAAAAAAAATTGTGCTCATCTTAAAGTTGGCTCATATCATCCGTTAGAATTAACCTCCTGCCAACTCAGAAATTCCTGTGAGAGCCAAACAGCCCCAGGGACACCAGAGTCCAACTGATGACATGCCATGAGGCCAGCAGTTCTTGCACACAGTAAGGGTGTGATCACTAATATTTGTATTTTTCCTGGACTTCTAATCAGAGGTGGCTTTAGGAATATCCCATATTAATTCTGCCATGCTCTGGGGGAATTTATAGCTTTGTTTTCTCAAGAGATCAAAGTGCTAGTGCTTATCAAAGCTTACACCTCAAACTCTTAACTGTGAATTTATCAGCACTACTTTTTCTCATACTGCTTGCACCAAGAAATCATTTAAGCAGATTAGAAGCAAAACTAATACAATTGGCCCTTAGATATAGGTATTCAAATACTATGATAGATCTAAAAGAGAAAGATAACCCTCAATATGGGGAAAATACTGTAGATTGTTCCAAATTCTCAAATTTATACAATCATTTCTAACTCTGGAAAAATAAACTTAGTTTTCTTATCAGAGTTGTTACTGACTACTTTTTAGCTAAGTTTGTCATTAAAACGAAAACATCAAGTTGAAAAATATTGCCACTAAAATACCAAGAAATTAATTTATTAGATTAATTTAAATTAAAAAAAACACTAAAGGATGAAGTTTCCATATAAGAATAGCATGTTTGTTTATAAGGATGAAATAAGACTGCTTAAATAGCAAAACATGAATCTTAAATTTTAAAAAAATGTTTTAGAAAAAGTATACATTGTGAGGAAGAAAGACACGGAAAGAAAATATGGTTTCTTTATTACAAATGGAAAGTGCTGGCTGTCTAGACACTGAAAGTGGATAAAAAGTCTCCAAGCAAAAACATTTTTGCTCAAATAGACTTAATTTATCATGCTCCCAGTTCCTAAGGAAAATATAGGAATTCCCCAAGTACTAATAAGCATTATATATTATTGCATGAATTAAGACTCTTCACATGCTTCAGTTATTTATAAATTATTTTTAGACAGACTTTATGTCAGAAAACAATAGCAATTGTGAAAATTAATGTTTTTCAATAATCATATTAGTTAATACAAATTATTCAAAGGCAACATTACTAAGCTCTAAGAAGGTACATTAGATTCAAAAACTACTACACTAAAATGTAATATTTTGTCTTTTTTTCTGTAACCAAGACACAAAACTATACTTACGTGTCACTAATTTTCTTCTTGAAATGTTCAAATATTCAGTTAAGAACAATTGAAAAGAATGTTTTCTATGTAGGGTAATAAATTATAAAATATTATACTGTATAGCCAAAACTATATTTATAATTTAGGAATGAATTTTAGTAGAGTTTTAGTAAATAATGTGAGCATTTATTTAAGGGAAATAAGAAATGTTGAATTTATGTAGCCAAATTATTTGAAGTTGACATTTGGAATACCTCCAAATTATTCTACAACTTATTATCTTTTATACTAAATGAAAAGCTGAATTCCAAACTGGAAAAACTCTTAAATTGATATGGCACTTCAATTATATTAGGCATTATGGAATTATGGTGCCTTTAATAGACATTTTCACTTTAAATTTTAAATTTACCACTTGGCTGAGAATAACAGGTCATATAGTTCATCTTGAATATACAACCATGTAAAGGACAGGGAATTTTGTATGTTTAGCAGAAATCTCTTTCTTTCAGTTCCATTTTCTACCCATAACACATCTATATCTGATACTTTATATTACAATTAAAAGATACCAAATGACTTGCTGCTTATAAATAAAGACAGATTGAACATAAAACAATGGTTAAATAAGATATAGCACATAAACACTAATTATAAGAAAACCAGGGTAGCTATAACAATATCAGAAAAAAGTAGACTTTGAGTAAAGGAATGTTTCCATGGATAAGATGGGCATTTCATCATGAGGGAAGCCTGAATCAAAAAAATGTTTAAAAAACCTAAATCTGCGTCATTAATACAAGAGTCAAAAATCAGTAAAATATATCAGACAATATAGAAAATCAATGAAATTAAAGATTATTGCTTGAAAAACTTCAATAAAATTAATAAATGTGATTAACAAAATATAGGTGATACAAGTTAGTAATATCAGCAATGAAAGAGGAGGAAGAAACCCTAACTTATAAAGCCAGAATTACTGTCACACAAAATCCAAACTAAAATACGACAAGAGAGGACAAAACACATTCATCTCAAGAAATTTAGGAAAGCGTTGACCAAATTCAACACCCAGAAAACTAGGAATAAAGGGAAACTTCTACCTGATAAAGGACAGTAAGAAAAACCAGCAGTAATCACCATAATTAATAGTGATAAACAATATTTTCTCCAAATGATTGAAAATAAGACAATGATTTCCACACATACTCTTATTCAACTTTTTATTGAAGGCTCTATGCAGTACAGTAAGGCAAGAAATAGAAAGAAAATGCATCCAGATTACAAGAGGTAAAAGTCTCTTGAATCATAACATAATCATATATATCATAACTATAAGTGTGAATATCCTAAGAAGTCTACAAAAACCTATTAGAAATAAGCTAGTTAGAGAGGCCACAGGATATAAAATCAATAGACAACTATTACGAGAAAACACAAATACTTGAGGTTAAATTTAAGAACCTAGAATTAAAAAAAAAAAAACAACTTTGAAAATGAACGAAAGTGGAGGACCTAACCTATCTGATTTCAAGATTTACTATAAAGCCACAGTAATCAAGAGAATGTGGCATCAATATAAAGATAGACACAAAAATCAGCTGAACCGAATAGAGGGCCCACAAAAACCTTCACATACATAATCATTGATACTCTACAAAGGTGCCAATATAATTCAATTGGAGAAAGATTTTTTACAAAAAAAAAAAAAAGAATGCTGAACTTCTGTATACTCATATGATAAAAACAAGAATCTTTACTGAGGTCTCACACCACCCACAAAATTTACTCCATATAGAATATGTACCAATAGATAAACATGGACATTAACCTGGAGCTGTAGAAATTTTTCACATCCTGAGATACTCTTCATCAATAAAAAGGAACAAACTACTGATTCACAGAAAACATTATACTGAGTAAAATAAGTCAGATGCAAAAAAGGAACATTATGATTATATCTACATTAAGTTCTAGAACAGAGGAAGAAAACTTTTTATCAATAGTTGTTCTTATGCAGGAACAAATGAAGTTTGTTCAGGTAAATATCTCACTTTGGTCTTTGATTTTCCTATGTTAATAAATCTTTATAAATCAGTTCCCAAAAGAGGAAATCTAAGACAGAATTCGTTGGCCTGTGGTTAAATTAATCATGTTACTTTTGTTCACTTTCTAAACTACTAGTTTCAAGAATTTCTATATTTCCTGGTAGGTGACTCTTTTTATACTATTAATTTGGCTGAAAAATCTGGAATGAGAACAATGATAAAACAATTGATTGTTCTCTTGATTTGGTCAATAATGAATATCTCCAATTAGCAGTTTTTATCTGGGATGACACTAAAAATATTAGAAGTCTAAGTGTACAAACATTTGCAAAATTCTTCCTTCCATTTCTTTCCTCTTTATTTTGTACTGTTTCAGATTTCAGTCTGCTGTTGTGTTAGATAGGGAGTTACAGATTTGAGGAAATTGAGAAATAAAAGCTAGCAGCTTTGTATAGGTAGTGCTTGGAAAGAAAAAAAAGATACAGGAAGAGACAAAAGTCAGGAAACAGTGAGAGCCAAGGGAGAGAAACAACTGAATAAGTGGCTGGGAGAGGGGTTTGGGAAATTATAGAAAAATGAGATAGGAATGGAAGCGCTAACTAGATGCGGACCACCACTCAGTAGGAGTTTGAAGCGATTTTGCTTTGTCATGAGTCATTTTCCTTTTTTTTTAGCTCTCTCAAAAAGTAGTATAAAGCTACATTAATTTTCACTTTTTAAATAAACTCAGATTTATGTTTATTTTTGATCCATTCCTACATAGGGTTTTTCTTCGAAAGGCTCAATTTTATTTGTATAACTCATATATT
Organism: Equus przewalskii; assembly: GCF_037783145.1. Lineage (NCBI taxonomy): Eukaryota > Metazoa > Chordata > Mammalia > Perissodactyla > Equidae > Equus > Equus przewalskii. The sequence continues at coordinate 35,909,802 of NC_091850.1, forward strand.
GGGTTATGATATTGCATTAAAAAATTTAGGCATTTTGATCTGAAATTTCATCAGAAATTAACCCTTTCACTCTTGGTTGTGACTTTTCTTGAAAATTGTGTCTAATTTATTTTCATTTAAGTAGTTCCCTTAAAAAAATCCACTCACAATAGTCAATAATTAGAAATAATTATACCTCCTACAACAGGAACAGGAAAATTGTGATGAAATAAGTTTGGCTGAAAAAAAATAGTATACACAGTGAAAGCAAAGATTATAAAAATTGATGACTATGATAATATACTTCTTACTATTTTAAAAAATTAAAAATAATCATGAAACTTAAAATTCCAGTCAAACCACAAAACAAAAACTTATATTCTGTTTTATCTCTCCTCTATCCCCTAACTTTTTAATTTCCTCTCACTATGAAAGTAAGGCAAATTCATTACAGTTAAATCTGAAAATATGGATACAACAAGAGGACATATAGAACAATCATAATGCTGATCATAACGTGTTGAGGTTGGTGCTTATCCACAGCACTTTATTTGCATGTGATGATCAATATCATTATTATATAGAATCATATTGCACATGCTATGCATAAATTTACCGTAATCTATTTCATCAATTTAACAAGGTCTCTACTTTGAGGCTGTTAACGTTTGTTTTGGCCTAATGTGAGACCATTTAATGGCTCAGACTGGGAGTGAGACACCAACTTGCCCACATTCCATTGGAGGATTTTAGTTATGTGGCTGTGTCTGGGGCAAGGGAGATGAGAAATGAGATCTATCTGCACCATTGCTGTGCTTCTAGAATTTTCCATCTGTGAGCAGAAAGCACAAAATAGAAATAAGTGCCTAAAACTTAACATTTGAAAGGTAAATTAAACAAACTGAAAAATAAATAGTAAACTTAGCTAAAATACATATCAGTACAAATTTCTCCAAATGATCTGTTCACAATGAAATGAATGAGGGTAATTCTTTTGACCAATCATAGTTATAACTGACCTATTTTGATAAAGTATAATTCAATCAATTATTTAGATTTATTCCAGCCATATTTATTCTATGTAGTTTTTTAAATATATAATATATCCATTACATTGCTTGTGTTTATAAAGGAAGAAGCACGTCTTAAGAATTTAAAAATTAAAACAAAAATATCATAAATAAAAGAAGATAGTTTTTTTAACTTCCAAAGGTCTCAGAAGTTAGGGAAAAAAACCCTTCCAGCCAAGATAATCTGACATCTATCGTATTAGATAAACCCCATATTATCTAATATGATAACAGAATCATATTATCCCTGATGTTCAGTTTTTTCTGTAGTATTTATTTTTCCTGCAGCAAAGGATTCTGATCGAGTCAAATGTAGCTGAACAAAATGAGAAATTATTTCTTTCTATACAAAGCATGCCAAACAATTTTTAAATTTATATGTAACCTTGAATTGTTGTTCATCTTTTTATATTCAAGGCATGCCTGTTGATTAGTTTGTAAATTTTATCACGACTGTGACCCTTTCGTTGTAAATTGTAATTTTTAAAAACAGCCTTGTGTCAGGCTTTTCTATGTTGCCCTGATGATGGCAGATAAAATTAGACTTGGAACGGTTCAATTGGCACAATGATTTGGATAAACATAAATTTAGAGAATATGTTTCACAAACCTAGGATCTATGAGGACTGAAGCATTGTCTCATTCACTGCTCTGTCCTTGGCACTTATAGTTCCTACCACATAGGAGGTGCTCAATAATGTTTGATAAATGAGATAATAAATAAGAGCTTTTTGTCCTGCTGGCTTTGAGCTGTGTATTTTAAGCTTTTGATTGGGAAATAAATGACACACCTCTTCCTATGCTGTTGTTATATAAATAGGCAGTAATTGTATTGTGGTGAAACAGGCTTATGATGGAGTCAGACTGCCCAGGTTCAAATGCTTGCTCTGCTGCTTATAAAGTGGATAATGTTGGGCAAGATGCTAACCTCTGTGTTATAATTTCTCAACTAGAAAAATGAGAGGTAATAATAACTCATATTTAACATGGCTGATACAACAATGCAATGTGCTTATTTCAGTGCTTGAGACACAGTGAGCGCTAAAGGGACACTGCCTAGCTCATTTCATGAAATAGGTAGCTAAATTGTGTGCCTACTTATCTCAATATTCCAGAATTACTTGTTTTTGAGTGACTCCAACTTTATAACACAAAATTGTCAGTGTTCTATAAATTAAGCAGCAGTTTGTCTCTTAAAAGGCATTTTAAAAAGTAAGTGCCTGGAAGGCTTACATTTCTAAAACATTTTGAAAATAGTCAATTATTCTTTGTGCCTTTCTTTTAGTGGAAGTAGACTGCTAGATAGCTTTCCTTTGTCAATCAAATGAGATCACTTGCTATCATATTTTAGAATTAATAGCAATAAAAATAGATAGATGGATAGATATAATTTTAGTGTTTCAGAAACTAGTAATGTCAATTTTAAGACTTCTCTAAACAGGGGCAAGGGTATAGTTTTCAATGGTGCTATACAATGAAAATATGAAGAATATAAACAGATTATGTTCAATAAGGTAGCATACTTTCAAACTCCACTTTCTTTAGAAATTATGAATATAGATTCTATTTAGGCTTGTGTCAAAGTAATTTTCCAGGGTAGGGATCTTTCTGTTTATCATTTTTATTCATTTTATTTGTTTGGATTCACCTTTTCAGTGAAAAATTACACATTGGTTTCAGGATTTCTCTGTTGAATGAACATAGTAAACCCAATCCCCAACTTGCTGAAGTGGAAAGGTAACTGTTAATGTCATCAGAACTAGGACTTTGAAGCTGAAATTGGTGACAGACAAACAGTGCTCATAGCCATATTCCACATAGAAATATTATTCAAGGGTCTCTAAAGAGTTCCTTTAGAAAAGTAATAAAATGGTTTTCCATTGCATAAACTGGCCATCTTTTTTAAAGAATATATAGCTGGTCATTCTGAAAGTTGGAAAATTGAATTTATGCTCTAGTTCATGGAGAAGTATAAACAGTAGAATGTGGTGATGATGCTAACCCTCTTGAGGTTCCATTAACATCATTCTCATTCTTCTGCTCTTAGACAAAAGTTGATACAGATACCTAGGGACTTTACATGATACTTCAAAAGACTCCAATAAAAGAAATGTCATATTTAAACTAAGAAGACTTTTTCAATGAACACATTTTATATGAATATGTTTTTATTGAATTGTTAGCCTTTTAGATATAGTCCTATAAAGTCACTTTTTATTCCTCTTATTCCAAGATATAATACAAAAATACAAACAAATGTGAGGAAATGTGCAATTAATCCTAGTCCTGCTGCAATGTTCTTGTCACAGGGCATTGTATCATTTGAAAACTATGCAATTGTGTGGGATATCTAATGGATATTACAAACTCAGGTAATAACCAAATGAAGACGAGAAAAGGCTATATTCTTAGAAATTTGTTATATAGATTAAAAAAAAACAGAGCAAGGAAAAAAGCTGTCCTGTGATTGGATAGTTAAAATAATTTCTAACTGACGTAAAAGAGTATTAACAGTGTGATTAAGAACATACATTTTTGAGCTACATAGTCTTGGACTAGTGTCTTTAGTTCCATGGATCCTCCACCAGCGTATAGGTTTTTCCAAGTAATTTAGCACCTGTATTTTGTTTCTTGATTACTAAAATTAGTATGATATCAGGAAATTGTTATGAGGATTATGTAAAATCATTATCTGGATTTAATAAGATTATAATTGATTGATCCAGAGAAATCACTTTCTAATTCACAATCAAAAACATTTATTATAGAAGTATTTCCTCTTGATCTGTTTATCCTCATTTCCTGAAATGAAGAAGATATTCTTCCAAGATTGAGTTAGTTTTTATGATAATTAACTAATAATTATTAAATCCCATGAAACACGGGTGGTACCGAAAATTTTGTGACTGGTAAGCTTTAGAAATGGTCAGAGAAAAGTAGATGCCAAGGATGAACTGACAGTAAGTATCACAAACCAGTGAATAACGGCCCCCAAAAAGATGCATGCATGAAAAAGAAAATATATCATATATGAAACGGGCATAAGCATGGCAATAGTTTCTATTGCGAATGTGTCCTTTGATACCATGATTTGGTATTTGTTTCTGTTTTTTGTTTTGTTTGGAGTTATACTTGGGTTTTTCTGCTAATCTAACATGCTTTTTAATAGGTAGATCTTGCTTAAGATGATAACTGTGAAATGATTGGATAGAAAAACAGTTTTAGGGGCCGGCTCCGTGGCCCAGTGGTTAAGTTCGCGCGCTCCGCTGCGGCGGCCCAGGGTTCGGATCCTGGGCGTGGACATGGCACCGCTCCTCAGGCCACGTTGAGGCGGCGTCCCACATCCCACAGCTAGAAGGATGTGCAACTAAGATATACAACTGTGTACACGGCGGGTTTGAGGAGATAAAGCAGAAAAAAAAAAAAAAAAGATTGGCAACAGTTGTTAGCCGAGGTGCCAATCTTTAAAAAAAAAAAAAATTATTTTTCACAAGCGTATTGATAGTATACTAATTAAATCCAAATTAAAGAAATTTCTTCTTGCCTATAATATAGCCATTGTTATACGGGGTTTCTTACACATTCTACTATCTTTCTCCAATTAATTTTTTTTAATTACTCAAAGTCCACAATTTACATTAGGGTTCACTCTTGCTGTTGTACATTCATGCATTTTGATGAATGTATAATGACATATGTCTACCATTATAGTATCATACAATTCTCCGCGCTCTGACTATTCACTCCTTCCTCCTCCCTCCTCCTTGGCAACCATTGATCTTTTCACTGTCTCCATAGTTTTGCTTTTTCCAGACTGTCATATGGTTGGAATCATATAGTATGTAGCCTTTTCAAATTGACTTCTTTCACTTAGTAATATGCATTTAAGTTTCCTCCATGTCTTTTCATGTCTTGATAGCACATTTATTTTGGCACTGAATGATATCCCACTGTCTGCACGTATCAAAGTTTATTTACCCATTCTTCTATTAAAGGACATCTTGATTTCTTCCACATTTTGGCAATTATAAAGAAAGTTGCTGTAAACATTCCTTTGCAGGGTTTTGTACAGACATAAGTTTTCAGCTGCTGTGCATAAATATCAAGGAGGGCAATTACTGGATCACATGGTAAGAACTGTTTAGTTTTGTAAGAAATTGCCAAACCATCTTCCAATGTGGCTGTACCACTTTGCATTCCCACCCAAATGAATGAGAGTTTCCGATGCTCCACATCCTTGCCAGTATTTAGTGTTGTCAGTGTTTTGGATTTTTGTCATCCTAATTGGTATACAGTGGTATCTCATCATTGTTTTAATATGCAATTCCCTAATGACATATGACATTGAGTATCTTTTCATAAGCTTATTTTCCATCCGTATATCTTTTGGTAAGGTGTCTGTTCGAGTCTTTTGCTCATTTTTCAATTGGGTTTTTCTTTGTCTTGTTAAATTTTAAGAGTTCTTTTTATATTTTGTGTTAACAGTCCTTTATCAGATATGTCGTTTGCAAATATTTTCTCCTAGTCTGTGACTTGTCTTCTCATTCACTTGATGACGTCTTTCACAGAATAAAAGTTTTTAATTTTAATAAAATCCAGTTAATCAATTTTTTCTTTCATGGATTGTGCCTTTGGTGTTGTCTCTAAAATGTCATTGCCACACCCAAGTTCTCCTAGATTTTCTCTTATGTTATCTTCTAGGAGTTTTCTAGTTTTCTATTTCACATTTAAGTTCATGATCCAGTTTGAGTTATTTTTTGTGAAGGGTGGAAAGTGTGTGACTAAATTTATTTTTGTGCATGTGAATGTCCAGTTGTTCCAGAACCATTTGTTGAGAAGACTGTCTTTTCTCCATTGTATTGCCTTTTCTCCTTTGTCAAATATCAGTTGACTATATTTATGTGAGTATGTTTCTGGGCTCTCTATTCTGTTCCATTGATTTATTTGTCTATTCTTTTGCCAATACTCCACTGTCTCGGTTACTATAGCTTTATGTTAAGTCTTTAAGTTGGGTACTGTCAGGTCTCTGACTTTGTTCTTCTCCTTCAATATTGTATTGGAAAAAGCTTTTTTTAATTTAATAAAATACAGACTGAGAATTGTGTTACAAGTATACTTTATATTCTAGAGCAAGGATTGGCAAACATTTTTATTAAAGACTCAGACAGTATATTTTATAGGCTTGCAAGCTACATGGTCTCTGTCTCAACTATTCAACTCTGTTGTTTCAAGTGAAATAGGCTTAGATAAAATGTAGCTGAATTGGAATGGCTGTGTCACAATAAAACTTGATTTGCAAAAACAGCTGCTGGGCCAGATTTGGCCCATGGGCTATAGTTTGTTGAATCGCCATTTTAGACTATGGCTTCCCCACCAGCAAGAACATCTCTGGGAAAAGGACCATATCCATTTTGTATACTACCTTATAACTGGTACCAAACAAAGTTCTTGGCACATAGTATAGATTTAAGAAGTGTATGGTGAAGAGATAAATAGAATATTTTTTCCCTGGAAACATCTTTAACAGTTTTTCATAAAAATTATATTTTTCCTATAATTCAGTAATATATATCCTATTTTCAGCAAAGCTTTGACTTCATTAAAAGGATTCTGGTTATAAGAAGTTAATAATTAACTCATATCCATCAGTGAGAAGAGTTTTATTATGTTTTACTCTATGAATAATGTATGCTATCATCTATATTTACGGATGATACTTTGTACAATTCGATAAGGAGTCTATCATATAAAAAAATAGATAATACTCTCATTAGGTAATCTTAACTTCTGTTTAATACTGATGACTCTATGTAAGTATTTGAAATGGAAAAATACATTTAGCTAAAATACACATTGTGTGTACAAGTTTCTCATGGCTCTGAAGTAGATACTGTCAGTCAAACACAAAAGATACAATGCCAACGTGTGCCAGTAAATTTCATTGTATAAGTGAGAGGTCTTTTTACTGAAAACTCAGTTTATATCATGTTTTCATTTAGCATTACAAAATTTTTGCATAAAGTTATTTAGGAGCACATTTATTTCTGTAAATTACAGCCTCTTTTAGTAGTCAATTGCAGTATTAATATTCATATTTCATTCTAGTCTGCTAATATTCCTTATTCTAATCAGAATATGCAAACTTGTTATTATTCACTGTTAACATCCCGTTAACAAACCACATGGGAAAAAATTTCTTTAGCATATCAAGAGTGCAATCTGAAACAGGGATTTTGTTCTGGTGGGATCCAAGAGGCATACTGGTATATATAATCAAAAATAGGGAATTATCTAGAACAGCGTTTTTTTTTTTGGTCCAGAAAAATAATAGTTATGGAATAAAATTTTATTTATTAACATAGATACATATGAGAAATACCAGTCTATAAGAAAATTATGTAAGGGCTTTTCTTTTAATAAAATTAATCTCAATAAATTATTACTCCTTTGTTAAAACTTGGAAATCTTTCTTAGCACATCAAATTTCACTTTATGATTAAGTTTACACTGTAAAATCTTTCATGCTTACACTATTGCATAATCATGGAGCTTGAAGGAGACCCAAGAATTATCTGAAAATTAATACAATAACTTCTTTTTAGATTATAAAATTACCATATTTATTGGTGTCAGTTTGACCAGGAGAAAGCAATACAAATGATTGATGATGAAAATTCTCAGGTCAAATTCTCTGCAACAGCCATCGAATAGCCAAGCAAATATCTTAGTGGATTTCATTAATGTCAACAGGGAGCCATTATTTTAAGTAAATTCCTCAAGCTAATTGGTCATGTCTAATATTACCCACTATGTTTTCTGAATTTGTTGTCATAGTAGCATATTTAGACCCATGATAAAAAAAGGCTTTATTTATACCTTAAACTACTAGTGAACAAGGGCCAAAGATGTTAAAGAATAAAATCATGAGGTTTAATATAGTCTATTAAACTGCAATTTTCTTATGTTTTAGCAAAATGTTTTGCACGATGCACAACCACAAGTTATGACTGTCACAATGTTCACTCCTGTGGCACTCCAATCTGGGTCTCTGGCCTTGATCTTGCATAGAGTCCTAATTTCATATATCTCAACAATTTCTAGGACATTTCCACTTGTAAATGCTGCCCTTGCCTCAACGTGCATGATTTAAAAATTGACATCATGTTTTTCCTTTCTCTCCCAGCATTCCTCTCTCCTAATAAATAAAGCTAGAAAGGTTACGTTTTCCATAGGGCAAGTGCAAACAACAATTTATAGATGCCTCAAAAATTTAACCTTCTTTATGATCTGCATCGAAATATTTTGTGTGGGTCTAGATTCCAGCTCCTTATAAGGAAAGCATCCAGTGAAAAATAATAATACTTTAATCCTCAAACTATCACAAGGGTTAATATTAACTACAGTTATTGATGTAAGAACTGAAGCTTAGAGGGCTTTACTAGCTTGCTCAAAATTGCATTACTGATGGACTGGAAGACGCTATAGAGATAAAAGGAAGCAGATATTTAGGGAGAAAAAGGAGGAGGGAGGATCTATGAGAGAGACAGAGTACACAAATGAGAGAGCAGAGGAAAAGACAGCAAGGTATCTCATACGTCAATTGAGCAGTACTATCAAACATTGATGCTATTAAATATTAATAGTATTAAATACTGAAAAATATAGGACATTTTCTTTTCATTTAAAAAATTTTTCAAAATTGGCCAATGTGAAATCACTGATTTTCTTGGATTTAGTTAATATAATGTTTTTATCTACTAGGGAAGAATTTTTATAATATTTAGGATTTTGAGTATGTTCTTGAAAATGTTCTCCCTACATTGATTTGTCATTATTCGTCATTGCAACACTTCTATATCGGCACAGTCCAGTAGAATTTTTTGTTCTAATATGATAGCCTGTAGTCACTTGTGAATATTGAAATTTGGCTGGTGAGATGGAGACAATGAATTTTTAAGTTTATTTAATTTTACTTAATTTTAATTAAAACTTTCTAGATTGTATTCTGATAAATTACAGTAATAATCTCTGACCTAGTGTATGATACTTTAACAATTTAAATATTGTTTTATTCCTTTTATCACTCTGCTTTATGGTTTTTGTGTGTGTGTGTTTGTGAATGTGCGTAATTTTGGGTCATACAGGAAGTGCAAAGATTTATTGGGAGTAAGATCTGTTAAAGATAAAGAGGAGAGGGATTAAGAGTAGGCTGGAAAATCCTACAGGCTGTGATGCAGCTCAGACACACGTGAAAGGAGAGGCAGAATGGGTAGAAAGGATTTCAGATTGCAGAAAAGCTCTGAGAAAGTTTGGGTCAGCCCAATGGGGAATTCAAGAGCAAAGATGACCTGTGAGAGAAGTCCTGTGAAGTTGTCAGAAACCAACACTCCCGCCCTACTCAGTTGTCTGCGATTTACCCAGGGAGAAAACAGACTTAATTCTTAAGCTACAGTGGATCCTGAAGGCAGCTGGGGCTGTCAGATCATTGGCTTCCTTACTGTAAACTCTCTCTTAAGGGGGATCTGAGCTGCATCTCTCCATGCTGCCAGAGTCATCCTTTTTGCTGTGCAAACCCTATTCTACCTACATGTTTAGGGTGCAGCTTGTGTAAGGTTTCCATTGGTCTTTATTCCTTAGGGCAAACTTAGAAGAGGGAGGTTAGTGGAAAGAACTACAGGCCTTATCCTGTAGTTGGCCTTTGTGGCCACAACTGGTACTCATCCTCCGACTCCTCTTCTATCCATTATAAATTCATGTCACTCTGTTATCACCTTGCCAGGTCTTCGTGGCTTTCCTGGGAGCTAGAGTGTTGCACTTGTCCATTCACAATTGAAATTCAACACATGAATATCAAGAAATCCCTAGTTGTGGGCCGGCCCTGTGCCACAGCAGTTAAGTCCAGCAAGCTTTGCTTCGGCGGCCTGGGTTTTGGTGACGCACATACAAAATAGAGGAAGATTGACACAGATGTTAGCTCAGGGCAAATCTTCCTCACAAAAAAAAAGGAAAGCCCTAGTTGATTCTCAGAGTTCTACACATTTTCCTCCTGTCCTCATTGGGAAACAGCAGCTCTACTTGTCCTGCTGATCAGGGTCAATTAACCCTGTCACAATAGTGACTCTTTTCCTCATCAGTTAGTCCCCTGACGTAGGAGTCCAAAGTGGTCAGTAGAGAGTGTAGGGAGCCCAGGGGATGTTGGGGCTGATCAGTGAAATAGAGGTGACCACAAGAGGCAGTAACATATAATACGCTTTATTAGGCAGTATTTGGACAGGCTTGAATAAGACAGAAAGTCCCTCACAACATGAGACCATCCAGAGACTTATGGCAAGCTGGCTACTATCCTGAAGGAGAAGAGGGCAAGGGAACTCCCAGGGGAGAGGGGGAACGGAGAGAGGGCTTACATGTATAGGTGATGTCACAGGAGCACAGCGGGGAGTCGCTGGGTCAGAGAGCTCTGAAGGGCAGTCGTGGGTTAGAGTCTTTAAACCCCAAGGCTCTATCTTATCAATGACCAGTAGATGCTGGGTGTAGTTTAATGGGAAAGGCTGGCAATCAGGCTCTAAATAACTAAAAATCTGCTGATTTGGGCTAGTTTTAAAAATTAGATAAGTAAAAATACGAGTTTGGTGCTGGCAGTTTTTGAGCTAATGGGTCTCAACTGGCTGTGGAGAAATAAACAACCTAGGGGCCAATATACAGGGCCCATTGTAGGCTCAATTATATAACAGACAGCTATAACTTGTCAAATAGGACTCTTGCTGTGTCCCTTAGCAAGGGTACACTCACTTTGTGACCTGGAGCTGTAACCCTATAGAACCCACAGTTATGGCAACAGGAAACAAAAAGATTCCAGTGGGTCTTTAAGAGTAATAAGTGGGGTCACTCTTGTTTTTATCCCTTTGTTCTCAGTCTCATGCATTTTTCCAATTGGGAGTACTGCTCCATCCAGGTGTTTCTGATTCTGTGAGCATGATACATTGTAGAGAATGACATCTCACCCTCACATGGTACTGCCTCCATGCTTGGGCTTCATCAGCTCCTTCTTTCTGGTATCCTGGCAGGCCACCTACTTCTGGATGGTGTGGCATCTCCTTTGCTGTGAAATGTGTCTGCTGGTTAAATGCTATTTTGTGTGGAATTCCATGTCTATGGATCAGACATTCTGTAAGCCCCTGGATGGTGGTGCTGGTGGAGGCTCTGCATGCAGGAAAAGCAAATCCACACCTGGAATAGGCATCTATTCTTGTCAGAATGAACCTTTGGCTCAACCAGGAGGGAAGGAACCCAAAGTAATTCACTTGAAACCATATGGTCAAATTGGTTTCCTTCAGGAATGGCACCGAACTAGGAGCCCGGCATTAGTCTCTTTCATTGGTAAATTTGTCACATAGCTCTAGCAGTAGCTAGCTCAGCTTTCATAAGTAGAAATTCATGCTGTTGGACCCATGTGGAGACTTCATCTTTTCCACCATAACCATTCTATTGTGTTCCCATCAAGTCAGTTCAGGGGTGACTGCTAACAAAAGCTGACTAATACCTACCGGCTCTCTACTTGTCTCCTTGGTTTTTCAGTACCTCTTAGCTGAATGGTGCTTGCTAGTGGGCATTAAAAGGCAACAGAGCATCTTCAATAATCTTCACACACTATAAATCCTGTACATCCAGCCAAATATCTCTATCCTGGACATATTTGCCTTTGAAATTTCAGATCTTTCCCTTGCAGGTCTCTGACCAGGCTATTTGCCACAGCTTACGATTCTGAACAAATTCTCATGATGGACCACTTTCATTTCTTATAAAGAGGATGACTCAGGGGCTGGCCCCGTGGCCGACTGGTTAAGTTCACGTCCTCCGCTGCAGGCGGCCCAGTGTTTCGTTGGTTCAAATCCTGGGCGCGGACATGGCACTGCTCATCAAGCCATGCTGAGGCAGTGTCCCACATGCCACAACTAGAAGGACCCACAACGAAGAATATACAACTATGTACTGGGGGCTTTGGGGAGAAAAGGAACAAAATAAAATCTTAAAAAAAAAAAAAAGAGGATGACTCAGTATGTCAGTCTAATTTCTGTCCTTTGGGAAGATTTTCCTTCTCCATTGTCTTTCAAGAATGTGCCAGGTGTGTCTGTGGTATAGTCACCGTCTATTTTTTATTTGAATTCACGTATCAAGGCTATCCACCAATAAACCAAGCTCAGGCTCCTTCTACTGGCCATGTAGAGCCTCCTCCCTTATTGCCATAGAAACTAACTAAGTGAACTATGCTAGTGCACCATGGTGGATGACATGGGGGTCCATGCTACCAGCTCATGCACCTTACTTAAGATTGATCCCATATGTACCATTTCCAAATTATGATAGAGTGCTGCTAGGCCTATACAAGGTTACGTCTTGTCAGGTGTGAGAGATCTCAGCTCATAATTACTTTGTGTCCCCAGGTCAGATGTTTGATCTCTATGAAGTCCCAGTAGCATCCTGGAGCTGTTTCTCAAAAACCATATAGTCCTCTGCTGTAGGTACCATGACCTTGCTCCAGATTTCCAGGAACGCATATTGTGATCCTCCTATTGAGTTTTGCCATAAAATCTAGAGTACAATGTTTTCAATTACTGACAACCCTGATAGCATCTGCCAGATTGTATGTCTCCAGCAGCAGGGGAGCTTGGGTCACAGCCCAAACCGACTGTTTCTTGGTCTTACTCAAATCTTTTCATGCTACCCAGATTGTGGATAGGAGTGGTATTGCTAGATATGGAATGTGTTGCCAAGAGACCTACCAACCTTTGTGCTTCCTTGTTTGCAGTAGCGGATACAAGATGAAACAATTTGTCTTTTACTTTGAAGGGAACGTCTTAGCATGCCCTCTAGAACTTCGTAGAAGTGGTAGGTTTGTGAAACTTTGTCAGATTTATCTCTCACCTCTGGAGCATATGTCTTTTCATCAATGCTTCTAGCAGGCTAGCCACTTCTTGCTCATCCTGCCTTATAAGCCTAACATTACTAAAGTAATTGAGCAATATGATATTTTCTGGGATGTCCAAATAATCTAGATCATTTTGGACTGAAATCAGGAGAGTTACATAGCTATGGAGCAAAACAATAAAGGAATATTGTTGACTGTTCCGCATGAATGCAAATTATTCTTGATCCTTATTGCTGGTTGGGATAGAAAAGAAAAGTGTGCCCCATAAATAGCCTATACCATGTACCTGAAGCCCTTTTAATCTGCATTAGCAATGATACCACATCCAGCATGGAGCTGTGATCAGCACTCTTAATTGGTTTATCTTGCTCTAGTCTGCAGTCATTCTCCAGGATGCATCCGGTTGCCATAGTAGCCAGACTGGTGGGTTAAATGGAGATATGATGGAGATCATCAGCCTTGCGTTATTTAGAGTAAAGTTGGCACGAACCTCTGCCATTTGAGGGCAAGGACTGAGTTTCTAGCTGTACCTCCCTTTAGAGACTGCAGTGCATTAACTGAGCAGCAAGTCTGGTATGGGGAGAACAGCATCCCCCTGCAGGACTTTCCAGGTAAAGCCTTTGTAATCACATACAAAATGACGATCTGGAGCTGGACTTCTTAAGCCCCTTTGGCTGTTCCTCCAAGGTTGTTTGGGTAACTGCAGCCCTCTTACTTCTGGCAGTCTACAGTCTAGCCTCAATTGTTTCATGGCTCAAAAATCTCTGTTGCTATTAATGAGCGAAGAGACTACATCTAACCTCAACCCTGGCCAGCAGAAGAGATCCAAAACCAAATTCTTAGTGAAGCTGGTATCCTCCCACCAGCATAATCCTGATGGCCTTAGTTAATGATACGTCATCTGAGTTCTTCTCACGGAACAAAATCCTCTGGTGCTTCTTCTGACCCTATACAATATATCCATTCCTGCATGCCTGTTTCCATGGCTCATTTTCTCCTCCATCTGAGATGACAACTCAAGAATTTCAGCTTCTTTCCGTATGGGCCATTACTTTCTCCAGTCCTCAATGAGCCTCCATAGTAGTGAGTTGAACTTATTTGCTGGGGTCCTAGCTAGAGAGTTAAATTGTCTATCCTAAAATACTGTTACCAAATCAATGAACTTCTGCTCTTTTGGCTTTATGTACTAAATCCATTGATCAAACCTTCTCAAAATCCAACCCCACTGCTGCTACCCAAGTCCTTGCTGGTACTTGCTAGCTACTTTGGGGTGTAACCTCTTCTCTCCCTTATTAGGCCCAGAATATCTCCAGCTTGCGTATGCTTTGATTTAATATTAGTAATTGGCCTGGAAGCCAGGAGAGAAAATGAGAGCAGCCCTTGCCTTGTGCAAGAGAGGTCTCCCTCTGCAATGTATTTCTGCATGGGGGAAGTGCTGGTTCTTATTAGCAAGGGATGAATTTCTTCTTCAGATTCTGAGGGTGCAAATGAATCATCAGAGTCACAATCCTATTCAGATCCCTCGAGAAGCATCCACCTCATGTTTAAGAGTCTCAGGTTTTCTCTACCAGGGCCCTGACCTTAGCAAAACAGGCTTGTCTTGGCTGCCAATTCAACCTTTGAAAGTCTGAAACTATAACTATCAAATTCTAAGTATTCCACCATTGGTGTCTGTTCTCCTACCACATGCTGTAAGAGATACCCTACAAAAGTGTCCCTCTCTCTTTCAAAAATCATTTTTACTGTTTGACAACCACTTTCAATTTCTATTATCCCCCTGAAAAGTGCCAAAGCACCTTAGTAATAACTAGACAACTCCAATATTTGTATAGGTATTCCTTCCTATCCCATATCTTACAAATACCTGAATCTTCATACAGACCAAGACAGTCCCCATCATTGGAGCATTTTCCCAAATTACAACCCGAAGAATTTTTATCCTCTGGGCTACCACCTATACCAGGGACTGTTTAGATCCTGTATACTTCATCAAGCATTTGCCAAGTGATCCAGTCCCCAGAGCCTACCATACTGACTACTTTATAAGACCATTTCTGACAGGACTACTGTGGCAATTTGGGTCTTCCAGGAGCCATAGTCCAAGAAAAGGTTTGAAGTGCAGTGATTTCTTGTGAGTTAAACCTGTGCAAGATAAAGTGGAAAGAGCAGGGGTAGAAGGAAGAGCCTTCAAGCTGTGATGCTGGTCTGATACCTATGAAAAGAGAGGAGGAAGGAAGCAGGATTATTTAGGAAGAGCCTCAGAGTGTGCTGCAGCTCTGAGAACACTTCACTCATCCCAAAGTGGAACTCTAGAGCAAATATTGCCCATTAGAGGAGAATGGCATTGGGCAGAAATGGCCAGCTGCCAACAGCTGCCATACTCGGTCATTTTTTGGAGCTGCCTGGAGAAAGCATAGCCTTGGCTCAAATGTTGCAACGATCCCAAGGGAGATACATCTGGAGGCTATCGTTTAACTGCATTCTTCACAAAAGATCCCTTTTTGAAAGCAGATCTGAGTGGGATACCTCCTTTCATGTCTGTCGCACATTATATATAGGTAACTATTTTTAAAGTATATTTGTATATTTTTATGGTAAATAGTGTATATTTATATTGTACTGTACAAATACCTTGTACCTTATAATTATTCATTTATCCAACACACTTTTTAATACTTACTTTGTGCCTGATTTAGAAGTTGAGTGATGAGCAAGAAAGGCCCTTGTGTGATGGAATCATTATAGATTGTGAAAAGAATTAGAAAGGAAATACACAAGGTACTATTTAAAGAGTTAATGTATCAAGGATGGGAGAGTGAGGTTGTTTGAGTCGAGTGGTTAGAAAATTATTTCTTTGATGGTGGCATTTAATTTGAGGACTAAAGGATGTGGATAAACCAAGCATAGTTAGATCAGGGAAAAAAACATTCTAATCATATGAAAAGACAAATGGAAAACCATGAAATGGAAAAAGGGGCTGGTGGGCTCTAGGAACTGAGAAGAAACTAGTGTGAATGAAAAATACTAGATGAGGATTAGAAACAGAGGAAGGAGGCAGATTATGCATTTTCTTGTAAGCTCAGGTAGAGAATTTAATTTTACTCTATATGCCATGAATAGCCAACAAATTATTTTAGTAAGATAAATTATCTGATTGAATTCTCTATGTTAAATGATTAATGTGTTGTTTGGTTAATAAATACAGTGGTGACAGCGGGAGTTGAAACAGAGACATCAGTTCTGAAGATCTTGTAGTAGAACAGAAAAGACATTGAGAAAATCATACTCAGTGTTAGGGGCCCAATTAATGTTTGCAAATACATTTGAGTTGCTCATCTGAAGATCTCCAGGCCACATACCTAGAGAAGATTATGAAAGCACCTAAATCAGCCTGGAGAGGAGATCACTAACAACATCACACACTTCATGTTAATGGATAATAGTATCAGGAAAATGATGGTTTACTGAATAGTCAGACTAGTGAGCTTGTCAAAGTAGCATAGGCTTACATAGATGTCAAATTTATACAGCTAACTCTTTTGTATCAAATCATAATTATGTCTGCTTACCATCACTTTTGCACAAAGCCGATGGTGTTACCATTGTTTTCCTCCTAATTTGTTCGTAGAATGTGATCTTGAGGACAACGGAGATCTTATTTATTTTTGTATCTTCAGACTTTAGCTCAGTTTCCAGGAAAAAATACATGTTCATTAAATGTTTTTTCGAATAAAGAAATGAAATACTGATTTACTAGAGTGGAAAAGTATAGTAACGCTTGCTGAGTATATTTGTTTGGCTAGTGACACATGTTATTTAAGTAACAAATAGGGAGTTATATTTAGTATTGAAAATTAGATTCACACAAGTAAGAGAGTACAGAATCTGAAACTCGAATTCATTCACTGATTCTTGACAGGTTATGAGAAAACTAAATTAGATGAGGATAAAGATGTGGGTATTAGTCAGGAATGAGGGGCAAGGAATAGTTATCAAAAACATCGTACATCAATATAAAAGCACAGACTGGGAAATGGAACTTTAAGGTATATTAAAGAAATGTCTCAGAAAATAGACAGAGTAAAATGATATGTTATTGCAAAAGTCCAGTTGTAAAAGTCAACGTTTGGTCAAAAAGGATGAAAGCTACTGAAGGCATCCTAGTTAGGAAGTGTGTAATATAAGCACTTGGGCTTTTAGCACTGTTGGAAACACTGAGAAAGCTAAGGTCAGAAAAACCATCATCAGAGTTCAGAAAAGCTGTTATTATAGAGCAGGGAAATCACCATAGAATATTTTTACCTGAAGCTCCAAAACGGATGTTTCTCAAGAGCCCACTGGGAAGTCTCTGTGAATCTTGTCTACTCCTGTTTCTAGCTGCAAATGCCTCTAGAGGATAATGGCTTTTCCTTCCCTTCTGCTTTCCAAATCTCATGAGAGTACTTCTCAATGTCAAACTGCAGTCTGGAGTCACACAGGGAAGGTGATTGTGGGAAACGAAGTTTCTAGCATCTATTATGAGGTGCAGAGATAAAAGATCATAGAAGGAGGCCGTAGTGATGCCAAATTGATAACAGATATGGCACAAAGGAACTCTTTATCCACTCAATATCCACACAAACCCCTTTTAACCATATTTAATTCTAAGATAAAGTAAAAAATATTATTATTCCTCCAAATTTGATACAACTATTCCTTGTACGACCAAAAATGTACTCGCACTTTCCCTAAGAATGGAGACACTAAGTTCCATATTTAAGTGTATCCCATCTCCAAGTGGTGAACATATATTTGGTAGCTCAGTCACAACCATTGTTAGACATATGGTGACTTAAATATTGAATTATGCAATTAGAAATAAATAATCACCTTATATAAATTCAAGGTGACTGCGGGAAGGGACCATTGGTTATATATTATCTCTGAATAACAAAATGAGAAAGAAAATATACTTAGCTACTACCTTCATTTTTGCAACTGGCCATGTGGGAAGAATTTGTATTTATAATTTCTTTATACCATTGTGCATTACTTGTTTCCTTTCCCCTCATTTGGCACCTCAATTTGTTGTGATTTCTTATCTGGAGAGGCTAAAACTTTGCTCTTGAAGGGACTTTACTATTAATAATCCTGCCCATATTGAGTGACTGAATTTTCATTAATTTTATCTATGGGCATGGGATAATAAGAAAAAGCCCAGAGAACCTACTGGGTTCCCAGACATATGTCTTCTTGCTCCCGTTGTATAGTGACAATTCTATTTTCCCCTAATAATCACAATCAACCCCTCAGTATAGTACCTCTCTTCTTCATCTGTAATTGCAAAAACCAGTGTGGTTCAAAATGCTCAGGTTATCATCTCAGCTTCCGAGTCAATGGAAACCTTGGTCAGTTCCTCTAATCTGGTAGATCCCATGGGATGGAAATGGGAAGCCATTTTGTTTTGTTTTATTTTGTTTTCCTAGCAAATAATTGAGAGCAATAGAGAAAGTAGTCACTCCTATTTCCACATCTCTGTTCAGAACATATTCTGATATCCTGGCTATGGGAAAAAAGCCATTGTATTGGTTGCTGGTCAAAGCACGTGATACATCATAGGACAACGGTTCAACTCTAAGAGCATCGCCACCAAGCTGGTGCTATAACTGAGTCAACAAAAGGCCATTCTATCAGGTGAGTTGAGTTGGAGTAAGGGTTATAGAGAGAACTTGTAAATTCTCTGAGCTTAACTCACTGCCTCACTTTACTTGCTCTAAAATGTCTTCTTTGGTCAAAAGTGATACTGTGAGGAATAAAATGAGGATGAACAATATGTTATGTAAATCCATTGATGGTAGTTTTGACAAAAGTATTGTGAGCCAGAGGCAAATCTACATCCAGAAAAAGAATCTATTTTCGTGAGGACAATTCAATGCCATTTCTATGATGAAAGAGTTCAATGTAATCAATATGCCAGCACATGGCTGGATGGTCCTCTGAAGAATATTAGAATCTGGGAATTCAGTGATATTCTCTGATATTAACAGGTTAGGACTAAGCAGTGGCCAGATCTGCCTTGGTGAGGCTTGAAATTGTTAAAATAGACTTGTTTTCTCCAAGTCCCACTAAAAATCTAGCAGACTCACAGATTATTTGGTTATTGGGGTCCAATATCATGCCCAAATAATATACAAGCTACATGTAAAATGCAAAGACCCTCCTAAGCATGAAAAGTCTTTCTTGGTGATGGCAAATGCCAATAGCAGCATGTCCTTAATGTTGTAGGGGATGTCTCAACATACCCCAGTCCATTGGAAGCAGAGAAACATTACTGAGCTAACAGGCTTCTGATTTTGTGGATCATATATCTCACTCTTTTTCATACTTGTTTCTAAACACAGCATATAATATATTCACTAATTCTCAGTGACCAGGTCTAATCAACCTTGCTACATCTTCGTTGCACACCTATCCAACTTTCTACTGCTGTCCTGACTGCTTTCTCTGAGGACACTTTGCTACACATCCAATAGACTGAAAATACTGTGGAATTGACACCCATTCTTCAGGCACAGACCTCACCAAAAACTGAAGGAAGACAGGATATGCATATGCCAGATCACTTGCCCTTTTAGCAGGATAATTTTTTTTTTTTAAAGATTGGCACCTGAGCTAACAACTGTTGCCAGTCTTCTTTTTTTTTTTTTTTCCTGCTTTTATCTGCCTAAATCCCCCCAGTACATAGTTGTATATTTTAGTTGTGGGTCCTTTTATTTGTAGCATATGGGACGCCACCTCAACATGGCCGAATGAGCTGTGCCATGTCCGCACCCGGGATCTGAACCCTGGGCCACCGTAGCAGAGCGTGTGAACTTAAACACTTGGCTACGGGGTGGCCCCTCAGCAGGATAACTCTTAAGCACAGGTTTTATTCCGTCTCCTGGATTTCCACAGTGAGATTAGGTTCCAAGTACTCACAATGGTAACTTGACTGATAACAATACATTTTCAGTGTAACATTATAAAGAATAAAAATCTATAGATTTCATGGGGTTCTGTAAGTCAAAAATCTGAAAGGTTCTGTTTTTAACTCAATTGGCTTAATATCTTGATAGCACATATCAGAGAAAAACTAGTCTATTAATTATAAGCAGTAAACCAAGGAGATACATAATTAATAAATCTAAAGTTATTTTTTAAAAAACTAAATGGGATCTACTTTTTTCTGTTAAAATGAGATGGGTAATTAAGGCTTAATCAGATTTATTCCTTCCTATTAGGTATAGCTAATTAAAACAGCCCTATGAATTTAGTAACTGTATCCTGAAATGTTGAGGATTATGGCAAGTGAGATGCATCAAATCTTAAGGCCCAAACTTCCAGGCTTTCTGATTTAAATTTGCTTGTAAAGACATGCATGGAGTTGGCATCCTACTTTTAGGAGGCAGATCAGAATTGCTCAAAAGATTTGCATACAGACACAGACAGATGATAGCTTCCAGTACCAGCGATGGTGTTGGAAAGCAATTCAGTCATGCACAGTGGGAATGTAAATTGTAACAAACTTTTAAAAAAATATCTGGCAGCATGAATTAACATTAAACATGTGCATTACCTTTGACGCATCAAACCAGATTTTAGAATTCTAACAGAAACAACACTATGCACATACCTTGTAAAACTGTAGCGGAAGAACATGTGAAATAAATTAATATTCCATCGGGGGAATGGTTGACCTTTTCTATATCCATTCAATGCAATTGAAATACCATACATCCATGTCAAGCCATCATAACCAAGTATGAAACACGTTGCACAGTTAAATACATGAGAGGAGAGGGAAGGGAAAAGAGGCATGGGGGGGAGGGGTGGAGAGCGGCAGGGAGGGAAAGAGAGACAGTTGAAAAAATATCATAGACACAGAAAAAGATACCTACCAAAGCTTCTAAACTGGCTGCTTCGGGGGCCAAGATGAGACAGAAGACATTTTGAAAAATCAATAGCAAAGTCATACTCAAAATCTAAAAACAAATAAGCAAAAACAGCATAGTAAATAAAACATGCACAAGGATTTCTTAATGAAGGTATTAAGAACTTTCATTTAAATATAGAATTCAAATAAGGGAAGCAAACAAGCTTGTTTCTTTCCCACTTAAACATAGAATTATGAGCATAGCCACCTTTTAGCATGTTCAGCCTCTGAAAGTTCATTGATCATTGTTTTTTGGCCTTTTTATTACTCATATGGAATATATTATTCACTTTAATAAGTTAATAGAGTTTTGGTGATTTTTTCTCCTCGATTTCTTGGGTAGACAGCAATGACGTGCTCAGAAAAGCAGGTCTTTGTGAACTCAAAACTTTTTGTGGAACCATTTTCTAAAACGTATTTAAACCATCAGATACAAAATCAAATTTTTTTCTTAAATACTTAAATGGTTACCAGATCATCCAATACCATTGTTTAAAAAAAATCATCGGGAAGCTAGGTATTTCAATAAACCTAGGAGTTCATACTCAAAACTAACCTCACATTTAATTCAACTTTGAGAATTTACTTGATCAAGAATAAGAAATATCTCCTAGATTTTTTTATTCACTTTTAATTTACAGCATGAAAGTTAAATTTCAACTGTTGAAAATAGTTGCAACAGATCAAAATGTTTTCCAACTGAATTTTAATGGTCGTTACAAAGTTAGGTTTATAATGCAGCTGCTGACAGACCCTTAGCATTTTGATGTTCATTATTCACTTCTGCTGCAAGGAAACTCAAACTAAAAACTTCTTTTTTTGGTAGCTGACACCATTTTAAAACTATTTTAAGACAACAGAAAGGACAGTCTCATAAATAAACTGATCTGATTTAATGCTCAGACACAATTTTGGAAAGGAAGAATTTAATACAACGTAGAAAAAAAGTCTTGTGTGTTTACTTGGGTACAAGAGAGCCCACAGACAAGCAGATATGCAGATACTTCCCTTTGCTGTTTTGCTATCTCAGACATTAAGCAGAGTTAGTACAACCTCGTCTTTTCATGCCTACTAATTTTCATTCTTTCTTTCTTTGCATCCTTCTTGAAGCTGCTTCTATGGGATTCTGTATAGACTATGACTTTTCAGTAAGGTACAGAAAAAAGCAAGATATTAACTTTTACTTTTCTAGTTATACCAGTAGTCTATTGTACAATCGAATTTTGAGACATTTCATACTTTAGTACAAAAATTGGTATATCTCAGGGATTGGAAAAGCTCTTCTATTTTCACGTTGAAATTAAACTGCCAACATAGATGCAATGATTTCATGGTTAGTTGCCGTTTGCCAATAATGTGTCCCAAACAAGAAATCACTCCAAGTGAAGAACAGGGTAATATACAGGAAGAAAAAAAGAGAGAAAGACAATGGCACTTCTGCATAAAGAAATTTGAAACTGTGTCAATTACTTGAAAAATCAATTTGATCATAAGCCCAATCTCAATGTGTTTGGTAGTTTGAGTTTAGACAACCATTTATAAAATGCCTCTCTGCCTCTTTGGTTTAATCAGTAATATTATATAATGGCAGGAGAAAAGTCTCAGGGTGCTGAAATCAGAAACAATTTTGACTCATTGACTGTGTGATTGATAAAACCTGTTTGAAAAAGAAAACAATTCTACTGTCAAATGCAATATCAGTGAGAAGCAATTTTCCACTTTCATGGTAGAACAATAGGAGATATATAATTCTACCTAAATTTGTCTCACTGTACAGTTCACAATTAAATACTTTGTCACAAGTGCCTTTCTACTTTTATATTAGTGATTAACAAAAGAATGATTTCACTTAGATGATATAAATTACTATTCAAGTAGAATAATTTATTTATAACTGTATATATAAACCATTAACACTTAACTTTTAGAGAAAATTTTGCTTTAAACTATATATACCCATTTACAAAGATTTATGAAACATTCATTTGGTTATATAGTTTACAGTTTTATAAATTTTTAACAGTAACAGCAAATTAGTTATATGCTTACTACATCAAATTATACAAAAATTTTATATATCTTCCCTCTAATTCTAGAAAATTCTGAATATACTATTTACTTTTTCAGAGTGTCATATTTTTCCTTGAGGTTATGAGTTCTATTTTAAGAAATTAGTGGTATATATTTTATAAAAAATTACATAGATGTGTGTCTCTCCGTGTGTGTATTAAGATACCACACACAAATTAACTCACTTCGTTGATTCTATTCTTTTCATCTGGATTATAACATAGGATTAAAAGCTTTTTCTCATTTCTTAGTGTCTTAATATGCCATCTACATAGCATAAATCATAATTTTTTAAAAGTTCCATTCAAATGGAGAATTATATAGTCAGTTTTGGTTAGTAGAAATCATATGGGCTTTAGAGTCTTAGAAAAATAGGTTTCTAGTACTGGATTCATGACGACATATTATGTGGACATCCTCTACCTCAATTGCTGTTTGTTTTTTTAAATCTTACATTGAAGTTTGGTTAAGGTAATCAGAGACACTTCATCTAATGCACTAAATATATCATACCAATATTGCTCAGTGAATCAAATGCATTATTATGTGTTTTTAGTCACAGGATTATTTATTTTTTTACCCAATAAATATTAATTAATCCCCCCACCATGCATCTATACCAGTCGAAGAGATAGGAATACAAATAACAGGAGAAAAAGATGTTCTGCTTGAAAAGTATATAGTCTAGTATGCAATATATTAAGCATAA
Source organism: Equus przewalskii (assembly GCF_037783145.1). Taxonomy (NCBI): domain Eukaryota; kingdom Metazoa; phylum Chordata; class Mammalia; order Perissodactyla; family Equidae; genus Equus; species Equus przewalskii. Next base: position 35,933,507 of record NC_091850.1, read on the forward strand.
AAATGCTCATATAGAGTTATGTTCAATGGTTTATTGGAGCACAAAGCAGGAAGCTCTTAATTCTGCTTGAGCAGGTAGAAGAAAAAGTTAAAGAGAAAGTGATATTTGAGCCATGTCTTGAGGGTTGAGTACGTGTTCTTTCGGTAGATTGAGTTTGAAGATAGAATGGGCAGGCAGGGAAAGTTTAAAAGGAATGGAAACTTTCTAGGCAGAGGGATCAACATATGGAGGTAAAAATAAACTGACATATTCAGCTACCTGAAAACAAGAACACATGGCTCAGCTTCAGGCATGTGTGCAAGAGATGAGATTTTATACCATAAGGAGTCCCATAAGCCATCTGTAAAGAAAAGAGATAACAATAGCAGATCTGTGAGTCACCTCTTTCCTACTTGAGGTTAATTTAATTGAGACACCAATTTCTCTCTAGGACAATAACCAATTCAGTGCTATAACATTTAAGATAAGGAAAATAAAAAAAGTGAGCTCCACATTTATCTCAGCTTTTTCCATGGGTGTGTTTTCTAAAGGTGCACAGGAAAATGGAGTACAAGAAGAAAGTGGCTACATTGCTGCATGGATGAAACAGAGATTGGAAAGCAAGGCAGCCAGGGAAACAGTTTTGGGGACCCGTCATGAAAAAGGTAGAAACTACAAATGAGAATTCCCCAAAATCTATATAAAAATTCCCTTGGTATCCTTGGTGATAACTTTGGGATACCTAGGAGAGAACAGATGCTGGAAGATTGAGAGCCAAATAGAAATGTCAGTGGTTTGTAGAGCCAAAATATTTTGGTGTATGAACTCAGCCAGAATGGAGATAACTTAGTGAAGATTCTGAGTAATCAGTTGAGACCTCAAAATCCACTAGGAGAAAGATCAAACAGAAATAAATCTTCTCTATTGGGCCTAAACCCAAATCTCAACAGGATCAAAGTGATCCAAGAGAATTAGACTGCATAACAGAACAAATATCAATACCGTTCACAAGAAGACAGCAGAATCCAAATTTTCAATAAGTATTATCCACAATGTTCAGTATACAATAAAAATCACTAGACATGGTAGGAGAGAAAACAGTCAAGTGATAGTCAGTAAGTGAAACCATCAACAGAAGCAGGCTTGAAAATAAACCAGATATTGGGACAAGCACAAGAATCAAAAGAAGATTCATTTGTTAAATAGAGAAATAGGTGACAAAATAAAATAGATAAAAATAATGAGTTAAAAAGATGATATTAGTGAACAGAAAATGGGATTCGAAAACGTGAGGCACTTCAAGAGAACATATCCCATTAGAAACAGAGAGATAAAAAAAAAAGAATGGAAAAGAGAGAGACCATAAAAGAAATGTGGTTTGCGATAAAAAACTAACAAACATGTAATTGAGGTCCTTCCTAGAAGAAGAAGAGACTGGGAAAATTGAACAGAAGCAATTTTTTTAAAAGAAATAATGAACAATAATTTTCCAGATATAAAAAGAGACATCAAATCACATATGCAAGAAAATAAATGAATAAACCACGAGAAGAAATGCAGAGAAAACTACACCTAGGAAAATCATAACCAAGCTGCAGGGAATGAAATATAAAGAGAAAATCTTAAAATTATCTAGGGAAAAGAGAAATATTATCTTTCATGATGAATAGTAAGAAATAAAACAGACTTCTCAACAGAAACTTTATTTCAGCAGAAGGCAAAGAAATGTTGTCTTTCAAGTGATAAAAGAAAATAGAACAGTCAACAAGGAATTCTATATCCAGCAAAAATATCCTTCAAAAATCAAGATGAAATAAAAATAGTCTCAGAAAAATGAATGCTAGGAGAATTTGTTTTCAAGTAGATCTCTACTACAGAAAATGCTATATCTCAAATGGAAGAAGATAAATCGAAGAAGTAATAAACGGTATGGGAAGTGGTAGATATGATTAAATATAAAATATTATTCATTATTTAAAACAATGTTACAATCATGTGTCGCATAATGATGTTTCAGTCAGCAATGGACCACATACAGGATGGTGGTCCCACAAGATTAGTACCATACAGCCTAGGTGTGTAGTAAGCTTACCATCTAGATGTGTGTAAGTACACTCTGCAATGTTTGCACAATGACGAAATCACCTAATGATGTGTTTCTCGGAAGGGATCACTGTAGTTAAGTAATGCACGACTATAAATATGTCTTGTGCTTTATGTAGAATTAAAATATATAACAACAATTGTACGAAAAGTAGGCACAGGAAATGAATTTACTCCATTGTAATTTTTTTGCATTGTTGTATATGCTATAAAAAAATACTAATTTGTTGTCTCTGATAATGAAAACATGTATTGTTGTCGCTAATATGTTAAGGCTACATTTTCAATTTCTAAGATAACCGGTAGGAGATAGTAACAAAAGGTCTAAAAAAAATCTAGTAGAAGAGAGAAAATGAAATAAAAACTATTGAATATAAAGAATGGTAGGAAAGGAAGCATAAAGGAAAAAATGACAAACAGAAAACAAAGAACAATACGGCAGATTTGAACTCAACCATATTAGTATTTATATTATATGTGAACTATCTAAACATTCTAATTAAAACACAAATATCATCAGACAAGATTAAAAAAGGATAACTGTTTTAAACACATACACACATTAAATATGATTAATTATGTATGAAGCTGACACACCCAGTCATACCCTACGATAGGAATGTGTACTCTATGAAGCACAGATTTAACACTGATGTCATTACTACCACAATTTTTTTATTACTGTGCATTTCTCCTCCGTAAGTCAGGAGATGTGCTCTCATGTTGTGCATTGCAGAGGTTCGGTAAATACAATTTGTATTTCCTCTTTTGGCATTCTCTATAACAGTGCTGGCAGATTCTCTCTTCTCTACATGCCAAAGAGTGATTTTTCCCAGTCATCTTGTCCTTGCCACATTTTCCATAATTGAGTTAATATTCCATGAGCAGGCTTAGTCGATGTTAGCTCTCAGTGTTAGTCTGGAAACTCAAAATGAAAAAAACAATCAGACGTCTGAGACTTCAGCTGTGAGTGAACTGATGTAAAACCAAAAGTTCACCTTGGCCCAGCAGCCAAACTGGAAGAAGAGCCAGTGTCAAACATGATGCTTCAAGTAGGACCCTGGGACCAGAAGAGTTCTTGAAATAGGCCAGGGCCTTATCCCTGTAGGTGCGCTTTTATCTGTTTCAAAAGCAAAAATTCCAAATTCGATGCCAGTCACTTAAAACTTGGTTCTCTATAGCAGTGTCATTGCCTTATTTGGTCCTCACAGAAGCCCTACGATTATTTCCTCCTTTGTTGTGTGAAAGCTGATGCTGGGGGACTCTGAGTAACCTGCCTAGACTCACACTGCTGGCACGTGGAAAATTTGGAATTGTTCTCTAAATTGTCAAACCCATTCCCCTGAAGACTGGACTATAAAAAGAAAATCAGATAAGTGTGCTGAGAACATGTAATCTGATGTTCTCGTGTTGAGCACACTAGAAATAACAAAAGTGTCAAAGTAAAACAGATTTGGGTTCGATCACAGCTGTGCCACCTGCTAGCTGTGTGGTTTGCCTGCTACATTAGATGATTTGTGGGCCTGCATTTCCTTATTTGTAGGGTGAGAAAATTCATGCATGCCTTTTCATATTATCGTGGAGATCCAATGAGGTAAGCTTAGAAAATACTAGTGCAACAGCTATCACAGTTGCTTTCTCAAACTATGGTAGCTTTTTGTTAAAAAACAACACCAAGTATAATTAAAACAAACAAAACACAAGTACAGTCTAGTTATTCTGTTCGCATTTTTCATCTTAAGACCTGAAATTAATATATAAGTACAAAGATACTAATCTTTGTACACAATAGCTGAAACTATGAAACCAAGTGTTGATATTACATTGCCTTTACAGGTTTGTTTGTAATAATTGTTACTCTAGCTTTGCCTGTTAAATTATTCTGCTATATAGATAAGGTTAGCCATATTTTACAGATAATGAGGCGATTGCAGACAGCTCTTTCTTTTAGAAAAAAAATTGAGATCTTATATGTTAGTCAGTTGGCTAATTTAAAATTAGGAGGACCCCTTTCTGAGCCTTAATATACATCAGGTAGGTAATAATGTATGTGATGGTAATATCGCAATGTGTGAATGAGAAAAAATTTCAGCCTCCAAGGAACTTAGACTGTGATGGAGAGTGATGGACCTGTCAACAACAAATATAAGAGGCAGAAAGAAATGTATGCCCATTAGCAATAGCTGAAGAGGAGTGGCAAATTGTTACCCTTACATGAAGGACACCCTCAGAGAGGTGGCATTTACACTGTTTTGAAAGATTGAAAAAAAAATACAGAGAACAGACTTTCCAGGCAGAAGAAACAGTGTCGATGAAGTATGCAAAAAAACAAACAAAAAGCATTACATTCAAGGAAGCATGAAAAATTACCTTGAACATTGCATGTTGGGATTGGAAGAACCAGAACTTGAAGTCTTTTGAGACGTCTAGACGTCACATGCTTAGGACCTGTCCTGATCATAACCAGGGGCTGTATTTGTAAGCCCATTCTCAGATCAACTCCCCAGCCTGCGGTTGTTATCTCGCCCACCTGTTCACTGGAATCACCTGGGAAGCTATTGCAATTGCCGGGGTCTGGGTTCCACCCTAGAACAACTGAATCAAGATCTCAAGAAGAGGAGCCTAAGCCCAGATGATTCTCCTGTATGACCAGGGCCGAGAACCACTGACCTAGTTCCTCCAGCCAGGGTTAGATGCTAATAGATAGTTCATAAGAGTTGAAAGTCTTTCCTTTTAGTTTGTTTAAAAAGAAAACTCCTCAAGGTCACCTTCACTCTGCAGGGTATAAATTATCCCTTTGATGCCTTAAGAGAAGAAACTCAGACTTTCTACTCTGGTGTTTCAATGCTTCCAGCAAAGTACTGTGTCTGTGAAAGTGTTCTTTAAAGTTTGCTTATTTATGGAGATGATGTGAAAGTCACTGTTTAATTCAGAACTTCCCATTTTTTCTTGGCTGGCACTTAAGATACATATATATCTTTTCGTAATATATTAATTATAATTTTCTTACAATTTATAATGTATTTATTACAATTATAATACAATGTATTGATATACAACATACATTGTAAAATACAATATAAAAATTTGCAAAGATGAAATAAATATAAAATTAACAATATTTTAAAGTTTAAAAATTTCTAAAGGAAAAATAAAGGACTGATAATATAAATTAGATTTTTATCTTTAGAAGACTTGGGGAATAAAAACAAAAGGAATATCTTTAGCTTGAAGCTTTGCAAGGCATTTATATAAAGGCATGGATGGAGGTATTCTTATAATTCACCTGTTAGAAATTGCTATTAACTAAATCAAAAGATGACACACACATGGAGATAAGTATGAGCTTTCTTATTGGGAAACATTTTTCTTCTTTCACTTCTCCACAATTTCTGCTATTTGCGTGGACAAGCCTCTGTTTTAAAACTTTTCTTAGAGCTTTTATTACAAAGCTCTTTGATTTAAGGGTCAATGTTTTCAGAATTTAAATTGTTAATACCAGGTTTTTCAATATCAAAGTCTTTCAATTTCTATTTTTCTTTTCAAATTTGGTGGAGCGATTGCTATTATTTTTTGTTCTTCCATTCATTAATGAACTAAAGCCATACCTAGAACCTGTTTAACTCTGAAAATTGAACACAGATATATAATTTCATCTCCCAAAGGAGAAAACAGCAGGAAAGGCGAAGACAGTAAGTACATTTCAGAAGCTTGAAAGCAAATGAGTGAAGTATATTACCACGAAAAAGAATCCTAAATTTGCAATTGAAAAAGCTGATAAAAAGTTAAAAACAGAAACTGTCCATGAATATTAAATAAAACAAGATGTTTATCAGACTTTGAAATAACACATTTATCAATTGACTTGTAGAGATGTCCACAATATATCGTTAAGTAGAAAAACAAGATGCAGAGAAGTTAATGAAATATGCTGTTTATTTTTAATTAAAACACTAAGGGTACATATAAACAACATAGGTGATAGGCAGATTTTTTAAATATGATTATATAAGGTACAGAAAATTATACAAGAGGCTGTTAATATCAGAACCTATATTGGAAGAAATAATAAAAGAAAAAACAGATAGAGATGAGGGAAAAAATAGGAAAAAAAGCAGTCTTAAAACAAAAATTTTCAAGTAGCCATGATAAAAATAACACACCAGATATGATCTCATTTACTTAAAATTAATTATGTGAGTGATTTAAGTTACATGCTAAATTTAGCAATATAAACTTTATTTGTGTGCCATCAAGCAATTTTATTCTCTGATTGATTTTTAGGATAAGCATACAGTGTTTATTTACAAGCTTGTCACAAAACTATTTTAATCAAGAAAGAAAATAAATCATTAAGTGATTTGTTAAATTTTCATTTTGTTTAAAACTTATATAAAGCATATAATAAATCGTTTACTGGCTAGCTACTCTGTGCTCTTCCATGTGCTAACAGGAGACGAAGATGAATTCTAGAGGTTTTTAAACTATAACTTTCTTTAATGTAGATGTCAGTGGAATTTTTGTTATACCATATTCTTTTTACAATATTTTTCTAACATAATCTGTACAAGCATTTGTAAGTATTTCCAAAGATTTACCCATAAGCCAGAAAAAAAAGCTTTAAGATATGTTTAATACTTATAAATTATTTATAGATTGGCATGTTCTTCCAGCTTAATTCCTTACCAGAACTTATTCTAAATCTAGATACACATTTACAACATTCTACATTACATTTAAAAAAATCTCTTTAACAAAGATAAATATTTTAGATATAATTCTATACTGTGTAGAAACTTTGAGGATGAGAAATCTCTCCAGGGAATACACAATATTTTGGTTATTTTTGTCCGTCACTCCCTGAGCTGGGTTGTACTCTCTTACCAATAGCCATCTGAAGGATGCTCTAGAGAGTATAGTGCTTAAAAGAATGGGCATTAAAGAAAACTGTTTTCTACTCCTGGTTCTATCCACTGCCTAGCTTCGCAAATTTCGACAAATCGCTGATCGTCACTTTCCTTGTGCTATATCAAGAAAAGACAAAATCCACCTTGTGGAGTTGTTTTAAGACATTCATAAAATGCTTGTAGTTATTAATGCAAGTATACAATAAAGTATAGCCATTTATTATTATACTAGTGATTCTGCATGGTTTATGAATATCCAAGGACAGATTTCAAGGATTCTGTGAACTTTCTAAACTTTCATCTTCTATATAAAGCCTGGAATATGTCAAAGCTCTCTGAACTATGAAGAAAAAACAAAGATGGGGCCAGCCCCATGGCTGAGTGGTTAAGTTCGTGCTCTCCGCTGCGGCGGCCCAGGGTTCGGATCCTGGGCAAGGACATGGCACCACTCCTCAGGCCACGTTGAGGCAGCGTCCTATATGCCACAACTAGAAGGACCTGCAACTAAGATATACAACTATGTACCAGGGGGGATTTGGGGAGATAAAGCAGAAAAAAAAAAAAAAAAAAAGATTGGCCACAGTTGTTAGCTCAGGTGCCAATCTTTAAAAAGAAAAAATCAAAGAGCAACTAAGAACAGTAACTTTGACTCCAAAACTCTACTTCTGCTGTATTGTTTGGTGTACAGATTACTCCATGATCTGAGTATGTCTTTGGTCCATACTTCATTGTCACAGACATGATATAAAGCCCTCTTTTCTTTATCTTTTTTTCACTGTTCTCTGAGAAAGTATTTCTCTCTAGAGGCATTGTGTGTGCAGTCATGGGGCAAGAGAAGAACAAGAGAGTACGCTAGGGAGTGGTTTTGATAATGGGCTTTGGGATCAAACACGAGTGAGCCAAGTAAGAATCTCAGAGGGGTGACAAACATTGAAAATGATGTGAGGTCAATGGATGAGAGGTCCTGAAGGGGAGGTAGAATTGTTGGCATCAGATCCAGAGAAACTGACTTGAAAGTGGGAGTCAGAATAACAAAATTGGGATTCTTGAGAAAAAGATATTCATACGATCTTTGATAATTACAAGACTAGGGATTAAGCCACAGGTTAGGAACAGACACCAGTAATGACACACACATAGGTGCAAGGCAAGATTTATCCAAGAAAAACAATCCTACAGGAAAAAAGATATCAGTATAATGTTGCTGTGGTCTGAATGTTTGTCTCTCTATAATTCATATGTTGGAATCCTAATGCCCAAGATGTTGCTGTTAGGAGGTGGGGCCTTTGGGTAGTGATTAAGTCATCAAGCTGAGGCCCTCATGAATAGGATTAGCACCCTTATAAGCAGAACTTAGAGTGGTCCTTCACCCCTCTCACCATGTGAGGACACAGCAAAAGAGGTAAAGCAGGCTCTCACCAGACGGCGAATCTGCCGACACCTTAATCTTGGCCTTCCAGTCTCCAGAATTGTGAGAAATAAATTTCTGTTGTTAATAAACCATCTAGTGTATGGTATTTTGTTATAGCAACCCAAAAGAACTGAGACAAATCTTTTCAGTGCCTCGATGTTCTCCATCTCACAAAGAGGGTTGTTTGGTTTGGAAGCTCCAGGTAATTCTCCAGAATTGAATCCCCACTCTAAGAGTGGGCAGCAGGCATCAGATATTTAGATCTTTCGATCTTTCTAGTTAAGGCCATATAGATGAAAGAACATTTTCCCCTCATAAAAGGCAATCATAAAAGGCAAGCAGAAATCTAGTAGCTTTTCATGCTGATCTAGTTTCATTCTACTGAGTCAATTCATTGGTAGTCCATCTTGAAGCATAGAATGGAAAAGAGCTATCAGAGATGTCCAGAAGAAAGAAAAGGGTTTTCTCTTCTCAATAGGGCATGACTATGGAGTTATAGCTGGAGAGGAGAGAGGAAATGATCATTGGAAATGAGAAAATCAAGCAAGGAGGAGTCAATGTGTTGTGTGGATCATGCAAGTGGTTGCTGAATTTATCAAGAATGATGACAGTAGTGGTTAAAAATCAATACAAGAAGAAGTAGTAGGAGAAGAAGATGACAATGAAGATTAAGATGAAGTCAAAGATGATGAAGAAGAAGAAACCAACCTAAGTACTCAGCTTCAACGAATGAGGAGAGATCGTCTGGTCTTTAAATGGTTTCAACAAGTTAGGGAAGATAAAATCTATGGCAAACATGGATAAAGGAGTGAGTAAAAATGGCTTAGCAATGACAAGAAAGAAGATCATTTTTTTCACCTCTAGGTCCTGGGGTACTCCATTCTATGGGAGGACTATCATTTCTCATGTAAGAAACATGAAGTAGAAAAGAACCTTCAGACAGCAGCCAGCTTTGAGTTAGAGCAGGGAATTAATGGGAAAGGTCAAAGAAAAGGCTGAAGACACCAAGGATGTTGTGATGTTAAACAGATTCACTAGCAGGCATAATTGGTCTGAGGGGAGTCTGATGAGATTCAGGTATACCTCAAGCCATGTCATGATAAGAATCAAGTGATAATAGACAATTGGAGAAGTTTCAACTCTGGAGAGGGCCTGATGTAAGCAGGATGTAAGCAATGATGGGGTTTGTGTTGATGGTTTGCTCCATTGCTGAGTATGATTTAACCTTCAGGTTGTAGGAGCAAACTCTTGAGGTCTGGTAAGGGATGTTCATAATAGTGGCATGCAAAAGCTGTCGCTCAAAGCTTTTCAGTTTGAGCTGGGAAGGAGCGAGCAGTTCTTACCAGGATGGTGGTCTCAAATTCCAGCATGGTTCTATGAGTGGTGTCACAGCACAGGCAGCTTCTCTCTCAGTTGTCCAAGTGCAATACCCGTGTCTTTATGGCTCTCTCTGAACACTGCAGGACCAACTGCATGCTTACAAACTCACTTGAGTATAAAGTTTATTTTATTCATTAATTCATCACTTTTTATTTTCCTTTTCCATGAAAGATAAACTAGCATTGTGACTGTTTTACTTTTTCAATATTTCTTTCTCAACAATTTGTAAAATGGTTATTGTATAACAGAATAGTATTTATAATAATAAAATGCAAACAAAATTGAAGTTTCTCTGTGGTAGGGTAAATAGGTTCTCGTGTCAATTCCAATGTTGGGAGCAGGTTCCCCGCAACAAACACTTCTCGGGACACCAGCTGGGTGTCTTATAATTTAAGTTAAAGCTGACACTATCTATCTGGAAATAGCATCAGATTCCATAGGTTAAGGGCTTTGTCCCTCAAAACTACCCATCCCCACTTCAGATGCCAGTTGTAAGTGCAAGTCATTACCTATACTTCTAACCTACTGTTATAAATCAGAGGTTCCCACGACCCCTGCCTTGGGTTTGATTAATTTGCTAGAGGGGCTCACAGAACTCAAAGAAACATTTTACTTACTAGATCACTCTTTTTTTAATAAAAGGATATAACTCAGGAAGGGCCCAATGGAAGACATGCATAAGGCAAGGTATGGGGAACGGGCACAGAGCTTCCATGCTCTTTCGGAGGGCACAAAGCTCTGCAAATCTCCACATATTCACCAACCTGGAAGCTCTCCGAACCCTGTCCTTCTGGATCTTCCTGGAGGCTTCAGTATGTACTCATGGTTGATTAAATCACTGGCCATCAGCAATTGATTCAAACTCCAGTCCTTCTCCCCTCCCCAGCAATCAGGAGGGTGGGACTAAAAGTTTCACCCTTCTAATCACATGGTGGTTTCTCCTGGCAACCAGCCACCACTTTTAGGTGTGTCCCAAAAGTCACTTCATTAACATAACAAAAAACACCTTTATGCTCCCAACACTTAGGAAATTCCAAGGGTTTTAGGAGCTCCCTGTAGAAACAAACAGGGATGAAGACTAAATATATGTTTCTTATTATAATCACAATATCATTCAGTTATTCTGAACAGTATTAAATAAAAGGAGTCCTAAAGTATGGAGGTGCACTATATTCAAAGAAGAAAAGAAAAAAATTCCATATGCTTTTTGCCATAAGGTACTACCCTTAAAGGACTAAATGAATAAGAAAAGTTAATTCAAGCTAAAATAATCTTGAAAAGAATAATTCAAATAATATATTACATTTACTGTTAATGAATTTTGATATCTAAATACATTGGAAGAGGACATATAATCCTACCATTGTAAGTAATGATGAAAAATATTTCTGTGCAAAACTGTTTGCTAAATATTCATGAACATTATTCTAAGTATTAAAAATTCTTTTCTATGACATAGAATGCTACTTATATTTGAAAACTTACAAGTAGCCATATACATGATACAAAAAGAATTGTCAATAAATGCGAGGTTGAGGTCTTTTGTTTTCAAATGCTCCATAATCACAGAAGACTCCTGAGATGGTAACCATTTTTCACTTCACAACTCTGTTCCCCTCTTCCTTGAAGTAGTAAAAATAACTAAAACCAGGTAATAGAATGCTTTTTTGGATTGCAGATTTCACACAAAATGGTCTTTCCCCGCAGCTGGGTTTCCGTGGGAAATGAAATGTATGCAACTTTAGGGATTTAAAGCTTTCATTTGTGAATATTTACCTTCAACTCTGATAAAATGTTTTGTTTGGTTCCTTTTTCCCACTTGACGTACTTTACTTTCTCTGAGCATTAACAAAGAGAGTTCTATAATATGTACTTTCGTTTAAAGGAAAAAGTAGACCTGGAAGAAATGAGTGTAAGGGAGTGTGTGAATTTTATATTAAGTGTCTTCACCTCAAGAAAACACTCTTAGCCTCCATGAAGAATTCACTAAGCTGTTCTTCACCACTTGGGTCTATCTAGCCCTTACAATATGCATAAAGCTTTGTCTCTTATTTCTTTTCCTTCATTTGTAGATGAACAAAACAAATTCCCCATTTTTGTCCACTTCTAATCCACAATTATTTAAAAACCATGTGCTACAAGTTCAATTATCACACATTAGTAGTGTCACATTTTATTTTTGGTCATGTAAAACTGTATTTTCTAAGTATGTGTTTTCCCTTTTAAGAAATGAATTCCCATAATGCGCATCCCTGAGATAGGCAGCTCTATTATCCACACTTCATGGATAAGCTTCACCAACGGGGGGGAAAAGGTGGCAATTTATTTTTATTTTCTATTGTCAGTTTTCCTTCGAAGCATCAAATAAGATATTGATATTTTTTGGCACTTAAGCTATTTACTCACTGTGACTTAACGAGCCGTTATAACGTGAGCCATATTCCCACCATGCATTTCATACAACTATTACTAGAACTTCTTTTCAGAAGGATTTATCTACTAATCAATATCCTCCTTATTGTGCCATTTCCAGAAGTACTAAAGAGACTTCTCTTCTGAAACAGGGTTTGACTCCGTTATGGGTTACTCTCTCTAATGTACAACATACAACAGCCAATCTAACAGGTGGACCGTCTAGTTCTTGTGATGTGGCTGTGATCACAATTATTTTTGGGCATTTCTGGGGAAGGCAAAAATCCTTCAATTGCATCATCAAGTAAAAACCAAAGTGCTGTAGAAATTTGAAATTTTACTTGAAGTCATTCTCCTTACTGAAAAAGAACATGTTAGGACATCAATTATTAGATGTTTTTAAATTACTGTTTTGGGAAAATTATTTTAGTTTATAAACTCATAGAGACAGATAACTATTCATCATCATCCATGATAAATATGAACTGGCTTCTTCCTCTTCCTCTCTTAATCTTGGAATTTTGGTATCGAATTGAAACAGGTATTTGTGAATTCTGCAGGGACTGTACACGAAATTCCTTTAGAGCAACAGCACTCTCCATGTGATATATATTTTCCACAGATGATTTACAGGTTACAGACATGCTGTGACCTTTCTCTCCCAATTGCAAACTGATTAAGCAGAGCTGATTAACGGAGACTGAAAACACTGAGCTATTTTCTCTTATGGGGGTCTTTGACAAAGCTCTCCTCTCCAAGCCCTCCCACTTCATTCTCTTGCAAATCACTGTGCCTAAAGAGGACTACTCCCCCGGCCCTAAACCTGTGCCCTGCAGCGCCATCAGCGGCAATATCTTCCTTTGAGAGGGACGTCTCTTATTAATCAGAAACGCTGAATGGAAACCAATCAGATAGAGAGTTTCTTTGGCTTCAGCTTCCTGCCTGTCTGAGTTCAAAGTGATGCTCGAAGAGGGAGGCACACTGAAACGCATGAAGATTCAGCTGTGAAGATACTATAAAAAGAGAAGCGAAGGAAGGAGACAGAAGCAACACCGGAATTGTCAGTGCTGAGCAGGGCTAAACTCAGTTCATTGCTAAACAAGGTAAATGTTATTTACTTTGCTTGACAACATAAGCTATTCATTTTTTTGCTTTCTTAGAATGAAGTAGTACAAATATTGCTTTTCTCCTAGTTGCTATATTTTGCTCTCTCGCTCGCTCTCACTTACTCTCTCTCTCTCAACATTTGGAAGCAGGTAAGAATACATTTTGTAGTATTTGAATAAGATATTAAAATGCTCAGTGAAAAGAATTGCCATGTTTGCTTCTTATTTTACTTTTGTGAAACTGATACCTGCCAGAGCTCTTTTTATAGTGTTCAAATTTGCATATGAGGCATTATTATAAAAATAAGACTAAACTTCACATTGTGTTAGTTGATTGTGGTGGCATTGAATTACTAACATATTAATGTGTTTATGTTTATTATTATTATATTAATTTGAAATGGACTCCTGGTTTTCTCATAACTTTTGTTTACATAATTGGAGTAGAACTGTCAAAAATAAAGGCATCTTTTTCATAATTTAATAAGAAGTGATTCTTTTCTTTTTAATATTAAAATGAAATAATTTAAATAGTGAAAATAACACATATACAGATGGACATAGGACATCAGGATTAAGGTGATCACTTTACCAGGTAAAAGAGATTTCTTCACATATTTGTGGTTCTCAGTCAGGCCAGCATTCTGAATGTGTACATCTGTTGGCTATAATTGCTCTCCATTATCCCGGGCAAATGTATTTTAATGTAATAAAGACTGGATGAAAGCCACAGGAGGGAGAGATTTCAAAGGCAAAAGTGGCATTATTTGAAGTGGTATGAAAAATGCAATGATTTGATGGATCATTATTTTTTTTCTTTGCATATTCAATATAACCATTCACATCAATTAAATTTCAAGCACACATCTCAAAAAAAGGCAAGATGAATTTTAACTAAAGGTTATCAATAGTCTATAGTATTTACATTTAGATACTATTAACAGTATATGCTCTCAGAGTCTATTTTAAGTAACAAAGGTGCAGTAAAAGAAAAGTGATCACCTATAGTAGATAAGTGCACATTTATCTGTATGGTCAACTTTGGATGAGAATGTAATGGACTATAGATTGGAGGTCTTTTCTGGAGATTTGTTGTCATTTAATATTTTATGTTGTAGATCTATGAGATCACTAATAAAGAGTTTTTTCACAAGGTTTTTGAAATCTTTGTAGCACGAAAAAATGAGTGATTTTGTGACAGCAAAAAGCGGGAACTTTTGCACCAGAGAGGAAATCTTCTTTTGGCTCTCTGTACTTTATCTATGAAATTAGAAGAGTTATCCATCTTCAGTCATAGCTGACTAAGGATGAATTTAATCGTTCAATGTTCTTAACTTGGAAAAAAATTATAATTTAAAAATCTGCTGTATTCAATAGAGAATAAAGCTTATTTTCAGATTCTGATACTGATTCCTCACCTAGGCAATGCTATGTCAAGTGTACAATAAATACATTTGTGTAGCTGCTATACTGGTTAATCCAGGTTTGAACGGTAGATCTTTTGAAAGATAAAGAAAATGAAAGAACATGCTATCCTAGCATACAGCAGCAAAGAACTTGGACATAGTATGTACAGCATGCATTTGTGGTCTTGCCATCAAATATATTATGGATTCAACTGAAGTTTTCTCAAAGGAACTGTGCAAAATAATTATATGCACTTACATACATGCTGAGATGTTGAAATACTGCCATCTCTGCATTTGTTTTGGAAAATTGGAAAATGTAAAATAAAGTCCATGGTATGAGCAAGTCTAATTCTGGAATAATGAATAGAAAAATGCTTTACAGGAAGCAGTCAGTAGTATCAATTTAAAAGTAATTCCCTAACTTTCAGTCAGATAGATTAGGTAGGACTAATAAAGCAAGTCATATAAGGTAACATTATTTTCTAGGATGGAAAATATGATTTTTCCCTGTATTATGCTGTTTGATAGCT
The DNA here is from genome assembly GCF_037783145.1 of Equus przewalskii. Classification (NCBI taxonomy): domain Eukaryota; kingdom Metazoa; phylum Chordata; class Mammalia; order Perissodactyla; family Equidae; genus Equus; species Equus przewalskii. The sequence continues at coordinate 35,948,744 of NC_091850.1, forward strand.
TTTAAAACAATTTTGAAATGGTTTTCATAATTATGTTACCATTATTGTATTCATTGCATAACTGAAATAAAAATGTCTTATACCACTGCCTAAATATAACAAGATCACAATATCAAAGTTGGCTTTGAAATTACATTTTTAAATGTTGTGTTGTTCGACTTGATAAACTGCATGTTGGATCACAAGCTCTTCTGAATGTCACCTTGCGTGAAGAGATTTCATGTGGTATTTTCCTGTGATCCCTGATGCACATAGAGTTTAGCCAGTGCTGCGTCCCTTCTATGGTACATTCACCAAAAGGGATTAAAAAAGTTAATTGGAGATATTGTTTCTACTGGCTTCCCTCTCTTTAGACATCAGTGGTGATTTGAGGTAGATACGCATACCCCTACAACATGTGAACAATGTATGGGTTCAGTTAATCAGAATGCTTTGGACAGTGCTTAAAATTATATAATGTAAAATATGTGAGTAATATGGCAATATATTGTATGCAAGAAAGTATAAATTAGATGAAAGTTAATATAAGAATTCATGTGAGTGTGTCATGAATAAACATTAGCTATAACTTGTTCTCTGAGAAAATGAATAGCCTAGATGGATAGGTACTTAGCATTAATACCGATGATTCAATGTAATGGATCATTACTTTGCTATTTTCTTTAAGACTAATTTTCTTTCTTCAAATGACGATTTAAATACAAAGTATAAATAAATTTAACATTTGAAAAAAACAGAAGGTGATACTTTACAAAGTGTCCAATGTGATATTTTAAATATTTATACTGCTGACTTCAAGGATCTATATTATACTATTAAATATATTTCCTTTTATATATGTTTTCCTACTATATATGGTATCCTATTATATATAATATCAAATCCATAGCAATATTAATTGTAAAGTCTGTTTGGTTTATGGTTAGGTATTTTATCATAAAATCTCTAGATAGGTTGTGGCGTAATTTACTTCTTAAATTACCTACTCAATTAAAATTGTTTTCTTAAGCAGAAAGCATGCTAAATAGAAAAAAAAGGACATTGGTTTTAATTCACCTTGTTTGTTTTTACTTGACGCTAATTTATAAATATGATCATTTTTGTTGTAGAGCATAAGAGATGTTTCCTAAGATAAAGCAATTTCTATATTGAAAATTTCTTTCTTTGTGTCTCGCATATTTGTTTTCAAAAATGAGTTGTGCCTTAAAATGTATCCCCAAAACGTCTCTTAATATCCATGACATTATCTTATTTAGATGTTCACAAGAAATTCTAGAACTTTAGAAAAGAGATTTTAACCACCTCCAACTCTGATGTTGTTAGAGAAAACTGAGGTTTAGAAAAATCTGGTTACATATCCAAGGCTCTCAAGTTGTATATGAAAAATTGGCAACATTATGTGAAAATGTATCAAGTTGAGTTATGAAAAGCATATTAGGAATATACCACAGAGTGATTAGTCAAAAACAATGACTCCAGGATTGTTTTAAACATCCTGAAAAAGTTTCTTCTCTTATGAATCGCTTCAAATTCCTCTGCCTGGAACCACGATTCTCCTCATCATTAAAATATAGCAAGGAATGCACTGTGAGGAGAGTGTCTTTATAGCACTTTTATACATTTCCATAACAGTCCTAATATGTTAATGCACTTATCCCTAAATTTAGTGCTAGTAAGAGATGTTCTTATAGCCACATTAAGAATGCAAAGTGCCTGAATAAAAGCAGAATCTCTGGAGCCTAACCAAGGTATTTTATATTAGCACTCCCAAGAAATACCTCCCAAAACGTAAAAGTCATGATAATGAATCTGACTGCCTGTGAAGGCAAAATGGAAACTTCATGAGGTGTTGTTGTTGTTATTGCTGTGGTGTGTGTGCCTGTGATAAATATTTATTTTTAAGAGGAAAAGTGGGGAAAAGGAGAAGACCTGAATATTTTCTTAAAGTGACATTCGAGGTTTTTCTTTTTTTTCTCTTCCATTACTTTGCCAAATTATTAATCAATTGCAGGAGGAATGAGTGCTCTTGGATTCTCTATTTCTCTTCATGAGCAAGATAATTCTTGGACTTTCTAATTAATCAGTGAAACGCCAGAGCATGTGATTGTTTCATAGGTATAAATTAAAAAGCCTGCCCCTCAGAGCACTTTTTGAGAATGGCTCCACATTTGTGAAGACCATGGATGACTTCATTACATTTTTTCCTTCAAACGCTTATTCAACTTATAATGGAAGTAGCAGTGACTAACAGTTATTATTTGATTTTTGAGTTTAAAGATGAATATGTTCCTAAATGTATTGTAAGAAATAGATATACCTGACAGAATTTATTTTGAAATATGCTAAGCTCACTACACTTTATGTGTTACTAATAGAGTACCCAATGCAAATGGACTTTTTCCTCATAGTTACTGAAACAGGATCTTAGCAAAGTCATAAAAAACAAGAACAATATTTACAGGAAATCAGTGTAACGGGGAGACAGCGACACATAGTCAGAGACAACATGTGTAATCTAAGCAAATAAACACCAAAGATTCACTTCCTGGGACAAAAGGCATCATGTAAAATATATTGCTTTTATAAAACTGGGACATCAATCTTAAAAGTTTTCAAAGGGAGTTTTCCCCCAGACAATCAAGTAACTTCATCATCTATTTTTTTCTACACAGCAGGTTACTGGAATAATCCAATGTAATTGCCAGAAATATTTTTTTCAAAATATTCACGTCTGATGTGTTATAAATACTTTAAAATGCAAAGACCGTTTCAGAAATTCAAGAAATTCAAATCTCTTTTCAATATAACGATGATTAAGACGTAGATGAAACATCCAAGAAAACTTACAGGTCAAATTACAATGTAACATCTATCTATCTGTATCATCATATCTTTATGTATACATCTGCTTCTCTATCTGTGTTTCCATTCATATTTCTGTGCACAGTATCTGTATCTATACATAAATCTGTGTGTGTGTATACCCAAAATAAAAAGAAATAACACAGTTAGTTATTTCAATGTATAAATTAATTTTAACCTTTAAATTACTACACTGGTGTAACATTGCACATCAAAAAGCAATTTTGTCAAGCAACTGTGGATAAATCATGAGCAAATGATAGAATAGCAATTAGAACTTTTTTTTAAATTTTAGAAAAAGTGAAACAATTACAGTCCATGTGTTATGGCTAGCTAATTTGATTAATTTGTGAATAGGGAAAATTAAACTTTTATTTTTTAAAACTAACTGGAAATAATTGTTCTCCATTGAATGTCCACAACTCTTGAAGACCTTGTAAAAATATAGTCATTTTACACACTCTTATGGTGGGTAGGAAAGTATTATATAAAGTAGGAATCATATTGTTTTCTCAAACAATATTAGTTAAAAATTAGATTATTATCAGAAAATAAAATCCTCATTATTTTTCATTTGTTACATATAATACAAAGAAAGCACATTACATGGTGAAATTTTAAATTATTATTTGGCCATTTTCTCTAGCTGAAAGTCAGATTAATAGGCATTTTATATTTGTTGTGTTATTGGGTAAATTAACTATTTGCTTAATTGCAATGTGCTTTATATTCAAAACATGATACTAAGATTAAATAACATTGCTTTATATCTAGTAAGATATACACAATAATTAATAAAACAGTCAAGGATAAATGTCTGTCTTACTGCCATTCCTTCCAGATTAACGTTGTAACTTCGTACATTATAAATCAACTGTGCATGTATGAGCAGGGATTGGAATTGGCTTAACTATTAGAAGAGAGATAATATTTTTCATTCTCCCCCAAATCCTGCCAGTTTATCTAGCTGATGTGACATTTTATATATAGTTTCAATTCAGTTATCTTTTTTAATACAAGAGCATTAAATAAGATTCAGATTTGTATTTCTGACAATACTCTTCCAAGGACTAAATAATTAATGCACTATTATAATAATATGTATGCTTATATATACAAATTATATTTCTGTCTTTTATGTTTAGCTTAGAATTGAGATCCCTGACACAATCATTAACAAGGAAGAAAGTTATAACTGCAGTAAATATATTTTTCTTTATAATTTAAATTGGTCAGTTTAAAATAAAGAGTTCTATTAAAATACAAATAGTTAATACCAATAATAAACTTATCTTTTTTAATATTGCAGCCTTATTTTAATCCATTAAAATGAAGCGTTTTTATCAGTACTGTCTAGATCTATTTATTTATCCCTGTATATCTAGATAGATAGATACATAAAAATGTACAATGTGTCTTAAGCTCACAACTTTCTACTTGAGACCTGTGCTAAATTTCATTTTCAATAGCTAAATATGGAAGATTATCTTATTTAAATAGGAAAGAAAGTTCCTACTTTGGAAATTTTGTGATTTTAGAAAATTAAGAGGAAAATTGTTCTGATAGAATTTTTAAAAATAAGTACATCTCAAGAAGCAACTTGAGTTTATAATTACTTATACCCAAAGATGAATATTGAAAGTGAGGGAGACCAAACTATAGAATAAAAGGAGAGAAGAAAGTGGTGGCATCCATAATAGACTCAGTAACAGTGTCACACAACAATTTGACTTCAGTAATGATGTTATAATGGGCGTCTGATGTCTCCCCAGACCTATGCTTCTTGTAGATTTGCTGCTTGACAAATGAAGCATTGCTGTTGGGATCATCACAATCTTTTATTTAAACATGGACGTGGAGATTCTTTTCTATTACACTCAAGACTAAACTGTGTTTATTGAAGGCTTACATTGAAATTGAGCTTTAAACATACTCAGAGAGGAAAAAATGTTACTCTAGAATAAAAATGTCACCTGTATATGTCTTGCATTATATTTCAATGACCATATTTATAAATTGCACTCTTCTAAAATTACGAGAAAATGTAGGTAAACAACCCATATGGAAAGAGTGTGAAGAAATTCTACCGCAGAATGAAAATTTTATGCAGATTATGGGTTTGGACAAATATTTCTCTAACTATTTATAAATAAGATGTTATTCTAGAGGAGAGTAAATCCTATGAGTTCTCATCACAAGCAGAATTTTTTTTCCTTTTTTTTCTTTCTTATTTTTGTTGCAACTATATGAGAAGACACATTTTAGTTGAACTTAGTGTGGTAATTATTTCACAATATATGTAAATCAAACCATCATACCATTGTGCCTTAAACTTATGCAGTGATGTATGTCAATTATTTCTCAATAAGACTGGAAAATAATAATTAATTAATAGGACTATAAAAAATCATTGAAGAGAACATGTAAGAGGTGTGAATATTATTTTGTTAATTATGTCTCAATTAAAAAAATAAGATTTGAAAGCAGATTTTAGAAGATAACTATTTGATCATTATAAAATTCTATACATATTCATACAATACAGTGGCTTTCTACAAATAGAAGTGTTTTATAAAATATCACTGATATATATTTTTCATTAAAACTGCAGTTTAGATCATTTTTCTAAGTGTAATTATTTGATGTTTTTACAATTTTTCATTCCTAGTATTTTGGCTTACGTCAACTAGAACTCATATGAAAAGTAATCTTTAATTATCTCCACCATGAGAAAAAATTAAAAGCATTCAATCAACTTGATAATAGTAGATTTTCAACTAGTTTAATATGTAGGAAAGTAATCATATGTTAAGATTACAGAAGGGATTTTTAGCATTAAGTATGTGAATAAAAAGTTAGCAATAACATATATGCTGATATGTATCAAATGATATACTAATAAATATATAACTATATATGTATATATGATGCATTTATAAGTTACTATTTCTAGTATGCTAATTGACATGTTTTGTGCTGAAAGTGTTACATGTATTTTCTCCTTTAAATGTAGCTATGATCTATGAGGAAGATATTATCACATCCATGTTCTTTTATCCTGTCTCTTCTGCTTTAATTCCAAATCGTTTAGTGGTTAAAATAGACTTCACTTAAGTTGTACATTGTCCACTGCCTTCTGCCAAATTGAGCACAAATCTATGGTGATTCATAGAAAGCAGGTTTATTTTCTCCATCCAATGAATTGTGATGATTTCTTTCTCTTGCTGCTGTTGACGATTTGTGCTTTGCTGCTACTTCTGTTTCTATATTTACTGCTTTGCTTTTCTCCCCTTCTGGTTCTTCCCTAACCCACTCCTGCTTCACTTCAAAGACAGAATATATTCAACTACAAGTGCCTATCCTTCTCAAGGTGGCTTGCATTTTAGGGTGATGATTCAGTGAACTGTAACAAAAATGGAGCTTTTCCAACTTGAGAAACTCCTTAGACGTGATACTAATAAAAACTGACCAATATATTCGTGGAAGATTTTGGAAACAGTTCTCCTCTGCTCCACCTTTCCCTGCTTTCACTTTCTAATGGACTGGAAGTTGGCGTTATAGTGAGCTGCGTGTTACTAAGATCAAGTTCAGTAAGGAGAGAGAAGTAGAACCAGGAGATCCACTGCTGACAAGAGGGTTTGACTGTAATCCAGGAATGCAGCCTGCATGTAGGGCTTCATGCTGCATGGAGATTTTGGAGAATCATTAAGAGAAATTGGGGCTTGAAAAACTAAGGCTATCCTTATATAGTTAGTACTCACAAAATGTGTGTGTGAGGAGACAAATTGGCCAAATATTTTGATATTAACTGTTTAATACTGATATTAACTGATTTTCAAAATTGATGCACACAAACTTTTGACATAAGCTCATCGTGTGTCCCATTTCCATATAGTAGAAAAGACAGTCCATCTTACAGTTCATAGGTGTAGATAGACAGAAGCAATGCTTCTCATCACATCAGTACTATACTGTAATATCCTAAATATGTGCAGGCTCCTTAAGATGTCTATTCAGAATCCTATAGGTAGCCTTTGTATTCTTTTCTCTTAAACTCATAATCAAAAAAAGATCTTCAGGGGGGCCGGCTCCGTGGTCGAATGGTTAAGTTCTCGTGCTCCGCTGGGCCGGCCCAGGGTTCAGATCCTGGGCGCGGACATGGCATCACTTGTCAGGCCACGTTGAGGTGGCATCCCACATCCCACAACTAGAAGGACCTGCAACTAAGATATACAACTGTATACGGAGGGCCGGGGGGGGGGGGGGGGCGGTTGAGGAGATAAAGTAGAAAAAAAAAAAAAGATTGGCAACAGTTGTTAGCCCAGATGCCAATCTTAAAAAAAAAAAAAAAGAATCCACTTAAAAATTAAAAAAAAAAAAGATCTTCAGATTATTTGTGATAATTAATTAATTCGTCCATTAGCTGATTCATTTGCTCACCTTCGAATTTACTCGTCGTTGAACACCTCTGCATCCTAGGCTCTGTGCTGTGGGGAATGGTGTGGTGTGCTGGGGAGACCTTCACGTGGAAACCGCTGTTGTTTGCAAACAATTTCAGTTGTTAGTAATTCTCTTCTTACCAAGTATGACAAAATTTATCTGCTTGTAACTTCTCTTGTTGTCTTAGTTTTGTCCGTATAGCTTGGAACTATTCTTTGTTTTACCCCTATTCAATAGTATCAAACTCATTTAAAGAAAACTTTGTTCAGCCTATACTTTCTCTTCAGTATAAATATCCCTTGTTACTTCAATTTTAAGGCAATATTTTATAGACTGCCCTAGCATTCTAGATACCCTGACTGAAATGAACTCTTGTTTGATATTGTCCTTATGATTGAAATCAATAATCTTAATATGAAACGAGCACAAAATAAGTAGGACCATAACTCCCTCTTAAAAGCTGCTTTTCAAATTAATCCAAGACGTGTTTTTATTCCTCCTCACTGCTTCCAAAAGACATACATAGAAAAAATCTTTATGATTTGTAATTGTCTCTTATAAGATTTTGCCAAATTCGGAGAAAGATCATCCTTGTCACATCTTACATTGGTCTTTCACTACCTAGTTCTTGGGCCGCTCTTCTTGTAAGAACCTTAATATCTTCGCTGTCTTATTATAGGAACTTTTTCATTGTTTACCTAGCCAACGATTTCTTTAATGATTGATACATTCCACAAAATATAATTTAGTAAATTAAGGTTATGTCCAAGTAACCCTCTCTCTCCTTACCCCAACAGACACCTTGTCAAATCTAGAGATAAGTCAGCTAAGTCAGTACTTCTCAGCCTTGAATCCAAATCTTCAGTAATTGGTTTCATCATATATATTTTTCTTCTGCTTAATTTTGAGTCTTAGAAATACAGCCATACCTTAAAGAGCCCACACTACAGGTTTCAAACGATCAAAACAATCCTGAAATCCTTACAAAAAATATTGTGTTTATGATTTAATGTGAGTTCCCTGGAAGAGAGTCCGAAACATTCTTGATATTCATGGAGTTTTCCTATCACTCCCCAAGAAGACATGGGTTGCTTAACAGTCCATAAATTAAAATATTTATACATAGCAATACAACTTTATTGGAACAGCAGTGAAAGTGCACTAGGCTGGTTGTGTCAGGAGACGTACGATCTCTTCCTAGCCCCATTTACTTGTTTTGTTTTCTTGGTAGGTTGTCTTCATTTCTGAATGCAAATTGGCTTATGTATAAAATGCAATACACAAGAACTTTAGGTAGTAATATTTTATGGTGGTAAGGGCAAGTAGACTTCTGGACTCAGACATCCAAAGCATAAAAACCAGTTTTACTATATACCTCATGGATAAGTTTGAGAAAGTCTTATAATGCCTCAAAGCTCCAGGAGCTTCCTGCATAAAATTAAGATATTAGCAATATCTACATTATAGTGTATTATGAGGCGAAGCAATTGATTGTTCCTATATTATTATTGTTAAGAATGTTGTTGCTCAGGTTCATTATATCTAGGTAGAGTATTGGGACTCTCCGTATAAAAAAACACAGAGAGACCTAACTTAATTTGATGACTAATTTCATTGTTGTTGAAATTAGATAAGGTAAACCTGGAAGTCAGTTACAACATTACGAATACACATATTCATCTATATCATATGGTTTCTTAAGTTGACATAGCATACAATGGAAATATTTTTATATTTTGAACAACTTTGTGTTGTAAATTTACACTATCTTGAAATTAATGTAGAATATTTACTATCATAGATGGAATACTATAAAGTTTATTGCTTTAAGTTGGAATGAGTACATTATACATGGATCTTGGATATACGAATGAGTTATGAAAGTCTTTTAAATCAATGGTAATAAAATTTCATAGTATCTCACATCATCACATATTTTAATGCCAGGTATTTAACTTTTCTTTTCTATCATTTTTACGGTTTTCTCCCTTTTGTTCTTTGAATTATATTAATGACTATAAAGTAAATGACATTTTTGACCTTAAAATGAATAGAGCTTATAAAGATGGTTTATTTGTATAAGAATTTTACTGTGTTTTGAAAAATACAGTTCAAACAAAAATGGTAATAATGATTTCATTTTTGTGAGTCGCCAGTCACCAGAATTATTTTGGAAGATATATTTGTGGCAAATGTTAACAATTTGATAGTTTATCCCTAATCATTGTAAAATGGACCTAATATTATTGATGAAGTATAGGAACTATTTTAAGTTATATTATTTGGTAAATTTGTTCTATAATTAGGTATTGATGTGAAATATTTATTCAGCCTTCACTATGCATACAGCATTTCTTCTGAGTGCTGAGGTTATAGAAGAGAACATAACACAAAGAGTTTCTAATTACAAGAAGATACTCTCTAGAGCAGTGCTACAATTAATAAATAAGATAAATTTGGTACTGATGAATCCTGAGAAAATGGGCAGTGAGATGGAGGGTTACTGAAGGAGTGGGTGAAACTTTATCAAGGCAGTGAGGAATTTTATTTTGTTTTTGAGAAGGTGATATTTGAATTGATTTTGAATGGAGAGAAGGAAAATAATATTATGAGAAACATCATTTTAGGTAGAAGAAACAGCAGGCTCAAAGGGCCTGATATGTTAACAAACTTTGCTCATTTTGTAATATAATCCTTGTTACAAGCAATTTAATTTATAAACACTACATTGTTAATTATGCTTATCTAGATGTGTATAATCTTAATAATAAGAATGTGAACTGGACATTTTCCATTTTTCAAAGTCATGTTATGTTACCAACTACCCGCATTCTTGCATTTTTTCTTACTTCATTGAATAAGTAGTTCCAATATAATATAATATTAATTTTTTATGTATAGAAAATTAGACTTTTAGTAAATGTTACTATTCATACAGTGGTGGGAATTTTAGTCAGCTACAGTAGAATATTTAAATAGTAACTATGAGTGTCCAAAATATTAGCTCTCTAGTTTCTCCTGGTTATAAGTAGAAAACTCACTGAAGCTGAGGCAGAAAAGATTATCCTATTGTAAGTAAGACATATATACCTGTGTATATGTCTGTATATTTCTATATCATTATCTACAATGATAAGGGACAGTCTTGCAACTCTCCAAAAAAAAAGAATTCCTTAATAAGATTTATCCTGAATGTTTAAGAAGGTTCTGTCCTTCTTGAAGGTGCTAGGAACAGCAGGATCTGTTCTAGAATTCTCTCAAATGTCTCTAAATGTTGTTCCTTCCTATCTTTGTGATTTTATCTAGAACATGATTTTCATACTTTTAATATAGTTTTAAAAAAGAGGGAATTTAATTGTGTGACTGCAATTCTTCTCTACTTCTGAGGACCTGCTGTCCTACAGGTTCCGCTCTCATCCCTTTCTTATGTCATGTCTACTTTTATCTTCTGGCACTTTTATGGCTTCTCTTTCTTTTTTACTGACTTCCTCCTTTTGATGATCTCTAGTTAAATTTTCTGAGATAATTGTATTAATCTAACTCTTGTTCCTTTGTACCAGGACCCTAGACAGTCTTGATTGATATTTAATATTTTCAACCATATCTGAATTAGATGACCCAAATCTTCTTCTCTGGGTCTCCAATACACAACATATTTGCTGAAAAAGTGATCTTTGACCTCACAAGGACTGGTTGGACACCCTTCTCTAAAAGGATCTGTCAGCGCAGTACTCAATGCATATTGATAGGTTCACACCATTTCTGCAAAATAAACAACTATAGTGACAATATTCTCCCTCAAAATAACATGCAGGTAATATGCTTCTCATCCTACACAAAAGTGTTCTTTTTGATTAAAATGTATTTTGTAGTTATAAAACAAAACTGAAAATATGCCCAATTTAGAGTTCTAAGATTGTGTCATAGGAATTTATTGGATGTTTTCAACAAGGAAACCCAACAGGGTAAGTGTTTTGGGTGAATCATGTTTTGCTAAATTATTCCTTCAGTAAGTTCTACATGCTTAATTATGAAATCGGTTCACATAGCACACTGGAAGATATGGTATTTATAATTTTTGGACCGATGCTAACTCTGCATCTCCTAACTCCTTGCTCCTCCCTTTCCTAACCCATTTCTGCCTGCCCTTCTTTTGAGCTACAGTGTAGGGAACAAATCATATTTACTTAAATATTAGCTGCAGCAATTAAGAGCTCAGATTCTTGAGTCAGAAACACCAGCTCTGTCTGTTGCCTCCAGTGAGGTCTCATTGAATTTATTCCATTTTCTTAAATTTCAATTTCCTCATGTGAAAATGTAGATGATTATAATCATTAGTGTTGTTAAGAATGATTATGATAATATGCATCAAAGGGCTTATCATAGTAGCCATTTAATAAATATGAATTTCTCTTCTTATTATTATATCACAGTGTACAGTAAATATTAATTTTGTTTACTATTATTATATTCACAATGTACTCAAACTGTGTTTCTAATACTGTTTTTAGAGAATTTTATCATTGTGTTTGGGAAAAGTAGTTACAATATTCTGGACATGTTTCAGGGTTTTCTTTGTCTAGACTTTCAAAGGATGATAGAAAATGAAAACTAATTATACCTCCAAATAATTGATGGAAAAGATGCTTTTGGCTTATGCTAGGATTTTACTTAATTGTGCAGTATATTTTCTCCAAAGAAATCTACAGTGGCTTTTATAAATACCATATGATCAATCATGAATGCAGAGAGCAGGAGTAACAACAAGAAAAAATTGAAAGAATGTTGTTAAAAATTATGTAAGCAATCATACTTTCAAAAGGCACAAAACATTAAAAAACACTCTCAATTATCAGTGTATGGAAAAATGTGTTCGAAAATGTATGAAAAATGTGAATGTTGGAAAAACATTTCCTCAATTTTCTTTATTAATGATAGAGTCAGGTTGTCATAATGATTTTAATGATATTACATGCTCTTTCTAAATGAAAAAAGTTTATCCTGTAAAATGTGATCGCTCTCTTGGAAGGAAGATTTTAAATTAAAAAGAGAATGATTCAATATAATCAGGGATTATTACAGCAAGAAGGAACCTAACCAACATTTCATTTAATTGACTGATTTAATAGGTAAGAACACCTAGATCTCAAGAAATTTACTTAACATGATCGTAGAGGCGAAAAACTAAGAGTAAGATTTGGGTCTCCAGGAATAGATTATGTGATTAAGAATGTCTTATCAATGTAAATCATTATATTTTTACAGAATTGTTTTTGATTCATAACCTTTTACATGTAAAATATAGCATTATAATAAGCATGTATAACCAAAGGTAAAAAATGACTACCATTTAATTCACCACTGTGGTTAAGCCTTGCTTTCTCCACAAACCTCACAGAAAGAATAGGATGAACCAACTGAACCCTGTGTGTAGAGAAGGAAAAATAGATTTATGCCAAGTGTCTATGCTATCTGCAAGAACTAAAGTGGGGTCGACTAATTGTTTCTCGAATTTTACGCGGTAGAATTGCACTCCAATCCGGTGTAGTAAAGAGAACAATGGATGGGGATAATAAGACCAGAGATAAGGGGTCTGTATTCAGTTAACCGCCCAGGAATTTAATTTCTTCATTTTAATACTGATGGAGGGAGAGTAGAAGACATCTAAGGGCTTTTTCAGTTCCAAAGTCAACTGAATCGTTGCTTGAATAATAGTTATACTAAACTTTCAATTGTTTCTCTAACAAGCTTCCATCTTGTAGGGAAAAAATAGAACATTAGAAATAACTGAAATACTTGGGACTATCCAAAGGCCTGGATACCATGGTCTCATACCTGGTCCCCTTGAAGGCATTTTCTGAGATGTGGTTCCTCTGTGTTGGAGTCCAATCTACCACAAGATCTATTGTATCTTCTCAACTGACCTTCTCCATATTGCCTAAATTTCCCCCCTTGATGTTAGAATTTCCATGTGTGAAAAGAACATGAGTTGGTTATTACTGTCATACATTTTCAGAAGTGTATTCATTTATCATGTCTAAAGCACCACTCTGTTTCAAGCATTCTGTCAGCATATTCACAATTAGTACAACAAATTCAAACATCAAACACCTGAAAGAAATACATTTCAGTCATTTATTTTAAATCACTTTTTGTGTTCAGATACTTCAAATAGTGTAATCTACTTCTATCATTCAACTTATGGTTATTTCTGCTGTTATAAAATTATGCCATTTTTGCGTTATTTATATAAACAAATTATTTCTATATTACAGTAAAGATTGTATGATATGGAACAATTTGTTAATACAACTGCTCAATCCTTGGGAAAAAAATTATGTCAGTTTGCCAGTTTTAAAGATAAAAATTGGATTCTTTGGAAGAATAAATAATTCTAGTGTCAAATGAATCCGTAAGAAACACTTGATTTGTAAAAGACTAGATTTGTTAAAAAAGGAATATAAGGTCAGCTATTTCTCGAGACACTACATATTGGCATTTTTCAAGAATTGTATCCTCAGATATTATTTCATTGGTTTATGTCAAAAAATAATCTCTCAGCCATTTCAGGTGGTAGACCCGTCAATTAAACCTAGAAGAAATTACTATCCTAACCATGTTTTATCTATAGTGTTATAACAGTAATAAGAAAAGTGTGAGAATGTAAGATAAGTTGTCCCAAATCACAAAAGAGCAACGCCCTCTCTTTCATTGTAACATCTTGAGGAAACGTAATAATACAGGTATCTGATAGTCAAACATTTTGCTGCCACAACCTATTTACATGAAATTAATTATCTGTAGGTAAATTATCTCCTCTTCTTGTGATTTCCTACTAGGGTTACAGATTTCTTTCTGATGTTCTGAAGAAGGAAATTAATCTGTTCACTAAGTAAATTAATCCCATTGTAAAATATTATTTTGCAATAAGAAACTACAGATTCTGTTTTTCTCTGGCAATGAACCTATAGGTGTAATGGTATCTTGCTCTAGACTATGGGGAAAATGAGTTAGCATCTGTATTGGATAAACCACACACATAATTAGCATATAGGATCTCTTGCCAATGATGTTGCTGAAATTATGTAAAATAGTATATATTCCTGGTGTGCATTTTATAGACCGTGTTTTATGTTACTTTTAAGAATGTTCATGTACACGAAAAGAAGCTCAATATTATTAGTCCTATTTCTGTAAGTGTAGAGAAAAATCATGTAATTCAAGTTACCTGAGGCTTATGTGGTTCCTCCTCTTGCTTTTTAAGACTTATTATTTTAAGAAATTTCACTTAATATTTCTTCTATCTTTTGTAATTTATTTTTATAATTTTATGATAGCTGAACAAATAATTTTCTCAGGGGAAATATACAATTTTAGGGCCATAAGTTAAGTGTTGTTCAATAATATGTAAATTTTAATAAGTCATGATCAAACTCAGTTTGATTTACATTTAAACACAGTGTGCAATTCATGTGTGAAACTGATCCAAAATCTCACATTCATAAAACCGAGCTACTTAGCACAATACTTTAGCTCCCTCTTTTGGATGGCCCAGATTGCAATATGGAAATATGAGAAAATGCTCTAATATGTCCCCATTTCTACAGGCATTTTACAATATTTGGCACAATATTTATTCCATTATTAAACTGCATAAAATTCATCATTTTAATGTTTTGTAACAAAAATAAGTCAAACCTACATCTGAAAAATTTGTTTACTAGTTGAATGCTAAGCTATTGAACACTTCGTTTTAAAGTTAAAAATGTATTTTGACACTGTTTTAATACATATTATTTAAAATGAATTAATATTTACTTAATTTTATGAGAATTTTTAAATTTTATTTCTCCAAATACAATGTTTGAACTCAATTATCTCATAAACTATATTCTAGTTATCCTTAAAACATTTAATAACCCAGAACGAGTTTTAAAAGTATTGAACACCAGATATTATTAATTTAGTGATTTCTTATTCTAACAGTTCTTAACTATTTTCTTTAGTTATCTCAGTAATGACATAAAATATAATACATCAAGATGTATAAAGCAGATTGTGCAATCTCTTGGATAGATATGTATGTATGTACGTGTGTGTTGTGTGTATGTATATGTACAATAAATCCTTAAAATAGTTATATATATCTTACTTTATAATATCACCACTTAAAGTAGTTTACTAGTAACAATAAAATAACTTAAGCTCCAAAAAATCAAGTTATCATATTTGATTTTAAGCTTTTATATTTCTTGCAGTAATTGAACTTTATGCACTAAAGTGTTTAATATTTAATGACTATAAGTGTCAATTATATAATTATACTGTAATTGATGGATTTTTGCCTTCCAGAAATAAAAAGGTAAGCTATTAAGTATATGAAAGTATAAATAAAAGGATATATTTTTAATTTTATTTTTCTGCAATTCAAATTTATTTGTTTAACTTTATTTTAGAAATATTTTTAAATAATTAAATTGTTTTTAACTGCTAATTGTTTTAAAATAAAGAAGATTTTTAAATAAATTGTTTTAACTAATTGCCACTATACTCAAAATAATATAGTACACAATTAAAACAAATTTCCAGATTAAAATATTTTAAAATTATATTTTGAAATAGCAACACTATTGTCTAATTATAGAAAATAAATTATAATGGATATGTGATCACAGGACAGTCAAAAAGGAATATGATTTTATCTCATCTATTCCAGTTGTGTCTAGTTCCTAAACCCAATCTTCCAATAGGATAACACTTCTTCTAATGTATTTAATTTTATGAATACTTTAAATTGCAGTCATTGTTTGGAGAACCCGGAGATATGAAAATATTTTTCAAAGTTCATATATGGTAGATGACTATTGGGAATATTTGCATGTAGGGAAACACATCTCTTCTCTTAAATATTCTGCTTTTTCAAAATTCATTTTATTTCATAGGATATTTAAGATCATTGTTTCCAATACGTGAATTTAATAATCAACTCCACTTCTCTTTATTTATATATTATTTTCATACTCGTTGGCTGAGTGGCCAATTATTCCCAGCTAAATATGAGTTGACTCCATCATCCCTATACTAATTTTTCTCCTCCATGTGTTCTGCTGAAGTAGAAATTAAATAATAAATAAGCAGTAACTTTACCATAAGCTTGATTTCAGCATGCATAAATGCTACATATGGCAATTATATCTCCTCGACCTATTCATTAAATGACACCAAGATCATACTAAGATAAAACTAGAGCATTTACTAATATTTTCTAATGCTAGAAATAGCACAAAGTAAAATTTTTAGAGAAGCAGGCTGGAATTAATTCTGGTTTATAAAAGTGTCAAATATCATGTTATTTTAATGCTACATACAAATAGTAAGATAAAATAAGCATTTTAGAAAAACCAAAGACAGATATTTTTTCAAAAAAAAGTGCACGTCATGGGGCTGGCCCCGTGGTCGAGTGGTTAGGTTTGCGCGCTCCGCTGCGGGCGGCCCAGTGTTTCTTGGTTCGAATCCTGGGCGTGGACATGGCACTGCTCATCGGACCACACTGAGGCAGCATCCCACATACAACAACTAGAAGGACCCACAACGAAGAATATACAGCTATGTACTGGGGGGCTTTGTGGAGAAAAAGGAAAAAAATAAAATCTTTAAAAAAAAAAAAGTGCATGTCATAACTTACGGATGTTCATGCAAAACTATGAGCACATATATCACATTTATCTGTTTCTCCATCTCTTTCAATATCTGCATCTACAAATCTGTATTCTCATCTCTAATAGCAAGTGTGTAGCTAATTTTCCAGTCTTCCACAGTTGTCCTTTACTTTTATACCCAAATATCGAATCCTGGTTCCAGTTTGCATTCTAAAAGCAAACCAAGTCCACCCCCACCAAATATTTCTTTAAAATTTCTAGGAATGTTTCCAAAATTCTGGATTTCAGCTGTTATCATTTGGTTAGGATTCCTCTTCTAGTTTCTCACCAGTTCTCAATGCTTGACTCTAATAAGTTCCTTTTTGTTTCTCTCAGTGCTACTAATACGAGGACAGAATAGCAATTAATAATATAGTTTAACACCCTTCATAGAAGGATAAAAGGAATGAAGATGATGTTAGAGAACAGAAGACATCAGGAAAGAAAAACTAATATGCTAAATTGAAATTTCATAGTCCAGAAAGTTGACTCATGGCCATCTTCATCCTTTCCTCTCAGCCGACTGCCAGGTAGCTGTGGAACATTTCTCTAACCAACAGGTATTACTTTGATGCAAGTTGTTATTTGGGAGTGCAGAATCCTCAATCCTTCTCAGACTATGGGAAGAGATTAAAAAAATAAAATAATTTACTCTGATAACATTATGCCAGAGAAGCGAACATTTAAAAAAATTTACATTATTAAAGAGAAAGCTTAATATCCATGTATGACACATGAGCATTTGGATTTTTCCATCAGAAAGTACAGGGCTATCACTTAACTTATAACTACATGATGGAAAAGGCTCCCTGAGAACAGAAAGAGCTTTCACAAACACAAATCACACCTTCTAATTGTAGAATCTAAAAAAGAAAGGCTATTAATTTTATCAATAATATTATGTCACTAATAATAACTACCCATGGGTCAGAGATAGTTTGTACTATTTTTCTCTCCTAAATTTGGGTACATATAAAAAAAAACCTTTATATATATTTAATATGTGGTTAAATGAAGATGATATATATCTGAGGAACATTCTGTATGTAGTATTTGAAAACCAAATTTCTTTAGCTCTTCCTGTAAATAAGTAGAAACAAATAAATTTGAATGGCTTTCCATTACCTCTGTTTATGATTTGTTCCATTTGTGACATAAGAATTGATGCAAATTATTTTCCTAGAAAGATAATAGGTCTTATAAAATGTTTCTTTCTTTCTTTCTTTCTTTTTTTTTTTTGAGGAAGATTAGCCCTGAGCTAACTGCTGCCAATCCTCCTCTTTTAGCTGAGGAAGACTGGCCCTGAGCTAACATCCATGCCCATCTTCCTCTACTTTATATGTGGGACGCCTGCCACAGCATGGCATGCCAAGTGGTGCCATGTCCACACCTGGGATCCGAACTGGCAAACCCCAGGCCACCAAAGAAGAATGTGCTCACTTAACCGCCAGTCATGCCCTGAGTCCTGGGATCCCAAGAGAAGTAATTTGATCCTTCTGATCCCTAATTTCTGTCTCTGTATGAGAGACCCATAATGGTTTCCCCTATATGTTCATTTGTGAGGCTCGATGAAATATACCTGAAAAGTACGTGCCTATTATGATAAAGAAAATATAAGGCAGATAAAAGTATTTTAAGAAAGCACTTTGACGTGTATGTCAAAAATTAAAGAAAACTAGAGTGAAGAAGAATAGAAAGAAGACGTGAACGGTTTTGAAGTGCTGACTTCCTGTATTTATTTAACTTGAAACTTGTCACTTTCGAGAAGGAGAGAGAAAGAAAGAAAAACTAGTGCTGGAACTTGATGACACCCTGGCATCTGAAACTCCAAGTGATCTGAATGCAACCTTTTCGAAAACTGTCAGGGTATAATTTTTTAAATGAATAAAAATATGCCTTTCTTCTCTGTGGATTAAAAAACAATGTGTTCTTTGAAACGTTCTATCTGCTTCTTTAATTTTTCTCTTGATCTCACCAAAATTTCATAAATAAAGTTATCACATCCTAAATTTTTGACTATTAAAAGCATTTTTGACAACTTGGTAAAGAAAACAGTGTTTCATTTCATGAATAATTTCCACATTGGATTTAAGTTACTGTTGGATTTAAAACCACTACTTAGGAGAAAATTATATGACCAATCACACTAAACTTCCTCCCCAAATGAGTAGAACCAAATCCTCAGATTCTTAAATATAACCATTGAAAAACTCAAAGTTCACAAATAGCTAAACTTGAAATAAGCATTCTCATCTTATAAGATGAATAACATATAGGTCTTTAAGTATATTGACCAGTGGTTCCCTTTCTCTGTTGATGGTAGACTCTAACATGCATGATTAAACTTTTTTATATAAAAGCCTGTAATTCTTTGTGTTCATACTGTGGCATTTTGTGACGGGTAATGCATTGTTTTTCATCAAACAACAATCTCTCTCACCTTCACTTCTCACCTCAACCTAGTACTATCTGTTGATTCCAGCACCGTGTCATAGAAATGTCTTGTGAATGCATGGCCAAAAACCATACTTGATATTATAATGGTGTTCTGGCAAATCCAAGATAAAGTTATTAGTAGTAGGTATTCACATGCCAATACTGTCTGTCAGAGATTTTTTGAGGTTCTACAGCATCCATTTCTGAGGATGGTTACAATGAAGGAAAAAATAAACCATTCGAAACCAGTAAAATATGTAGAAATGTTAAAGGATAGATTATCTCACTAACAAAAGTTATATAAAATGTCAGTACATATCATATCTGTCTTTGTATACACAGTCCCTCTGTTTACCTACAGGAGTTTTGATGATGATGATGATGATGATGATGATGATGATGACGTCTCATTAGATTAGGATGACAAAATCATGAACTAAAAATGATTTTGCACTAAGTTATTGTCAGAAGATAATGACAGCCTGAATGTTCTAAGTTGCAGTGTTGACACAGTGACTCTCATATTCATAATAAGCAGAATCCTATTGAAAGTTGTATCAAATGTTTTAGAGTATATGGTTATAATATTATGTAATAGAAACATGAACTAAATAATTCCGGGAATCACTATTAAAGTGCAAGAAATCAGAGCATGTATTTTAGAATTTATATTTAATACTAGGCACCTTCTTAAGAGGCAAACATTTGAAAATCTTCTTTTTTTGGCTTTGATAAATATATTTCATACCTCTGATGCTTAATGATGCTATTTAAGCAGCAAACATATGTTCCTTTGGCAAACACATGGGGATAAAATAAAAAATAAACTGGTCTTATCACATGGCATCTTAAATGAATTTCCTATGGGGAAGGATCCATAGCAAGAGGCGTAGGAACCTTAATAAAGCCTGACTTTAGGAGATTAACTCAGATGCATTTTCACTTTTTAAATTTCCTCTTACAGAAAGAAAAGATGTCCTAATGATGATCAATAGTGAGAGCACGGTTATTTAAAGTGAAAATAATAAATATTCTCCCTTCGGAATTCAGTGGGTTAATAGAGATATTTCAGTCCTTTATTAAACTCTTTGGTTGTGCAGTATTTCTAACCAAATTTTAAGCATTTTTAACTTTAATGTGCTTTAAAAATGACATCCAATTATGTGCAATATGTGTAAAGTGAAAGATAATCTGTTCAAATTGGTAAGTAGTCTGCTACAGTTAGGTGTCCATTACATGCCATCTTATAAGGCACAGGCAGAGCACGTTGAATCACTTGAACTCTTGGTCTCTTATTCCTCCTCCAAATCAGACCATAATTCTACACTCACCTCTGGGTACATGATAAGGATAATTAATTTTTACTGTAAATACTTTTGATTCATAGGTTCTTATTTATTGAAAAATCTTTAGGAAAATTGGGGGAGCTGAGAGTGGCAGATGGGGATAAAAATAAAAATAAGTCTATCAATAAAACAAGAAAAGGTCCTTGTATGAACCAGCAATAATTACAAGTGCCTGAACTGGGAGTGTAATTGATTCAACCCTCTGCGTGTGAGGTTGGGATAGTGGGATGGGAACCAAGCTTATTTCTTAATTTTTCCTTATAAATTCATATGTGTGTGTGTATATATATGTGCGTATATATATATACTATATATATACACACATATATATAAATATATATATATTTATATATACACAAACCAAGTCACATCAGTGTCAATTTTACTGTATTGTTCTTTAACATATTGTTTTAAATGGATCCTTTGACTTGTTCAGTACAATGTATCATAGAACTGCTTTAAGAAAGGAAATAACCTATGTTAATTACATTATTAATTCTCAAAATTCATACTGCTTTATTTGGATTACAGCAGAGTGGTTACATCATGGGTACTAGAGCCAGATTCCCTAAATATTAACCTCAACTACCACTTAGAAAAGCCCGGTGTCCAAAAGATCACCAGGAACATGGTTGTAGTCAAAGTTAGGTGTATTAACTTCCTGCAATAAGGCATATTGCCCATCATGGGGAAATTTGGTCACAGGGAGTTAGGATAGACTTGTTATAGAGTTTGGGCATGTACTAGGGCACTTGGGAAGTGCTTATCAAAGCAGGGATGAGCATTTAGTCAGATAATATCAGGAAATCGAGGTGTTTCTGAAGATGTATATTAATTTCTATACAGGAATCTGGAAAAACAATTTGACACTGCCTTTAGTAAAGAAGTAGTAATGAGGAGAGGAAGCGAATTGGTCATTTTGGGGGTGCCTAGTGCTTTTGTCCTCTTCACCCACAGCTGTTGAGTGAGCTCATCTGATGATGCTATTCTGTTAAATTGCTTTTGCTCAGCAAGGGAAACCGTAGCCCGGCTCTGAGTTGCCAGGCTGGGCACTGGCTGTCAGCTCTCAGAGCTGTTTTTATTTTATCCCTCACCACCTAATGGAGGTGTGTTTTAGACAATTTATTTTACCACTCTGAACTTTCATGTTTTTTGTGTATAAAATGGCAATAGTAGCACCTTCATCGTGTGGATTTTAAAACTGTTATGTGATTTAAGATACATGTATCAATCGAAAAGGACTAGAGTGTGCAATGCGGCTTAAAACAAACAAACAAAAAGTTTATTTTTTCTCAACGCGGGTTGGTTGGTGAGTGTCTTGTTGTGTTCATTTGGGGTTCTAGCTGAGAAGTCTTGCTACTTGGTATGGCAAAGGGAAAAAGATAGTGGCAGTGCATAAACGTCCTTCCCAGAAAGAACAAGCCTCACATCCTCAGACTTCACTTGCCAAATAGCCACACAGAACTTCAAAATGGCAGTGAAGCACATCCCAATGGGCTAGGAAGATGGAAACATAAGCTATTTGTGAACAGAATGAATGATTACCACACACTGTGAGACACTTAGAAGAGTGCCTGGTCCATAATGTGTGCTTATAAATGCTAAACGTAACAATCGTAGATGACTGTTATGTTATTATGATCATGTCCCTTTTCCTTCCCTATATCTAATAATAATGATTTATCTATCAGATATGAGTTTATTTTCAGATGGACTTTCCAGATGAAATAAACACTGGGTTTTTAACATCAGTGTCTGATAATGAGATATTAAGTAAATTTTTTTATAACTGTATTGTGCTCATAATAGGTGACTTGCAAGGTAAACATGTTAATGTATTTTTATACTAAAATATTTTTAAAGTTTAAAGAGTATTTGAAATTTGAAACTTAGGGATAGTTCATGGTTGTTGCTTGCTTTATGTTTTTGTTTTTTTTTAGAATTTTGATTGGTAAAATTGAATAATCTGTATAGATCCCTTATGAAGTTGCCAAATGGTACACTAGACTCATGTTATGCTGTGACTATGCAGCACTAATTGAAAACATTACCATGGTGATCGCTATAGTAACATTTAAATTGGTATCAGTGCCAAGAAATCTTTACTATCTGTCTGATAGAGCTTATTTCACAGTACATTTCAAGAATGTAAATGGCATTTTGCTGTTGTTTCATTCATCTGGGCTGAGGAAAAGAATATATTCATCTAATTTTTAAAGATAATCATAGAGTTTTTAGGAAAATATTTAAATGGAAATGTCCATGATTTATATATGACTTTATATTTTAATGATATGAGAGTTTTCTTCCAGATTACATTATACGTCTAGTTTGAATTCATGAAAACATAAAGATATAATACATGTAATTCAATATACTAAATATTAAGCATTGTAAGTTATTTAGTCCCTCAACATATATTTCTAAGCTTCTCCTCTGTGCTGTGCAAGATGACCTAATATATGGATGAATAAAAATATCTGTTTTTAATCATAGTCTGGAAAAGAGAGAGTGAAAGTTTAAAGATAGCTAAGCTTAATTGAGTATTCTTCTAAGCCTTTTAAGAGAATTAGCAGCAACTCCATAAGTATTATTATTATTACTATCCTACTTTACACGTTAAGAAACTGAGACATACAGAGAGGTTAGTGTCTTTCCAAAAGTTACATAGCAGGGAGCACAGCCTTTTGAAACAATTTTGTTTATGGTCTTAAAAACTCTTCATGTGAACTCTCCGTCCTTAATATTATGGACTCAATGATGCTCAAGCTAGAAAAAGAATCCCTTAACTTTACCTGCTAACGTCAAGGAAATATTACTAATACTTAATTAGTAGTATATTAGTTTCCTAGGTCTGCCATAACAAAGTATAACAAACTGGGTGGCTTAGAGCAACCGAAATTTATCCTCTTACGGTTATCAAGGCTAGATATTTGAAATCCAGGTGTTGGCAGGGCTATACTCTCTCCATAGACTCTAGCAAAAGATACCTCTTTTTTTCTTCCAGCTTCTAGTAGCTTGGCTTGTGGCAGCATAACTACAATCTCCACCTCCATCCACACATGGCAATCTTCCCTCTGTATATGTGTCTCTTCTCCTCTTCTTAAAAGGACGCCAGAAATATTGGATTAGGGCCTACTCTAATGCATGATGACTTCCTCTTACCTTGATTACATCTTCAAAGACTCTATTTCCAAATAAGTTGGCATTCACAGCTGCCGGGGGTGAGGAGTTGAGTATTTTTGGTGGACACGATTCAACCCATAACAAGGATTCTCATATGCTAGTGAAGAAATCATCAGAACTGTTGAGCAAATCCTTTTGGATTTCTCTCTTCCAAACCCATCATAAGACTGTTCGTACTTCTTCCCCACCTCTGAATTTAGACTTAACTATGGGATCTGCTTTGCGCATTGAAATGAGTGTGCAAATGAGTGTGTTTCTTCTGTGTGGAGGGCCTAAGGGCTACCATGGGATTCTCTGTGCTCCCTCACTCTTCTCTTGGCAATCATGGGAGAGTGGTGATGGACCTTCCTTTGCCTTGGCTTCCTGGTGATTGGGTTTATCATGGCCTCCCAGGAAAAGCACAGCGTCATATACCCTGAGCCGGAATGAACACTTGTTCCTAAAGCCACTGAGCTTTTGAGAGTTTTCTGTTACCACAGTATACCTAGCCTATTGTGACTGGTGCATAAATATCTACTAGAAGTGATAAGCTGTCCTAACAATAACAAGAAAACAGAAAATTTGCAGCATTGACTAAAGCCCTGGTCATGCAGCAGTGAAGAAAGCCTTATCAGTCTTAAAAGATGGAAATTCATTTCACAGGAATGTAATATTAGGTAAACTATCACTTGTGATGACTTAGAAGGCAGATCCTGCACCCAATGAACTTGTATTTTAGGGGAAAATGTGGCAAAACAGAATATTAGTAGGGTGTATTTTTCACAATGGCTCTATCGTCAAAGTACTATAAGAAAGAGAAAAATTCAGAGAGTTATTTCCAGTTTGATGGCATGAATGGGGTACCGGGAGGTTGAGAGGAAGAGGCAACTTTTTTGGTGTTCCCTGATACAAGAGAAATAATAGTTTTGTGTGAAAATGACTGATTGAAATTTAGGTAGCAAAATGCAAATCAACAGAATGAACACCACAGCTATTTTTAAAACTTCTGAATGGATTATATCAACAAGGTTTAGGACCCAGTTAAATTTCCTAGTAAATCCTTTCACTTGGACCAAATATTTCATGTTAAAAACGCTAAAGCTGTGGTTCACCAAGTAAAGGCTGATATGACCAAGGAATCTGTAATCAAGTAGATATAGCAAGACCTGTGGCCGGGTTGTAGGAAAATAAATCAATACAGAAAATTTAAGAAGTATATTTAAATGGAAAATGTTTCTATGAAGTGTCTCTTGACACATGGAGCTGACTGAAGCCAAATAGAAAAAAAAGATTTAGTTTTTAAGAGTTGTCCTGCAAAGAAACCACCAGCCCCAACCGAAAAATTCTGAGTCTCATTGAGGTTAAAATGATCCTCGGGCCATGAACTTCCATGAGCAATAAACCGGCTAATCTGCTCAACCCTCAAGGATCAATATTATCCACCGCCTTCTTCAGAAGTGGTCAATGAGGTCAATGAATATGAAAGAATTCCAGAAGGTGAAGGGCCACAAAGAACAGTAGACAAGGGAACACCTTTCAGGAGGCAGAAATGAAGAGTAACTTCTAATAATGGCCTAAGTCTCCATTCCAAGTATAGTAGAATATGCAAACAGGATTTCAAAATGGTCATGGCTTTCAGAAGAATAAATAAATACCTATTTATTATGCTTATACTGCCTTTGTGTCACTACTGTTTATTGCATGTGTGAGGAGCAAACACGCTGTCTCTTTTGCTCATAGGTCTCTGGTCATGAAAAGCCTTGTTGGGACTTGATATAGAGATTACCACATGACATCCCCCTTCTGCATCCCCTCAGTTTAAACTTGATGTCAAGCTGGGATGTGACTCTTGAGTTGTACTTATTGTATGCTTTTCTCCAGGGGAAAGAATCAACCTCGTATTTGGTAACCAAGGCTTGCATCGTCATGATCCCCTGTGTTATTTACCAAATATTTCTAACTTCTGAGCGTTTGCTGGGAAAGTACTTCACCAATGCCTTTGAAATTAGACAAAGTAACCTGATTTGGCCAATGAAAAGTCAGTGGAATTGATGTGTGTTAATTCTGGTTGGAGCCATGCCAATTGCAAAGTTGTTTTTTTTTCCTGCCTTAACAATGGGGGAAGTAGAGATTAGAGCATGTCTCCCTTAGCTTGAAATTCTGATAAAGGAGAGGTGGAGCAACATTCACTAGCTGACCTGTGATAAACATGCTGTGGGCACTACCGTTTTAATACATTGTTATCATTGCACTAACTAGCCCGTTCAAACTAGTATATTCAGGCACTATTCTATTTGGTCTATGGATATCAATTAATTTAACTCAAAACACTATAAAGTAACAATAATACAGCATGTGCATCAAGGAAACTGGGCAACCAATGGTTAAATAACATCTTCAAGGTCACCTGGCTAGGACTAGTGGAGCTGGGATTTGAAACCAGGCATCCGGGCTCCAGAGGTCATTCTCTCAAACAATGAGCTGTAATAGTGTGAGTCTTAAAGTTTTAACAGTTTTTCAGGCTGACTCCACATAGAAGTGAAATCAAGGGCCTGGCCCCGTGGCCGAGTGGTTAAGTTCACGCGCTCCGCTGCAGGCGGCCCAGTGTTTCGTTGGTTGGAATCCTGGGCGCGGACATGGCACTGCTCGTCAGACCACGCTGAGACAGCGTCCCACATACCACAACTAGAAGAACCCACAACGAAGAATACACAACTATGTACCGGGGGGCTTTGGGGAGAAAAAGGAAAAAATAAAAAAATCTTTAAAAAAAAAAAAAAAGTGAAATCAAGAACACTTGCAAATATATTTGTCACTAAGGAAGATTGTAGCGTGTTCTAGGCATTAAAAGTTAGACCAGTTGACCATTTGAATAGTCCAGGGAAAAGACGATCTGCACTTACTCGTAAAAGTATTGCAATATATTAATTACACAGTGAAGGGTAAAGTTTCAATCCAATAGTCATTTTCAGTCCCCATATTTTTGATCACTTGTTTTCATGTCACCGTCTCCTCCTTGATATACTTTCTTCTCTGGGCTTCAAGAACACTGCACTCTCTCCGTTGCTCTGTCCTCTCTCCTGTACCCTCACCCTCACTCTCGTATATGGATATGTCTGAAACAAGGTAGGCACTCCATTGCTGTAGGACCCTTCTTCTATCTTTTATGCTCACTGAAAATACTTCTCCCACATACCTACTTGGATAGCTCCTCTTTCTTCAAATACTTCCTCAAATAACACCTTCCCAATGAGGCCAACTTGGAATTTCCCTTCCCTTCCTTTCCTTTCCCTAGCCACTATACTGAGATCCCACTATATTGCTCTATTTTTTTTTTCAATAGCACTGAATACCTTCTATATACTGTATGTTTTTCGTATTCATTATGTTTATTGGATAGTGTTTGTCTCTTCCTGCTTGAATGTAAGTTACATAAGGGCAGGAGTCTTTTTATGTTTGGTTTGTATCTCAAGTACCTAAAGTGTGCTGTGTGCTTGGTAAGAGTAGGAACTAGATAAATATTTGAAGAATAACTGGATGGCTCACTTCTCATAGAGCAGATGTTCGTTCAGAGCATATGTAATCTTAAGTGGTTTCCTAGAATCAGTCTAAGACTTGGATTTAGGTGCAGGTGATGGATTGAAGACGTGCTTCTCAGGAGAAAACTGTAAGTGAGGGAATGAAGCAGGAGTGAGAAGGAGAAAGAACACAACACCAACGACCAACGTGGTCTCAGGTTGAGTCTAGCCTTGGCCTGATCCACAGAGAGAAGGCTCTGAATGTAAAATGGAATGCAATATTGACCCACCTTGAGGCAAGAGGCCTGGATATTTGTATCTCACTGTCATTCACTATGGTGGTGAGTATGGAGTGATTTCCCTGGGTTGGTGGTCGTCATCAGTCTAAAAAGTTCTCAGAAGAAAGGGGTAGCTATAAGCAGTGAGCAGCCAAACCTCATAGCAGTTGGCTGGTAGGTAGACTGGCTTGGTAAATGGCATCTGCATGGAGCACCATAGCATCTACCACAGAATCCAGGTTAATGCTTAGAATAAACTATGGGTGTGCTTATGCCTTTAAAATGGTTAATGTAATAGTTTACAATGACCCT
Organism: Equus przewalskii; assembly: GCF_037783145.1. NCBI lineage: Eukaryota > Metazoa > Chordata > Mammalia > Perissodactyla > Equidae > Equus > Equus przewalskii. Next base: position 35,976,799 of record NC_091850.1, read on the forward strand.
CTCAATTCTCATTTATAGTTTCCTAGGCAAATGCATATTTTTTATTTCACATTAATGGAATATAATTATATAATGACCTAATCAATAGTTTCAGTTTGAAGGAAAGGAAGACTATAATTATATATTATGGATCTACTATATTTCAGGTTCTTTTTATACACATGATTTTATATAACATTTTATGTCCTTATGAGGTAAGCTTATGATTCCCATTCTAGATATAATGAAAATAAAACCTAGTTAATAAACTGGCATAAGCTCATTAAGAGAGTGACAAACTCAGAATATTAATCTGTATTTCCTCTCTACACATTTTACTGTTCATTCTACTCTTCCAGCTACATGATAATGTCAATGTAAAATCACATATTTTTAAAAATTTAAGCCCCTTTTATTTTGAAACTAGTTTTAAGAAATCCTAACATGGAGTCCATAAATTTAAACTGAAAAACATTACATCAATATTTGTGCTAATCTCTAATTGAAATTTAGCATATCCCTCAATTATGTTTATGGATATCAATCCACAGAAGTATTAGAGGTATCTGTGACTTTATCATCAGTAGAAATTAAATACCTTGTATGTTCATTTTTTCTTTGAAATTATGATACTGATCAGATCTGCTGATGGGTCTTATTTTTGATTTCATTAGTTAAGAAGCAAATCTACTATTTTAACACAACTGTTTTTTAAAAATATTTTAATAGCTGTATTTTAATAAAATGATTTCCTTTTTAGTACTATATATTTTGTATCTAATTTATGCTTTAAAAACATTGTTCTGCCATCAGACTGACCAAAAGATTCATGAAACAAAAAACATTGAAATTCTTGTTTAAAATCCATAATACTCTCTTACATATTTGGTTAAAATATTAACTTCTCTGCATCTTTAATGTGGAAATCATTACAAATGCTTGCAGATTTGTTTTATAATTTGCTCTTCCATAGCTATTTAATTTCCCTTCCTCTCTCCAATCTCAGCCACCAAGCACATCCTACCACCCACACACTTGTCCCATACTTCCTCTCCCCACACTAAGACGTGGCTGCCTAACAGTTTGGTCTACACTGTTGCTTTCTAGAGCTAACTCAAGAAAGAAGCTCTATCAAATCGAATACAGTTTTAAATATGAACAATTTTTAGCACTATGTGCTCTTTCTTAAATGAGAATTACTTAGTGTAGGCTGATGCACGTGACACACTCATTAACTTGCATCTGACAGACTCTGATGTTCATTTCTGACACTGAAAGCTGACATTAAACCACAGGCAGAAAATTCAGTTATACTTTTCTCCACTGATTAAAAATTTGAGATATAAATTTAAGTTTTGGTTTCATTTTCCCAGTAGAGTAAATACTATTCAATAAATGACTTCTAATGTCAGTAAGCTATGCACGGACATGTCATAAATGAACTCTCTCTCGTTATTAAATTAGACTATATTCTTAGAATGTAAACTCCTCAAGGAGTCTGCTGTTCTGTTCACCTAAAAAATGCTTAGGAAAAGAGTAGGTGCTTATATATATTTGGTGAAAGAATTAATCCATGGATTTTTTTGATGGCTTCATGATAGGGCATTATATAACACGTAAGTGGCATGATTTATTTCTCCTTCCCTTATCTTTAGGTACATTTAGTTCATTTCCAACTTTTCACCAACGTTTCTGTCAGGATGTTTGCAGGAAACAGATGACATACTCAGTGGCTGGGAAGGGTGTAATGGGGGGATGAGTGTGGGCAGAGTTAAAGGAACTAACTAGGATTGGTGCCATAGCAGGAATTCACAATAGCGTGCACCTGTTACCCCCCTTCAGCACAGAGCGACAAGGGACCTGGAGCAGATACTACTCCAGAGAGAGTACCCTGCTATTCTAACAGAGCACCATCTATCTGAAAGGAGCTACTGCTCATTATAGAGAAAAGCGCCAACTCTGAACGGTGCTGCGTGGGGGAAATTGACCTCCCTCTCCTCCCACCCTTGATCTCTTACCTGTGCCTCACACTGGCTCAATTCAACCAGGGATCAGTGAGCCCACTGATACAGTTCTTAGGAATGTATCTCCTGCTGCACTGATCACAGTGGAGACCTGAGAGTGGATCTGAAGGTCCAAACATAACATGTCCAGTACATCCAATAATAAATCATATTTTGATAAACATGCATATACCCAAACCTCTCTTTCAAATGCCTGATTTCTTCAGAAACTTTCCTAGAGTTTGAATTACTTAGTCAAAAACTGTAAACAATTTTAAGGCTTTGATGCTGTTGACAAATTACTTTGAACATAATTTTATACATTTTACTGTCATCATTAATAAACACAAAGAAATATTTTGTTTTCCTTTTTTATACCAAGAACTGTGCCCACCCTAGTACTCTTTAACAGCACTGAATTCTCTCCTTGCTTTTTAGCTTTCATTTAAAAATATCAAGCCTTGTGACCTCAAACCTTAACTATAAAATTTCCATTTTCTTACTTTTCATTGAAACTAAAACTGTATTCTTATGTTTTGCTTTATGTGGAGTTTTAACCACTCTCTTATCTTTAATAACCGTGGAGTGTACCGATGGAACTCAATGTTATAAATCCAATCCTGACAAATCCTTAAATTCCAGACTGGATTATCCAAATGCATATGGGTTATCTTCACTTGGATCTTAAATAAGGCGTATCAATCTTATGTTCAAAATCACAGTCTTGATTTTGTACTCCCACGCATGACCTGAACTTCTCCAATGCCTCTTGTCAGCAAGCGGCAGCTCTAATCTGTTGCTCAACCCTAAGCCTTGGGTTTGTTCCCAACCCCTCCACTTCTACTAATTTCATCGCAGTGAGAACATTTTCTTATCAGGATTGTTTCAATCGTCTTCTGTCCATCTTCTTGTCTCCTTTTTTGCCTTGTGAAGTCTATTTATCGTATGTCGGTCAGAGCTAACCATTTAACATCACATCACGATCCTCCTCTGCCACAAACCCTCATGTGATGTCAATATTATGAAGGTTAAGCCTCCTTGTCATGGCAGTGAGACTCGGGAAACTTGCTGCCCCTTGGATTTCACAGTCCATGACTCTCCCCTTGTTCACTCAGCTGTAGGTGCACTACATCCTTTCTGTGACTTGGTGGCTTCTGGCATGAACATCCTTTCTCCCCCACTTCTTTCATGTCAAGTATTTGCATTTTGTTAGCTCCTTTTGCTGTAATGCTGTTCCTGTTGAAATCCTCATAACTCACTCCCTAACTCCTTCAGCTTTCTGTTCAGCAGTCATCATAATTGAGAGGCCTCCTCTTTGATGATATTATCAAAAATAACAGTATCTCCCCCAACACACATAATTTATCCTCTATCCATTAAATTTACTTTATTTTTTCTTAAACAGACTTCATTTTTAGTATAGTTTTACATTTTTAGAAAAATTAAGAAGATAGTACGTAATGTTCTAATATACCCTTCACCCAGTTGCATGTATTATTAACATATGAAATTAGTACACTACATTTTTTACAATTAATGAACCAATTTTGACATAATATTATTAACTGAAGACCATGATTTATTCAAATTTCCTTAGGTTGTAGCTAATACTTTTTCTGTTCCAGAATTCCACCCAGGATATCACATTTAATTTAGTAGTCATGTCTCCTTAGGCTCCTCTAGGCAAAGACAGTTTCTCAGACTTCTCTTGTTCTCGATGACCTAGACAGTTTTGGAGAGAATTGGTCAGGTGTCTTACTGGATGCACCTCTATTAGAATTTGTCTCATGTTTTTCTCTGATTAAAGTGGACTTATGGGCTTAGAGAAGTAGACCACAGGGGTAGAGTGCCATTTTCACGATATCAAATCAAGGGTACTTACTATCAACTTGCTTTAATATTGTTGATATTGACCTTGATCACCTGGCTGAGATAGTGTTTGTCAGGTTTCTCCATTAAAAACAAAACAAAACTTGTTTCCCCCAATTTTCATTCTGTACTCTTTGGAAGGAAGTTACTGTGTGCATCCCATATTTATGAAGTGGGCATTTCGGCCTTCCTCCTTAAGGGCAGAGTTTCTATACAAATTATTTGAAATTCATCCTTAAGGAAGATTTGTCTCTTCTTCTCCATTCATGTATTGATTGAATTATTTATTTATAACAGTATGAACTTATGGATATTTCCTTTACCCATTCACTTATTGTACAATACTTCTTTATTTAATTTCTTGCTCAAACTGCTCCAATTTTGGCCATTAAGAACTTTTTCATCCTGTGTCTCTTTGATGTAGCCCCATCAGTGTAGTGTTTATGGTGTGTGTGTGTGTGTGTGTGTGTGTGTGTAAGTACTGCTTTACTTTCTTGCACTACAAGATGCTCCTGGCTCATCTTTTTGTAATTTTGCATTTTACATTTGCATCTATGATCCAAATTGAGTTAATTTATACAAAAGGTGTAAAGTTTGTATCTAGATTCATTTAAAAATAATTTTGTGGGGCTTGCCCAGTGGTGGACTGGTTAAGTTTGTGTGCTCCGCTTTGGTGGCCTGGGGTTTGCCGGTTTGGATCCCAGGCAAGGACCTACGCACTGCTTGGCAAGCCATGCTGTGGCAGGCATCCCACATATAAAGCAGAGGAAGATGAGCAAAGATGTTAGCTCAGGGCCAATCTTCTTCAGCAAAAAAAGCAGGATTGAAAGCAGATGTTAGCTCAGGGCTAATCTTCCTCAAAAAAAATTTTTCTTTTGCATGTGGATGTCCAGCTGTTCCACCACAGTTTGTTGAGAAATGTATCCTTTCCACATTCAATTGTTTTTGCCCTTTTACCAGTATCGGTTGACTATATTGAATGGATCTAAGTCTGTAGTTTTTATTCTGTTCAATCAATTTATATTTTGCCAAAACCATTTTGTCTTGATTACTGTAAATTTATAGCAAATTTTGCAATTATCTTGCTTTATTTTTATTTATAACAGCACCATCTGCTACTTATTTTATTTATTGGTTGTTTTTTCATTTATTTGTCCTCTGCTACCATGTCAACAGGATAAGGTACTTTGTTTACTTCATTGCTGTATCGCCAGTATCTGAACAGCCTTTGCATTTGGCATGGTTTTTATCACTTCTGTTTAGACAATGAATGCATACATGTCTATCATTCATTTTACTTCTTTTTACTTACATATAACTCTATTTTGTTACTAGTTTTTAAGAATATTCTTTATATATTAATGATATTGATTTATTCTCCATGAAATTTGTTGTTGTCTTTCTTTTCCTTTGCTCATGTATCTAAGGGGAAGTCCATCCAGACTGTGAGAGTGTTAAGACTGGACACTTCTCTCTTCTACACTAGCTTAATTACTCTTTCCCACTTAAAGCCCTCTCTTCATCTTATTTCCTACATTTTGATAGACCCTCTGTTGTGCTTTAGTTTTTGTTTTTTCCCTCAGATGAAAGTGTCATTGCATGTGCTTATGCTGATTGAATGGTGTGCATGCCCATTAGCTTTATTGTAGCCCAATTTCATGCTGCGTATTATGTAATTTTGCCACAACACCTTGTAAATCTTTCTGTCTAGTTTCCAGTGTTTCAGAATACATGGACTAAAAAGTTCACCTATTGTTTGTGATAATATCAAATTCTACTTCTACTTGTCTCTTACACCAATAACACCTTGTTAGTCAACATTCTTAAACAAGTTGTGAATGTAAACAGCTCTCTCCTAATAGTTTTTTCATCTTTGACAGACTAAAATGAACTACTTATAAGGCCTATCTCCAAATTAAAACATGTCCAAAATAGGGGCCCAGCCTGTGGCCAAGTGGTTGAAGTTCCACATGCTCCACTTCGGTGGCCTGGGTCTGCGGGTTCAGATCCTGGGTGTGGACCTACTCCACTCATCAGCCATGTTGTAGAGGTGTCCCACATCCCAGAAAAATAGAGGAAGATTGGCACAAATGTTAGCTTAGGGCAAATCTGTCTCACCAAAAAAAACCCCAAATTTTTCAAAATAATATCCCCTAAATTGTCTCATTTTTTCCCCTTGTCCTCTTCTATTACAGGGATTGCATTAATTGAATAGATGTAATAGAATTTTGGCCAAATTCAAACCTCTTTGTAGTAGAGCATCATATATAAGTTTTAATACCCCATATCCTCATTCAGGGGACCAATATTGGGAAACAACTTTCTTGCCTATCTCCTTTTTATTGAAAGTCGATCTGTTTTTCATATACTGTAGAGAGTCAGCAATCATTATTTATTTGCTTAATCTAGCCCCACTGTCCTTATAGACATGGTTATTTTTCTCAGATTCTGGCAATAGGTAGTTACATGCCTTTACATTCTATAATTCTATATATTCTATTTTATATAAAGTTATTATTATTATTTTGATAATATTGGCAAAATCTGAATCAACAGCTTCTCTTCTGTTATCAGTTTATACTGTCAGTTTTCTAGGGAAGACCTAAAGATAAATTTTTAAACCTTGGAGTTTAGTAGTGTTAACTATTAAGGATTGCTTTTCCAAGGCTGGCAGCTCATATTTCTTCCATAAATTTCTGTTTTTTTTTAAATCATTTTATAACATTTATTTAAATAAGGATAGAATCCCAAATTACCATATGACAATAATTAGGCATGGAATTCTTGGAAAAAAATCAGCAAATGATTTCAGAGACCTTAAATATATATATTAAACAATAAATAAATATAAAAAAACTAGTGATCAATTATATATATTTATATATACATACACATATTTATAAAATAAATGTAAGAATTATCAATTATTATGAAAAATAGATTTGTTAAAACATATATCCCAAAATAGTTCTTTGACTATGTAAGACTCATAATTTTGGTATCTGTTTATATTCTTAGAATTTGTTCTTTATATATGCATCATTTCCCTAACTGAGCTGTCAGAATTGTCTCTCCAATGGATATAAGAAAACACAATAGTGTGTTGGAAAGATGACTGGCCAAGGGCTACATAAGACTTTTGTCAAAACCACAAAACAACTAGGTTTTCTTCATCTCTCTAAACCTCATATATTTCATCTGGAAAAGGATGTAAATTATATGACCATATCACACAATTGTGGTTTTTTTGAAGATAAATAGGTTAATATATGTGGAAGCACGTTGCTAATTACAAATTGTATAATAAGACACTAAAATTAATCACATACACTTGTGTTATATGTACATTTCATCTGTGAAACTTTGCCTAAAAAACAAGATTGGAATTATTAAAATACTTTTTATGAGTTTAAACTATATGGATACAAATACTAATATAATTTAATTTTGGATGTGGATTTTATATGCCGAACATCCTACTTAATTACAATAATGCACATTTTTTTGACTCACAAATAGCCAACAGCCATTTTTCTCAAATGCAATAGAAATATAATTAAGGGAATAATAATAAAACAATTTTCAATTTTTAAAGTTAACAAGATTCAAGTGAATTCCCTGATTACAAAATCAAAGTTAAACCAAATTTAAAATATTGTACTTTATAATGCATCTGATGGTATTTATTTATCAACAAAAATGGTGATTAAAATGCAGAGCATTTAAGGCTGATAGAGATAATTAAGCATAGAAAATTTAGTAATCAGCTTGTTGCTATTGAATGAATAAAGGATATGAAGAATTTTTAATAAACCCCATGGGATAAGAGCTTGCTAACTTTAAAACCAATCTCAACAAAAATCTTTTGGAATCTGCACTTTTGTCTAAGAGCAGAGGAATGTACAGGTGTTAAACTGGCCACAGGAGCAGTGCACTAATATTTCCTAAATGTGAAAGAATTATGCCAAGGATTATGAGGAAAATAAAGAAGACGTAATAAAAGGACTTCAAAGTTCAAACATTTTATAGTTTATACCACTCATGTCGTGAAGTTCATATTTAATTGTTATGCAGATTTTTATGAATATTACTCTTACTTCACTGCAGATCGTAATCTATTTGCTAGAAAAAAACCCACCAGAATTCTTTCAAAAGGGACATTTCCTCCCAGTTCATCTCTTTCCATATCTTTTTTTTTTTCTTTGAGGAAGATTAGCCCTGAGCCAACTGCTGCCACTCCTCCTCTTTTTGCTGAGGAAGACTGCCCCTGAGCTAACATCCGTGCCCGTCTTCCTCTACTTTATATGTGGGATGCCTGCCACAGCATGGTGTGCCAAGCACTGCCATATCCACACCCGTGATCCAAACCAGCAAACCCTGGGCTGCCGAAGCGGAACGTGTGCACTTAACCGCTGCACCACCGGGCCAGCCCCCTCCATATCTTTATTATCTTGTTTATGCAATGGAATATTAAGTGCATCTCACGTGTGATCACAGAATCAAATTGGGAATTATCCATTTTAGGCATGACTCAATTAACCAATTAATTTTATAAATACATATTAAGTACCTATTGTCAATAACTGCTTTTTGCAGAATATATTGCTTTACAATATATCTTACCACAGTACAAGTTACATTATAACTAAAGAAAATAGTCAGTAAACGTATAATCCACTAAATGAAAGGGATAATTAAAGACATGGTAAATAATATGAAGGAAATAAATGTATGATATGAAAGAAATCAATAGAGACTGGAGTGGAGTAAGATATTTTTGAAAAAGCTGCTATAAAAGACTTCTGAGGAAAGCAGAATATGATATAGAGACTTAAAATAACGAGAAGGAGATGGCTATGGATGAGCCAGCTAAGATTGTTTCAGGTCAGACTATGACTGAAGACACAGACCCTGAGCTGGGCAGGCTCTTAAAGCATGTGAAATAAGGCTCCAGGTGGATGCGTATGGAGCTAGATTACTTAACAGCAGCACAATTAATATCCAGGAGCATTGACATCACAACTGACATCAGTCCAACAGAAGTCAAATCCTGGATGACTTCCACTTTTCCCACAGGTGACTACTACCCTGTGATGTTAGCAAGTTACCTCAACAAGCAAGCCTCAGTTTACATATCCATCTAATGTGGTCATACCTTCCTCGTAACATTGCTGTGAGGAGAGTTAAAGAAACAATGCTCGAAAAAGACTGAGCAGAGTGCCTACAACACAGAAAGCAAGTTAGAATAAACGCCGCCTGCCAGCATCACCGATGTCAGTGGGCTACTTCTGGAGTAGCAGACCCCAAGTGCAAGGAAATGTCTGGATTTAATTCTCGGTTCTTCTGTCTCTATGTATATAAATCTGGGCAATCGTTTATCCTCTCTGTGCCTCAGTTCCCTCATAATAATATGAGGGATTATGGAAGAATCTACTTTAAAGAGTTGTCATAAATAAATAATTAAATTATATAAAATCAGGAGGACAATGAATCACTTTGCTGCTTATTATTAATTATGCTGAAAAGTTGCTGGTAGCAGTCTAAAAATAAGTTCTTTACTTTGACCAGAATAAGAAAAAATTGATTCTTTATTTTTCCAATAGGTCATCTTTTCCCCTGATGTAAATAGCACTCAATAAATGGCTCGCTCATCCAAGCAGTTCACAAAATCATAATCTAGGAATTTTATTTCTCCTCTTTTTTCATCCTCCATAAACTATACGTGGGAAAGCAGTATTTATTCTTCTGAATATGTGAATATGTGGATTGCATCCATGTCTTAGGTCTGGTTCCCCAGAAGCAGACCCTGAGGCAAGGATCTGTGTGCCAGTGATTTGTTAACCAGTTGCTTTCAGGTCAGGAGGTGAGGGGGAGGGTGGGAAAGCAGGACAGGAAGAAGAATCCAAACAAGGGTGTGATTTCCTTCCGAGTTCCAGCCTCAGTATGATGCTGGAGTGGAGCTCTGGGATGTAAATAACGGGTGGCTTTTTATACTTCTGCACCTGTTAGATGATGGCTCGGGGACTTTGTGGGAGATGATTGTAAACTTGCAGGCAGTTTAGGCTCCCTGTGCATGTGTGCAAAGTGGCTTCAGTAGGCAAGGGAAGTCCTCCAAAGAGAGTTGCAGGTGCATGCCATTAGAAGCAAAAGCATGCATATACTGTCGTGTATATAGTGTGTGTGTGTCTGTCCGTGTAGCCTATTGTGGTAGGTAATCACTCATAATATAGGTACATCAAACCATCATGCTGTATGCAGTGACGTATGTCAATTATTTCTCAACAAAACTGGAAAAGCAAATAAACAAACAAAAGAATCAAAGGGAACCTGAGCAGAATCAGTGTCCACTTCAAACCTGCTCTCTAGATGCCATCTACATCTCTTTCTGGACTAGAGTGATAGGCCCTGTCCAGTCTCCCCCTTAACCAAATCCCTTTCCTTCCCTCTAAGCTGTTTTCTACTGTGTAGCCAGATTGATCTTTCCTAGACGTGTCATGTTAAACTCTTCAAGTACTTTGCACTGAAAATGAATGCAAATTTCTTACTCTAGCTTATAAAGGCCCATGGCATCCTGGCCTCTGCCAGAGTCTCTGGCTTCATCTAATACAACTGGACTTTTCTCCTGAAAGGCTTACCTTCCACCCAGCAAGATGGGTGGAATAGGTGATCGGCAAGACCAATGGCCAAAAGAGGTCTCTCAGCGGGAAAATCAGGGTACCCAGTGTGGTCGACTAAGGAATTTGTTGTATTTTATCAAAGTGAGGTGTCAGGTGTCCTTGAGATTCTGTGGCTGCGCATTTTCCACTATGCCATCACTGAGCAACAAAATTAGGGCGTGTTCTGAGCTACTGGCCACTAGATGGTACTTTTCCATTACGCTTTTTCCAAGCACTATCTGGCATTGTAGTTTTCTAATATTTCTCTCAGAGTTTTTACATTGCTTGTGGTTACATTTACCAATTTCTTGTAGTTTACAATATTATGAATAGCCATAAAAGTCCTTATAAATAATTACCATCACCTGAGAGTCAACATGTGGTATGACTTTGATTTCTCTCATTCTGGAGTATGTGTGGCCATATGTGTATATTTTGTTAAGCAGGAGAATTTTTAAAATAATAGGTATGGGGGGCTGGCCTGGTGGCACAGTGGTTATGTTCATGCACTCCGCTTAGGCAGCCTGGGGTTCGCTGGTTCGGATCTCAGGCATGGACGTACGAATTGCTTATCAAAGCATGCTGTGGCAGGTGTCCCACATATAAAATAGAGGAAGATGGGCACAGATGTTAGCTTAGGGCTAATCTTCCTCAAAAAATAAATACTAATGATAGGTATGGAAATTAGGGTACATATGCGCTAGACAGAGCCAATAGTTCTGACCAGAGTAAGCATCTATACTATTATCTGCCAATCACCATTCTCTACCCTGCTATTTCGAAATCTATCTATCTATCTATCTATCTATCTATCTATCCATGGCTATACTGGGAGCAACCAGGGTTGATGATGATGATGTTCATGATGAAAACAATAACATGTTGACAATTTGTATGTTACCACTATGCTAACTTCTTTCTGTGTATTATATTACATAAAATACTATGTAAGACTGTGGGTCTAAAAACCAGTTACAACACTTCCTACCTCTGTGATCTTTGTCAAGTCACTTAAATTCTTCGTGCCTCAGTTGTCTCATAGGTATATGCTGTTGTAAAAATAAAATAAGTCCTTGTAATACAAATAACTATTACTTTGTATTCATAAAGATCAAAATAAATTAACAACAATACCTTATGAGTCAGGCACTAATTATTCTCCTTTGATAGAACAAGTAGTTGAGACCTAGTGAGGTGGGTAAATGTGCCCAGATTTCACAGATAATAAGGGATAAAGCCAAGGTAGAGGCTTATATTTGACCTTTCTGCCCTGATAACTGCAACTGAATCCACAGATGTATGATCCAGGAGTGGGCGTCTGCCCTAAGCCAGGGAAATCAGAGTCCATTTCCAGGATTTTTTGGGGTTTTTTTTTTTTTTGAGGAAGATTAGCACTGAGCTAACATCTGTTGCCAATCTTCCTCTTTTTTCTGAGGAAGCCTGGCCCTGAGCTAACATCCGTGCCCATCTTCCTCTACTTTATATGTGGCATGCCTGCCACAGCATGGCTTGACAAAGTGGTGTGTAGGTCTACACCCGCGATCTGAACCAGTGAACCCTGGGCTGCCAAAGTGGAACGTGTGATCTTAACCACTGGGCCACTGGGCCAGCTCCCATTTCCAGTATTTTTTAAACTCAAATTAGAAAAGACTACCAGTTGCTTTCTGGACTGAAAGATGTTAAATCTGAATTCCATGTATTTCTATATTCCATCAGGTTTAGGTGGCTTAGTTCAAAGCAAGAGAGAAGAGGGAGGAGAGAGAGAAGGAGGGAGAGAAAGAGAATAGTACTCAAGTACCCAAGCCACAAATTCTAGTTTTTATGAGCAGAAAAGGCCCAGTTGCTTATTTGCTCCTTTCATTCTTTCCTTTCCACACTTAATTTGTTTTTATAATCCAATTAATTTTTTTTTTGCCAACGCCAGTTTGAGATGGGTGTCTGTTGCTGCTTCATTATCATCAGCAGCAGCCTCATTATTATCATCTCGCATCTTCTAAATTAAGTGCTTTACAAATTAAACCAATTTGCTAATAAATAAAATTAATTCATAAATACCAAATGAACTATTGTTTTTACGTCCAGAAGAATCAACTTACTCTCTCCATAGAGAGACATTGTTTCAAAATCCTGGATCAAATTATCCCATAGGTGAAACTCTATACCTAATATCTAACTGTACAGTACCAATTTTATGTGCTCCTTTTTTTTTAATTTTTAAAAATTTTTTTTCTTTTTCTCCCCCAATCCCCCCAGTACATAGTTGTATATTCTTTGTTGTGGATCCTTCTAGTTGTGGCATGTGGGACACTGCCTCAGCGTGGTTTGATGAGCAATGCCATGTCCGCGCCCAGGATTCGAACCAACGAAACACTGGGCCGCCTGCAGCCCAGTGAACTTAACCACTCCGCCATGGGTCAGCCCCAATGTGCTCCTTTTTTTCATTATTTTAGGAAATAAATATGTGTTGTAGTTTTTAATTATCAGGTGAAATGTTTCCATTTAAAGCATCTTCTTCTCAATCTGAAACAGATTTGAGTGACTTAACTGAGTTTTGGAAAAAAAAAAAAGTTATTAATTGTAAAGGATCAATATGGTACAGTGCTAGGTATTGCAAGACACAATCCAAAGTACATTTGGTGTCATTTAATTTACCTTGAGGCAACCTCTCAACATATCATATCATGGAAGAACAAGGAGGAGGAGGAGAAGGAAGAGAAGGGGGAGAAACAGCTGGTAAAAGTTGGTAGATGGTAGAAAGAAAACAGTGTTTCATTAAAATTATATAGGTTCATAAATATATGTATACAATAATAAATATTCTACTTTTATTAATCTTAATGACTTTAGGAACACTCAATATGATCTTTGGTATATTGTAGGCTTATTTTTTTTCAAAATACTTAGTATTTTAAATTAAAAATATATTCACATTTATATACTACGATATAGTGATATTAGAGTCAGGTATTAAATGCCTGTTTAGTCTATTTGCACTATATATGTCTCCCTACTTGTCTACATGATATATTTTTTTAACGATAGTTCACTGAGGTAACATGGAAAAATAATGTATTTATATTATTTATAAAGTTTAAATAACATTTAGAAAAGTTTTATGGTTGACAGGTTATGTGAAAGTGAAACACAATCTAATAAACCATTTTTCTCTCCCTACTCCTCAGGGGAAACAGATAGCACGTTGAATCTGACATCCTGCTGAAGCTGCAGATAATGGGGGCTTACCACTGCCTACCACTATTCATCTGGACCTGCATGTTTCACACGGTTGATTCCATCCCATTACAAGAAAAAGTTAGTGGTGATTTTCCAAACAAAAGGATAGTGGGTCTGACAAAAGACGACGGTAAAATGCTGCATCGTACCAAGCGCGGCTGGATGTGGAACCAGTTCTTCTTGTTGGAGGAGTACACAGGTACAGACACACAATATGTAGGCAAGGTAAGGATTTTTATATGATAAATGTAGAAGCTGAAAGTGATAGCAATTTACCTATTTTTTACAACAACTTTCCACGTCATTAGTGATCATTCAGAAATGTTTGACTAATCACAAGGTGCAGAAGGCATAATGTCGCAGATTCTTTCAGTGGGGAAGGACAGGAAATGTGATTTATTCAGAGAGCTGAATGTAAGTCAGTATCTACAGTGAGCCTCAAAATACAGTCAGTCATCTGTGGACTTGATTCATTATTAATCAGCTAAATATGATTTAATTTTGTGTGTATGTATATAAAGATTAAAAATTTAAAGTCATGGGTAAATAATAACTTGGTGTGTTATATGAGGCGAAATAAAATGCAATTGTGATATACCAAAAATTACTAAATATATTGGTTGCTCCTGATGAGTAATTTATCATAATTAAGAATAGTATGTTGTGTATGAGAAATAAATGAACACAAATACTTCTAGATGCTTCTGTTTCTTAATATCAAACTGAACTACTTCGTGCCTGTAATCCCGAACAAAGGGTTCAAGGCAGAATGAGGGAGAAAGAAAAAAGAAGTAGCGAGAAGATACTACCTTTAGGAATATTTAATACCATCCCAGTAGCAGCAACATCGATGGCTGCTCATTGGCAGTCAGAAGGAAATGGCAATAGAGAATATGTAACTCCCTTCTTGGGAGTATTCAATTTTGAGGAAGTAGATCCATTACCTCTCTTTTTCTCTTTCCTGTGTCTCAAAATAGGTGACAGGATCTTTCCAAAGTCCAGATTTTCTATTTCTGTATCTTCCCTTTACCAATCTCATTTATTCTATTTTATACGCAGGACAATTCCTTTGCTCACTGTAGATTATCCCCAACTTATGCCCAGTGCTGAGGTACTTTCAGATTTTGACAATAAAACAAAATAAACAATTATGAATACTAACATCTCCTGTAGATCATATATTTATTTTTCTTGATTCTTGGCACGTGATGCTAGAAGTGACTGTAGTGGTATAAGTCTTATTTGACTCACGGGCAGCAGAAGGCAAATGAGATATAATTGGCCAAAAACGAAAACATAAAAAGTATCTGATATCACAAAAGTCATGCTTATTGTTTGTAAACCAGAAATACATTTATCTGTGAAATTGCCAAAATCTTGATCTAATTCTTCATTTCCTATGTGGGACGGTATATTTGTTCAAATGCAGCTTTCTTTATCAGAAGCCTATTATTTCCTCTCTTTTGATATCTCACTCCTCTGGTTCCATAGGTCATACTCATTTTGCCACATACAGTTCACTTGCTGATTCTTTTTTCTCTCTTATTTCTCCTCAGGTGAGTCATATGGCATCCTCCAGCATCCATCATTTAACATCACTTTTCACACTATAGTTAATAACTAACACCAGGATATTTCAGGTTCAACTGACAAATGTTTGTGTCTAAAGACTTGAAATTGCCTTATGATTCTTTTCCTAAGGCAATGTATAAAGGACACATTCAGTTCATGGGGTCTTACATAAAGGGTTTCATCCTTGGGGATTCAGAGATACAGACGAATAGCTGCAGATAAAAAGAGATCCTTGTAATCATAAGGCAATCAAAGCTCCACTAGAAGCATTTATTTTTAGCTGTAAACAAAAATACTTCCTTCTAAAAACAGTGTGAATGGATTAATTGACCATGATTATTGTACTAACAATTTACAATATACATTATACTTCAGATGTTTTTGTACTATCTTGCTTATTTTTAGTTAGTTCTGTAATCTGTCAAAAATAGTTGCTAAAAGTGTATGCATACTTTTATTTAATTACTTTTCACAAAATATTTTATCGCTTGTCTTGGGAAAATAACCTCTTTTTTCACCCATCGACAAGCTAAGACATTCAATTTTTTGGACCTGTTTATCCTTGACAATCAGATCATGAGCCGCCAAAAATGGAAAACCCATTAAAATAATCAGAATTTTCGTCAAGTGAGCATAATCAAACCAAAACTATGTGTCAACTATTTTTATATCATCCAAGGAAAATAATATGCATATGAAAGAGAAACTTCAACAAGATAAAACACCTGTATTACTTCTTGAAAAATAAATAAATTACTTTTTCTATTTTGCAATAAGGCCTTGTCTTAGATATGCACCACATATCTAGTTTACTATAAAAATGGACTTCCAACTACTTAGCATTTATTAATTTCTTAAGGGTCTAGAAACTCTCCTGCTCTCTTGGGTTTTGACATCGTTATTCAGTTGTATATACAGAGACTGGCTAGGCCTTTACCCCTGAACTTGGCAAAACGTATGAGTTCTGAAGAGGATTTAACTTCTTGAACACCACACAGATTGTCTTTTTGATCACATTACTCTGGTTGCCCTGGGTAAACTCAAATCTAGTCTTCCAGGGTCCATCGCATTGGCAATACCCCAGGTGAAATAAAGGCCTACCATATTTACCATGTGCCATGATTGGGAAAGAATAGGTAATTTCAAATGGGAGTGATTTTCATAGATTTTTCTTTGTTTTATAGAAGCTAGGTACCGCAGAAAATAAGACTAGTATTAATTTATAGGTGATATAAAATTACATAATGTTGGACGGATATATAATCCTTAGATGTAAAATCTAGGATTTGATCTTGAATTTAGAGGAAGATGTTTTCAAACAAGAAAAGTAGTATCAGCAAAATTTGATAAAATAAACACTTGCACACAAATGTGCAACTCACAAGGTGCAGTCCTGATTGGGCCATTCAATAATTGTGCAAAACTTAGAAGTCAATTAATCTTTCCAGCCTCAGATTCTTGCTGGGTTAGATTAAGTTGTCATTAAGCTTTCTTTAACTCTAAATTTCTGATATTTTCTAGAATTGTGGAGGGGCCTGTATCTGTGGGCAGGAAATGTTGGTAAAAATTTAATAGAAATTTGCATGTCGATAAATCTAAGGAGGTGGGGTTGCAAATGGCACGATAAAAGAAACACACACACACGCATACACACAAGAACTAGTCTAATGAGATGAGTTAGACCACTACTGTCAAGGCCCAGAATTCCATGCTAAGTTGTTTTTACATACAGTGTGGCATGTAAGTCCCTGTTGAAAACTCTTGTACAAATTCTTTATGAGTGGAGCACAAGTCTGGGATGATCAGTTTGCTTTCATTGTCAGGATGGACTGGAGGAGCAAAAAAGCGAATTATGGGGGCCGGCCTGGTGGTGTAGTGGTTAAGTTCACATGCTCTGCTTTGGCACCAGGGTTTGCAGGTTCGGATCCCAGGCATGGACCTACACACTACCTGTCAAGCTATGCTGTGGCGGTGATGTACATACAAAGTAGAGGAAGATTATCACAGATGTTAACTCAGGGACACTCTTCCTCATAAAAAAAAAGGAATTATAGTGATATTTTTATAATAAAATAGTGTAGAATATTTCCTTATGTCATTTCAGACATTTGCAATACAGGAGAGAAAAGTCAAAAATGTTGAAACCAAGAGCAAGTTTTTGCTTTCACAATAATGCAATCTGAAGCTTGGTTTCTTACTTTTGACTGAAACTATCAGATTCGCTAATTTTGTTTTCTGTAATAAAGGAAATCTTTGGTTCTTACTGAAGAGGATTACAAAGTCTTAACAATTGCCCTATAGCTTCCTGTAATTTGAAGACACTTGTGACTGAATTACTTAGGTAGAATAGTAATATTGCTTAAGAGAAGAATTAAAATAATTTTAACAAGAAGCATAGCAAAGGCTCCTATTATTCTGTTAGAGAATCTTCACATGCACTTAACTTTGTATACATTAGATCTAGATGCTGAGGAAGCCCTAGTTATCATGGATTGGTAATTAATTGATTATTTGCCTATTATTGTGGAGAATTGAGCAGAATTTAAGTATTTGATTTTAATATCTGGTTGTTAAAGCACATATATTGCATGAAGAAAAACCAAACTTACTGGCATAGTGTGTATTCTTTTTGAAAGAAAACATTAGCATTCATAAAATAATTTTGAAATATCAAGTTGGTTGACCACTATGTTTTAATTCAAAGATATATATTTAGCATATTCTTTGCTCAGGACAATCGACATAGTGCCATGGAACCACCTATCTGTCATCACCATCTAAATACAGTAAGATTTCTGTTTTACAGTTAGCTCTCAATTTTTCATAGTTTTAATTCAAAAACATTTTTCTATTCCATAGCTGAAATCATCATGAGCATAATCATGGAATCCTATAATGGAAGGGGGTTTTAACAGTTATCAAGCTGTCGGTTACAACCGGATACAATTGGTTTAGGTGTTACTTAAAGCAATGGAAAACACAGGGACCAACTGCAAAATAGATAGGAGTCTGGTTTATATCAGATTGAGTAATCAAACTGGGATGACTCTCTTTTGCATGTATATATCTTGATATATGCACTGAATATTGATATTTCCCCAAAGCATATATAAAATAATGTACTTAAGGCAATTTTCTCCTAGCTTTTTAGGGTATGGCAGTTTGATGAGTAAAGAGACAGAAATAAAGTCTCACATTTCTTGCAGGATATTTGATAAATTTTTATAGTACTTTACTGTGCTTTTCAGAATCTAAATAAATTATCTTTATCAAGGATTTAGAATGTCATTACTTATGGTGTGGTATATGTAGCAGCCACTTCTGATTTATGGGCACATTGTATTCCAAAATTCTCTTTATAGGCTGGTTGTTTAAAACTAAGAAGTAAGAACGTATGAGAAAAATATTAAGCATTAAGGCTAGGTTCTCAGAACAGTCTACAAAGGCTTATTTCACAGTGCATTCTAGAAAAGTCTGCTTTTGTAATACAGCAATATCGCTTAATTCTTACTGCCGATCCCCTCACTGCCAGGATGTATTACCACTTTACGGCACCACTGCAGTAGCACGCTAAATAGCCTTTATACTTTGCTTTACTTTTTTTTAATTCTCTATTTCCTGAATAATACCAATCTCTCACACAAAATTCCTGTAGAAAAATAACTCAAATTCACTCAAGTAGAATGGAAAGTGTTCAATAGTATTGCATATTTCCAGCCTATGTTCTATGTCCCCATAACTACATAGCCTTAGCTCAATGCAGAGTGAAATCTTTCCTCTTGCATACACTTGACCTCTATTTCATCATGTTCACAGGCCCTTTTATGGGGGGTATCTAACCGCCCTCTCCCTAATCTCATCCTTTCTCTTTGCTTTAAGTCCTGTCTCAAATGCATCCTCTTACGTAAAGCCCATCTTCATTCTCCCTGGCTAGGATTTCCCATCAAAATTCTACCATTTAGGGACTGGCCTGGTGGTGTAGTGGTTGAGGTCCAGTGCTCTGCTTCGGCAGCCCGGGGTTCATGGGTTTGGATCCCAGGAGCAAACCTACACACTGCTCATCAAATCATGCTGTGACAGTGTCCCACATATAAAATAGAGGGAGATTAGCACAGATGTTAGCTCTGGAACAATCTTCCTCAAGCAAAAAGAGGACATTTGGCAACAGATGTTAGGTCAGGGCCAATCTTCCTCACCAAAAAATAAAATACATATGTATATATACATTATTTATCAAAATCTTATTCATGGCACAATTTCAAGTATTCTGGTCTACTATTTTACCACCTAGAATCTGCAAACTTTTGGCTTTGAATCTGTGTTGGATTTAAGTCGTTTTCTTCCCCAAAATGTTAGACATCATATATTGACTCAGAATTAATATTCAGTTGCTAACTCAGATCTTTATTGAGCCTTTATTAATCTGGGTCTTGAGATATTAACACTATGAAACATAGACAGAGCAGAGAAAACTTAAAATATATTGCCTTTTTCTGACACATGCTACAGTAAAGTCAATTCCTTTCCTCTACTTCCATCACACTTGAAGGCCTTAACTGCAACCAAGCCATCCCATTTTGTGCTACACACTCAAACAGCACATACTTTAGATTCATTTTCACTCCAAAATAATTTCTATGTCCTTAATACAGATAATTTCAAAGAGATATTAAGAATTAAATATAAAATTAAACAAATTCTGACTAAATAAGGAACTGTAACTACTCCTAGAAAAATTTGCATTTAAAATTTAAGTGAATTCTTTGTTTTTTCTGGAATATAAGTAACTGTTAAACCATTCAAAAAATATGGAAGTGTGGTAGAATATATTTGTTAGTATAATCATTAAATTATATGTGTGATTTTTCCTGACACCTTCAACCAGTGTTTGGACTATTTGTAATATTCCAGCATTGTCTTCCTCTAAGCCAAACTGGAGGAGATCAAATCCACCCTTCCATACTTATCAGTGTCAGAAAAAAGGGAAAGAAATTTAATAGAAGTAGTAGAATCTCCAGGAGGGTGCAGAGAGAGGATGGGAAAAATATTTAAGCACAAGCACCATCAATTATTACTATTCTTATTGCCACTACTATTATTACAAAAGTAATTTGTGCTCCTCCCCAAAAAAACAAGTTTTGAAAATTAAAAATTAATGAAGAAAACATCAAAGATAACTATCATCATTTGTTATTAGTGCCATCCAGTGGATTCCGACTCCTAGAAACCTGTGTCCAGCAGAGCGGAACTCTGCCGGGTCTTTTTGTACCATCCTCTCACCTTCCGGCGCTCTATCAGACAATGCTCACCTGCTGTTTATAGGTTTCCCACGGTCAAGTTTTTTGGAAGTGGGTAGCCAGGTCCTTCTTCCTCAACTATAATCACAACCTCCAGGAAACTGTTAAAATATGTACATATTTCTACTTATTTACGGGTTATATTTTTAACACTCAATTTTCTATTGTTTATACATTTTTTTTGCCTTTCTCAGTTAACACTGTGCTTTTGCATATTGTTAAAATGTCAGTATTAGCCATATCATATTATATTATATATATAACCACAAAAATTTACATCTTTTCCGAATGTTCTGTCTAGACTCTGTCTGGTTTTATACATGTGTGCACGCACACATCCCTCTGTGATGAAAATTTTGTACCTGATAACTTTTAGCGTATTTTAAATTAGCGTTATTTAGACTATATTACTAGAAGTGCAATTCTCAGAGTCAAAGATATGAAATATTTTAGAGCTCTGTGTACATATCAGTCAATTACATTTCAGAAAATTTATACTACTTCTCTTCCAACAATATACCAATGTAGGATATTAGTATGTTGGACATTTATTTGTAATATTATGACTGTATTTTAATGTGGAGTTTAACCCTGTGTATTATTATTCGTTTAGTATGAAAAACTGAACACCTATAATGTGGAACACTAGGCTGAGTCCTAAAAATAGGAGCAAATAAGATGAATTGGTTCCTACCTTAGAAATATAGAAAAAGCTTATTGTAAACAGAACATTCTCTATCTACAATAAGCAAAGTGCTATTATCGCTGGGCTGCTAGAAGAAAGACCTGATAGAAGTCTCAATTTAGAAGAAAGATGACATATTTTTTTTATTCAATAGACTGAAATGATAATACCTAAACTTTATTTAGTGTAATTTGGCACTAGAATAATTCTCCCAGTTAATAATACATGCATGTGTGTTTGATTATTTGTTAATTTAGGAACTGCCAATTTCCCTATTCCAATAAGCACATCTTTCTCAGATATTCATAAAATATTCAAACTCCGCTTGTGCAAACCTTTTGTAATTTGTCCATAGTATATGCTAATAACTCATATTAAAGGTCCTAGAGCTATGAGGGAGTTGTTCATGGCAAAGGTGTTAGGAAGATATTCTAAAAAATGTCCAGCCTCTGTACACTGATTTCCAAAGACAATTAAGGTCACTCTAGATATGCCATTGAGTGTATACTCAGTGAGATTCCCTCAGTAAATATTTTATTTCACAGCCAGAATTTCCTAAGGACAATGATTACAATAAATCATCATACTCAGAACTATACATTTAAAAAGAGAGGCACAAAAATGAGTTCAAGATTAACGAAAAAATGACCTGGCAAATCTCAGGGGAATGAGGGCTTTTTTCCTCCAATGGGAAGGGATATATTTGTACATGGCTATTTTGTGAAAGTTTCAACTCCTTCAGTACTTTCTAACAAAAAAAGTTTTTCTGGAAAAATAAAAATCGTACTCTCCCACAGTTTATATTCTATTGATCTTATTCTATAAATACATTCAAGTCCATTGCTATCATATGTTAACTGTTTTAGAAAGAACTGTAATTTTACAAACTTTTGGTAAATGTGTCTTGTATGCTTGAAAAGAATGTGTATTGCTTACTTACTAGGTGTAGTATTTTGCAATCTTAGATAAAGTTGATGATGGTTTGATTCTCTTTCATTGTAATTTTTGTGTCTCCTTATCCCAGTTCTTAATAGGAGAGTAATAAAATGTTCCATTTTGTAAATTTCTCTCTTTATCTCTGTCAATTTTCCTTCATATATTTTTCTGCAATTATCACGTGCATGGCCAATTGTATTTTGTGTTTCTGATTAATTGATGTTTTATTGTTAGGAAATATCACCCTTTATCTTTGTTAATACTTCTTGCTTGAAGTTACCTTTGCCTGATAGAAATTTACCCATGCTAATTCATTGATGGTTGTGTTTTTTGTGGTTTATCTTTTCCTATCCTTTTGCTTTTAGCTTTTCTGTGTAATACTATTTAAAATACAGCTCTTGTAAACAGCAGAGTTGGTTTATGCTATTTTATCCACTCTCACAATCTTTAACATTTCATTGGAGTGTTAAGTCCATTTATATATAATGAAATTATTGATATACTTGGATTTTAGTCCACCGTTTTCTTGACTTCATTTGTCCCATTTGTTCTTTATACCTTTGTTCCTGCTTTCCTACCACCTTTTGGGTCAATTGAGTATTTCTTTTAATATCTGAATTTATATTCTTTATAATTGATCCTTAACCTATTGTAATATAAACTGAATTAATGTTATGTATTTTAGCATATAATGTAATAATCTTATAACAGTATAATTTTATTTCCTCTGTAGGACTTTAATCTATTTTTGTCATATATTTTCTTTCTGTATATATTATAAACTGCACCATATATTACTAATATTTATTATTTAGGCATTTTAATTTAAAAATTTAAAAAATAATCTTATATTTTATACTATATTATATTATAAAGTAATGTAATTAGCATTTCCAATTAGTGCTTTTTATTCTTTTTTGTAGATCTGAATTTCTGTCTACTATCATTTCCTTTCAACCTGAAGACTTCCTTTAGCATTACCTGTAGTGTGGGTGTGCTGGAAACAAATTTTCTTAACCGTTTTAATCTGAAAATATCATTATTTCACTTTTATTTTTGAAAAATATTTTAATTGGATATAGAAATATAGATTGAACTAAGGTTTTTTTTTTTCCTTTAAACACTTTAGATTTTTGCTACATTGCTTTGTAGTCTATTACTTTTAACAAGAAGTCACTCTTTATTCTTATCATTGTTGCCCGATATGTAATGCATATTTGCCTCTGGTTGCTTTTAAAGTTTGTCTGTATCCTTGGTTCTCAACAGTCCATCTCAACAGGTATCAAACATTGATACCTAGATGTGTTTTATTTATCCTGCTTGGGATTCACTGGCCTTAATGGGCCAATGGGCTCTTTTACACCCAATTTTAAAATTGTTTGGTCATTTTATTTTGTGGCTTCTTCTCTCTTTTTTCTTTTTGAGAACTCCAAATACAAGTATTTCAGGGCACTCCATATTGCCCCATAGATCTGTGCTGTGTACTTTTTCAATACATTTTTGTCTCTGTGCTTCAATTTGAATAATTTGTTTTTATTGTCTTCAGATTTATTGTTTCTATGTTTCTATGTCCAATATGCTGTTACACATTTTTGTTATAGGTGCTATCATTTCCAGGTCTAGGTTTCTTTTTTGTCTGTTTTATTTTTCATATATTTTATGAAATTTCTTATGTACTTACCCATTTTTTGCATGCCCTACAAATTCTTTAATATATTTATATATATTTAGGACAGTTATTTTTAAAGTTTTTCCTGTTAAATCCAACATCTGAGTCTTATTTGTGTCTATTTCTATTGATGGTTTATTCTCTCATTTTGTTATAATTTTTGTTTTTTTAATCTCTAGAAAGCTTAGATTTCGTACTGGCCATTATGAGTGATACATTGTGGAGCTTCTGGATTTTGTTTTCTGCCTCTGGAGAGTGTTGAGCTTTGCCCCAGTGAGCAGTAGAATTACAGGACGCTACTTTGATTCTGTGTGGGCTTGTAGAATTTTCAAGGCCAACTATATTGTTTATTTCCTTAGTCTCATGGTATAATTGTAATTCCTAGTACACCTTCCTTACTCCTAAGTTATCACCTTTCTGGTATTTCACTGGAAATTTCAAAATGTTTACCAAACACATCTACCTACAAGGAGCTTGAATTTTAAACTCTTCATTCCTAGTATCTGGAATGGCTAAAATCTCTGCTCAGTTTTCAACTATTAGGCTGCTCAGTAGATTTTTTTTTTCTTTATGTGAGGAAGATTGTCACTGAGCTAATATCTGTGCCAGCCTTCCTCCACTTTATGTGGGACACCACCACACCACAGCTGGACAAGAGGTGCTAGGTCTACACCGTGATCCCAACCTGCGAACCCCAGGCCACCAAGGCGGAGGGTGCTAACTTAACCACTATGCCACCAGGCCAGCCTCTAGGCTGCTCAGTTTTTAATTTTCCTTTTCTCTGGATTCCTTGGAGTCTCGCTCTATACATGGTCAGTTTAGAAGTCAGACACATGTTACTTGTAATGCGTATTCACATTTTAGACCTCTCTCCTCTGTGGCTTCCTCTGTTCCTAAATCTTTTCGTCTCGGTTTTTAGCTATTATAGAGGCCCTGAATCCTGACCGCTGATTCTTCAGTTCATAAAAACTGCTGATTTCTAATTGAACTCTGTCTTCTGCTTGACACATAAAATGTGGTATGCTTGCAAGGAAAAGGACGTTAACGTAGAAATTGCTTTATCCCCTATTTGATAGTAATCCTCTCAGTTTTTGTCTCCTCCTGGTTATTATCTACTGCCTTTATAAAGTGTTCTGTTGTTGTCAGTTTTTACTGATTTGTAAAGGGTTAATTATTTGTATCAATGACAAGAGTGTCGGTCCCACACAAGCTATGCTCCATGATTGGAACTAGAACTCATATGTGTTTGTTCTGTATTAATACTTATGTTTTCTGTAAATACATGTCTGATGATTGAATGCATGCATGAAAATGAAGCTCCACAAGATAAAGTCAGCAATACAAATATGGTTCACACCATATAGGTTAAAAAATATTCTATTCCATTTTTTCTGGAATAATTTTTATTTCCCATTGCATAGGAGGAACTGAGGGAGGAGCTGAATGTGAGTACAAACAGTATGCCATACAGATAAAACTTTTATTAAGGAGATTCTTTAAAATTGTCTCAGACTTAAGAAAAACAGATTTCATATGCTGAATATTTTTTCTCTTTCTTTCTGCAGATCTTTGATAAGGGGCCCTAAGAATTCCACATAATAAGTTTTAAGTCCCTGCTTTAAATGATTATTTTCAGAATTTTAATTGAAATGGCATTTTCAGTATGTTAGGAAAGATGTTGAAGGAAGCACACTGCTGGAAGAGAATATTACGTCTTTAGCGTGTAGTATTCCTAGCACGCTGTGGAAGTCACGACAGTGACTAAGCAGAAGTACCTGTTTAGATTTAGTTGTCCTGTATATCCACCAGTCTTCTTGAGACTGTTGTTTCTTCCTCTGTCAATCACCGGTGAACTTCAGCCAGTGTCCTTACTGAGCTAAAGGATAATTACATTTTATGGAGGAAAAAAAATCTCACCTGCAACTCTATTTCAATTAATAACCGACATTTTCCAGTAATTTTGTGGACATAGCTTTTGAAAACACACATTTTTTAAGTTCCTGCTTGCTTAGAAAATCACTCTTTTAGTTCCTATAGTATATTTCATATTAATATCAATAAGAAATGCAATATTAAATATCTTTAAAGCAGTAAAATATTAGATTACTTATTGACAAACTTTTTAATTGACAAATCTCTAAGAAAAGCTTTATTGACTTTTTTGTACTTACCCCAATAAAGCATGTCCCAAACTGTCTTAAAAACATCTTTATTTCGAAGTAAGTAAAGTAATTTGTGTATGTGTACATGAAAAAGTAATCAAAAGTGGCTTAGCCAAATAACAGACTAAAAATGTCTTTGTTTACATACATTATGAAGTAATTTTCCTAATATATAACAAAATCAAGATAAACTCTATTCCGCTTATTAAATATTTTGATTTTGACAGAATGAATCTAAAAACCAAATTTACAATGAGCCAAATTTAGCAGATGTATATTTCACGCAAATGAATATACCCGTTTCACTTCAAAATTAATGTAGAGAAAAGACGTTGAAATGATGTTGAAATTTTATGGTAAAATAGGTATTAGGGAAATAGTTAAAAAGAATAAAATGAAAGATCACAAATACAAGGGAATGTTGTTAATATTTCCCAAAAATCCATGACAATGGCAGCTCTGAAGTAAGTCAGGAGTTTCCATATCTGTCCCCAAATTACATTGACCAGGGGTACTGGGAAATTTTCATTTTTCTTCTTCCTAGTTCTATTAGCAAAAACCAGCTTGTTTTGCTGGTGATAAATTGGAAGATCAAGTTGAAAGTTAAAAACTTTGATGATCCCAATCTCCAGCCAAGAGAAGAAAGAGAGGATGAGAAGTGAGAAGGACAGACACACTGCTTAGAGAATGCCCAGCCCTTATCTCCACAAAGTCCCTTTCTGGCCAGTGTTTATGGGAAGAAGTCATGGAAAATTTTCTAGTAAAGAAAAGTACTGAAAGTGTGTGACATTAAGAGTGCCATTAAGTTCAAGACAACAGTGCTAGCGTGATTGTCTGATTATGAGAATGGATAACATTTTAGAATTAATTTTATAGAGGTTATTTTTTGACTATTTATTAAGAACTTTAAGAAGATTGAAAGAAATTCAGGTAGGGCAACAACACAAATTTGAGGGGCTTACCTCATGGTGCAGTGGTTAAGTTCACACGTTATGCTTTGGTGGCTGAGGGTTCGCCAGTTTGGATCCCTGGTGCAGACCTGTGCACTGCTCATCAAGCCATGCTGTGGCGGGTGTCCCACGTATAAAATAGAGGAAGATGGGCACAGATGTTGGATCAGGGCCCATCTTCCTCACCGAAAGCGGAGGATTGGCGGTGGATGTTAGCTCAAGGCTAATCTTCTCCTTCAAAAAAAAAATTGAAAATAAATCTTACAGATGACAGGAAATTGGTGTTGCAGTCTTTCTCCAACTTTTTCTTGCTAATTTTACTTTTAGCCTTGCATCAATCAGCCATTATCACTATGTCCTTTGCTATTCTCTTAAAATTTTAAATCAAAAGGAAATAATATAAAATGTGAAGATTTGGGATGAGAGTATAAAAAACAGAATTAGAAGAGTTTGAATAATTTTAAAATTAGAGGTGACCAATAACAAAATAATCTCCTTCCTAAAGTAAGAACCACTCATTCTCTCAAAATACCCAAGGAGCGGTTAAACGTCCACTGATGGTGGAGAATTTCAGAAGTGAAGAATAATATATAGAGGAAAATATAAGATAATCCTACAGCTCACGGATTAGTACGGTGATGATGAAAAAATTTCCCTGGTATTCTTTTCTACTTTTATTTATCTATTTATTTTTGGTGAGGAAGATTTGCTCTGAACTAACATCTGTTGCTAATCTTCCTCTTTTTTTGTCTTGAGGAAGATTAGCCCTGAGCTATCTGTGCCAGTCATCCTCTATTTTGTGTGTGGGATGCATCCACAGCATTGCTGATGAGTGGAGTAGGTCCACGCCTGGGATCCACACCTGCAAACCCAGGCTGGGGAAGCACAGAACTTTAACCATTCAGCCATGGGACCGGCCCCTGGTATTACTTTTTATCATAAAATTTGTACGTAGTATACATCTGCAAAATACATATTGTGTTCTTCTTTGCGTACCTAAAATTAAAGTGAGCATATTTTGATGTCCAAAAATGATTTTCCAGAAAATAGTTGCTAATTTCTGTGTAATATTGTGTCACATATAAAATAACATTATAAAGAACTCCATTACAAATAACATAATAAGGGCTGTGAACATAAATAGCTTTAGATCAACAGATAAGGATTTTAATGAATATGTGTGTGTTTGTATGTATACGTTGCCAACTTCGTATGCACAACTTAATTGTACAGATCAATGAAATTTTATATTTGTATCTACCTATGTTAATATGACTAAGATAACAATACAGAAAATTTCTGGCATCAAAAACTCCATCACTATTTATAAGTTTGCCAGTACTTGAATTTCATATGCATGAAATTAAACAGTATGTCTGGCTTCTATTTTTCAACTTTGAAGGATAAATTCATCCATGACCTTGTGTGTAGGATTAACTTTCTTAATGACTGTGCAGTATTGCGTTGTATAAATACACCGTAATTAATCTATTCTGCTATTGACAGATGATTGATGTGCTTCTAACTGGAGGCTACTATAAACAAAACTGCTATGAACATTCTTACACATTTTTGTTGTCACATGAGGATTCATTTCCTTTGAGTATATTTCAAGAATGGGATTGTTGAATCATAGAGTGGGCATAGATTTATGTTCGGTAGATAACAGCAAAAGGTTTTCAAAGAGATTGTACCAATTTACACTCCCACGAGGAGTTTATGAGAGCTCCAATTACTCCATATACTTACTAATGCTTTATATGTCTAGTCTTATGTATTTTCAAGATTTTAACCATTTTGATGATATGTAGTACTATCTCGCAGTTTTAATTTGAATGACCGTGATAATTTAAAAGTTAAGCCTATTTTCACTGTGTATTGGCCGTTTGGATGTCTTACTTTTGAGTTGACTATGTAGGCTTTTGTTCATTTTTTTCTTATGTAACTTTGTCTTGTCACTTTATATATACTGGATACAAGTCATATATAAGATAGAGATAGTGAAATTATTTTCTCCCAATTTCGGCTTACTTTTTCATTACCGTTACAGTGTCTTTTAATGAAGAAATTTCTTCATTCTTTTAATTTGGTTCAATTTACCAATGTCTTATTTCAAAGTTATTAATGTTTCTGTCCTTTTTAAGAAACATTTGCCTATCATCAAGGTAATATATTTTGTTTTCTTCTAGCAACTTCATCATTTTATCTATTAAATTCGCATCTATAAGCCAATTTGCATTTATTTATGGACTAGATGTAAGGTGGAGATCAAAGGTGTAGAGATCAAATAGATGCAGAATCGCTCCAGCATTATTTTTTTTAAGATCATTTGGGTATCTAATTCCAATGGCCTTTTTTTTTCTTTTTTGAATTTATGTGTCTATGTGTGCAGGTGTTTTTAGTCATTTCATTGATCTTTTTGTTTATCCATGTGTTAATAACAAACTCCCTTAATTACCGAAGCATTCTTTTTTAATCTAGTTGTTTAAGTCCCCCAGCCGTGTTCCTCTTCTTCAAGATCACTGTGGCTTTCTAGGTCTTCTGCATTTTCATAAAACTTTTAAAATTAGCTTTTCAATTTCCACTAGACTCAGGAACTATTTCAGATTAAAGAGACCAAAATGACATGCCTATTTAAAGAAATGTGTGATCCTGGATTGAATCCTGTATTTTGGGTGGAAAATTAACATAAATACATTAATAGATTAATTTACCTATTTGATGACACAACTAGAAGGACCCACAACTAAAGTATACAACTATGTACTGGGGGGATTTGGGAAGAAAAAGCAGGGAAAAAAAATTTACCTATTTGAAGATGGAGTGTTTACTTTAATGATAATTATATTGTTAAATTTCTTTAATTTTATAATTGAACTATGATTACATTAGACAATTTCCTTGTTCTTAGATTATAGATGCTGAAATATTTATTTAGAGGTATAAATAGGCAAGACATCTGCACATGGGAGAAGATAACTTTAGTAAATATACAAGCAATAATAGATTTGACAGATATTCACTTGCCTACAGAAGTCTATAAATCACTAAGAAAATGATGAACAGGAAAATATAAAAATGAGCAAAAAAACTGAATAGATATTTCACAGAAGATGATATCCAAGTGGTCAATAAGCATATATATGATAAAGTGCTCAACTCATCAGGAAATATAGACTTAAATCTCTCAAACACTGGAATTACTAAGAGTGAAAAGACATAAAATCCTGAGGGAAGGTGATGATATGAACAAACCCGAACTCTCATAGATTCAGGTTGACAAACGCTAGAAACATTAAAGGAGACTCAAATGGAAAAATACAATGTGCTTAGCGATTAGAAGACTAAAAAATAAGCTAACAATTAAATGCCACCCAATATATATCCCTGTGTATTTCTTTTAACTTTATTACGAAATAATTTCAGACTTTTGGATAATCACTCAAATTGTGCAAAGAACTTGTGTACACCATTCAGTAAGATTTATCAATTATCAATGTTTCACCCAGTTTGATTTATCCCTCTTTCTGTTTATACAGATTTTATATTATGGCAGAACTACTTCAATTTTGTCGTTATTTCTAGGACTTGTCCCTTCTTGAGCACTGCAGAAGATGTGAAGTACTTGCAAATTCACATTGATTTGGCAAGGATTCAACTCTAACTTCTGCTTGTTGTTGATGAAATCTCGGTTCAGTTCCTTACCTCTTCCTGACTTTATCTCTCTTGCTTGGAGTTGTATCTTGTGCACGTGAAGTTCAGACATCAACTAAGATGTTAACAGAGACGTGGGGAATCCACTTGTAGTGACTCTCTCCTCGTTAAGATTGTGCTCTCCAATTTCTAGTCACTGTGGCAGACCCAAATTCTGGCCACTATCTCCTCAGTCCAATAATACTGCTTCTCTCTGCTTGGGTTCTAATTATATTGTTCCTAACCTTATAACTAGAAAGTGCTAGACAGTACCCTCCGTAGGGGGAATGGGGAGTGAGTGTTCAATGGGTATGGAGTTTCAGTTTGGGATGGTGGAAAAGTTCTGGAGCTGGATGGTGGCGATGTGAATGTACGTAATGCTACCAAACAAAATACTTAGAAAATAGTTAAAATGGTAAACTGTTCGTTATGTATATTTTACCACGATAAAAAACCCAAAGTCTGTTCATCATTAGATTGTAGGAAACTTGCGAATTTTATTATTATAAATTTTGATCTCTAGTAATGCCTTGTATATAACAGAGTTCAGCGTATTTTTCTGTAAAATAAAGGGTTCAATTTTCATATTAAAAATGAAGTACTTATTTAAAGCAATTCAGTCAGTGCAAGTATAAAATGAATGAAAGCCCTCTCTGTGCTTCCATGGACGCTACAAAAAAAAGGAAAAAAAAAATACACTCAGAAGAAAAGCTGGTAATGGTATAGGCCACAACAAGCTTAACTCAAGGTCGTAGGCTTGGCAGTGCCTCCTCTGTTGGTTGGTGTCCAGTGTCATCAGACAGTTTTGTCTGCCTGCCTGTGTGTCTGTCTGATTTGGTCATGTTTTCATAATTATTCTCAGTGGGGAAATTTTTCCCAATGCAGCTATTTTGTGAGGACAAAAACCTGAATACCAACATTGCTTTTGAGAAACACATCATGATGTAAATATGCATGTTTCATGCACCACTGAGGACTGTAATATTGTAAGATTTCAAAATTTTTCTAAAATGCTGTCAGAATAAGCTCTTTTTTCCCCCAAAGCTACACTTAGTATTTCTGTTTCATGTTTTATTACGTCACATTGAACTTGTAAGTGCTTTATTTCATAGATGATAGAATGAATCAGTTCCTTACACTAAGTCATTCTTAAGGATAAAATTGTTGGTATTTTGAGGTCCTATCACCTATTAAGAAACTCAGTGGCTCACTATTTCCTTCCTGGCAGAGAACTCAGACCTTCAAGGGGAAATCTGCAGTGGCTGTTTGTGAACGTTTTCTCTCCTCTTCTTGACTGGACCAACAAGTCTATGTTAGGTGCACTTCTGCTCTTCCAGTCTCAACATTTCCAGCACCCTGTGAAATCGAAGATTACGGTCTCTTCTTTCCAAGGCAATTTTGAACACCTCCACTTATTCCATCAGCACATTAATGAGAGTGTGAGGGCAGAAGTCAAGTGTCATTAGTTAGCCACTATCTTTTGAACTATCTACCCTTTCATTCAACTGTATATAGAGCAGAGATATGTAAAATAAACATCCCCATCACCATTTTGTTTTTACTGCATTTTATAAAAATATCTCCATCATATCTATTCAGACTGGTTTATTCTTTGAAGAATAAATATTTTCCCCCTAGTTCAGTGCCTGGCACATATTAGCACATATTAGCATTCAATTCAATGTTGATTTTAATCTAGGTTTTTGAGCACAAGACTGTGATGTTATCATCAGTATTGTAATTACTGCACTGATTAAGCACAAGATACAGCTGAAAGTGAACAGGCAGACGTTTTCCAAACTCATTGACCTGCTTCAGTGGAGTTTTGCCAAGGCAAAAAAATCACGTATCCTGCCTAGTTATTTATTTGTCTTCATAAGTACAAAAATTATCATTTTGCTCACTAAAGATGGCCTTCTCTTAACATCAAGATATGATGTTAATAAAACGAAGCAGAAGAGGGAAAAATTGTTTTAAAATATACAATGCGAGATACTTAGGAAAAATTCAGCCATATTCAATAATATAAATTACATGTTATTTTATTGGTTTTTCAATGTATTTTAAAATGTAAAAATTCATTATAAACACTGTTTTGAACCTTAAATTCATTTACAATATTAGAACAGAAATTGAGATCACAATACAAAATGAAAGAAATTCCATTCAAGGAAATATTCATTAACACACATTCCCTAAGGTGTATTAAGGCAGAGAGACAGACACTTAAATCAGTGAAATTTCTTCTTTTTCGAACCACTTGAAAAGCTTTGGTCTTGGAAGAATTAGAAATTGTTGGATAAGATGCTACAATTATATGTTTGTGATAAACTTGATTTCAGTATCAACAGTTAAGATGGCTCGCACTGCTAATCTTCAAGTAACTTCTGTAGTAAAAGAACAAAATAAAATAGATGCCTTAAAGGGGATTGCAAGCGAATGTACAAAAGCAAATGATATATTTATGCGAGCAGTTATGCAGCAGGACCTTCCACGGGGCTGTACAGACTATGGTAGCTTAGGTTTTCCAATTTCTTAGGCTATTCACTGCAGTCATAGTATAGAGTTACCATAGAGAGCACATTCAATAAGCAGTTTAGAGCCCTATCTCCTGATCAGGTAACACTTGGAAGTTGGATAAAAATATAAGCTTACTATTGCCTTGCTGCAGTTAGCAATCCTAAGAGGAGGGCAGGCATACATACACACACACACACACACATTTGTTAGAGCAATACGAACAAACCTTTTTTTGTAGAGATTAAATTTTGCCAGCAAATATCCTAAGGCAAATCCTGTGGTCAAAGTACTTTTCACCCATGTGGTTGATTTTAGCAACATATACAAATAATATGTTGCATGCTAATGATTCGCTCTAAACTCCTTTCTTTTTGACTTGCAAATCTTATATTTAATTAATTTCTTGCATAGCCACTGAAAAGTGTCCAGTGGGGAAAACATGCAAAAAGTATATTCAGGAAAAACAAACACATTAACCTTATCATTGATGTCTCCTTTTTTTCATTCCTCTTCTGTGATTGATCTGGTTCCATTGACTTATTTTCTAAACTCATAAATGTGGTGACATATCTGTCGCTGTTGTAAACAGGCAGTCTCTCAATGTCTCTAGTCAGCTTTCTTGTATTAAATTCCCAACGGGTCCTATTACTCTTGATTTTTTTTTTCCTCTTTCAAATTACCTTTCTAACTCTATTAGAGTATTCTTTTTCTAAATTACGTATCACAGTGTTGTTCTCCCCAAATGTTTTTAATCGTTCTGGCACTGGGAAAATGGTCAAATACGTTGAGATGACCATTCTTTTAAAACGCTTAGCGATTGGACATTCACTATTTTTTTTTTTTTTTATTAATGTTATGATAGATTACAACCTTGTGAGATTTCAGTTGTACATTTTTGTTAGTCATGTTGTGGGTACACCACTTCCCCCTCCGTACCCTCCCCCCACCCCCCCTTTTCCCTGGTAACCACCAATCAGATCTCCTTCTCAATATACTAATTTCCACCTATGAGTGGAGTCATATAGAGTTCGTCTTTCTCTGACTGACTTATTTCGCTTAACATAATACCCTCGAGGTCCATCCACATTGTTGTGAATGGGCCAATTTCGTCTTTTTTTATGGCTGAGTAGTATTCCATTGTGTATATATACCACATCTTCTTTATCCAATCATTAATTTCTGGGCATGTAGGCTGGTTCCACGTCTTGGCTATTGTAAATAATGCTGCAATGAACATAGGGGTGCAACGGACTCTTGAGATATCTGATATCAGGTTCTTAGGATAGATACCCAGTAATGGGATGGCTGGGTCATAGGGTATTTCTATTTTTAACTTTTTGAGAAATCTCCATACTGTTTTCCATAGTGGCTGTACCAGTTTGCATTCCCACCAACAGTGTATGAGGGTTCCTCTTTCTCCACAACCTCTCCAACATTTGTCGTTCTTGGTTTTGGATGTTTTTGCCAATCTAACGGGGGTAAGGTGATATCTTAGTGTAGTTTTGATTTGCATTTCCCTGATGATTAGCGATGATGAACATCTTTTCATGTGTCTATTGGCCATATTCATATCTTCTTTTGAGAAATGTCTGTTCATGTCCTCTGCCCATTTTTTGATCGGGTTGTTTGTTTTTTTGTTGTTAAGTAGTGTGAGTTCTTTGTATATTATGGAGATTAACCCTTTGTCGGATAAGTGGCTTGTAAATATTTTTTCCCAATTAGTGAGCTGTTTTTTTGTTTCAATCCTGTTTTCCCTTGCCTTGAAGAAGCTCTTTAGTCTGATGAAGTCCCATTT
This sequence comes from Equus przewalskii, assembly GCF_037783145.1. NCBI lineage: Eukaryota > Metazoa > Chordata > Mammalia > Perissodactyla > Equidae > Equus > Equus przewalskii. The sequence continues at coordinate 36,011,819 of NC_091850.1, forward strand.
GTTTATTCTTTCTATTGTTTCCCTCAACTGAGGAGTTACAGTGTCCGAAAAGATTCTTTTGAAACTGATGTCAAAGAGTGTACTGCCTATATTCTCTTCCAAAAGACTTATTGTCTCAGGCCTAATCTTTAGGATTCACAGCATAATTACATCAGGTTTAATTTACCATTTAGTCCCTGCACCTCCGCAGCTTATTTCTACCTTCCATTTTATTCTCTGAATATTACACCCTTTTCAGATTTAAAAGGTCTACATTTGATGTCACTCTTTATGAGCCATTTGCTCTCTTGCTAGTCAATGGTTGCTCTTTTTTTTGCCTGTGCTGTTACTACATATTTTAGAGTGTTTATATATCTTCTTCTCACACAGTTGTATCTGTGTGTGTGTGTGTGCGTGTTGTGAGTGCATCTGTGTGCAGGCTGTAAAAGGAAACATTATTTAATCCGCTTATATTCCAATGCCCCTAGCACAGTGCACACCCCCACACACACGTTTGTTAGAACAATAAGAACAGCTTTCTTTGTGAAGAGATTAGACTTCACCAGCACTCTCCTCAGGCAAATCCTGTGGTCAAATTCCATTTCAGCCATGTAGTTGATTTTAGCAACATATGCAAATTGTATGTTGCAGGATAATGATTCAATCTAAACTCCTTTCTTTTTGATTTGCCAGTCTCATATTTAATGAATTTTGTGCATTGAGGACAATGGATAATACTATTTAAAGTTACTCCTACTGAACAACTATTTCTCTAAAGTTAGAATGCAAGCAACAGTGAAGGTGATAAGACATTGCTATAGTTAGCACTCCCCAGAGTGTAAAAATTGCCTCTTGAAAATGATGTGTTCAAGGCTATAACCTTCGTTTGTATTCTGTGAGATATAACATGACTGATGAGTGAATTCTAATTTTCTCTCATGTCATTTCACTCCTGGTAATATGTGCTTCATCTTGACCGTTTTCATGGTGAATAATGCTGGAATCATACAGCACACATTCTCTTTTCTGACTTTCTGGTCAAGTCTAGAAATAGAGGATCCCGTTTTAGCTTTGCATAAAGCTGAAAAGAAGCAGAGTTTGCATTTATGTCAAAAGGAACTTCATAGAATAAAAGGTAACAAATGTGTGAATTGTGATAAGAATGGCCTTTTCTATGTCAGAAGCGTTTCTGAGGTTTTTGCTGCTAACATTCTTTTCCCCGCTATGGATCAGAAAATTTAGAGGAAATGAGAGTTTATGCTGGCATTCAATTTGAATTGTATGTGAAGGCCCCAGGACTATTCTTACTTTATTTACGCTTGACATTTGAATCACTGTAGGATTTGCAACATTTATGAGAAAAATCATCTTATTTATATGTATACACGTACACAGGACGAGATCAAATTTGCAAAATGAGTTTTTTCTCAAATAAATAAGGTCTAGTCTATATAAATATATGGAAAGAAAATTCAGTGAAGGCAGAGAAATGAAGGTTCTGATTACTAATGCAAAAACTTCAGGGCATACTTAATTATTATATCATACCTCTTTGGAGTTGTTGCAATAATTTAGTTATTTTTTGTGTTTATTTTAGGCTAACAAGCCTGGTAAATATGACGTAACTTGAACAGTGAAGCTTGATCACAAATATCCAAGCAATGCAATATCAGGAAACCATTTATATGACATACAGAATCACATATCTATGATGTGTGTGTATATATACTGATGAAATGAGATTGTCTTTCCCCACGCATTTCTAAGGTTAGGTAAGTTGTTAGAAAAATAGAAAAACTAAAAATAAATCTGTAAGAATTCTTCTTTACTGGAAAACAATGTGCCTCATGGTCATTTCTTCACTAAGCTATTTGTAAAAGTTTAATTGATTATAAAGAACTGTAATTTAAGGTCAGTAACTATAATTTAAGTTGTATGTATAAAGAAAAAGACAGAGACTGTTTAGTTTTATTTCCATAAAAACAAAACCTGATGTCTCTAATAATTAGAATTCAGGATTTACTACCACATTTTAAACTTTAATTTTAAAAATTCAAAAAGTGTCATTTTAAATTTTCAGGAGTTTAAAACTGGTTTTGTTATGAAGAAATTTTGAAACTCATATGACTTACTGGAAAAAGGTATATACATATACTACACAAAATTACTTTTTCAATGCACCAGAGAAATCAGCCTAAGATAAGAAAAATTAAAATCCAGGATTCTTGACATCAGCAATCAAACAATGAGAAGAGAATTAAAAGAAATAATAAGCACAGATATCAGGCAAATGAAATTTTGAATCTTGAAAGTATCAATACAGTCCAATTAAACTCCCCAACTGTGTATCGATATCTGTTGGCTCCAGGCTCTATCCTAGGGCGTCTGAGGTTTACAGCGAATGTTTACAAGAATCACATTGTCCAATGGCACTGGGAGCAGGAGCGTACATACAAAGGAAAGAGCTAAGTTATTTTCACAACCCACTTAAATGGAACCTCTGCTTTTGCCTTACTTCCATGCTCTAATGTATCACACTGATATTTCAAAAATTTGAAATGATCATCATTCTGAAAATCGTTTTCTGGCCAATTAACACAAGAACAGATTCTCTACGTCACTCACAATAACATAAACAATATCCAAACAGTAGTAAAATGCAGTTCTTCTCCCATGAGCCTTATGGAAAATGGAAGAGTTTAATACTTGGCAAGGGATTTTGAAGTGCATTTGACCTATAAGTATCAAAAAATAACAAAAAATAAAATGATAGTTGATGCAGCAATTCTCCCTCTAGAAATTTTTCCAGTACATATATTCTTAGAAATATATGAAGATATGTATACAAGAGTATTTATTATAGCACTCAATATGATAACCAATGACAACAAAGGACACAATATAAAAGTCTGTTTATTAAACATTGCTTAAATAAGAATGAACAATTCCTTCAGTGTGAAAATGAGTATATGAAACTTTTTAAAATGATACAAGAAGCTGTATGAGATAAATTATTCAATACAAAAAAGAAAAGTGCAGATTTTGTTTTAGGAGGACAACAATATCAGATAATAGATACATATATATGACCTCTCATATATTAGACTGAGTTTTAGGTCAATGAGGTGAGGACAGATGAGGTCTTGATATTAATTTTGCTTTGTGTACTTAACTATCATCTTCATGTGTTGCTTTTATAGTAAGGGAAAGTACTAACACTTTCATCCAATTTTGCATGACATGAAAACCTATCTAGACTTGACCCCATCACTCTCTTTAAATTCAAGGCACAAATGCTAGGTCCCCGACCATACTCAACTACTTATTGTCTTAAAATCACATCCTTCTAGGAGTTGGCCCGGTGGTGCAGCTGTGTAGTTAGCACGTTCTGCTTCCGGGGTCTGAGGTTCACTGGTTCGGATCCCGGGTGCGGACATGGTACTGCTTGGCAAGCCATGCTGTGGCAGGCGTCCCACGTATAAAGTAGAGGAAGATGGGCACAGATGTTAGCTCAGGGCCAGGCTTCCTCAGCAAAAAGAGGAGGATTTGCAGTAGTTAGCTCTGGGCTAATCTTCCTCCAAAAAAAAAAAAGATCATATACTTCTAGCATTTTATAAATGAATTGTTCTTTTTTAAGCATCCTGAACTATCTCTCACCTCTTTGGTTTGCCATCTACTTAATATAACACCTATTCATCTTTCAAATTCATTTTCTATATTTTCCTTTTTTGGATGGTTGCCATTCCACCAAAATATAAATCTATTAAATTACTGTTCAACGTTTTTATCTCTGCAGATATAATATATTGCATAGATGCTGGTACACAGTAGGGTCTGTAATTTGTATCTAATGAGTAAGTAAAAGAAAGACTATAGGGGCCAGTGCTCTGGCCAAGTGGTTGAATTCGCACAATCTGCTTTGGCGGCCCAGGGTTTCACCGGTTCAGATCCTGGGTGCAGACTTACCCCTGTTCATCAAGCCATGCTGAGGCGGCATCCCACATGCCACAACTAGAAGGACCCACAACTAAAATATACAACTATGTACTGGGGGGCTTTGGGGAGAAGAAGGAAAAATAAAAATTAAAAAAAGAAAGACTATAAGAAATGAAAAATAGAGGTTTAAAGGGATAGGTGTAATTTAAAATAGGATAGTGTGAGTACCTCTCACTGTTTCTCCCTGTTAGAATGTAAGCTCCATTCAGCAGGCATTCCCATTTGTGTGGTTCATTGTTACATTCCTAGTGCCTAAAAAAGTGCCTGGAATATATTTTTATACTTAACAAGTGAATACATTCACATATGCTCTTTCTGAAGAAACTTCTAATTGGAAGAATTAATTTTCATAAGGATTTTAATTTACAATCAATTTAAATTTAGATAGATATAGTTTTAATTTACAGAGAAGCAGTCCGACAGAACTGGGTCTTGAAACTTGTGAACCAGATTATTGCTTTAAAGGAACTTATTCAGATAAATATGGTATCTGCTGATACTGCTGGAAATTAAATTACCAGGGCAACAAGTATAGGAAGAGAAGACAAGACTTTAGAAAGGAACTCTAGGACTGAACACTGAGAAATATATATATTTGGGGAGCAAGGAAAGAGCTAGTCTTTCTGGAAAGAGTCAGAAAAATGCAGATAAAGACAGGCTACAGGAGAACCAGAAAAATTCAACATCGCAAAGTTCAAGCAAGGATAATTTGCAATGATTGCGTAGTACATGATGTCGCAGTAATGTACTTATTTAGCTGGGCCAAGAGAAATACTGGCTTTGTTAACTCTGAAAGAATATTTCACTTTTGTGGGTAGAAGCCAAATTGTGAAGAAATCTCTTGCGGATGGTAGAAGAGTAATTGGAGAACGTTAGTAGAGATTCTCTCATTTATTGTAGGGGAAAAAAGTGGTAGCTTTAAGTCAAAAGAGCAGAAATAAAATATTTTATTCTTTAATGCATAATTAGAAGATATCAGGTGTTGTGTGTTTGGAGGAATAATTCGAATATGGATTGCATCTTTGATTGTTTCCTAGGGCAGCAGAGCCTGAGTCAGAGCTTGTATGACAATCTGTTAGGGAGTGATCTCCAGAAGAGAGCCACTAGGCAGGGAAGAATTCAGGCTGGGAGGAAAGGAGAAGTTGAACTGTGCTATGGTTACAAAAGCCAATCTTATGAGGAGTTCTGGAGCTGGAATTGCTCTTCAGAGCTGCACCAAATTGAGACAAGGAGCCAGGCCTTTGTACTCTGAACCAATCACTCACTCAATGTGGGGAGTCCCGGGAAGGGATGTAACCTTGGGTGAGGTGGCTCCCTTTCACTGAGCTGCAATGACTGAGAAGACCCTCATCAACAAGCAGGGGAAATGAGCGCCCTAGTTCTGAAGGGGAGACCAGGTTGATCAGAATATACAGGTTACAGCACTAAATTCAATTACCAAAAGTAGAATATAATATAATATAATATAATGCCATGTAATATAACATATCATAATGTAATGTACTATATTATATTATACTATATTTTAGGTTGAAGCCACCAAAAAGATTTATGCAGTTATTCAACATTTTAAATGCTTATGGAAATATAAACTGCATCGCCTTATTCTACAATGTCGTAGAATTAATTCAAAATCTTTGATTTTGTTGTTACTTCTGTTACAGTGCTTCTAAATAAGTTCTACAGAGAACATGAAAAACAATGAACCAAATTAATCTGGTACTCTGGCTCTGTCTGTTACTCTGGGCTCCACGTTTCTTGGGACAAGTCCAGAAGTGTTCCAACAATTAGACTAAAATAATGAATTCAGTTTCTAGTTGTCTGATGATTGTTTCCTGTTCATAAAGCTTGGAAGCATATCACCAACTGTGAAAGAGAGATATTTTATTTTAATGGTGTAATAGGAAAACTATTAACAGCTATGGTCTAGTTAAAAGTCAGTATTAATGTCACCTGGATGTTTTAATTAAAAGAGATTCCCCCCCCCCCCACCTTTTTTTCTTTTCAGGAAGATTAGCCCTGAGCTAATATCTGCTGCCATTCTTCTCCTTTTTTCTGAGGAAGACTGGCTCTGAGCTAATGTACATGCCTATCTTCCTCTACTTTATATGTGGGATGCCTGCCACAGCATGGCTTGACAAGGGATGTGTTAAGTCCACACCCAGGATCCAAACCTCAGGCGGCCCAAGCAGAATGTGCGAATTTAACTGCTGAGCCACTGGGCTGGCCCCTGAGATTCCATGTTTTTGATACAGGGATTTATAACCATTTTGTTAAAAAGGGATTTCATGAGTAAAGGATATTCTAGCAGTCTTAAGTAATTGATGAATCTCCTCATTGCTGTCCTGATAAAATCACTAGGGGACCAATAAGAATTAAAGTTCTAAGCTGGAAATTCTTACCAAGGAAATGAGTAATTGGAATGTTGCTGGCTCAGAAGCTGTTCTACTTGTCTCTTACAAAAAAAAAATAAAATCACAGTTGCCTAAATATAACAGTATTGAGAAAATCTGTTCAATTCATGAAGGCAAAATTATTTTCTTCAATCAACACACTTTTTACTTTTCTGGGAAAAGAGAAAGAGGAATGGAGAGAAAATAGCACATAATTTATAGTTTTATATATTTTATGATTTTGATACCTATGAATTCACTGAGAAAGACATACCATAACTCAGTGGAGTAAATTCTTAAACAGTCTAAACAACTGTTTCCTTGTGATGCTCTTGGAAATCTGGCTTAAGTGAAATACAGAATTGAAAATTGTCAATCCTCATGTTCTAAAATGAAGGGGGGTGTGTGTGTGTGAATCATCATAGAGGCTTGCTCTACATTGAACATAAGTTTTGTGAAAAGAGTCTTTTCTTGAACAAAACAGTAAAAACACTGTCACGCTGACAGCTCTATTACAAAGCCTGTGAAAGTACTATTCGCAATTTCTTGATTACATTTTGCATGAGTGCTCATACTTTTTCTTTTTTTTATGGAAAACTGTAATGTTAATCCTGCCATGGACCTTGAACATAATTTGGTAAAAGCTCTTCAATTTAGTGAGATGGATGAAATGTCTTTTCCAATATTATACCAGCATTTATTCAGAAGATTTTCAAACTCCTAATCAGTGTTATTGCCCTCTATTAATCTTTAAGTTCCAATTACAGGTACATTTTCCCACATCCCTATTTTGTGATTCTATTAACATTCATTGAGTTAGCTAATCTCTGGGGATAACTTTACGAAGTCCATTGAAATAATGTATCATTTTCTAGAGAGCGACAAAGGCATGATCACCATTCGCACTGATGTCCACGGAACATATGGTAAGGGTCTATGTGCAATTGCACCCATTTATTCTAGAAAAATATGTACAATAATGGAGCGAAAGCTCCTGGGTTTCTCTATTTCATAACCTTTTGGGACGAGGTTAACGGTAGCTATTTATTTATTATTTATTTAATTAGTGCTGATTTTACATCTTTGTAGCAGACTATAAAGTAATATCCTGAAATGTTCTAGCTGGGCTCAAATGCCAGCAATGAACAGTTGCTGTCATTATAAACCAAGAAGGATACAACTGGCTTTAATGCTTTTGTGCTTAGCCTTATTTTCTCTGTATACTTTGAGAGAGTCTGAGACATAAGTGGCTTATTCAAAATGAACTTAGAAGTAATCCAGCAGAAATCACCTTAAAAGGGACTGGAGGCAGAAGCTAGATCCACTGCCATCCTACAAAGGGATGTGAATTATTTTGGTACTGTTTCATGCTCTACATTTTCCTCTAGGCAAAACAAGCCCTCTTCCTCTAAAAGGACAAAAGTCTAAATGCTATAGATTGAAGATTGTATCAGTTCCAGTAGGTTCTAAGTGATCAATTCTAATGTGATTTAATGAGTTCTGATCAATTATTACTCAGTATGTATGTGTATCATAGTAATTGTATTACCAGGTAATTTTTTACCTTCTTTTGTATTCTCATGAAATCACGTGCAGATTAACTGGTTCAAGGAGAAAAGTTTTTTTTTTTTTTTTTTTTGGTAGAAAACCATATTGACCTAGCTGTTGGGAGGGTTCTTTCTATTAAGAAAATAATTTTTGTTTAGAAAAAAGTTTGATAAACTGATTAGATAAAAAATGAGATCTTTAGGGCTGAATCTAAACCAACAAAAGAATGTTAAAATGAGAGTTTGTTTTTTGGTCCTGTTTGTGGATAGTACCACAGAAGAGGACAGAGGTTAAGGAGACTACTTGTGACAGAGGCTAACTGCCTTGGTGAAGGGTCAGTAAAAGTCAATAAGAAAACCTTGTATTTGGTAGCAAAAAGAACTTTAAGACAATGGACACATAGTGCTAGATTTTTGTGTACTGTTCTAAGTGACTGCATGCTTGGGCTTTGGTATAATAAATAAAATCTCCTTCAACAGAATAAAAAATGTATATGGATCTGTTAGTATGTGTGTTGGTGGGTTTATTGGTTGGTTTGGGTGAAAATTAAGAGGGTTAAATTTCTTGTTGTCTATTCTCTTTACTTAAAAAATATATTATATCTAGGATGACTTGGAAAACATGCGAAAGAAGAGGAGTAAAATTGATAGAATATGGGCATCCTTGATAGTTGTTCAGCCAGTGGAGAGGGCTTTGCATTTCAATAGGACATTAAAAGGGAATTTGGGTGGTTCTATCTAAAATATCAAGAATCAGAATATACCGTAACCTGATACCCAGTTTACAATTGGAGCTATCATGTATATTTGAAAATGTGTCACTTAAATGACAAATGAAAGGGGCTAGCCCCGTGGCCAAGTGGTTAAGTTCGCGCGCTCCGCTGCAGGCGGCCCAGTGTTTCATTGGTTCGAATCCCGGGCGCGGACATGGCACTGCTCATCAAACCACGCTGAGGCAGCATCCCACATGCCACAACTAGAAGGACCCACAACGAAGAATATACAACTATGTACCGGGGGGCTTTGGGGAGAAAAAGGAAAAAAATAAAATCTTAAAACTAAAATGACACATGAAAATATTCAAAGCTTCAAGATCATAGGAAGTTTCTCCTCTTAATATCTGCCAGTTATTAAAATCATGCTACTTTTTAGTTTGTTTCCTAATTAAAGTGTGAATACTGTCCAGAGATTTTTAATATTTTGAAGTAATTGGTTCTTTTTTTATGTTGAAAAAATTCATATATGTCGTTAACAACGGAAAGCATCCAGTGTCATAACATATTATTGATTAGAAAGTCTAATGAGATGTCTAAACTTTTTAGTCTTTTTAGAAATGGCATATGGGAGGTAAACTCATATGGGAGGTGTTCATGCATGAATTACCTTGATTTTATCCTCACACATAATTAATAACTTTACCGAGTATGGAAGAATTCAAGTTTCAAAATAATTTAAAAATGGACATTAATGCATTGATCACTCCTTTATCTTTTAGTGGCCAAGGCTGTTGATGAGAAGTCTACTCTTTATATAATACACATTCCGTGGCAGGGCATCTGCTTATTTCCAGTCACTGGAAACATTTAAGATGACTTCTTTTTATGTAGTATTGTAAAATTTCCTGATAATGGAAGAGAAAGAAAATCAAAGTAAAGAGGATCCAAACTCTATGTTTCAACACTTTATTTTTTCTTTTACTTTTTTTGAAGTATTACTAACATAAAATTAACCATTTTGAAGTATACTATTCAATAAAATTTGGTACATTTTCAGTGTGCAACCATCACCTCTGTCTAGTTCCAAAACATTTTCATCACCCCCAAAAGAAAACGTATACCCCTTAAGCAGTCACTCCCTGGTCCCTCCTGCCCCCAGCCCCTGTCTACCAATGACCTGTTTTTAGTTTCCAAGGATTTATCTACTCTGAATATTTCATATAAATGGAAGTGCACACGACGTCATCTTTTATTTCTGGCTTCTTTCACTTAGCATAACATTTTCAGGTTTATCCATATTATGGCACATATTGGTACTTCATTTCTTCTTACAGGTGAGTAATATTCCATTGTATGATTATACTATATCTTGTTTATCAGTTTGTCCATTGATGAATCTTTGGACCCCACCTTTTCACTATTGTGAATAGTGCTGATATTCATGTACAAGTATTTGTTTAAAGATATGTTTTCAATTATTTTAGGTATATAAGTAGGAGTGGAATTGCTGGGTCATGTGATAATTCTATTTTTAACTTATTGACCTCCTATCAACATGTTTTCCATAGTGGATGCACCATCTTATATTCCCACAAGTAATTCATGAGGGTTCCAATTTCCACATCCTTGCGGAGACTTGGTATTTTCCATTTTATCTTAATTACCCATTACAGGTGATGTGAAGTGGTATCTTACTGTGGTTTTGATTAGCATTTCTCTAATGACTAATAATGTTGAGTATCTTTTTATGTTTTATTGGCCTTTTGTATATCTTCTTTGGGAAAATGTCTCTTCAAATCTTTAACCATTTTTTAATTGTGTTGTTTGTGCTTTTGTTAACTTGTAAGTGTTCTGTATATATTCTGGATACTAGATCCATATCAGCTATATGTTTTGCAAATATTTCCTCACATTATGTAGGTTATTTTTTCACCTTCCTGACAGTATCTTTTGATGTATAATAGTTTTTTGTTTATTTTTGTTTTTTCTAAGACCTCCAATGTATCTATGTTTTATTTTTTTGCTTGTGTTTTTAGTGCACATTTAAAAATACACTGCCAATCCAAGGTCACAGAGATTTACCTCTATGTTTTCTTCTAAGAGGTTTATATTTTTAACTCTTAAACTTAAGTCACTGATCTATTTTGAATTAATTTTTGGCATCGTTTTATTTTTATCCCAACTTTTGTTCAGTCATTTTTATTAATATGTTTTCATATTTTCTTATTACATAGATTCTTTCTGGATTTCTAGTTGTCCTTCTTTTATAGTGAAATATTTTACTATGGTGAATGTAAGTTTTTAATGAGTATAATAAGCATACAATTTAGAATTTGTCTAAAATAGCTTGGTCTTTATTGTTCTGATGCAGTAGCTTCTGGGTTCAGTTGTCTTATCTTAACTTAGTTACTTTCAAGTCACCAGACTTCTTCAAACCTATCGTGAGCCTTTTTTTTCTATTTATATCTATCCCTGCCATTATGGTCACTGTCCCATTAATTTATAGGTGAACTTCAGCTTTGTGCTTTGAAAGATCTCTGCAAAGTGACAGACTTTATCTTAAGAGGCATGTGTAGGAATCAGGCAGGCAAACAAGGGGGGCATCCGTTGTTAAATAACTAAGGGAGGTTTGTGTAAGAAAGACTTCTTATTTCTTAGACAACACATCTTGTTTCAATCTGGAAGTAAACCGGCTCTTTCCCCCATGTTGGCTAGGGAAGGAGGTTGACAAAAACCAACCTCCCAATGATGCCATTGTGTAAACCATTCTTTGATTACCTCCCTCAATATTCATTCTTCTTCTCACTTTCACTTTCGTGTTCTGTTAACCTCAGGGGATCATACGTATTTTTTTTAAAAAAAACTTTGTTCATCACTAGAACATTTTTGTTGCTGTCCTCTGAGATTTGTGTCTCTCTTCTCAGAATCATGTATTAATAAATTCCACCCATTTGCTCTGCTCCAGGAATTGCCTAGAATTAACTAATGCATCTGTTCTTGTTCTCAACACTATTATGAATCCATTCACTTTAGCATTTCTTTCTCATATTTCAATTGATTTATGAGAAAGAACAGGAAGCTAAATTTGTTTGCTTAATCTGTCATTTTAAATCAGAAGTGTCGCAATGACTTGAGGCAATCTTTAAATAGAATCTGTATGTAAAACAATGGTAATTTTTAAAAAATATAAGCAGTGCAAGAACATATTAATTAATTTGAAGTAGAGAAAGCATAAAATTGTGGAACATGGAATCTGCACAATGCATATAGTTTTGCATCAAATGTGCCACCAAGGAAAAAGAAATTTAGGTAAGTAACTCCAAATATTCATGAGAATATCAATTTGATAACAAAGTAATATTCAATAGCTAGATTTTATTATTCCTAACATGTTTTTAAGAACATTTCTCATTTATATTATAAAAATGTTTCTCATTAATATTATATAAAATGTCCTCAATAACACTCCTGTAGCAAATGTTATCATAAATTTCAAAGAATTTGTTTTAGTATTTTAGATGGGAATCAAAAATGTGATGTTAAAATTCAACTAAATAAAGGAATATTTTTGATGGAGCAAGTAAATAAAATTTTAAAACAATGGAGATACAGAAATTATCCAATTAATTTCACCATAGTATTTTAAGGAAATATTAAAAGCTAAGTACTAAGGATAGAAAGGTAATTAAATGTCCTCATAGATAAATCAAAAAAGCAATGGAAAAACAATTTCAATGAATTATACTAATGATTATGTATAATATTTATTAAGTGCTAACCATGGTCCAGGCACTTTTCTAAGTGTTTCATATATTTGAAAAATTTAATCAATTCTAAGAGTGACTGCTGTTATGATGATAATTTTATGGAGATACAAAAAGATTAAATCACTTGTTCATGTCACATAGTATCAATTTGCAGACCCAGGATTTAAATCATCTTTCTCCCTCTAAAAAGCACACTTTTAACCACTACCCTATACTGATGCTTAGTGTAGCTTAGCATATGGTATATCAGTAGTACATCTGTTAAGTACAGAAAGATTAGTATAAGAAACTCTACCTGAAGATAGATGATAGACAGAATGATAGTCCCAAATACTCCCAGGTCCTGATACCCAGAATCAATGACTTTGGTACATTATATGGCAAAAGAAAATTGAGGTTGCCAATCATCTCTATCTTGAGATAGAGTGGGAAAGAGAAAGAAAGAGAGTGAGAGAGAGATGCAAGCCCAAAAGAAGGTTCAGAGAGACACCATGTGAAAATTATTTGACTTGCTATTGCTGGTTTTGAAGATAGAGGAAGAAACCTATGAGCCAAGGGATCAGGCAGCCCCTGGAACCTTCAATAGGCAAGGAAATGGATTTTCCCTTAGAGCTTCCAGAAGGAATGCAGCCCTGCTGATATCTTGACTTTAGCCATTGAGTTGTCAGACTTCTGACCTAGAGAACTGTAAGAAGTGTAAGATAATAAATCTGTGTTAGTTTAGGCTGTTAAGATTGTGGTAACTTGTTACAGCAGCAACAGGAAATTAATACAGAGTATAACTAAAGGCTTCTAAATACTGTAACATTTAACCCGAGACTTGAAAAACAATCAGAAATTAATACTTCAAAGCAGTGGGGAGAAGACATTGCTGATAGTGGGAGCTAATGTTCAAAAAGAAAAATGGAGACGCTGCTGAAATAGAACAGAATAGTTGAGGAATGATAGCCTAGTGACAGTCGGTTGTAGTTTACACTTTAACAGCTTGTTACGAAAACAGTCTAACCATCCACTATAAATTGTTATTTAAATTGAATTTTATATTGGCATACATGACACAGTCCACATTTGATTTTGTGAAGGTTTGTCAGAATTATTATAATTTAAAAAATTATCATTTTTCTTTCCTACATTTCAATTTTTTATCTTCACCACAGGAAGGGAGTTCTTAAGATCAAAAAGTGGTGATTAGGTTTTCAAGAATAGGGAAAATTGGACAATTACCAAAAAGGAAAAGCTCATAATTTTCCAGAACTCTAGTTAGAGAGAGAATTAATATTCAAAATTGATCATCACAAAGGGAAGGAAACTGTAGAAAGCGTTATTGTTAATTGGATTCTACATATTTATAGAAAGGAATGAACAATGATGAGGAGTGAGGAAATTTTGGTTTAAACACCTTTCTGCAATGAAATTCTAACACGACCTTGCAAAAGGTAATTAATCCGTCACTCTAAATTGAAGAGCTTGTGTTCAATTATATTGAGATCCATGGTGAAGAAAGAAAGCCAATACAGGTATAGTTTAGCGAGGGAGTAGGGAAGTAAAGACCAGATAGATTTTGAGAGGTAGAAAGAGGCAGGGTCATGTAGGTTCTTAGAAGCCATAGTAATGTTTTGATTTTGTTTGGTTTTTTGATGTGTGTGTGTGCGTGTGTGTGTTTGTGTCATTTAGTGTAACGAAAAGTCATAGATGTGTTTTAAGCAAGTGATTCATACAAACTGAGTCTATTTTGAAAAGACTCAGTCTGGTTGTCATGTGGAGCACGGATTCTAAAAGAGACAGAGAGTCAGGGAGACTGAGCAGGAGGCCACTGAAGTAATTCAGGAGGTCACCAGCGGTGGCTTGAACTAAGATGTTAACAGAAGATACTGTGACCATAGGACTTACAGATAGATTGGATGAAGGAGAGGAAAGAAAGGGAGAAAATAATTTTGATGTGATCAGTACAAAGGGTAGCACTACTTACCACAGTGGAGAGTACTAGAAAAGGCAAGGTGAGGGGGTGAGTCGTGGATGGCTCAGAGAGAAATAGAGAATTCTGTTTGGGCTATATAAAGTTTTAAATGGCTTATTTGGTGCATTAATGAGTTTGAAAGGTAGACATTTAAATACTAGAGTTGAAAAGACAGTGGAAAAATTAGGAGCGGAAATGTCATTGTGAAGGTCATTACATATAATTTGTATCTAAACCCTTTGACCAGCTAAACTACTTAGAGAGAAGGTATAAACGGAAGACAGGGATAAGGACTCTTCTTATTGTATAATGATAAAGTCATTAAGGCAGTTCATATCCATGGCACTGTCTAGGAGAAAATGCTTTGTGAGTACACTTATAGTGTACTAGTGCCTATTTTATTTTCAAAAATTATTTTTGAAGTATCATAAAGAAAAATTTAGTAGAATAATAGATTTTCAAATTCACTCTGTAATAATTGGATCAAAATTATGTAATGTCTGTGTATGTCAAATTACTGCCTCATTAGGTTTTCTAAAGAAGAATGTTGGCTATATTACTAAGTATAAATTTTAATGCTTTCCAATAAAAATGAGGAAATATGTTGCAGAGTTATAAAAGCTTCTATAAACACTGAGACTACACTAAAGTTAATGTGAAGAGTCCACTGCAGGCAGGAAGTTTTATGCTGATACTGCGTAGAATATCAATTATATTACATGCTTCCCAATTACATATTTATTTCCTTTACTGTTTTTAAAACAGTCTCACTATTCAACTTCGACTGTTCTCTCCTTAACCTGTGTGTTAAGAAACACAGACATTTTGGTTTAATTTAATGAGAATTAGTCTTAGAACAGCAAAATTGCTAGGAAGTAATACCATTTTCTTTTTTTTTTTTTTTATGGGACCTATGTGTTGAGGGTGAAAGTTTTGTGGGCACATTTGAACCAAGGAAAGAGATACTGTGAATGTAGCATTGGGACGTCACTAATTAAGAAATGATAAATTATTGTCCTTTCCTTCTGAGCTAAGACAAATAATAGGGAAATCTCAGATTAGACTCGCATAGATCAGAGATTTTGCCCAATATCAAGCTTAGCTAATAATTTCAAGGACACCTATAATCTACGGAAACATATGAAAAAGGGATAGGTACAAAGTAGTCAGGAAAGCTTCCCAAATCCAGAAGATGCATCTCCAGCCCAAGACTAAAGAATAGGTCCCTAAGGAAGATGGACAGTCACCTGCACTAGAAAATATGGGGTCTTTAGGTTATGAAGCATCTCTATTTTATACTCAAATAGCTTACGTGACATTTTCCAGAGAGCTTGCCTCATTGATCATCAATTCTTGATTTAATTACCAAAAGTAACCCTAAACCAAGGACAGTCCACTAAAGCATTTGAAAGTTACGTATTCTCCCCCTGCCAAATACCATTTGTTTGTTTCTAAGATGTCTGTTCTTAGCATGTTTGCACCAAGATTAGATCATACTCACATACCTTCTTTCAACCTAAGAAGTGGCTTTCCAATAATGGGAAGAAAACATGTTGAAGGCAAACTGTTTGATTTCCTAGTCTGTCCTCTGTCCTCAGTCAATACGTCCATCCTATGTATTTCTAAGATTCCTTTTTTCTGTCTTATAGTTTGTGGTATATTTTCTACAAATACTAATCCTACCAACACCATGACAATGAATTGGATTTGACTCATGCCGTTTTTAATAAAATTTCCTTTGCAAAGCTTGTTAAACGTGATATGCCTTCAGAGTTGTTTTAATATTCTTTTGTCAGTGCAATTATTCTTATTCCTTCAGCAACCACCACCATTTGAACTTTTTTATTTGTGTTGATGTAAGCAGTTATTGAAAGTGTAATTTGTACAAGGCCAACTTGCTTCCTTTTATGGACAGTTTTCAGAGGTCTTTCATCAAGTGGTGGCTTCAATTCAAATTATAAAATATTTTTTTATCCTGAAGAATTATCATTTACATAAGTCTGGTTTTAATTTAATTCTATAAATCAATTTGAAAACCGTTTGCTCCTCATGTAGCTTTGTGAGAGAGATTAAGGTAGTAATTTCCCTAAGCGCCATACATTCCGGCTGACTGAGATGGTCACCAGAGAGCATTATTCTGTGAATTCTGGGTTTCATTTGGTTTGTGGACATAATAATATCCCAGTCGTCATAGGAAAGGGTCTAAGACACTGGCTTCCAGGTGTTAGCGTGTTACTCGGTCCATCTATACTCAGTCAGGATGATAGTTTTGCTCCTCTATCTATTCAAATTCAATGAGTTGCACCATAGTGCAGACTCCTTTTTCTTTGTGACATTCAGGCCATTACAAAACAATAGTAAAAGCCATATTTCTTTGTGATGCCCCTCTATTATTTAAGTTTAATGCAGTATTCACATAACTGAACTTTGGCTCGCTAAGCCACACAGTCACTGACTTGAAACCATCAGGGATTATGAGATCTGACAGCCTTTCCTTGTAATGAATAAACCCTCTTCCACCATGGTTGGCAACTCTGCTAAAGTTATTATTAAATTAATCCATATAATTAGAGCTTTATTTTCTTTCAAGACCGATTTTCAGCCATTGCCAAGTCCCCTGGAAAAGAACTTTTTCTAGTGTTCCTATTTGAGTAAGCAAGACTTTTTCATCATGCTGACAACCTTCTAGGAACGTTGTTTCAATCCTACTCAGAATCTCCAGACGAGCTCCTAACATATCCACAGAACATTTGAAACAATGGGGCAAGTGCTTATCAAGTGACCACATACGTTGTTGCCATGGCAGAATAAGCAGGACTTCAGTATTTCTTCTGCGGGGATAACAGGTCCTGAGGTTTCTCCCTGTCCTTGCCATTGGTCATCATTAGATCTGAGAAAGATAACTAGAATATTACTCTCTTGCCCCGAGATGCTCACTTGGAAATTTCATAGCTGTATCACTCTTTGGTATATTAATCTTTTCACCACCTCTTCCATTTGTTATAGCTCCCATTTCTATTTATTACTTTTCTTTCCACCTAAGATTGACTTTTAAGCTTAGCAGGCATATTATTTGCCTATAAAGCTGGAAATAAAAGCAGCTTTGCTAACGCTTCTCAGCCACCCCCTGCCCCCATCCCTAGGCAGATGAGGGATTTGACGGGGAATATAGGACCAGCCCTGATGCTTGGTAATGGAACTGCATTTATAGGTAACCCTAATACAAGGGTTGATGTTATCACTCTACCTAAAATACTTTTAGAAATATGCCCTGATAAATTCAATGACATCGAAATTAAGCTTTAGGTATTTTTAGATATGCAATTTTTTTTAAATGGATCTCTCATTACTGGATAAGGAAGAAAGGAAGAAAAACTGTTTTAGATGGAAAGATGGAGTTGCCCTGTTCCTCCATTTCTACCTCTAGGTTATACAAACTTTTCCAGTGAGGATCTCACCTTACTTCCTCTCCTGTGCAAACATAGGTCAGTTTATTTAAATGATTAAGCCAAACCATGGGGCCTTTTAAGTCATCTGTTTGCAATAACAAGTGTTTCAGTTGCTTACGGAATAGAACATTTCTCTGTGTGTGATAAGCACTGTGGTATGTTCATAAAACGTACATTTCTTTGATTCTTTCTGTACAGTAAGTGTGAAAAAAAGTATAACTTGAGTAGAAGAAATATACCCACGTAGGCCACATTGATAGAGAATTTGCTGTTCTAAACCTTCAATTGTATTCTCTGATGTTACATTTTTTATGTGATTAGCAAAACTGAAATAAGCAAAAGTGTCAGGTCTGGATGACACATATTTGTAACTCCTAGGGGTACCAATAGAGTTTACGTGGTACGTGCTATGTCATGTCCTAGTCCTTAGGAACTTTAGCCGTAGCCATTTTCAAGCAGTTTCCTTTCTGTTCTTGACATATTAGATATTTTGTTGGATGTTAGGGGAATTATCTCTCAGCCCATCAATGATTAGCTGAGCCCCAACATGTCCTTTCATTTCAGGAACTCAAATAGCTAGCTCTACCAATCTGAAGGCACTGCCTTAACATTCCATTGCCTTTATGAGCTGTCATCTGTATTTACTGTTGCTTAAGGAACACTGTTTTATAGTAATTTTAAGTCATAATTTACATACAATAAAAAGTAAAACTATTTGTAAAAGCTTGATAATGTGTCATATATTTTTATATGTATTCATACACACACACACACACACACACAGACATTTGTGACCACTTCTCACATCAAGGTGTAGAGAATCTCCATCATTTCTGAAACTGCCATTTTGACCTTTCCAGTCAATGCACCGATACTCTGATTTATACCACAAGAAATGTTTTGCTTTTTTTTGAACTTTATGTAAATGGAATCATACAGGATGTATATTCGTATGTTTGACTATTTTTAGTCACTGTAATGTATTTGAGATTCATACATATTGCTGAATGCATCAGTATTTTGTTTTTTAGTGCTGTGTAGTATTCAATTTTATGGATAAACGTAATTGGTTTATCAATTTTCCTTTGCGTTGTCAGACTACTATAAATAAAATGTATGTGAACAATTTTATAGAAGTGTTTGAAGCACCCATATATGGGCGCATATCAAGGAGTGCATATGCTCTGTCTTAGGGTAAGTGTGTAATTGATTTTATTAAACACTGCAAGAGAATTTATCAGAACCATGAAATACGTTACCCTTCAAATTGAACAATATTTTGCACAGCCTATCTTTGTCAATTTACTTTTTTAATTTCAGGTATTCTGGAAGATGTGTAGTATTCCCCATTGAGTTTTCAAGGTTGAAGAGTTTTGACTTAGAATAACACTGTTGGGAACATCTTCATATGCTTTTTGATCACTCAAGTATCCACTTTTATGAAATGCCTGTTATTCTTTTACTCATCTCGTATTGGTTGGATTCTTTGCCTTTTGTTTAATAATTTGTAGTATTTTCGTATTTATAGAGATGAGTCCTTTTCTAATATACTGTTTGCTAGTGCCCTTGAGTGAATTCCATCTCTTAGTGACCCTGTGTACAGCAGAGCAGAAAGGAACCCTGCTGGGTCCTTTTGCACCACCCTCTCACCTTCTGGCCTTCTATCAGACGATGCTCCCTCCACTGCTATTCGTAGGGTTTTCATGGCCAGTTTTTTGGAACTGAGTGGCCAGGTCCTTCTTCCTAGTCTGTCTTAGTATGGAAGCTCCACTGAAACCTGTCCACCATGGATGACCCTGCTGGTATTTGGAATACCAATGGCATAGCTTTTAGTGTCACAGCAACATGCAGCTGCCACAGTATGACAACCAACAGACAGGTGGTGTGCTTCCCTGACCAGAAAACAAACCCAGGCTGTGGTGGTGAGAGCGCTGAATCTTAACCACTAAACCACCAGGGCTGGCTTTGCTAATATATACTATGCAAATACTTTATTCCAGTCTACAGCTTCATCTTTACTTTCTTTACATTAACTTTTTTATAAGTTTGTATTTTTTGTTTTGTTTCTAATTAATAAACTTTTTTTTTAGAGCAGTTTTTAAAAGGTTTACCAAAGAATAAATCAGAAAATAGTTTTCTCTCCACTCACCCCATATAGTTTCCCTGTTATTAACATTATGCAATAGTGTGGTACATTTGTTATAATTGATGTAACAATATTGTTACATTGTTATTAACTAAAGTCCATGGGTTACATTAGAGTTCACTCTTTGTGTTGTACAGCTCCATGGATTTTGACAAATGGATAGTGTCTCGTTTCTACCATTACAGTGTCATATAGAGTAGTTTGTCCTATAAATCCTATGTGCTCCATCTAGTCATCCCTCCCTCACTCTCTGAGCCTCTGGCAACCACTGACATTTTTATTATCTCTAAAGTTTTGTCTTTTCCAGACTATTATATAGTTAGAATCATATACTGTGTAGTCTTTTCAGACTAGCTTCTTTCACTTAGTAGTATGAACTTAAAGTTCCTCCATGTCTGTTTTTTTTAAAGAATTATAATTGATTTGCAAAGAGTAGAGAGAAAATGGAATATAGAAAACATTCAATAAAACCCGAAAAGGCAGGAAAAGATTAGAAACAAACAAAAAACAAAGAACTTGGGCGATTGATAGAAGATAATTACAAATGTGGTAGATATTAAGCCAACTATATCAATAAACACTTTAAAGGTGAATGGTCTAAATACACCAATGATAGAGATAGAGTGGATAAAAATATATCCACTATATCTTGTCTAAAATGAACCCACTTTAAATATAAAGACACAGATCGATTAAAAGTAAAGAGATGGAGAAAGCTAACAGTAATTGAAAGAAAGTTGGAATAGCTGTATTAATTTCAGATACAGCCAATATCAGAACAAGGGCATTTATCAGGGACAAATAAGAACATTACACAATGATAAAAAGGTTGGTTCTCCAGAAAGACAAAACGATCCTTACTGTGTCTGCCCCAACAGCAGAACATCAAAATACATTGTCTTTTGATGAGTATAATTTAATTTTTATTGTCGAAAATATTGTTTTTATTTTCGTTATTGTTAGTGCCTACTGGTTTTGCATAAGGAATATTTGCCTACCTTTATATCATGAAGTCAAGATCATGTTATTTCCAAGATGCTTCTTTTGTTCCAGCTATCATATTTAAATCTGTAATACATCCCAAATTAATTTTCCTGTATGATATGAGGAATGAATGTAGTTTCTTCATTTTTTATACTGGTATCAAGTTGCATCAGCAGAATTTACTGAGAATTCTTCCACACGAAACTGCATTAGCACCTTTTTTTAAACTCAATTGACTATGGACCTATGAGTTTATATTTGTACATTTTCTATTTTGTTCTTGTTTGCTATCTAGTACCTCACTATCTTCATCACTGTATTATGCAATAATTTTTGAAATACAGTAATGTAAGTTCTCTGTTCTGAAAAATTGTCTAGGCTACTCTAGGTCATTTGCATTCCCATCTTAATTTTAGCTTGTTAATTTGTTATAAAAAATAACTTGCTGGAATTTTAATAGTGATAACATTGGCTCCATGTATAATATATGATATTAAATTTGTAATTTTTTTGTGGGGAGGATAGACATAATAATAATCCTACATAAAAAGGCCGTGGGCCATAGTTTAGTCAACCCCTACTCAACTTAGTATATAGTCTAATCTGGTGCATGTTCCATGCGTACATGAAAAGAATGTATATTATGCAGATATTGCGTTTTGTGCTATAGAAATATTACAAGGATTGATTTGGTTAATAGCATTGTCCAAATGTCCTATATCTTTACTAACATTTGTCTTTTTTCTACAGTTACTGAAATTAGTATGCTAAAATATCCAAAGATAGATATTGGCATGAACTTTATATTGACATAGCTAGTTTCATATAGATATATATGCATATATGAATTAATGTACACCCATGTATTTCATCGTTCTGTTAGCTGAGAGGTTCTAAAAGCAACAACACCTCAGTAGCAACAAGCACATCTAGCATCCAGATTTTGGTTCCTAATGTCATTCTTCAATAAAAAGAACCAGGGCTTCTTGAAGAAATGGCTGGTTCTAGGACTAGAACAGGAAATATACAAGATGATCCTGGAGTATCTTATATTACTGGAAAGTAAGGAAATGCACACATACAAAACCACTCAGTGAAGATGAGGTTATGTCAAAAGGACACAGGAAGTGACTATAAGGGCTCCCAGTGAGCATAGCTGGAAAAATTAGAGCAGTAAAATAAAATAGAACTGGATTATAACCCAAAATATAAAATAAAAAATCCAAAGTCCATACTGATATTAATAAATAGTCATAAATAAGTAAATAGGGAAAATAAGTAAATCTCCCATGTAAAGCAATTTCAAATAATTCATGTAGATACCCCACCTTCAAAGAAGTGGAACATAACTCCCTACTCCTTAAATGTTTGTGCAACATAGTGACTTCCTTCCAAAGACTACAATAAGAAAGAAGGAAAATAGAATAACTTTACAGCGGAGACACTGGGCAAACACTAAGTCAACTAAGTTAACATCAATAGTGATATCATGTTGACAGTATGTACCCCTGATATGATGTGATGAATACGGCACTTTACCACTGTGGTCTTTTTCCCCAGAACACGTAATCCCAGTATAATTGTGAGAAAGAACATCACATAAATCCCAACAGAGGAGCATGCTACTAAATATATGATACACTCAGAACTGTGGAGGTAATAAAAAACATGAAAAGTCTGAGAAATTGTCACAGTGCAGAGGAGCCTAAGGAGCATGAAGACTGAATGTAATGTGGAACAAAGATATTAGGCAAAAACTAAGGGACTCTAAACAAAATATAGAGCTTCATTAATAATAGATTGTTAATATCAGTTCATTAATTGTAACAAATATACCATAGTAATGTAAGAGGTTAATACAAGAGAAACTAGGTATGAGGTATATGGGAACTGACTGGACTATCTTTGTAATGTTTCTGTAAATCAAAAAATATTCTAAAAACATTATTAATATACATGTACAGTATTATATGAAAATGTCTCTTGTTTGTACGTTTATTGCTATTTGCTGTGTTAATTATATGTGGATAGTAATAACCCACTGTGATCATCTACTCTAAAATCTCATAATTTCAATTATATGTTATCTAATGTATTAGTTTCCTGTAAGAAATAAAAGCTAGTCATTTCTATAATAAAATCCACCTGTGATTTGGATTTGTCTATTACTTCTTTTAGTTTTGTGAAATGTGCTTCATGTAGTTTGAAATTTATTATTAGCTCCATGCACAATAATGAGTTATATCTCTCTGAGATAATGCCCCTTTAGCATTATAAAATATTACCCTTTATCATTTCTTAAAGTTTATTTTTCCTGTTGTTAATATAGCCCCACATGCTTCCTTATAATTAGTATTTGCTGTTTTTATTTCTTTACTTTAAATTTATTTGTGCTGTTATATTGAAAATACAGCTCTTATAATCTACATATAGTTGAGTATTTTTTTAGTGGATTCTGATAATCTCTTTCTCACTTGGTATTTTAGTCCATTAATATGTAATGTAATTACGAATATGTGTGTTTATATCCACCACTGGCCTACTGGTTTTACATTTTTTCTAGTTATTCTTTGTTTATCTCTTCTTTGTTTCTTGCATTTAAAAATCTTTCTATCTCTCTGCCTTCCCATTTTTCTCATTCTTCCCTAATTAGTATTTAATTTTATTTCCACTATTGTCTTTTTTAGTTTGATCTCCTTGTGTTATTTAGTGATTGTTGTATAAACTTCATAATATATTGATATTATACTAGATTTAAACTGTCAGTTGTCTTTAAGGAATATTTAAAAACAGTCTCTTATATTTACCAATTTTTCACCCTTTCTTAGTCCTCGATTTCTTTCTTTATGTCAGGATTCAATATAGGATTATTTCCATTCAGCCTAAAGACATTTATTTAGTATTTGCTGAAGTGAAAGTCTTATTATAGTAAGTTCTCTCAGCATTTTTTTCTCTTAAATGTTTTTGTTTTTTCATTTTTGAAGGTTATTTTTAATGAATAATTCTGGCTTCCATTATTTCTAATATAAAGTCAGCTGTCTTTCTTGTTATGTATTTTTTTTCCTCCTGAACATATGTTATTTCTTGGATGCTTTTAAGATTTTTCTTTTACCTAGAATCCGACTAAAACTGATTAAATAAAAGATAACGAAAACCTTAAAATATTTGTAAGTTATTAACACACTTCTAAATAACCAAAGAGAAAAATCACCCCCCAAAAATTAGGACATAAGAATATTTTCTCCAAATCATTAATTTTTTTTTTTTAAAGATTTTATTTTTTCCTTTTTCTCCCCAAAGCCCCCCAGTACATAGTTGCACATTCTTCGTTGTTGTGGGTCCTTCCAGCTGTGGCATGTGGGACGCTGCCTCAGCGTGGTTTGATGAGCAGTGCCATGTCCGCGCCCAGGATTCGAACCAACGAAACACTGGGCCGCCTGCAGCGGAGCGCACGAACTTAACCACTCGGCCACAGGGTCAGCCCCTCCAAATCATTAATTTTCATTGATTTGATTATTATGTGCTCAGATTTACTCTTTGTAATTATCTTGATTGAAATGCATCAAAATTGGATCTGTGGCTTGATGCCTTTCATTATCTTGGAAAATGGTCACCATTACTCTTTAAAAAACTATTCTCTGCCATACACTTTTCTCACTGTTGTAGCTATAGGTACACATAATATTATTTTGTTCTCCAATTACATGTATGTCAGTTCATATATCTGGATTGTCTGGGTTTCTGCTTCCACTGGGAAAATATATATATATGTATATATATATGTTTCAAATCACATTCTCCTGGTAATTCTTAAGTCTAGTAATTGATTTATATTACTATATTACTACATTCTAGGCATTGTAGATGATACAATGTCCTGTCAAGTCTTGAATTTAGGAATTGTTTGAATGGGTCTATTTTAGTTTGTTTGTTTTTCTTAGGATGCACTCTTTACTCATAGAACTCATTCCTTTATCCTGAGTCATGGAATTTCTCAAGTCTTAATTCCCATGATGTTCACTTACAACTGAATCATTCTGATTGTTTCAAAACTCCTACTTCTTCCCATTCTTTGCAATGATTGAAATTCCCCCTTAAAATCTTAGAGCCCCAGAAATGTTCTTTACTAGGTCTCTCTGTACATGTATAGTAGATGATTCTGCTATAAATTTTAGCAGAAATACCTTGGTTGGGCTCCTCTTTGGCTTTCTCCTCTTTGTACCCTGTCCAGCAAATTGGGGACATGATAGCAGTCCTGAGTTCTTATCTTTTTCTCTGCCTGGTAGAATTGCTAATTTCTGTACATGCTCCACTTCCTTGCAGTATAATTCTTCCCAATCAGAATGTTAGGGTGAATTTATAGCTCACCTTGTTGTTTCCCTTCAAGTTTAAGTCTTAACTACAATGGTTTCACATATTTTATCCAGATTTGTAGTCACCGACTATGAGAGAATAAGTACAGCTGATGCGTCTTAGTGAAAACTGGAAATCTTTATGGTGTAAATATGTTGCATATCAGTGGTCTTATATTTAATTTTCAGTTACCTTAAAACTGGATATTAATATATTAGTCATGAAGCCAATATCTAAGTAAATTTAAAGATAATGAATTGATTTATCTGAAATAAACAAGGAAACCTACCTTTAAGACTATTGCACAACATGCTATTCTTGAAAATATATTGGAAATATATTTTAGGATTATTAAAACATCAGAAATATTATATTATAATAATTCAGAAATATTATATTATAATCACTATTAATGGTTATTTTGAGCAACTGTCAGGATATGTGAGGCTAAGGATATGTGATGTTTGCTAATAAATGGCAATATGGCTATGAGCTAGGCAATATTGCATACTTTTGCAAATAAAAATATTTTAAACAAAAATTAAAACAAGCAAAGATAAAAACCCTTACTCTTAATTTTTGAAGGAAAATTGAGTATAGATGCATTTGCTTTGATTTTGCAAATTTGATCATGTATATACCACTTCCACTTGATGATGCAGTGCTGCTGTGCACTACGACTTGATGAGTCAGATAACACCCAGTTCATGATGAACATCCCCAGTTGCATGGTAACTTGGTGACCCATGGTTGAACATTCAGTTTCTAAGGCCCAGTAGTAGGCCAAGTGTTGTTTCTCAAAAGGAGGTTAATTATCCACAGAGGATAGCGGGGCTTTCTCAAAAATCTAAGGACCTGCACTGTCAAAGGCTCCAACCAGCACCTCTATCTATCACTGACATTTCGAGTACCATTGGATCTGCTGGGTTATATGGCCCATGTGGTAGAGCAGCCTGGACCTGTTGAGAGACTTCTCAGATTCTGGGTCCCACGGAAAACTAGGAGCTTTTCAGGTGACTAGGTAAATGGACAGGAATAACACACCCAAATGAAGAATATTCTGCCTCCAAAATCCAAAGAGGCCGCTAGGCATTGTGTCTCTTTTTTGGTTGTAGGATAGGCCAGATGTAATAATTTTTCCTTCATCACAGGATGGGTTTGGGGACCCACTGGGCCTATGAGTTGAACCTCAGGTAAAACTCCATCGATCGCTTGACTTCCGTATGCCTCTACTCTGGTTGAAGATCATAGTAATGTTTTGGGGCTCCTGTCAGTCAGTTTGTATCCAGTGTCCAGTAATCTCAAAAGGTCTGATTATTTCTTTTTCCCTGATCACATAGTTACCCTGGTAAGGCATAAGTCCATTTGGGAAAGGCTGCAAGAAAGACTAACACTATAAATTTAGGGGTATGTACTGGGGTCCTTCCTCAAGGGGACTGGGCATCCCCTTCATTCAAAGGGTTCTGGGTCTGTAAATTGGCACAAGTCTGGGAATTGATTGAGGGGTCATGACCCTCTATTTCTATGATTCAAGTTATTCTTTGCTCTCTTGACTTTGAACTTTTTTGCATTTAAAGATCAAGTAAGAATTTGGTAGGCTACTTATCTATTTCACTTCTAGAAGCACCATGATCAACTAGCCAATGTCATATATCTGTGTGAGTCAGTGTTCTGACTGCTGCTGTGATTGTACTATCCCTTATGGTAATCCTGCCACCTTTCTGTTGGCAGTTGAGTGTTGCCACTTGGTCCCTACCACTCTGGGAGCCAATTACTCCCAGTGTGTTTAGGCTTCCCAATTCAGTGACTGCAGTTCCCATTCTAAGATCTGACCTACAGAGAAGAGTGATCACAGAGTTCTTCAATGATGCCGGGGCTCCCACACAAATTCACTTCTTGCAATAGTGGTGAAAGGTGTTTCTCCTGGACCCTCTCAGTGTGAGTGAGCAGGTCTTACATGACAAACCTACTCTAACGTTTCACTCTCCCTAAGAACTATTGATTCTCTTTCTCTGGAAAAACTTGGCTAACACAGAGTTTATTTATATAAAATATAACGTATATATTTATAGTATATATAGAGAAAATATAGTCTCTTTCTCTGGAAATATGTATATTATAAATATACATTATATTATTATATACAAAAAATATTTACATTATATTATTATATGCAAATATATGCAATAAAGAATTGGTTCACATGATTATGGTGCCTAGAAAGTCCCAAGATCTGCAGTTGGCAAGCTAGAGACCTAGGAATGCCAATGGAATAGTTCAAGTCCAAGTCCAAATGCTTGAAAAGCCAGAGAGCCTATGGTATAACTTCCAGTCTGAATCAGAGACAGACCAGCAGAGAGAATGATTTCTCTCTTACTCAGCCTATTTTGTATGCAGGCTTTTAAAGGATTAGATGAGGCTCACCCGCATTGGGGGAGGACAATCTAATTCACTCAGTCTACAGATTCAATAGTTAATTTTATCTAGAATCGTCTCCATAAACACAGTCAGAATAATGTTTAACCAAATATGTGGGCATCCTGTGGCCCAGTCAAAATTATAATGTACATGATAGAGAAATGCAGTATTTTAAGATAATAGTTTCTGTTTTTGTTAAATTGCACAAGAAAATAACTATTGGGAGCTTTCCTTCTCCATTGAAATTGCAAATTTAAGACATTGTTCTAAAATGTGTGTTTGATTTTGTGTAAAATAATTCTTTTAAATGACATTTTAAATTAACTTAAATAAATACACTGAAAGCACAATGAATCCTGGGTGTCAAATGCTGTTATTTTCCAACACTATTGTTTTCAGTTTTGCCTTGCTAGTTTTTTTCTGTCTTTCAAAATTTGAAAAACAAACATGTGTATGCAAAATAGGCTAAAAATTTTAAATAAGTCTGTGATGATGAATTTTATATGTCAGTGTATTTATTCAAATTTAGAAGAGGCAAATAAGTTATTTCCAGGGAGAGGGGACTACTTGATTCATTGATATTTGAAGAAAATAGTCATATTTTGGTACTCATATTTTTTATTACATTTTCTGTAGGCTTTGTTCTAGAATAGATAAGCAATATTCATAAGATTTCTACTTTATTTTGTTTCACTGATCCTATAAAAATGGTGAATTTGGGGTTCATGTATAAGATTTTTGTTTATATTTAGTTTATTGTGTAATAGATTTTACTATTGATTTCTATTAATTCTAAATGTATGATTCAAAATTAATGATGTGGTAATAGAGAAATTCAAAATTTTAAGATAATGGTTTTTGTTTCTGTTAAATTGCACCAGAAAGTAACTCTCAGGAGCTTTGATTCTCAAAATGAAATTGTGAACTAAAGACACTTTTAAACTGTGTGTTTGATTTTGTGTAAAATAGTTCTCTTAAAATGGCATTTTAAATTAACAGAAGAAAGATTATATACAAAATACCATGGCAGGGATTAGAACAAGTAGGAATAGGATAATAAATGTAAGTTACAATTATTTTAATATATAGGTGCCTAAAATAATATTGTTTTGTTGCAAATATTTTATTTTGTAACTAAACTTCAATATTTTCAGACAACATACTTATTCTGAAAACCTCATAGTTCCATAACTATTTTAATTTCTCTCTGTACATCATCCTCAGTCTGAACAGCATAATTTTAATACTGAATTTTCCTTGAAATTTTTAAAATTAAATATAAAAATGATTCAGAGAAAAATATAGTGATTATGATTACTACCATGTTTGGCTAAATATTTTTCCTGACTCCAAAATATTTTGTATCAGGAGAACATGTTTGAAAAGTGAATTATTTCCATAGGTATTTGAATCTAAGTAGGATGGAGAATCATATCTGATTGAGTGTGAGAGATACCAATTCAGTTCTCTGCACATTCTAATACATCACAGTAAAGTGTTAAATGAAATATTTATTAAATGCAAATAATAAAGATATAACACAATATTGTATTATATTATTATAATTATGTTAACTACATAGAAATAATGGAGCAGGATATGGAAAAATTAAAACTAATTTTCATTTGTGTGTACTTATGTAAAATTTCCATTGAAATTTTATAACAGTATCAACTTGTTCCTGCTTTTTATTTTGGCTACTTATTAATAATTTCCATAAGATAAGCATTGGATAGGGGTCCCTGACATAGTCCACAGTCTGCCCCACCGCATTTACTATTCCACGATTTTCAGTAAATTGCAGTGTCACCCCTGGATTTCCATCGTTTCAGTCTGAAATATATATGGCAATATTGACAATCAACCAATCTCTCACGTTTCTTTTTCTGAGTGTATAAACATGAGAACAGTAGAGTATAAGCTGTGGGAGACATTTTATTTTCTATTTCATCTATTTTTCCTTACTAGTTTTATTTTTCCTTTCTTTCATTGAGAAATTAACACCAATTTGTTCATAAAAATGTACAAACTAAAAGTAAAGAGAAAAAATTTAAACTATATAACTGCTTTCACTATTGTGTATTTGAGAGTATTTTTATGAGAAATAAAGATAATAAAAGTTGAATTATACTCTATATACTGTATTTTAACATGACTATCTTACTTAAAAGCATGTACCTGTATCAATGATTTACATCCAACAGTATATGTAGACCACACTTTTAATGGCTGCAGATGATACTATTGTATATTAATTAGCCTAACTAAATCAATAAGGTGAACATTTCAGTTGTTTCCACAATTTTTGCCAAATTAAATAGAACTTCTAATACATATCAATTTTCTTTCTACACATCTCTTTCATCCTTTCCTAATTATTTCCTTTCATTAAATTATCTTTTCTTTTTCTCCTCTTAGAATAAAAGTACTAGCAATGCAAGATATACATATAAAAATATTTATTATAAAATAGCTTGAAAAAGTATTTGAAAAATGCAGTAATTAAAAGAATATTATTGACATATAGAGATTTCTAAAATGTAGTTTAAATAAAACGGCAAGTTTTATTTTATTTATGATCTGATTTTTCTAATAATAAATGACAAATTTGTTGCATATATGTGAAAACATACTGCTAAAGAAAGATGAAACATTTAATTTTTAAGAAACGTGTTGAAATCTGAGTGATTTAAAGAAAAATATCTATTTTCTCTTTTGGATGTTACACTGTAGTGGGCATGGTAAACAGTTGCACCAAATGTGATGAGGATCATGTAGGGAAGTGAAAAGTGCCCTATAATTATAGAGCAGGCGTAGCTATTCTAATCTAGGGAGTCAGGGAAGGCATCCCTAAGCAGAACATTTTGAAATGAGATATGATAAATATTTAGTTAGGGGAAAATGAGAAGAAGAAAGGTCTTAAAGGGTGAGAGACACATATGCAAACATCAAGTGTGAAAGCTGGAACAGGCCTTCTGAGACATGAAAACAAGTAAGGCAAAACAAAACAATTGGTATGTATGGAATGCATAACAAAGAAGGTAAATGTGGCAGAGATGCTTCTGGAAATAAGAACAAGCTTATGGAAGATGTATAAATAAGACTATAGGGTCCAAGCAATTAGAATAATGATAAAAGTAAAGGTTCTTTTTTAAAAGAATAGCATCCCCTTTTAATAGAGGAGGCTTAGATTAAACACACAAAGAATTTGCCCAGATAACACAGTAATTTGCATAAGACTAACCCTTGTTTGTAAGACTTTAGATGCATGGTTCTTAGGCAGTGTACCTTGCTGAAGATTTTTAAGTTAGGAAATAACATGACCAGATTTGTGCTGTAGAAAAAGCAATTTCTTTATTATCGAACATTGTTTGGGTAGAGCAAGAACGGGGGAAAGGAATCAATTAGGAGATTGCTGCCATGGTCCAGATGAGATAGGTTGCAGGATAAAACCAGGATGGTAGCCATAGAGATGGAGACAGATGGATGAGGAAGATATTTCAGAGAAGAAAAGGCTGCAGATATTTATTTTGATATTGGGCTTAAAATTGAAGGAGGAGTAAAATATGAATCCTAAGTTTGTAATTTTGGCTGCCATAACAAACAGATTCAAATAGTAAAACAGTTCAAAGATGGAATGGGACACCAAAGAAATAGATGGAGCTAGGACATAATGGGCATTGTGAAGTATATGATGGAAGGCAACATAGCAGGGGTAGGCTAGTTAAGATTCAAGTTTCAGAATAGTTTTAGGTTTGCAAAAACATTAAGATTTTTTCCAGTTCAAAATTTCTGGGAATACATGGTCCATTTGTCTGTTGTAAATACTCAGTGATCAGCCTTCTACTTTAAGTTGTTTTTAAGACTGGTATGTATCAGAAGAAGGAAGATAATTTATGAAAAAATCCTAATGTCTTCAGTAAGAAATTTTTCTATTGCTGGTGGAAAAGACATGTGTGCATTTTACCACTTGACATTTCAAATAAGTGCATAAAATATGTTAATTTCAAAAAAAAATGATAACATTGTGGTTGAAAGAGTCATCTCCCAAAGTCATACAGAGAATAAGCTATGAGACAAGAATTCTCTCTTTCTAACTGGTCTCTGATGACAGAGGCTGTGCTTCCAGAAAGAATATTATACTGAAGGGGAAATAATCAGTTTAAAATGAAAATATACATCTTAAACTTATCATCTTAATAAGTTCAGAAATTCCTTACATCATATCTTTGAGTTTAGTGATTTTAAATGTAATCAAGATTATATTAATATTTTACATTCAAGATCTGAGTTAATGGACTATTTTTCTTGTTAATATACTAGAGGTTTAAGTCTTGGTAGCGTTCTATTCAAAAATATCTTTGAAACACTGTGTTTTGGAAAAGATATATTCATTTTCATTTTATTTCAAATCTAGTCTCTTATGATGTATAAATATAATCGTTTAAAAATTTGAGAATGACAAAAGCTGAAAGGTTTAGTTTTCCCATGGTGAAAACTAAGATAACCATTGCGATCATTGTTCCAGTGATATTACATGGAGACAAATTGATATGTGCCAAAATTATTTTTTCTGTAATAACAATGCATCTATTTATAGAATTCTTCTTTTCTCCCTCTCTGAAGCTTCACACTGACCAAGACAAAGGAGATGGAAATTTAAAATACATATTGACAGGAGATGGGGCCGGCAGTCTGTTTGTTATAGACGAAAACACAGGAGATATTCATGCTGCAAAGAAATTAGACAGAGAAGAAAAATCCCTGTACATTCTTCGTGCCAAGGCAATAGACAGAAAGACCGGGCGGCAGGTGGAACCCGAATCTGAATTTATCATTAAAATTCATGATATCAATGACAATGAACCAAAATTCACAAAAGAGTTATACACTGCCAGTGTTCCTGAAATGTCTGGAGTCGGTAGGTATAAGCTATTCTATGTAAACTAACTTTTTAATTTGTTTGTTTGCTAAGGTAATTTTTTATGGACATACAGTTATGATATGGGGCCTCTTTCAAGATAAGAACTACTACTTAGTGTTAACTATCTCACTTCTAATTACTTTCAATTGTGTATATCTTAATATTTCCTGCTATATTATAACTGACATCTAAGATAATTACGGAGAGCAGTTATTCCATTGCATTTCAACCAACATCTTCACCTCAACTCAACTGTCATTCAAATGGCAGTCAAGTTGAAGGTGTTTTGGTCTGAAATGAAAGGAATATGGAATAGTGTCAGCAGTTTTGGACAGTTTTGCTTGCATTGCTTTGAATACTAACAGCTAATGCTTGCATTTGACAAATATCTTTTGATCATCTTATTTGATCATGGAAACAACTTTATGTGGTAGGCATGGGAAATAGAACTTTAAATCCCATTCTGTTAATTAGGACCCAGGATTCAGAAAAATTAAGCAACTTAATTAGAATCAAATAACCTGGTAGCTTAACAACAATATTTCACATCTTTTTATATTATTTTAGTTACACTCCATTACCGAACATTGGTTTATCTTGCAAACTGAAAATAATTGTTTCATTTTTTAAGGCTGACCACAATTTTAATACAATTTGTTATTATGCAATGTTTTTATCAGTATGTGTGGCATTTAACTCTATATAAAAGATTTAAATTTATCAATAAGAGAATAAGAGCTGACTCAAATCATCACATATTTCTAAAATCCCAGGGATAAAAGCTTACAATAATATTCAAAATACACAACCAATTTTCAAAATTTGATACTATTTAGCTGAAGATTGTTTCAAAATCAGTTTTAAGTATCTAACTTTGACATTTTTATAATGAATACATATTTCAGTCTAAAATAATTTATTTATGAGGAAAAATAAACATATACCCACGTTTACTGAGTGATTGATGTAAAATGTTTCTTAACTATGTGTGCCACCCAGCCAGAAGAACCAGGAGTGTGTAAAGAAGTGTTATTTCCTCCAAACTCACGTGAAATTTCACCAGTCTGAGGGAAGGGCTGTTCTACTGCCTTTTCAAATATTCGTTCCCATAATATGAAAGGGACTTATCAAGTCAGACAAGAGTCCTGTGAAATCACAAAGCCTAGGATGAAATCTGAGAGGTTGTGTTTTCTTTAATACTGTTAAATATCTGTTAGCCTGGTACAGTTCCATGGAAAGTACTGGATTGGTTCATGTAGGTCGACCAGTGGGCTAATGCAGTATACAGCATGATCTCTTTATGGGCTTCTATTTGAGATGAAGATACATCTGAAATTATATTCTCTATTTCAACTTCCTATGGATGAGCATTCTAAAGTATTTTGGTTTTCTGGTTGACCTCTTTTAACCCTTGTAAAACATTATTGCTTTTCTTATAGTTACGTTATTTTGCAAAATATTTTGCCACTTAATTGTACAAAAACTTTCACTTATCCTTCTCCAAAAAGATTTGATATACTCATAGGAGTAAAACGTATAATTAAGATGACAAAGATATTTGAATACGATAAATTTGTATAATAATTGATTTAAATTTGATGTTTTAAAATTTTCAAATCATTACCTCATTTTTGAAAATAGTATTTATTATCAGACTATTATATACTACTATAAACTCACATAACCTGTATTTTCTCCTATATTATTTTGTGTTGAATAATGGAATGTTATTTCTCACTCTGTATATTTCTATCATCTATCTACTTAACTGAAATGTGTTTTTTTCTCATCTGAAATACTACTATAATCTAGATTCTATTAATATTTATCAAGTATATAATAAGATCAGGAGTGGACTAAGCAATTCTATATTTTATTATTTAACAACCCTTCACTTGTTCAATTCCCATAATAAAATATAGAATATATAAGCTTATACATGGAAGGCTTACAGATTATCTTGTCCAAAAAGACCCTTCCTGTAAAACAATCTATATTTCATTTATATAAGCCTTAGGCTGTGTGCAGTACAACTCCTGATTATTGCAGGCCTTAAAAATGAGAATTTGAGCCATTTCAATTGCCTTTCCTTTATGTCGACAATTCCAACAAAACTTAGGAAAACATGGCAGGCAACTGTATGTCTCTGGTTGCAGTTTCTTGTACTAATAAGGAGATTTAAGAACTACAGGTAAATCTTGATCCTATTTATAGAAGATAGTTATTGTTTATTACTAACAGTGACATCATTCCATTAATTGCTTCCTCCTTGGCTCACCCATAGACTTTGCATGTGTGTCTATTTTAAAATATAAATGTACACATTTAGGTATACAATATGCAGAAGATACTATACTTAGTTTAATCACCTCTTTTGATAAATAAGTAAAAATGACCCCAAAAGAGTTACTGACTTGCCCCAAAACACACAGAGACAGCTTATTACTATACTAGTTTAAAAAAAAAAAAAATTAATAAATGCAGAGATAACTGGATAATTTTAATGCCTTAAGAGTTATGCTTATTATGCAAAACATAGTTTGGAGAACTTCTAATTTTATTAGATTCTTAGTAACTCTTCAAAAGCAGCATTTTTCTTATTTTATTCTTTTAATTCAAGTGCCCCACTCAATAAAATTAAATCCAAATAAGAGTAAGGTGAGGGGGGCCGGCATTTTATAGCAAGATTTTAGATCCATTAATATATATAAAATTATGTCTAAATAAAAAGTAGATGTATTTTATATCCTGAAATTGTATTGTTCTTTTCTTGTCAGTAACTCTCCTGCTTGATTTAAAGGAAGGCAGAATTTAACTCACAATTTTGTAGATAACGATTTTTTCACTTTTACTTCACGAATAACCATTTAGAGAGGAAAACTAAAAGGCGATACTTAGGAAAATATAGAGGCGATGTCTAACTCATATAATAAGAAAGTTCACGCGTAATCAAATAATAAAGAATACCTCTGTGAATGAAGTAATGCACAATGATTTAATTCTAATATTATTTTCATTATATTAGTGGTTTTCATTTAAATCATTGTGATGATCATTTAAAATCATCGTGATTTTCATTTAAAATCATTAATGATTTTCATTTAAATCAAAGAATTGAAAAATTGCTATTATTAACTTTGAGGGTAAAAGAACTCTAATGAGATAATATGAAATGTCTTGATTATAATTTCACCCTTCTTTCCAGTGTTATCCTCTGATGTTCTTCTCTCTAGTATCCCCTTCTTCTCATTTATTTTTGTCTTAATATATTGTTTCTTTTTCCCTCTCACCAACTGCTCAAAATCATATTCCTAATTCTTCTTTGGTTCCTCAAATCACATGCCTTCCCCCTTTTTAGTTAAAAACAAATGACTCCAATTAACTCAAAATCTGAAACGTATTAGCATCTTATGATGATAACACATAATGTGGATGATATATGAGAATATATAATGAAGGAAAATGGGATAAAGTATGATTTAAATATTTGTAGCACATCCCTAGTTTTTATATTTTCATTTTTTGGTGGTCATTACACTTTGATTAAAGACTGTCTATCAACTTTCTATATGTGCATGCATTCATCTTCATCAAGGCAAATCCCTTTTGTGTAAATTTGATGGTGTCGGATGCATACTTTCTCATTGACTGGGTGTTTCCCCTAAGTGGTCTCTCAAAAACATATCCAGTTCCTCTCTCACACCATTCCCGCAACAACGAATCAGTCTGTACTTTTTCACAGATCCCACTAATGACTCATCAGTGAATCTGTCATGTCCTAATACAGGCCCTTTCTTAGAGGTTCACTGCTTCTGGATTCAATGATGTTTCCAATCATATGCATAACGCCATATAGGCTATTTCGTGCAGTACTGAGAACGGAGCATCTCCCTCAGACGGGCTAGTTGCAATCCCATCCCTATCACCTACCAGCTGTGTGATCACGAGAAACCCCTATATGCCCCTACATCCTATGTTTATCACGAGGATAAACTGATAATACAAATCAAGCGCTGAGAACTCTGCCTAGTC
Organism: Equus przewalskii; assembly: GCF_037783145.1. Classification (NCBI taxonomy): domain Eukaryota; kingdom Metazoa; phylum Chordata; class Mammalia; order Perissodactyla; family Equidae; genus Equus; species Equus przewalskii. Next base: position 36,048,480 of record NC_091850.1, read on the forward strand.
TACATTAGGCATTCTGTAAATGTTAGTTCTGATTATGACTTTGTGCCAGAAACTCTGCTGGGCTTTAGAGATGAAATGTTGAATAAAACCAGACATTGCCCTGCCTTTGGAGCTTATATCACACAGGACAAAACCTACAAATTACAAATAACATAAATTTGTCATTCAGGCTCCACTATGTTTTATTTAATATTTTTTACCTTTGTTTAATATAAAAGTAAAATATTTTAATTTATTCAAGAACAAATTAAAATTATAAGTATATCAGAAAATGTAGAAGTGTATAAAAATTAAAATGGTGTATTCATTTTTAATGTGTCTTTATAAACAAATGTTTATAAAATTAGTACACAAACATATGAACCACTTTCTATATAATTTTATTACTAAATAGTACTGTGTAATAAGTCATTACATTTATGGGAAATAACCTCAACTGTCCATTCCCTAAGTCCCACACTCTAGGTGCTTATCCCCATTATTACCAAGAGTCTGAGAGTTGGGACAGTCTTTTATATGGAGTGTTTGTAGTATTTTAGCCACACAATAGGATTGATTTCTATTCTTTATATTAACTTCTTTTTTTTAAGGTCAATTATTTTTGGATGAGTTCAAAAATCACATACCCACAATAAAGAGCAAACGATCAAAACCAAATTTAACAACCAGAAAATGTTGTTAAAAGTGTCCAAATGTATAAAGGCGTGTTTTTACCTGTGCCCATTGTGAAATGATACCCACAGTAAAGAAAAATAAAACCATTGCAAAAGAAGTGTCATCAAATTGATGAATTAACTACTTGCATTAGCATATTGATTATGCTTAATAATTTGTATTTCAAATAATTCTCATGTATGAAAACAATTCTTATTCTAACTATGTTCACATAAGGTAATAAAAAAAGAAAAGAATTAACTGTAAATCAGAAAACCACTTTAGTTGAACTTCTGAACATTATTGTGGGGAAAATTCACCTTATCATTTTGCTTTGGTCTAGCTAGGACATGAGCGGATAGATTTTACACCATAAACTAGTACACATGGGAATCACTGAGTGAGTTGTAGTGTGTCCTCTCACAGGACATAATTCAATTATGTTGCAGCTGAGGAGACAGAGGCCTCAGGAGGAAGAGCTCAAGTTCTCATCTCATGCTAATTAATTTTGAGAAAACATAAAAAAAGACAAATTCACGTGTTAGTATTCAAATATGTGGATGGGAAATGAGCTATTAGTTTAATCTTACTGTCCACCATGTTAATTTTTAGAATTTGCAGAACCATATACATGCAAATTTTAAGAAATATTCACTATAACTCAATTAGACAAGTCATGAGTGTGTAATACATGCAGGGTCTTAAAGTAGGTGACAGGGCCAACGTGGAACTCACCTAGTCCTAAAGAATCTCAAAATCTATGTAAGTATCAGAGTCAAACTTTTGAAAAATTGTACATAGTACACTGAAAAATGTCATACAAACTCATTTTGTCCAAGGGATTCATGGTAGGCTTCAGTTAATAGTAGTTTTACCATCATGCTTTGAATTTTTATAGAGATCTATTGAAACATAAGAAAAGTCCATCAATATGTTGCATTCTGTTTAGCTCCTGAAACTAGCTCCTTTAAAACTTTTTTATTTTTTAAAGATAGTAATTCATGACAAAGTTAAAAGAAAATAATTTAAATTTTATACAGTAAAAATTAGAATGTAATGTTAAATTACAACATTGTATGTGACACAGAATCATATATTCATAATTATTGCATTATAACAATGCAATTAAGTTAACTTGGGGGGAATACCTACTTATTTACATACGTGCAGCAAATAATAATACATAGTATATCAATAGGTATAATCATATATGATTGTGTTAACTATATTTTAAAGGGAGACAGAGACACAATAATAATTTATTTTACATACAGAAAAGCTTTGCAGATCAACTTTATGTCATTTCTGTTTGTTTTTTCACAAAAACAGGGCCTCTCTATTTTTCATTCTATTTACAGTATACTGTTAATTTACCAGAGTGAAAAATAGTGGAGTGTTATCAATGTCAGGTTTATCTTTGACTATACATTTCGAGTTAGCAAGAAATGTATTAATTGAAAATTGCATGTGTTTTGTATTCAGTGAAAAATTGTTGTCCCTCACAATACTTTCAATGAATTAAAAGTGCAGAGCATTTCTCTCATTATATTTATCTTTGTGATAAAACATGCGTTTGATTTTTCTTAGAGAGCTCAAACAATAAAATTAAGGGATATTTAAATTTTTAAAAAGAATGAACGAGAAAAGTGTGGAGTTTCTTTTGAGGCAGCATGATTTAAACAAATTTCTTTAAACATATACTGTGGTCTAACTCACCACCCTACCAGCACTAGTTTTTCAGCAAGATAGTTTCAAATGTAGAAGCATTTAAATGTTTGTGTTTGGGTGGGGATTCATGTAGGTACGTCCGTTATACAAGTGACTGCAACAGATGCGGATGATGCCAACTATGGAAATAGTGCCAAAGTGGTCTATAGCATATTGCAAGGGCAGCCATATTTTTCAGTGGACCCGGAATCAGGTAACAACATTTAATACTTGGTCTCTTTCTCATTATGAAATACATCTGGATGCACAATTTCTTTGTAGATTTTTCTATATTTTAAAAATGATCTATGCAGTATCATCTCTACTTATTCCTTGGAAATAAAAGCAAATTTCCTATTATTTAAATTGTTACCTCTTCAGACTGTCATTTATTGACTTTAAATTTATGATGTTAAATACAAAATTTCACAGAGATTCAGCACTTCATTTGTCATAGGAAATACTCAAAACCTAAAGAATGTGATAATCATCAAAATTAAGTAAGCTTACTTGTCTGAAGATTTTTGATTGAAGTTAATTTTTTTTCATCAAAAGAATAATTAAATTGATTAGCAAAACTCATTCCCTGAACAATAGCCCATGGAAGAATTCTTTGTGTTCTGTCAATTATGTTGAATTGGTAGAGATTGAAAGACTTATTTGGCTACACCAACGTTTTATCTGTTTGTTATGGTGAACTTCTATAGCATGGATCTTGCATGGCTTAATTTTAAAACTCAGTGATTGCATTATAAAACATTGGTCTACTTTTTCCAAAAGGCATAATAAAAACTGCATTACCAGACATGAGCAGAGAAAATAGAGAACAGTACCAAGTGGTTATACAAGCCAAGGACATGGGCGGCCAGATGGGAGGCCTTTCTGGAACCACCACAGTGAACATCACTCTGACGGATGTCAACAACAATCCTCCTCGATTTCCCCAGAGTAAGGAAGGTTTCAGTGGTCTCATGTTGGCAGGCTTCTCCAACACCCTACAAACAGAGGCTAATATTTGTCCTAGTGGTTTCACTACTAGTTTATGCATAAAGACAAATCCACAACCCCTCCCCCTACAAAGTAGCATGATTTCCCACCAATTGAAAGTGACCATGATCATTTTCATCACTGAGTAGGTAGTGAGGGAAAACATGGAAATGAGGTTCTTTTGGCAACTTTAATTATCCTCTTCTACATTTTGAAGAGTTATAAAGTTATCTAGACTACCTTTCCCAACATTTGCGATGAGCATCTCCTTTTTCTTATCTCCTTCCTGGTTAGGAGTGTGGACGCCCAAGTCTGACTGCCTGGCTCCAAGCCCCTGTCTGAGACTTGTCTTGCCTTGGTGCTCTTGTCTGAACATAAGAATCATAATCCCTGTTTAATGGATTCTAAAACACACACTTGATGTTTTAATGTCTCCGAAATCAGATACTATATTAAAACCAATGCAAGTTGGCTTAACTGGAAGCATTTTTTTCTTTTCTTAGTGGCCCATAGAGTTATGGTATACCTTGGTTGTGATGGCATCTGAGACTTGTTAAGGTTTCCTGGTATCTGGTACCTACTTGTCAAGATTAAAGCAGTCAATACCCTTTCAGTCATCATCATTTTAGGCATGTACGTTAAATCATGAATTCTTTGCATGCCATGAGTTTCTACAAAACCAGATTCTGATTCTCTGCTGAGAATGTTTCCATTTTGCATTAATAAAAGTATAAAGGGCCCTATATTGAAATGTTCAGTTAAGGGGCCTCAAATTTAAACTCATGACATTGATTCCAATACAGAAAAGCATTTTTCCAGGCTAATAAAATTTAAAATATTTGGTGATTCAGCTTTGGAAAGTGGACATATACATATGATAAGTTTTAAAAATCAAGTTTGCTGAGAACATGACTAATAAGCCTAATTAAAATAAATCTGAACTTTGCATTCGGTTTCTCTAAATATAAACCAATACTATGAATTCTCAAATGGTTTGCCAACTGTAATTCTATGATCTATTATAATCTTAGCAAAAGGTTTGGAACTATAATAGTAACAGTTAAAATGATCAAGACCTAGCTCCTGGGCTAAGCATATTAAAGACAAAATTTCATAAAATCCTCATAACAAATCTATGAGTTAACCGCTATCATTATCATCATTATTTTGTAGATATGGAAATCAAGGGTTAGAGAATTTAACTAACTTGCCCAGTGATGAGAATTCAGATCCAGGCAGTGGGATTGAGAAGGCCCTCTTCTTAACCACCAAGCAAACTGGAAAGAGAACAGACTTTGAAGTCAGAGAGACTTACTTTTGCATTCTGCTTTCCCCAATTTTACACGATGATTTCCTTGAGTTCTCTCTCTGAAGATAACATACCTACCTTGGTCCTCTAAGGACTCATGCTAGAATTAAATAAATTAACATAGAGGGCCTTCAGCCCTCTATAGAGTTCAGCACATATCAAAAGCTTTAAACATTTCTGGGTTTTATTAACTTTTTTTGTAACTTTTTCCTACTATCCACTGAATAGTCATAAACTAAAATGCTTTCAGGGGCAGAACCATGCAATATAATGATGGCCTGGAACCACAGGAAACAGAAACATTCATATCCCACTTAAAGACATAAACAAGGGGGAAAAAAGAAATTGCTGTGTATGGGTTTAACTTTTTATCCCTGACTTAGAATACAAGAATAAGTGCATGTTCTTTTATAATTTATGTAAAAATGTGTAATGACCATTTTGAATGCCCCAAATAAACAGTAAATAACTAGTTTTCTTGCTCTCTTAAGTCAAAACTTCTGGATTCTAATATCAGGCCTACCATTTGTTATCTAGTTAACCTTGGAACATTCACTTAATCGTTCTTGAACTTACATTTCTCATTTACAAAATGAGAGTGTTCTGCCTTTAGAAATTATTTTCCAACTTAATAAATCTATAATTTTTGACAGGTTACAATTCAACATGATGAAAAACTCTCCCAGTCCCAAATTAATTTGTTTAAGTAAAAAAGGCTGAGGAAATGAAAGATTTCTTTTATCTAAAGATGAAATGTCAAAACAGCTCTGATTTAATTTTCAGGTACGTATCAATTTAATTCCCCTGAGTCTGTACCTCTTGGAACCCATCTTGGAAGGATAAAAGCCAATGACCCTGACCTGGGGGAAAATGCTGAGATAGAATACAGCATTGCCGAAGGAGATGGAGCGGACGTATTCGATGTCATCACTGACAAGGATACACAGGAAGGGATTATAACTGTCAAACAGGTTTCTTTTCACTGTCTTCATTTTTTCATTGAGAACTTTATGGTTTATTTTTGCTTGCAGTTAAAGAAAGAAAAGCCTAGGATTCATTTTTTCCCATCTTCTACATGCTGTCTATCCTTTATATAAGTGACAACAGTTGTGACTTCACTTCAAATAAGTTGTTAAGCATTTTCAGCATTGACACTTAAAAAGTGATATAAAACCTCATATAAAAACTTACTTGTGCTTATAGTAAACAACAATCAGTCTAGGATTAGATAACCTTAAAAGTACTTTGTAAAATATTTCTCCACGGGAGAAAAAACAGGCATGCAGCCGTTACTTTATTTCACGCAAGTTTCAAAATATTTTAATTATTAAATGTGACAGTCTATTTAAATAGATTAAACCTGAAGTTGCTGTGTGTATTATGTCAGATTTCTCAATTTGTAATGCAGTGTGGGAGAACATTAGGAACCTTTACATAGGATAAGCCAGCTACATATTGATTACTTTTTATTGACCTGCCTTCTCTGCTTTCATTCATATCTTGCTTTCCATAAGTGTTCAATGATTTTTTTTTCTTTTTAAAATACCAGTGTTAGAAATGTAGGAACTTAGCAAGCAACTTATATGAGTAGTTTTCTAAATCTCTACTTTTCCTCTGATTTTAACTGTGTATAACTTAAATATAATAATATATAACCTATATATTACACTTCATTTACCTGGGGCCACCAAAATGTGAAATACAATATTCAGTAGGAATCAGTCTTAATGTGTCTACCATTATATTCAGTTACCCCAAATAAGTTTAAGGTAAAACAAATATTTACTGATTTATTTGATATCCTTATGAAACAATACTTGGGAAAGTTATTTAACCAAAATCACTGGTAATAATAAGAGAGCTAGTTATTAAATTTTGAAATTATGTTCCATTGTGATGTCTGCTACGTTGTATTAATTTATCTTCCTTCATTTAACTTCAGAATTTAGATTTTGAAAAGAAAATGCTGTACACTTTAAGAGTGGACGCAAGTAACACTCATCCTGATCCACGATTCCTACACCTGGGACCTTTCAAAGACACAGCTGTGGTCAAAATATCTGTGGAAGATATAGATGAGCCTCCCGTGTTCAGTAAAATTTCTTACTTGATAGAAGTGGATGAAGATGTAAAGGAGGGCAGCATCATAGGACAGGTTACAGCCTACGACCCGGACGCCGTGAGCAATTTAATAAAGTAAGTATTTTGAGAAAACGTATGTTAACAGAAAAATAATAATCTTCTCGCTACTTACAACCTGTGTGAAAAAATAAATTGTACAACGTATGATCAAGAACAGTAACAATACCAAACAATTCCATAGCGTAAACTCAGCTGGGCTGTCTTCTAAGTGCTCTGGGGATATTATTTCATTTGACTCTTATTACTGTACAAAGTAGATCCTATGGTTATATCCTTGTGCAGATGATAAGACTAAGGAACTGCGCATTTAAAAAACTTGCCAAATAATCTCAGTAGCGAAACTAGGTTTGAGAATCAGACAGTCTGGTTCCAAAGTCTGTGACGTTAATCCCTTTAGTTTTGATGTGATTCTTGTCTCATTGTCCCTCTTGGATAAGTTATAGTTCAAATAATGAGTGATCCTAACAAATAAATTAGAAAAAAAAGTGTTCTTCTAGTTATGCTATTAAGAGATACCTTGGAAATGTTGAAATAATCTTTTGAAAACAGTCAAGCATAATATATGTGAAAATTTTAGAGAAACAATATGTCAGTTATATTCTGATAATAGAGAGAATTAGTAAAGAGAGTAATGATATTTGAGAATGGTAAAAGTATTAAAAATTAATGTAGTATTGTGTACTACTTTCTCAAAGTTTGAATGTTGCGTTAACCATTTAAAAGCTTTAAAGTATGCCAGAAACTTAAGTGATCCTTCTACATGGTGCTTAAAGAGAATGTAAATATAGTTGGATGAATAGGATGGGTGGATGAAGATAGATATGTGGATAAAGACACTGAGACCTGAAGAGACAGCTACATAATTCATTATCTGTTAACGTGTGGCTGGTAAAATGCCTAAAATTCAGCTCTTTTTAAAATTTAATTTTCTGATTAACTAAAATAAATGGCTAAATTATTATTGGGAATGCCCATATTTCCTAGAATTCATGTCATACTATTACACATAGAAAATTAATAACCACGATACTAAATATGGAATTACGAAATGTTGTTTAAGACATAATGACTATTCAACGGTGTTAATTTACAAAGCGATGTTTATTGCACTAACTATATCCTAATGAATATTTAATTTACTGGTTGATTAATATATATTAAAATAAAGACACAAGCCATAAAATTTTAATCTGTAGCTAGTACTCAGAGTTTATATTAGTTTGAAATATTTGTTTAATTTTAGGTTAATTAGAATAGAATTCACTTGAATTCCCCTGTTAATGTTTGGATTCAAATTATGTATTTTGAATATTGTTCAACATTATTTTTAAAACATGAGTTATAATAATACCAATGAATAGAGATTTATTTTACTCTGACTTTTTTATCAACATACATAAAATGTATTAATTTAAAATCCCCATGTTGTATAAAACAAAACTCCTAAAATGAAATGAATAAGTACTCTAGTTTTCCAATGGTCTATGTATTTGTACTAGCAAGCTTATATCCAAAATAATGTTTATTTGTATTTGATTAAAATTTTATGTGACTGATTGGTTTTGGCATCTCTTATACGTGCATGTATTTTTTTAAGTAACAAAAGGAAGTTTAAAGTACTTTCACGTTCTTTGCAATACTGAATGGAAATAAACCACCACTTACACTGAAAAAGGATAGAGATTGTTCATACTAATAGCTGTAAATGCTCAATAAGTATGTGTCCTTGATAGTTTTTGCCAGATTCCAAAAAAAAGTAGTCAATGTTGGCTGTGCCTTCATTTCTCCTTAATCTTTGCAGCACTAAACACTTATGCTAAAATCCCACGATCATATTTTTGAAAAAGTCATTTTTCAATTAACATCACAAATGACTGTAGAAAGTTCTGTAGACAAGTGGCAGTGTATAAACTCTTTCAGATGAGGAACCATTTATTGCCAAACTATTGAGCATTTCTCGGTATGAATGAGACCAAATCTCAATAATCTGTCTATCCTTTCCTCGTTCACTTTGTATGATATCTTGCATGTTAGGAATTCAGTACATGTTGGTGAGCTTGAGAAAGGCACGCTCATTCGCTCTTCCACGTTGCCGAGGATATTCGTTTACTTATCCAGAGAACGTCAAGAGTCTCATTAAGCTTTATTGGATCTTTAACACTGCTTTCTACACAAATGTTTTCATCTTATCATTGAGTCAAACAGAAGCAAGAAAATATATGTTTTGTTATTCAAATTGTTTAAATTTGAATTTATTAAAATTTAAATTCATCAAATTCATCACATGAGACTATCAAACATTTTGCCTATCCTTTCCTCCATAACATAATTATCATTTATTGAGCACTTGCTATGAATTAAAAACTGTCTAAAGAGATTTATTAGTTCATTTAAGCCTCAATGCAACTTTATAAGGCAGGTACAATTGTCATCACCCCCATTTTATAGAAAAATAAACTTAGATGCAAAGAGTTTATGGAACTTTCCCAAGGACACAGTAGAAATAATTAGCTGACTGAGGATTCAAACTACTGTTGACAAGAATACACAGCCAATTCTTTAGTAGATGCACCGTGCTTTCTCACTGACCAGATCATTAGATTGAGATAACTAATAATGTTTCTCATTTGTAGACTAATTCAACTGCCTTCAGGGGTATTAAGCAGAGCCCTCAAGCACAAAATTATGCAAAAGGCAAAACATGGCTTCTGTCCCTCAGACTTCAGCCTAGTTTCTCTTCATTTTTTCCGTTGCCCACAATAGGGAATTTCATAAGCTATCACTACAGACACGTTAGCTTGGAAAATCATACTTCATTTTTATTCTTTTTTAACAGATTTATTGAGGCATTATTGACCGACAATAAACTGCATATGTTTAAATTATATTATTTGATAAGTTTTGGCATATTCATACACCCATTAAAACATCAGCAACATCAAGATGATGCTCATATCTCTTACCCTGAAAAGTTTCCTGGTGCCCCTTTGTAATACCTCCCTCTCTAACTTCCCAGAACCCAACCACATTTTCAGGTAAATGCGGATCTGCTTTCTGTCAATATCAATTCGATTAGATTGGATTTTCTTGAATTTATACAAATGAAATCATACGCTATTTATTCTCTTTTGTCCTACTTAGCATAATTATCTTGAGATTTTTTTTCATATTGCTGCATGCATCAATAGTTCATCCTTCTAATTTCTGGGTAGTATTCTAGTACATGGAAATACCAAAATTTGCTTATCTGTTCAATTACTGGTTGATATTTAGAGTTGTTTCAAATACTTGGAGATTACAGTACATTTATACACATTTGTGTACAAGCACGCGTACAAACATTTGTGTATTAGTATTTGCATAATCATATACTTTTATTTTTCTGGGGTAAAGACCTAGGAGAGCTATGACTGGACCATATGGTGGATACAAGCTTGCTTTTTAAGAAACTGCCGTATGGTCTAAAGTGGTTATACAGTTTTACATTCCCACCAGCCCGTATGATGGTTCTGATTGATCTACATCCTCACCAACACTTGGTACAGTCATCCTTTTTAATTTTAGCCATTCTAATACGTATAATAGTATCTCTGTTCCTCTTATGGAGATACTATAATGGCTAAAGATGTTGAGCATCTTTTCATACCTTTATGTGCTACCCATATGTGTTTTTGATGCAGTATCTATTAAAATATTTGCCCAGGGGCTGGGCCAGTGGTATAGTGGTTGTTTTCATGCTTTGCTTTGGCGGCCCAAGGTTTGCAGGTTCAGAACCCAGGCGTGGACCTAGCACTGCTCATCAAGCAGTGCTGGGACAGAATCCCACATAAAATAGAGGAAGATTCGCACAGATGTTAGCTCAGTGACAATCTTCCTCAAGCAAAAAGAGGAAAATTGGCAACAGATGTTAGCTCAGGGCCAATCTTCCTCACACACACACACAAAAAAGCCTAAATTTTACTGGGTTATTTGTTTATTATTGATTGAAACATACTTATACCTAGATATCTAGATATATAGATATACACACACAATACAAATAAGTCCTTTATCAGATATGTGATTTGAAAATATTTTCTTCCAATCAGTGTCTATATTACCCTTCCCTTAAAGTGATTTTCAAAAATGAGAACTTTTTAATTTTGATGAAATCCAATTTATTAGCTTTTGAATTTATTGGTCCAGCTATTAGTGCCTTATATAGGAAACATCTCCCTGATCCCCAAATTCTTATTCCATGTTTTCTTCTATAAGTTTATTGTGTTTGGTATTATATGTACATCTATGATTCATTTCATTTTCAGCTAATTTTTATATGGTGTGAGGTATTGGTCATAGTTCTTTTTTCTTTTTTGTATATGGATACCTAACGTGTCCAGCACCATTGGTGGCAAAGACTATCCTTTTCACTGAATGGTTTTTGTATCTTTGATGAAATTCATTTGTCCATGTATGTATGGATCTAACTCTGGACCCTCTCTTCTGTTCTAATTATATGTTTATCCATGTGTACAAAAATGACACACTTTTGCGTAGCTTTATAAAACACTTGAAATTAGGTGTGTTTGTCATTTAACTTTTTTTTGCTAAAGTTGTTTGGGAATTCCAGGCCCTTTGTATTTTCATCTGTCAACTGCTACAAAAGAGTCTTCTGGGATTTTTATTGGGACTGTGTTGAGTCTGTCGATCAATGTAGGCAGAACTGATGACATCTTAATGATATTGAATCTATAAACCCACCAAAAAAAGTATATTCTCCACTTATATAGGGCTTTTTTTTTCAGCCATGTTTGTGGTTTTATGTATACAAATCAAGCACATCTAATTTTACATATATTTTCATTGCCTTACTGCAGTGGCAAAAATCTCCAGAACAATGTTAAATAGAAGTGATAAGAGCAGAAATTCTTGCCTTCCTCCTTGTCGTCTGAGGAAATTATTTAGTCTTTCATCATTCAGTATGATGCTATCGTAGGTTTTTTTAAATAATCTTTAGGAAGTTGAGAAAATGTTCTTCTGTTGCTTTGATTCTGACCGTTTTTATCGGGACTAAAATTTGGATTTTGCCAAATGATATTTTCTGTGTCTGTTAGGATGAACATATGGTAAAATGATGCATTATTTTGATTGATTTTTCAAATATTAAACAAGCCCTGCAATGTTGGGATAAATGTCACTTAGCCACATTATACTATCATTATATATTGTTGGATTCAATTTAGCAAATTTAAAAAATAAATTTGCATCTATGTTTATAACAGATATTATTCTATAGTTGTTTTTTTCATGTAAGCCCTTTGGATTTGCTGTCAAGGTAGTAAGACTGTCTTATGGACTATAGGAGGAAGTAGAACATCCTTTGAATTTTCTCCAAGAGTGTGCATAAAATTGACATTTTTTTTTCTCAGATGTTTGGTGGAAATTAAAAGCAAAGATATTGAGGACTAGGATTTTCTTTTTTCTCTGTGTTATAACTACAAATTCTATTTTTCTAATAGTTGTAAGTCTCTTCAGGTTATCCAATTCTTGTATTGCTTGTTTTGCTTTGTTTTCTTTTTTCTTCCTCTTTCAGGGAATTTGTGAATTTCATCAAAGTTGAAAAAAGTTGTTCAAAATATTTTCATATTATCCTTTTTATATCTCTAGTAAGGACCGCCTTCTCTGATATTATTAATTTGTATCTACTTTCTTTTTTTTTTCCTGACCAGTGTGACTAAACTTTTTTACAGTTTATTCATCTTCTCAAAGAACTAATTTTTGGTTTCATTGATTTTTCAATTGTGTTCATTTTTTTCTATTGCATTATTTTTTTGCTCTGATCTTCCTTCTTTTTTCCATCTACATTGAGTTTCATTTGTTCTTATTTTCTATTTCCTTGATTTGGAAGCTGAAGTCACTGATTTGAGACCTAGTATTTTTCTCACATGCGCATTTTGGTGGTATAAATTTCCCTCTAAGTACAGCTTTAGATACATTTCACGATAGTCTGATATTAATATAAGGACTTCATCTTTCTTTAATTACTCTTTTAAGAGTATATTTCTATCCTTTTGTGGTTAGTCTATTTCTACATATATATTTAAAATACGTTTTTTATAGGAAGCATATAGTTGTGTCTTGCTTTCTGATACATTCTAACATTCTGTACCTTGTAATTGACATATTTAACTTTTGATACTGTTAAATTCATCATCCTGCTATTTATTTTCTGATTGTTTTACCTGTTCTTTGTTTCCTCTTTCTTGTTTTCTGCTTTCTTTGGAGTAATACTGCATTTTATTTTGGATTGCTTTTTATTTCCCTTTATTGCTATCACTCTGTTTTTGCTGAGTATAGAATTTTAGATTTTTGCACTGTCTTTATCTTTATTTCTTTCTTTTTAAATTGTCATTTGTTCCTCTGGATACTTTTAAATTGTTCACTAGTTTTAAGTAATGTGATTATGATGTGCCTGTCTATGGTACGCTTCATTCCTTTTGTGCTTGAAGTTTATTAAGCTTCTTGGATCTGTGAATTTATGGCTTTTCCCCGACTTGGAAAATTTTTCTGTACTACCTATCATCTCTCTTTCAGAGCATTTACTTATAGTTATTTTAGGTCTCTTGAAAGTGTGGCACAGCTCACTGATAATCTCTTTATTTCTTTGTCAGTGTTTTTTCCTCTTAGTCATTTTGAATACTTTCCATTCACCATCATCTTCAAGTTTACTAATCATTTTTTCTGCAATATCTAATCTTTAATTTCATTTAGTTTTCATCTCATAGATTGTAGTTTTTTCTCTAGAAGTGCTATTAAGGACATATATCTATCATTATCCATGTAAACATATATTCTTTCCTTATTGTTTCCTCTATCTTATTAAACATATGGACTGTAGCAAAAATAACATTTTTATATCTTTGTCAGCTAATTCTATTAAATATTTCATTTCTGTGTTGGTTTCAATCGACGGATATTTCTTTGCTGTCACATTTTCCTGTTTTTTGCATGCCTGTAATTTTTTACTGGATAACAAAGGATGTGCTTTTACTGTGTTTCGGGACGGATAGTATTGCATTTTTGTAAATCCTCTTCAGCTATGTTCAGATGTGTAGTTAAGTTACTTGAAACAGTTTGATCCTTTGGACCTTGCTTTTGTGCCTTTTTAGCAGGCCTTTGTCCAGGACTAATTTTGCTCATACATCAGGTAGGAACTTTCTGAGCAGTCTACCAAAGCCCCGTGAGTTATGAGTTTTCCCACTTTGGCTGGTGGGAACAAGAACTCTTCTCAGTCACATGCCAATTCACAGTTTTGCTCCTTCTAATCCCAGTGATTGGTTACTTCTGGGGCTTCCTTTTATCTGCTCCAATGCAGATTCTGATAAATTCTCAGCTGAAGAGTTGAGTGGGATCTTCTTCACATTTCTGTGGTTCACTCTCTATGGCGCTCTCTCTTCTGAAGGACTCTGCTCAGGGAATTCTAGCTACCTTGGTGTCCCCAGATTCTCAGCATTACCTCCTGAACTCAGGATTGACAGACTCCATTTGGGCTCCCACTTCTTGTATTATTATCTAGGAGCCCTCCCAGGCAGCAAGCCAGGGAAGTTTCAGAGATCACATCATTCCGTCCTCTTTTCTCAGGGATTACTGTCCTTGTTTCCTGGTGTCTAATGCTTCAAAACTAATTGTTTCATATATTTCATCTGGTTTTTAGTTTTTTGGGGGAGAGAGAGGTGGTAAGTCTAGACCACGTTATTCCATATTTGCCAGAAGAGGACATTCAAAATATCATCTTTAAACGTGTTTTTGATTATATAATTGTAGTCATTCATTTTAGAAAACATAGATTGCACAAGAAAGTTTGTAGCAAATAAGATATTTTTAATTCTCCCCTCAACAGATACCCACTGCTATTTTATTCTACTTCCATCAAGTATTCAAACTTTGAAATAATTTATCAACTCTCTAATTTTTATTAAGTAGATCACCTTAAAATATACATATAGGTTTATATATTTTTATTAATTGTGAATATTTGCTAATTTCATTAAACTTCTTAATAAACTATTTGCTGTATAAATACACTATCTTGTAAGTGATACATCACTAATAGAAAATTAGATTTATTTTTTCCTCAGCACACAATTTTAAGAATAAATTTTCTGGGTAAAAGATTGATAGTAAAATTTGCAACCTTGCTTCACACTGTATAAAAGTGGCTGATAAATTTTTAAGTTCATATGTCTTCCAGAAATATTTGCTTTTTATGGGGTACTCAAAACTTGAAAAAACAATGAACAGTAGTTTTAACTGTAAAATCTCAAGAATTATGACAAAGAGAAGAAAAACATTGAGAGAACAAATTAATCTCAAAGGATGTTCCTAAAATTATACTGCAAAGTCTGTGGATATATAAGGCCATGCCGGAAACTATAGCATATAGGCTGATTCCTGTTGGCATAAAAATGTGTGCAAAAAAACCACACAGCTTTCAATATCCAATTATAGTGTGAAAAAAAACAGCAATAATTCAGCAAGGAGACAACATTGTAATATGTGACTCTTTAGGTTGCTCTGATAGAATTTAGAAGGATGACTGATCCCCAGAGCAGAAATAGGTTTTGATAAGCATCATGGAGATACATTTTCCAGGGAAAGTTTGGAAACTAATTCTCACCCCACCGGTAAATCTGTTCATCAAACATATTTTCTGAAATACATCTGCCACTTGCAACATGAGATTATAGTTACAATTAGCAGCTGTTGTCAGCTCCGCTTCATCTCATTAGTAATCATGGATTTCCCGAGCTATAGGGTTGATTATAGCTTTACAGGTTCGGAAAGAACATGTTGTCTCATTTCACACCGATTTTATGCTCAACATATTTAAAGTTCAACGAATTTTAGAAGAAATCCTTTTTACTGCAGTCAAATCGACAAGTAGGTACAAAACAAACTCACTGGTGAGAAATTTAGTTATGCCTCAGTAAAATGTACATGATTCCACCATAAGGTGGAAGAAGTGAATAAGTGCATTCCTATATATCAGAGCTTCCCTATTATTTGCTTGATTTTATTACAGAGAGTAAAATAATAATTTAAAAATAATGTCACTAATATCTGCAAAAAAAACCAAAAAATGATTTGAACTATTTGTTCAAGCACTGTATAGCCACAGTCTCACTTTGAAGGGGAATGAAGCTTTCATACTTCATGAAGTACGAAAGCATGAAAGCTAGGAAAAGCGTTTCTGGAAAGCAGGAGATAGAAAGGAAAGAGCAAACCTATAGCCTCATTATGTTATGGAAGATGCACCTGGAATTCAGTAAAGGAAAAGGAATGCTATCTTTGACATGTTTCTGCATATTACTGATTTGCTCTTATGTCTGTAACTTAATTTACATTTTTTGTAACATGGAAATACAGGGATCCGATATGTGTTTGATTCTTAATATTAGAACATAAAAATGAAAAGCAAAGAAACTTAAACCAGAGTTCAACTTCCACAGGCTGTTCTCTTGTGCTTTCTCCCTTGTTATTGTGGTCTATATGGTTGGATCTTGTCTTGGCACATGTGTTCATTCAAAAGATTGTGCTAGTGGTCTTGTTTTAAAACTTACTGTTCAAAATTCAATGTAAGAAGATTAATAAAATATTGTTGTTTTAATAGACTGTCTGCTGGCACATAGGGATTGCTTTGTCCTGTGTTGTTTATCAGGTCTTTCTGGTCATTTGTTGTAATCCGGTGTATTTATTATTAATAGGTAAACCAGAACGTCCTATGCTGTGTTGAAAATAGAGCATTGGCTTCTAAATAAAAGGAAGTAATTTCTGGCCTTTGAGAAATAGTGAGACATCATTTGCACAAGGGCAAATTTCTGAATATAGACCTGAAAGTTTGCAGTGTTAATGTTAAAGTGAGCTATTTTTAAACCATCAAAGTGATTCTCCTTCATGAATTCTTAACTTGAAAAACAGTGCCTTTCAAGGTTAAACCTAAGAGTAGGCAGCGAGAAACTCAGACTTATTTTGATCGCGCATCAGCTCCAAGTGAGGCAAAGCTGGACTCATAGAATGTTAGAATTGTTAGCTGTCCTTCAATCATAGGAACCCCCTTGCTATTCTCTATGGCAAGTAGCAATGGGCTTTAGATTTTGATCTTCAATACAAACGGTAGGAAGAAATCCAAGGTCTATTTTCAGCCAGAAGCAGATAATGGTTAACTATTGACCTTTCCAACAATGGAGAGAAATATGTACAGGTGAATATCATGACTTGAGTTTCGTTGAACACATAGATGTGGTTGAGTTATGTTCTTTTACTTTGCTTTCTTTGTGTTCATGTTACACTTGTTTTCACTCATAAGCAGAATTTGGTGTAAGTATTTAAGGAAATTAGAACATTTGAAAAAATGTTCTAGTGACTTTATCAGCTCATATTAGGAACCAAATTGTAGGGGGGGTTGACACGTAGAGAGAGGAAAGACTATATTTCATTTTATTTTAGTACTATTAACCAATATAGATTAAAAAGAGAAAATTTAATATGACTTCCTCAATTTTAGTACATTAATAGTTACTTTAAAAATAAGATCTATCTCAGAACCTAGTCTGACAATGAATTGTTGGTTAAAACCCAGTATAACTTTTGTTTCTAGGACATACGTATATATATGTATATATAGATACACACCATTATGCATTTTTATATATTTATTTTTATGTCTAGGTTTCTCATTATCCTCTATCTCCTTAGGATTTTCCACACCAGAAGTATATCTATTCTTGAACAGTGACCATATGTCATATGAGGTTTTTTTTAATCTCCCAAATTCTTTTTATATCACCATGTAGGAAAATTATCAAGGGAATACTACCATTTCTATATAGCTCCATCATCTATTGCACAATCTTCCCAAAGACAAACAAGAAGGTGACAGAGCTGGTTCTCTACATTGGGAGTGAGGTACAGAAAGGAACCTGAGACCAACTATGTAAAGTTCTTGGCTAGTCCACCTTTGAGATGAAATCCAATGTATATATGTTTTCGACATACCCAAATACTCACTTTGAAATAGTATCTTTGAGTCGGAAACAATTACTTTCTAAACTTTAGCAGAAAATAAATTAGGCAAAAACCATGATGTACTATACTAAATTTTTACAATTATTTTGGAAATCTGAATTTACTGATGAATTCCTTAAGTTCAACATAGTTCTCACAGCAATAGACTTGAGTCATGGTTTCTTTATTAAAACAACCAAAACAACAAAAATATCATAGAACTTAGATAAATATATTTTCACCCAATATTTTAAATATTATCAATGTTGCACAATATTTAGAACATTGGCTGCTAAATATCTATTGCTTATGTTTGTCAAAATCAGTGCCCGATAGTGAATATATTACAGATTTATGACGGGAGCTGTAATTCCCTAATTCACAGATCAAAAAGGGGTTCATTTGCTAAGTGCCTTTAATAAGATAACTAGAAAAATGTGAACTACACCCAATGCTGATTAGTCAGTTAGTTATCTGTCATTGTTATTCCTTTTTCTGTCCTCATTCTAACCAATCTATACCATTGTCTCTAACTTTGCTATGCAAAACCTTATCTGTAGACCTACAACATGCAATTCACCCAAGAGTATCTCAGAAAGGCAGAAAGAATCCTAGCTCCCACACCAGACCTACTGAGTCAGAATCTGTTTTTAACAAGATCCCAACATGATTCATATGATCACTAATGTTTGAGAAACACTTAGTTTTCTATATGGCTCAGTTAAACACCCAGCAGCAGAAATTTCCAACAGATGCGAAAATGTTAGATAATATTAGTCGTGTATAGCCATCCAGATAATTGAAGATAATCTCCCTTCTCAAGGTCTTTAATCAATCATACCTGCAAAGTTACTTTTACCCTAGAAAGAAACATATTCCCAAGTTCCAGGAAGTAGGAGGTGGACATCTTTTTTGTGGGGGAGGGTAAGCCAACCATAGAGTGATACAAAGTTCATGTGACATCATCCATATCCAGCTCTGATGAAAAAGAGTCACAGAACTCTGTGTAATGTGTCATTTCATTTTTGTATGGAAAGTGTTGGAGGGATAGATTGGAGGATGGCCTTTGATTCGGCTGAGATGTTCCTTGAATAGAGAGCCATTCAAGAGGAGTGTATTTTACAAAAGCCTCTCTATATTCATTTATCCTCATAAGGACTATGTGGACACGTGTGCTTATGTGTTTTAACATAATTTCAATTTATGTAATGAATTTGACTCTATCAAGTGTAATATGACTGCTTCATATGTTTCAAGCACTTAACAGGTCTATGATAGGATAAATAAATCAAGTGACAACTGAAAACTCAAAAGTTGCCACTAGGATTCATGAGTATAAATCATGACTCCAAAGAACGCATAATCATAGAATAACAGAAACAGCCAAATATATCAAATTGTCTAAATGGCAATTATATTAAATAACAATGCAAGAAAATTATTAGCCTTTTTCTGGTCATGTCTTTATCAGAACATTTTGTGAATTGCCTATAAGAAATAGTAGATCAACTAATAATCTTAAAACAATGCCTGGATTTATGAATCTCTTTTCTGCAGATACTCTGTTGATCGGCATACTGATATGGACAGGATTTTTAGTATCCACTCGGAAAATGGCTCTATTTTCACTTTGAAGACCCTTGACCGGGAATCATCTCCTTGGCACAACATCACCATTACAGCCACAGAAATAAGTAAGTTAGAAATACATCCATCTGAACACATTATTTTTCACCAAAGTAATAAAATGATGCCATTAAGTAGATTCTCATTCTTGTGTGGAATGATTTTATCATTAACAAGATCTGAGAGAAATGATTTAGAGTGTACTGGATTTTTAAATTGTTTTAATGATTGTCAAATATTTTGTTTATTTTAAACTTGATTTTCTTTTTACACCTTCCTGTGGGATAGAAATATAATCTTATATAATTGATCAGTCTGAGAAAATTCTCTCTTACAAATAGTATTTCATTCTCAATCACAGTCTCTTCTTTTTATCATGCTTTCCATCTGGATCATGTAAGAATGCTGAGCTATCCATCAGCAATCCAATCAAGAAAGTGAATACCACCGAAATGATCTGTTGCTAAGTTACAAATGGGGCGAGTGGTATCCTGGCTTCTCTGTAAATGAGACTGAAATCTTACACATGTTCTCGTTGCAGATAACTCAAAACAAAGTAGCCAGGTCCCTGTCTTCATCAGAATTCTGGATATCAATGACCATGCTCCAGAATTTGCCATGTACTATGAAACATTTGTTTGTGAAAATGCAAAACCTGGTCAGGTAAATCAAATTATTGTAAACTTTAAAAATTTTCCTCTTCACAAAGGCATTTGACATTACAGTAATTAACTTGCACAGTTTTTTTTATGCAAAATATTGTCAATCCTCTTTGTCACTTATTTATCTCCTTTTACCAAAAAACCCACAAAGATTTTAAAAGGATGACTTTTAAAATTGTTTTTATTATGGAATCCATGAGGTAATAGGAAAAATTATAATATATGCTTTAATTCCTATACCAGATCTATAACGAGTATCATATATATATAAAGTTCCTACCAGGATTCATAATTATGCTGATAATCCGTTATTTTCATGAATAGAATGGAAACACATTAGATAAAACACGAAGTATGAAAATGAAATTGTCCTATGTTAGTATAAAGGGAATTGGAGTAATTTTTTGTTCATCACATTTTGCCACTTTTAATTGCCCAGTCAGGACATTTTGGCTTGATATAATTTATATTTTGTTTGTGTTTTTTTTTACTTTAATATTATTGAGATGAAAAAGACTTTTTCAGAGTTACAAAGTCCCCTACAAAGTAATATTTAAGATCTCTCTAATTTTAAGCAAATGTAGGATCCGTTCATTTTTGACACTAATCTAGTATTTTACAAATGACGGTAACTGCACAAATTTTACTGAAAGAAATTTTAACCAGTTGTTTAGATATTTCTTTAAGGAAAAAGAAAATAGATGTTAAGACTATATAATTCCATCATGTCTTTTTAAATATAGAAAACAAATTGAAATACAGTCTTTCTTCTGTTTCATTGGAGATTGTAATGGACTGAACGTTTCTGTCCTCCCAAAATCCGTATGTTGCAGTCCTAACCCCTCAGTATGGCTGTATTTGGAGATGGAACCTCTAAGGAAGCAATTAAGGTTAAATGAGGTCATAAGGGTGGGGATCTGATCTAATAGGATTAGTGTTTCAAATAAGGGACACCAGAGTTAGAGGAAGCTAGAAGAGAGTCAGGACCCTCACCACTGCCCAGCAGTAATGAGACCACTTCCTGTGCTTTTAGTATAAGTGAAAGTCAGATGGGGAGCAGTAACAAGTCACTCCTACCCTTTCCACCCAGAGAGAGTTATCAATAGATGCCTAGTGGGAGATGGAAATCCTACCCCTGCCCAGCAGTAATGAAGATCCCTCCCCGACACTGGGTGTCAACAGAGGTAGAGTAGGGAATATCAACTTCTACCCCCATCTGCAAATAATGAGGTGGTCCTCCCTTCTCCTGTCAAATCAATGTACAACTTCAAAAATGTCATAAAGCATATAAATCTACAAATTCAAGAAGCTAAGTGAATCCCAAAAAGGGTCCACTTGCTTAAGATTCTTGAAATGAGAACATTTTAGAAATGGAGAACAGATTATTGGTTGCCAGGCGGTCAGGGAGGTGGGGGCAACCAGGTAGAGATGTGGCTGTAAAAGGACAACACAAGGGATCCTTGTGGTGATGGAAATGTTCTGTATCTTGACTGTGTCTATGTCAAAATCTTGGTTTTGATAGTGTACGATGGTTCTACAAGATGTTACCATTGAAGGAAACTGGATAAAGGATGCATGGGACCTCTCTGTATTATTTCTCATAAATTTCATGTACATTTGTCTCAGAATAAAATGTTTAACTAAAATAAAATTTTAAAAAAAGAAGAGACACCAGAGAGATCACTCTCTCTCTCTCTCCATGCACAAGCTCAAGGGAAAGGCCGTGTGAAGATGTAACAAGAAGGCAGCCGTCTGAAAGCCAGGAAGAGAGCTCTCATCAGAAACCCACCATACTAGTACATTGATCTTGGACTTCCAGCTTCCAGAACTGTGAGAAAATGTATTTCTGTTGTTTAAACCTTCCAGTCTGTGGTATTTTGTTATGGCAGCCCAAGCAGGCTAAGAAAGTGATCCATACCCCATTCCACTTACATTCACAAAAATAAAAATGCTTTTATTTTCTTTTTTGCCAACAAAGAATCATTACACAGTTATTCGGATTAAAACTTGTTTTCCTTTTTTCACTTTGCAACATCTAATGGGCATAGTTTCAGTTCAGTAAATGATTATTTTTAATTTGATGCTTAATTTTCATAGCATAGCTACACATTAATTAGTTTACTCAACTACCCACCTGTTGACAGAAATTTGGTTTATAAACAAAATGTTACTCTACCAGACAGCACTATACTGAGCATTACAGTACATTTATATTTATACATTACCTGGTGTTATTTTCCTTCTATATAATCCTTAAAGTAGAAATAAATAAATTTTATCAATAAATATTCACTGATGCTTTCAAATAGCTCTCCAAATATGCCATATACCTAGTGATAACTCCCACCAAATGTGGATGATTGCCTATTTATTGGGCAATGCTAAATTTTAAATGTCTACCAATATGTAATATCTCATTATAATTGTAACATGAATTCCTCCAAAATTATTGAGGCTGAACATTTTTTCCTAAATGTGTGGCCAATTTTCAAAAATCTTCACAGATATATTAGTTTCTTAAGGCTACCATGACAAATTACTACGAACTAGAGAGCTTGAAACAACAGAAATGTCTTCTCTCACACAGTCTGAAGGCTAGAAGTCTGAAATCAATGTGTCAGAAGGTCCATCCTCTCTGTGAGGATTCCAGGGGAGGATGCTTCCTTGCCACCTCCTAGTCTCTGTGGTTGCTGGCAGTCCTTGGCATTCCTTGGTTTTTAGACCCAAATTACTCCAATCTCAGTCTCCATTGTTGCATAACATTCTTCCTGTATCTCTCTGTATCCAATTTCCCTCTTCTTACGAGGACTCCATTCATTGGATTAGGGTCCACCCTAACCAATATGACCTCATCTTAACTCGATTACATCTGCAAAGAGCCTATCTCCAAATAAGATCACATTCACAGGTAGTGGGGATTAGGAGTTGAATGTATATTTTGGAAGGATACAAGTCAACTGGCAATGGCCTATAAATATTCTATACTTGTCTATTAGTATGCTTTTCTTTTATTGATTCACATGAGTTAATGATATATTAAAAATTGAGAATGATAAAGTATAATTGATAAACTAACTATAATTCTTTAATATATGCTACTACTATTAGAATTTCTATGTCATTCATCTACTTGATGTAAAACACTTTTCTTGTTAAAATTAACAAGGTTGAAAAGCAAATATATTTTAAACTACTGATTTGTGTTGTCTCTTAAAATATGTTTAAACAAGGGCCAATCTAATTAAATCAACAGCTCAGTCATATAATCAAAGGTCCAATTTATTTATAATTTAACATATTAGATATGTTATTGCTAATCTGGAACAAGAGGTTGAGTAAGAATATTAGATATTATGTAAAATGTTTTCTATGATTGATCTAATCTTCTAAGGAGGAAAAAGTGCATTAAGCTTGTCTTAATAGCTGTGCATTTTCAGAAGCTTCGTATAAAGAAACATAAGGTTACATGCCACTCTGTCAACGAAATGAAAGAAATTATAGTTAATATCAAACTGAAGAGGAGAAAATATTGAATAGCGAGTATGCAGGTTGGCATGGCTATAGAA
Source organism: Equus przewalskii (assembly GCF_037783145.1). Lineage (NCBI taxonomy): Eukaryota > Metazoa > Chordata > Mammalia > Perissodactyla > Equidae > Equus > Equus przewalskii. The sequence goes on from NC_091850.1 coordinate 36,072,176, forward strand.
GGCACACAATAACCAAAACAATGGATAGATTAAACTACTGTGAAATTCCCATTATTGTTCATCACAGACCATTATTGTTCATCACAGAAGTTGGACTATTATACCTGGAGGTGGTGCAACTGTTTGTTTTGTGGAAGAGAAATTTGAAAGTAAGAGTAATTAAATGACTGTGATTTCAAATCACACAGATGGCAGACCCAGGACTAGAAAACAGGCCCCCCGATGTGCAGCTTAGCACTGTTTCTACTATAAAATGCTCAGTGGAATTTTTCTGCCCGACCTGTCACGTGCTGCTCCATCTTCACACGTGGCACAGCCCTGACTTACAGTCAGCACGGCTAACACGTGCTGTAATCTCCAACTTTGACCCTGGTTTTACAAAACTTTAAATGCTTACATTTGTATATCTTTCTAAACTTTGCAAATATCATTAAAAGGAAGGCAAATTATTGGAATAAAATATGCAATATCATTATAGTTACAGTGCCCCATAGCTTTAAAATCTTTTTCTTTCTGGTATTATATGGCATATTGCTCATTTTTCTAAAATTATAAGAGTAGTATTCTTAATCTATATGAGTGGTTGTACTAATCACATGTTTTTAAAGCAATTCATCTGTTATGTTCTCTGCCTTTGACACAATCATTATCTAGCGGAGGGACCATATTGTTAACCAATTAATAATAAAAAAGACTGGCACTTTCTAGCAATGTCAAAAAAGGATAGATGTTGGAGCGATCAAACTTTTATTTAAGGTTGGACACAGCAATGGCCAGGAATCAGACGACAATTTATAGAGACATCCTGCAAACTAATACTTGATGGACATTTTTTATTCTTAATCAAATAAGTTACATTAGATAAAACCATAAAAAAAATCTTCACGTCATTTTCTGAAAACGGCATATTTTTTGTTTCTCTAATTTCAGTGACATATTTACGGTACAAACACTAACTTAAAATGTCTTGTAATAAGAAGAGTCACTATTTGTTGTCGTTTACTTAATTCACTTACTTGGTTTCAGTTGATTCAGACTGTCAGTGTCATGGACAAGGACGATCCTCCCCGAGGCCACAAATTCTTCTTTGAGCCAGTGCCAGAATTTCCCCTCAACCCCAACTTCACCATTGTAGACAATAAAGGTATCAAATATTTTTAAAAGTAAAAATTATGAGACCTTAAGATGCAAAAGCGAAACCTGGTGTGAGATTTTTTTTACCCCCCCATCGTTTTTACCCCAGATAATACAGCAGGAATCATGACTCGAAAAGACGGATATAGCCGCAACAAAATGAGCACCTATCTACTGCCCATTTTAATCTTTGACAACGATTATCCAATTCAAAGCAGCACCGGCACGCTCACTATTCGTGTGTGTGCCTGCGACAGTGAGGGAAACATGCAGTCCTGCAGCGCAGAGGCCTTGGTCCTCACGGCTGGCCTGAGCACAGGAGCTCTCATCGCCATCCTCCTCTGTGTCATCATTCTTCTCGGTAAGCTACACCCTCAAATGCTCATTTAACTCCCAGAATTCTCTCTCATTGCCCAGTGATCACACACTGAAAAGCACTCTTCTCTAGAGCTAAAGATTGAAAATTTCAAATTTTCATTAAAATTGTTCTTTCAGTTAGAAGAAAAAAATTGAATTTTTGTCTATGAAGATAAGTCTAACTTTCTAGAGACCAAACCAAAGATATAATGGCTAATGCTATGTATATTTTTTCTTTCTTTTCTTTTTCCTGAGGAAGATTGGCACTGAGCTAACATCTGTGCCAATCTTCCTCCACTTTATATATGGGTCATCACCACAGCATGGCTGATGAGTGGTGTAGGTCTGCGCTTGGGGTCTGAACCCATGAACCCAGGCTGCCAAAGCACAGCCCATGAACTTAACCACTATGCCACGGGACCGGCCCTATATATATATATATATATATATTTAGATATATTTTATATTTATAGTGTTTAGTGCTACTACTAAACTGAAGTTTAGTGTTAACTAACCATGGTCATTATTTTAAGGATATTTACTTTAATAATCACTTTAATTTTCATACCAATTCTATAAGGTAAATACTTTCATTCTACAGAAAAGCTGAATAACTTATACAAATTCACTCATTTAGAAAGGGTTTTAACCAGCATTCAAACCCAGATTATTCCATTTCAGAATTCCCCCATGTAATTATTATTCTCAAAGTCAAAGACTATCTTGACAAATAATAATAGCAAATACTGCTACGTGTATTAGACATCTATGTTGCAAACGCATTTAAGTTGTAACAAGATAATGTTTTTTTCATAAAATGTGTTATATAGTGGTGCAATACACTAAATTAAAGTTTAAGTTCATTCTTTTAAATATCACTATGGTGTTGTGGTTATACCGAATCCTGCAATGTTTTCTAAATAAAGTCATATTTCCAATAGCAAATGTTTTATTTGACCATGCCTGAACAGGACAACGATTTAATTCAATTAAACAGTTGTTCCACTGTAAAACGTTTCCCCCAAAATTGTTTCCATCAAATGTTCATCCAAAATGCTTATGCTTAGGGCAGGAGAGCTAGCCAAGTTTGCATTCCAAGGCTCATATGTGCTGGCTCCCTTTCACTGCAAATACTTTCAGGCTCTCTGGATGAAATCCCTTTGGCCAGATACCCTTGCAGGACTTCAGTAGGGGCTAGAGGAAAGTGGGGGAAAACATTGTCTCGGTTAAGATGATCCAACTATTTAGAAAAACATTTTCCCAGGGTGCTTTAGAACATACGCACCACTAACATCACCATCAGCCGTCTGAATCTTCACCCGCTACTAGAAAGTTCAACTCCTCTCTAAAATATTTTTGTATCCCCATGGAGATTGAATTTTGGCTTACCCTTTCGGCTGAGTGCTACTGATATCATATTGTTTTATTTGCTTAAATAGTTCTACTTTCCTGATTTAGAACAGCATGGAAGTATGTATAGTTCAAATTTGACTTTTTTATTTCTATATGAAAACAATACACACACACATACATAAAGACATGCATGCATACATGGGGGAACAGAAGCAACCCCCAAATAAGTTTGGATATTATAACATTGTCAAATTGTATAATATTTTTTTCTATGCAGAAATCCTAGAAAGCTGCTTCTTCTCTTCTCAAAAATCTGCCAGCTTTTGGGGCCGGCCCAGTGGCGCAGTGGTTAAGTGTGCACATTTTGCTTTCGTGGCCTGGGGTTCGCTGGTTCGAATCCCGGGTGCGGACATCGCACCACTTGGCAAGCCATGCTGTGGTATGCGTCCCACATATAAAGTAGAGGAAGATGGGCATATAAAGTAGAGGAAGATGGGCATGGATGGCAGCTCAGGGCCAGTCTTCCTCAGCAAAAAGAGGAGGATTGGCAGCAGTTAGCTCAGGGCTAATCTTCCTCGAAAAAAGAAAAAATATCTGCCACCTTTCTGCCCTGAGCAATATAGAAGGCATGCATGTCTTGTTTTTCACCTTCCCAACTTATTCTCTAAATATGGAATGATTTTTTATTATTTTAGTTAAAATTGGTTCTAATTCAGAAGGTTTCGTTATCAAAGTTCCTAAAGCATTCTTACTGTTTTTCAAATCTTTTACTAATGACTGGACACAGCTAATGCCTTTTTATAGTTAAAAGAGTCTACTATGCAAGATAGTTAGTCATACAGCATGGGCAAATATTTTAGACCTACCCGTTATAGTTTGTAAAACATTTAGTTCTTAGTTTACATCTATGTTACAAGGCAAAGTCAGGGATCAAAACCTAGGGAATGGCTTTTTAATCTTTTTTTTCCTTGGATGCTTTTATTAGAAGAAATTTATGAACCTATTTAGAATAGTCATTTAAAATGGTAAGAGTAGGATATGTAAGACAAAAGGACATACATTTATCCAAATTAAACAAAAACCGAAGATGTGCTTGATTATTGTCATATGCACCTTGTTCTAGTACAAGTTTAATGATCATTTGAGATAAGTTATATCTATAATGCAATATAAAATACCTGTGATTTCTATTGGTTTAATAGGCACACATACTGTTACTATCACTATAGTTTATGGTGATATTCATAATAGAAAGAAATGCTAAATTCAAGTTACAGATTAATGAAAATCATGATGCATTCTTTCTATTTCTTCTCTTAGCCTCTTTGAATTCCATTTACATAACCCTGATAAACAACCTCAGTCTAGGGAAACAACAAAGATAATTTTGACCTGACAGAGGAGACAAAACTCAGAACAACCTCTTAGGTCCATTTGTGGAAGTCGGTAAATACTATATTAGCTAAGAAACCCTTAGAATAACTTGACCACATTGTTCTTTTATAGTCAGAATTTATAAAAATTCTGAGAAAAGTAGAGAATTTATAAATGAACTCATTCAACATTAAATTTAGAAAGAACCTTCTTTTTCTACCGTATGGTTCACTACACTGGTAGATTTCAGATGCCACTTAGATTTAATTAACTTATATTCATCCTTTAATAGGAAAGAGTATAGATATAGTTCATTTTTACTGAATAGTTTTTTTATAATTGTCTCCAAGAGATTCTGAATATAGTTCAGCATCCAAAGACCATTCTGGGAAGGTTAATTTAAGATGCTTCTAATGAATGTTTTTTTCTTTCTACCAACTAGTAGGTGCTGAGGAAAGTGTGTTGGCTAATATGACAATAGCATTGGACAGGCGCTTAGTGGAGTTATGGGGATCTCAAGGGCCATGGTGAAAGTGTAGCCTCAATGTATATCAGTGGCTTTGTGTAATCTTGGTGCAAAGATGGAGAAAACGAATGATAGATTTTTGAGCCAGAATTGTCTCGTTTCTCAATGAAACATAAATACTATTGACAAAATATTTCACTGGCCTAAACTAAGGGAAACCTATTTTTTGGGGTTTTTTTCCTCCTGGACCACGTGTAAGTGTGCTTTTGGTAAATTTTTTAAATTTAATTCTAAACTTTTCTTATGTATAAAATTAGGGACTTGGTCCATTTTCCATGTAAAATTTATATTTTGGAAATCATATGTTTCTTCTTATTTTTCAAATGTACTTTTAATTGCAAAATGCATTTATTTCGCATATGTTGATTGTCAAATACATGCAGACATTAAATTCCAGTAATGTAACAAAAAATAAGACAGTGTATCCTATGTGGGGATGTACACAGTTTACTTGATATCATAGATATGTAAATAATAAAAACAATGCAGTAAATAGAGGGAGTACAGTTAACGTTTTCGCTAAAAAGCTTGAATGCAACTGTGTAAGTCACGGAAGTCCTCGGCAACAAGATAAAACCTGAGCTGTCTTGTAAGATGAGTATAAATTAAAGATATTTGAGTTTGAATTTTATATTGTAGCTTATAGACTTATATTTCAGATTTGAAACAGGCTTGCAAAACCAGGTCAATAAAGGACTTTAATTAAACAGATATGAGCTATGGGAAGGGATGAGATTAGTAGCACATACATATTTGTGTATATAAACGTGTATATATACACTTACATATATACATGTGTATAATACGTATACATGTGACATGTATATACTATACAAATTCGAGTAATGTTTTGCATATATTACCTTCAGTCATTAAGAAAATATTACATTGGTGCTCAGTTTCTCTTGGGATAATAACAACTGTAGCTTTAGAATTTAAGTATTTTTAAAAAAGCATGCATTTGAGAGGAATGAGGTATCACATAATCACAATTGGCTAAATGCATTAGCCATAATTGAATAAAGCTTTTTCAATGTCAGAGCTCCTCAGGAGAGAGAGTTTTGAAAGTAAATAAACGGTACCGTAATATCTGCTTCTTCATCAATACCATGCAGTCAGTGGCCCAAGGCACCCTGTGTTTGCACAGGATAGTTACTCTTATCCAAACAATCTTAGCACTTCTCACACCACACAAATGTCACTCACAGAAGTGTGCTATATTTAATTTAAACCTGAATCATGGCATCTCACTATTTTCTCTTTTTTGCTGTTGATAGTTTTAGTTGTGCTGTTTGCTGCACTGAAGCGACAAAGGAAAAAGGAACCTCTGATCATTTCAAAAGACGATGTCCGTGACAACATCGTGACCTACAATGATGAAGGCGGTGGGGAAGAAGACACCCAAGCTTTTGACATTGGCACATTAAGGAATCCAGAAGCAAGAGAAGACAGTAAACTTAGAAGGGATGTAATGCCTGAAACTATTTTTCAGATAAGGAGGACTGTGCCTCTGTGGGAAAATATTGATGTACAAGAATTTATCCATCGAAGATTAAAAGAAAATGACTCAGACCCAAGTGCACCTCCTTATGATTCACTGGCAACATATGCCTATGAAGGGAATGATTCCATAGCAGATTCGCTCAGTTCTTTAGAATCTCTCACAGCAGATGGTAACCAAGATTACGATTACCTCAGCGACTGGGGGCCGCGTTTTAAAAAACTTGCTGATATGTATGGGGGTGACGACAGTGACCGAGATTAGGAGCATCATGTGACTTGATCCATGTTAGTGGAGGTATTCTCTTTGTTACTAGATTGAGTGGCCTGCATTCTCTTCCTTGGAGGAAATTTTTAAAAAATCGAAATTACAAACAATACATAGGTGTTGTCTTAGTAAGGGTTTGCTTAATCAGTAAGTTTCTGTGAATGAATACGAATGACATAGACTAAAAGAAAAAGTAATAATAACCAGTTCACCCTCTTTGCCTAACAATCTCTGAAGGAAAGTATATCACATCAATAATCAATAAACGTACATAAAAAGGCTTTTTGTGCCTTTGCTTAGCTATAAGAACTTTATAAATGTTTTCTTAACTGGCTTACAGTCACCTTTACTATGAAACGAAATATTGTGCAACCGCTTTGTAAAGTCCTATAAGAATATATATCCCTAAAGAAATAGGAATGACTATTACTGCCATATTTATTTAGTTGAAGAATGTCTTTGTGTTAATTCATGCATATTTTTATAAATGTATATTTATATTTTTGTATTTTTATGAAATAAACTAATATTTATAAAAATAAATTTCACTTTAATTAATTTCTTGAAGCAGTTCTGCTCTTACTAACGACAGAAATTTTTTACATCGTTAAAGGTAAAATACGATTTACTCAGGGAAGAAGAAGAAACGTTACTGCCGGTGATTTGAAACTCGAGTGGAGTGTGGTGGGGCTATGAAAGAGCTTCAGAGCAAATTGTGGTTTTTCCACTTCAGCCACTTAAATATAGACAAATGTTTATTGAACCACTGATGTCTACCTATCAATAGGATATGAGACTCATTTGCAATGTAAAATATTATATAATACTTGTGAATAACTATCTGTAAGTTTTTTGCACAATTATTTACTATGGGATCAACCAGTGAATTTTATTTGAGTAAATGAAGTATGTGTCAGTAATGTTATGTAGATGAAGACAAAAGTCAAAATCCCTCCTCCTACATCAGTAGATTAGTTTTCAGGATGAGAAATGATAGGGGGCTGGCCTGGTGGCACAGTGGTTAAGTTCTCACGTTCTGCATCGGTGGCCAGGGGTTCACCGGTTAGGATCCCAGGTGTGGACTTATTCACTGTTTGTCAAGCCATGCTGTGGCAGGCGTCCTACATATAAAGTAGAAGAAGATGGGCATGGATGTTAGCTCAGGGCCAGTCTTCTTCAGCAAAAAAAGAGGAGGATTGGCAGCAGATGTTAGCTCAAGTCTAAACTTCCTCAAAAAAAAAAAAAAAGGAATGAGAAATGAGAGTTCTCATTATTTCTTCATGATAAGAAAATTCATGGAATATAATCTGGGTAACACTTAAAATGTGTATCAACAGACTAGAGGAGTTATTATTAATTGATAATTTTATTGAGGAGATTTGAAGTCATTGTATTTGAGGAAATCTTGAAAGAATCAGTAACATATAGATTGGAGATAAGAAACCTTAAGGAATGTGAAGTTTTACTAATTGGGATTGTCCAGGAGACAGAATACAGGCACTTTGGATATGGGAAAGAAGGAAAAGAGAGAAGGAGAATTGTGTATAATAAACATTTGCAAATCTGTGAAAGACTGCCATGAAGAAACCTTGCCCCGATGTGGCCTGAAAAATGGGAACTCCACAGGGAGATTTCATGTTATCCATTTTCTGTGCCATAAATTATCCTTTTCTTTCTCTTTTATTACGCATCCTTTAAGAAGAAAATGTCATGCCTAGGGTGATTCTTAGCTGGAATTTATATAGAAATTTAATATTGACTAGTCTGTTACCAAGCCTTTTTAAATAGCAAATACTTACCAAATTATAAACAGACACTTATGTGGTCTATTATGTTACTGTGTTGTCAAATTTTTGAAGACTAATACTATTTCAATACCTTTACCACCAATAGCTAACACATAAAATATTTAATTTAATGCTAACAACAACAACAAAAATATGCTGGACACTTAAGAGTCATTTGATATTTTCCTAATCATTGGAATTGCCCAGAAAACAGAAAGTTTTTAGTTTTAGTTCAGAAAGTTTTAGTTTTTGCCTTAGAAAGTAGTTTCCCCATTGCTAGAGATCTTCCAGCATAAATCCAACAAATATTTGAGAAGGATGATATAAAGTGGCAGAAAAATTAATTAGATATCTATTAATGCCTCTTATAACCACTGCATTCCATAATCACTAGAGGGATAAGTGACAATAAGTAAAGTCATTTTAAAGAGGCCTACAATGACTGTATGTTTAACGGCTGCTTAAAAAAGAAGAAATGATGTCAAGTCAGAGATGGGCGAATTGGTAGTTAGTTTGCATGCCTGGGTTTACCATGCTTTAAATACTAGGAGCACCACACCAAACCAAGCTACCTACAAGTTATAGGCCAACAAATGCTATGAGAAAATCATATTGATACTGGACAGAACAAGACAGAGTAAATTTTTGAGTTCGATTATGAAGGAATGTTAATTTGACTACCATTTTGGGTAATTAAATAATACAGTGAGTTTCACCGTTCTCCCTTTTCTTGATCTGGGAATGACTGATACACTGGAGGCTTGATAAGGATGGAGCTAAGGGCTCACCCTGTGGCTGAGTGCTTAAGTTTGTGCACTGGGCTTCGGCGCCCCAGGGTTTCGCTGGTTCAGATCCTGGGCACACTTGTCAAGCCATGCTGAGGAGGTGTCCCACTTAGCACACCCAGAAGGACCTGCAACTAGAATATGAATGTATGTACTGGGGGCTTTGTGGAGGAAGGGAAAAAAAAAAAAGATTGGCAACAGATGTTAGCTCAGGTGCCAGTCTTCGAAAAAAAAAAAAATGGATGAAGCTAACAGATTTCATACTTCATAGGTATATGATTGTTTTTGCTACAAACCAGAGGATTTGATTTGATCAAAGAAATTACCAGATCTGTGTAATACTAATACTGCCTATAATTTTCCAATAATCTGCAAAATTCCTAGGGTGGGAAAATGCATTTAAGGCTCAGATCAGATTATTTCCTCACTGGTAAGTAAAGAAATTAACTTCTCCAGAAAAATAGATATGATAATATTTCCCCTCTTGGGTTTGGATAATTTGATTTCACTAGATGCACACAGTAGAATCAATAATATTAGTTTCCACAACTTGAATCTCATGAACTGTGGAGTTGATAGAATTTGAGGAAAATTAATTCTTAACATGTGCTTACTTTCCAAACAAAATAAATTAATTAACTTTAACTGGGTAAACTTGAGAATTAAATTAAATCCAGTTGAGTAAAATATAATTATTTTATTTTGAATGTTCAGTAATTTTCAGAATTATATGCCTATATTCATAGATGAACTTTTTTTCAGTGATAGGAACCTGTCTACATTATTTGAACTTCAACAAATTGCCTAGATATTATTACATGTAACCTACTCTCAGACATGTGAAATAGATTCTAGTGACCTGAAAATCAATCTTAGTAAAGGAAACAAAAGAGCTTTGACAATGAAAGCAAGCAAACAAATTTAAAAAAAGCAACAACATCTTACCTTAGTCAGTGATTGAACTGACCCCAGCTGATCATTCCTTCCACCTTGGTGTAAGCACCACAATTGGCTCCAAGATTCTTCATTATTTTGGATATATGTTACTTTATTCAGTCTTCTTGACTAGTTCCTTCTCTTCTTTCTAACTCTGTATTTTGGAGAGGACCAGGCCCTAGTCTTCTTTTTTCTTCTCTGTTTAAAATCTGGCCCTTGATGACCCTGTCCATTCTCCCAGTTACTATCCATATCCATAGATAGATCTATAGATAAAGAGATAAATGGAAAATTCCCAAATTTAGATCTCCCATATTTACTTCTTTCCTATAATTCAAACATATATCCAACTAACTATTCTAAATTTCTACCTGCGTGTCTCATCAACTGGGATATGTCCAAATTTCTAATTTTTACTCCTGAATCTGTTCTACCATCAACTTGCCCCACGGCAGTTGATGACAAATCTATCCTTCTCCCTGCCCGTGCCAAAAACCTTGCAGCCATCCTTCATCATTCTCATTCTGTTATCCTCTATATCCAAAATTTTAGAAAATCCTATGCCTTCAAAATGTATTTCATATACAATGACTTTTCATCACAACTCCTGCTCCAATCCTGGTCTACACATCTTACCTAGATTATTGAAATATGCTTCTGAGTGCTTTTTCTTAATAGCCATTTCCCCTAGCATCTATTTTGAACATAGAATATGAAGTGTATTGCATTTTTTTCTCTCTCTCTTTTTTTTTTTTTTGTGAAGAAGATTAGCCATGAGCTAACATCTGCTGCCAATTCTCCTCTTTTTTGCTGAGGAAGACTGGCCCTGAGCGAACATCCATGCCCATCTTCCTATATTTTGTATGTGGGATGCCTGCCACAGCATGGCCTGACAAGCGGTGCGTAGGTCTACACCCGGGATCCTAACCGGGGAACCCCTGGCCACCAAAGCGGAACGTGCAAACTTAAGTGCTGTGCCACCGGGCGACCACTCTCTCTCCTTTTTTAATTAGGTAAGTGTGAGCATCTCAGTTCTCTATTCAAAACTTATCAATTGTTCTTCACAATGAGAGTCAATCCTCACAAAGGATCTACCAGATCCTGTTTCGATTATCTCTTTTATATTATTCTCCTCTATTTCCTTAACTCATTTCATTTCAGCTATTCTTGGATCCTTGTTGCTCCTTAAAAATGTCAGGCATTTTTCCTTTGAACTGACTGATCTTGCTCCTTGGAACAATCTTTCCCCAGCGATCCACGAAGCCAGCTGTGTAACTTCTTCCAACTTCTGGTTCAGAAGCCACTTTCTAGGTGAGAACTATATTAAAATAATCTATCTAAAATTGCAACCTTCAAAACCCATTTCTCCTTTCCCAATTTATTTTATAGTAAACATTTCCCACAGCAAATATCACCATTCAACATGAAACACAACTTATCATTTGATTTTTTTGGCCACCTACTTCTACTAGAATGGTTCTTGGTTCACAAACTGGTCCCTGTACATGCAGGGCAAGGAGAGACAAAAGACAGGGGCAGGCCACTCCAGATTGTTAGGTGGCAAGTTTAATAATAAGCAAGGGGAATTACATAGGAGGCTTGTAATGGGCAGCCGCAAGACAAGTAGATTTCCACACCTGCTCCCCAGACTCTTAGAAGTTTATAAAGAGGCCTCAACCAGGTTCAGTCACATATTCAGTGCAGACAGGCTCAATACCACCTTACTTTCTCAATGCTGCATCCTTGAAACCATTCCTAGTGTGGAGATGGTGGATGGAATGTACATTCCAAGGAGAGGGGAGGTGGTGAGGAGCCTCTGATTGCCCAGGTCCAGCTCCGGGATCAACGGGAGGTCATATCCTCTTGATGACCTCCTCCAAGAATAGTTGGTCTCTTTAGGCAACAATTTTCATCCATTATATTCGCTAAAAGTATCCCATGTACCTAGATTTGTGCCTCACACCTTGTTGGTATACAGCAAATATTTGCCAAATGTTGAAGGACATGCTTAATATTTAGATATAATACGTTCCTTAACTTGGTAAAATATTATGAATACATAGCAGGTTAAAACAAAACAAATGTACACAAAAAAGAATTCTACTCAAATTTATAACAACATGCATGACTTCAACATGATATTGATTACAGCCTAGATGTTAAATGCAAGTACTATTTGCTGAATTCTGGTTGATCATAATAAAATTATTATTTGAAGAGCTCTTTTCAAAATTACAGAAAAGCATGAATAATTTTTCCAGGTTTTAAAAAAAACTTTCACATTGAACTAAAATTGTATTCAATGATCTTTGCTTGCAAAAGAATATAGTCACGGAATTTTACCAGATTTCAGGACATCAACTCTAAATGTCAGAATCAAAACACAAGTCAACATAAAGAAGGAAGAAAATAAGTAGTCTTCTCTTATCCAGTTTTAATTATCTTTACTGTCTCCTAATCACTGGACTGCTACTATTTTCCTATACTTGGGTAGTAGAAATGTGGGTAAAGGTAAGCTGAACAACTCTATGAAAATGTCTTGTTACTTAAATATCTTTATTTTCCAAATTTTGTAATAATACGTGACTATTTAAAAATGAATATTATTTTATGATAGTTTATATGAAATAGGAACAAAAGCTATTTAAATCTATATGGTCAAATTAGCAATGTATACACATTGGGCCTTATCTAACTTACAGTCTTTGTTGCTGTTTGACAGAATATTGTTAACTGATATAATATTAAAAACTGGAACAAAAATCACTATATTATTGCCAGCATTTAAAAACCAAGATATTTTACCTATAAGTCATTCCCTCTGGATTTTCTTGAAGAATTTACTAGTGAGATATGGCATGTTTTCCCTTATAGTTATGTGTCACTCAGTTAATTTCACAAATTGCCGGTTCATGCCCATGACGGTTCTCTTTTAGATATTTTTATTTTCTTATTATTTCTAAACACATATAATTTTGATAGCAATCATTTTCCAATAATATATATTATAAATGTCTTTCACAAATATGCAGCTTGTGTTTTCACTGTAATTAATTTCAGTGTAACCAAAATTATGTATGCTATGGTTTATGGTTTCCCTGCTATTTTTTGCTTGGTTTTCTATTTGTCCTTATTACCAATTCAGCTCCTAATTCTGTGTCAGTTGTCTAAATTTTCTCTCTAGAGATTCAGAAGGACAAAAAAGTAGAGCACCAATTTTATCTCATTGAAGAAATCTTTCCTTCAGCTGCTGAACCGCTCCAGTGGGAGGGACTGGTTTCCAAGTGAATCCTGGTACCTCCTCCCACCGTCAACCTGGGCATTCCCTGGATCTCTCCTTCAGACTTGGAGCCCTGAGTCCCGTATGCCATGTCAGCACTATCTTTTTGCTTTCCTTGTTCCTCTTCCTTATCATATTTCAGATAATTCAGTCTATGTATCTCCTTCATGATGCTATTGCTTATTTGTGTCTAATATTATAGTTCCATCATATTTTAAACAAAAAAATATTCTTTGGTAATCAATACGTCTTTCTGCTCTAGCTGCATTTGGTACCCTGAAGTTTCACTAGTATGAAAGAAGTATTTTAACTCTTTAGTCACCAGAAATTTCTCTTATAGACACTTACAAAACTGCTGCATTAATTAATATGACCTGCCCACTCCTTATAGACCATAGGCATTTGAGTTATAACTCCTATTATATAATATTCACTAGAATTCTAAAAAATTTACAAGCACTAGTATTAATAAATCTTACTTATTTTGTTTTTAATTATTATAATTTTAGTATATAATGTTACTTATACTAATAAATAATAACTATATATGGATTATAAGGAAATATATTTTGAAGTGATTTTATATATATATTTTATTGAGGTATAACTGACATGCAGTATTATATTAGTTTCAGGTATACAGCGTAGTGATTCAACATTTGTATACATTGTGAAATGGTTGCCACAATAAGTCTAATTACTGTCTGTCACCTTGCAAAGTTAAGACACTATTATTGGCTATATTCCCCATGCTGTATATTACAACCCCATGACATTTGTTTTATAACTGAAAATTTGTACTGCTTAGTCCCATTCATCCATTTCACCTCTTTCCAGCTCTCCTTTGGCAACCACCTATCTGTTCTCTGTATGAGGCTGGGTTTTGTTTTGTTTCACTTTTTAGATTCCAAATATAAGTGAAATCACGTGGTATTTCTCTGTATTCGTCTTTCTCTGTCTATTTCACTTAGCTTAATACCCTCAAGTTTCATCCATATTGTCACAAATTGCAACATCTTACTCTTTTTTATGACTGAGTAGTATCCATCTCCTTTACCCATTCATCCATTAATGGGCACTTAGGTTGTTTCCACATCTTGACTATTGTGAATAATGCTGTAAGGAACATAGAGGTGCAAATATCTTTTTGAAATAGTGTTTTTGTTTTCTTTGGATTGATACTGAATAGTGGAATGGCTGGATCACATGGTAGCTCGATTTTTAATTTTTTGAGGAAACTCCATGTTTTCCATAGTGGCTTCACCAGTTTACATTTCCACCAAAAGTACATGAATGTTCCCTTTTCTTCACATCCTCGCCAACAATTGTCATTTCTTGTCTTGTTAATTATACCCATTGTGACAGGTATAAGGTGATATTTCATTGTGGTTTTGATTTGCATTTCCCTGATAATTAGTGATGCTGAGCATCTTTTCATGTGGCTATTGGCCATCTGTGTGTCTTCTTGGAAAAAATGTCTATTCAGATTCCCTGCTCATTTTTTAACCAGTTTGTTTGTTTTTTTGTTATTGAGGTCAAGTGGTTATATCTTGAGATGAATATAAATATTCAGATCTGTTTTTGTCCATTTATTTTCAATATGTTTATTCAGTACCACTTTTCATTGTATAGTATTGTATGAAATTTATTTAATACCTTTCATACACTTGGAAATTCAATATGCTCATGTTCATTTAATAATCAACTACAACACGATTTAGAACAGTATTTATATGACGGAAATTGAAACTAAATCAAGTATACATTGACCATATATATATGTTTGAATTGAAAGCTATAATTATCAGAGTTTGCTATATATACAACCACTCTCTAATATTATTTTTTTAAGAATGGCTCAATTGCGTGATATGTTAGTTTCAAAACTTATTTCTTCATAGGAAACATATTGGTGTCTTTTTCTATTAAATATAGGAGTGGTATACTGAGAAAAGAAATGATTTTAATAAAAAGTACCATTTCAAATTATAATTTACTCTTCTCAGGATGCTGCATCAATAAAGCTCATTCATAGGATCTTATATGCTAAAGATTAATTGATTAATTAATTTTGTAAATGCTTTTTAAATGCTAGCATTATGTGAGGCTAGTGAAAAATAAAAAATAGTACAATGCAGAATCCATTCCTTTTAAGACTTTAGAATTTAATTCCGTGGATAAAACTTAAGCACAAGTAAGTAAAATATAAAGCGGTATGTGATTAGGGCTTAGAAACGATATAAAGATTAACAAAGGGTAAGATAATACTTTCTTGGCTTCAAAATTATATCTTTTAAAAATATGAGAATGAGAATGACCATACCAAGTAAAAATCGATGGAAGACATCTTTGAACAAAATATGATAAGAAATTGTTTCTACTTAAACTCAGTTGATGTTAATATTAAAATTTAAGGTCTCAGGGTAATGAGAACACTGACACCATTTTTTGCTTCTTGACTACTGACGGTTTTAAAGCCTCAGCCCTCCCTCTTCTCCTGGAGCCCCACATCTAGACAAGCTGATAAAAAAAGAAAAAAAGGGTGTTCCATCCTTTAATAAAGGCAGGAAATTCAAACCACGTAAGTCTTGTCCACAGGAACACTCTTACACAGCCCCACTCTCTAACCACAAGAAAAACCCAGGTTGAGGGCCTCCTCTCATGGCCGAGTGATTAAGTTCGCGCTCTCCACTTTGGGGGCCTGGGGTTTCGCTGGTTCAGATCCTGGCCACAGACGTGGCACTGCTCCTCAGGCCATTCTCAAGTGGCATCCCATATGGCACAACCAGTGACACTCACAACTAGAATATACAACTATGTACTGAGGGGCTTTGGGGAGAAGAATTAAAAAAAAAAAGAAGATTGGCAACAGTTGTTAGCTCAGGTGTAAATCTTTAAAAACAACAACAACAACAAAAAGACCCAGGCTGAGTCTTCTTTGCTTTCTCTCTGTAGTCATTTTAGATTTGCTTAACAGTCCCACCCTGTTCTCCCCGGCGGTAATCTCAATTATGTGAATAATAAATCATCTCAAACCTCATTGGTGCATGTGCGCGTGTCATCGTCAGTCTCCACATCCAAACCAAGCTCTGAGTGGGAGCGATCTACCTGTGCAGGTGACTATGACACACAAATGATAGACTAGTTTTTGATATCTAAAAATAGTAATTTGATATGGCTAAACATAAATGACATGTAGAGCATTTATAAATATTTAAAAATATTTTATTGCCTTTTTATCCCCATCTTCATAGTACTTTAGAAATAATATTTCCTAATGATTCTCTCAATCATGAAATTGCTCAGTTTCATTTTTACTTATTTATTAAATAAAGTATTTTAGTATAGAAGATATTTGTGATTTTAATTACAGCATATTGTGCATTTGGTTATTGAAAGACTAAGGAGGTTGGTGAATGGGGAGAGAATAACTTTACAGTAATATGCGTTGAATGCGCATATGGGTCAGGCATTGTACTCATCGTTTTACAAGGATTATTCACTTAAGTCTGAAAAGTCTTTTACTTAGGTATTATCCTTGTCTTCAAGCTATACAATAGGGAACTGAAACCTATATAAGACCACAAGCTAGGAAAGGGTGAAGCAAAGTTTTAAATCCAGGCCCCCTGCCTCCGTAGGCTCTCCTTTTAACCACTACTGGATCATCATCATTTTATGAAATGGAAAGGATGGTAATAACATTGAGCTGGGAACTATTTCATAGTCTACTTGTCTCAGATAATTCCAATCATATTCAGTTTACTTAAAAAATAAGGAAATGTCCAATAAGAGTTTTTAAAAACCAAAGGCTATAAAATATTTTTCTTGTGAATGAAAGGGTCTGAAATTATACAAGCATGTTCTAGATAAGAATAATACTTGAATCTGAAGCCACATAATATATAAAATAAATAGCAAAAGCTAACTTAAAACTGTAACATATTAAAAAAAGTATTAAAAATTTATACTCTGCCATAGTATAAAACAAGTTGCTCAGTAGAGTACATATAACAAAGATTTAGTGTGTACTTACAGTGACCAGGAACCAAGTCAGCGCTTCATTGCCATTCTCTTAACCGCGAACGTCAAGGATAGGCTGGATGGAGCAATGGGGACTTTCATCATTGAAATGCTTACTGTTAAATAACAACATACATAATAATCTCTGCTTTATAGAAGAGAATCCAATGAGTCAATAAATTTTTTTTTACTAATCATACAAACATGGCAAAATGTTAGGATAATATACAAAAAATATCACTAAGACCAAAAACTAAAATGCAACCATATGGAAGAGATTTCCGTTGCTCATTTCTCCTCAGATGGGAAAATTAATTAATTAATCCCAAGAAGGAATATTGAACATCACATCTGTCCTCAGCCACATTCATTCTAAAGAAGACAATCTGGAACTTGGGAACATCTTACTAGGATGAAAGAATAGAGAAATGGGCTATGATGACACTAATTCCATTACTTTTTTCTCTGCCCACTGAATAAAAAAATGTATGTTTTTTTCCACGAGTATTCAATTAAATCAATCTCAGAGGTGAGCCAGGGAAGCGTTTGGATGGCGTTGCCTTCTGTCCGCACACACCCCTTCTCCAGCATGATTTTAAACTTGTCAAAATGCAAATATTTTCTCAAGAGGTGAGACAATTTTTCAGTGGTGGAAGATTCCATACATTACCAAGGGTAAAACTAGAATAATATTGTGCTAAATAGAAGTTTATATATTGATTCCCAGTCATTGTTTGCATCTATATATCTTGAAAAGGTAGAGGATTGTTCATATATGTTATCTGAGTGTGTTTGCATACTCATATTTTAATTTTCATATAAAAAAATACTTTGAATTAAAACTCACCCAATCAATGGGAAAGAACTATTTTCGTTTGTTTGTTTGATCTTTTGAGGAAGATTAGCCCTGAGCTAACTGCTGCCAATCCTCCTTGTTTTTTGCTGAGGAAGACTGGCCCTGAGCTAACATCTGTGCCCATCTTCCTCTACTTTATATGTGGGACGCCTAGCACAGCATGGCGTGCCAAGCGGTGCCATGTGCGCACCCAGGATCAAAACCCATGAACCCTGGGCCGCTGAAGTGGAACATGCGCACTTAACCACTGTGCCACCTGGCCGGCCCCATATTTTTGAAGCTTACAGTATTTTAAATATTCTGCTTGCTTTCCTGGTGAATGGTAGCTTCCTGTATTGATGGCATTATGTTAATAAACTGCCTAACTTATAAAAAATGTTGCTAACAAATTCACACTTGTTTCAGTTTCTGAACTATTGATGTATTTGCTTAATGAAATAAGGCATCTTATCAGGAAGTAATCATGTAATACGATCTAGTTCTTACTTGGTTATTATTTATTGAATTATATTAACCTAATGAACTGATGGAAATGTCGATCTCGTGCTATTAAATAAGAGAAGAGACACACTTTGAATAGGAGACTTGATTATACTGATCTAAGCATTGGTTAATAAAATAGTGGGGAAGTTATTTTCATTTCATGGTCTGTAAAATTAATTTCTTAACCTTCCAGCTATAATGAAAGATGGTATTCTGCATTTTTCATTATTAGTCTACTCTCATACTTATTATCACAAAATTATATTAAATATTCTCAACCTTTATTCATTAAAACTTTAATGCAATAACCATCAGTTTTGCTCACTGAATAACAAATAATTTAGAAACAACGTTAAAAGATATTTAAATGCAAATCTATGCTAAATGGAAGAGCGAGCTGAATTCCTAAAAATTTTATTTAAAACTCTAGTTTAATTCAGTCAAAACTAATAGAGCTAAACTGCTTGCTGTTAGTTCATATGTGACAAATTAATTAGCATGATTTGTTTTTATTTTCAGCAGCTTAAACAATATGTTCTATTTATTCTCTAAATACTATATTCCTCTTCCTTTTAAGAATAAATATGCATGCCAGTAGGCAACAGGAGCCTATAAATAAAATAATATTTCGGCAGAAAAATGAATGTGTACTTAACAATTTTAGGCATCTATTTTTGATAAATTTCTGCATATGTGGCAAAAACACCTTTGTGAATTGGGATCAAAGATGTGAACTTAAAATTAAGAGGAAATTCTGCTCATCCTTGAGAGCAAATCTCTTTTTACATATTCCTATGAAGGGTCCAAGAGGAAAGCACTAAACGTAAGTGATCAAAAAGAAAAGCCCCAAGCTAAAAAATGTTGGAAATCTCAAAGGGTAGTTGAATTTTCAAATTTTTTTTTTAAAGTAGAATTCTCTTCTGGGGAAAAAAGGAGAAAGTTCATCTTTATTCTTCTTCAATTTATGAAGAAAAGAAAACTACCTCATTAAAATTTAATTTAAAATTAAATCTAAAGAGGATAAAATCAACCATAGAAACGAGTCATGTTCTAATCCACTGAGAACCAAGATGACAGTGATTTGAGGAAGAATATGCTCATATGAAAGTTCTGTGCGCTTACAGTATTCATCATCTTTCTAGACAAACGTCCTTTAAGAATACAAAGCGTAGCAATGCATATTGATAGGAGAAAAAATACGTGGCCACGGAGACAGTAAACAAGAAGAAAGAACACTCACCTGTCCCTAGTTTATCTTGTCTATCTTATTTAAATTACCTTTTTCCCCACTTCCACTTTTGGAGTTGTCACATGTCCATCCTCATTAGTTTACTCAATAATATACATGGCCAAAAAAGAAATCTTCAACTCTGAAACTGTTCAGAAAAATAGGAACATGAATATGCCTATAATGGGACTCTGTCAAGTATATGGAGGCAAAATGAATCTTGAAATCCACATCCTGGTGAAGCATCTTAGACACTTACTTCCTTGGAGCAAGAATAAAATTTCCAATAGCAAAGGAATCAAGTATATACAAACAAATAAATATTTGCATTTTATCATATTCTGAATAGTGTCTAATAAGTAGTTTCAGGGGAAAATAAAAATGTATTTATAAATGGAAGCTGTATAAAAATTACTAAGACCATTACACTAAAGTCTATTCCACATTAAGCTGTAGCCTTTCATATGGACACAATGTTCAATGGCTTTGTCTTCTAGGCATGTTTTAGAATATAGTATGATCCAGGCACTCTGCTAGAGATTAGTCGAGCAAAAATGACAGTAAGGTTTCTTCTTAGTTCAATGTCTGACATAAAATTATTTACCTACTAAGCCAATGATGGCCAAATTTTTGTGTTAATAACACAATACCAAATATTAAATTTTTGATAGCATACCTAAAAGAATTGAAAAACTGAAGACAACGCTTACAAAAACAACAACAAAAATTACTATCAAAGTCTAACAGTATCTATCAAAATGTCATCTTCTTGACTTTAGGCACTGAGTCACTTTTTGTGTAGTACCATTTACTGACTTGACTAACTGTCTTCACACTCACAATTCAAAGTTTTCTCATTTTTCTCGGGATCAGTAGTGTCTTTACTACAGGCAACTTCTCTATGTTCCTTCACAAGGAAATTCAGAAGTTCTAAGATACTCTTCTTTGCCTTCCAAGATCATGGAGAATATGGGGAAGGGAGCAGGCTTGAGGAAAGATAGCCTCCATCTTTTCCACAAGCCTGCTGTTACTCCATACTCTGTTCTTACCCCACTATCATGGGCTACAGTGTCATATCTTTAAGCATCTAAACAGTACTGGAAAGAACCTCCAGAATTTTGTCCACCATTCAAAATTAAAAGGCACATGTTGAATTTATACCAAAAAGTGTTCTGTTCTGTTTTTTCTACTCTACTTTGATGACAGCAATAGTGTAAGACACCTATTCAGGAGTTTAGGAAGTGACTAGTCAAGGGGAAGAAGGAAGCCAGATTGCATTTTTTTAATGATATCCTTATCTGTTCATGTGAATTATATTTTATTCTCTTGGAGCAACATTCCACCTGACTTTGGGAGGTAGGACTATGGTAGCTTGAAAAAATTGGACATAGATTCAGTACAATGCCTCCCATCAAGAATTGTAATCTGTTTCCCCAGGCCTTGAATCTGGGTGGACATTTCAACTTGCTTTAATCTAATAGAACATGGCAAAAGTGATTTGTGCAAGTTGCAAGCCATTACCTCAAGAGGACTTGCAGCTCTGCCCTTGCCCTGAGAAGTATTCCTCCCCTGCGTAAACAAGCTTGGCCAGACACCTGGAGGATATGAGATCATGCTCTTATGAAGAAAGACCCTAGTCGTTCCAGCTAGTTCCCCAGAAAGATGACCAAGCCCAGGAAATAATATCCAGGTCATTATGAGAAGGAACAGCCACCTGAGCCTAGCCCAAATTGCCAACTCATGGAATGGTGAGCTAAATGAAATGTTTTTATTTTATGCCACTAAGTTTTGAGGTGGCTTATTTTATAGTGACAGATAGTAGAAGCACTGGGGAAGAGTTATTTCCTCCCCTGCACGTTGAGGAGGGGAGTCAAAATGCCAATTTTCCATGAATGTGATCCCTTGTAATCACTGACATCTCGTGACTAACCTTTTGCTTCCCTGTAATCTTAAGTGTGTAAAATTAGACTAAGAGTAAGTGCTTGGTGAATAGAGAGCAAAGACATTTCAGGAGTCTCTTAGTGAGCCTGAAAGAAGTCTTTAAAGATATATTTTTGTCCTCATCTTATATTTAATTCATCAAAAAATAAAAATATTGTACTTAATGTACTCAAAATGCTTAACTGAAGAAAAGGATTATATAGGAAAGAGTGGACAGAGTTAAGAGGAACCAACAAGGGAGACTGAAGCACCCAGGGCTGAATTCTAATGAGAAGATTTTCACTCATAGTCCAAAAAAAATAAGGAGAGAAGCAGTGTGTTGGAACAAAGTTTGGAATAGGGTCCCTAGTCAGGATCTGTGGGTGGAGAAATCTCTCTAATACCACATCATGGCAAGAAGAGACTTCTCTCTCTTCTTGCCCTTTTATTTACTTTTGATATTTTTCATTGGCTAAAGTCTATGGAAAGCTAAAAGACAAGGAAGGCCAGTGATGCAGTCTACAGATTTTAGCATCCTGCAGCACAGAGCAGATCAACACAGAGCAGAGCAGAGAAGCTTGGAAAATTGATCTGGAGAGGCAATAGAAAAAAATCATCAGGGTTGTCTACTACGAGATCTTAGGGTAAGTCCCATCCAACATCCATAACACTCTGCACATAAAGCTAATGTTTTCTTAGTAAACTTATATGCCAGGCAGTGTGCTAAGGGTTTTATGTCTACATATGCATTTATTCCTCTTAAAAACACTATGAGGTTACTATCATTATTATCCCTATTCCACAGTTGAGGAAGCTAAAGCACAGAGAGTTAAGTTACTTTCCCAAAGTCATACAGTTAAAAGGAAGAAGATTGAGGATTCAAACAAAACACACTCTGGCTCCAGAATGTATGATTTTGTTCACTTCTCTGCATTGTTTTTAAAAGATTCTGTAGTATCATGAGTGGTGAAATAAGTCATGCTAACACCCCTGGAAACCTAGAGCTGAGATGCACCACTGATATTAATGGGCAGAAGTTAAAGCAGGTTTTCCAAAAGGAACCTGAATATCTAGAGGTACCTTCATTACCTCCCTATCATTTCCCACAAACATTGAGCAGTTTCAGCCAGGAGCCATCTTGACACACACGCTCAGTCAGATTGGCAGAGACAATCCTGCTCATTCTACCCCTGGCGGTTCCATGTGAATTCTTCCCTAAAACCTGGAAGTCAACTTTAACATAATGCTTTGTACTAAAACTTGTTTAATACATACCTAGTAGCTGTTCAGTCAGCAGATTACTCAATGGATGGAAAGATGTCTCCTAAGAATCACCGAAGGGGACGGAAGAAGCTGAATCACTGTTTGTGTCAACTCTTTCCAAAGGACTCAACCCCGGGAAGCATTCTTATAACTCAAGACGGATAGTATCTCCTATCAATCTGAAGATGATATTATGAGAATGTGATTTGCTTCAGGTACTTTAAAAGAAGTTGTCATATCAGTTGTAACTCAGGATAATCTGAAGAGAAACTGGTTTCAAATTATTATTGAAAGATGATGATACCAAAATAGTCAATTTGTATAAAATCGATGATTTCAGTTTTCCTAAGAAATTTGGAAATTTAATTTATTCTCAATTCCATATGTCTGCGATGGAACTAAAGTCTTCTATCTTGGTGTTAATAACATCCTAACTAATCGAAGATATCTAAGAAAGAAATTAACCTACATGTATAGAACTTAATTATAAAACATTCTGAAGGTCAAACTATGATTATGCAATTATTCTATACTCCAAAAATATATATATATACTACACCAAAACCCAAAAGGTCATTTTGGAAGTATTAAACCTCAGCATTATGGCAAGAATTTCTTGACATTAATAAACCTACAGAAATGTAAAGATTATTAGATTCTTAAAGTCTGAAGTTAATAAATTCTCAGGAAATGAGATCTTTTTGATGATTTAGTGGGTTTTTGTACTTTATTCATCTTAGCACTGTTTCAATAGACTGTACTAGAGAGAAGGATGTTATATATTTAAAATAAATGGTTCCTAATTCTTGGTAATAGGCTGCCTTTTTTTAAAAAAAAAGAGATTTTATTTTTTCCTTTTCCTCCCCAAAACCCCCCGGTACATAGTTGTGTATTCTTCGTTGTGGGTTCTTCTAGTTGTGGCATGTGGGACGCTGCTTCAGCGTGGTCTGATGAGCAGTGCCATGTCCGCGCCCAGGATTCGAACTAACGAAACACTGGGCCGCCTGCAGCAGAGCGCGCGAACTTAACCACTCGGCCACGGGGCCAGCCCCAGTAATAGGCTGCCTTTTAAAATACAATGACTAACAGTAACATAAGAGACATTCATGACGTTTCAAAGTCAACTCAGTTAATATCCTGGGTGAGATGTATACATTTCCCTTTGTTTTTCAAAATTTAATAAATTAGATACCTGTAATATAAGCTTTAAATGCACTAGCTATATTTCTCGCTTTCATTCATCTGCAGCCATCTACTGCACTAGTGTGGTAGCTCCTGGAGAACATGATCAAATCCTACTTATTTGCCCATCCCACGCACATAACACATGCCAAAGACTCTGGAATCAATTAACATATATGTGTTGGTTTCCTGAATGAAAATATTTGGGACAAATATTCTTTGTCTTCAAAGGGTAGAGCAGACCTCATAAAAGTCAGAGGGTGTTCAAAATGACTCTGTAGAGGGAAAGTTAAATGAGATACAGAAATATTTCCAAAGGGATTGTGTCCACTAAAAAGACTTATTGAAGAATAATAATAATAAAGTAAAACTCAATTGCTTCTCCTTTGTCAGCAAGAGAATTAACAAAAAGACAGTAAATGTAAAAGAGTCTGTGAAGGCTTTGCTTAGCAACTGTGCTTATAGGATCAGAGAACCAATGCCCGAAAGAAGTATTGCGATGCTGAGACACGATAGCAAAAAATAATTCATTGAAATAAAGAAGGTATTTGGAGGAGGCCATGTTTCTGAGAGGTTACTGAACGGCAGTCCTATTGAATAATCTCTCTTTTAAGGAAGAAAGGCGTGATTGATTGATCACAGAGAAAATGGCTTACTTGATTTTCTATCTAAAGAACACTGTTTCTCTAAATCACTAGGATGAATCACCAGTTGGCATTCATTGCAGTCATATACCAGTGAGAGCAGATGGAATATAAAATGGTATGAAACACGTCTACTGAGAAAACAAGCATTTTAAAAGTTAATGAAAGACAAAACAACAAGAGTATAAAGTAGGCCTAGTGAATGTCAATGTAATTACAGCCTAAAGAGAACCCTATAGTTTTAATGATTATCCAAATTGTAAATAATTATCGTAGTAATAATAATACCGGTAAAACATTTATCTTTTTTCTAAACATTATCTTAAACACTTTAGGCATATCGTATTACCTGATGCTACAAATAGCACTTGAGAGGTGTGATTTATTAATCATGTTTTATTGATAAGATAAATGAGACCCAGAGATTAAATAAATCTTAGGAAGTGGCAGATCCAGCATTCAAATTAGATTGATCCCAGTACGTTAGTTCACAAACGTTATGCTATATCAATTACATTAGACTATATTTAGAGTATTGGAATTTTTTGTATTAACAAATAGATCAATGATGTAAGACATTTGGGTGGGATACTTTGAAATTTATTAACTCAACAAACATGTCAGTGCTTATATACCCGGCACTTAGGGCATTGGAGATAGAACAGTAAGCAAAAGAGACAATAACGTCTTACCTCATTTCTTACCTTTCCTCAAAGTAGTTATTATTTTAGTAGACAGTATTCAATATTACTAATTGACTATTTACTGTGGCTTTGCTACTATTCTAACCTCTTTAAATCTATTAATTGATTTAATCTATTACTGAGATAGGACTATCATTACATGCATTTCTGATATGAGTAAACAGATATAGAGCAATTAAATAATTTCCTTACATTCTCATAATTAATAAATAGCAAAGCTGGAAATATTCCCCAGTCTGCCTCTAACTTCTGCTCATGTAACCACTACATGATAATCCAGGATTGTTTTATCAGAGGGTTATCACAGCTTTTAAACTGAGTATTTTAGACAACCCAATAATCTTCTTCCTTAAAGATGGATTAAATGATGGAGTCTAAAGATGGAAAAGTTGCAGAATAAGTTAAATATAATATTCTATAATGGGGAGATAAACCAGCCTCAAATAACAGCCAAAATTCATGGAGCTGAAGATCCTAGAGAACAAAGTTGTGCCTCTACGGAACAGAGCTGTCAGCTGATTGTAACACTGACCTTGATTTAGTACATGAAAGAGAAAGAAACTTCTGTTCTTTTTAAGTAACTAAATTGTTGCATCTCTCTGTTACTGCCTAACTTTACCATGACCAAAAAAAGATGATTATTAAATAATTTAATTCAAGTCTTCTCATTAGAAATGTGTATAATTAACATCACCAAAGAAATCACATACTTGGAAGAAAAAGCTGAATCTAGCCTATGTATTAGCTGTCCTCCAAATATAGAACAGGAGCAATTTTAGATCTGCAAACATTTACCAAATGTTATCCTTAGGAAAAATGGAATCCTCACGCCATTTAAATGAATGGCCCAATACTCAGTGAATTCCATCTGGAAATCCAGCTAAGGCTTTAGTATCCTACTCATTCTGCTATTTCCAAGCCTATATTATTTATTTATATATCAGAATAGGAACCAGTGTTCTACTGACTTTTTCTTAGAACATTTTTTATCTTGTGATATATGTCTTATTTATAAAAAGATATTACCTTCATTCCAATCTGATTTTGATCCAGACTGAGATCATTTAGTAAATTTGCCATGCTAGAAAAATAGCTGAATTCATTTGTGGTAGATGCTTCCTACAGTGAGATCTTGGTTGCATATTTTTTCTATCCCAGGGGGATTTTTGACCATAAATATTTCATGAACTATTCATATGCTTTCAACATTACATAAAATGAGACTCAAGAATCTGAAAGGTGAGAATTATTGGTATTGGCTTGCCTCTACTTCTGAATTTTGAGGTCAGAAAGGGAGCAGGAACAGAAACAACAGGTAACACACACTTACTCCAAGGCTTCAAGTAACATAGGGTCCAGGGCTTCATTATAGCTTTCTGAGCTCTAGGAAGTTTTGTCTTTGTGGGACTCTTCTTCTGTAAAAAACAAAAAAATTAAAATCATATTTGACATCTTGACATAAAGATATATTTCACATACCAAAAAATTTACCCATTTAGAGTTTCAAGTGTTTTTAATATTTTCACAAAATTGTGCATCCATAACAACATTTTGCAGGTGTTATCACTTGTCTTAGAAATTTTAGGATATTTTTATTATCCTCCCCAAAACTCCACTCCTCTTAGCCATTATCCTTCGACCTCCCCATCCCTCCCAACCCCAGGCAAACAGGGAATCCACAGATTTGCCTATTCTGTATGTTCCAAATATGGAATTATATAATATGTGGCCTTTTATGACTTGCTTATTTTACTTAACATAATGTTTTCAAGCTTCATCCATGCTATAGCATGTTACCAGAATGTCCTTTCCTTTCATTGCCAAATAGTTTTCAATTGTTTGGATATATCACAATGTGTTTATCCGTTCACCAATTGTTGGACATTCAGCTTGTTTTCACTTTTTGATGATCATGAATAAAGCTGCTGTGTACAATTGTGTACAAGTTTTCATATGCAGATATATTTTTATTTCTCTTGGTACATAGAGAATTTTTTTGGTAAGTTTTTGGTTTTTCTATTTATTTTATTAAAGACTACTTTCTTAGAGCAGTTTTAGGCTCACAGCAAAATTGGAAACAACTACAGGGACCTGACACAGAACACTAACTGGATTCTCTCCCAGCCACTCCCTCATGTACAGACACAGACACACATACACATAAACCAACCAGCCAAAAAACCAGTGCCTGACGTGTGCTCATTTTATCTTTGTCACCAGTAACGACTATACTCAATATACCTATGCACAAGAAGATTAGAAATATGCCAGAGGATAAATTTATTAATGTTCATTGTAAAAGAGTGTTCTCCATCCCTCTTCTTTTGGAAGGAGGATTTTTTTTCTTTTTTTGCAGGGAAAGATTCACCTTGAGCTAACATCTGTTGGCAATCTTCCTCTTTTTTTTTTCCCTGAAGCTCCAGTGCATAGTTGTATATCCTAGTTGTAAAGCCTTCTAGTTCTTCTATGTGAGCCATTGCCACAACATGGCAACTGACAGATGAGTGGTGTGGCTCTGCAACTGGGAAACGAACCCAGGCCATTGAGTGAGAGAGTGCAGAACTTTAACCACTAGACCATCAGGACTGCCTCTGTAAGGAAGATTTTTGATGAGATCTTGGAAAGAAGACTCCAAGTTGTGTTAAAAAAATCCTTGTTATTAAATCTTTTTTGTGCGTGTGCAATTTTGTTACTTTTCAGATTTGGCTTGGAGTCTCTATCTGAGGGGTTCTAGACTCTTGCTAGAGGTTCTAGGGCAACAATGTTGACGATTTGTACTTGGGACTGATAACGCAGCATCAATCATATCATCATGCCTCTAGTGGAACTGCAATTTTAACTTCTTAGAAGAGAAGAGCAAACTCTTAGAGGAGATGAGTGAAAGTGAGTAAAATTGGAGAGGCTGAAGACATAGGAAAGAACTGAGATGGGAGAGAATTCTGAGAAGAAGAGCATTAATGGCGCTCAGAGCATAGTTGGAGATGTTTCTTCAGGTAGGAGAAGGATGAAACAAATTGATGCAAATACAAGTACTTTTTCTGGATTTCTGAAAGGAGCTTGATTGACACTGATTTCTGTTGTCTACTGAACATTAGATGGAAAGTATTAGAAATGGGGAATTTGAAGAAAAAGGAGAGACTATGAAACAGCTGACTCTAAAATGTCTCAAAATATATTTCATGGAATATCCACTTTGCAAGATGCATTATGAATAAAAATTTCTGTAGTCAAATGTAGAAAGCATTACCTGTGTATTCAATAAAGATTCTCATGCTATGTTAGCATATTATAGGGTCCAGATTTTGGTGCTGAGAATGGACACGTCATCCAATGTTTAACCCAGTCATTCCTCAAAAGCATTTAAAACTATAACTTTCTTTGACTATATCTATTTAAATACCATTGAATTTAGCATTTCATATAAGCCATGAGAGGATAATCTTCTTAATACATTTTTTCAAGTGCTAGCAATTATTATGACATTCTCAAAATTTAAAAAAAATAGAATACGTCCATCCAATTTGTTCTCTCTCTAGACATATAACCATCAAATGCAACAATTATCTCAAGCCCAAAACAATGAAGCTGAATGGATATATAGATGATTGTGGACTGACTTTCAATTCTGCTGTGAGACCATACTAGAGGAAGGAAAAATACATAGAGGTTATGGTAAAGACAAGCTCATTTTCCAATATCCAGGAGATATATGCTTACTTCTGAACACTAAAAGTCATAGTCAGGACTTGCCCAGTGGTGCAGCAGTTAAGTGCGCATGTTCCACTTCTCAGTGGCCCAGGCTTTGTCAGTTCAGATCCCGGGTGCGGACATGGCACCAATTGTCAGGCCATGCTGTGACAGGCATCCCACGTATAAAATAGAGGAAGATGGGCATGGATGTTAGCTCAGGGCCAGTCTTCTTCAGCAAAAAGAGGAGGATTGGCAGTAGTAAGCTTAGGGCTAATCTTCTTCTTCAAAAAAAAGTCATAGATATATTTTTTTCCTAGATGTGATTGGAATAAATTCACTCTTTTCAGAGGCCCACAGGGAAATGATTGGCCCATTACATTTTAGAATGAAAGAATAGGGACCAACAGTAAAATTTTTTGAGATTCACAGGATTTTATAGCTATTTATTGAAATAAAGGTTTCTAATGTATTCATGTAAAAAGGCAAAGGAATTCTTCAAGCCAAGCTGAAAGAAAAATTTTCCCCAAGGCAACCAGAAGTTACTACACAGGTCAATTCAAAAGAGTCATTTCCAACCTCATGTAAATTCAGCTTTTTTGTATAATCCCAGCAAAACTTTGCATAACATTTCTGAAGCCAATTACCTTCAAAAAGAGATCGTGGGAATCTGTAATATTTTCTTGATATTATCATCTGAAATTCTAATTTTCTCCTGAATTCTTAGAACTATGTGATATATCAACTAACACTGTACAATTTATTGTGTACACTTGGATCAAGTTTATAATGAAACAATTGGATCAAGCTTACAATAAAATTCCACACATCTCTTTCCAGATGGCATTCTGACAATTTGTGCACATAAAATAATTAATTAAAATAATAACTTACATTTTACAGAAAAAATAGGAAAAATACATCTAACTAATCAACAATTCCAGGGCTAAACAATGCTCAAAAAAAAAGTAAGTTGTTATTCATTGTAAAATTTTCATTCCATGACAACCATGGGTAACAAGGAAAACAATAACACTTGAAGTGATTTGCTCCACTTATGTCAATTCCGTTGACATATACCCCCATTTTAAGCGAACCAAAACGTATTGTATGATTCACCCAATACTGAATGTGGTACAAAGAACTTAGTTTATGACTAAACATATATTTATATTTATTAAGTCCTTACACTAAATATTATAGATTTTTCATAAATTAAAAAAACTTATCATAGCAATATACTCAAAGTGTAGTCATTCAATTTTGTGTCAAGATATCACTAGGTCGTTTGAAAAACTCTCTGTTTAAGGATGGATTTTTAGAAATTTCTTTCTTTTTTCTAATCCAGCTTCATTCACATTCTCCTCTGTTCCTCTGTTGACTTTTGCGTGATTCTGTGTGCCTTGTAGGCAATACCTGTCTCTGAAATGATCCAATATGTAAAAAAGATGAATTCCAGTTAACCTTCCTTATACACACTGAGAAAATTTATAAACTCTCTATATCCCTTGCCCTCTTTTTTAATGCTTTGATTTTGTTCTTTGAAGATTCTACTCTGGCCACTTACTGTGTCTCTCTTCTCTTCTTGTTCCTTCCTCTCACTTCTTGTAATATTAATGCAAATTCAAAGTAGATATTCCATTGTGTAGTGTGATCTCTTTATAACTCTACTTTTGGAGGATAGTTACTTTACCCTTTTTTGCACAGTAGGAACATTATATATATATATATATATTTTAAGAATCCACTAATCATATTTAAATTAAAAAAAATGATCCTTGGAAAATACCAAAAGGATAGTCATACCCTCAGGAAACAAAGTTAGTTTCCTGTCAATGAAGCTCCTGGTTATCTCACTCTAAAGTATCCCAATTAAAGCTATTGAGCAAGATCAAAGAAGCCATTAGTCAGGGAAAGTAGGGAGCTGAATAAGAGCACTTTCACTTAACTTTTTATGGCCCACCACATGCAGATTTCAGTGGTACAGCATAATCTTGGATCTGCGTTGGCAGATGTCTCTACGCATCAGCATTTAGTAGTGCTCTTCCCAGTTTTTAGGTAAATGTAGTCATAAGCATTAAACAAAAGGCTCTCATACTGAATGGATGGTGATAAAATTAGAGATGGAGGCTTATCCTTAGAGAAACGTGGTTAAAGACTTTTGTGATCTGTGCCACTTGAGGAAACAAACCAAAGAGGCAGTTTTAAAACTTCTTGGAGGCCTTTTAGGCATCAAAAATTTAATAAATTAATTTTTTTAACTGATGCCCTTGCCCTGCTGGGGCTTTAAGTATATGTTTAACTTTTCTAATGGTTAAATATGCAAAGTCTAGAATAAATACCATGTGAGGGTCCGGCCTTGTGGCCGAGTGGTTAAGTTCGCGCACTCCGCTGCAGTGGCCCAGGGTTTCGCTGGGTTGAATCCTGGGCATGGACATGGCACTGCTTGTCAGGCCACGTTGAAGTGGCGTCCCACATGCCACAACTAGAAGGATCTGCAAGTAAGATATACAACTATGTACCAGGGGGGGATTTGGGAGATAAAGCAGAAAAAAAAAAAAAAAAAAGATTGGCAACACTTGTTAGCTCAGGTGCCAATCTTAAAAAAAAAGATCATGTGAAACGCCTCTGCTAAGTGTACTTTAAAAGTATACTCTCCAGGGGCTGGCCCCATGGCCAAGTGGTTAAGTTCGCGCCCTCTGCTGCAGTAGCCCAGGGTTTCGCTGGTTCGAATCCTGGGCGCGGACATGGCACTGCTCAACAAACCACACTGAGGCAGCGTCCCACATGCCACAACTAGAAGGACCCACAACAAAGAATATACAACTATGTACTGGGGGGCTTTGGGGAGAAAAAGGAAAAATAAAATCCTTAAAAAAATTTTTAAGAAAAGTATACTCTCTAATCACAGTATTTATTTTTGTGTATAGAAATTGTATAACACTTTTTCTCCCTGATCATTGATATCTAGTCTTTCTCATTCATTTTGTATACCAATTATTTAATGTGATCCCAAGCGCATGATAGACACTCAAAATTATTCATTTATATCAGGAAATTCTGAATGAAATTGAATCCTAAGGTTTTATAGAAATCTAAGGTTTACATAGGAAAATAGTAATTCATTATTTACCTGGAAAAATAATAATTAACTCTGTTGATCCTTTCCTATACAAACAAATTCTAACTGTATTCTGAAACCATATTTTAATGCTTGCATATTTCTAGACACCCTTGGGTTTTTCAAGACCTCTGAGACTTTATTCACATTGTCCCTTTCATTTATTCATTCATTCATTTATTCAGTCAGTCAATTGTTTATTTAGAAAGCATTACTGTGGGATTAATATGTGCTACACTCAGATTTATGCATCCTTAATACAGCTGGAAGTAAAACAGGCAACGTCACTGTAGTCAAATTCTAGTTGGGTGCAGTTTATATTCTAGTGGAGAAAATATACACAAACAAATACATAGATATGACATAGTATAATAGTTGATTGAATAAGTTCTATGAAGAAAATAAAGCAGATTAAGCAAGACAAATATACTAGGAAAAGGCTCCCTGATGTGATAATATTTGAGTAGACACTAGATGAAAATGGAAAAAAAAAATACACGCTTGAAGATCCCCAGGGCGTATTTCCCAGGCAGAGAGAAAAAGATGCAGATTCATCAAAACAGGGATTTGCTTGGCATGGTCTTTGGACCAACAAAAAATCCAACGTGTCAAAACGAGAGGGAGAAAGAGGAAAAGAGGTAAAAGGGCAGGTTATAGGCAAAACAGTGGCTCAGATCAGGTACATCCTGGAAGACCATCCCATGGAATTTACATTGTAGTCTGATTAGGATTGGGAAACTTTGAAAAATTTTGAGAAATATAATGTGACAAATTTTTAAAGGATCAAATTTGGTGTCATAGACAAGGATGGCTGCAGTGGAGGAGGTGAGAAGTGGTCAGACAAGAGAGGAATTTCAGTGGGACAACAATGCTATTGCTGATGTATTGGCCATGAAATGTGATGGAGAAAGCTCAAGGATGATTCCGCAGATTTGGTCTGAGCAACTAGAAGAAAGGAGGTGCATTTTCATCGAGGTTGGAGTACTGCAGAAGGCGTATGCTTAATGGGGGAATTGCAGAATTTCATTTTGTCTACATTAAGTTTGAAGTGTCTTCTAGACTTTCAAGCGCACGTAACTGAGGAAGTACTTTTCCGGAGTTAAGAAGTGAGATCTGGGCTGGAGATGTGAATTTGCAGCTCATCAATCTATAGAACATCTTAAAAGTTAAGAGACTGGATAATATCGATTACCTAGAAAAAGACCAGTTTTTTCAAATGCTTCTATTAGTTGAGAAAGATGAACTTATCAAACTGTCTATTGGATTTAGCATCTGGAGTCTATCTGTGATCTTAAGATGAGCTGTGTTAATGGAATCATGGGAAATTAATCATGACTGAAGTGTTTTCAAAAGAGAAAGGGAGGAGTAAGTTTAAAAATTAAAAAATTCAAATTCAAACGATTTCCTCTAAGTGAAGAGCCAAAAAGTTTATGTTAATTGGAAGAGGTTCAGAGTGAAAGGAGAGTTTTTGAAATTGGGGGATATTAAATCCAGAATACATGTTGATGAAAATGACTTAACAGAAAGAAAACATGTAGTAGAGGAAGTAGAAAGTGGAGAAAATTTCTGAAGTGATGGTAAAAAGGGAAGGGTTAAAATGATCAAGTAGAGGGGCCAGCCCCATGGTGTAGTGGTTAAGTCTGGTGTGCTCTGCTTCTGCGGCCCAGGTTCATGGGTTCGGATCCTGGGCTCAGACCTACACCACTTATCAGACTGTTCTGGCGGCAACCAACATACAAAATAGAGGAAGATTGGCACAGATGTTAGCTCAGAGTGAATCTTCCTCAACAAAGAAAACAAAAAAGCACTAGTGGATAGTTTTGCCTTAGAAAGGAATGCAAACAGTACATCTATTGTGGTGGGAAGGAAGACAAAGAATATAGGTTCTGACAGATTTGATGGAAGATGCACATAGAAATTTTCTTCTCATTTCTTCCATTTTCTCGGTGAAAAGGAGCTAAAGTTCTCTTAGAACAAGGCAGGAAAAGAAAGTCTTGAATGATTTAGGAGAGAGGAACAGGTGTGACATAGGTATCTAAGAGAGTGCACCTCTGCCATCAACTGTACTTAAACTTAATTCTATCTGAATCTATTGTACTTTCTCTTTTTGATCCCTGTAAGACTCTAACCCCCACCTCCAAGTAGAATTGACTACACTTTCCTTTGGGTTACTACTCGACCCTGAAGCCTGTGCTCCCCTATAACACTCCCCGGCACTTTAGTCTTGTAGTGGTCACATTCTGATAGACTATAAAGTGCTTCAAAT
The DNA here is from genome assembly GCF_037783145.1 of Equus przewalskii. Classification (NCBI taxonomy): domain Eukaryota; kingdom Metazoa; phylum Chordata; class Mammalia; order Perissodactyla; family Equidae; genus Equus; species Equus przewalskii. The sequence goes on from NC_091850.1 coordinate 36,106,850, forward strand.
GTAAGAACTCTTGTCTTTATAGTTCACGGTATGCTCAGTGTTGTTCACATAATATTCTCTTACTATATGTTTCATTGAAGGAACAAATGATACTCTATGCAGTGATAAAGTCTTAGTAAAGAGATACCGTTTGAAGATCTCATAATAAGCTTTACATGTAAGACAATTCCTACAGTGCGATTACTAAAGAATATTCCAAATTGCACTATTAACACAGTCCCAGAAATCTAGGGTATAAGCACCAATTTCTTCAACAGTCCACTTGGAGTAAATAAAATGTGTTGTTGCTTCTGAAGCCTAAATCTTCACTAATTGAATAAATCAATCAAATGTTCTTGTCTTGGACAGTGGACTTTATTTTGGCAAATATTTGAATCTCTAAGTGTATAACAATATTCCATTCAGATGACACTACTTGTTTTGTTTCAACTAGACAGTAATTTTTACTGGAAATTTCAATATGTTCTTAAGTAGTAATTTACAGATCTGCACTAATTTTCAGACAGAGGAGGTATCACTCATTTGCATAACAGTCATATTCGAGGATGGATCGTAGAGCGTGATTGTATTAAACTGGCTTTGAATGAACACAATTTTAATAGTAATTCTATATTGTCAGCTAAAATTACTTTAAAAATTCTTATTTCTAGCCAGAACTGCTTCCACATATCAAACTTTTTACCATAAAATACTCTTAGCTCTAGACCTACCAGCTACATGCCTACTTGAATCACTTCCTGGCTGACTCAAAGGCAAATTAAAGCCAACAAGACTAAACTGAAGTCATGATCTTGCTACCCTCAAAAGTGATTACTTCCAGCATTTCCTATCTTAGCAGACGACAACTGAGTCCACCGAGTTATATAAGCCAGAAACCACAATATCACACTCTCCTGCTGTCTTCGTTATGTAATCCATCACATTCTTGTCCATTGTTTCCTTCTAAAAACTGTTCAAACATATCTACTTCTCTCCACAGGCAAAACTACCTTCTTGCTCCAAGGTACTGCCCTGTCATTCTTAGAGTTCAGCAATAGTTTTTTAATTTGCCTCCAAGTACATTGGCCTCTTTCAAATCATTTTATTTATCCTGCATTCAGGAATATTTTTACAAAGGTAAAATCTTATTTATGTTAGTCCATATCCTTAAAAATGAAATTAGAAACAAAATCAATGCACTCCCATCGCTCTTAAACTCTTTAAGAGGACACAGAAGGTCTGGCTCCTATTTGCCTCTCTAGCTTTGCCTCAAATATTCTCCCCACTCTCTCCGGATACCAGTCATTACATTCTTTTGATGTTTCTGCAAATGCAATGTGCTTCTTTTCAGAGACTTCAGTTGTTGACTCCATTGCTTGGGATACTATCCACTCTGCTTCACACACCCTTACACTTTGTGAAATTGTACTCTTCCTTCCAATTTTAAGCCACATCTTCAGAGAAGATGTCTCTGATCTATTTGAAACCATCAGCTCCTCCTCTTACACCATTTCAAGGTTGCAACATTTACTGTTTCCTTAGAATTCTGGTATTTTACATATATTTGTAAATTTTTGTGATTATGCACTTGATTACTGTCTAACCCCTTAGAAGGAGACCCTGCAAGGGTAGAATAAGAATCTTGTGTGCTGTGCTCACAATTATCCCACCAATGTCCACTCTGAATGGAGCACACAAAATGTCCTCATTAAGTACTTGCTGAGAGAATAACTGAATAAAAATACACAGACACGCTGAGGTAGACCAATAGCGCTCTACAGAAAATATAATGATTTCCCAAAGACAGAGCCATGATAGACTTACTGGAAGCATTCTCGTTTAAAACCAACTAAAGCATGTTTATTTGTTTGTTTTTTCTTTTTCAGAAACAAGGTGCCAGAGGCAATTCTGGAAACAATTGTTCAGAATTGCACAAGCTAAAAGAGGATTCTGGAAACTTTTTTGTTTATTTGAACAGATGGCAGCTGCTCATATAAGAAAATACATGCTACGTAAAAAAATTAAATTAGTTAAAATCAAGTAACAAAATATATTTAGGTGGATGATTTATCAATCTATGGAGGAAACATTTATTTTTCCAATAATTGTTCATAAATCATTACCCAAACTTTTCATTTTCTTGGTCTAATTTGAAGAGCGTTCCTTTTACAATTGACAACAAGATGAGGAGTTTCTTATACATAATTCTTCTCTGTTTTGTTTTATGAGAAATAAAATATATAATATAATATTTAATGAACCCAATTTAATAGATATTGAAGGTTATTCACTAGAACTTTTAAATTCAGTATCATACTACGGATCAGTATGAATTTTAAACATAATATTGAGGGAAACGTTTCATAAGGGAAGTATTTTCTAATATTTTTTTAAAAATAAATGCATGCTGTGTAAAAGTATACTTTATTCCTACTTATAGAGATACCTCCTTCAATTTATATTCTGTATTTGTTACAGCTTGAGTCAAATAGTCCCTGAAAAGTAATAGGGAGAATCGTACTTCCCTGGAGGCTCTCCAGTCACTAGGTACTTGGCCGTGGGCGATGCACATTGGCATCCTGAATCTTGCTTTTTTATATCTCAAATGAATGTGCTACTCTTGGAAACATTCAAAAGCCATGATTCTGTGGTTTGATTTTCTAATTCAAATAGAATACAGCATTAATGTAGTCATAGATTTTAATCCCCGGAGTTTCTTTAATGGGAAAATTAAAACAGCTTAAAGAAAATCACAAAAGTATAAGGAAAAAGGGTAAGTAGACCTGGGGATTATTTCCCAAGTTGGACAATTTTGTTGCTGAGAGATTGTTTCCATGGTACACATTCTGTCAAAATCCCTCAGAAAAGATGTCTATATTACCATTATTTGCTCTGACAATATCAGCTGTTAACAGTCTTATGCTTCCTTTTCAAAGACAGAAATTGAAGCAAGGACAAAGAATGAAATGGTATAAACTCATTACTGTGCCAAAATTTAATTCAAACTCATTATCATTTAAAAACTATAATCTTGCGCTCTCTCAAGATGAGATAGTCAGGGATACTGCATCATTATCTTTCCTTAGAGACCGTTAAAAAGAATTCTCTGCAGGGAAGTGAAGGCCAACAAAAATCACCATCTCGCCTATTGAAAGCTGGAACATGTTTCATCTTTCTATGTATTAAATTTATTCAGAAATTAATTTTTACATTGCAAGTGAGAAACAAAATTACATGTTTACATATGTATATATATGTATCTAGATATATGCATACACGTATGTATCTACATACACACATTGCAAATTCAGATCATTTATCATTTAATAAAATTGTCCTCTGACATACTTTTTCCAGCTAATAGGGAATCACAGATATCTATTTAAGTAAATTAATCCAGTTATAACTTATTCTTTTAAATAACTAATTATTCCTTACGTAAAGTTGTTTTATAAAAAATTGTACTCTTGGGGGCCAGCCAGGTGGTGCAGCGGTTAAGTTCGTATGTTTGGCTTCAGCAGCCCAGGGTTCACCGGTTCAGATTCTGGTGAGGACATGACACCACGTGGCAAGCCATGCTGTGGCAGGCGTCCCACATAGAAAGTAGAGGAAGATGGGTACGGATGTTAGCTCAGGGCCAGTCTTCCTCAGCAAAAAGAGGAGGATTGGCAGCAGATGTGAGCTCAGGGCTAACCTTCCTCAAATAAAAGAAAGAAAAAATTGAGTCCTGGAACAACTAAAATTAGGTAATGTATTACTCAGTATATTTTTGTATATTACATACAATCAGATGGTTGAGTTCTGCTAGCCCATCATTTTGTTAAAATTAATTAGTGTAATGAAACTTTTCATGCCTTGACTGCTTATTATTTTTTTCTGAATTTGTGTTTTCCTTATATATTATGCCGTTTTATATCTGTGGTATATACCAGAATACAGAATCGAAATGGAGCAAAAGTTTGCTTTATTATAATATTTATCTTTCATACAGTATCTTATTCAAATTGTACATTGCACTATGTTAGTATTGTGAATTCTGTTCTTCATGTGAGAAACCTGAGAGCTCGTAGTAATTGATTTAGATTCAAAAGTTGTTTTTAATGATTAAATTAGTATGTAATAAACTAGGATAGGCTTCTCAAGGTATTTTTGATTGGTTACCAAAGGAAATCTAAAAATCTCTCTTTTAACTGATCATTTTTCATCAGGACATCATTTGGGTGGGTATTAAATCAGGGCTCAGTCCTTGACAAGTTCTGGAATAGTTTAAGGCTCAAGCATGTATATAGACATGCAGATTTAAGCAGAGAGTTCTTTTACAGAGGTCAATATGTTTCTGAGACATTAGTCTCTGAAAGAGTAGGTTAAACAGTAATGCTATCAAATTTGTGTCAAATAATGGTAAAATGTGTGAATATTAGGAAAGTACTATGTTCATGAAGCCCAGGAATACCAGAATCCTGCATTGTCAGCATTCCTACTTCCATGAAATCTTTAAGGAAAATGTGTATTTGGGAAATACAAGGCCAATTCATTAATAGAAGTCTAACAAACTGGAATTAGGGTTTAACATTTTTCTCAGCTCTTAAACATAAGAAAACAAATTACACACACAACACTTTTTAAACAAATACTTTTATCTCTTATGAATAAATGTCAGTTTTTTTGACATGAAGTTTGAATCTTTTAATCTTAATAATCTTTTTTGGCATAATGATGTGAAATTTGTTTATATGTGGTCTTAAAGGCCAGTTTTAAATTATTCATTATGACTGTATTTAGTTATATTTGAAACATAAAAGATATATTTAAACATTTAATTATATCTGTAACATATAGGACAACAAAGTACAATCCAAACATTTATTAATACAGAACACTATGATAAACCATATGGATAGAAGTATCTATGCAATCTATTTGTTAGTTAAAAAGTTTATGTTTATTATGAGACCTCAGTAAACATGATACATGAGTTCTTGGCAGGTTGCTTAAATACGATATCTCATATTTTCATACTTTTATTTCAATTAAATATACTTGAAAATGTACAGGTGACATTGTAAGCAAGAAGATACCTTTGGTTCCCAAGTTTATATAAGTAATGTTATAATCATCTTCCTTGTGACATATATACCACTGATTTGAACTGTTGTGACATTGGCTTTAACTTACTAGTCTTTCAATTTGTTGAAAATACTTCTATATAGTAATCTTACTGAATAAACTAACACAAATATAAGAAGACAAGACTACTCATTAGTAACTGATCAATTTATCACCATGATTTTTGAATACAAACATTAGCAGACTGAAATCTAGCCTTGGTTTATGCCAGATGCAAGAATCTGATTTTGGGCTCATGCTGGTCTTCTGTAAGTGCCAATAATGGAGTCAGATTTTTAAAAATTTCTCTCTTCCTTGGGCCTTGCCATGTTGCCATATTACAGACAACTGGAAGCTGCTGATAAAATATTCATGTTTTCAAAAGCTACTGTCACCTGCTAACATCCCAGCTTGAATTCATTTCTGAGATCAAGAATCCTGTGTCTGAGAAGAATACTACAGGGTAGAGAGATGAAAGCAATCATATGATCACCGGGGAAGGGCTGAGCTATGATCCAGTGCTGACCTAGTGGTATGATATTAGGCAAGCTATTTCATCTTTTAATTTCTTAGCCTCCATAAAAGAAGAGTTAATACCTGCACTTGTATTACGTTTGTAAGATGTAGATCATTTCTTTTCAAACAGACTATTATTAACCTAGCCCTCACCCCGACCTCCAGTTATGAGGTAATTAACCAGGAGAAATTCGAAAGTCATAATTATACTTGCAAATAAAAATAAAAGAGTATTATGAAATTTAGCTGTTTCTGGCCCACAGTACATAGTTATAAACCCATGAAGCCAAATGTGTTTCAAATTAGGAAATTCTGGATTTCAAAAATCTAATTTGATGCATATGCTGTATATTGATTATTGTCCCCCCCAACCAAACTCATGATGTGTATGTAATGAAACACAGATATTCATTTAAGTGGGAGAAATGAAGCCTATAAATACTTGATACCAATTCTGGTCAGTTTTTGGTTTTTTGGATCAGAAAATAATTTGGTTTTCAGAAAATTTCACAATTGCGGTTAGCTAAGTTAGAATTTTATTTCATGTAGCCAACTTGAATATCATAGAGTAAAATATACATTTTGACTTAAATTTGAAAAGTAAAGCCAGAGAGTTTAAGGAAATTCTATACTTTTGACCAAAAGCTTTGAATTTCCAGGGATTCCTGTTTGCTGCCTGTCATTTAGACATTATTATAATCAACCAGTTTGAGAAGGAAGGTGTTAGCGTTCAGTGTAAAAATCAAATTATGTAAGAGATAGGAAAGAGTACTTAGAACATACTCCTGTGAGTGTAAATAACTAAATAATTACACGAATAAATGTGAGGTAGTATGATATGGCCTGTGGGGGAGGGAAGAGCAGGGAAGCTCAGAATCAGAAATAGGCTGGGTGTATGAGGAAGGGGGTGGGACTGATCGTAAGAGAGGTTGCTAACAGAAGAGGCTGTTACAGAAAGACCAGAGAAAAATGAAAAGTAAGCAGAGATGCCCTGAAGGCACCGTTTCTCCCCGTGAGCTACAATATTGTTAAGGTTTGACTTCATTTCTGTTGAAACTGTGCTGTGACTTCCTAAACTTGATTTAGAAGTATCATCATTACCAAAGGACATAATTGAAAATATGTGCACTTGTGATATATTTATTTGAAGTAGCTTTCAACTGTTCTTAAAGAAAAATAAAAGTACCTTAAAGATTAAACAAGTTCAGATCATTTTAAGATTTAACCTTTTCATTGATAACATAATAAATTATGTGTGATGATTTAAAAACCTAAATGCAAGCTTACCAGGTGATTTATGGAAGTGACTATTTTATATTTTGTTTTTAATTCTACTTTAGTAGAATATTATGGAATAAAATCAAGCTCTTCATTACCATGGGAATGTCTTTCTATTTATGTTTTTACCCACATGTATATATATGTATCTATACATAGATATATATTCTGCATAGTAAAACAGGAGATTTGAAGAGACACAAAATATTTGTTTTGAATAAAATATGGAAACAGAGAGGTATTTAGAGACATTTTCCTAAATGTAAAGTTATGACCTGATGATCTAGAAGACAAAGCACTTACTTAATCTTTAAACCTGAGTGTCAGTGAAAGGCACATTCTCTTGATTTATGAAATAAAATTTGACCTCAGCCCCATATGTCACATACATCACATCCTGAGGGTTCTGGGAAATTGACTGGAAGTATTGATCATTATTCAGTGTGAATAAAAGGTAATAACACAGAGATCTTTAAAGTAAACAGCAGGAATCATGTCCACCTTGTAGTACTGTCCAGTTTTTAATGAGCCCATGCAAGAACAACTTGCCATCGTTTTCTTACCTCTCCTTTTGTGTTTGTTTGTTTCTGTGCTTTCATAATTTGCTTACACTGTTTTGTTTACCACAAATGTCATTTTGCTGGCTAATAACCTCATGCTAACTGACCACTTGAAACTTTTAATTGGTTTCCAATATTTAAATCAACAAATTTTTTAAGTATGAATATATGCACCAAAGACAACTCAAAATTGAGTTAAAAAATAGTAGGCAAATAGCTTTATGTTTATGCCAGTGTAAAACTTTCATGGGAAGGCGATGTTCAAGTATGATTTTACTTTTTCATGTTTGATTTTTTTCAAAATGATAAAACTAAGAAACTATCTGAATATTGTTACTATATATTGGCGGATGTGCTTTGATGAAAGATAACAAGTTTCAATAAATGGTTAATTCAATGATTTACATAGGAGAGAGGATTTTATATTTCAAATGTATTTCCTGAACTTTTACAACTCTATTTTATTAAGCAAGTACATTTTGCAACAACAAATGAAACTCTAAGCCACTCTCTAGATTATTATGAATTGAAAATTATTAAGTCCTTGTTAATGAAGAATTTTTAAGGAGAAGTAGAATTGGATATGTGGGTTGAAGGATGAAGTAACAAAATATTCAAAAGACTTTCTAGGGGTTAATAATGGTGCTAAAATTTTCTCATTTTAATCCTCAAATGTCAATACCATTAATGTCCTCACATGTGAGGAGATTAAACCTCAAAAGAGTGACATAATTTGCTCAACATCAAAGAGTTAATAAGTGGCACAACCAAAACTGAGTGGGTTCACAAGTCCCTACACTTTTAATCATATTCTTTCCTAACATTTTAATAATTTTTCCTTTTGGAAGTAATTGCTAAATTTTGTCGTGAAATTTCTAATACCATTTTTATATTATTATTTTTTGCATAATTATTCTTTTATATCCTTTAAAATGCTCACAATTGATTTCCAGCCATATATTCTCTCTATAAAAACAAATATCAATTACTAGTGCCAGCCAAATTCTCAAATGAGCCTTTGTAAGTGTGATCTGGGCCCTTGAGCTGACTTGTCTTTCTCTTGGGGCCTCAGTAGTCAAGTATATGGCAGATTACTTTGGTTACCTAAACATTACCAATTCCCAACTGAGTCTTCCTGGCAGTGGTGCCTAGACCATCCTTCTGCAGGTTGAAAAGACCGGTTAACTAATTTCTTCACTTTTTTTGTAGCTAGGGGGTCTCACATAGGCCTGATTCTGGCTGATTGAATTCAAAGCAAAGATGCTGGGAGCCTCTGAAAAGTCTGATAAGCTGAAAGATGAAAGAAATGGAGAAACCAGCCCTGTTCGTCCTGCTTTGGGACATTATTCTGACAGTACAAGAGGCTAAAAGCCATTCTCATTATCAAAAGAAAGGGCTAGAAAATAAGAGAGAGCTGACTCAAAAATACCAACATTACTGAGTGATTGACATAACCCTGGATTTCACTACCCTCAGATTTCTTGATAACTAAGAAGTAAATAAATAAAGACTTACTTTTCAAAAACCTTTAGTATTCTATGATTTCAGCCAAAACCACCCTAACAGATAAAAAGTTTTGAAATTATCAGTCATCAGGATGATTTGTAGTTGTGCATTTATGCTCCTTCCCTTCATTATTTGAGTTAAAACATATATTTTTCCATTTATTTAGGATTAAGTTTTCCGTGAATGCTGAGAATACAGCTAATAGTTTTTATACGCAAACATAATCATAGAAAGTCATGCTGAAGATTCATATGAGGTTTTGATTAAACCTGGTTTGATGATTGAATGTATTTTATTCATTCTTACAGTGTTTTTTATATTTTGTACACTAATCATTGTAAAATTGTTTAAAATAATCTTCAAAATCCCATTTTTTCTAGTACCTACTTTCTACCTGTTGTAAAATTCTGTGACTCTGTTTATTACCATGCAGTTTATATACGTAGATATTTTGCACATTTTTGTCACCACTAAAAAAATAAGTTAAAACTTCCTCTTAGTAATTCTGTGAAACCAAAGAAAGTTGTCTTATTCATTCTAATCTTAATGCATTTCCCAATTGGAGTTGATTTCTTAAGTAGCCTTCCAAGATTTCCAAAAGAATGGTATTCAAGGCATCATAGCTACATTACACTATAAGCTTGAATTTAGTTTTCCTTGTTTTAATTTTTTAGAGAATCCTGCTGTGTTTAGGGCAAATCACAAGAACCAAACGATTCACTAAAGTATGGGTAGCCAGCTCTTTCAACCATTTCCTGAAGATGAAGGAAAAAACCCTTCTCTGGCTAGAATTTGAGACCACATGGAATTATTTAAGGCTGTAGCACATGATAGTTCAATGGTCGTCATAATAGTTCTTTGTATTAGTATAGAAAGTCTTCACGGCCATTAGGGGGAATTTATCATCAAAATGGTTTGGAAGTAGGTTGACACCACCAAAAATGCTTCAGTCTTATTATATAATAAATATCTTTGGGCAAGTGCTGGAGAATGGACTCCCCAAGTAACTTGGCGATAATTTGTACTCTGGAGAGATTCCAGACAACCTTCAAATCTCACAAATCATCTTACACTTTGAAATGTATTAGGCAGGAGCTCCAGTTTCCACTGTGAAAAGGTTTTCTTAATAGAATGAAGAAGATTTAGAAAAAACTCTTACTGATGACCTATCATCATTCTATTAGATAATATTAAAAGAAATACTAATATTAATGTATACAGTTATATTAATTTTAATACTACTTCAGGAAAAATATTGAAAGTATTACTACTGGCTTTCATTTTGTTTTTAGTTCTAATCATTCACTAGGTGCTGGACTATTATTTTCCATCCTCAAAACAGCAATCAATTTATTGCTTAATAAACAGGTGTAAGTTGTAAATGCCTTATTTATGGTGAACAACCTAAAGTCTATATTATATTATTAAGGTGAAAAATATTCATTTCATATGCCTATCTACTTATAGAAAGATATATGCATATTTAGATATAGAGAGAGACAAATTGATGATTAGATGCATTGAATAAATTGCCTTAACTTTAGTGTTAGAAGCAGGATTTAAATGCAGATCTCTTAATCCAAATTGCTGCATGATCTGGACGACTATGCAATATTCCCTGTGACTCTGATATGTTAGCTCAAAAAGTTAGAACATAATGGGAAAGAGGGAAAGGAGGCTGGGAATTACATTTGAGCCAAGAAAACATCACCATGCTCTATATCTTTGAGTTACCTCTTTCACCCTAGTCAGAATTTTCACAGATAAATCTTGTTAATCACGAAGGGATTCTGGTTGAAATCGTGTGTATACTATATCAGTGCATGTACGCATTTAGACCTCTTTCTAATTAGTGAATGATTAAAGGACATTTAGTTAATATTATTGCTAATTTATGCTAGTTAGAAGAAAGAAAGAAAGAGAGGAAATGCACCTTTACACATGATGGAAAGGAAGAATACCGAGATGAAGTGCAGAAAATTAGCACAATTCTTGGCACAAAGTGGGACGTTAATAATTGATAGCTAATATATATTTTTAATCAGATGGATAGAAGGAAGAAACAGTGATAAAAAGAAAAACATAGAAACTTCAAAAAATAACCACAAACCTCCATTTTCAAAGCTCTCTCTGCTTCCATAGCCACATTTACCTTTCTGAGTCTGACCTTTCTGCCTCCTTTTATAAGGAGCCTTGGGATTACATTGTACTCATCTAGAAAATTCAGTATAACCTCATCTCAATAGCCTCAAATTGATCTCATCTGAAAATCCTCTTCTTCCATTTAAAGTTACATATTTACATGTTCTTGGGATTAAGAAATTAATATCTTTGGGGCGGGGGAGTCATTATTCTGTCTCCCAAACTGACCAATAGTATATGACCTCAAGTTACGTCAGTGGTGTTAATCCATATACCAAGATTCCTACTAAGACCAATTTTCCCCATTTGCCCAGGACTCTCCCAGTTTTTATCACCAGAAGTCCTATGTCCTACTATATCTCTCAATCCTGGGCAGTCAAGGATAGTTACCTTGCCTGGATCCCTAGGCAACTCTAGTCTTTACTTCCCTTATAAACCAAAATATTATGACGTATGTGTCTCGGACAATGCTGAGTTTCATTTATAGAATACACGGCTCAATGTAAGGTGTAGTGGTGGCCATGGTTAAAGGGTTGGGTTTGGAGAAGACTGAAAAAATCATGAGGTATGTGAAATCCAGCAGGGATACGAATATGTTTACAGTCTTGATGCTATCTCATGGCTATGGCTATGGATTTTTATTACCAAATGTATAATGAAAGCTAACTTGATTCATCTTTAAAATGTGTCAACCTCTAGGTCACTCAAATGAAGTCAGAGGGGCAAAGGTTCCTCAGAGAGGATTTAGCTAACATCATAAAATTAGAGGGAGGAATTGTGGAATAATCGTTCTTTTTTACATTTTTCTGGAAATACTATAATTTTAGGATTGATTATTGTCATGTCAAAGCTATCATTCATTAGACCCAACACTTCAATTTACAAATGTGTCCATATATAAGCAAATTAAATGGAAGTGTATTCCTTATTTATTTTTCTCAGCTATAACTACAATTATTTTATATTTATTGCTAAGAAAAATTATTTTAAGCAAACTTCATTGACCGACTTTTGGATACATGCTTCACAATATTATAACATACTACAAATGAATACTACTCAGCAATCACAGAATGCTTTTAACTCTTGGTGATAATTCGAAGATCCATATTCATTATTCTTAAATATCATTATTTTTAGTTAAATTCAAAGTATTTCATTTCAAGCAAAAGTTCTTACAATTAAAATATATAACTGGATATAAGCTTGATTTTCTTTAGGATTTAAGCATGCAAAGTTTCTTTAAAAAGGTACTTTCAGGAAAGGACACAACAGCGCCCTTCCAGGACTTTTCTTATATTTTAATTATCTCAGTATTTAAAGGAGACTTAGTCATTCTCTTTCCCCAATATAATTTCTCTAAATCTGATGAGGGATGGATATGTTCGCCAAATACAGCATATAGAAAAATCTCTAAGTTCTCAAGCTATTTTCTCCACAAACTTCTCTTTGGCAAAACATTTGACCACACTATAAATGTGATAAACAACAAACATGTTAAACATATACACATCCTCACACATACGCATTCACACATACACCACTATGACAAAATATTAAAGTCAGAGAAGATACTAAAAAACATATTTTCAAGGAAGCAAAATCTAATATCCACTTCCAGAGAAGTTATGGAATAAATATAGAAAGAGACGTATAAAATAACAGAATACACTGGAATTAAAAAGATAAGCTAAATTTGTAGGATGCCATAATCATTCCTTCAAAAACCAACCTTAATTGTTTCTTGGCATTCTATTAAAAAGAGGTGCAAGAAAGATTTTTAGGCAGGAAAAATAAATATAAAAAAATAATTGAAAATCAGGAAATAAAGGAAAAAAAGTAGCTTTTATGACATACTAATTTGTTAATTTTTTATTCTACTATAAGAAGAGCAATGGAAAAATAATTAGGTATAGAGATAACTCTTTATTTTCAAAGTGTGAGCAGCTAAGGAAGCCAGCAAGAAAGGACATACAGTGTAATTAATAATAAAATAGCAATAATATTAATAAAACAATAACAAAGCACAAATTGAAAGTTAAAAAAATAAAGTTATTCCAAACTTGCAAAATGTTAAGCAAATTAATATTATATCAATCTGGAAATTAGAATAGGAGTCAAGACATAAATAACAAATAGACCACAGCTTTAAGCTATTTTAACGAGCGTGAATGATGGGTGTAAATTCATTTTTTAAAAGATCTCAATATTTCATATCAACTCGTCAGTAATATTTAATGCACTACTATATTTTGTGCTATATGCAAGCTTATATTATATCACATTCCATTTTCCATTTATTTCTGGTAATATTTTTCTGTTCATTTTATCTTAATGGGAAGCTTACTCAACCTAATTATGTGGTAAATAAACTGTCAAAACTAAAATTTCATTGCTTAATGTAAAAGTCAAAGGAAAAAGTCAGTAGCTATTCGTAAAATTGTATATTGGATACTATTATCGCTGCTACTTTAAGATAAATATTTTTGAGCCTGTAATAAATTGTGTTACTTTAACCCACTAAATTTGTAGTGATTTTAAAAGCAGCAATAGGAAACTAATACAAATTATTTAAAATGTTTCATTTGACTAAGTAGTAATTTGAGAGGCAGATATAAAGGGAGCTATAAAACAGCATACATGAATCTGATACCCATCAAAGAAGGTCATTTGTAGCTTTGCCAGAGATAAAACCTATCAGGCATTTTGGATTGTTTCTCTTAAGATGTTCTTAAGGAATCTTTGAAGAGGTTGCACTTAAGTTGAGACATAAAAATGAGAAGGAGTCAGACACTTAAAGACAGAATGAGGAGTTGGCTAGAGAGTATCGTTCAGATTAGAGTGAACAACAAGGATAAAGGCGCCAAGGAAGAAAACAGCTTATCATGCTTACAAATTAAGAAGGCTTGAGCGTGAGAACATTGGAAATTAGGTAGAGGAATATTATCTTTAACGAAGTAGAGGCTAGATCAGTTTTCCTTAAAGATAGGATTGATCTATTACTTACAGATAATTTGATACACTGCATTAGAGGCGACACAGGAAAGGTGAATCTTTGTGGGGCACAAGAGTCTACATGTGAGGTCTTTGCTACTGAAAGTGTGATCCATGGATCAGCAGCACCAGTTAACATCTGGGAGAGTGTTAGAAATATACAACCTTACTGCCAACCCTGACCTACTGAATCAGAATCTGATTCATTTAAACAAGATTCACAGGTAATTTATATGCACGTAAAAGTTTGAGAAACATTGAATATTTTGCTTCAATTTACCTGAAGTGGTTGAGCTGGAGAAATGTCTGTGGATAGGACTTTATGCAATAAGAGACTAAGATCTGGTCTTGAGTAAGAAAAGTGCAGAATATGGTTTAAGAGCAATTCAGGTATGTATGTTTATTTGATTATTACTATTAGTTTAATTTTAAGAAATTAAAAGTGCTGCGTGATAGCTAATTTCATGTGTCAGCGTGACTGGTCATGGGGCAGCCAGATTAATCATTATTTCTGGTTATGTCTGTGAGGGTATTTCTGGATGAGATTAGCATTTGAATTCATGGACTCCATAAAGCTCATCGCCCTCCCCAATGTGGGTGAGCATCATCCAGTCTGTTGAAGGCCTGAACAGAAAAGGAGGAGGAAGGAAGTATTTGTCCCTTTTTGCTTCCTGCCTATCTGCTTGAATTGAAGCATTTCATCTTCTGCAGCCCTCAGCCTGACATTTAAACCATCAGCTCCCCTGGTTCTCAGGCCTTTGGAATCAGACTGAATTACACCACATGCTTTCCTGAGTCTTTATTTTGCAGATGGCAGACTGTGGGACTTCTGAGCCTCCATAGTTGCATGAGCCAATTCTTCTTCATAATAAAAAAACTCCTTATGATAAATCTCTCTCTAAATAGATATATATATCTCCAGTGAAACAGAACTAGTATGTAAATATTTATATATATTTATGTGTAAATAAAAATAAATATATACTGTTTCTATTTCATGGGAAAACAGATATATGTCGGCATCTTCTCTCTTTGATGTTCTCATAAGATAAAAGGGAAAAGTATCTGCTAAGAGTAAAGAAAAAGAAGACGACAAAGGTTTCTGGAGACATAAAAAGGGTTGAAATTTCTTGTATTCTTTCATTTATTATCATCACTATCAACATCATTATCATCACAATAACAGCATCAATAGGAGCAAATACTTATTTTGTACCTATATTATACAGCACAGGGATCAAAGTATTTTAGGTATCATTTAATTGTCACAACCTCCCTGTGAGGTGAATGTTAGTAGGACTGGAGTTTTACAGATAAGGAAAAAGGCACAAAGATGTTAGGATAGTAATGGGACAGTGTTTTAACCCACAACCTTCAGATTTGAGTCCTCTTGATGACTGTTGTCACTGATCCTCTTTTCAAATATAAAACCTTATCTAAATATAAAATAATATGCATTTAAATAGCACATTTATCATTTGCATAATTAGTTAGATATGTATTTGTTCTTTCACAGTTTGTGAGCTCGCTGAGGGCTCCACCTGTCCTCATAGCCTCAAATTCTTAGTACAATTCATGTTAGAACAGATTATCCGTAGATGTGTGCCGAATCTCCACTTGATTTTAAGGTAGCTAGCAAATACATATATATTAAGGCAAAAGTTAGACACATAAGCACCTTTCTTCTTACTTTAGTATGTTTGACAATTATCAATTTCTCAGACAAGCAGAAACATGTGGGAGGAGAGAAAGATAGAGATTGATGATAGACATCATTTATATCCTATGATTTCAGAAAGGTAATTAGTGAGAAATTATCTTATACGCCTGTGGTCCTTTCTGACATACTTTATTTTGAAGCACCAAGTATGTAAAGAGAATTTTCTATAGCTCCTCAAAAAGGTTGCGGGGAAGACAGAGAAATTGAGAGAGAGTCTTTTAAATGAGGGCCCACTAAAATACATGGAAAGACGTTTCCTTGCTGAATTTGAATATTCATTTATAGAGATAACAAAAAGCAGAGACTAAATTGTTCTACTTAATCAAGAGAGGTTCAGTAGAAATTAGAGAGCTAAGAGGAAGTTTCCCAGGAAAAAGAAAGAAAAGCCAGAGACCTAAGTATTATATGGGGGAAGAGGCGCCACAAAAAACTTTTAGACAAGAAACAAGTGCAAGGGGGGTTTTTTCAAGTGAAATGTTATATTCAGTGTACTGGGCAATGTGACCCTTCTTGTAACCCCACACATCCTGAATAAAATTACAGAAAACAAATTATGCTCGTGTGATTAGATGCCTTCTGGAAGCCGGTGAAGGGGATGAGTTTTATGTCAGGGCTGTCTGGGGCCAAAAGGACAACCATCTATCTGGATTACCTTCCATAATTCAGCGGGATTTTTTTTCCTGTCAGTTATCAAAATAAAGAGAAAAATAAATTACATTCTTCACTTTAAAGTTTGGGAAGTCTGCATAACTTTGAATGTTATTTCCTTTAAATTGTTTTCCCTCCCAAATCTTTCTCATGCTAATATTAGTCTCAAAAAATACCAATTTAAAGGGAAATATTCTGTGCAAGTGTATTGGTACCAGTGATATCAATGAGGAACACCAGGTAAGATTTATTAAAGAAATTTTGAACAAAACATACATCATGCATTTTAGAGTACTGATTAAAATACAGAATGTTTTGCCTATAACTAGCTAAAAATGTTCATTGTGCATGAATATATGCTCCCAGAAAATCTGCTTCTCAAAAGATTTTTTTCATAATAACATTTATCAGGGATAATTTGAAGGGACATTTGATAATTTATTTTCTATTAAAAAATATACATGCACACACAATTTATATATGTATATACACATGCATACATACACTCACAGAAAATATACATATATATCTGTAAAAGTGCTTTAGACAAAATTCTGATAGTAATACAGCCAGATGGGTGTTATTATGTCCTATTTTCTTTTCTTGAGGAAATCAAGGCATGAAATGATAATATTTTTAAAGAGAGAATATTCATTAAACATTAAGGATGCCATATTAATTTCCTAGGGCTGCTATAACATATACAAACTAAGTGGCTTAAAATGACAAAAATTCATTTCTCAGAGTTTTGGAGGTCATAAGTGCAAAACCAAGGTGTGAGCAGGGCCATGCTCCCTCTTTCCGAAGGATGTACTCTTCCTGGCCTCTGCCTTGTTTCCAAGGGCTCCCAGCAACCCTTGGCATTCCTTGGTTTGCAAATGAACCACTCTAATCTCTGCCTCCTCTTCACATGGACTTCTTTCTGTGTCTCTTTGCCTCTTCTCTTCTTTTAAGGACACCAGTCATTGGATTTCGGGCCCGCCCTAATCTCGTATGATTTCAGTTCTATTACTTTGCAAAGAGACTATTTCGAATAAGGTCACATTCACAGGTACTAGGGGTTAGACTTGAACATATCTTTTTGAGAGACACAATTCAATCTCCTATAGATGCTAAATATTTTCAGTCTATTACTTCATTTAATCCTCAGATTAACCTAATGAAGTAAGTACTAACCTTACTTCTACCTTTTCTTTGAAAATCCGATAGCCTAGAAATGGAACATTTCATCCTATATGACCATTCATCAAGTAGGAGGTGGAATTGGGATATTGACGCAGACAGCTTCACTTCAGAGCTCAAAAATCTTAAACGTGCAGAACACTTAGATAATATTCTAGCTGGATGTCACAGACAAGCATGTGAAATTCTGTCTTTTGACTCTATCATTTGTGGTTTTTTCATGACATTGGAGCCACTTCCTAAATCTCCATGTATACATTCTTTCTATGCTTATTCTGATTACTTAGTAGCTAGATTATGGAAAAGCTAACCAATACCTTCATTGGTTCTTCATTGTTTGTTTCAGTTGGTATTTATTAAGTACCTGCTTAAAGCCAGGCATTGATCGGCACTGAGTATACAGCACTGAACAAAACAAAAATTCCTGCACTCACATAGTTTGTAGTCTACTGATGGGCTTATATTCTGGTGTAGGCTCCATCACAGTACAAGGGAAATTCTGTATACATTTGTGCATTTATGTGCGTGTGTGTATGTGTGCATTTAAGGATGAATATATCTCCCTACCTATCATCATTATCAGAGGATTCAGCTCATTTTTAAAGAGATTTTCTTAAAATACTATTGTAAGAAAGCACGAAAGAAAAGATTTCAAGTCTGTTCCTCAAAATAGAAACAATGATTGAAATTTTGACCATGTTCTACAGCCTGTAATTTGGGAATTTCTTAGGAGACAGAAATGGAATGCTTTATGTCCATGTGAGGATAATATGAAGATATTAGGGAAATTTTCTGAAATACATGCAGAAGGTTTCTGTGAGAAGTGCTTGGTGTGTCTGTAGTGCCTTAGTGAATTCTGGAGCAGTGTGTAACTGTCAGTAGTACCCATGGTTCAGTAATTGACTAGTACTGAAGAGCTGGATGACCTTTGAAAATGTCAACTTCTGATCAAGACCTGATGTAAAAGGCTTTAAGAGACTACAGCTCCCTGTAGAGGATGTCACTATTCCTGTAGCTATCAGTCTTGTACTCTTAATGCCAAATTAGTATCGACTTTTGGTTGACACGTAAGAATGATGACTATTGTTTCTCATCATCATAACATTCTGAGTTAAAACCAGTAGGACCATCAGAAAGTCAAAATATCAAATCAAATCAAATAGATAAATTTGAAGGGCATGTTCCAGCATATTTTCTTGGTGTTTTTTATTCAGCTAAACATTGAAAAAATTAAAATTATATGTTGGGAAATATGTCACAAGGTTTTGTTAGGTTTTCTATGTCATAGCTTAGAATAAAAGGAAGTTCATGGATGTGTTTTTTTTTTTTTTTTTTTGTGGAAGGTGTAGATCATTGTATGGGTACAAACAGTATCATTGTGTGAATTAAAAACAGCTATAATTATAATGGTAAAATTCCCCCGATGTTATTTTAAGGTACTTTGGATAACTCATTTAAACATAAATGACATCCACAATAAGACTGAATACCTCTAGTACTGGGGAAATTAATAAGACTAACAAAATAATAAAACATAAAAATACAACTTAGTATTTCTTTAGTTATATTTAATACTTAAGCTAATAAAATAATATTGTTGGATAAAACAGAAAATCATAAAATGTTATACAATAAGAACACAACATTTTATTGATCTCCCAAACATTCTACGTATCAGTTTTCCTGGGATGCAAGGCCATATTTTAAGTATTATTTAAAAAGTTATGTGACTTTTAATATGGGACTTATTTTAGAGATCTTATTCGTATCACTGTCTTTTTTTTTTCTTTTGAGGAAGATTAGCCCTGAGCTAACATGTGCTGCCAATCCTCCTCTTTTTTTTTGCTGAGGAAGACTGGCCGTGAGCTAACATCAGTGCCAATCTTCCTCTACTTTATATATGGGATTCCTGCCACAGCATGGCTTGCCAAGCAGTGCCATGTCTGTACCCTGGATCCTAACTGGCGAACACTGGCTGCTGAAGTGGAACGTGTGAACTAAACTGCTGCACCACCTGGCCAGCCCATCACTGTCTTCTATTTTTTTATTGGACTTTATAAGAGAAATTTTATTCCCAACTCCCAATGCCATGTAAAGATGGGTTTCTCCAGAATTATTTTTATCTTATGCATATTGTGATTATTGCAACTGATTCTGATTTGTTTTGTCTTTTCTTTTTTTTTGAGGAAGATTAGCCCTGAGCTAACATCCACCACCAATCCTCCTCTTTTTCCTGAGGAAGATTGGCCCTGAGCTAACATCTGTCTCTATCTTCCTCTATTTTATATGTGGGACGCCTGCCACGGCATGGCTTGATGAGCAATGCATAGGTCTGGGCCCAGGATCCAAATCTGTGAACCCTGGGCTACAGAAGTGGAGTGCGCAGACTTAACCGCTGCGCCACAGGACCAACCCCAGATTTGTTTCATCTTGTGCATGACGGAATCTTATAACTGATTTTGTAGAACAGTCTGCTAATTATACATGACTAATAACAGGCATTTTCATGTGCTAACTTTCCCTTAGTTATTATTTTTAATTTCTACTTTTAATTCTCATTTGATTTAATATTTCTTTTAATTACTCTTGCAAGTACTATAATTTATAAATTAAATACAATACCAATGAAATAATGAAGAAATAATATAATAAAGAGAAAATCTATTTGTAGTGGTTATGACTGGGGAACTATTAATTTTATTCTTTTTCTCCGTTTCTTTGCAGTTATAAAACTGGATATATTTTATTTTCAATATAAAACATATTTTAAAAGTTAAATACAATAAAGTTTTAGAATGAATTCTGGACACACAGTAAAGGACCTACTTTGTTACAGTTATGGATCTAACGCTGTTCTCTAAACTATTTGTTGTACAACTTTGCTGTTCAAACTACAGTCGAGGCTTCACCTAGGGGCTTGTGAGCAATGACCATATTGCGAGCAATAGCTATGGCTTAACCCCAGAAATACTGAATCAGGATCTGCACTTTAACAAGGTGCTAGGTTGTTGTTTGCATGATTAAGTTTAAAAATCATTGTTGGAGAACACATCAAACAAGATGTCCCCTTTCAAAGAATAGTTGTGTAGTCCAATAAGTTGGAATATGCTACATGTGACATCTTCTGCATCTATGTAGTACATCTTAACTTTTTCAATTTTCTAAAGTCACAAACAATACAATTAAAAAATTGAATCCTGGGGGCTGGCCCCATGGCCGAGTGGTTAAGTTTGCACGCTCCGCTGCAGGCGGCCCAGTGTTTCATTGGTTCGAATCCTGGGCGGGGACATGGCACTGCTCATCAAGCCATGCTGAGGCAGTGTCCCACATGCCACAACTAGAAGGACCCACAACGAAGAATATAATACAACTATGTACTGGGGGGTTTTGGGGGGAAAAAGGAAAAAAATAAAATCTTAAAAAAAAATTGAATCCTGAATATTGGAAATATATTTGATAAAGATGACTTTTTTCAAGTAAAAATTATTTAACATGCTAAAGAATAAATGTTCCATATAATATATTTGAAATCACTGGTCTAAGGCAAGAGAAAAATAAACAAGTAGCAGAAAATCCTTTTAGAGGAAGACTGAGATGCAAGATTAGATCTGTAATGAAATATTTTTCTTTTATTTTCTATACTGAGAATTTGCTTATATATAGAAAAAAATTTTTTGCAATTCATTCATTAGTTCATTAATCAGTTTGATATTAAGCATCCATTTACCCAGATGTTAGATACTGGTACCTATAAGAGTATATTGTCAGTGAAGAAGTAGCAATTCATAAAAATATTTTTATGTATGCTATTATATGAAAAGCATTATTATTAACATTTTGTTTAAAATGCTATGTAGAGAGAAATACAGTTACCATTATTTCTTTTCAAATTAAATTATCCTTGAAATTGGAAGTATATTTTCTAACACAGTTTTTCAAAGTATTTTCTATCTAATACACATTTTTAAACAACTTTCAGTGTGTTTTACATCAAGTTTATACATTACTAGTTCATGAACTATGAGAAGACTGCCAAGTCTGACAGATTCAGTAAGCTCAGTCTTTATAAAGGTATGATATACTTTCTGTGGGTCAGTGAATGAAATTTTAGAATGTATATGCTTTTCTGCATGACATCCCAGTCTTAATGAAATCAAGCCCTGTCAGTAATGCTTAGTGGAAAGATCTAGAAAAGAATTAATTGTTTACTACTTTGAGCGAGTCCTATGCAAAGCTTGCATCAAATCCTTAGGGCAATGCATAGAGACACCAAAAGAAGGAGGGGAGAAAAAAGTGGCCAATTTTGTTAAGATTCTATTAATTTTATTATCTCTGGCAACATTTTCCAAACATAAGTCTATGCTGATGCTTTTTTAGGGCTTTTATCGAGATGCTCTTCTTAGAATTTAAATACATGCTCTGCTGTTGAACCTTTGTTGAAGGGATCCTCAAAAGTATAAATCAGCTGAGAGCCCACTGAGGAGAACCTTTCACCACTTTTGTCAGATTCCTGACCTGTCAAAGCCAATTTATTTGTGATGCTGATGAAGAGAAGGCAAGGGATGATGTAAGAATCTTGGAAGATATTCTCTCTCACAATTTTTTACGGTAATATTGATCTATAATTTTGTATAAATTTCAGATGTACATCATATTTAACCTTCTGTACAGACTACATCATATTCCCCACCAAAAGTCTAGCTGCCATCCATCACCATACAGGTACTCCTTTATCGTTTTTCCCTTCATCCCTACCCACATCCCCCTTGGTATCCACCAATCTGTTCCGTGTATCTATGTGTTTGTTTATCTTCCACATGTGAGTGAAATCATGAAGGATTTGTCTTTCTCTGTCTGACTCATTGTACTTAGCATAATACAATCAAGGTCCATTCATGTTGTCACAAATGTCAAGATTTCAACTTTTTTATGGCTGAGTAGTGTTCCGCTCTGTATAAATATGTATGTGTGTGTATATATGTGTGTGTGTGTGTGTGTGTATGTGTGTGTGTATATATATTCACATCTTCTTTATCCATTCATCTGTTGATGGGGACTTAGGTTGTATCCATGTCTCGGCTATTGTAAATAATGATGCAATGAACATAGCGGTGCATATATTTTTTTGAATTAGTGCTTTCATGTTCTTTAAATAAATACCCAGAAGTGGAATAGCTGGATCATATGGTAGTTCTATTTTTAATTTGTTGAGGAATCTGCATACTGTTTTCCATAATGGCTTCACCCAGTTACATTCTGACCAGCAATGTATGGGGGTTCTTTTTTCTCCACATCCTCTCCAACACTTCTAATTCTTTGCCTTTTTAATAATAACCATTCTGATGGGTGTGAGGCGATATCTCATTGTGTTTTTGGTTTACATTTCCTTAATAATTAGTGATGTTGAACATCTTTTCATGTGCCTGTTGGCCATCTGTACATCTTCTTTGGAAAAACGTCTGTTGAGAACCTCTGCCCATTTTTAATCTGGTGGTTTGTTTTTTGTAGGGAGTTGCATGAGTTTTTAAATATATTTTGGATATTAACTACTTATCTGATATATGATTAGCAAATATCTTCTCCCAATCTATAGGTTGTCTTTTTGTATTGTTGATGGCTTCCTTTGCTAAGAAGAAGCTTTTTAGTTTGATGTAGTCCCATTTGTTTATTTTCTTTTATTTCCCTTGCCTGAGGAGCAGAAGATCCATGTTACCAAAATAATTAAATTTTGACATGATATTGAATTTATCTCCACTTTTTCCAATAAATCTGTATGACACTAGACTTTCAATAAGGATTGGAGTTTTAAAAAATTAATCTGAGGGGCCGGCCCTGCGGCCGAGTGGTCAAGTTTGCACATTCCCTTTCTATGGGCCAGGGTTTCCCCAGTTTGGATCCCGTGTGAGGACATGACATGGATCATCAGGCCATGCTGAGGTGGCGTCCCACGTAGAACAACCAGAAGGGCCTACAGCTAGAATACACAACTGTGTACTGAGGGGCTTTGGGGAGAAGAAGAAAAAACAAGCAAACAAAATGATTGACAACAGATGTTAGCTCAGGTGCCAATCTTTCAAAAAGGATTAATCTGAATTTCAATTCTGTTGCACTGTACTAGATAAAACAAAAATGCATCAATGAAACCAATACAAACAATGGAATGTGTTAAAATAAATTTTGCTTATATTTTGTTGCTTTTTAACGTGTATTTTATTTAGTTTTTTAAATTCTTTTGAGGAAGATTATCCCTGAGCTAACATCTGCCACCAATCCTCCTCTTTTTGCTGAGGGAGAATGGCGCTGAGCTAACATCCATGCCCATCTTCCTCTACTTTATATGTGGGACGCCTGCCACAGCATGGCTCGATAAGTGGTGCCTAGGTCTGTACCCAGGATCCGAACCGGTAAACCCTGGGCAGCAGAAGTGGAGTGCAGGAACTTAACCACTACGCCACCAGGCCAGCCCTAACATGTATTTATATTACAAATCTTGTAAAGATATCAATATATTTTTTGAGGAAAGACAGTCTTTTATTGCAAGATAATATTCCTTTTAATGCTCAGGTTCTGAAATATTCTCTTTTTTGAAACATTGAGAGAGAAATGGTGCTTTTGTTTGAGTTGCTGTATGTTTATTTTGAATTGTCTTACATTTGTGATTACTTACCATTACAATGAGAAATTGTTTTTGTAAATTTACCATTTCATAGAATCTTAAAGTATAGGAAACAATTCTCTAAAGTACATGCCACATTTCATGGCTATGGGTTTTAACTTAATGTTAACTTCACATTAAACCTCTTTCCTATAGGAAAAATACTAAAAATAAAACTAAATTTCAGGCAGTGTTTAAAAACACTTTTAAAAAATTCTGCGTGGAAATTAACATCATCTAACAGATTTTGCTTGTGCCTGTTTTTTGTTTTTAGTTTGAGTTTTGGTTTATGATTCACTTTATTTCCTTTAAAGTACATGCAAATTATGCAGCATTTATTATAACCAAATCCTAAATCTTTCTTTAAGTCTCATACATCAACTCATTTGTTTAAGTTAATTTAATGCTCATATTATCAACTTTGGGATAATTTTGTTTTCTTTTGATGTTGATTATTTGCCTTTCTTTATGACTGGTAAAATCTAAAGTTGAATTACAATCTCATTCTGACACTTATATTCACCTTAATATTTGTGATACTAAATCCTGTCATTTTACCATGTAATTGAACAATAAATTGTGATTAGACAAAATTAGCTCACTTTCTATAGATATTCCAAGCAGTGAGAAACATTTAAGCTGATAATATTTTTAAGAGTGTGGTTTAAAGTTCAAGTCAGACTGATTTGTATTGCACATTGTTGAACATGAAATATGATGCTTAAAATATAGAATTACATAGTCTTTCATAGATATATGCATTATTGAATCAACCATATCAATTAATAAAGTGGGTCTAGATATTTTAAAATAGTAAATCAAGACATTTATAATTTATAAATTCAAAATAGTTTCATAAAATTTAAATAATTTTGAGAGTTATGTCTATATTTTATTTACATTTCTGAATTTGTAATGACAGTAAGCAAAAGTAGAGCCTAACCTTGATTTTCTAAGTTTGAAATAGACTAAATTGAAAAATGTCATGAAGTTTCCTTCTCTAAATCATCAAAATTGAAGAAAATGTATGATGTATTAATAATTTCCCTTATTACATTTTAAAGATAAGTTGATTAATAATAACTGTTTTTCTTTCTATTGAGTACAGATATAACCAAGTATTTTAATAAAAATTGTGACTGAATTTCCGGCAATATATGTTTCAAATAATTTTAATATATCTGCCCTGTAAGTCATTGCTTTGTAAATAATTGCATGGAAACTATAAAACAATTAACCAGTAAAAGCTCCTGAGGAAGAACAGTATTTGTTTAACAGAAATCAACAAAGTCTGCACTTCTGAGAAATGGAATCTGTCCCTTTTCAATGTTGATTCAGCCTGAATGTTGTTAATATCATTTCCAGAACCTTCCAATCCCACTACAAAGAATCTTCCAATCCTTCCTCTAAAGAGGCATTTGCAAGATTGAGATACAGCAGAAAATGTGAGAGAAGGTGAAAGCTTAGAGGTAGAGCTTGGCACAAATAAAGAGAAAACATTCCAAAATGATAGTAAAATGACTGTTAATTACTAATTGTTTATTGTATAGGGCACTCTTCTAAGCACTTTACCTATTTAACTATTTTATCCTTTCGATCAGCCTTAAAGTGAGGTCCATTCATTATTTCTCTCTCTTTTTTTTTCTTTTACAGAGGATAAAATTGAGTAATATTATAAGCTATATTTTATTGATGTACATTTTTTCCAAATTTAAACATTTCTGAAAAATATATCTTACAAATAATGATATGTTAGGTTTATGGAAGAGTAAATTATCCAAGGTTACACGGATAGGACTTCTTGAAGTTTAGTTTCAGCTCCAGGCCATCAGCCCTTGTTCTCTTAACCACACTAAGAAAAGACACAGGCTGCCACTGAGTAGAAAGCAATGGAAAAAATGGTTTTGTGCTAAACATGTTCATTCAAGGCCATTTAAGGTTCATATTTCAGGAAATTACTGACTAAAATACATTGAACTATCTTAGGTGGTCAGTGAAGGCCCTGGTTCTAGGAAAAAGCCACTCAAATGTACAGTGACCTAGGAAAAAGACCTGTGGTAAAAAAATAAAACCAAAAAGGGGGCCAGCCTGGTGGCGGTTAAGTTCACACGTTCCGCTTCAGCAGCCTGGGGTTCACCAGATCAGATCCCAGGTTTGGACCTATGCACTGCTTGTTAAGCCATGCTGTGGCTGGTGTCCCACATATAAAGTAGAGGAAGATGGGCATGGATGCTAGCTCAGGGCCAGTCTTCCTCAGCAAAAAAGAGGAGAATTAGTGGCAGATGTTAGTTCAGGGCTAATCTTCCTCAAAAAATAAATAAATAAATAAGTAAATTTTAAAAAATTAAACCAAAAAGGAAATTATTATCAGAACAAAGAAAATTTCCTTATTCATATCCTAGTCTATCATCCATTTTGTAGGGAAGAGGTATTCAAATTAACATCAGAGAGACACAATTGAATTTATCTGTATGCAAATGTGTTTAATTCTAAAAGTACATTAAATATATTTCATAATCTGTATTGTAGTATATAGTTTCTCAACACATTCTTGTTAATTTTATGCATTTTTAATGGAAGTACATTTAGCTACTTTAACAGAAAGACTATGGAGTTGAAAGATCCATAAATATCAATTCCAGCTATGAATCTGATATCAAGAATAAGTAGATCATGAAAAGTCAGATTTATTGAAAACTGTCCCAATAAGTTTTCTACGTGTGTATTTCACATTGTGCCTATGTACCATAAGTAAAGCCTTGCATTACTTAGGTCAATAGTTTTTTCATTTTTCTTTAAATGCAACATGGTCTCATTAAATCCTTCTTAACATTGTTTCTTCATGCTCATAGCATTACCTATCTATTCAGATTATTTCACTTTCTATTTTCGTTTCCCCAATAAGTCTTGTTTTCAAATTGAAGCTGCCAACCTTCACAATCTCCACCGTCACTTCTTTTCCTTTCTGTCTACACCAAGACATCGCTTATTTATACAATGCTGTATGTTGTGCCTTCATGCAAACTATTGCTTCAGAATTCTTCAATCCACACCAATTCCTAAAATATGATGATTTGTGAAACGTCTTACTCATTTGAAACATGTTTATTTGTCATCTGATTATATGCAAAACATGATGTAGATTTTCACTACAAACGCTGAGACAGGCCATCACTGTTTGTCCAATGGGTTAAATCATCTTTGCTTTTTGCCTACTTGTCTATATACCATAATTCTTCCAACGTTTACTATTTGAGAAAGTTATTGAACTCTCAATGCGTCTACTTATCAATCTGTCAAGAGATAATTTAAACATCTATTTCATATGTTTGCAGTGAGAATTAACTAAGTAAATATAGGTAAAATATTTAGAATATTGCCTGGCAAATAGTAAGTATGTAGTTGTGGGGTATTATTATTGTTATAATAATAGTTAATATCACTGATGGAGATTAATGATAAAAAGAAGCAAAAATTTAATGACAGAGAAATAGCCACTTCTCAACTCATAAATAGTAAATATCTCCATAAAAAATTCTATGATCATAAAATATTTGCTGAAGTTAAGATATTAATGTGCTTTTAAAAAAATATTAGAAATGAGATAGAAAAAGTATCTAAACATAGCTGTGGTACTAACTCCCATCCATATATGTTTAAAACAATAATATGTTTACATTAATTCATTTAGAATTCTTGACTGTAAACCTCAAATGAACACTAAGCATTGCCTAATGGTTCTGTTATTTGATATATCACGTTCTGAAATAATTATTTCATCTCTATTCCTTTCCTCAATTCCCACACATCATCTCCTTTCTCCATTCGCCACACGTAGTAGACGACCTTGCCTTATACTTTGTCAGGAAAATGTAATCCATTTGAATGTATTTAATTCATCTTCCCAATGCTCAATATGCAATTCTACTTGCACGCCTCCCATTGTTCTTCAATATTTTTATACTAGAAGAAATTTTATTTTTCTTGTCTAGGATCAGTCTCTTTTTGTACTCTGGAGTCCAAAGTTATCTGCAATCCTAAGGGTGTCTCTTGCTTACATCATTAGTTTATTCTTGTTATCATTCTCTCTGCATGCAAGCCCATTTTAATATTTCACATCTTAAAACACACACACTAACATTACCACTTCAAAATGGCTTAAATATCTGAATTATTTAGTAATAGTGCACAAAGTTGCATTACTGGAAAACATTAAAACTGACCAGCCCATGTAATATTAAATACTATCCCAACCTCATTGGTTCCACCAATGGACAATTCATTTTTATGTCCCCCTGCAAAAAGCATTGAATACATTGTCTTATTTCTTCACATAATCAGCTCATTTCAATTTGTATTACTTTTCCCATCACTCCATGGAACTTGCACTTTTCAAGATCACCAACTCCTCAATCAAAACCATTTTCCATTCTTACCTTATTCAATTTGACTTCATTCTTATTCCTCTGTTTCTACAATGATCTTCTGTGCTGCTTCCTCTCACAAATTAATTTGGTCCATTATCCCTTTTAGACTCCTAACTCTTTCAAAAGTCAAATCCTAGAATTTCTCAAGACTCATTCGCAGGATAACTTCTTTCTGTGCTCTCACCTGGGGGGTCTTATCCTACCTAATGGCTTTAGATACCTTGAATTTTCTTTTGTATCCTATAATTATTCTTTGAGTTTCAGATTATTCAAAATTCCAAATACTTTTAAATTGTTTTTCAATTTCATGTCTCGTAAATATCTCAATTAAATGCTGAAAATAGAATTATTGATAATTTCCCCCCCAAAACCTAGCCAGACTTCCTTTGTTTTCATCTCATCACATGGCAACATCTTCTGGCAACTCACCTAAAATAAAAAGGGGAGGCGTTTTCCATACGCTGTCTTCTCCCTTTTCATCCCCACAGTATGTCATCTCTGTGCAGATCTACTTCTCTTTGTTTCCATTGCCACAACTCCAATTCACATGCTGTCTTTAATTGTTAAAGGACACATATAACTTTTATCATAATATCATGATAAAGGATCTCTCTTTAAGATACCTTTTTCTTCATAATTTATGCTGGTCTGAAAGAAAATTTCAGTGTTAAATATTTGTATACAATATTCATATAAATATTGTGTATATATTTATTAACTCAACAATTATTCTTTTAAATAAAAGTCTTCATGAATGCAAAATATACTAAATGTTTTTATGACATTGTATGCCATCTCAGAAACACACCTTTAAAATGCACATCTACAAAGTAGTATTTTCCATTCTCTAGGCAAATAAGCTCACTATGATATTTTATTCTTCGGCAAAATATGCATAAAAGCATTTATTTTCCAAGATTAACATGAGGACTCAATGAAATGATGGATGTAAAACGTTTGTCCATTAAAATTCATCTATAAGTGTTTATTTTAATCACTTTCACTTGAGTTTTGAAGGATCTAATGTGATATTTTGTATAAAATATCATTGTCACTGTTGACTTTATGATGGAAATTTAAAATACTTTACAAGTAATTGTAAAAACCCATTACATTTTACATTAGTCTACAAAATTATTTAGTTTCCTCAATAGTCAAATTTATTTGTAATTGTAGCTTAGAAATACTCATTAGCAAATGTTCAATGGCAATAAATGATCCAGAGACTATCTGACTGATTTTCCATTCTTAGCTTTATTTTTCTTTTGCCTTTGGTTGTTTACTGTTCAAAATTGCAAAGATCAACCAGAACAAGGACAAGGTAGAAACCCATCACTGTGAGCTGTGGGCCAATTAAGCAGGGTTTCTTTGAAGTCACACTTTGAAGTTTCATGAGACAGAAAAATAGGATGAAAAATGAGTTGAGATATCAGAAAATCTCTGAAGGAACTCTAGAGAAATGATAGTATTTTCATTAGTTTTAAGACACAAAATGATGTTCTCCTGTTGAGGTTGCCTCCAACATATTGTCCTCAAGCGAGTTTTATGTTTCAGTAAGCTGTTGTGCTGTAATCGTAATATGTAGTACTTTGATGTAGTTTTGGTGTTACATTGCATGAAACTGAAAATTCTGAGAAACATATTGAATTTTCTCTCTCAGAGCATACTGGGAAACTTTTTCCCTGTGCAGTTAAACTTCATTGAAAAATTGTGCATAAAAAGACATATCTAATGAATTTTTGTATGGAATTATTTATTGATATATATGCTAAATACACAATGATATCTGATTAAATAGTGACTATTTAAATATAAAGAGATTCAAATTATTTTTGTTTCCTAATATAGATCTGGTGATAAAATGAATTATTTAAAATACCATAGATTACCAATTCCTTTATTTCTTATTATCAGAGGTGATTTATTTTGTAAAAAACAAAACTCGTAAATAGTAGAATATTTACAATATTTCAATATAAGAACCCCTGTTTATCTAGCAAAAATATATATTTTAAAGAGTTAAACTTAAAGATAAACTATGTTTTTCTTTCACAAACAGACAATAGTTTGAAATTTTCTTACCATCTCCGTGATGGAAAATTGTTATAAATATGCTGCCTAGTAGATGCTTTATGACCATCTAATGACCGAAAAGTTACTGCTTTATGCTTTCATAAACTTTCTTTTGGAATAATTTTAGAGAAAAATTAGATGATATAAGAAGCAACCATCTACCCTTCACTCAGCTTCCCTTATTGATAGCATCTTATAATTATGGTATATTTGTCCAAAGTAAGAAATTAAATT
The DNA here is from genome assembly GCF_037783145.1 of Equus przewalskii. Taxonomy (NCBI): domain Eukaryota; kingdom Metazoa; phylum Chordata; class Mammalia; order Perissodactyla; family Equidae; genus Equus; species Equus przewalskii. Next base: position 36,137,870 of record NC_091850.1, read on the forward strand.
TAGTATAATACCATTAACTAAATATTAAGCATTATTTGCATTTCAACAGTTTTTCCACTAAAGTCCTATGGATGTTCCAGATTTCAGTCCAGAGTATCACATTGCATTTAGTTACGTCCATATGACATCTATATGTAAATCCATATCTATATCTACCTTGCCTAGAGTCAAGTTTAATTTTTGTGTAGTGTGCCAATTCAAGAAATTTGACTCTTTCTTCTAAGTTGTCAAATTTATGGATATAGAGTAGTTCCCAGAATAACTATTATTCTTCAATATCCTTGGAATTGGTAGCAAGGCCCGTTGTTCTATTCCTGATATTGAGAATGTATTAATTTCCTGTGTTGCTATAACAGTTTGCCACAAACTTGGTGACTTAAGATAATAGAAATGTATTCTCTTACAGTTCTGGAGGCCAGAAGTCTGACACTGTATCACTGGGACAAAAATCACAGTGTCAGCAGGGCCATACTCCCCGTGGAGCCTCTAGAGGGAATTCATTCAGTGCCTTTTCAGCTTCTGGTGGCTACTTGCACTTCTGGACCATGTTCATAAAACTCCAATGACTTCCTGCTTGGTCATAGTGCCTTCTTTTCTTTTGTCTGTGTCAAATTTCCCTCTTATAATGATACACTTTTGATCGTTTGCTTTGTTTTTGCTGAGGAAGATTCTCCCTGAGCTAACATCTGTTGCCAATCTTCCTCTTTTTCTTTCTTTTTTATGTGAGCCACTGCCACAGCATGGCCACTGACAAACGAGTGGTGTGGTTCCATGCCTGGGAACCAAACTGGGCTGCTGAAGCAGAGCATGCCAAACTTTAGAAACTAGGCAATTGGGGCTGGTTCGTATAATGATACATGTGATTGCAGTTAGGGCCCATCCTTATAATCCAGGATACTCTCCAAATTTCAAGACTCCTAACTTAATCACAACAGCAAAGGTTCTGTTTCTATATAAAGTAATATTCATGAATTCCAGAACTTAAATGTGGTTATCTTTTGTGGGGCCATTTTTCTGCCTATTACAGATAATATTTTTTAAAAATTTCTATTGAGAATTTCTCTTGGCTCTCTGTGTTATTTGGAAGTGTGTTTAATTTCTAAGTATTTAGAGATTTCCAGATAGCTCTCTGTTATTTATTTCTAACACATTTTCCTTTTGGTCTTAGAGCACACGCCACAGGATTTCCATACTTATATTTGTAATAACGTTTATTTAATTGCACCAAATATGATCTATTTTGGTAAATGGTCAATGGCCACTTGAGAAGAATGTGTATTCTGTTCTCATTGGGTGGAATGTTCTAAAACGTCAATTAGATCAAGTTGGTTTGTCAGGCTATATTAAATTATTACTTATTTTCTGCTTGCATGGTCTATTAATTACTGAGAGAGTAGTGAAATATTCAACTATAATTGTGGATGTGTCTATTTCTCCTTTCATATCTATCATTTTTGACCTCATATATTTTGAATCTCTGTTGTTAGATACGTACACCTTTAAGGGTGGTATATCTTAGAAAATTGATCCACATACAATTATCTAGTGCCACTCTTTGCCCCTCGTAAGTTTCCTTATTTTGAAGTCCACTCCATCTGAAATTAATATTGCTAATTTAGCTTTATTTTGAGTTTGCCTTTACATGGTATATCTTTTGTTCATCCTTTTCTTTTAACCTGTTTATATCCTTATATTTAAATTGGGATGTTTTTAGGCAGCATATAGTTTAGTTCTCCTTTTTCTAAAAATCTAAATTAACAATCTTTTTTAAGCAATTGTGTTTGGACCATTCTCATTTAAACTGATTATAGATAAATTTGGATCAAAATCCATCATCTTTCTAGCAGTATTCTATTTGTTTCATTTGCTCTTTATTTTTCCCACTTTTTCAGTCTTCTCTGAAGACAGAATTTTATGGCTTCTGCATAAATTTTAATTAAGTATTTCATGACTTTATATTTTTACATCACCTCTGTTTTCATATTATTTATCTTTTCTTGTTTGCTTGCCTTTTCCAGAGGTTTCCCTAGGGTTTACAATATATATTTGTAAACAACATGAGACTGTATTAATATACTTGTATACCACTCACTTGTAGTGTATGACCTTATGTTCTCAATATTTTCCTCCAATTCTGTATTTTATTGTTGTCATACATCTTACTTTTATGCATGTATATTGCTATATATGCTTAAATACATGTGTGCATTACCATTTGTACTTTAAGGAGTAGATTGTCATTTATTCCAAAGCTGATTCTCTCTATTTCTTTTTATAGATCCAAGTTTCTGATTATATCATGTTTCTTCTTCTTGAAGAACTTCCTTTAGCATTTTCTATAAAGGACTTCTGCTGACAATAAGTCCTTCAGGTTTTCTTTGTCTCAGTAAGTCTTCTTATTTTCTGTAACCTGGAAGGATATTTTCACTGGTATTGAATTTTGGATTGAAAAGTCTTCTTTGAGCACACTAAATATTTCACTCATCTTCTTCTGCGTGGTTTTTGATGATGTCTGCTATATTTTTTATCACTATTTCTCTAAAGTTAGAATGTCTTTTTCTCAGGCTGTCTTAAAGATTTTCTCTTAGTCTTTTATCTTCAGAAGTTTGACTCTATTATGCTTCGGTTAGTGTATGTGTTTGTGTGTGCACAAGTGTGTGTGAGTAAGTGTGTGTTTTTGGTCTGTATTCGGTTTGGTACCATCTGACCTTCTTAGAACAATGGTTTGCTGTCTGTCATTACTTTTGGAAACATATCAGCCATTATTTCTTCAAACATTTCTTCTTCAGGGATTTCAATAATGTATGTATTAGAGCATTTGATATTGTGCCACAGATCTTGGATGTTTTAGTCTGTTGTGTTTTTACTCTTTTTTTTCTCTCCGCACTTATTTTGAGTTAATTTAACCACCCTATCTTCAAGATTACTGATTCTTTCTTCATCTGTTCTGAGTCTACTGATGAGCTCATTAAAGGCTTTCTTCATCTGCCGGCATTGTTTTGAATTTATTATTTCCATATGATTCTTTTTCATAATTGCCATTTTACTGCTGAGGTTACCTGTCTGTTCTTGCCTGTTATCTACCTTTTTCATTAGAGGCTTTATGTATTAATCACAGTTATTTTAAATAAGCTTTCCATTCTATATCGTATCATGTCTGAACCTAGTACTCACGATTGCTTTTCGATGTCATTTTGTACTCCTCATAAGTTTTTGGTTGTTGTTCATTAGGAGACATGTCATATATACTGAGATAAGTATATTCATGATTATTCCAAACATTTTTTATGAGTATTTTCTTCTTTAGTCCTAAATATATCATAATTTTGTTTATCTTATATATTTATGTTTCTGTAGTATATTCTGTTCCCAAATTATGTTATTTTTGGCTATCTTATTGTTATTAGGTTATTTGGTCTTTGCACTATGGATAAAGAGGAAGGTATATATGATTTTATTATTTGGCGTTTTGGTGGTAGAGACTTCTCTTGGTGGAAGGCAACACGGTCAACTTTCATTTTAGATGTGCTTGAAAGGAATGACAATCTGTTAGAGCAAGCTTATAAATGCCATCTTTTTCTGTTCATGCCATAAAGAAATTTCATACATTTTATTAACGCTCCGTCACATCAGAATCTCTACATATTTTTTTTTACACGTTAGGTTAATATCTCTAATACTCATAGTCCATAAGGTCCATACTTGCACATCTTAAAAACACTCACATTATTCTTAAAACTGAGACTTTGGGAAAATAAATGTGAAACATGTAAATTTTCCCCAAAAGTCACTGTATATAGCAACTAGCCAAAGATATCTACCTAAACAAAATTGATATATGTGTGTGTGCATGTGCGTGCCTGTGCACGTGTTTGCATGTCTGTGGAGGAGACCTAGAGACATTGTGATTAGTCCAGAAGTTTTATAAGTAAGGAGGTCAGGAGCTGGAACAAGCATATCACTGTAAGGATCCCTTCATCTTTTGCAGAGCCAGGGTAGGGCTATACTATTTCAAAATTTCTCTCCAGTTTTTTTTAAGTTAATTCAGTCTGTGATTGCAAGGCAGAGGATAGAACATATACTGAGCAGCATCATACACAGTAACTCCTTAAACTACAATCTGGAATTTAAAAAAAAGATAACTTTTTTAGCCTTTTGTACCTTAACATAGTAAGCAAAAAGAGGAAAATTAATTATTTGATTTCACTTATTCCTAAATGAATCATTATTTTTCTTTTCTTTCTTTTTGGAACATACCATTCTGATGTATCACAGTGTAGACTACTGTAGAGTGCTGGCTTTTCAGTTAAAATGATTTCTTTAGGTTTGGTACTGTTTGCAAATGTGCATCAGTTCCCACCTTTACCCTTTACATCCTAAATCTTCGGTGCCTGATCCCATCGTAATCCAATCTTCCTTTTTGCTTCTCTGCTGGATCAGATAACATAAATGGAATTCTTAGAACACTCTTTACATTTTATGATGCCTTGTTTTCTAAGATTGCAGTAATCTAGGGGTGGAATGAAGAACAAAATCTGTAAAAAAAAAAAAAAAAAAGGCATCAATCCCCCTTGTTAGTCAATGATAAACGTGACCGCGAGACTACAGCACAGCCAGCAGCTGAAGTTGTACCAGCATCTATGCAGCAGCAGCAGCATCTTCTGGACAAAAAGAAAAAATGTGAAACGACAGCAACCAGGCTGTAATTAGTGGAAAACAGTCACTTCTTAATAAAACTCAATTTCTTTTCAGGTCATTATTAGAAATGTAAATAAAAGTGGAAATAGAAAGGAGATAAACTATAATAAGCATTAAAATCTCTAACTTAATCTTTCACTTAAATTTGGTACCCCTAGAATGATTTGACGTTCCTAATTTTTAAGGAAGGGGATTGTCTTAGCTAATTATGAAATTTAATTAGATCTGTTAAAAATAGTTTTGTGCGCTTTTGTTTTTAACATTCACATTATGACAACTACACCATCTTTTTCAGCTGGCATTTTATCTTGCCAACTTAAACTAAATTTTGTAAGATATCACTGTAATCAATCATGTACAATAAACAATATCATGCGTAATAGTTATTTTTAAATCTAATGGGTTGGCATTTGTTTTCTTGTTAATTGCTTTCTTCATAATACAATAATTAAATTGAGATATATAATAAATTTAATCTCCATCTTTTGACTTAAAAAATTTGAAATAAAACTCTTATTTTTATCATTTTAAGGTATTGATAGAATCCTGTGTATAATAAAAGCAGTTGGGCAGGAAGAGAAACCAGTAATTTCGTTTGAATGAGGGTCCCCTGTTCTGGACCTGAGGTAGAAAGGTTACAGGAGGGTACTTAGTTTGGGCCTATATAGCACACAGTGGCATGTAATAATTGCACCATTGATCTGCTAGTAGTACAATCAGACCTTAACTGGAGACACCTTTATAAATGTGTATGTAAGAACAAAACCAGCAGTCTCCTCAGTCCTGCTTTCTTTGACCAAACATGCTGCCTCTTTATTTATGCAAAATCCATCTGTGTGTAGAATTCGGGATCTTTTGTAATTTATGTGGAAAGACCAGTACGTGACAACAGCAGTGAGCAATGTGGAATTTACTGTACGATTTTGGAGAGGACTTGAAATCACCAAAATAGGTGGCAGCACATGCCCCAGGAAATGATTTTAAACTTGTATTAGCGTGGATACCTTAATTACCTTCTGCCTTGAGCACCACAGCAATCTACCTGCTCACCCCCAAACAGTTCACATTCTTCCTTCTCCTGTTGCTCAAATTTGCTTCTCTCCCTTTGGGCTAGCAATCCAGTTCTAGCGGTTGAGATCCTTAAAATCGTTCCTCAGTAAAGGCCAGTCTCTAATTCAAGAAATTCTTGTACTTGTTTAGAAAATGAAGTAGTCTCCACATGATGACATACATTAATTTCCAGCCTCTCTAAACACACACACACACACACACACACGCAGACACTTCACAATCTTTTCCTATTTTCTGCTTCAAAGGATCTTTTCATTTAGAGGTCCCAGAAATTAATTTTTTTGAAAACAGATAATTTTCCAGGTGCTTACATATTAAATATTGCCAAGCTCCACATGTGAGAGGATTAGATTATTCCTGGATCAAAGCCCAAAATGTATTAAATTAGAAAATGATTTTAAAAGTCCATATGAAAAATTCAAACCTGTGTGTTTCCTTAGCATAGTTTATGTTATGTTACATGATGACATTTTATATTTTAAACGTAATCAGTATTCCCAGACACTACAAGCCAGTGAATAGAAATAAGATTAATTTTTTTTCTGTATATATCTCTGAGCTTGCACGGTGCTAACCTTTGTGGGAATACACTTCAAAAAAGTTTCATGATGTGATGATTTTCTTGGAGCTTCCTTGTGTAGCATAACGACTTTCAGTTTTAGGTAAGATCACTTTCAGATGGAAATCTCTAAAGGGCTAGAGACAGGATAGAGGGGGTTATTTTATCTGTTATGGCAGCCACTTTCTGAGGCCCGCATGCTGCATATTTACATGTATGTGATTTATTACAGCTTGCTAGTTTCTAGCCATATTATCTACATTTTACCTGACAGAATCTGAGGATCTCTCCTTTCCCCTCTGCAGGTTGGCACCCACCATTCCTTTCTGGGAAACACTGACTTTAATTGGGGGAGGGGCACAAAAGCAGAGCTCTGAGGAACTTTAATAAATAAGCACCCTCACATATGCTAAAGCCTTCTTCCCGTAATACATGAATATTCTCCTCAAAGAGAAGGATTGACAGTGAGGATATAGTGGAGAAGAGCCTGAGATTGGACCTGGTACAACTGCTTGACACAGTCCAAAGCAGGACGCAGAAGTTTCTGAATGTATTCCATGAATGTGCATTATTTTCTCCTCAGATCACGCAAAGGACTTAGACGAGGGTTGATGTTGGAAAGAAGAATGTTGCCTAACTGGTTTTGTCAGGATAATCCACTCTTCAAAAATTAAAATATTGACATCTATTTCAAATATATTCTAGTCAAGCGGTAACCCCATTTTCTTTCTACAGGATCCTCTCAAGTTTGCCTAGAAAGAAGCAGGACTAATTGATAGGCAAATTTACGGTGGGTCTATGGGCCATAGAACAAATGGAATGTTCATTCTATATTCCAAATAATGATGACTGGGTTCTATACTATTGGAAGTTATCAAGCCTTAGAATAATGTGGAATAAAAACAACAGGAACTGAGGCCATTATATTAGAAATGATAAATTTTAGTCTTAAAAAGAGTTTGGAGGCAAGAAAACTCCAGCTATTCACGTGGGTCTTTGCCTGAAACTGAAGGAGGATGAAACCAATTGATTCTTTGCCTCCTTTGCAATAAGATATCCTTGGAGGAGAATGCCAAAGCATGATTAAGACTGTTTCTAAAGTGAAGTAGCTTTCAGTTTAATCCGAAATGAAAGAAACAAGAGTGTTCTGCACTAAGTAATAAATAATTCTTTTAAGTAATTCTTTCAAAGTCAGATCTAAAGTCAGATCTAAACTACATCATTCATCAGAGCCAGGCAGGTGTCTAGTTCCATCTCTGTCTCTCAGTCTCTGTCTCTGTGTGTGTGTGTCTGTGTATCTCATTAACTTCCGCCAGGAGAAGCAGATACAAGTATCTTGGGTAGCAGCAGTAATGAGAATTTTGAAGAATTGTTAAGAACAAGGGAGTAGAGTTTACAAAGTTTTTCATTCCCTGGTTGAATGTCTTTACAACATCACAGGAGATTTTGGCAAGAAACTGCGTGCACACACACACACACACTCACATACACACCCCGTATAGACACAAGTGGATAATGCAACTCATGAAAGCACATATTATTTGGCTCCAAGAGACTGTTGAAATGCAATAAAGCAAATGTTATCATAATGAAAATAAAAGTTTTTCTTTTCATTTCTCAATGACACATTGAACAGAAATCATAAAATATTACAGGTAAAAAAACTTAGGATCCCGGCCAGCCCAGTGGCCAAGTGGTTAAGTTCGCATGGTCCTGTGAGGTGACCCAGGGTTTTACCGGTTCTGATCCTGGGTGCTGAGGTGGCACCGCTCATCAGGCCATGCTGAGGCAGTATCTCACATAGCACAAGCAGAGGCACTCACAACTAGAACATACAATTATGTACTGGGGGGCTTTGGGGAGAAGAAGAAGAAATAAAAAGAGAAAGAAGATTGGTAACAGATGTTAGCTCAGGTGACAATCTTTAAAAAAAAAACAAAATTTACGATTTTTTTTATAGATCATCTAAATCTTTAAATATTCTGTTTAGAAACCATCTAATTTAATCTCTTTATTGGCATATTAAACTGCTATATAATATTCCTGAATATTGTCTATTTAATCTAAGCTTGAATTCTTCCCCTTTTGGGGCTAATTCATTTGTGAGACACCTCATTCCATTTTGGTGTATAGCTTGATTTTAGAAAACATCTCCTTGTGATGAGCCTAAAATTCTACTTCTTGGCCCAAATTTTGCTTCTGAAGCTATAAATTATGTGCATGTGACTTTCTCATAAAGCCCTTGAAATGTTAGAATATGGAGATATTTACCCTTTGATTCTTCATGATGTCAAATTTTGAGGTTTTACATACACATATATATATACATGCACATGTATATATTTTAGGAATACAAAAATTCCTAAAAGTCGGTTCTTAATGTTTAAATCTCTAGATTCAGGTAGAAAGTTCTGTATACAACACACACAAAGTAATTCCACGTTTGCTTGATGCCATTAGTTAAGGAGATGGTGTTCCCCACAAATTACTTTTCCCCACTTAATTGAATCTTTCCCCTTCGTGTATCTCCATGCTCATTTTTCTAATGCGAGCTTTATATCTAATGGGCTTAAAATGTATTATCTATTTCATTTATACCAAAGTATACTCAATATAATCTAATCCTCTCATAATGAGTCATATTATACAGGTGAACATCAATTATTCTACTAGTGTATACTACAAGGTACACATTGCTAGGTTATCAATGGTCACTAATTCTACAGTGTATTTGGATCTAATTAACCAATTTCTTATCCTAATTGGCTGCTTCTAATATTCTGAGGTCTAAAAATCATATAAGAAAGCTTTTTAGACTGCCTTCAAAATAAAGCAATAACCACTCATCTAAGGATGCTAACAGTGAAGAACTCTTTATAGGCTTTTAATCCGAAGTCTTTGTGATATTTTTTCAATAGTTCAGCACTCAGACAAATTTTACATTTTCTTTTCGTTTTAGAACGGTGATGAAAACAGGATTGTGTTTGAATCCTGGATTCAACACTTTCTAGCTAAATGACGTGGGCATTTTAAACCCCCAGAGAGTCCCAGAGTCCACTTAAAATAAATGAGAATGATAATATTTACATTTCAGAAATATTTCAAAAATTAAATGAAGAAAAGCATCTAAAGTTCTTAGCAAAGTGTGTGGAAACTGCAAATACTCAACAAATTCCATTTACATTTTATATCTTTTTTTACTTCATCTAAATTTATATCTATGCATACATCTCCATTGTAGTCCACATTGTCATCTATGTTGACAGACGGTCTATTTTTTATGCCTATACCATCTATAATCGTTTGCAATTGGGGGGCATCTAGAAGGAAAACAAACTCAGTAACTTCATTAAGCTCAGATCTATACATCACTAATTTGGAAAAGGGAGACCATAAAATTAACTTAATGTCATTAGTGGAGAGAAAATACAAATATACTTAAGGATAAGGAATGAATCAGTGAGATTTATTAAGAGAGGAGCAAATCAAAATAAATAAAATAATTTGCCTATGGACAGTTTTTTATTGCCCATAATTTTCATTTGGTTTTCCAGGCAGATTTATGTAATAGAGATATTCTTAATTTTTGCCATGGAATCCTCAATATTTGTTCTATTTAGCATCTAATAATCATATCCAACAAATTTATTAAATTTTGGATGAATATTGTTAACTGTATATAGTAATTTCATAAAATTCTTTAAATGCACAAGTTAAAAATGCTCACAAATGTAATAAAAACATTTTAATTTAGAAACATCCATTTTAAAGCATTGCATGCTGATGCCCTAAAAATTGATACCCATTAATTTTCCCTAGACAGGAATGCAGAAAATAACGAAAGGGCATAAATGGTATCATAATAATTAATAATACAAAAAGCCAATGACTGTGGTTGTGGAATTCTAGATTTTTGTATGGCATACTACTACAATTAACCGATAATGACTGTCAAGATGTAATAATCACCAAAGCAATGAAAATCACAAAGAATTTTCTTGCCCAGGTCATCAGGTGCATCGTTTTTAGAGTTTTATGCCTATCATAAAACAAATACATTTTTACATTTTTATAGGATCTTTATGCACTAGAATATTAAACATACTTTTGAATTTTATCTAATGTAAATGTGAATTTCAAGAAAGAAAAAGAACTTTGTATGCTTTTATTTTTGTTACAGGTGTATTTTTTCCTGCTTTTTTCTAAGAAATAGCCTGAATTTATACTTCAAGTTCTTTATTAATAATTGATAACATAGAAAACGGTCCTTGTAACTTTAAAGTTAGTATGTATTCTGATGTTTGTGTAAAGTTAAAAGTAAAAGACAAAAATGTTAAGGTTTAATTTTCTCATATCAGAGAAGAACCGTGAAAAGAAATTTTTAAAGTTTTAGTTTTCCAAAAACTATACCAAGCATTTCATGAAAGACTGAGAAAACAATTGAAAAAGTATGTAACTTTGCCCTGGATCAGAGAATTCATTTACTAGAAAATAAAATATTTTTTCAGCAATAAATGAGTTCACATAACTAGAAAATTGTTATTAGGCTGGCATTAGGCCAACACAAGACTTGAATTTAAGCCCAGTTTTGGCTCTAACTATATATCCTTGGGAACAAAACTTTCCCTCAAAGATCTCAAATTTCTCCATAAAAGTTATGGATTTAACTAGATCATCTATAAAATGTGTGTCAATACTAAAAATGTAGTTCTATATTTAGAATTAGAACTCTCTTCTCCAGAGCTCAGATTTTGACATTTCTATTTCCAAATGACAAAATCTTCACATGCTTATCACGTGCTCATCATGACAAATGGCTTTGTAAGGGACATAATTTAAAATATTTATAATTCTTCACCATTTTATCTGGTTAATCATTTATTTGACTGCCATATACAGAAATAATGCAATTCAAGTAGAATATGGAAACAAAGATTGCATGTAATAACCAATTGTTAAACTTGTAGAAAGTGACACTGTGTACTTTTAGCCATGGAGAAAATCTAATTCTATTTTGAATGATATACTCTGCAGTCCACCTGAGCATCATATGACACTTGATTTTGCTATAAATTTCAGCATCTGAAAGCATGTGTTTGCAATTGGTCTGTTAAATGATAATAAAATGGTAGAAAAAGAAATAAAAAATTGTTGATTAATCCAAAAATGCCAGGACAGATGGATTAAATTAACAAATTTCAGATTCAGCAAGGAGAAAACCAATAGCAAACTGTTGGTCTTAAACCTAATTTTAATGACAATTGCATCAAAATACATAAAGTATCTGGGTAAAAGCCTGGATAAAATAAAAGACCCAACTGAATGCTGCTTACACCAAACAATTTTAACTAACAATATTAGCAAATAAAATCCAGCAATGTATAAAAAGAATATACATCATAACTAATTAAAGATTATTCATGGACTGCAAGGCTGATTTGATACTTTGAAATCACTGAATAGATTTTACCACACTAACAGTACAAAGGAAAAATAATATAATAATTTATGCTGATGCAGAAAAATCATTCGATAAAATTCAACACTCATTCTGGGTTAAATAAAAGATTTAAGAAACTAGGAATTAAAGAGCTTTCTTTATCTGATGAAGAGCATGGTCAAATATAATCTACATTGAATATAATATTCAATAGTTAACTATTGAATTATTTTTTACTGAGGTCAAGCATAAACCAAGGATGGCCAATGTCACCACATAAATTTTAAATTGTACGAGAGATCCTAGGGAGTGCAGGAGTCTACATGTAGTGGGAAATATCATTTAAAAATAGATTGTGACTTATTCCAGGGATGCAGGGATGGTTTAACACCCACAAATCAATCAACATGATATACTACCATTAACAAAATGAAGAATAAAAATTGCATGATCATCTCAATAGATGCAGAAAAAGCACTTGACAAGATACGGCATCAGTTTATGACAAAAACTCAGAATAAAATGGGTGTAGAAGGGAGGTGCCTCAAAAAAATAGATTGTGATAAGTTAAAGATGCATATTGTAAACCCTCAAGCAACTATTAAATATTAAAACAAAGAAGTGCCAGCTAATAAGCCATAAAGAGTTAAAAAGGAATTCCAAAAATGCTCTAGATCCAAAAATATGCAGGAAAACAGGAAATATATAGAACAAAGAATAAATGAGACAAATAACCAAGTGCTCGACTTAAACCCAATCGTGATGATAATTACTTTATCTATAAATAGTCTAAACACTCAGTAAAAGATAGGAAGTATCAGATCAGATTTGTTTTAAAAAGTTTTCTCTCTCTGTTATCTCAAAAAAAAAATACATCAAAAATAAAGACATAAACTCAGGGCCGGTGCCGTGGTTTAGTGGTTAAGTTTGGCACACTCTGCTTTGGTGGCCCAGGATCACAGGTTTAGATCCTGAGCGTGGACCTACACCACTTGTCAGCCATGCTGAGGCAGTGACCTACATACAAAAAAGTAGAGGAAGATTGGCACAGATGGTAGCTCAGGGCTAATCTTCCTCAAGCAAAAAAAAAAAAAAAAAAGAGGAGGATTGACAACAGATGTCAGCTTAGGGTGAATCTTCCTCAACAAACAAACAAGCAAAAGAAATAAAGACACAAACTCTTTCAGAAAGTAGACTAAGAGAGAAGACTTGCATAATGATTTTATGGGGCTAGAATTTTTCTGGCCTTTTGCAGAGAAAAGAATTTGATGACTCAATATTTTTAAGATGCAAATTTTTCCAAATTAATCTATAGATTCTGAGCAACCTGTATTTAAGCGTATGAATCATAACTCAACCACTTTTTTTGAAATGGCAAGAACTTACAAAAGATATACATTAAACAAGACCATCTTGAATGAAATAGCAAAGTTGGAGAACTTAAAATATCATAGTTAAGGAAATACTATAAAGTTATCATAATTAAGATACTGTGATATTGGCATGAGGATGGACAAATGAAACAATGGAATAGACATGAGTGTCCAAATATATCTACACATATGTACCATCGGATTATGACAAAGATGACATTATAGGTAGAAAATGAACTTATCAATAAATATTTAGATGTCTCTGCGAAAATATTAATCTTGACCCTTACATTATATCTCAAGCAGAAATTAACTCAAAATGAATCATAGACCTAAATCTAAATTCTAAATCTGTAAAGATTCTAGGAGAAATCATAGGAGCATTTCTATTTGATCATACTACAGGTAACAATTTCTTAAATAGTACAAAAACAAGAAACTAACCATGAAAGAAGAAAATAATTAATTTGATTTTATTAAAATGAATAGTTTCATCAAAACACTCATTAATAAACTGCATTATCAAGCCAAATATGGAGACAAGATATGTGAAACACACACACACATTCAAATCATACATATTCACAATATAGAACTTCTAATATAGAATGTAGGGCTCCTGAAAACAATAAGAAAAAATTGAGAAAAGCACACACACTTATTTAAGAATGGCAAAACATTTAAATAGGCACTTCAGGAAAAAAGCATCCCAATAGTCAATAAATTGCTCAGTATTGTTAATTAACAAGAAATCCAAATTAAACCCAGGACAAGATACTTGCATACAACAATGGTTAAATTAAAAATAATAATGAAAATAATATCAAGGAAGTTATGCAACTGAAAATTTCACACATTGCTGGTGGGAGAGTATGTTTGTTCAGTCATTACATTCAACAAGGCTTTGTAGTTTTCAGTTTAAAAGTCTTATCTTTAGTATTCTCCACTTATTCTTAAATATTTTACTCTTTTTGATGCTATTGTAAATGGAAAAGTTTTCTTAATTTCATTTTAAGACTGTTCATAGCTGTTGTATAAAAATACAATTGATTTTTGTACTTTGATCTTGAATTTTGTCACCTCCCTGACTTGTATATTAGACCTAGTATTTTTGGGGGGGGGGGATTCTGTAGGATTTCCTATATACTACATCCTGCCATCTATGAAGAGAGATAGCTTTGTTTCCTCATTTCCAATCAGGATACCTATTATCTCTTGCTGGTCTAATGGTGCAGACATCTACCTTGTGATTTCTTCCTTGAACAATTGGTTATTGAGGAACTTGTTGTGTAATTTCCATATATTTGTGAATTTCCCAATATTGATTTCTAATTTAATTATGCTGTGGTTGGAGAATAAACTTAGTATCCTTTGACTGTTTTAATTATTCATCAAGACTTGTCTCATGGCCTGAAATATGGCCTATCCTGGAGAATGTTTTATGTGCCCTTGCAAAGAATGTATATTCTGCTGTCGGTGGGAAGAGTGTTCTATAGACATCCAGGGGGTTCATTGTCTTGTTCAATAGTGTATCTAGGAATCACTTAATATCTCCTTCATTTTTGACAGATAATTTTCCTGGATATCAAATTTTTGATTGACAGTCCGTTTCAGTAATTTTAATATGTCATCTATTACTTTTGGCCTTCACTGTTTCTGGTAAGTCAGCTATTAATCTCATTGAATATCTTCTGAACTTGAAGAGTCAATTATCTCTTGGTGTTTTCAAAAATGTCTCTTTATCTTTATCTCTCAACAGTTTGAGTATCACGTACCGACTAGTTGAGGATGTCTTTGAATTTATCCTACTTGGATTTTGTTGAGCCTCTTTGGTATGTAGATTAGTATTTTTCATCAAATACTAAGCTCAAGCAGAGAATTCACCCTTCCTCTGTCTTTTTCTTCTATTCAGGCTCTAATTCATTGGATGATGTCCACTGGCATTGGGCATTTACTCAATTTACTGATTCAAAAGCTAATCTCTTCCAGAGACACCTTCGCTGACACACCCAGAATAACTTTTTACCAGCTATCTGGGCATCTCTTAGCCCAGTCAAGTTAATATACAAAATTAACTATGGCAATAGGTATCTTCTCAAGTAAACTGTAAGCTCTTTTTGGCCAGGGTTGTGTTTATTGTATTATACATATAGCATGTACTTAAATCTGTGTTGAATAGGTGAAAGAGTAGATTAGCTTTGGCCATTAACAATAGATATGTAATTCAAGAAAATGTTGAAAAAGAGCTCATTTTTGGTGAGCAAAATTTTCATTGGACAGAAATAGTCTTTAGAAAAATTCCTTTCAAATAGACTCAAATAAGTTTTCTGCTATAATGTGTTTCCTCTCTCATGCTGCTTATTAACTTCTTATGACAAAAAGCAATAAATATGTTCGGTAGAAAAAAGCCAATTTTATCATTACTGTCATTACTTACGTTTTATTGTTATTATTTATGTTTTACTGTATGAGAGACTCCTTTCTTTTCAGTATCACATACTACCTACCAATGTCCCAGTAGGTTCAAGTGTATCCAGCATTTCTCTCCTTTATCTATTACTCTAGTAAGTTCAAATAACCATAATAAATTTGTTGGTTGTTAAAGTGAATTTTTCATTTTAATTCAGTGGAAAAGACATCATTAAATAACATCAGGTTTAAGATTAAGCACATTCTAATATATGGTACAAAACCTGTGCAACATACAGGACAAATATCAGGTATATAAAATATTCAGTCCTACTATATGACTAAAGAATGTGAACTCATGCTCGCAGTGATAAAACCAAGGTGAGGGAAGATCTTAAAATAATGTCATTTGGGAAAACATAAGCAAGGACTGAAATGCTGAACGTTTATCCTTATACTAAATCACATACGAGAGAAAAAGACACTTGTCCTTTTGAATTCTCTTCTTCTTGACAAGTAAGTGGTCACTAAGTGTTCCTGACTTCTAGTTTCTTTATTGATGAAATAAAATAAAATCTATAAAATGATTATAATGTTAACTTGAGAAGATTTATGTGAAAATAACAAAAGATTAATGTTAACATGCAACTACTACTACGATCACCAACAGAAACAAACATTTTGATAATTTATTACTTCATTCATTTGTTGCTTCATTTGCTCCTCAAACGCATCCTATTAGGCATGTCCTATATTTTTGCTGCATATAAAGTGTGAAGAACCTGAATTCTTCGGGATTCTAATAAGCTGCTCTTGAGCACGTGTCTCTACCTTTTGAGCAAGGATTTGAATGTGTGCAGTTTGAAGTCTTTTACTCTTAACTTCAATGTGAAATATACGTGAACACTCATTAGTACCCTAAGAATTTGGACAATTTTTCTCACTTATCCTGAATAAACAGAAGCTTCAGCATATTCACAAACATATTAATACAAAGCAGAGTCAGTAAGCACTTGTTTTGATCCTAAAACGGGGTGAGGTTCAGCTGCAGTAATACAAATCAATTTGGAGCGTTACTCTCACGGCATTCTGGCAACAAACAGCTCCACGTGAATGGAAAATTATGAGGGTTGGGTTTATTCCACTTACCAAATGAAAACTACAATCTTGTCTTCTTATTACTATAGAGAAATCCAATAAAAATACTTCATTCTTCAAATGCCTAGCAGTGCTTTTTGGGACAATTACAGTCCTGACTCTTTCTTTCCTAACTGTACATTTGTGGGTTTTATGTACCGACCAATCAAGACTATTTGCTTCGCTTAGAACTTCTACTGCCAAAAAGGCAATTTTGTATATAAATGGCTCCAATCTGGGAAGCCATCCAAAAGAAGCTGCTCAGGTGAATAATGGTGTGATTTACATGCAGGTGCAAAACATAAACTTAGAAATAGTTTGCAAATGCTAACTAAAGACAGGGAGCAGAATTGAGTTAACTAGACAGGTACATCACTATCCTTCTGGTATTTTAAACACCCTAGAAATGTTCTATTTTTGGTTTATTATTATTATTGTTCTTTAGATTTACAAGTATATATCTTCCTTCAAGGTTTGCTTATGCATTTGGTTTTTAGGGAAATAGATATTAGGGTAATGACTCATGGCTACACAGAATCTAATGGTAAAAAATACTAGTGTAGTGGAAAAGAGATCTTTTCTGCTTGACTGAAAAGAGAATCACTCTGAGGGGATACATTCATATACCTGAAGATATAACCCAATTTTTCTCTACTTTCATCCACTTAATACAATTATGATATTTCTTATTTATATATATTTTATTTTTAATAGTTGCTACATAAAGCAACCATGTAAATTATCAATAAACTGAAATTAGAAAAAAAGAGGCCATAGGTTTTACAAGAAGCTCGAAATACATCTAACTACAATATTGCCCTGGGATCATTTTAGAAGTTCAAAAGAAAGTATAAATGACTGACACTATAAAATAAAGGATTGAATCATAGTTTGTAAGACGTAGAGGTTTTACATGTTTCTTTCCTTTCTCTTGGGCGGTCTTCTAAGTTCTGGTTGGCCTACAGCTGCAGCTGGGATTCTGGAGAAATGTATAGATGGAAAGAAAGCTGATGGGGCAGCCAATGGCTGGTATCCCAGTGCTAACACCAACAGGTACCAAAAATAGAAGCTTACAAGCTCTGACTCTTAATTTCCTTATTAGAAAATAATGCCTCCACTGATTGCCCTCCCAATTTATTGTAAGGGTAAAATGATGTAATAGTTCTAAAACTTTTTTTTATCAAATGGATTTGTAAATGGGTTTTATCGGAATAAAAGGAAAAGCACTTTAAAATAATGAATAAATGTAACGATTTACAAAGTGTTGCTAGCAAGCATCTTAGATACCCCAGGTAGTGCAACATTTTTATATTCCTATGCAAGGTAGTTAACAGCAATGATTCTAACATGTTAAACAAAATGTGACATGATCTTTCCTAAATGTGAGAACTAAAAGCACATTAAATATATGCATATTTGGTTCTGTGTAGCAACTGGTATAGTCCAAGTATTTCAAACAAATACTAAATACAAAAATTTCGTGTGATGTCAGCATACGCCAGGAAAATATAGCCTTACTATTTCTCTAATAAGTAGATGAATGTGGACCATAATCAGTCCTGCCCGGAATACCGGGTAGATTGCTGATTTTATACTTAGTGGTGTTTGAATTTACATTTTATTTCTGGCGCATATTAAAGTCTATGACCTTGGATAAGGCACATAACTGTTTGTGTCCTTTTCTTCCTTCATAATAGTATAAGAGGACATAGAAAATAGGTGTAAGAAGAAAATTAGAAGGAAAGAGGAAGGTAATTCAGAAATAAGTGAAGGGACTGGAAATTAAGCTTACACAACCCTAAGCCATTGGTTTGCAAAACTCGTTTAACAATATCTCTTTGTCCTAGTTCATGAGGGAACTCAAAGGAAAAGGTTTTCGACGGAAATCACCATGCAAATTTATTTTTGTCCTCTTTTACAAATAATCTTTAATCTAACATTATTGTTTATTTATTCACATTCCTGTGAATTATTCTTATAGAATCTGACTTTATGTTCCTTGCTTACTTGTTGATTAGTAATTGTTAAAATATAGCTGTGACTTTAATGTTTCATCTACATTTCTAATCCTGAAATTTGGTCATTTTTCTCCAATAATTCCTGTGTATTGACCAAATATATTGTACTCTTTGTTTTTTTTTTGGTGAGGAAGATTGGCCCTAAGCTAACATCTGTTGCCAATCTTGTTTTTTTTTGTTTGAGTAAGATTGTTCCTGAGCTAACATCTGTGCCAATCTTCCTCTCCGTTATATGTGGGATGGCACCACAGCACGGCTTGATGAGCAGTTTGTAGGTCTATTCCCGGGATCCAAACACACAGACTCTGCCAAAGTGAAGTGTGTGAACCTAACAAATACACCAGCAGGCCAGCCCCAAATATATTGTATTTTTATTGCTTAGTCACGTAATCATCAGTAGGGCTTATAAGGGAGTGTTGATTAAGTCATTAGAAAATAAAAACTGTTTTAAGCAAATATTAGGTAAGTATTGATTATAAAATAGGGGAAGGCACTATGGGCGGTTGAGTAAATATGTAAGCGATGGCTTCCCAGGGCATCTGGTAATCTTAGATAAAAGATGTGGTGATGAATGGGGGTATGCTTGCATAGAAAAGCTGGGAATTCAACTGCGCCCAGAAGCAACTGAATATACAGAGAGAAGAAAGGGATACTTTATATATGAACGGAATCAGGATAAACTGCTATTTTTGGAAGTAGACACTTCCAGATATTGGAAGCATATGCTTTAGTGATCTATGGAATTGGGGAAATATGTATGGTTAAAGTCATCATTTTTATAGATATACACTATTTATATCATCATATATTAACCTTTGATGGCAATATAATGGCTATCTTTCTAGAGTCACTAAACATCGCATCATAAATGTTCATGTACTCATTAATATAAAATATAAAACAATTATCAAAAAATAAAATTTAGAAGATTAAAATAGTTACAAAACATAAAAATGTGTTATATAAAGTGAAATTTCCCAGAAAAAGGACTGCTTCAAAAATAAGCAGTCAACCACGTTCATGATATGCTTCCACAGTATGTCCTATTATGTACACATACACACGTGCACATGGGGCATTTGATTCTCTGACTAATACTCTCACTCCAATACTTGGAGATACACTTAATTAAACCAGTTAGGCTATTAGGACTTATTATTATTATAAATAATGACACATTAATTGTTAATTCAGAGTATCATCTACATATATATATCTGTGTGACTATATAGAGATACTTATACATGTGTTTATATAGGATACATTTTCATAGTGGTATTGCTTTGTTAAAGTTCATACGTGTTCCATAAATAGATATTGCCAAATTCTCTTTCGGGCATAGGTTATCAGTTATAAATCTCAAGTCTGTTAACAGTGTGTTTTCCTCTCATTATTGGTATTTAACAATATGTGTTTTAATATGTTTTAAAATGATAGTCAAACAGTAACATTAAAATGAAAGCATTCATTTCATCAGTATTTTTCATCACAGTTTACTCCTTCGCCCATGTTTATCTGCCATTTTTCTCTTCTGCTATAAATCTCCTTTTAATACTCTTTGCACATATGCTGTTCTGCTTTTTATTATTGATTTGTTGGCTATGGATATTACTTTCTTTTTACTATGTATAGAAAATAATCTTGTAAATTTGACATGCAGCTTTTTTTTTAATAGGAACTATTCTCCAGTGAGAGTTTGTAATCTGACTATTATTACTTGGTGTCACACAGGAAAGATTTCCCCAAGACAATATATTTATTCTTAATACTGTTTTTTTAGTAAGGTTTTTGATCTATACGTAACTTAGTTTTGTACGAAATTAATTAAATTGTGTAGACAATTTGATTAGATATAAAGAACTATTTAATACTACTCCATCAGTAATTCAAAATGCTATATTTATCATATATTAAATTGATATATCTCATAACATTTGTATTCCTTTAATATTTCTTTAAAATGTCGTTATGATTCTCATGACTCTTATTTTACAGGATTTTATTAACTGTTCTTGCTTATTTATTTTCCCATTATTGTCAACTTGTAAAAGTTGTAGTGAAATTTTCACTAGAATTATCAGAGGTCACCCTCAATTCTTGCCAAATGGGACTCTCAAATATGACAGTTTGCTTCACCAGAACCAGGAATAAAGAGAGTCTGTTAGCAGGATGGATGCCATAATTGTCTGTAATCCAGTCACAGATGTGGCGTCTCTTGACGTAGGTCGTTGATATATTCTATTAGTTAGGAGCAAGTTACTCAAGGGGAGAGGACTATGCTAGGCAATGAGTACCAGTAGGTGGAAATCACTAGGGGCTACCTTAGCAGGTGTGTACCACATGCCAAAATCAGAGAGAAAGATTGAAAAAAGGGAATCTACAGACCAATATCCTTCATGAACATAGATGTAAACATCTTCAACAATATATTAGCAAATTGAATTCAGCAACATGCAAATGTATAAAATCCACTGTAACCAAATGGAGTTCATTCCAGAAATACAAAGGTTCTTTAACACTCTAAAATCAACCCATGTAATTCACCATATTAGCAGATAAATAAAAAAATTAATTGTATGATCACCCCAATTAGACACAGAAAAACTATTCAACTATATTCAGCACCCATCCATGATAAAAAGCTCTCAGCAAAATAGGAATATGTTTTCCTTGCCCTAACCCAATAAAGGAGATCTACTAAAAATCTACAGCTAACATTTTACTTAACAGTGAGAGACTATACTCCCCTGTTGTTATGGACTGAACTGTTCCCCCAAAATTTGTATGTTGAAAGCTTAACCTCCACTGTGACTATATTTGGAGATAGGGCCGTTAAGGAGGTAATTAAGGCTAAATGAGGTAATAAGATGGGGGCCTAATTCAATATGACTGGTGTCCTTAAAAGAAAAGGGAGAGACACCAGGGATGAGCAGGCACAGACAACAGGCCATTTAAGGATGTTGAGAGAAGCCAGCTGTCTGCATCCCAAGGAGAGATACCTCAGGAAAAATTAAATCTCCGTGATTTTAATTTTTGACTCAGCCTCCAGGACTGTGAGAAAATAAATTTACGTTTTTAAGCCTCCCAGTCTGTGGAATTTACTGATGTCAGCCCCAGCAGACCCACCAAGTTTGTGAACAATGCAAGGATGTCCTCTCTTACTAGTCCTCTTCAAAATTATACTAGAAGTCCTAGCCAGGGTAATAGGTAAGAAAAATAATGGAAATAAACAAATAAAACTGTCTGTATTTGTAGATGACATAATTTTTTATGTCGAAAATCATAAAGAATTTGCAAGAAATTTCTAGATTTCATAAGTGAGGTTAGAAATGTTGTATCATAAAAGATCTATTTACAAATGTCAATTGTAATATATCAGCAATGTACATTGGTATTTGAAATTTAAAAAAAAATTTACAATAGCCCCCAAAATAAAATATTTGGCATAAATCTAACAAAATATTGGTAGAAGCAGCCATTTGCAAAATAAATGTAAAACTCTAATGAAAAGAATCAAAGTTGATCTAAATAAATGAAGAAATACACTATCTTCATGGCTTGAAAGACTCCATATTGTAACCATGTCAATTACCCCCAATTAGATCTAAAGAGTCAACATTAAGTTAACATCTTGGAAAAGTGAGCACCAATACACAATTGAGCCTGATTCCAAATCACCAGAAAAACTTCTCAGCCAAGTCCAGGTAAGCCACAGAATCATGAACTAAATAAAGGCGGTTGTGTTTTTTCATTTTTTGTGAGGAAGATTGTCACTGAGCTAACATCTGTACCAATCTTCCTTTGTTTTGAATGTGGGATGTCTCCACATCATGGCTTGATGAGCGGTGTGTAGGTCTGCGCCCAGGAGCCGAACCCATGAACGCTGGGACACCAAAGTCAAGGGTATGAACTTTACCACCACGCAACTGGGATGGCACCTGGTTGTTGTTTTAAGATATTAGATTTTGGGCAAAAAGTTTGGGGTCAAACAAATGTTATACATGAAAAGCTAACTTATAAAACACAAAATAATAAATGCAATGGGCTAATTAAAGAATTTATATTAAGTCTATTCTTATACACTGATTTAAATCAGGAAAACAATTGAAAATTAAGCTCTATGTTTAGAAATGAGATATAATAATATTTTATATCTAAATCTTTCATGGTGTATTCACATCTTAGTAATTTGTAAATAGCATTTTTAGGTTAATTTAAGTCAAACTCATTTCTGTTTGCTAATATACACATCAAAATAATATTTTCACTGACCTATTAAATTGACTGTATGACTTAGGTACTAAATCTATGTAGTTCTTAATGATTCCAGCAAACACAAAACTACTTTGGTGATTAAATTTTGTAACTATCAATAATTTAACCTTTTCTCTTTCCATATAGAGAAATAAATCTAAATAGACACACTTTAAAGGATTATGCCTGAAAAAGTTAAATAAACCTATCCTCAGAGACTTGAAAGACAATTTAGATTGTTTTAATATTGAAATCAAGAATTACATTTAACCACAAAATATTTCAGCATGATAATCTACAATAAGATAAATGGCAAGGAGTGATTTACATTAAAGTCCTGTAAAACAAAAACAAAAAATGCTGATAGTCATTTTGTAAAGTTCTCTGAAATAATAATAACTTTTCATATAGTTTCCTTGTATTATTTGACTGATACACCACTTAAAAATGAAAAAGAACACATTTTCCTAAATATTCCTCATAGACGACAGTGTTCAAAATTAAAAATGCTTTGTAAAATGTGCATAAAGATAGACGCAAATATTTTCTCCTTTCTCTTTATTCTTTATGAAGACACAAGATTAAATCCTAAATTTCTGATTGTACTAATATATATATATATTTTTTTCCTTTTTCTCCCCAAAGCCCCCCGGTACATAGTTGTGTATTCTTCGTTGTGGGTTCTTCCAGCTGTGGCATGTGGGATGCTGCCTCAGCGTGGTCTGATGAGCAGTGCCATGTCCGCGCCCAGGACTCGAACTAACGAAACACTGGGCCGCCTGCAGCGGAGCGCGCGAACTTAACCACTCGGCCACGGGGCCAGCCCCTGTACTAATGTATTTTAACTGGAAATTTGTCCATCTTCCAATTTCCTTCTTTCTTTTCTCTCTTCCTTTTTCATTCTGCACTTTCTTATTGCCTATCTTCCCCTTCTTTTCCTTTCTCTCTCAATTAAAGCTGATAGCTTCTAGATAATACTTTTTTCCTTTATGCTCAGAGATGGGCCATTAAATTATTTCTTAGAATTGCTGCTATTTTCTACCTTGAATACTAATTAAATCATCAGTGATTATCCTTTTTTTCTAATCAACAATGTCTGTTTCTGTGTCCAAAGGAATCTTACAGGCTGAATTTCTAAATGAGATACTTCCAGTGTTTGGAGTAACTCAGGCTCCGTAAGGGTTACAAGACATGTCTTCAGTTCTTAAGACTCATCTATAGTTCAGGATCTTTGGGTGCAGGTTTACAGAGTATGAAAGGGGAAGGCATGCATGTAATGAAGAAGGACTGAAAATAAGAAGGAATAAAAGGAGATGAGGCAGGCACTTAACCTGAGGAACTAAATTGCCTCTTGCCTTGCTAAGAATTGAAGCTGGAATTTAAGGTGAGGGTAAGCTGTCGTCACAGAGTGTTGCTCCATGACTTTTACTACTTTCTTCAGTCATTTATCTTTTACCCCCATTTAGTTGATCTTACCCAATATTTTCTATTTCTAGTAAGTCTTGTTATTTTTAAGATAAAAATAAAGTTAGCATGTTTCCAGATAAGCTATCTATTCCCGTTTCCTCCTATTTCAAGTATTCAATGTATAAATGCTGGATTTTTACCTGATAGTAAAGACATATGATTTCCCTGTATCATCTTATGTTTTAAAGTTTACATGGGTAATTTTAAAAATCATCTAATCGTAGGAAGATGGAAAATTTATGCCTAGCAGTAACAAAAATACTACAAATTCCTATTAATTTATAAGTTCTAATTTTTAAAAGCATATGCATATCAATTTTATATAAAGAGGCCCCTGGGTAAGCAATACTTGGACTTAATTTGTTTTAAATTCATATATTTGAAGACATTTACTATAACTATAATAAAGTTTATAACTAAAATAACCATAGTATGAAAATAACTATATTGAACTATAGTTAAAATGAAAAAAGATACAATTTTACCAGTTGTAATATTTTTTATGTTCAACATATTAAAACATTAAAAAATATTGAAATCAGGATGTCAGAGAGACAGCTGTACTCCCATGTTCATTGCAGATTTATTCACAATATCCAAGATACTGAAACAATCCAAATACACATCGACAGATGAATGTATAAGAAAATGTGGTATATACATACAATGGACTATTATTCCATCTTAAAAGAAGAAGAAAAGTTCTACTGTTTGTGACAACATGGATGGAACTAGAGGTCATTGTGCTAAATAAAACAAGCCAGACACAGAAAGATAAATACTGTATATCTCACTTATATGTGTAATCTAAAATAGTCTAACTTATAGAAGCAGAAAGTAGAAGTGTGGTTGCCAGGGACTGAGGGAGGGGAAATGGAGAGATGATAGTCAAAGAGTACATTACAGTTATGCAAGCTAAACAAGTCTGCAGATCTCCTATAGAGCATGGTACTTACAGTTAACAATATTTATTGTATACTTCAAATTTGCTAAAAGGGTAGCTGTTATGTTAAGTGTTCCAACCACGGGTAATAATAACGATAATAATAATAAAGGAAGCAGGGGGAAACTTTGGGAGATGATTGACATGTCTATGACCTTGATGCTGCTGATAGTTTCAGTAATGTATATTTATCCTCAAACTCATTGAATTGCATACATTAAATATGTACAGCTTTTTACATGTCAATTATACCTCAATAAAGTGGTTTAAAAAAATTAAATAATTGTGGTTGCTTTTACATTATCCACCTATTGATGAAACTCACCATGTTTAGGTCATCACATACACACATACACACACACAAACACACGCAAATGGTTTTACACTAGCTGGAAAATAATTTATGGATTATATGCGTCTACTCCAGTTTAAAACGTTGAGAGAATTTTCCTGGATTCAGATGGACAGTAAGAGGATCAAAGATGGATACCTATGGATACATTTTTGGTATAAGAATAATAAATAGAAAATAAATCTAAAATATTAAACCATTGGAAAGCTTAGTGTCATAAAAATTAGTGACATACAGAGAAAATTGCAGGACATGCATTTATTGCAAAAATTAGAAGAAGGTGTCAGAAAGGATCTGCTTTGCAAATTAAACATAATCTGAAAAATAAAAAAACAGTGAACCATGAAAAAATAAAATGTTATAAAAATGACTGACGAGATACAATTAATAATAAAATTCCCATCTTGGAAAAAATATATAGATAGATATAAATAGTTAACCTATAGACCAAATGAGAAATGTATTTTAGAAATGCAGAGAAAAAGAAAAATAAACATGGTAAGAGAGAGGAAATGATAGGTATGTATAATTCAAAGCAGACATAAATCTGTAGATAACCAGAACTCCAGCAGTGAAATACTACAAATGAAGCAGTAAAAATATTGGTAAAATAAAACTAAAATCCTTGAACTGAAAACAAATCACAAAAAAAAATTAGGGGATTCATATTATTGGGGTGGGGAGGAAATCAAAGACATATATTAAACTTTAAAAAAATTCAAGAGTAAAGAAATATCTAAGAATTCAGGAGCATATGGACTAAACTTTTATTGGTGAACTCTGCGAAACAGATCACATGCTATTTGTTGCAAACCACACATTAAAGAAAATGAGAGATTTTCCATTTCCACTGTCATCAAATACCTTGTAGCCAAAAAATAGTCTCAGTGAGAATTAGAAAAGTAGATTAAACATGAACAACAAGAACAACAAACAAAAATCTTCTGTTTGAGGATCTATGAGATCTGGCGAGGCAGCCAGAACTTGAAGGACCAGATGTGAAGAGGATGGTTCATTTCTGTCATTCAAACTCAACTTTCTGCACCTGCTTTTCCTACCTGAGGATTTGCTGATTCTTGGCTTGGGGCAAAAGTCCAAGAAGCCTGGTATAAGGGTGTTAATAAAAGAAGGGAAAGCAGTGCTTTGGACAATCTCATGGACTTGGGGCCATGAAAACTGTGTATTAGGGTTATAAAAGCAGTCAGGATATTAGGGACCAAAATTCCAGCGAGAAAGGAGGTCCACAAACCTCCACAGTCTGCTCTGGTTTTCCAGTTACGAGTTTTAAATAACAGGGATGATTTTTTGGCATCCTGTGGCAATGAGGTAATGCAAAATCTGAGTTCTGCATTAGTCAAGGATAAGATATAAATATCACTCTAGGCTCTAAGTTGAGATGAGAGTTGTGTTCCAGGGCTGGGGTAAGGCAAACATGACAGAGGTGTATTTAGTCTACAAAACCATCTTCAGGTACAGATCCTGATTAATTTGAAGTGATCTGTGCCCATGCTGCTTACCAGAAGATGAGGTGAATCCTTCCTCTGGGGAATAACAGCATTCATAGCTTTCATATTCTTTTATACAAAATATCTGGCATTCAATAAAAAACTAACCAGCAGGGTTTTTGCTTAACAGCAATGGAGCAATTTATTAAAAATTCATAGAAATGCAAATGACCAAAACATAGTAGGAACACTTTTCATTGTAGGACCTAAACTACAAGATGCCAAGAATTACTGTATAGCTCCAATAATTAAGACGCTGTGGTATTGGTGTAAGACAAGACCATAGGCCAGAGGAATGACATATTCAATTCAAAGCAAACTTACACATGTAAGGACACTTAATTTAACAAAATGACTTTACAGGACAGTAGGTAAATTAAACGCTTTTAATAAATGATGCTCGGTAAATAACCATATAAACACATAGTTACGCAGTTAGTCCTCAAGAAGAAAAAATACATAGATTGAAAGCATAAATAGATACTACCCATACCTACCAAATGGCTAAATTGAAAAAGACAGAAAATAGATAATACTGAGCATTGATAAAGGTATAAAGCATATGGAAGCCTCTTACATAGTTGGTGAAAGTTTAAGTTGGGACAACTGCTTTGGAAAATCATGTGGCAGTATCTTAAAAAACTGAACATAGACGTATCTCATGATTCATCTACATATTTCTCCAAAAGAAATGTGTACATGTTTACCAACAAGACATGTAAGACTTGTTTATAGCAGCATAATTCATAAGGGACAAATGTTAAAGCAACTTAAATATTTATTGATTGCAGTGCATTCATATTATGGAATCAAGTCACAAACTGCCACTATACGGGATAGCTGGATGAATCTTAAAACGACAGCAACAACAACAAAAAACTGATGTTGAAGGAAGCCAGGTGCCAGGCACAGAAATGAACATGGAGTGTGATTCCATTTTTATAAGATTCAAAAATAGGAAAATTTGGATTTAGAAGTCAGAATGTTGGTCACGCTCAGATGCGGTAATGATTAGAACAGGCTCCAGGGGGATATGAATGTTGGTAATGCTGTATGTCTTGGTTAAGATGTAGTTTCAAAGATGAGTTCACTTTGTGAAAGCTCATGGAGCTGCACATTTGACATTTAATCTAAATATTTTTTAAGTTGAAAAAAGTCTCCCAAATTAGCAATATATTTCTTCGAGTGATGGCTACTAGGAGTATCTTGTTTTTTATTAGTTTTTTACTTTTTGATAGTCTTTGGAATTATTCAGATTTTCAACCAAGAGAATGAATTACTATTAATCTGAAACCAAAATTCTACACTAAAAAAATGAAGAAACTAGCACTTTACAAACAAAAGTGAAGTGGAGGGGGGAAATGAAGATGGATTAGATATTGTTAAAAGTGAAGCGACATGCATTTCAGTGATCATGCCTTGATAAGCGGATATTCCCAGCTGTGAAATAAAGCTGGATATATCCCCAAATAATAATATGAGATAAGCACATGCATATGCAGTTGTTTTTAGAACTATTTTATCCTTGTTCTTGGGCTTAAGCGAAGTGCAGCCTACTATTTTTTGGTAACATTGTCATCAGCAAAATACACATTTTTTTTCACTTGAAGTATAAGGTAATTGGTGAATTGAATCCAGGCATAACTAAAAATACCAGAAAATGTCATGCAAATGTTCTATGGTTCCAAGTTAAAGTTATTTCTTTTGGTTGAATAAAAATAAGCTTTTAAAAGCAATATGAGTAAGAGGGGTTGGAGAACGAATGTGACTAGTTATTTGAATACATAAAAGCTACAAAACATTTTTTTCTCAAGCCAGAAGGAAAAACACATACATTTTGATATTAACTTCTTTTCCAACTCCAGCAGATTTTCAGGGTAGGAACAATTTGGAAGTACATCCTGGAAGACAGAACAGGCATAAACAGGCCTAAGCCTGTTATTCAGTCTAAGTTTGTACTTCAGATAAAATATTTTAAGCCAATTAAGAGACATTAATTCACACGTTACTCATTTAAATATTTTCTTACTGTCTTTTGTAAACATTGAGTTTACATGTGAAAAGTTAAGAAAATGTTCCACGCCAACCAATTTCAACATGTAAATTGCATTCCATAATTCTGTCTATCCTTTTGCTAGATGCTGATGTCCCCCATCTGCCCTTTGGCTGTTACTTTGTGGAACATTTATTTTTGTTTCCATAAACCCTTTAAATAAAAAGCCATTTAATCCACTCATCTGAGGCATAACGTATGCTTTTTCAGGGTTATCAAAATATCTCACTCTTCTTTTAAAGGCTCTTAACTATGCAATTCCAGTTTTGGGCTTTCTTCCAAACAAGACTAAAATAGAATTGCAGTTGCACAATAAACAAGAGTTGCTAATTGCCAATTTTGTAGAATTTCTTATAAAAAAGGAGTATCACTTCAAAATGTGTTTTGATGGAACTTTTTCCACTCTATTCATCTTGTTTCTGATAACTCAGGACTATTTCTTTGCACTTGTGCATTTGAATTTTGCCTATGTTTTGAAAGACAAGTTTCTTTTGTTTAATTTTCTCTTCACTAAATGCATTTTCTGCCTTTCTATTCTAGAGTTAGAACTGTTGTGATTTCCAAACTTTGTAATTTATCTTCACAACATTATGCTTACGTGTCCATCTTCAAGTAGAAACTGAGTAGGAATCTTAAAAATCATGATTAAAGCAAATGACTATCCAATAGAGTTTATGCTTCCAGCTGTTTACCAGTATGTTTCATGTCGCCCTCTGTTTTGTTTACATGCTGGACTCCTATGTGCTTAATTTTGAGATAAAAAGTAATTTTTAAGAATGCCTAACTACTAATGATTAAAATGCATCTCCCATTAGGAGAATATGAACAGCTTCCAATTTATTTTATCCAGTTCTCTTATTATTATCTATAGTTCCTATATACTAGATTCTTTTTTCCCTGTGATCACAAGAAACGTTTGGAGAAATAAGAATATACATGAAATTAATTATATGCTAAGATCATGGGAAGAAATGATTATTAATAAGATCATTTGAACATGACTCTGATATCCACTTCAATTAATTTTTTCTTAAGAACATTATGAAATCATTTTATAGAATATATGTGGCAGCTGCTTAATATAAATCTCCAAAACAAATCCCTCCCAATAGCTTTCCCAGACTACAGAATTCTTTATAGGTTGGTGAACTACCAAGCTGTCAGCCAACTCAGAAAGTTTTTGTATATTGTTCTTTGCTTAGAACCACCTCCTTTCATCCCGTGATCTTTCTCTCACTCATATTTTGGATTTAAGTTTATGAATCAATTTTAATAATCCTTGATTCCTTGAACTAGGTAAAATTCCCTTGCTTTGTGCTTCCATAACTCCCCTGTACTTTCTGTGGAACATATCATACCTACAATAATGTCTTAATTGTAGGCTCTTCCCAGTGGTCTATAATCTTTCTTAGGTTAAATATTTATCTACATTTCCAGGAGCTAGAAACTTGGTTGTTACATCTGTCATCCATCCATCCATCTATCTATCTATCTATCTATCTATCTATCTATCTATCTATCTATCATTAACAGATGATAGACAAATATAGATATAGATAAATTTATTAAGTGACAAACCAGCATTTTACATGAGCTATTGAGTGATGGAAGGATTCTGGACAGCAAAACAAAAAGGAGAATGTTTATAACCAGGAGTTTGTGACTCACATCAGACTATAAATATTTGAAAAAACTAAACTTTAAGAAGAAGCAGCAAAATTCCAAGGCAATTAGGCCAAAAGTGGCTTGAGACATACTTAGATAAACCATACTTTGGATTAAGAGATAAATCTCCACATGCAAGCCAGAAATAATACCACTGCTAGGGATGTGGAAGCCAAGGTCAGCTTGATTAGCTCCAGGAAGCCATCAGTGGAGGTAGTTTTGTGAAAGTTGTTTGACTAGTACCTATTTCTGTTCCAAGCCAGAGGAGCAAGGCCAGAGATTGGCTTATAATTTCAGCAAAGAAGAGAGCATATTGGAGGTTGGAGTTGTGGGGACTGCCAATACTTCCTGCTGCTTTTAAGCAAAGTCCATGGCATAGCTCCTGATTGTGCAAAACCCAGCCAGTATTTCCACTCCAGAGGCAATTTTCCTGCTGCATGCCAAGTGCTAATACAAAACCATGAAGTAAGACAATGAAGTGCAGGTTGACATAAGCATAAATAATTGTTAAAAGACATAAAGAGCTGGACTTTTTAACAGAACAGTGAGAAATTATTTGGAAGCTAAAAGAGGAAGAAAGGAGAGGCTCTACCACACTTTAACACAAGCCATAATGCAGACGGAATGTGAGAGAATATAAACAGCTCCCGATTGGGAAGCCCACCACGGACACCAGGTTGTCTGGGAACTGTCAGATTTCAGTTATGGGGGGTAGCAGGGGGAATGTCCAGAGAACAGTTGAGATACATGGGGGACACTGCTAATGCCAGCTGGTCAGTTAGAGACAGTTCACAACAGAAAGTCTTAGAGGATGGGAAAAGGTAGAGAAGTAGGATAGGTTAGTAACCGTGCAGAGTAGAATCTAAGTGATATTATACTTGGGCTATTAGGAATTCTAGTGCTGCTTCAGTGAGTAGCATGCTTTTCAGATAGCCTATTCCCTAGATCTTTTGGAGAAGTGATTTTGAAACAAGAGAAATGACTGGTGGGTTATATAAAAACTTTTCAAGGGAACCCTGGGTGTGGACACTTTTAATAACTTCAATTTCACATATTTATTCTACTCTTAAAATAAATCTGCATGAGATTGCTCTTTTAAGAAGATACAGATTTCCCATTCTCACTTTTCCTTTCAAAACTGTCATATTTCTGTCATATTTACAAAAGAAAGGCAAATCTCTCACCAATGCTTAATTTTATCATTATGCATTGTCCTGGGAATAAAACAGAACAAACAAAACCCTCCAAAAACCCTCTAGGATCCCTAACAAGAGGACGCTGAAAATGATATTGGTGCTGGAATGCTAAATAATTCTAAAGACCCCTGACAATTTCACTATTGAGTCAGATTTCTATTCTTTGCTTTCTGAATATTTGAAGAGTGAATTGAGTCAATTGTCAGCTACTGGATCATTAAAAATAGTTGTAGATGAAAGAACACTATGATTTTTTGCTTAAACTCACAAGTGATTCAAGTATCTGAATGACCTCCCCCATGTCCTTATTTATATGAAGAAAATTACTAACCTTTTAGAGCTATAAAATCAAAGTAGACAATTGATATTAAACAAAGTCTTATTATAGCAACACATAAAATATATTCAAGTAAACATGTATTAATTATGAAGAATAAAATCTCAGCTCATTAAGATATTGATTTTAAAAGCCTTTTTATACTTATATAACTATTTATCCAATTTTGAAGTATATTTATACTGTTTTAACCAATCATGTAATTATAAAGATCAGGCAATCCAGAAGAAAGTTTTTAGTAGTTACATTCATACCGGAATAACAATAACAAAATTTATTTACATGCTTGATTTTGTTCAGAGAAGGATTATCATTTAAAGAATTTTAAGTATTTGATATGTCAGTGTAGTATATAATTTTATGGGAAAATATAATAGAAATAGATTTGGGGAAATAGGAAATCGTTTAAACATTCCCACTATTAAAAATATTTGTTCACACATAAATTTTAACTTTATTAGAAACATTTTAGTCATACAAAAAGGTAGAAGGAACAATATAATGAACCTACATACACCCATAAGGCTTCTTCAACAATTATCCAGATTCTGGAACTCCACTTCCTCTTCCTACTCATAGTATTTTACAGAAAAGTCACAGATATCATATTCTTTCACGATAATTACTTCCATACGTGTTTCCAACATACTTTTTCATATAAAACAGTAAATTATCAAAAAAATCAACAATAAACCCTTAATGTTATCAAATACCCATTTAATGTTCAACTTTCCAAAATATCTTAAAATTGGTTTTAAAAAGTTGAACTCTTTGAATCAGAATACAAATAAAACTCAGAGAACCTATACCTTATATTGATTGATATAGCTTAAGTTTCATCTAATGTATAACCATTCACTTTTTTTTTTTTGGTAGAATTCCTTACATCTTGCCTATAGTTGAATGCATCTTGGTTTGTTTTTCTAAATCATATATTTAATTGCATAATTGAGCAATTTATTTGAATACCCAAAAAGTATCTCAAAATTAGTGTGATGAATGAAGACTCATGACATACTGAGACCCCAATTCTGTTTCTACCATTGTCTTTTCTCTCTTTGTTAATACTGCAATCTACTCAAGGAAGAAACTTTAGAATTATCATGAGCGCTAACATAGTTCCCTTGAGGACTCTGCTTCCTCTGAGGGCTATCCCAACAGAGAATTTTTATTTTGAAGAATCCAGTGAACTATTTGATTACAATGGAGATAATACACTTTTAAGAACGCATAAAGTTTTTCAAATAATATTTTTCTGTAGTCATATAAATTTTTCTCCACATGACAGAGTGTTGATATGTTGCTCACAGTCTTACTCTCTATTCTTGGTTTTTCATCATTCTAGAAGATTTCATGTCTATATGTACTATAGACGTTGTGCTATGTGTACTATATAGACATGTATAACATCTATACGTAATTTTGAGCCATTAATTTCATTCAGTTCCTTGACTTCCCCAACTTGAAACTATTTCATGGAAGGTCAAGAATTTATGGCTGTAGTCTTTAAATCTTGTTAAAGCACTAACTAGCCTGCAAATGAAAATCTGTAGTTCAAATAATGTAATCAGTATTAACTAACTATATATGCATTTTTAATAATCCTAGACTTCTAATGTGTATGCACCTTCTGCATTTGTTATTTGAGTTTATTAAAATACTGTCTCACATTAATTTTTTTCCCTAAAACTCCTGTCTGACTTTGACCTCATTTTCTTTTTTCCCATTCCTATCTTTACTGTATGTTTTATTAAATAAAATTTATGCTAAGGTTTTCCTGAAAAACATCAAGAGAAAAATAACCACAGAGGCTTAAACAAGATAGAAGTTTATTTATTTATCACAAGAGTTGTCAAGCTAAAATCAGAGGGCCAAATTCAACCAGATATCTGTTTTTCACAGCCCAGCCTAGGAGGGAGAAAATGTCTAACTAGTAATAGACAATAATGAAAAATAGTAAAATCTATCATAGTCTGGCTCTTTTATGCCCTTATTACAGCCTGGGAATAACTTCTATTATAAAGTCTCCATTGTATTACTAAATTATGTATTTATGTTTGTGTATTTCTATATTATACCTTCTATTTATTTAAGAATTTAAAACTGGGACTGTCAAAAAGGAACAAAGCTGGAGGCATCACACTCCCTGATTTCAAAATATACTGCAAAGCTATAGTAACCAAAACAGCATGATACTGGCACCAAAATAGACACACAGATCAATGGAACAGATCAAGAACCCAGAAGTAAACCTGCACATTTACACATAGCTAATTTTTGACAAGGAAACCAAGAACATATGATGGAGAAAGGAGAGTCTCTTCAATAAATTGTGTCAGGAAAAGTGGACAGCCACATGCAAAAGAATGAAAGCAGACCATTATCTTACACCACGCACAAAAATCAACTCAAAATGGATGAAAAACTTGAATGTAAGATCTGAAACCTTGAAAATTCTAGAAGAAAACATAGGCACAATGTTCTTTGACATTGGTCTTAGCAGCATATTTTCAAGTACCATGCCTGACTGGGCAAGGGAAAGAAAAGAAAAAATAAACAAATGGGACTACATCAAACTAAAAAGCTTATGCACAGCAAAGGAAACCATCAACAAAATGAAAACACAACCTAACAATTAGGAAAAGATATTTGGAAACTATCAGATAAAGGGTTAACATCCAAAATATACAAAGAATTCATACATCTCAACAACAAAAAAGCTAACAACCCAATTAAAAAATGAGCAACAGATCTGAACAGAGATTTCTCCAAGGAAGATATATAGATGGCCAACAGGCACATGAAAAGATGTTCAGTATCATTAGCTATCAGGGAAATGCCAATCAAAACTACAATGAGGTATCACCTCACTCCAGTCAGAATGGCTATAACTAACAAGACAGGAAACAACAAGTGTTGGAGAGGATGTGCAGAGAAGGGAACCCTTGTACACTGCTGGTGGGAATGCAAACTGATGCAGCCGCTATGGAAAACAGTATGGAATATCCTCAGAAAATTAAGAATAGATCTACCATATGATCCAGCTATCCCACTGCTGTGTATTTATCCAAAGAATATGAAAACATGAATACATAAAGATACATTCATCTGTATATTCATCGCAGCATTATTCACAGTAGCCAAGACTTGGAAGCAACCTAGTTGCCCATCAAGGGATGAATGGATAAAGAAGATGTGGTATATATACACAATGGAATACTGCTTAGCCATAAGAAACATTGAAATCCAGTCATTTGCAAGAACATGGATGGCCTTTGAGGGTATTATGCTAAGTGAAATATGTCAGAGGGAGAAAGTCAAATACCATATGATTTCACTCATAAGTAGAAGACAAAAACAACAGCAAACAAACACATAGCAACAGAGATTGGATTGATGGTTACCAGAGGGAAAGAGGGGAGGGAGGAGGGCAAAAGGGGTGATTAGGAGCAGGTTTGTGGTCATGGATTGTGATTAGTCTTCAGGTGGTGAACGTGATGTAATCTACACAGAAATTGAAATATATAATGATGTACACTTGAAAATTATATAATGTTCTAAACCAATGTTACCACAATAAAATAAATAATAGAATAAAATTAATATAGTCACTGAAAACAAAAAGAATGGGTTTTTGGCTGCAGGGCCATTTTTAAATGGTAAAAACATTCAAAAGAACAATAATTCCTTTATGACGTGAAAATTATTTGAATTTCAAATTTCGGGGTTGATGAATTAATTTTTATTGAAATGCAGCCACACATATCTTCAAATATTGCTTTTTCTATACTACAAACAACATAGTTGAGTAATTGTGACAGCTTAAGTCCTCTCTCTCCTGAAACATTGGAGAGTCAGGATAAAGAGGAAAGGAGGAAGATGAGAAAAAGAAGGAGAAAGAAGAGCTGGAGCCAGGTGAGCAGTAGTACCTGATAGATTTTCATATTTCATCTGTTATCTTACATGTCCATTACATCCAGAAACAAACATCATTCACGTTGCATTTTCATAATAATGTCCAAAATACTGATGATTATTCTTATAATAGATATAAATAATATGTCTCTTTTACAAAGTGAGGAATGGGAGCTTTTTGAAAAGTGCAACATAATTTTTTAAAAATACAATCAATAAAATGATTTATTCATCGATTTTAAAAATTACATGTTATAGATTGTCAAATATTAAGAAAGCAGAAAATTGGAAATAATTATTTATATATATCTGATATATATACATACACATGAATTATTTTAAACACAGTGTTTTCCTTAGTGACAATTTAACTCCTTTCAATACTTTTGAGGAATGTACAACTACCAAAATCTCTATTATTTTTGCTTTGGTTTTAAGTGGTATCTGAGTTTAATAAGTAAGAGAAGTAATAATAATATTAATTGCTCTTGCCCTAGAAGGCATTACCAAAGTTTATCATTCAGGGTCCACGTTTTAATTGAATAGCTTGAGGGGAGCTTAATGAATCAAATCCATACAATGATGGGGGCTGGGACAAGGGGACTAAAAAGGGAAGCACAGACCATTGGGCCAGTCCTAACAGGACGGTTCTACCAAACCAGGGGCTGAAGGAACAAGGATAAAAGAAAGAAAACAGATACATAATACCCAGAAGTCTTCAGAGAACAGCTAATTTGGGGCTTTGGCAGCCCATAGTTTGGCAGCCTGACCTTCCTGTTTTAGTGCCTAGTATGAGATGAAGATCAATTTTCTTATTCTTTCTTGTCATCAAGCACTTATTTTTAAATTAAACATACATACACATATGCCCAGTTAAACACAAAAAGCAAACTCACAGTACTCCTAAAGAATAGCAATGCTTCCCAGAGAAAGCAAAGCCTCCATTCATGTTATAGAAGGGCTACTTTTTTCTAAATATAAAATAATATATTCAAATTGCCCACACATAATGGGTATAGGGAATCAGAATTTGTCACCCCAAAATGTGTCTCTTTGGCTTGATTATTTTTAAGGACAAAAGACTCAGAAACAAACTTTGACCTTTCCCCTAACTGCCTGCAAGAATTTAAGATAGAAGGCCTGGGGCCGGCCCCATGGCTGAGTGCTTAAGTTTGCATGCTCAGCTTTCACAGCCCAGGGTTTCACTGGTTTGGATCCTGGGTGCAGACAGGACACCGCTCATCAGGCCATGATGAGGCAGCATCCCCCATAGCACAACCAGAGGTGCTTACAACTAGAGTATACAACTGCTCACTGAGGGGCTTTGGGGAGAAGAAGAAGAAGAAGAGAAAGAAAAAAAAGATTGGTAACAGATGTTAGCTCAGGAGCCAATCTTAAAAAGAAAAAACAAGTCTATGGCATTTATTAAAAAAAAACAATAGAAAGCCTGTCCCAGGAAGGAACTGTCCCCATAGAGAAGTCTCAGTGTAATAGACAGAAAGGCACCTGGCAAGACCTATTTTTAGCAAGTTATATGTCACAATGAACATTTGTTTGCCAAATATTTGCTTTTCCACCTCTATGTGAATTATCCGCCTTCCCTCTAAAGTCCTAAACCACTATCCCCAGCATCCTCCTTTGTCCCTAGCTGAAGATGGTATTTAAGGTAGTGACTTCTGCTATCGTGGCAAGTTACTCAGATTTCCTGGGTTTCTCCCATCTATACATGTTACTAAATTTGTTTGATTTTATCCTGTTATTCTGTCTCATATCAATTTAATTCTTAGACTAGCCAGAAGGTCCTAGAGGGTAGAGGAATACATCTTCCTCCCCTACACAGGGAAGCCATTTATGTTATATGTTATTAAAGGTGTCAGTTCAATTTTGCTCACCCCTACCTTTTGAATGTCTTTTCCTTGGTATATTTCAGTACAGCTTTCTTTAGCATATAAGAAAACAGCCTTTACAAAAACACAGACCTTTTGAACGCTACACCTGAGATAATAAAGACCTGAGCTAAAATTGTACCCAAAATCAAGGCAAAGGTTGAAATGCAAATGGGTCTGCAGGACACACGTTTCCCCTTAGAAAATGTTTGTTCTTCTTACAAAGCCATTTTCACACCTAAAGATTGGGCGGGATGATTACGGAACAGTTTTGTTTCTAGCCCCTGGACACATCTCCTGGGCCCCATCTAGAAATACTGACCTCACAAGCTAAACGATTTAGTTTTGAACAAGGCAATATCTCTGTGTTGGCTTAGCTGCCTATCCTGGAATTATAACAGCACCTCATAAACACGCCACACACATACACACAAAAGCATTCACACCATACACGCATAAACACATCCATACACTCTTAGAAGGACGATGAGTATATGAAGAGTATATTGAGTTTTCTAACATTGTTCTCCCACACAGTGTTAATTTGTTTCCTAGAAGTTTAGTTTCTCATTTATTTATCTTGTTTTTAGTTGCAGGGCTTCTATGTGTTAAAAACATTATGGAAGAAACAATCCCCCACTGATCAGTCAAACAGTGTCTTATTTTTATTTTAATGATTTGAAATTTGCATATGTGCTAAAATAAAATAGCTTCCTCTTTCATATTTAAAAATGTCCACATATCTCAGTCTTGCTCTCTTTCTCACTCTCTCTCCTTCTATTGCCTCTGCTTTGCAGGTTAATTAAGTGAATGGTTCATTTGCCAGTTACATTTGCAAACAATGGGTATATCAACAGGTTCAGAGGACAACTCATTTGGATATTAGTCAGAGGAGATTAGAACATTTGGCACCTCCTTCCAAGTTTAAGCAATTCCATCTTCCTTCTCTACTTCACTGTTCTTTTCTCTACATCCTTCTACTAATTAGTTGAGAGAGAGAGCCTTTTCAGACTGTTTAGGGTATTGTTTTTTAGTAAGACCTTTAGTTGTTTAATTAGATGAGGATAGAAATGCAGCCTTTCCAACTACATCTTCTCCTATGGTCAGTAAATTTCTTCAATATGTTAGTTTAATTTGTTCTATTACAATCTCTGTTCAGACAAATAGAGTCCTTACGATACTACACAACTAATTATGAGCTAATATATTCCATTGAAGAATTTAACAGAAGTTTTCAAAATTACACAATTCAATAGCCAATATACTCTTCATAGTTCCTGCCTTGTATGTGGTTCCTTGGTTATCGTACCAGATCTTTAACGTAGGTCAGATCAGATTATCAGCCAAGGTTCTTCTCTCATTTGAGGCTGGGCCAAAGTTTAAGGAAAAAGTGACAGAGGTGCTTCATTTTCATAAATTACAGATTTTATTAATAAGACCAAGAAATCAAATGTTAACATGCAGAATGGTCTTTGTGGTCTCTCTTTTTACAGACATCTGGATAAAACAGCTGATCAAATTCCTCCTGTTTTCTGTCATGTATTGGTCAATTTGTCCACATTGACTTAGAGGTCAGGCCATATGGAATAAAGTACATAGTTCTTCTTAATAGCTGGAACTAACTTGTCATTTTTTTTGACATCTAAAACCATTAAGATCATGAATTATTATAGATGCACAAAATAGTCAAGGTATTGCAGAAAACTTAAGTTGGGTAACAACTGGTCGCCCAAGTAAATGGCATTTAAGAATGTCCATCTCATACTCATGAGTCTGTAGCTCTCCTTCAGATGAGCTAATCTTAAACAAAGCTCAGCTAGAGCACTCTGCTTCCAGCCAGGGACACAGTTTGACTCCTCCCTGCAGACCAGTATCAGTGTCTTAAGCAACTGTGTTCCTTCTGGAGCCCAGGCTGAAGAAGCAGCAGCTACACAGGGAAAGCTTTTCTCCATTCCGGTAGAAGCATAAGTGGATGAGCTTAACCGTGGAAGCACAGTAGAAACGTCTGCATGTATCATCAGATAATGTCTCATTTGTCAGAGTAAGTCATCTGTTGAACCCATAGGCAAGATAAGCAATCTGCCCACCTTGCAGCCAAAGCCCCACTGAAATGGAGTTGAAATATTATTTTCCCAAGAAATAGGAGGTAGGAGTGAATGTTGATGAAGGGTAATTGATCTCAGAATTTAATTTAAATTTTATGTGTTACATTTAGGTACATACTGGTTTAGGACACCATAAATGAAATTGTCTTCTTTTAACATCGGTATATGTATTTTCTTCTTTTGACATATGTGTGTTTGTCTATATATAGAGAGAGAGAGTATTGAGGTTGTCTAAATTGTAATAATCACACATTGAAAGGTAATACTATTCTTTTAAAAGAAAGGCCATGAACTTTGAAATTTTCTATATTACGAGCCTACTTTCTGGGGCAAGCCTGGTGGCATGGTGGTGGGGTTCACACACTCCACTTCAGTGGCCCAGGGTTTCTGGGTTCAGATCCCAGGCACAGATCTATGCACCACTCATCAAGCCATGCTGTAGCAGCATCCCATATACAAAATAGAGGAAGATCGCCACAGATGTTAGCTCAGAGACAATCTCCCTCAAGCAAAATGAGGAAGATTGGCAATAGATATTAGCTCAGAGCCAATCTTCCTCACACACACACGAAAGCACCTACTGTACCTGTTTCCTTTATGAATTTAGGCATTTTATTAATAACCATAGGGAGATAGGCAAATAAAAGAATACAAAGTTGAGTGTTTAACAAATTTGAATGTAATTGTTATTTGAAAATTAATTAGAAGTAAAATGTCCTTTTGAGGACATTTTGTTTATAAACAGTATTTTTTAAATGTCAAAATTTTACTAGGTGAGCCAGTCATTACAAATGGTGACCAAAAACCTTTACCTTTGTATAATTGTTTATTTTAATCAAGAAGTCAAAATAAACCAATTTCTAAGTATCAGAATAAATTGCATCATTTTTATTTAGTTTTATTATTCAGTAATTAGAAACAATGATTTATGTTCATATATGGTCATAAGAAGTAATTATCATTTAAAATAGCTTGAAAGACTGGGATATTTAATTTTTTTTTAAAAGATTTTATTTTTTTCCTTTTTCTCCCCAAAGCCCCCGGTATGTAGTTGTATATTCTCATTGTGGGTCCTTCTAGTTGTGGCATGTGGGACGCTGCCTCAGCGTGGTTTGATGAGCAGCGCCATGTCTGTGCCCAGGATTCAAACCAACGAAACACAGGTCCGCCTGCAGCAGAGCGCACGAACTTAACCACTCGGCCACGGGGCCAGCCCCTGGGATATTTAATTTTTAAAAATAAAATTCTTTATTTTTAAATTCTGAATTTAATTACCTCTGAGGACTAAATCGAAGGTATCTTACAGTAAAGAAAAATTGTAGAAAAGAAAACAATCTATCACCAAGTACAATGATAGAGAATTTGGTAGTATTAGATAAACAAATATCATTTATGTTGTAAAACGTTTTAATTTATAACAGGAAAAGAAGCTAAGATTTTCATGTTGCTAACAGCAAATCATGTCATTTAAAAATATAATGTCATTATCTCAAAACCTCCAGCCATTTCAATTAAAAAAAATGCATTCGGTTAAGAATCCAGATGTTTCATTTTAATTACACCAAGCATCTGGATATTTTAGAACACCTGTTTGGCTTTCTGTTTTACAACATCTGATCTTAACTTTTTAATTTAACCATAGCATTTGACTATTAAGAAATATGGACATACATACACATATCCATTAGCTTATATCTTCGTGTTCAAATTCTCCCTAAGATCCTATAACCCAAATAAATCAATGAATGCATGCAGCAGGCCTTTTAAAACCACATTTAATAGTAGATTTATTATCACCCTAATAAAATATTCATACATATCTGTTTGTATCTATGTGCCATGTACATGTAGTTATGTGATTACATATTATGTGATATATATGTATAAAATCATATATATATATACATGATTAGAAAAAAAATCTGTTCTAGGGGACTAAGAGAATGGTGTCCCGTGGTTAGCAAAAACGAAATCTGTGTCATGTGTTAGAAAAAAACATCAATTTTCCTTTAAAGGCATTCTCAGATTGTTTCCAAGGTACTTAAAACTTGTTAACCGAGTTTCAATGCTACAAGTTTAGAAATCCGACACAAAATCTCTATTGTTTTCTAGTAGATACATAGAAATAGAAGCTCCTGAACTATGGATATCCCTTTAATTATAAACAAATCTGAATGCAAGTTGCTAACCCACAAAAAGTTCATAACCGTGAATGAGCCCTTCCTTTGTGAAAGATTTTGAAATAAAAGTGGAATAATTATAAAATGATGAAATCCTTTTCCTTATATAACTTTAATTTTCTCTAAATGAGCTTAAGTATTATAGTTATGCTTTATGTACTTCATAAACTGTTTTGATAATAACACCATTATTTTAATAGTGCATAGAATTACCAAAGATTATCTAGAAACATACACTATTCACTTTGGAAACAACACAAAAGCATATAATAGATTTGTAAATACTTGAATTTTTACATAGATAATTGTTATATTTGCATAACATTGTAAGAAATACATTTTCAATTAATTATGATTTTTAAATGTATCATTTTATATCTGAAAATCACTCCTGGCTAGTGCTTTGAATACTCAAGGTTAAAATATTACCTGACTAAATGCATAATCCTTAAGTTACTGTAAACAGATAATTAATTTGTGTCTGAATTACAGTAGTGTGCTTTTTAAACGGTCTTCTGATAGTACAGTGTTCTTTTTTTGTTCTTTTTTCCTTCTCTAGTCTTTTGTACCCTTTGGCCAACATCTCCCCATTGCCCCCACGCTTCAGCTCCTGGCAACCACCCCTCTACTGTCTTTCTATGGGTTTGATGATTTTAGATTCTACATCTAAGTAAGATCAGCCAGTGTCTGTCTTTCTCTCTCTGACTTATTCCACTTGACATAATGCCCTCAGGGTTCATCCTTGTCGTCACAAATGGCAGAATTTCCTTTTTATGGCTGAATAATATTACACACACACACACACACACACTATATTTATGTATGCATATATGTCACATCTTCTTTATCCATTCATTCTTTGGCAGGTATTCAAGTTGTTTCCTTATCGTAGCTAATGTGAATAATGCTGCCATAAACATGGGAGAGCAGGTATCTCTTCAATATCCTGTTATCATTTCTTTTAGATATATACCTAGACGTGGGATTGCTGGGTCATATGGTAGTTCTATTTCTAATAGTTTGAAGAATCTTGATACTGTTTTCCATATTGGCTGCACCAACTTACATTCCCATTAATGGTGCACAAGGCTTCCCTTTTCTCCACTCTCCAGCAGCACTTGTTATCTGCTGTCTTTATCTAATCTATTCTCTAATAGATTAGCTATTCTAATAAGTGTAAGGTGATATCTATTCTTTCTCAAGATTGCTTGGGTAGTAGGGACATTAAACAATATTAACTCTTTTGATCTATGAACAAAAGATATCTTTCCATTTATCTGTGTCTTCAATGTCTTTCATCAATGTCCTATCATTTTGGGGTATAGAACTTTCATTTCTGTGATTAAATTTATTCTTAAGTATTCTAATTTTTTTGCTGCTATTGTAAATAGGAATGA
Organism: Equus przewalskii; assembly: GCF_037783145.1. Taxonomy (NCBI): domain Eukaryota; kingdom Metazoa; phylum Chordata; class Mammalia; order Perissodactyla; family Equidae; genus Equus; species Equus przewalskii. The sequence continues at coordinate 36,181,830 of NC_091850.1, forward strand.
TTTCATTATTTATTTTTCAGAGTTCATTGTTAGTGTATAGCAAAGCAACTGATTTTTGTATGTTGATTTTCTATCCTGAAAATACTGAATTTGTCTACTGTTTCCAAGAGTTTTTTGGTGGAGCCTTTAGGATTTTTCTGTATGCAAGATCATGTCAGCATTTGCTGAATATATTTAGGTGCTCCGATGTTGGGTACATATATATTTACAATTATTATATCCTCTTGATGAGGCCACCGCTTTGTCATCATAAAACGACCTTTCTCTTCTCTTTTTATAGGTTTTGACTTAAAGTCTATTTTGTCTGATAAGGTAGCCAGCCCTACTCTCCTTTGCTTTCCATTTTCTTGGAATATCTTTTCCCATGTCTTCAGTTTTAGCTTATTTGTGACTTTGAAGCTGAAGTGAGTTTCTTGTTGGCAGCATATAGTTGGGTCTCGTTTTTTTTTAAATTAATTCAGCCACTCTATGCCTTTTGATCAGAGAATCAATGTTCTTTAAGTGAACATGATTTAATTCTTTTTCTGTGCAAAATATTTTACACTCTATCCATCACCCATCAGAAGCTCAGTTGCCAATAAAATTACGTTATTGAAATATACCTGAAAATCAAGTAATTTTCAAAAATAAACTCGTGGTAAATAAGACAACTCTCAAAATATGCAATAACTAAGTCTTACTCCTTTTGTTCACCAAATCAAACATCAAACTAGCGGTAAACAAGACGTTCTTATTTTTATTGCATTTCTAATGTCAAGAAGCTTATCTACTTTCCAGGCATTAACCTTTATTGAAAAGGAGAATTAGAAAAGAGAAGAATTTATACAAACATCTGTAGATATAATAATAAGATTTAGCAACTGGAAATCTGACATGAAGAAAATAAAGATGATAAAAATTGGAAACATAAATTCAAAACCACAGAATTCTGTTTCAATATTGGAGAACACAGCCCTACACAATATATTACTGCCAAAGGACATTTCTCCATCAAAGTACAATAATAATATGTATAACAAAGACTGCAAGATATCAAAAGTATAAGTTCAATCATGTGCCACATAGTTGACTTAAATTAGGAACATGGGTAACATATTCAAAAACTTTTTTCAGGTAAACCATTAATCTTTTCATAACAAAATGACTTCATGGAAGAAGCAAAGCTTATATAATTAAGAGTTTATCAAGCTCCCTTATGGTAACTTATAGTTATCAATGTTATTATCAGTTCTGAAAATCTCAAGCAATCTTTTTTCACGTTTGTAACATTTCTCATTTACTGTTAAAGATTAAAGGTAATGTTATCAATGTATATCTGTGCAGATTGACTAAAGCCCCCATGACTAATGAACTCAAGAATTTTGTTTGCAAATTAGACTGACAAGATAAGAAGAACACTTACTACAGTAGTTTCTAATCTTAATTTAAGTAAAAAACACCATGGGAGAATCTGCTAAAAAGAATATACATTCTGATTCCCTAGGTTAGAAAAATGACTAAGACTCTGCTTTTGACAAGCACAGCAAGGAGAGAAACGCATTTCGAATCCTGACTAAATAGAGTCTTATTGCAATATGTTGCAGTGCACCACACTGAATTCCAAAAGACATTTGCAAATGTTCTATGGATGATTCTTATTGCTCTTTTTTGTTCTAGACTAATTTTTAGAAAGTTACTATTATAATTACATAAAATTAAATATTTTATATGTTTATAAATGTTTATACATGTTTATAAGTGTTTAAACGTTTATAAAATAAACATGCATCAAAGATTTTTAACTGATTACTGAAGCAGGGGAAAAAGCTTTTAGGACCAACTTAAGAAGTTCCTGAGAATATGCGTAAATGTATTCTCAACAAACAAACAAATATATAAACACAGAGAGAGAGACATTTAACAAAAAATGTTAGGCTAAGCTTGTTGGGTTAGATACCAAAATGGATGTGCCTCACCACTTTACAGGAGAATAGACCTTTAGGGTTATCAGTTTCACTGGACAGAAATTATTTGCATCCCTATGAGACAGAGATCCACAAGTTAAGTTCTGTCCTTACGGAGTACTAAAACAGGCCAGGAAGTAGGAAATTCAGCCCAGCACTGCAGTGAAAGAGCACCTAGTTATTTCTTTGTCTATTTCCAAGTTTCAGATAATAGTTGTGAGACCTTTCAAATTATTATGGATAATTGAGTAGGGATCATACATTAAAATAATTTTTTGTTTTACAACAATCTAGTAATATATTCACGTCTTTTTACGTTAGTTTTCTAACACATAACTTAAAATAAAATTATACTTACGGTATGAAATGCATGATTACGGCTAATATTAATATTTTGTAATGTATATATGAATTAATTTACATGACTTGTTAAAACATATGTAATAATTATTTTTCTGAATGAAATATATTAAATCATTTTTTTTATTTTTTTATTGAGTTATTGATAGGTTACAATCTTGTGAAATTTCAATTGTACATTAATGTTTATCAGTCATGTTGTAGGTGCACCACTTCACCCTTTGTGCCCACCCCCCACCCCACCTTTCCCCTGGTATCCACTAAACTGTTCTTGGTCCATAGTTTTAAATTCCTCATATGAGTGGAGTCATACACAGATTATCTTTCTCTCGCTGGCTTATTTCACTTAACATAATTCTCTCAAGGTCCATCCATGTTATTGCAAATGGAATGATTTTGTTCTGTTTTGCAGCTGAGTAGTATTCCATTGTATATATGTACCACATCTTCTTTATCCATTCATCTGTTGATGGGCACTTAGGTTGCTTCCACGTCTTGGCTATTGTAAACAGTGCTGCAATAAACATTGGGGTGCACAGGACTTTTGGGATTGCTGACTTCAGGCTCTTTGGATAAATACCCAGTAGTGGGATGGCTGGATCGTATGGTAGTTCTATTTTTAGTTTTTTGAGGAATCTCCATACTGTTTTCCATAGTGGCTGCACCAGTTTGCATTCCCACCAGCAGTGTATGAGGGTTCCTTTTTCTCCGCAACCTCTCCAACATTTGTTGCTATTAGTTTTAGATATTTTTGGCATTCTAACGGGTGTAAGGTGATATCTTAGTGTAGTTTTGATTTGCATTTCCCTGATGATCAGCGATGATGAGAATCTTTTCATGTGCCTATTGGCCATCAGTATGTCTTCTTTGGAGAAATGTCTGTTCATGTCTCCAGCCCATTTTTTGATTGGGTTGTTTGATGTTTTGTGGTTGAGTTGCGAGAGTTCTTTATATATTAAGGATATTAAGCCTTTGTCAGATATATGACTTGCAAATATTTTTTCCCAGTTAGTGGGTTGTTTTTTTCTTTCAATCCTGTTTTCATTTGCCTTGAAGAAGCTCTTTAATCTGATGAAGTCCCATTTGTTTATTCTTTCTATTGTTTCCCTTCTCTGAGAGGGCATGGTGTCCGAAAAGATCCTTTTAATACTGATGTCAAAGAGTGTACTGCCTACGTTTTCTTCCAGAAGCCTTATGGTTTCAGGTCTCACCTTTATGTCTTTAATCCATTTTGAGTTTATTTTGGTGAATGGTGAAAAAGAATGGTCAATTTTCATTCTTTTACATGTGGCTTTCCAGTTTTCCCAGCATCATTTGTTGAAAAGACTTTCTTTTCTCCATTGTATGCCCTCAGCTCCTTTGTCAAAGATAAGCTGTCCATAGATGTGTGGTTTTATTTCTGGGCTTTCAATTCTGTTCCGTTGATCTGTGCACCTGTTTTTGTACCAGTACCATGCTGTTTTGATTACTGTAGCTTTGTAGTATATTTTGAAGTCAGGGATTGTGATGCCTCCCGTTTTGTTCTTTTTTCTCAGGATTGCTTTAGAAATTCGGAGTCTTTTGTTGCCCCATATGACTTTTAGGATTCTTTGTTCTAATTCTGTAAAGAATGTCATTGTGATTCTGATTGGGATGGCGTTGAATCTGTAGATTGCTTTAGGTAGAATGGACATTTTAACTATGTTTATTCTTCCAATCCATGTACATGGAATGTCTTTCCATCTCCTTATGTCGTCATCCAATTCTCTCAGAAAGGCCTTGTAATTTTCATTATATAGGTCCTTCACTTCCTTAGTTAAATTTACCCCAAGGTATTTTATTCTTTTTCTTGTGATTGTGAATGGTATTGTATTCTTGAGTTCTTTTTCTGTTGGTTCATTACTGGAGTATTGAAATGCTACTGATTTATGCAAATTGATTTTATACCCTGCAACTTTGCTGTAGTTGTTGATTACTTCTAACAGTTTTCCAATGGATTCTTTGGGGTTTTCTATATATAAGATCATGTCGTCTGCAAACAGCGAGAGTTTCACTTCTTCCCTCCCTATTTGGATTCCTTTTATTCCTTTTTCTTGCCTGATTGCTCTGGCCAGGACCTCCAGTACTATGTTAAATAGGAGTGGTGATAGAGGGCATCCTTGTCTCGTTCCTGTTTTCAGGGGGATGGGGTTCAGTTTTTGCCCATTGAGTGTGATGTTGGCTATGGGTTTGTCGTATATGGCCTTTATTATGTTGAGGTAGTTTCCTTCTATGCCCATTTTGTTCAGAGTTTTTATCATAAATGGCTGCTGGATCTTGTCAAATGCCTTCTCTGCATCTATTGAGATGATCATGTGGTTTTTATTCCTCAGTTTGTTGATGTGGTGTATCACGTTGATTGATTTGCAGATGTTGAACCATCCCTGTGTCCCTGGTATGAATCCCACCTGATCCTGATGTATGATTCTTCTGATGAATTGCTGAATTCTGGTTGCCAAAATTTTGTTTAGAATTTTTGCATCTATGTTCATCAGTGATATTGGCCTGTAGTTCTCTTTTTTCATGGTGTCCTTGTCAGGTTTTGGTATCAGCGTGATGTTGGCCTCATAGAATGTGTTAGGAAGTGTTCCATCGTCCCTAATTTTTTGGAACAGCTTGAAAAGGATAGGTATTAAATCCTCTCTGAAAGTTTGGTAGAATTCCCCAGGAAAGCCATCTGGTCCTGGAGATTTTTTCTTTGGGATGTTTTTGATTGCTGTTTCAATCTCTTTCCTTGTGATTGGTCTGTTCAAATTGTCTGCCTCTTCTTGAGTGAGCTTTGGGAGATTGTAGGAGTCCAAGAATTTATCCATTTCCTCTAGGTTATCCATTCTGTTGGCATATAGTTTTTTGTAGTATTCTCTTATAATCTGTTGTATTTCTGCAGAGTCTGTTGTTATTTCTCCTCGCTCATTTCTGATTTTGTTTATTTGAGCTTTCTCCCTTCTTTTCTTTGTAAGTCTGGCTAGTGGTTTGTCAATTTTATTTATCTTCTCAAAAAACCAGCTCTTTGTCTCATTTATCCTTTCTACTGCCTTTTTCGTTTCAATAGTATTTATTTCTGCTCTGATTGTTATTATTTCTCTCCTTCTGCTGACTTTGGGCTTCATTTGTTCTTTTTTCTCTAGTTCAGTTAGGTGTGCTTTAAGGTTGCTTATTTGGGATTTTTCTTGTTTGTTAAGATGTGCCTGTATTGCGATGAATTTTCCTCTTAATATAGCTTTTGCTGTATCCCATATGAGTTGGTATGGCATGCTATCATTTTCACTTGTTTCCAGGTATTGTTTTATTTCTTCTTTAATTTCTTCAATGATCCATTGCTTGTTCAGTAGTGTGTTGTTTAGTCTCCACATCTTTGTCACTTTCTCAGCTTTTTTAAATTAATTTCTAGCCTTATAGCACTATGATCTGAGAAGATGCTTGTTATTATTTCAATTTTTTTAAATTTGTAGAGGCTTGCCTTGTTTCCCAACATATGGTCTATCCTAGAGAATGTTCCATGTGCACTTGAGAAGAATGTGTATTCAGCTCCTTCAGGGTGGAGTGATCTATATATGTCTATTAAGTCCAATTGTTTTAGTTTTTCATTCAGCTCCACTATTTCCTTGTTGATTTTCTGTCTGGATGATCTGTCCATTGATGTGAGTGGGGTGTTGAGGTCCCCTACTATTATTGTGTTGTTTTTAACATCTTCCTTTAGGTCTGTTAATAGTTGCTTTATGAATCTTGGTGCTCCTCTGTTGGGTGCATAGATATTTATAAGCGTTATTTCTTCTTGATGAAGTGTCCCTTTGATCATTATATATTGTCCCTCTGTGTCTCTCTTTACCTGTCTTCTTTTGAAATCCACTTGGTCTGATATGAGAATTGCAACACCTGCCTTTTTTTCCTTGCTATTTGCTTGAAGTATTGTCCTCCACCCCTTCGCCCTGAGTCTGTGTTTGTCCTTGGGGCTGAGGTGTGTTTCCTGGAGGCAACAAATTGTTGGATCTTGTTCTTTAATCCATTTTGCCACTCTGTGTCTTTTTATTGGAGAGTTCAATCTGTTCACATTGAGAGTGATTATTGATGCATGTGGACTTAATGCTGTCAATCTGTTGCTCATTATCTTGTTTTCCTGTGTTTCTTTTCCTGTGTGCTTTAGACTACCCATTTAATACTGCAATTTCTTATGCTGGGTTTCTTAGATTTTTCCTTATCTATGATTTGTGACTCTGTTCTGTACTTTATTTTAGTGTCTACCTTGAAGTTTGTATTTAGAATCTCGTGTATAACATAGTCTATTCTCTGGTGGTCTCTTACTTACTCGACCAATACTGATTTAGACCCTTTGCTCTTCCCCTCCTAAATAACTATTTTCATTTTTTATTCCAACTCGTCTTATTAATTTGTAGTTAGAGTGCTAAGATCGTCCTTGTTTTGATAGTTTCCTTATTTTTACCCTAATGCTATAGTTGAATATTTGCTATCCTGTTCTGGTTCTATCCATCGGTCTCCCTAGTCTGTGGATTGTGTCACCTTTCTCCCTTTTTTCTTTTTTCAAGTATGAGAGCCTGCTTGAGGATTTCTTGTAATGGAGGGCTTTTGGTTACAAATTCCCTTAACTTTTGTTTGTCTGGAAAAGATTTAATTTCTCCCTCATATCTGAAGGAAATTCTTGCTGGATAGAGTATTCTTGGCTGAAGGTTTTTATCCTTTAAAGCTTTGAATATATCACTCCATTCTCTCCTAGCTTGTAGGGTTTCTGTAGAGAAATCCACTGGCAGTCTGATAGGGGCTCCTTTATAGGTTATTCTCTTTTTTTTTCTTACTTCCCTGAGTATTCTTTCCTTATCGTTCCTATTTGCCAACTTTACTATTATGTGCCTTGTGGTGGGTCTTTTTACATTGACAAATCTAGGAGATCTAAAACCCTCCTCTACACACATTTCTCCGTTGATCCCTACATTTTGGCAAGTTCTCTTCAATAATTTCGTTAAGCACACTTTCTGCTCCATTTTCATTTTCCATATTCTCAGGAATTCCTATGATCCTTATGTTCTTACTCCTCACTGAATCCATTATCTCTTGGAGATTTTCCTCATTTTTTTAAATTCTTAGTTCTCTTTCTTCCTCTGTCTGGCGCCATTCAGCCTGTCTGTCCTCGATTATGCTGATTTACTCCTCTAGTTGTCTACACGGGCATTCAGGGAACCCGTATTCTGTTTTATCTGGTCCATTGTGTTTTTCATCTCAAGTAATTCTGTTTGATTCTTCTTTATGATTTCAATCTCTTTTGTGAAGTAACTCCAGAACTTGGCTTGTTTCTATCTTTCTCTCTACCTCATTGAGTTTTTTTATTATAACTGCTCTGAATTCATTATCACTTAGTTTACCTAATTCCAAGTCCTCAGGACTTAATTCTATGTTTTTATTGTTTTCCTTCTGGTCTGGGGCTTTTATAAATTGCTGGATAGTAGAGGAGAGGTTTTTTCTCATGGTGGTAGAATTCAGTTGCAGTTACAGCCTGTCACCACTAGATGGGGGTCGAGAGCGGCATGTTAGCTCTCCGCCTTGGGGCAAGATGGCTACGCTCACTGGCTTTGCTGGGGGAGAGGGGCTGTTACACGCGCTGGTCTGGGTTCAGATCAGTTTTGTTCTCTGGTCTCCCAAGGTCCTTGATTTATAGGGTCCCCGCGGACGGAAGCTTTCCCCCTGTCAGCGGGTCTCCACTGAATCAGTAGCAGGAGTCCTGGATGATCCCCTGGTCGCGCGGCCCCTCCCCCACTCCTTCCCGACCCGTGCCACAGCAATCGCAGACTCTGGGGGAGGGAGTGATGTTCTCTCCTACCGTTCCAGCGCCTCCGAAGGTGTAAAGCTAGGTTTATGATCTCCACCTTCTTGGTATTGTAGGTCTCTAACGAGCTGGCATTATGTTTGTTCTCTGAAATTCAGTCCTTCCAATCTTTTGTTGTATTTTGGAGGGGAGAGAATCCCGGGTCAGCTCACCCCGCCATTTTTCTCCGCCCGCTCTATATATATTAAATCATTTTTGTCTACATTTTAGACTTTGTTCTAGGAGCTTGAGATTGTTAGGAGTTCTTCAAATAGACAAGAAAGAAAATTGACAATAAATGTAATAAATATATAAATAATATGGTATATGACGTAATTGGTGCTTATAGGATGGGAAAAAAATGAGAACATTTAGGACCTAAGATGTGAGGTATGAATTACACTTCTAAATGATTTTGTCAGGATAACTTTAATGAAGAAGGGAACATTTAAATTGACAGAAGTAGGTAAGCACCATGTGGACATTGGCAGTGCAAGGGGCGGCAGAAAGCACACCTAGTGCACAAATCCTAAGGCAAGAGCATCACAGTCCTGTTGTCCAGGTCAAATTACAAACAGAACCTACGTATTACTAGATTAAGGAAGACAAAATGTTAAAAATGGAATGTCTGATATTGAGCTGAAAAGAAAGATTTTTATCTGATAATGTTTCTGATAGTGTATTATCAAATATTTCCTATAAACAGTTTACAATGTGGTTAATCTACACAGGAGAGAAAAAATCTTTTAACCAGAAGTGATTCTTGATGTTTAATAAAGACATTCACCATTAAAAAATCATGTTTATTATAAGGCTAAAGCATTAAAAAAGTGCTTTTTATAGGATTTAAATGTGCCATTCTTCTTAGTAGTAAGAGTTTATAAAATTATTTTCCCCTAAAATCAATATTTTTTCTCATTTTTTCAAATTGTCTTGAGTATATTCCTGGATACAAATAAAGATCAAGACCATTAGGAACATAAATTTTTCCTAAGATCTATTAGTTACATAAATGTGCTTCTTTTTCTTTATTCTATGACTTTCAAAAGTTGTCAGCTTTTAAACATTTAAAAATTTTTAACTTGAATTGTAACAAGAATCACTAAGCCAGTAAAAAACTAGCTTGTTTTACTATGCAGTATTAACTAGTTGTGATGTGTATTTCATTCACTTTTCTAGATTAAATTACCATGTTTTATCTCAAATATTTTTTTCTCAAATTCAATCTTTCTCAAGCTAGCCACTCCTTTAAAATTATACAGCTTGGAATAAATCCACATGGCTTTTTATTTATTTTAGAAAACAACTGGCATTTAATGTTATTTTTCCCAAGATAAGAACATTAATATGATATCTCGAGGTTTTTTTGAATCATAGTTATTAATACCTTGTTCAGTTTTATACTTAAACTGTTTTAATAATTTGATCTCAAGAAGTTGAGAATTACAAAGAAAAAGTTTAAAATTAACATATTAAGAGTTACTTGACTTACTCAAGATAGAAGTTTTACATACTTGAAAAAAACCATGCTTTATTTTGAAATGTGAATTCTGAAGAAGTCACCTTCAGAGGGAGTTAATTACTGCCTTGACAAACATAAAACAATTGTAGAGATTTGGGGAAAATGGTAGAGTAGAAAGCACCAGAAATCTGTCTCCACACCTGGACAACAATTGCACTGGCAGAGACTGTCTGACTTAAATATTTTGGATCTCTGGACTCTACTGAAGGTTTGCAACTTCCAGTGGAAGGCTTGCATAGTAAATTGTGGTTAATTTTGCTAAATATCAGCTCCTAGCACATATCAGTTACTTATCCCCCATGCCTCAGCCCCATGGCAGTCAGTGTGTAAGTGTTGCTGGAACAGATTGCAAACAGCTTGCAGGAGCCTAGATGGGCAAAGAAGGCTCTGTTCTCCAAATATTGGGGATCTTTACTCTGATCACTGATTGCTGCATTTGATCACAGAGGTGCAGATAAAGTAGTAGTGGCCATTATTGTTGCACATTTCCATATTGTTGCAAGTCCTTCCCACACTTGCTAAAGTGACTTCCAGGGAATTTAAAGGGTCAACGTCTTACCACCACCCCTTCTTCATTTTCCCCTTTTGGGATCCAGACATTGAAGACTAGGATATTCAACAGCAATCACATATGTGGGGAAAATTAGAAAGCCATCATGCATGCTCAGCAGAAGGTGTAGGCTCACAAAAGATCTGAGAAGAATTCAGATCTCCTTGGCACAGAAACAATATGCACAATAAAAATGAAAACAAAAAATAACAAACCCTGGGGAAGTGGAGAACCTGATTTCCAGAGTTAAAACAGTCATGAGTCACATAACAACATTTTGATCATTGACAAACTGCATATACAATGATGGTTCCATAAGATTAGTACCATATAGCCTAGATGAGTAGTAGGCTATACCACCTTGGTTTGTGTAAGTACACTCTATGACGTTTACACAATAATGAAATCACCTAACAAGACAATTTTTAGAACATATCCCCATTGTTAAGCGACACATGACTATACATTATCAGATTAAAATGTTCATGTTTCAAAAAAAATCACAAGACATACAAAGAAACAAGAAAATATGGCCTATTTAAAGAAAATGCTAAACCTACAGAAATTGTCCCCAAAAAAGACCTGATAGTAGATCTATGAGACATAAACTTTTAAAAATTTTTCTTAAAGATGCTCAGAGAATTAATGGAAAGCACAAAGAACGTCAAGAAAATAAAGTATGAATAAAGTGTAAATCGGAATAAAGACAGAAAAAGCCTAAAAGGAAATCAAAAAAATTCTGGATGTAAAAACTACAATAATTAAAATACAAAATTCAATAGAGGGATTCAAAGGCACATTTGAGAAGGCAGAAGAAAGAATCAGTGAATTTGAAGATAGGGCAATGGAAATTATCGAGTAAGGAACAGAAAGAAAAAAAAAGATTGAAGAAAAATGAACAGAGCCTAAGAGACTTGTGGGACCCATCAAGTGGATCAACATACACATTTTGGGAATCACAGAAAGAAAATAGAAGGAAAGGGGCAGAGAGAATATTTGAATAAATAATGGCTGAAAACTTCCCAAATTTGATGAAATATATGAATATAAACATCCAAGAAGCTTAACAAACTCTAAGTAGGATGAACTTAAAAACATCTACAATGAGACACATTATAATAAACTATGAAAATCCAAAGACAAAAAGAAAATTCTGAAGGCAACAAAGGGGAAGCAACTCGTCACAAACAAAGAATCCTCAATGATATTATCAGCAAGTTTCTCATCAGAAAATTTGTCAGCCAGAAGGTATTTTGCTGATACATTCAAAGAGCTAAAAACAAAAACAAACTCAAACTCTGTCAACCCAAGAATCCTATATCTGGCAAAATTGTCCTTTAAAGGTAAGGGAGAAATTAAAATATTCTCAGATAACCAAAAGCAGAGGAGTTCTTTGCCACTAATCCTGCCATGCAAGAAACACTAAAGTGAATTCCGTGGGTTGAAGTGAAAAGACACTGGAGAGTAACTCAAAGCAGTATGAAGTGAAGGTCTCTATAAAGGTAAATACATGTGCAATTAGAAAAGCTAGTATCGTTGTAACAATGATGTATAACTTCCCTTTTTGTTTTCTACATGATTAAAGAGACAAATACACTAAAAAAAAATCCTATTTGTCTAAAAGCTAGTTTTACCGTAACTTTGGTCTATAACTCCACATTTGTTTTCTATATAATTTAAGAGAACAATACATGAAAAGTTATTTTATGTTTTTGGACACTCATTGTGAAAATATGTAGTTTTGTGACATCAACAACTGAAAGGGGTAAGAGCAGAGATTCTATACATTATTGAAATTAAACTGGTATAAATTAAAATTAGAGTGTTATAACTTTAGCATGTCAAGTGTAATCCCCGTGGTACTACAAAGAAAATGGCTTAAGTATATACACAAAAGGAAAGGAGAAAGAAGTTTAAATTTTCACTATAAGAAAAGGAACTAAATACAGTACAGTAATGAAGAAAATGGACAAATAATTTATAAGATATATAGAAAACAAATAGAAAAATGACAGAAGTCAGTGTCTATTAGTAATTATTTTAAATGTAAATGTGTTAAACTCTTCAATCAAAAGACAGAGATTGCAGCATGGATTTAAAATATGATCCAACTATGTGCTATCTACAAGAGACTCACGTGAGAACCTAAGACACAAGTAAGTTGAAAGAGAAAGAATGGAAGAGGATAGTTTATGTAAATAAGGAGCAAAAACGAGCAGGGATGGCTGTACTAATATCAGACAAAACAGACTTTAAAGCAGCAAAAATTACATCAAATAAAGAAAGACATCATATATTAATAAAAGTTTCAATACAGAAAGAATATGTATCCATTATAAACATTTATGCACCTAATAACAGACCATCAACATGTATGATGCAGAAACTGACATAATTGAAAATAGACAGTTTTACAATAAGAATTGTAGACTCCAATACCTCAATTTTACTCATGTATAGAACTACCAGACAAAAGGTAAGTAAGGAAATAAAGGACTTTAACAACTCAATATGTCAACTAGATTGAGCAGACATATAGAGTATACTCTACCAAACAACAGAATACAGATTCTTCTCAAGTGTACCTGGGATATTTTCTAAGTTATACTAGGGCACAAATTAAGTCTCAATGTATTTTAAAAGACAGATGTAATACAAAGTATGTTCTCCAAACAACATGAGATTGAATTAGAAATCAATAACATAAAGAAAATTTACACAATATAAATTTGTGAAAGTTGAACAACATACTCCTTTTAATTTTTTTCCTCTGAGGAAAATTAGCCCTGAGCTAACATCTGCCACCAATTCTCCTCTTTTTGCTGAGGAAGATTGGCCCTAGTTAACATCTGTGCTCACCTTCCTCTACTTTTTATATGTGGGATTCCTGCCACAGCATGGTTTGATAAGCAGTGTATAGGTCTGTGCCTGGGATCTGAACCAGCAAACCCTGGGCCGCTGAAGCAGAGCATGTGAATTTAACCGCTGCACCACCAGACTAGCCGCAAACAACATACTCTTAAATAAGCTATAGATAAAATAAGAAATCACAAGGGATATTAGAAAATACTTATGAGTGTAAATGGAAAACAATTCATTAAAACTTATGGGACACAGTGAAACTTTGATAAAGGGGAAATGTATGGCTATAATAAGAGATGATTTTTATATGGCTATAAAAATTTTTTTTACACTAAAAAAGAAGAAATATATCAAATCAACAAGCTTTACAGTATAAGGAATGAGGGAAAAAGAACAAACTAAATCCAAAACTAGTAGAAGGAAGGAAATAATAAGTGTTAGAGCTGAGATACATGAAATATAGAATAGAATAATGATAGAGAAAATCAGCAAAACCCAAAGTTGGTTGTGTAGAAAGATCAATAAAATTGACAGAACTTTAGCCTGATAAACCAAAAAAAGTGTTAAGACTCAAATTAGCAAAATCAAACCTGAAAGTGAGGACTTTTCTACTACTTCCACAGAAATAAAAAAGATTTGTAAGAGAGTACTATAGGCAATTGTATGCCAACAAATTGGATAACTTAGATAAAATAAGCAAATTCTAAAAACACAAAACCTACCAAGACTACACCACAAATAAATAGAAATTCTGAATAGACTTATAACCAGTAAGGAGATTGAGTCATTAATAAAAATTTCCCCCCCACAATTAAAGCCCTGGGTCTATGAGCTTCACTGGTGTATTCTATGAAATATTTAAAGAAGAACTAACAACAATATTTCTCAAATTTTTCAAAGAAATTCAAGAATTGGAAACACTCACTAACTCATTGTAGCATTGCCGTGACACCAAAGCCAGGCAAGGACCTACTATATATAAAGCCACATGCCAATATCCCCAGTGACCACTAATGCAAAAATCCTCAACAAAATACTGCAAACCAAATTCAGTAATGTGTTAAAAATGTTATATACCAAAGGATTTATTCCTGGAATGCAATGATATTTTAATACATGAAAAATTGATCAATGTTATAAATGACATTAACAAAACGAAGGAAAAAAAATGACCATGTCAATTAACGTAGAAGAATCATTTGACAAAATTTGCTACTCTTTTATGATAGAAACACTCACTCATGTAGGAATAGAAGAAAACTACCTCAGCATAATAAATATCATATTTAAAATACCCACAGCAAAGATCATACTCGTAGGCAAGAAAAAGATATAAAGGGCATCCAAATTGTACATAGAGAAGTAAAACCGTCTCTGATTGCAGACAATAGTATCTTGCTTGTAGAAAACCCGAAACATTCCACAGAAAAACTGCTAGAAAAATAAATGAATTCAGCAAATTAGCAGGATACAAAATCAATACACAAAATCAGTTGCATTTCTATATACTAATGAGAAATCTGTAAAGAAAATTAAGAAAACAATTCCACTTACAATAGAATATAAATTCCATTGTACCTATAAATTCCATTTACAATTCCATTTTATCTTTGTCAGAATAAAATACATAGGAATTAACCTAACCAAGGAGATAAAGGACTTGCATAATGAAAACTACAAAAGAAAACCTGAAAGAAGTTAAAGAAGACATAAACAAATGGCCAGACATCCTATGTTCATAGATTTGAAAATTTAACATTGTTAAGATGTCAACATTAAAAAAGCGATTTATGGGTTTAATGCAATCTCTGAAAAATTTCCAATGACATTTTTTGCAGAATTAAAAAAAACCCATCCTAAAATTTATACAAAATCTTGAGGGTTCCCAAACAACCTAACAATCCTGAAGAAAACAAAGCCAGAAGATCATACTTCATGATTTCAAAAACTTAATTCTAAGCTACAGTAACCAAAACAGAATGAACTGGATAATGACAGACATTTAGACCAGTGGAATCGAATAAGGAGTCCAGAAATAAACTCTTGCATATACTTTCAAATGATTTTCAATAAGGTTTCCAAGGCTGTAAGTGGGGGCAAGACAGTCTTTTCAACAAATAGTGCTGGGAAAACTGGATACCCACATGCAAAAGAGTGAAGTTGGACCCTTACCTATAACATATACAAAAACTAATTAAAAATGGATTCATGATCTAAATGTAAGACATAAAACTATAAAATCCTTAAAAAGAAATACAGGGCAAAACTTCATGGCATTGGATTTGGCGGTGATTTCTTGGATATGGTATTGAAGGCCCTGGAAACAAAAAGAAAAATAGACAAATTGTACTTCAGGAAAATTATAAAAATAGGTGGTCAACATCACTAATCATTAGGGAAATGCAAATCGAAACTATAATAACATACAACCTAAGATCTATTAGAACGACTACTATCAAAAAAACAGAAAATGGCAAGCATGTGGAGAAACTGGAACCCTTGAACATTGTTGGGGGTAATGTAAAATCATATGCTGCTGTGGGAAACAGTATGGCAGTTCCTTAAAAAATTAAAAATAGAATTACCAAATAATCCAGCAATTCCATTACTGGTATATACTCAAAATAATTGAAAGTATGGTCTCAAAGAGAGATTTTTACACCCGTGTTCATAGCAGCATTATTCACAATAGCTAAAGTGTGGAAGCAATGCAAGTGTGACTTGACAGATGAACCAAAATGTGTATACACATGCAATGGATATTATTCATCCTTAAAAGGGAAGAAAATTCTCACATATGATACGGCATGGATGAAACTTGAACACATTACGCTAAGTGAAATAAGCCAGTCACAAAAAGATGTATCACAAAAAGACATATACTCTATGGTTACACTTACATGAGGCACTTAATCAAAATTATAGAGACAGAAAGTAGAATGGTAGTTGCCAAGAGCTAAGGGGAAGGGTAATAGGGAGTTATTGTATGATAGGTATAGAGTTTTAGTTTTGCAAGATGAAAAGAGTTCTGGAGGTGGATGGTGGTGATGCCTGCACAACAATACGGATGTGCTTAATGCCACTGAACTGTATACTTAAAAAATGTTTAAAGACAGAAAATTTTATATTATGTGTATTTTGTCAGAAAAAAAGGAAAAAATATATGTGTATATAATTCTAGATTACTACTTAGCATGAAAATGTTTACTATCTCTGCCCTACCTCCACCCTGCGTCTCCAGCATCTAAACGGTCCCAGGGGCAGTGTAGACGTTCAATATCTATTGTTGAAATAATGAAGTTTGCATTAATGTTTAGTTGTTTAATAGAGATAATTAAGCATACTTTGTGTATTTTCTTTTCAAATACACCTGGTTAATGCTCATCAAAGTAATGCCACCTGTAATAAACTTTTTAAAATAAGCTCACTTATTCCATAGAAAGATGAAATTATTTTGTCAAACAGAAAGCTATTGTGTCTATACCCTTTCAAAAAAACTTTAAAAACATATTTTGCAAAACAAAATGCAAATACTTTTTTTCAAATAAAAGTAAAATTTTCTTTCCAAAGCAAAAATACGGTGTCACCAACTGACATAAAATGATGGAGAGTGAGTAATAAGTCAAATTTTTTTATAGATTAAATTCAGTGTTTGTGTTAAAAGCAGCAGTAATTCAACAGATACTTATTGAAGTATAAATAAATGTATCAAGTTACATAAAAGTCCTGAATCTTTTTAGATAATACGAAATAATTTTTTCTTAAGGAAGGTAATACTGACAGAATTAAATGTAGAAATATGAGCGGAATACAATGTAACATGTATTAAGGGTGGAGTCATTTTATGTTGATATTAAAAAGTGCTTTTTAACAAACATTAGTGGCCATTTTGTATGCTAAAATATTCATATATATACTCAAATATATAAATTATTTTCATTTTCACATTTAGTGAAACTGCATTGCTTCCTGGATGCATTTGTTTGGGCTGAAACAGAAATATTCCTAATAACTGTGCACAATGGCAAGTTTAATTTTGCAGCTTTAAGGTAAATCAATTAACAAATGCAAGAAAACATCCATCACAGTTCAGCGATACGTTGGCTTCTATATACAGAAAGAGAGGACTTAAAAAAAACAGGGATGAATTATAGGATAAACGAAACAGAAACAGTTTTGATAGACTACACCTTTCTTTGGTGATAAACAGAAAACAAGATCAACAAAATCAGACCAACAAAACTGTAGAAAAAGGATTCGCCATAGAGATGCAGACATTTGGAAATGAATTATTACAAGAAGTAATATATTTTAAAGCAATCTTGCATTTGTCCACAGTGGTTAAAATCATGGACTCTACTCAGATGGCCTAAGTTGAACCAGCTCAGATCATACAATTTCACACTATGACCTTAGACAATTTACTAGATCTCTTGGCGCCATCTATGAAATGAACATGTTCTAGTACTTCATATGGTTGTGCAGATTAAATGAGCCCTTGTTCAGCACTGTGTCTGGCAAACGGTGATTTCTAAATAAATGTTAGCCATTATTTTTAGTATTATCAACAGATCAGGAGATGTATCTCTAAAACAGGAGCTAAAAATCAAAGGAAACAAATGGCTAAGCTATTGAAAAAAAGATCTCGTGAAAAGGGCGATGAATGAGATAAAAAATGATTTAAAATAAACTGTAAATGCAAAAGTAGGATTTAAATAGCATTTAGTATATTAAAGATAGAACTGACACTAGGGAAACTTGCATTTGTGATGTTTTCCCAATGTAGGAAAACAGGATGGAGATAAAAATGATGGGAAATATAAGCATTATGGCTAATAATAGAAAAGAAAAAATTAGAGTACCTAATGTGCTCAGATCACATCTCACAGTGTTTATGTGTGTGATTCCAGTATAGTCTTCTCCCCATCAGCTTTTTGATGAGGGCAATTTTTCCTTTTTCAAATGAATACCAAAGCAGAAAATGGTTCCTGAATCTGCAGGCTGAAGTTCCGGTCTCCACAGCAAGCTTTGCGGTACCAGGGCTGGGATGTAACAAGAGCTGGCAAAAAGGGCAATAAAGAAGCCCTAGGGAGTCAGGTGGGCAGGGAATGGGCACCCTGATGGGAGTAGAGAAAGATGTGCTGTCCTTTGTTCATTGAGGGTCTAGGAGTGAAATGAATGTAACCCACACAAGAAATAGATTTTTCTTGTTACTGAATCTTTTTTTTTATTAGTTTCCCTCTCCACAATTTTCTGCTTCCCATTAGTGATTTTGCTTACAATTTTCGTTTTTATTTACATTTTCTTTAATTTACGGTTGCTTTTATTTACAATTTTTTCCCCTCTACTCATTTGAAATAGGCACCTGTAGGAGAGTTACTAAAATTCTCTGCATCCAGTTACCTCCACTAGCAAAAGAGATTGGGAGTTATTTTGCCTACCTGAAAGGTAGTTATAAAATTTAAATTAATTTAGTGTATATAAAGTGTATGTGGAAAACTCAATAAATATCAGACATTACTATCGCTCTTTTCTCCTTTTTATATTTGAATTTGTTTTTAAGTGTATTATAAATTGAGGCCTTTAACGATGAAAAAAATAGGTTCCCATATATATGATACAATTGATTAGTTTATATAATGAAATATCTTTAGCTATTTACCAGACAGACTAAAAAGAAGGCTTTGAATTTCCAGTTCTTTCTCCTATTACGTTGACAAAATGCAGAACTTCACTTACCTGGAGTGATGGTTTACTCAATGACAACTATTTCCACAAAGAAAACATATCTATACTATGTAGCTATAGCTATATTTACCTCTCATCTATATTTATATATATATAAATATAGATAGAAGATAAATAATCTCTATCTAGATCTATCTGTAAATCGATGTGGCTACAGATAGACCTAGATATAGAGATAGAGTTAGAGATAAAGATAGAGATACATCCCAAGTGTAACAGGCTTCAAAAGTGTGAGATGTAATGGACCTATATTTTTCCAGTGTATAATTTTATAAGGACTTAAATGGTAAATAATATTGGTACATATTTTATGCTGTCCAAATGGTAGTGGGTGTAATAATAATGACTCATGTATTTTTTTAGCTTGCAAGTTTACCTTGGCAGTAATTTTTATACTTAGAAAACTACACTGTCTTTAATGAGTTGCTGAGGTCTTCTTCACCATTGCAACAGAAATGTGTTAAATAGTACCCTAGAGGCCTGCTGATTAACACTCAACTATCTCCAGTAAAAGTCAGTTCATTTAGAATTCTACCTCCCTCAATTCTCTTGGTCTGCTCAAACCCATACATGCTGAATGGCGATAATTTATGTTCCTAATGATAACTCCGAGGAGCTGCAAGACTCCAGTGTACTTTCTGAGTCTTTGAAGGAATAATAATATGTTTAGCACTGAGCTAATTTTATTATGCTCCAAGACTTTTCAAATGGCTAATCCCCATATTCTCTAGAAAGTATAGTAATTAACCAAGATTTCTCATACCCCCTATAGCATTCTAGGTAATTAAATTTACTGTATGAAGAATTAACTTGAACTCTGCGGATAGTGGAACCCAATGTTCTTTTATTTAAAAATGCCTTGGGCAGGTTTACTTAACTTTTACTATGTTGATTTTTTTTTTTTTTTACAATTGTAGGATTGATAGGCAAGTTGCTGAGTCAAAGTGCCTGACACAAAACAGCAATGAATAAATGAGTGTAGTTGTTGTAGTTGTTGATATGCCTTCCATTCTGCAATATTATTCCATAACCTTCACTGATAGAGATGATGAAAGCAGTGCGGTCTAGTGGAACAAACAGCAGATTATTTCCAAATCTTGGATCTCACATTTATTAATTGAGTACCTGAACCTCAGTTTTTTTTTCTTATCTAAAATAGGGTTAGAGAAGGCTGTGCCCTATAACTATGACATGTATGTGAGAGGAGTTGGCGATTATAACAGCTTTTGTAATTATAGTTCTAAAAACCCTTGTATAAACTAGGTTTAAGTAATTGAACAATTACTTGAACATATACATAATAAGCATGCAGGTATAAAGTTTAACTTCCAAAAGGTATGCAAATACTCCTAGCCTCAAAAATGAACTCAGAAGTTTGTGGGACTGAAATGATGAAGTATGCATGTAAAGAAAGAAAGGATCCCCATTTCTTTTGTACATACAATTCCATATCTATAATGAGAATCAGAAAGCATTATTTTTGTTTTGAGGGGAAAAAAACAAGGCTTATTTCCTGTTGAAATGCCATTTCTGCTTATTATATTTGAAACAATGTAATCACTTTCTGAAAAGTTGCTTATATACTGAACAATTAATATACTCACAGTTTTGATGAAGATAGTCATAAACTAGTCTACAATTACAATGATTGTTTGATTTTAAGAAAACAAAATGATTTCATTTTGTGATGAGTGTCAAGGAAGCACAGAATGACGGCTTGTTTAGTTGAATGTACAATATGCAAAATATTTCTGTTTTGAATATTGTTGACTTGTGGAAAAATAATAAATTTTCCAAACACAGATGCTCCCTCATTGTGCAATCCTCAATGCAGGGTAGTCAAGATTAAATCAGAGCATATGTTAAAAATCGTCAAATTATTTTCGTCTTCAGAAATACCTACTTAGTCTTTAAAGACACTGTAATTATACACAGAATACTTATGGTTTTTTATAATTATTTCATTACAATTTAGTAAAGGAAAAGTGGAGTAAAGAATTCAATAACAGATATTTATCTTCTGATAACAAAGAGTCAGTAAAATTCAAGCACTCACCATTTTATTTATTTTCTGACAAAATAGCTTGTGTCCTTTGGCTACATTCTGGAGTCAATAGATGACGTGTTTCATGATTCTATGTACAACGATTTATCCATCCCAAAGCAAATGAGTCAGAATCTAAATTTCTACACGAAGAAATGATGTGGAAAGAACTTTTGGCCTCTAAATTCAAAATAAATCTCTCTGTAGAAATTATACAATAGTCAAATGATGGAAGAACATTAAGCAGATTTGAGACTGTAGCACATCTAGAAATCAAAATCAATTTAGCCACAGAGAGATCAAATATTTTTCTTTCACTGATGCCCAGTGCTGCAAAATCAATCAGGTAACTATGTGGTCATTTTAGTAGTGTAAGTTTAAATACATGAGGGCACAGTATTGCCTGTAAAAGTAAAAATATGAGTTCTTTTAAGCCATAGCATGCTATGTTTAGGGCTAACATGACCATTATAACATGTGCTAGTTGATGAAGGGAAAAAAATTATAGGGGTTCCCAAATTCATGCTATTAAAGTAAGATGGTACTGAAAAAGAATCAAGACCAAAACATGGTGGTGGTTAATACATATTATATAATGAAAAATTGGGAGGAAATAGGTAAATGTGTCCTAGTAAAGAGTCTCTAAGCCTTTTATTCATTTTTCTTTCTTATTGAGTTTCTCTGTTTCTCTGTCTACATTCTCTTTTCTGAGGTGAGAAGCATCAGAGGGAAATGAAACAGAAATCTAGATCTTTGCCCTGGCTAAACATCCAAATAACTTGGGCAGAGTTTTTCATTTATATGTTTGCGTTTGTTTTCTCTGTTTTTTAAATGGACAGCCTCATCACCAGAAAATATGGCTGTAAAGCATGAGTTCCCAAAAAATGGCTGAATACATACAATAATCTAGGAAATATTAAAAAAAGTATATAGGGAAGAATACATTGCTAAATATTGATCTAAAATTTATATTGATTATAAAATTAATGTAAATATTAATATGTTGAAATACAATAAATTGAGGAAACAATTTTGGGAAAAGTGTAGCTGCCATCCAGGTTCCATTTAGGAAGCTTCTCTAGGGAAGCCGAACTCTCTAATAGAATAAATTTTAGAACAGCAGATTATAGAATTTCTCCTGTGATATTACTGTCAGAAAAGCTCTAAGAAAGACATTGCAATCAGGTTAATGATTTATAAATGCAGAAATAAGAGTAGAAGAATGGAAATTGAGGACTGCAAGGAAATTAACTTAGCATGGATAGCTGGTATCATAAACAATGTATGGTCTGTACACCAAAGAAAGTGGGGCCTTTAGGAGGTGAATGTGGTCACTGAGGGCAGAGCACTCTTGAATGAGACTAGTGCCGTTTTAAGAGAGAACCCAGAAAGATCCTTTCCTCGTTGCACCATGTGAGGTTATAGTAATGATGCGTCCTCTATGAACCAGGAAGAGAACTCTCATCAGACACCTTGATCTTGGGCTTTCTAGCCGCCAGAGTGGTGAGAAATATATTTGCTGTTTATGAGCCATCCAGTCTATGGGATTTTTTATAGCAGCCCAAACGTACTAAGATAATTTTTAAATTAGGTTTTAATCATCCCAAGTGGATTTTTAAACATTGAAAAGAATTGCTTGGAATCATGGCAAGGTAGAAACTACTAAGCCTTTGCTTTTTAACTTTTTAACCATGTACATTAATTTCTAGCCTAGTCTCTTTCACAGTAGATATTTACATTATCCTGTAGTGTGTAGTCTGGTAAGAAAACTTTATTCTAGATTGCAATATAATACACTGATTCATGCAAGTGGATTTGTAGTTGACGCTTAATAGGCTTATCAATCTCATTAAACATTTGAAACTTTAAAGAATTGGATCAACAAGAACACAAACTTAATGGAAACAAATTCATTTTGCTAAGTCTGAGGTTGCTACACTACTAACTCTAGATATCTTCACAAGGTGTATCTGCTGAAGAAGGAAAAAGATCTCCACTTATGCAGCTTTTAAGAACACTTTGGCTGATTGGCTGATGCTGAGGAGAACGAGAAGATGCTGGAGGAGAGAGATGCCTACCTCATATAGTATATGGGTAAAGGTGACTTCAATAGCAGCTCTCACTTTGAGTCAAGATTTCTCCTGTAATTCTAGGGTGTCAATATAGAGTGACAGATCCTGAGACTCTTTTTCTTTTTCAATAAATGTATGAAACAGGAATCTTGAAAGACAAATGACATGCAAGAACTTCATTACTGAGGAGAAGCAGTTTCTCAATCAGATCATTGCTTTCCTTAATAACGTGTGTTTTACCTTCAGTGGAATTGTGCCTACTTTACTGTCTTTACTGGTTCATCTTCATCACACACACATAAAAGTACACACAGTGGGGGGAAAAGGTATGATAGAAGGTAATAAGAAAATAAAGCTATGCTATATAACTTGCCAAAATTGCTCCTATCTCGTCCATAATGAAGATTAAACTAAAATCTTTTAGCTCTAAGTTCTCTCTCTCCCTCTAAATAGAATATTTGTTACACACAAGCTGTATTTAGATTCTATTTATTATGACAATCTTTTGCAAATTTCAGTGAATCTTACCATTTCTTTACATAGTACACTGATTGGACTACAGTTTTCACTGACTTCTGTTGCTCGACATTATCAAGAATAATTCGCTAACACTGTTTGTATATCCTAAATATAATTTAACTATATTCGTAAACATGCATTGCTATTGTTTGAATAATACCTAGACATAACTATACATATACATTTACTTGCTCTTAAAACTGGAGAAAAATATAGGTATTTAAAATGGAATTCATAGCAATATAAGACACTGTAAGTTGAGTTACACAAATTTTAATAGGTTTTATTATGTTCAAATGAGTATGTGGAATATAAAGAATAGCACAGCAAACTCTTTGACTTCAAATAGTTCCATTTGTTTAGCGAGAAATCTTTTTGGAGTATGAATCAGTCAGGTATTGCTGGATTACAAAACAGAACACATCTGTGCATTGGCTGGAGTTCAGGTGATCCTGATGGCCCTCTACCAGTTTTGGCTGGGCTTGCTCAAGGGTCGGTGGGATGCTGGGCTCACTTATGCGTCTGCTCCTTGCCTATGGCTGGACTTCCCTGCTAAGATTTACACCAACTCTGCTGACTGTCTTCTTCATTACCCTGCTGAAAACAGCGGGCTAACCCAGTCACATCCTTCTAATCGGGATGATAGAAGAACGAGAAAACAAGCAGGAATATATAAGTGCTTGCCAAACATTTTCTTGCATTATGTCTGTCAACAACACATTGATCAGACGAATCAAATGGAGTCAGAGGGAGTATTGTGTTCCACTTGCCACAGCTTTGTAACAAACTAGCCCCAATCACAATGGCTTCACACAACAAACATTTTATTACTTGTTATAGATTCTGAATGTCTGAACTACAGGTTAGATTGGTTGGGTAATTCTCTTGCTTTTCCTGGCATTGAATACAGTTGTCACTGAGTGGTTCTCAGCTAGTGGATAGGCTGGTGCAGAGGTTTCAAGTTCGCTGCACTAATCTCTCTGGCATTTGGGCTGAAATGGCTTCAGTTTTGTTCTCAGCTAGCACTATTAACCAGAATGCCTAGATATGACCACTCATGCCTGATGGTCCCAGAGTAGTCAGATTTCTACACAGTGTTTTCTTCCTCCAGAGAAGGCATCCTAAGAGATCTAGGCAGAAGCTCCATGAAGTTTTCTGGCCCTTAGACTATACCTTTGGATGGAAAGAGGCAAAATCACATTGTACTAGAGTATGGAAAATAGATAATATTATTGTGGATGAACATCTTTGGAAAATAAAATCTGCCACATACTGCAAAATTATATGGCAAAGGTCACGGATACAAGGGGAGATAAAGAACCGGGACATTAAGGTAATTCACTAGAGAAATTTATACTGATAGTTATGAAAATAATTTTTACATTTTTGTGATTAAATTTAAATAATATTAATAAAATTTATTGACTACAAAAAATATTTATTTTTTATGTTTTGTACATGGTATCTTTTTTTAGATTTCATGACACTTAAGTTGACAGAATATTAAATTACTTATAAAATATCTATAAAGAAATAGAAGTGAGAATAAAAACAATTGCAGCCATTAAGATAAAGAATTAAATCACTCATATAAAAAACATTTAAAAATTATTCCAGGTAGTTTCAATGAAGACATAATAAAAGAGGAACACTCTTGCTTTATTAGTAAGAATATAATTTGACAAAATGCAAAATATAAATATGTATACTATTTGCCCAAAAATATCAAATTAAAAAAAAATACTGAACATATTTAAGAATGTGTTAAAATATTTAGGTATGGGGATATTCACTGTAGCACTTTTAGAGTAATAAGATCCAGAAGAAACATAATTAATCAAAAGCAGGAAAATAATTTAAAAACTATAGCTCTTTGAAATAATAAAACACCATAAAACATTAAAACTAATATAAATATACAATCACACACTGCGCAATTTCAGTCAACAACAGACCACATAAATGATGGTGGTCCCATAAGATTGGTACCATGTAGCCTAGGTGTGTAGCCGTCCATACCATCTAGGTTTGTATAAGTACACTCTATTGATGTTCACACAATGATGAAATTGCCTAACGATGCGTTTCTTACAACATATGCTCACTGTTAAGAGATGCCTGACTATATTTATTTATGAACATTATGAACATGGAAAGATGTTAACCTTATATTAATCTAAATAGTGAGTTTTAAGTCAATATGTGTAAGTATAATCAAGACTATGAGCTGTTAAACGATGTCCACCACCATGTCCCACTTTGCACACAAAGGGAAACTATATTTCTCCGGTATCTGCAATGAGATAAGGCCACATCACTAATTTTTATCTGATTAAATAGTTGTAGTAATGTGTGCTTTGACTGGTGCATAAAAATCTCACATACAAACTCCCCATGGCCTTCCATGCTTCCAGATAACTGGAGGGGCAACAACTCAAGTGACTTTAAGATCAACATGGTCTGCCCTAAACAGCTACATGGAAAAGAAAGAAACTTGTTCTCTAAACCACTATGTTTTGCAGGTTTGTTTGTTCCCTCAGCTTATCCTGACTTCACTTATTCAGTGATGCTGCCTTATCGTTGCAAAATTATATTCGCTTAGAGTAGTTGTTAAGAGAAATATCTTTGGAGCTACATTGTGTGGGTTCAAACCTTGGCTCTGACCCTTCCTAAATATGTGATGTTGGGCAAGTTATTCAGTCTCTCTATGCCTCAGTTTCTACACCATTAAAATGTGCATAAAGAGAACTTCTTGCTAAGAAATATTTTAATAACTTGAAGTTAAGGCAAAAAGGTAGTTGGGTGACCTTTCAGTATCATCTTGGAGCCTTGTCTAATAGGTGAATCCAAGGATAATTTAATTCTCTAGGGTTATGATTCTCTGTACAATTTATTCTTTGAAGATACATGTTAAAATGGAAGTTTCTACTCAGCAGAAATTCACGCTGTGTTTAAAAAAAACCACATATTTTAGAGTTATTATTTCCTGAAGGATTTTAAATGTTTGTATCTAACTTTATGATTTTATGCCAACATTCCTTCTTCATTGCCTATAAATACCTAATTTTTCAAATGCTCTTTGAACAGTTTTCTGTTTTCCTGGTGGTTTCATCATTAGTGAGTTAAATAAATCTTTGATATATTTCATTCCTTAGAAATATAAAATTTGTGCATAATAGGTACATGATACGATTGTTTAAAGGGTATATAATATATAATAAAATCTCAAAAAGTATTATGTATGTATTTGTTCACTCACGTAAAGTTTTGTATTCTTTGTTCTTGTATAAATAAGGAGGCCAATGTAGCTGGAGTGCAGCCAGCAAATTGGAAGGTGCTAGATTTTGAGATAATGGAGGTAGACAAGGCTAGTTTATGGGTGGCTTTGTAGAGCATTTTAAGGAAGTTAGTGACAGGGAACTTTTTGGAGCTTTTTGAGAAGATGAATGCCTTGGCATGAGTGATGCTTAACCTTTACCCATCTGGCTATTTTCTTGAGAACAACTTTCAGGACAACAAGGAAGTAAGCAGTTAGATCAAGAAGGATCCAAGAGATAATGTAGCCTCAGAAGAAATGCAAAATGCAAATATCTTCTGGCCATATATTATGGGTTGGGTCAACCAGACTTGCACATCAGCTGGATGTTGAGGTATGAAACAGAAAACTCAAAGGTCTTTGGGATTAAAGACTTGAAGGACAGAATTTCCAATGATAGAAACAGAGTGACTTAGGTGGTTTGGAGAGATCTACTGTGAGTTAAGTTTGGATTTATACATTTGAAATGTTTATTAGCATCCAAGATGAGTGATCACGTAAACAGTTGGATAGACAAAGTTCAGGAAGAGAAGTCAGAATCAGAGATGTAATAGTCAACATCTTCAATGCACAGCTTTTATTTAAAGCTAGGAGATTGAAAGATGTCACAAAGGAAGGAAAGACACAAAGAGGATAATGTATTGAGCCATTGGTTCTCAAGATTTAAGATATGAGGAAGAGACAGAATAAGCAAGTGAAGGTGAGAAGGAGTGGCCTATGAAGGAGGTAAAACACAACAACAAATAAAAAAAATGAATTCAAGTGAAAAACTTTCAATAGGAGGAAGTGATCAGTTATGTCAAACACTGCTAATATGTAAAATCATTAGAGGTCTAAAATTTACCATAGCAAATAGTACATGCATGTCATTGGATATTCTGACAAAAGCATACTCAGCAGTTTGGAGAAGTGAAAACCTATTAGGAGCTGTTTAAAATACATCAAGGATTTAGAGAAAGAAGGTGACGGGGGCTACACAGTTCCCTTTTCTCCTTCCATTTCTCTCCAAATTCTCGTACAAAATGAGGTTGGACAGCCAGGACAGCAAAACCAATAACCTGCCGACAACATCTAGGTGAAAAAGTATCCAACCAACTCTCCAGATGTGAAGGGGTAGTTAGAAACCACAAAGAGCTGCCAGAACGATGTGATACCAGTAACTGCGTGGGAGGAATGAAAACCAGACAACTACGGGGTTGTCAAATGCTATTGACAGGAAAGGGTGATGGGCCTCTTCGAGGCGAGGTCACATCATGAGGGATTTTACAAGCACTAAGATGAGTGTACAGGGAGTGTGGAAAGGTTGCAGAGGGATGAAGCAGTCTGGGGCTTGTGAACCTGTAACGTTAACAAAATCTATTTTTCTCCTTGGGCAAAGACTCCCATACTAAGTAGAAACTTCTGAAAATAGAATCCAAATTATGCAAGAATGGAACAATTTGGGAGATGGAGAAGATGTGCATCTGAAAGTGTGAGAGGAAGCAGAGGTGGCTGATCTAAGAGCATATGATGCCATATTTTATCATAACTTCACAGGAATAACAGAAGAGCGAGCTCTGGAATCATGAAACGGGAAAATTGATTCTGATCTGCTCCTCCTACTTGAAAATCATGTGAAACTTGAGCAACAGAAGGTATTGTCAAGTCAGTGAACAATTAGTACAGGAAAAATTAAATGAAGAAGCCAAAGAAATGCCTAACAATAACAAAGAATTAATAGAAAGACAAAGACAAACCCTGAAAACTCTAACCAATATTTTAAAACTAAAACGAAATTAAGAAAAAGAAGGAATCTATGAATAAACAGCAGTTAATGAGTATGAGATGATTGAAGAATAGGAAGATTTATAAACAGATGTGACAGAACTCTAAATATAATGAAAATACATTAATAAAATCCTTTTGGATATAAAAACTAACGTAAAATGGACAAAATTAAATAAATATAATTTCTCACTAATTATAATAAGAAAAATAGAAGATGAAAAGGAAAAAATGTAAAAAATAAAGATTAAAAGGGATTATAGGAAAAGTGATAAAACAAAATAAATATTAGAAGTTATAATTTAATAAAACTTTTCTGAAATTAGGAGAAAATAGTCTTATGAAACACACAGAGAGATGCAAAACTATTTCAGATAAAGAAGACCAGAGACTGAATTTAATGCATGATCCTGGATTGAATCCTGGAGCAACCAACCAACCTCTCATGACAGCCCTCCCCAAAAAAAGACAAAGAAAAAGAAAAGGGCAAGAGAGAAGCTTGAATCTGCAAATTGCAAGAACACATGTTTACTCACTGGGCAATCAACCAAGAATGGCCAATAAAATGATACACATTCTAGACAAACTGTTCAGCAAAAGTTAGGGCATACTGGTGAGTTCTTCCCAAAATTTGGGCAAATTTTCTGCTAACTACAGGGTTTATGGAGCTGAAAGTTAAAAATAACAGGTAGCTATTATTCCATACTTGACAAAGAGCAAACCCACGTTTTTGCAAGACTCTAGGGCTGTGATTGTCTCTGCTCTCCTGTTGCAACACAGGCTCCAGGATCCAAGATTTGAAGACCCCACAACTCCATCCCCACATACCAAAAACAAACAAAATACAAAAAAAAAAACAAAAACAAAACAAAAACCCTTGATCACTGTCCTTCATCTGGGTTCTTTTTTTCCTATAAATATATATCTTTCAAAAACAAATTTAGAATAAGCTGGCCTTGGAGGCCCCATGTTCTATGGTGTTGTTGGAGTTGAGGTCATCAACAGGAAAGGTATAATAAGGATTGTGGAATTCTGTTTCCTGCATTGGTTCAATGTCTGGAAAGGATGCAGAAATTTAATTTGAAGTGAAATTACAAAATTGAAAGATGAATAGCTCCTGACACCAGGATTTTTGGCTCATCAACTCACCTTTCTACTACAAATTTGAGAAGTGCTCCCAACAGGAGACAAGATAACCAGGTTTCTGGTTTTCATTCATTTGTTTTATTTTGATTTATTATTCTTTTGACTTGTAGTTGTTATTTTTTCCTACTAATAGAGATATGCTATTCTATTAAAAGCTCAAATAATTTCCTTTAAAACTAGCACTTTTTACAGACATTTAGAGAATATTATCCACTTTATATCTGATTTCACCTAAAATCCTTATTGGATTTCAAGCACAGTATAAAAGTAAACCTTTGTTCTATGATTATCTATATAAACTTTGTTTTATAAATAATACATTTTATATGTGCTACTATAGCCCGTGGAACCTGTCAATTCTGCACAAGTTACAAAAAACAGTGTCCTATACTTGACAGGTTCATTAAATATGTCAGAGGCATTCGAGGATAGACTTTTCACAATATTGAAAAATATTAAATGAATGCCACATTTTTCAAACATCTGACACATATCCATGAAGTTTGATCAAACATGAGCCATGTTTGGCTGACAGCCTCCTCTTAAAAGAGTTGGTAAAGAAGCAGCAGTAGTGGGAATTCAAGACAATTGCTGTCTGAGATACTGTAGTTAGAATATGACCTTTCAGTTGTTAAGATGATTACCCTAGTTCTACAATAGCACAAGTCTGAGAGGCTAACATATAGTGAAGTAGATATCAAAAACGGGCTCAGGATATACATTTAGATACAAGTTTCAAGAAGGAAGCTCAAGAAGAGAATCAGGCAAGGAATAGAGCAATTCTGACAAGGTAAGTGAGACACACAAAGGAAATAGAAAACGACTTATGATGACATTACTGAGAGGCATTAAAAACATACACACACACACACACACAAAATTAAATACCTAGATTGTGTGCTCAAAATTCAAAAGAAAATTGGAATTTTGCAGTACTGTATAGTGGGCAAATTTAATAGATGGAATATTGTTATATGATGGAGAATTATAACATGTATATATGCAGCAACACAGTATCGTGAGCTTATTGAATTCCTTTATATATTCAGAAATTATTAATAGACATATAAAAATCTCACACAGTATGAGTAAATCACATTGCCATAGAATTGAAGATCAAAATTGATTAGAACGTAGGAAGAGAATTAACACTTGAAGATTTGGAAAATTTATTTTCCAATAGTTGAAAGAAACCTTGTCACTAAATGCTTTTCTTCACAAGGGAGAGTGTAGGTAAAACAAACTTTTGAGGTTATTGATATCTAAGATAATTTATTCATTGAAATCTGAAAATTTCTGTCAAAACATCTTGGAATTGGGGATAGCACTTTAATGCTGAAACTACAGAGCATGTTCATTTCTTTAAACAACTGTATAACCTTTCAAAAAATCTGGTTATTAAAGTACTAATCTATTTTTATATCTCATATAAGTGAATGCCTATACAAATAAATATGTAAATAACCTTTCTTTACAGCTATGATTGCCAAATTTTATTGTGAGTCATAATCACTTGGAGATGACATGCACAGGAAAAGATGCTTGACATCATATGTCATCAGGGATATGCAAATTAAAACAACAATAATATACCACTACACTCCAACTACAAAAGCCAGTATCTGGAACACTGACAAGAAATGCTGGCTACGTTGTGGAGCAACAGGAATTCTCAGTCATTGCTGGTGGGACTGCAAAATGGTACAGCCATTTTGGAAGACCATTTGGCAGTTTCTTATAAAACTAAGCCTACTCTTACCATATGATCCAGCAATCAAAATCTTTAGTATCTACCCAAAGGAGTTGAAAACTTATGTTCACACAACAACCTGCACACAGATGTTTATATCAGCTTTATTCATACTTGCCAAAACTTGGAAGCAACCAAAATGTCCTTCAGTAGATGAATAGATAAATTAACTGTGGCACAGCCAAACAATGCAACATTATTCAGGGCTAAAAAGAAATGAGCTCTTAAGCCATGAAAAGACATGGAAGAAACTTAAATGCATATTACTAAGTGAAAGAAGCCAATCTGGAAAGCCTACATACTGTATGATTTCAACCATATGGCATTCTGGAAAAGGCAAAACTTTGGAAACAGTAAAAAGATCACTGGTTCTGGTTTTAAAGTGAGGAGAGTGATAAATAGGCAAAGCACAGAGTATTTTTAACACATTGAAAATACTTGATACGATACCGTAATGATGGACACATGTCACTACAGACTTCATAGTGATTTTGATGTGTCAATGTAGGTTCATCAATTGTAATAAATGTACCACTCTGGTGAGCAATGTTGGTAATGGGGACAGATCTGCATGTGTGGGGACAGAGGATATACAGATCTTCCTCGACTTAGTACGGGTTTATGTCCCAATAAGCCTATAGAAATTTGAAAATATCGTAAGTTGAAATTGCATTTAATACACCTAACCTACCAAACATCAGAGCTTAGCACAGCCTACTTTAAATGGGCTCAGAATACTTACATTAGCCTAAAGTTGGGGAAATCATCTAAGACACAACCCATATTAAAATGAAGTGTTGAATATGTCATGTAACTTATTGAATACTGTACTGAAAGTGAAAAACAGAATGGTTGGATGGGCCAGAATGGTTATAAGCGTATTGATTGTTTATCCTTGTGATTGTGTGGCTCACTGGGAACTGTGGCTGGCTGCCACTGCCCAGCATCAGAGACAGTATCCTACAGTATATTGCTAACCCAGGAAAAGATCAAAATTCAAAACTCAAAGTACGGTTTTTGCTGAATGCATATAGCTTTTGCAGCATTGTAAAGATGAAAAATTGTAAGTCAAACCATCATAAGTTGGGGAATGTATGCATAGCAAATCTCTTTACCTTCCCCTCAATTTTACTGTGAACTTAAAAGTGCTCTAAAAATATATTTAAAAAAAAAAACATTGAGAAGGTGGCCACCTGAATGATTTAGAAGTCGGTAAGCTGGTTTACCAAGATGTACTTATCATTTGTTTATAAGTGAAAAGTCACCATATGAAACACATTCCTTTGTTTGTAGAAAAGTTAAAACTTTTCTAGAAACTTTAAACTCTAAATAATGCTCTTATGGGCTATATCTAAAACATACAAGTTATCCCCTTCTCAAGGCCACCATGGAGAACAATTTGACAGCAAGATAATCACACATGGATCTCCATCTCCACTGGTGGGTACCAGTGGAGATAGATATTTCTTCACTATTTTGCTAAAGTATTGCTAATAAACAGACTATCTTTGACACTGTTGAATGAAACATATTTCCTCACCTATGGTTACATATCACATATGTCTATATATAAGATACACAAGACCTATAATAAAGGTGAATATTAAAATTCAATAGAGAAATGTTTGATAATTACTCCAATAAATAGTATCTTTCAAAAATAACTTATATTCACTGTTTTTTCCAGTTGAAATGAAAATCATCTCATTCATTCTATTTATTTTGTTTTTATTTTTATGCAACTTAGAGAATGCATTTACATGTTATCATCTATTTATCTCTTCCACATGAAATAATTATGCAAACTTATTAAAGAAT
Source organism: Equus przewalskii (assembly GCF_037783145.1). Lineage (NCBI taxonomy): Eukaryota > Metazoa > Chordata > Mammalia > Perissodactyla > Equidae > Equus > Equus przewalskii. Next base: position 36,215,077 of record NC_091850.1, read on the forward strand.
TATGTTTATTTTTTCCAATTTTATTCAATATCTGAATTTCAGGCATTTGCACCAATTTGTATTTAGGCAGTAAAACTTTATATTCTCATGTAGATATTTCTTGTGATGAATTGAAAATTTTTTGTAATATTTCTGCTTCTCCAATATTTCTCTTATTCCATTTACATGTATCTTTCAAAAATATTCCGTGGAAACCTACTACATGTTGTGCAGTTGTAGCTCCAGGGGCCCATCACTCAAGGAGCAGGCCAGAGACTGTCCTCTTGGAGTGGAAATCCCTCCTCCCTGGGCCTACAGTGATATCAGATGCTGATTTCAAAGCTGGAAGGAGGATTGATGTCATATTTTTTAATCAAAGTTATTTTCATTTCACTCATGTCAAAGATACATATCTCTTGACTCATGAGATTTCTAGAAATAAAGAAACATCAAAGAAAGAAAGAAATATTTAGGGAACTCAAAGATATTTTTCTAGTGTCTCTGAAATTTTGAAGGAGAAGCTGCAATTCTCATAAAGACTACTCTAACGGATGATACTGCGCCTGATAGATCTAATGTCAAAGACGTGCACTTCAGCAGAGAAGCTAAATTTGATTTGAGCAGCAGGTCTTAACTTATTTCCCTCTTTATTCCCCAATTTTTTTTAAGTTCCCCATAGGTATTTTGCACACTGTAATTACTTGATAGAGTTGTAAATGTTTCCTTGTTATCAGTGTATATATCAACACTAGCAAAAGCATTAGACATTTTAAGCACGAGAGGTAAATCTTATACAAAATCTTGCTACGTTTATAAGTATGTATTCAAATGCGAAATGCTCCCCCAATTTTTCTCTAGTTTGCTCAAGTTGCAAGTAATAGCTCCCTCTCTTCCATCATTATCACATTCTTTAGGTTTTAGGATTATTTAAATGTTTTCACATTTAGGAACTAACATTTGGTTAGGAGAATAAAAATTAAGCAGGGCACATTTTGGTGTCTATTTTTAACATTAGGTCCTAAATTCAAATATTAAGTTGTTTGATATATTCAAAAATATTTTTCGAACATATAAGTTAGAGCATTTACCAAATTTTTCAAGATCTCGATATCAAACATTTTCCTATGCATGTTGTAATGTACCAATTGTTTTTGTTTGCATGTATTTTAGTAATCAGAGGGTTGTGAAGAAGAGCAAAGTTAAATAAGTTTAGACTGAAAAATTGTGTATAGGAGTACTTTGAGATGCTTTGACAAGTTTTCCTATCTAAATAATTATTTTTTGTAAAGTACGCAGTATATTTATTTGTAATAAAAGGAGAACTATTTTAATAACTAAAAGGGAGTGAAAAGAATAATAATTCTTGATTGAGAAGCTCATACATTGTGAAGCACTAAAAGGTAGAAAATATTTGTTGGTAGAGAGAAATCATTTAAAAATACATACTTAACCATGGCTCATAGGAGTTCATTTATAATACCCTGTGACAAGAATCGTATTTCCGCATGTTCAATTTTTTCTTGTGCATTCTGTAGTTAAGAAAAGCAGAATTAAAGAGGTCATATGGTTAAGGGGAATAATAGTATTATCTTCACACAGGATTAGTGAAGAAAAAAATGCTTTCTAAGAGGATCAAATGGAAGAATGATTGACAAAGCAGTAGGCTGGGGCTCCAAGAGATATTGATTGCCTTCTATCCAAGTATTTAGAAAAGAATATTTCTCATCAAAAATATTTTTGGAAAAAGAAAATCAGGTGAGAAATTTTATTCTGTAGTAAATATCCTAAATAAATAGCCTTTTCTATTTTTCCATGAGTTTACCTATATGTAATTTGTTATCGTTTAGGAAAATTTTGAAACTATATTTTATGTCCCTAAATAGCTAGGGATTAAAATACTACAAAATTTTTAAAAGTTATTTTTAATTCACTGTCCACAATTTATTCTCATTGTATGAATACAAATGATAAGATTAAAAAAGCAGTCTCCCTTAACTCCTCCCTAATCTACTTCAACTCAAGAAAATCATTGTTATCAGTTAGATGGGTAACTTTCAATTCTCATGTCTATAAATTTTTAAAGCTGTAAATTCATTGATAGAGGTATGTAGTTTGCTTGTGTTTCTCCTCTCAGTAAATATTACCATTTTCTGAATCAAATTCTTCAGTATCTCAATATTTTTAAAACATAACAATAGATCTTGAAGCTATTTCATTAGTACATATGGACACACATGAATGATTTTATCTCCTGAAAACAAGCAGGTATTTTGGTAGTAGAATTATATGGTACATATAAATCCAACCTATAGATAGGAACAAATTTATTTTTAAATAACAAGTAGCAGAACATACTTAGATATACCCAAAAATCACATCATCCCATTCAACATGGAGAAAGGAAATTTTCTCTAGATATATATTTATTGAGGTGTGATTTGAAATAAATTATTTATATAGAGCTTTCCTACATGATACTGCTGTGCTTGGTGATACTCAAATAGATGACAAACACTTCAAATTTAGGAATTATTTGTGACTTTTAACTATTGTATATAATTAGTTGAAGAACAGTGATGGTTTAGTGAACAATAAAAAGTTTATATATATTTTTAAGTGTTTTCCTTTACATATCTCTAGCCTAGAATTATCAATGGTTTTTGGCATACCAATCATTTGATAATCTCATGAAGATTATCTTTCATTAAATGCCCCAAAACTGCATTTTATATGAATTATATGATTTAGAAATCAAAGATGACATAAAATGTTATTTTTTTGTGTGTTTATGACATTTGAAGTGTAATTCCTCAAATTTAAAAAATGATCAAGAAACGTAGTATTAAAAACTAATGAGCTAAACAAATGGTACTTTATTTACAAATGGGAGTGTCTGTCTGATTCTTAAACATGATCATCTTTAACAGTATCACAATATTTTATGAACTAGTCTTTTTGAAATATCAAATCGTATATATAAGTAATTAGAATATATCCTCTCATTATCCCCAAATTCATTATTACAATGAGTAAAATATGGTAATGACCAATTAGTCCCATGCAAGCTGCTATTTAGTGGTGTATTAGTACTATTTTTAAAACACACACACATACACATATAGAGAAACCTAAGAAAATGTAGAAAAAGTTAAAATTTAAAATACACTATAATGAAGTTCAAAACAAACAAAAATAACTGCCATATTTTATATCTGACATATTGTTAATTTAGGAGAAAACATTCTGAAACAATATTGAAAAGACCATTTTGGAGAAAAACAGAAGCTATATTTAAGACAAAAATATAATACAAGGTTTATATGTTTTTCCTATCTACTTACATTAGTTCCTATTGGACAATTAATCTTGCATAAAATTTTTCTTTCCTATAATCATTGAAGTATATTAAGGATATTTCTCTTGTTTATAGTTGGGAATTTACTTTGTTGGTGTAAAATATGGTTTCTTGAACACATATATGTTGAATGAATGGTTTTCTTCGAAAGGCTTTTTGTGAGAAGCATTTGAGTCTTTGAGAAAAGAAATCAGTATGGTGTAACAAAGGGCTGGAATTGAGCTTGACAGGAAACAGAGGAAAAGGCACAGCTTGAGAGGCTGACCATAGAAAGTGGCAAACCAAATACAATGAGTTAGATATAAGTCTGAAGTGTAATTCAGGAATCTATTGAGAACCAGAGACACGATTTGATGTCATGGGGAAAAGCCTCAGAGTATTCAGGGAAGTACACAGGAGACAAACTAGCAACAGACATAGTTTTGGGAAATGCACATGTGTGCGAAAATCAGTAAGCTAGTTCAACCCTCCTGGAAGGAGACGTAATAATATCCACTGGCAGTTTCTAGACCCCAGGTGGTGATCAAAACTTGAGGCTACAGTATCAGACAGAGAAATTGGCAAAATAATAATACATTGTAAGGAATCTAGGAGAAGCTTTATCCTGTGATTGAACCAATGAAAGGGTCGAGGAACTAATGAAAGAGTACAGGCCACAGATTCAGTTTACAATGATGGGGAATAATAGGGCAAACATTCCAGCAATTCTGTTTAGGATTAGGTTTGAAGAACTTAGTGCTGCCTGCCCTAACACTGTTCTTCCCTAGTTAATTCATCCACCTCTACAGCAGTCACTATAAACCCTAAACTGCTTCCTTGCGGTAGTCACTAGTGTTAGTCAAATATTTGTGGTTCTTCCCTGTTCTAGGCACAAGATAGGATGGAGCGCTATAAACAATCTGGCCAGTGAAGTGTGAATAGTAGCGCCATGTGTCTTTTCTAGGCCAGCATACTTTGTTCGTGGTTTGAGACCCTCCAGATCTCTCTCCCAGGGTGTACGAATGAGGAACAAATATTCTTGATTATGGCAGTTCTGTCAGGCTTGGTTCCTAAGTGTGTACAATGAACAGACCTCCCACCTGCCGCCAAACAGCAATGAGTATATAGCACTAACGAAAAGTACAGCTTTGCTGTTTATAGACAATGAGATTTGCGCTTTGTTCCTTACCGAAGTATGAACTATCCAGTCAGTCTGATTCACCCCTCCTCAACTTTCAGTTTAACAGAGAACTTAGTAATCATCACGTAAAAAAATCAATCAAATTCTTGCTCATCCCCGCAGCACCTCAACAAGTATCTTTCCTTCTGTGTGAATTTAATTTCACTTGTGCTCCAGATTTTATATACTCAATTCTTACGGCAAACTCTTATTATCCTCTATCTTCTTTGTATAACCAATCCCTTCTACTGTATTAAGGTGACTGAGATTTTGTTCCTGGAACTCTATTCCATTCCATTGTCTTTTGATCGATCCTTGCACCAATTACACATTGTTTCAATTATTCTAGATTTATGACAAGTCTTGCAAGATGGTAATAGGGTTGAGTAAATCTTCAAACGTAGGGTTATTTTTCAAAAGTGTTTTTGGATACTTTTGGCCCTGGGTATATCTGTATGAATTTTAGAATCAACTTGTCAATTTTGACAGAATCATAATTGAAGTTGTGTTGAGTCTATAATTTCATTAAAAATAAGTATTTTACATAATTGAGTTTCCCAGTAGATGAATACAATACATTCCCATGTTTACTGTGGTCATTTTTAATTTCTCTCAACAATGTTGTATAATTTTCAAGTTAGTGGTGTTGCATTTATTTTTGTTTACTATACGGCTTTAATGTTTTTGATAACATTGTAAATGGTATTATAAAATACATATTTTATATTTCCTATTTTTTTTGCACAATATCCATCAATAATGTTTTATAGTTTTGAGTATAGAAGTGAAGGTTTTAATTCTTGTGTGAGATTTATCACTATGCTTTTTGCTTGTTTGTGGGTGTATGTGTGTGTGTTTTCTTCAGGTCACTGTAATAGTGTTCTTTTTAGATTTAAATTTCTGTTAGCCACTGGTATAAAGAAATACAAGTGAATTTTGAATGCTAGCCTTGTGTATAGTGAATTTCTATTTCATATAATAAATACCTATTTTTTGGATTTTTAAAGAAATATTTATACTCAATTTTGTCTAATTATATTAACAATTTTACTTCTTCTTCTCAAATCTATTACTTATTTTTTTCCTTGCCTTACTGATCTCCAGTCCAAAGTTTAAAAGCAGCAGTGTTTGCAGGCATCCATGTCTCATATACAAGCTAACGGAGAGAGTTTCCAATAATCTGTTCTGTGACGTTTTTGCAGATATTATTCATCAGTAATTGAACCTCCTTGGAGGTTGGAGATTTGCTACTCAAGTGGAGAAATACGGCACCCATTGTTTAGCTTTCTTTTTATCCACTGCTCTTGCAAAAGGATATCTTTATATGTTATCAAACAGGCTCTCTGGATGTCCCACGTGGCTTTTATTTCCATATTTACTACTGTGAATCATTTGCTATATTTTCTTAGAGTTTTAACAGCTTAGCAATAGCCATCCTATCCCTTTTTCCTTATACTTATTTTCCCTCACCTCCATTTCAAACTTTTGATACATTGCATCAGCTAGTGTCTTTTATTCCACTGGCAAACTATACAAATTTACCACTGGTGAAAGGCATAAATGCTGACCAGTCACTTTGTGCCCAGATTTATCCATATTATACCCAGCACCAGTCCTGATTGTCAGCCAAGCAGTGGGTGATCCAGCTCCAAAGCCCAACTGCCACAGGTTGGTTTTTCTAGGGTGCAGACTCGGGGACAGAGTTTAATACATAGGATGTTTATGGGGAATTACCATTAGTATCAACACATTTGGAGGACAGTCAGGGAGAAGGACGAGGATACTGGGAAACGACCTTGAGGAAGGCCCACTGCCCTCAGTCAACTCCAAAATGAGCTCTGGAGCAGAAATCTCGTGTCAGAGTTCTCTCTATTAGACTAAAATAGCAGACCCTTGATCCGTCTTTGCCTGTGGGTCTAGAGGTGGTTCTCCATGGCTGAGGCAATCCTGAATGGCTGACAACTGAAGAATGCTCTCTCCAACAGCATTTCCAGCTATGTGCAAAATATCCTTCCAGGAAGAAGGATCCAAGCAATGGGCAGCTATGTTCCGCACTTGCTCCTCTTTTTGGGCCATATTATGAACAGATTTTTGTTCATCAACATTGTAAAAATGCACAAAAAAATCAGAAAACAACACCAACAACAGAACACCTCTTCTCAGTTTTGAACTTCTCTTAGTGTGACTTCTTAGCTTCTTTTCCTGGACAGCTTAACATTTGGCAAATTGTTCAAGAAGAAAATGATTATATAATTATACAAGTCTGTCTTCGCTGTGCCTTTATTTTCCTCCTGAGCATCTAGATTTCTCAGGATCAGGCTGCCTAGGCAGCTCTCCAATGCCTTCTATTATTATCATATGTGTATTTTTATAAATATTACATATATATTTCAATTATTGTATGCAGAAATGGGGCACATTGGTCTGGTATAAGAGATTGCATCATTGTCAAAAATAGATTTATCCTGTTTTCAATATATTAAAAAATATCTGATAGTTTATTTTTATTACACACTTGTATGTCACCTATTATGTACCACCCACTAGGTAACCATCCTTTTTAGAGTCTTGGAATCTGACCCATTTGGATTAGCTTTTCCATCTTGAGAGGAAAGGGCGAGTAGGAGCAAATGTGGGAAGAAGCAGGGGCTTTTAAAGCCTGTAAACGATTATACTCAGAGACAAGTAAAAGTTGAATGATTTATACCTAAAAATCGATTCTAATCTAGAATGGCAGAGGATAACAATATATTATACTTGTTAAAAACATTTTAGTTTTTATAAATGGATTTTTTCATGCATGCCAGATAATATTTCATTCCTCTTTACTACTAAGTTAAATTCAATCAGTTATTGAGGTCAAATACTGTCAGAAAAGGAAACTGTTTGCATTCCAAAGGGACAAAATATCTGGAGAAAGAGAAACTCTGAAATCTATACACTATATGTAATCAGTTGTGGAGTACTGAAAAATAATAAAACAATTCCTTTGAGATTGATTTGCTATAGTGCCCGTAAAACAGAGTGGATGACATTCCCTGTTAGAACTGATCTGGACTTAGATTGAGGGACAAATTCTCAGACACAAAAACAGAAAAATCTAGTTGGGTTTTAGATTTTTTAGAGCTACCTTTACCCTCATAACCTTTAAAGATTAAATTATACAGAAGGAATAGTTCAAAATTAACCTGATGCATCATTGTCTAATGTAATTTGATGGTGGAATATCACACGTGTAATAAAAATACACTCAATATCTCAAATTAATTTGTCCTCACAATGTAATACCTGATCTAGCGATGTCATGATAATGTAGGTTCTCCTTCGAAAATCAAAATATGAAGTGAAATGTATTATGTCTTTTCCTATCATATGCATTTCAAGGCAGCAAAATTGATATATTAATATATGTAAAATGATTTTAAATGATTATGTAATTTGATGACATTATTAAGAAGCCTTTAACATTAACTTTGTATTTGATTTAAAAAAAACTAAAAGGACTGAGGTGTTGAAAATATTCAGTTAATCAATGATTATGTCCAATGCAGTATTTATTAATTTATTCATCTTATATTCTTATTATTTGTATGTATTTCACCTTCCCTTAATATAAATATGATAAAAAAGCTTGGCATCCTTTGAATTATTTACCTTTTAACTTGAGACTGGTACTTGTTTCTCCACTATTTGTATCTCTAATAGGAACAAAATATTTTCCTGATATTGAGTTGTAAAAAATAAAGAAAATCCAATACCAATATTTTTCATATTACACTTTACTCTATCAATAGATTTGGGATTGGGATAAACTGTTATGTTTTTTTCTTTTTCTTTCTTGCTTTTTTATATTTTGAGGAAGATTAGCCCTGAGCTAGCATCTTCTGCCAATCCCCCTCTTTTTTCCAGAGGAAGATTGGCCCTGAGCTAGCATTCATGACCATCTTCCTTTACTTTATATGTGGGACGCCTACCACAGCATGATTTGACAAGCAGTGTGTAGGTCCACACCTGGAATTCAAACCAGCAAACCCCAAGCCGCTGAAGTGGAATGTGCTGACTTAACCCCTGAGCCACCAGGCTGACTGCTAAACTGTTATTTTTACTGTAGGTAGGTATAGCCAGTCTGTCACAACCTTGCCATACAGAATTTGGTCCTGCTGGTGTAAATGATACATTTTAAATTTAATTTCCACTGAAAAATTATAAGCATAAATTCCTAATTAAATTTATGAAATAGAATTATGTTTAAATTTTTCTGCTTTTAAATTGCTTAAACATACAAAAGTTTAATAATAATAATAGTAATATTGCATCATAACTATATCTATATGTACGACATTCTCTTACAAAGCAACAATAACATTATCTTTTTTTTTTTCAGGTCTTCAGACAGGATTTTATTGATTTTATATACATATTTTTTTATTGAGGTAACATTGGTTTACAACGTTATGTAAATTTCAGATCACTTCATTATATTCCAATTTCTGTGTTGACTACTTCATGTTCATCACCCAAAGACTAATTACCATATCTCACGACACGCATGTACCCTGTCACCCCTTTTACCCTCATCCCACTTTCCCCTCTGGTAACCAACAATCCAATCTCTATAACATGTGTTTGTATGTTGCTGTTGTTGCTTTTATCTTCACTTATGAGAGAGATCATACAGTATTTGACTTTCTCCATCTCACATGTTGCTTAGAGCAGCACCCTCAAGGTCCATCCATGCTGTCACAAATGACAAGATTTCATTTTTTTTAAATACCTGAGTAGTATTCCGTTGTGCATATATACCACATCTTCTTTATCCATTCATCCCTCTTTTGGTACTTAGGTTGTTTCCAAGTCTTGGCTATTGTGAATAATGCTGCAATGAATATAGGGTGCATAATCTTTACGAACTCGTGTTTTTGTATTCTTTGGAGAAATACCCAGAAGTGGAATAACTGGATCATATGGTAGTTCTATTCTTAATTTTTTGAGGAATCTTCATACTGTTTTCCGTAGGGGCTACACCAGTTCACATTCCCACCAGCAGTGTATAAGGATTCCCTTTCTCCACATTGCCTCCAACACTTGTTATTTCTTGTCTGGTTAATTATAGCCATTCTGACAGGCATGAGTTGATATATCATTGTAATTTTGATTTGCTTTCCCCTAATAACTAGTGATGTTGAACATCTTTTTATGTGCCTGTTGACCATCTGTATATCTTCTTTAGAAACACATCTGTTCAGATCTTTTGCCCATTTTTAGTTGAGTTGTTTGTTCGTTGTTGGGATGTATAAGCTCTTTATGTATTTTGGATATTAACCCTATGAGATATATGGTTTATAAGTATTTTCTCCCCATTGTTACATTGTCTTTTCTTTTTGTTGATGGTTTTCTTTGCTGTGAAGAAAGTTTTCAGTCTGATGTAGTCCCATTTGTTTATTTTTTGTTTTGTTTCCCTTGTCGGGTAAGACATGGTATTCCAAAAGATGCTGCTAAGACAAATATCAAAGAGCTTACTGCCTATGGTTTCTTCTAGAAGTTTTATGGTTTCAGGTCTCACATTCAAGTCTTTAATCCATTTTGAGTTAATTTTTGTGTATGGTGTAAGATAATGGTCTACTTTCCTTCTTTTGCACTTGGCTGTCCAGTTTCCCCAACATCATTTATAGAAGATACTTTCTTTTCTTCGTTGTATGTTCTTGATTCCCTTGACAAAAGTTAGCTGTCCATAGATGAGTGGATTTATTTCTCAGCTCTTGATGCTCTTCCATTGATCTGTGTGTCTGATTTCATGCCCGTACCATGATGTTATAATTACTATAGCTTTGGAGTGTATGTTAAAATCAAGGAATATGACACTTCCAACTTTATTCTTTTTTCTCAGGATTCCTCTGGCTAATCAGGCTCTTTTGCTCCTCCATATGAATTTTAGGATTCTTTGTTCTATTTCTGTGAAAAATGTCTTTGAGACTTTGATCAATTGCATTTCTATACACTAACAACAAACTTGCAAACAGAGAAATTAAGAATACAATCCCATTTGCAATCGCAACAAAAAGAATAAAATAGCTAGGAATAAATTTAACCAAAGAGGTGAAAGACCCATACACTGAAAACCATAAAACATTGTTGAAAGAAATCAAAGATGACACAAAGAAATGGAAAGATATTCCACGTTCATGGGGTGGAAGAATTAATATAGTTCAAATGTCCATACTTCCTAAAGCAGTCTACAGATTTTAATCTAATGCAATCCTATAACATTATCTTTTCTAAGATAATTAACAATCCCAAAATATAATCTAATATATAGTTTGTATTTGAATGTCTCCAAAAATATTTTATAACAAATTTTCTTTTTCAATCTGAGATCCAATCAGGTTTTCCTATTAACTTCTTTTTTGCTATGTTTTTTTATGTCACTTTATCATTGAGCAAGGCACCATTTTTTGTTTTTTGCAAAACATTGGTTTTGTGAAAAGACCAAGTCAGTGTGCACGTAGAATATAATAATAGGTTCTGGATTTGTGAGATTTTCCTCTTGTAGTGTCATTTAATGTGTTTTAGTCCCTGCAAAATGTAAGTTAGGTATAGAGACTTGGTTATATTCAGGATGAGTTGCTGGCAAGAATTCTTAATTAGTGAAGATTTCTACTTTGTACCATGTTATATCAGAAGGCACTAAATGACAATTTGTCTTAATCTTAAAGATGATGTGTTTCATCACATTAAAGTTAGTGACTGCTAGATATATCTATTTTTAATTAGTCATTAATATGTAAGGCCATAATCTGATCACACTTTCTACTGATAATATTTACCAAACATATATGAGCCTTACCCGAATTTATGATTATACTGAGGGCTGGAAAATGGTGATTTCCACATCTTTTCTTCCATTTACATTTATTAGCAGCTATTACTCTATAAGTCATATCACTATAGCCTCTTGGGTTTTTTGTATTTCAATGTGTCAAAGTCCATTCTGTTAATTATTTTTTTGATGCTCAAAATATCCCCAATTTGTACTATGGCAGCCTCTTTAAAGCTGTTCCTGTATCCTTTTGCTATCACTCTCTTACTTTTTCTTTTTTGTCTGTTTCCATTCTGGAAGAGCAAGATTTTCGGATTCATCTTGGACTCTTTCTGCTCAGACTTGGTATCAGTCATTTCCCCAGGGACATAGTCTTCTTTTTAACAGGTAATGGTAGTTAAACACAAATGCTGTTTAAACACAATGGTATTTAAAGACAATAGCATTGAAACACAAAGATCTGGATGCTAGCTACATAATTATTACTGGAGTGTCATTCTTTTTAGGCCTTTTCAGTGTACAGGGCTGTGAATGTGAGCTTATGCTAATATGCGATTCAAATCATAGGACTTCATTCTAATTAATTTCATTTTATATTTGTCTCTTTATTCACTATAAAGGCAATGAAAATATTGAGTCCTACTTACAGTAATATATTACATATATTATATATACACATTTATATAATATAAATATACATTCATACATTGAAATACATATACATCTGTATCTTTTTATATATTAGTTTCAAAATTGCAAGATTAATATTGCTACTATGAAAAAAGCTTACAAATATAAGAAATTTTCATACTTATATGAAGGATGTAGAATCAGAAACCATGTTCTAAATCACTAAAATGATCATTTTCTCTATGTGGTTATATTTTTCAGTTTGATATACATTTCAGTTTATTTGATTTCCTTTTCATGTAATTGTCTTCAATTTAATTTTAAGTTTGCTCTTTTAATGCAATTTTGTATTTAAATATGTAAAATATTTGTCTATTTATCTATGTTAAATTATATCAAAATAAAATATTTGATGAATTTTAGTGGCCTTGCTTGCCCCTCGCCTGTATCTATCCAATCATGGTATAATTAGGCTGTTTTCAAGTGTTAAGAATAATGCTATAATAACTTTGTACACATGTCGTTTCCTATTTGTGGAGATATTTCTGTACAGATTGTTGATTCAGAGGATAAGTGAATATGTAATTTTTTCCGATGTTTCCAATTTTCCCTCCATAGGATTTACACTATTTTGGACTCTGACTGACAATGAATTAAATTTCCTTTTCCTGTAGTCTTATTGACAGCACGTGTTATAAGTTTTCAATTGTTGCCAAACTGGCAGGTCAGAAATGGCATCTCAGTGTAGTTTAATCAACGTCTAAATGACTCAAGTAGTGACCAATATTTCAGACAGTAAGTTATAAATTCGGAACTAAAACTATATCCTTTCCTATTTTTTATTTTATGATGCTGATTTTTATTAACTTTTTAAGTGAATTTCTCTTATCCCAAGTAAAAAACCCTTGGTATGGGACAAATCTACTAATTCACTGTTAGTAGAAGGAGAGATTCATAAAATCATTGAGTTGTTAATATTTTACAATGGAATTACAACAAAAATGTATACTTCTAAAGTTGCTAAATTATGACTAGACATCAATGCAATCAGGAGCCATATAATTGGACCATATGTCTACTATTCATGTGATAAATTTATGTTGGAGATTAAGATGGAGAAAACTTCTACGCTAAGAAGTTGCTAAGAATAACTGTTCTAAACAATCACATTATAACCACATTATATTCAAAATAGAATTGTGAGGTAGAGCTAAATACAATTAAAAAAAAATGGCTCTCTGCTAGTAACATAATCTTCAGAGGGTCAAGCATTGATTAAGGAAGCTGAGATTGGATCTCGGATCTGTTTTTACTTCCTATATTCTTTCTCAAAACTACAGTTGTGGGCAAATATGATACTGGTGAATTCAGAATGACAGGATGCTGATCTTTCCTTTTCACTTTCCTATGAAAAAGTAGATAACTCAAATTTTTTAAAAATCCATATTTAGGACTTTTAGAACAATAAGACTTAAGAAATCTCCAAACCCAGACAATGGTAAGAAATCATATAGTTAAATAATTCTGCATGACTATAAGACAAGATCAAGCAACACAGTTACTTTCTATTCCCATGAGGCACCCGCATCATCCATCTCCCATCAGGCACTTGGGGGCAGTAGTGTTCCTCTCATCCTGTGTTGTCCCAAGAATTCATTGTGGTTTGCTGTGGGTTTTTTTGAGTTTCTCTATATTGATAAACTTCACATTATAATAAAGAATCTCTTCTATATCTTTCCCTGCTACAGATGAACTTTACATACTTATTGTGAAATTAAATGACAACCTATCCATTCAATAATTTTACATTAATAATCTTACCTATAGCACAAAGATAGGAATTAGCTCTCTGTAGGTGATTTAGAAGGGAACAATAAAAATATCCCATGCATATCTGAGAAAAATAAAAATCAAAATGCTAAAAAATGTATAATAAAACAGATCATGAACAAAAATAAAATTTAATTAGTCACAAAAATGTGAGATTGTGAGAAGACACCATTTTAATTAGATAACAAGGAATGTTGCACTAGTTGAAATGTAGGTACAAGTGACAGAAATTCAGAAATCATGTTCATTTTAATTCTGCTTGGCAAATAATGTTTAACGTATTTTACCAATTTTAAATTACTTTTAAAAGTAATATTGCATAAATCATTTTAAGGATACAGTTTTCTATTTAACATTCATGATAATTATTCTTAAATAGAAAGGTGGCATTATTGAAAAATTTTACATGTAAATTTTGTCCAATGTAACTGGTGTGTTTGACGCTCAGAAATTTTCATTTTCCTATATCCATTTTGATTTTTTCTTTTTAATTCTACTGCACTAATTGATGAATACAAATGAAATATTAAAGCATTTGAAACAAAAATTATGTTGTAAATTTTTAAATAAGTAAATCTATAATAGAATAAACCCCAATTGATGGAAACTAGTAATGCCTTATGGGTACCTCAAAGATACTCAGTCTTTATATTTAGAATTATGTTTTCCTCTCTAAGATATTGGCATCTGGTCCACAAATGGAGAAGGAAATAGACGTTTTTTTTAATGTTGTCAGCAGCACTAGTAATCTCAATGTGGAAATATACATGCTGTCATCATTAAAAATAAAAAACTTGAGTGGTTAAAGAAGAATAAATGATAAATCACTCTGTAAAAGTCCTCTGAGTCTCATCTTCAGCTGGCATATTATATTTCTGACAACTCCAACTTCACACTCTTTTCAGGTGCTTTCTGGGTACAATTTGCTAGCCTACATTCTGTGGCTTTAAGGACTAGCAACCTCTCTACAAGTACAGAGCAAATATACAACAGTAGTGATTTGAATTGCTGCAAATGGATTGCATACAAGTAGATCAAACAAGTTTAACAGCTAGCAGTACATCCAGATATCCAGAAGAGTATATTTGCTCTACCTCTTAAATGAGAAAGGATCATTCTTCTCAGGTCAAAGAGAACTTGAGAAATATCTCAATAAAAATAAAGAAGATGGGGCCAGCCCCGTGGCGTAGTGGTTGAGTTTGCTGAGCTCTGCTTTGCCAGCTCAGGTTTGTGGGTTTGGATCCCGTGGGTGGACCTCCCCCACTCATCAACCATGCTCTAGCAGTGACCCACATACAAACTAGAGGAATACTGGCATAGATGTTAGCTCAGGGCTAATCTTCCTCAAGCAAAAAATGAGGAAGATTGGCAACAGATGTCAGCTCAAGGCAAATCTTCCTCAGCAAAAAAAGAACAGTGATGGATTTAAACAAACAAACAACTATTCTTTGAGAGTCCTAAATCTTACCTCTCTGTAACTTGTGATATAAATCACTATAAGTGATTAATCCCCTTGATCATCTCATATTCTCTCCAGTTAAAATTTCCACAACTTTATTTACCGAAATGAAAGAAATTTTAACCCTTGCTTGATCATGAGCTTCTGGCAGGAAAAAAAGAAAAAAAGCTGTACAACGGAAGCAAACAAAATGAGGCATTAACTGTGAATCCCTAATTACCCTCCAGTTCAGGGTACTGGTCCCTGTAATCTCTTGATATCACTGCGGACATCAGTGTTGGACGCACTCATCCACATGGATGACCAGCGAAGAACAGGAATTAAATGTTAGTTGCAATAGGTAAGGCACACATGCAGAAAGGTAAGTCTCCTGACTCAGATAATATTCTTAACTTAATAAGAGTAACTTAATGAGAATACTTTTAGCTAAAAGTTATACATTTTGGTTGGCTTGAGGGAAAAATGGTTAGAACAGTTTCCTTTGCTTTCTTGAGAGCCACGGAGAAGAACTCAGACAGATAATAACTGGTTTTATCTGTTTAACTGTGAACAACTGATTTTATCAACTTCTCACAAGAAAATTGAAATGCATGTTAACATTTTGAATACACAATCTGACATACTGACTTCTCAATTACTATGCTGTCACTTAATTTCAGAGGCCTGTACACTGCCAGTTTCAATGGAGGACTTTTTTTTCAAACCTATATATAGCAGAATTTGATGGTTGACTTCTTGCAACATGGAATAATGGGGTGATGAGGATGGATAATGCCCTGGGTATAAACACATAGATTCTGATTAAATCATGTCATCCTGAGGGAATATGTAATCCTGAGGGAATTAAGGGAAAAACATAGGTATCAAATATAAATTGAAAAAGTTAAAGAGAGATGTTTGGAGTTGATGTCATGACAGAAAACTGAAAATTCAGACCTTGATATAGCCTAGTGATGTAGTTCTAATGCCTTTGCCAATGCAGGAAGCCAATAATGCGGCTAAAATTTCAAAATATTCATTACCAAACAAGAAAAGAGACAAATAAACCATACTAAGAAAGGAGCAAAAGTATAGATTGAATATGAGTATACTAATTGAGAATTAAAAATGAAAAATTTATTAAAAAATTCAGTTGACCCTATTTTGAATCTTCAAACTTTAAAGTTCTCTGATGCCCCCAAACATATATCTTTAAAAAATTTTCCCAGCTTTTCCAATAACTTCCAGTTTTCCTGCCATTGTAGGAATAAGAACTCATGGATACTATTGTATTTCCCAACATAAAGTGTTGCAAGGGATTTTTTAAGATACAATCAATTTGGGTAAGTCTCATAAATGATTACCTAAATAATTTGAATCATTATTTCCAAGGGTACATTCAACCCAAGGTTGGAGCTCTTATGTATTGGTTGTATAAGCATTTTACATATAGTCTACACATGTAAACTGTGTGGTTAACGGAATTATACATGCAGTTTACACAATCACTCTATTTTTTTGTTGTTGTTATCTTATTGAGGTCATATTGGCTTACAACGTTGTATAAATTACAGGTGTACATCATTCTATTTCAGTTTCTGTATAGACTGCCTGTCCACCACCAACAGCCAGTTTCTATCCATTACCTTACATCTGTGCCTTTTACCCCTTTCACCCTCCCCCTACCCCTGTCTCCTCTGATAACCAATAATCTGTTCTCCTTATCTATGTGTTTATCTTCCACATATGAGTGAAATCATAAAATATTTTTCTTTCTCTTTCTGACTTATTTCGCTTAATGTAATACCCCCAAGTTCCAGCCATGTTGTCACAAATGGCATGGTTTTGTCTTTTTTATGGCTGAGTAGTATTCCATTGTATATATACCACATCTTCTTCATCCATTCATCCATTGATGGGCACTTGAGTTGCTTCCACATCTTGGCTATTGAATCACTCTCTTGTTTTAAGTGATATTTCAAAAAGTACTACACCAAATACTGTTTTGGACTGCTTTCAATAACATCATCATTCCAATAATGTTGTGCTTAAAGACACATTTTGATTCATTTCAAAGGTAAAGATTTAATCCAAGGTACAACTGAGTACTCCACCGTATCTCTAAAATCATAGGCTATTGCTTCAAAATAGAATATGAAAATGAGTTTTAATTGATAACTAAGTCCTTGTCACTAATTAACAGTATTATCTATAGAATTATACAATTTCAAAGTTATTAGCAATTAACATAGCTTTAATATAGTTTTAACTTTTTAGTAATCAATGAGGGTGCAATCACCTTACATAACGTTAGTTTTATATACTAATGATATTTTCAAATGTAGGAGGAAGGCACATAACTGAAATTACCTATACATAATAGATTAATGGCTATTCCTACTAAATCTAGTACTTGCATTATCCTTAGAATGACTAGTTTTATACATTTCATGAAGCTCTCTTTCTCCATTTCTTGGTCTTGATACTTTTATTGTGTTTTAACATGGTTTTATTCTACAGAAATCTTACCCATTACTGCTAGTATTTCCATTCTTAGAGTTTACAATCTCAGAGACATTAGATTTTCTTCCTCTGATTTTAGACTATGAGAGTAATAGCTCTGGCCATTCTGGTCGCCTTGCCCATATCCACATAGACCACACAGACAGGGGCATGAGCCACAGTTTGAGCCTTGATAGAATGCCTTGTGATCCTTTCAGAAGAGGAGAAGACGGAAAGCCTAGCAGGGGTAGCTCCGAGGCCATCTCACACTTCCCTTCACGTATCATCCATGAGGCTGTTGTAAGACAGTTTCTCATCACCTCCAACATTCCAATGAGTTATGGGGCTCTCTGTCCCATACTCCTCAGCATAAAGCTGCAGAATATGAAACCACTTAGCTGCAGTCTAGAATAAGCTCCTTGGCAACAGGCTATCCAAGAACTCTCATGGTGCAGTCTTTCAACCTCTTTTGTTTTTATGTTATCCCTTTATGTGTATCAGACAAGAAATTTGCAGAGCTGGCACCTTAGGCTTATTCCTCTTTTCATTGTCTATGTGAGCAATAAACTGTCTAATGTAACAATGGTTGTTTCATTGTGTCTTCACCAGTCAAATCAGTCAGGCCTTGGCCTTGGCTTTGCCTTGTCTTATGGGTGCCTGACACAAACATGAAATGACCATGCAGGTTGTCCTGGGAAGAGAGAAACACTTTTCATGATGTGGAGGATGAATTAAAAGACTTTGAAAATATTAAATTGTAACTAATATATATCTTAACCAAAGATACCTCTGTTTTTAACTTTTTTAAAGATCCCAAATAAGTCTTTTATGTATTAATTTGTATTACTGATGTAACAAATTAGCACAAATTTATGGCTTAAAACAACAAATTTATTACCTTTCAGTTCTGTAGGATACAAGTCAGATGTCTCACAGGGCTTAATCTTCCATTTTCAAAGTCAACAGCATATATCTCTTTGACTATTCTTCTGCATTAAAATTAAATTAAAATTAAATTAAATAAATTAAATACAGCTGAAAAAGGGTCTCTGCTTTTAGACCCACGTGGTTAGATTTGGTCCATCCAGATAAGGATACTTCATGATCATGTACATTTCAAGATCCTTAATGTAATAACATCTATGAAGTCTCTTTTGCCATGTAAGGTAACGTAGTCACAGGTTCTAGAGGTGAGACTATGGACATCTTTGGAAGGGCCTATCATGTGTTACTCTTGCCATGAGAAATTGCTGAGAGAAGTACTCAATTGTTTAGAAAACATAATTGCAATTATGCTTGCTGAACTTGGAATGCTAGTGAGAGGATAAGATTAAAACTGAGTTCAGTCTCAGTAGCCATGGTAGAAACACAGAGTTAGCATGAACCGTTGCTAGTAGGAACCATGAAAATCCAAATATCACAGTCATTATGAAAGGCAGAAGAGCAGATGAACCATTGAGAACCCAGGGAGTGTTCTGAAATGCAGAGATCTGACTGAGAATATATGGCTCCCAATAATGAAACCAACAGGCAGTTAAGTAATTAAACAACAGGCAACCAAGTACCTGGTAAAACTCAGACTTCATAATTGAAAACACCTGGGTCACCACGTGAACCACAATGCTCTAAAGATCATGGCCCTGTCCTGTTTCCAATATGCAAAAAATCCAAGCACTTTGAAAAAAAGTTTAGGTGAGTCTCCTAAGGAATTTTGCCTTGCGTCATACATATGGATAGGAAACATTGATCTGATCCTTCTGCAAAGAGAACTGTCACTCACTGTCCAACCAAGTGACTGACTCCAAATTAACCCCAGTTACATCATATGATGTTAGTCCATTAGGCTGAATGCAGCCCCATCAGGTGATAAACGGAGTTATCACTGAAACCTCCTCGTTGTAACCCAAGTTGCCCTAAATTAATCTATATATATTTACCCATTCCCTGAGGGAAGCTGGACACGAAATTTTGTCACATTGTGATATCCACAGAAAATGACAAAATTGGTACTATGTTTCCGGATGAAAGAATGAAAACTCTTGTAGCTATAGGTAACAAGTTGGGAGTTCTGGCTTCCAAAGACCCTGCTACTTCATGGGCTAAGGGGAAAAACAACACAGGATACTATTACTCAGCCACAGCAAACCAGTGGGTTGTGACACACTAGCTTGGAGATCTTCCTTCAGAAAATCAGAAAATAGCTGGAATTGACATATTCAATACCAGCAGAACCAACACATTGGCAAACTTAAACCATGTTGTAAGAAACCTCATGGTAGAAATGTATGATATACATCATACCTGTAACACACACCCACATCT
Source organism: Equus przewalskii (assembly GCF_037783145.1). Lineage (NCBI taxonomy): Eukaryota > Metazoa > Chordata > Mammalia > Perissodactyla > Equidae > Equus > Equus przewalskii. Next base: position 36,235,109 of record NC_091850.1, read on the forward strand.
ATTTAGATGCGGTGTCACCAGCAGAGTTGACCTTCATTTGGTGTAGGTTATGCAGTGTTTTTGCTGCTTGTATCGATTCTCATTTGTTAGCATCAATTTGACTGTTTAGTGCCTATGCTTAGCCTAGTATTGAATATTTTAAATATCATGCTGGCCACAGTAAAATATGTGAAAAATGCAGGTGGTGTGATTCCTTACATATCCCATTTAATTCTCCTTTTTGTTTAAATGAATAAATAAAGTAAAAATCTTAAACAACAGGGCTTCAGAATATTTCAAGTGTTAACCTAATCAAGTCATGCCTGCCATTGGAGATGCAGTTCTGGACGAATTCTCTTCTCTAAAACAAACTAATATAGTCCTTAGAAGTTGGAATACTATTAATCTGGTAAATATATGTTTATCTATAGCACGGTCCACAAACTACAGTTGTGGGGAAATCTGATCTATTTTTGTAAATAAAGTTTTACTGGAACCCAGCAACATCCATTCATTTACATATTGTCTATGGCTACCCTTGCATGCAATGGTAGACTTGAATTTGCAACAGTGTCTTCAGGGCTCACAAAGCTTACAGTACTTACTTTCTGGCCCTTTACAGAAAGTGTGTGTCAATCTCTGGTTTATATCAACAAGCAAAAAAGCATAGGAGAAGATTGCTTTCACCAGGCAGGAATCAAAGTATGTTCTTGGTTTCCTTTTTAGAAATACTTATTTGTTTCTCTTCCTCAAGTAATGCTCAGAGATTCTTAATGTCTTACTACTTCATTCCATTTTCACTACTTTACACCTGAACTCTGTAAATGCTACTAGTATGTCTTTGGTGTTTGATTTTGCAACTTTGGGTGCAAGTAACAGACTCATACAGTAGCCTTAGAAAAAGGGTAGCTTGTGTGACTCTGGATTATATAGTGTTAGTTTCTTCTATAGATGACACATACTGATATGACTGGGGAGAAGGGAATAGCTGGCACTTTAGATGTTTTTATAGTTCACCTCTGCAGCAGAGGGTACAAACTTATTATCAGGAATACAGAGCTCTGCCATTTCAGTGAAGAATCTTATTGGCATCCAGAAAAAGACGAACTTCTCCAGTGGCTTCAGGATACAAAACTCTTATTAACCAGCAGATTAATGAAACTTATTTCGGCAACTGAGATACTATATAAAGTTTGCAGCAGTCTGTTATTTTGCTCATTTTAGTAGTCAGCCCAAAGGCAAATATTTGACTACTCTGACTTAGAGAATGCTAGAGTAGGTAATGTGGAGTAACCAAGAGTAAACTGAGAATTATTAAATGTGTTGTGGAGGGTTCAGAAAGAAATCCAGAACTTCCAATCTCGAGGAAGTTTACACAAGCAATTATTCCATATAATAACACACTGGGAAATTGTCAAAACCGCATAATTGATGCAGATATTTTTGCTCTCATGATAGTGACTCCTGCCACATAAAATCCTAACCCTTCTCCATTACTCTACTATGTTTAACTACTTTTAATAAGGGGTACTATAGATAGCAACCCTAAACTTAGGTATGTTGGATGTTCATACACTGGAGTGAGTGGAAAAATTGCTAAATAGACCATTAACTGGAAATCTCATATTTATGTGGACATATCTTAGAAGTCAGAACATATAAGAACAAATTGTGACCAGAAGGAGGCTATTGTGCCAGATGACAATCAATGATCAAATACTCATATTCCCTTCCACCCACCAATCTCAATATCTTGAGGTGAGCTGAGGATCCCAGAATAGGATGTAAAGTTAGATGGTGGAAGGAAAGCATAAATCCCTGAACCGACTGGGCTTAACCTCATGTGGTTACAATTATTTTTTATTCAACAAATTTAACTTAATGCTGAAATTAAATTTTGCTATTAAAGAATATAGAACATAATACAGGCATACATGATGTACTTCACTTTATTGCACTTCACAGATACTGTTTATTTTATTTTATTTTTTTACAAGTTGAAGGTTTGTGGCAACCTCGTGTCAAACAAGTCTACTGGTGTCATTTCTTCAATAGCATTTGCTCACTTCATGTCTCTGTCACCTTTTGATAATTCTGGCAATATGTCAAACTTTTTTCTTTTTTTAAAGATTTTATTTTTTTTCCTTTTTTTCCCCAACCCCCCCGGTACATAGTTGTATATTCTTCGTTGTGGGTCCTTCTAGTTGTGGCGTGTGGGACATTGCCTCAGCGTGGTTTGATGAGCAGTGCCATGTCCACGCCCAGGATTTGAACCAACAAAACACTGGGCCACCTGCAGCGGAGCACGTGAACTTAACCACTCGGCCATGGGGCCAGCCCTCAAACTTTTTTATTATTATTCTATTTATTATGGTGATCTGTGCTCAGGGATCTTTGCTGTTACTACTGTAATTGTTTTGGGGCACCATAAACTGTGCCCATATAAGATAATGAACTTAATTGATAAATGTTGTGTGTGTTCTGGCTGCTCCACTGACTAGTTGTTTCCCAAGCTTGCTTTCTCTGTCCTTGCACTTCCCTATTCCCTGAGATGCAACAATACTGAAATTTTGCCAATTAATAACCCTACAATGGCCTCTAAGTACTCAATTGAAAGGAAGAGTTCCACGTCTCTCACTTTAAACCAAAAGCCATAAATGATGAAGCTTAGTGAGGAAGGCACATGAAAAGCTGAGATAGGCCAAAAGCTGGGCTTCTTGTGCCAGACAGTTAGCCAAGCTGTGAACGCAGAAGAAAAGTTCTTGAAGGAAATTAAAAGTACTACTCCAGTGAACACATTAATGATGAGAAAGCAAAACAGCCTTATTGCTGATATGGAGGGAGTTTTAGTGGTCTGGATAGAAGGTCAAACCAGCCACATTCCCTTAAACCAAAGCCTAATCCAGAGCAAGGTCCTAACTCTGTTCGAGTCTATGAAGGGTGAGAGGGGTGAGGAAGATGCATAAGAAAAGTCTCAAGCTAACAGAGGTTGGTTCACGAGGTTTAAGAAATGAAGCTATCTCCATACCATAAAAGTATGGTATTACCATAAAAGTAAGATAAATTAGCAAGTGCTGATGTAGAAGCTGCAGCAAGTTATCCAAAAGATCTAGCTGAGATAATCAATGAAGGTGGCTACACTAAACAACAGGTTTTCAAAGTAGACAAAAGAGTCTTATATTGGAAGATGGTGCCATCTAGGACTTTCATAGCTAGAGAGGAGAAGTCAATGCCTGGCTTTGAAGTTTCAAAGGACAAACTGACTCTCTCTTTATTGGCTAACACAGCTGGTGACTTTAAGTTGTAGTCAATGCTCATTTACCATTCTGAAAATCCTAGGGACCTTAAGAATTATGCTCAATGTACTCTGCCTGTACTCTATAAATGGAATAAGAAAGCCTGGACGACAGCACATCTGTTTACAATATGGTTTATTGTGTATTTTAAGCCCACTTTTGAGAACTACTGCTCAGAAAAAAAGATCCCTTTCAAAATATTACTGCTCATTGGCAATGCATCTAGTGACCCAAGTGCTCTGATGGAGATACACAATGAGATTAATGTTGTTTTCATGTCTGTGAACCCAACATCCATCCTGCAGCCCAAGGATCAAGGAATAACTTTGATTTGCAAGTCTCATTATTGAAGAAATACATTTCAAAAGACTTTAGCTGCCATAGACAATGATTCTTCTGATTGATCTTGGAAATGTAAACTGAAAACCTTCAGAAAGGGATTCACCATCATAGACACCATTAAGAACACTGGTGATTCATGGGATGAGTTCAAAATATCAACATTAACAGGAGTTTGGAAGAATTTGATTCTAACCCTCATGGATGACTTTGAGGGGTTCAAGACTTCATTGGAGGAAGTAGCTGCAGACGTGGTGGAAATAGCAAGCAAACATGAAGTAGAAGTGGAGCCTGAAGATGTGATTGAATTCCTACAATCTCATGATCAAACTTGAACAGATGAGGAGTTGCTTCTTATGGATGAGCAAAGAGAGTGGTTTCTTGCGATGGAATCTACTCCCGGTGAAGATGATCTGAAGATTGTTGAAATGACAACACAGGATTTAGAATATTACATAAACTTAGTTGATAAACAGTGGCACGGTTTGAGAGGATTGACTCCAATTTTGAAAGGAGTTCTACTGTGGGCAAAATGCTATCAAACAGCATCACATGCTACAGAGAAATCATTCGTGAAACGAAGAGTCAATCGTTGCAACAAACTTAATTGCCGTCTTATTTTAAGAAATTGCCACAGTCACCCTGACTTTCAGCAACCACCACCCTGATCAGTGAGCAGCCATCAACATTGAGGCCAGACCCTTCACCAGCAAAAAGATTACAGCTCTCTAAAGGCCTAAGTGATGGTCATCACTTTTTTAGCGACAAGATATTTTTTAATTAGATATGTGCATTGGTATTTTAGACATAATGCTATTGCATACTTAATAGGCTACAGTAGATTGTAAACACAACTTTTATATGCACTGGGAAACCAAAGAGTTCTTGCATCTCACTTTATTGTGATATTTGCTTTATTGCACTCTGGCACTGAACCCACAGTATCTCTGAGGGATGCTTGTATTTTCTGAATAATTAAGGTCATGACCCATAAAATACCTAGCCAGAATATTCATTTGAAGTTCTGACTATGAATGAGCATTAGGCCACAGATATGTTGAATAAAAAAAATCATGAAATGTGATCCAGGTTCTGTTACCAACAAAATACATCCATTAATTTTAGTTTATTCTTCAATGAATATAATATAACCATCAGAATTGGAATATGAACAATTTATGTTGCAACATATGTTGGACTTGACAAATTTAATGTCTATGGATTTTACTATTGTCTGTTGACCATGGCTGTCTATGATATGAAACATTTCAGGTGTATAAAATCAAACCAGTTGCCTGGCAAATAGGAGTAACAAAACCTTGAGCATTAGCTTTGGATTTTAATGTGGCATCGTTGCTCTTGACTCATCAATTATATCCATTTTCTAAGGAATTATATGATATGATATTATATCACAGTCACTAAATTGGGGTTCTGCAATTGCTGGGAAATTCTAGAGTTGCAGTTTAAGCATCTCAACTATTAAAACTTTCTAATAAACTTGGGTAGAAGATAATTAAAGCCCCATTTACAAACTGCTAAAATTTAAGGTAGGTTTCTATTTAGACATCTTGTTTCCTCCATTCGCATATCAAGTACACCTGGACATCTTCAAACTCACAAAAACTCAGCCTTCTCTACTACCAAGAGCAGAGCTCTGTTACCTATTTATCTGTTTACCTAGGTTCTTATCTCCATTTCCTGGTGACTAAACCAGTTTAAATTTGACAACTGAAAATTAAAAGAAAAGCTGTGAGAGGAATAATCCTTGCCAGAGCTTTTCCCTAGGATTTAAAGGATCAAATTTTTATCCTCAACTTTTGATCTGCTAAAAATGTACTGATCATGGATCCATGATGCAGCTAACTGCCTAATGTGAAGAAATGCCACTGGCTATAGTTATGCTACACTCAGCAGAGTAAGTATGTCATGATTCTTCCACTTATAGAAAAAAAAAATGGCTCCAATGGAACCTTGGTTTGCACTGGAATCTAGATTGCTGCTCACTCCCTGAAAGCTAGGTCATGGATCAGTTTTGTTTCCCCATTCCAAATCCGCTCAGTCTTTTCTTTCTTTCTCCCTTCATTAAATTTCTCATCTACACAACAGCTCCAACATTTATCTACTCATCTTCTTCTCAGATGTTATTATCTCAGTAGCCTTGTCAGATCATTTTATATAACACAGGATATAAGAATGAACTATGCATTCTTTAGCAAAGGCTTCATAATCCATTCATAACTGACTTTCCAAAGCTTGCTTCCTTAGACCTCTACCATTCCCTTTTCAGTCAATAAGGCTGTCAGTAAACCTTCAAAACGATCCAAATTATGCCCCTACTAGAATGTTGATTTCAAGCCCAGGACAAGCCTTCTCAATGAACTTATCTCCTTTTAATAATTAGTAATTTCTGTTAAGGCCCTTACATTGTTTTGTGGTTAAGTTACTTCTAAAACACACAGACACACACACAATAAAAAAAACTGAGAACATTCAAGGGAAATTATAACCTTTAACCTGGTAGGTAGATAAGTTTACTGAGTATATGTTTTCTTAACTTATAGAATGTAATTTTGACCACTTTACAAAGAAACATACTTGTGCAAAGCTTTTTCTCTGCTGTTTTTAAGCAGTTCAGCTTGTAAATTCACATTAATAATACCTCTCTGGAGGATATTCAGCTTAAGCCACATAGGAGTGTGCTGGCCAGAGTTTTATTTATATTTCTGTCAATCAATCTCTTTTTATATGATGGTCTGAAGCAATTCTACTTTAAATCAAAGTTTTTATTTTGGCACATTATTTTTCTCCTCTGGTTTGAGTTCTAAATCTGGTTTCTTCCCCTGAGCTTTGCACTCGCAGACATTACCAAGACTCATATCTGAGGGAGGTTTTCCGTCATCATTTAACATTGTTCATCAAAGACAACTTGGATAGACCAATATGTAAGACAATTAATGGATATTAAGCATCTATCATTTAAAATACATGTTAGGCTTTACAAATGAGCTGTCTAACTTTCAAAGAGCAGATCTTTCCTATGTTAGTCCACAGAAAAATATGGAAAGTTCACCAACTTATTACTAAGCCAGCCAAATTTAACAAGACCTAATAAAGATGGTGTATGCTTGTGTACGTGCACAAACACAAAAACTCCAGACTAAGTTTTATATGTGACTATAGAAGCAAATATCTAAATATAATAACACATGAATTCTAATAATATGTAAAAAGAATAAGTGATAAGGATTATTCTAGAAATCCAAGCATAACTCAATATTAGGAAATCTATCAACATGATTCAGTGCATCAATTATTGAAGGAGAAAATCCAAGAGATTATATAAATATATGACTGAAAACATCTGAAAAATTCAGCAGTTATTTCTTATAAGAATTCTAAACAGAAAGAAAGTACCTGAGTATGACTTGTAAAGTTGTAGTTTGAATATTGGACTGAAGAGCAGATGGGAGAAATATTTATAAAGAACATTTTTGAGACAATTGGCAACAAACAAAAAATATTGTACACCTCTGTCATCTAGTGACTCCCTGTTTCAATTGATTCTGACTAAATCATGTGAACTAAAGCTGTGAAATGCAAATTAATTCAACCAAAACAGATTTAAAACTGAAATCAATACATCATTTATGGGTAATTTGGTAATTGATAAAATTACAAAAGATTTCTCCTAGGTTAAGTTAACTTTATAAGGCGTACAAATTTTTTTAAATTATTTCTGGGTGTACAGCATAATATATTTCAAATTCTGTATAGATTACATCATGTTTACCACCCCAAAACTAATTATAGTCCATCCCTTCATGTATGAGCCTAATCACCCCTTTTGCCTTCCCCTCTCCCCCTTTCCCCTATGGTAACCACCAATCCAATCTCCAATGCTATGTGTTTGTTTGTAGTTATTTTTATCTTCTACTTATAAGTGAGATCATACGGTATTTGACTTTCTCCCTCTGACTTATTTCACTCAGCATAATACCCTCAAGGTCCATCCATGTTGTCACAAATGGCCGGATTTCATCATTTCTTATGGCTGAGTAGTAGTCCATCATGTATAAATACCACATCTTCTTTATCCATTCATCCTTGATGGGCACCTAGGTTGCTTCCAAGTCTTGCCTATTGTGTATAAGGCTGCAATGAACATAGGGGTGCAAGTATCTTTATGCCTTTGTGTTTTCAAGTTCTGTCGATAAATACCCAGCAGTGGGATAGCTAGATCATATGGTAGATCTATCCTTAATTTTCTGAGGATACTCCATACTGCTTTCCATAGTGGCTGCACCAGTTTGCACTCCCCCCAGCAGTGAACAAAGGTTCCCTTCTTTCCACATCCTCTCCAACATTTGTTGTTTCCTGTCTTGTTAATTATAGCCATTCTGACTGGAGTGAGGTGATACCTCATTGTAGTTTTGATTTGCATTTCTCTGATAGCTAATGATGTTGAGCATCTTTTCATATGCCTGTTGGCCATTTGTATATCTTCTTTAGAGAAATCTCTGTTCAGACTCTTGCCCATTTTTTAATTGGATCATTGGTTTTTTTGTTGTTGAGTTGTATGAGTTTTTTGTACATTTTGGAGATTAATCCCTTATCTGATATATGGTTTGTAAATATCTTCTCCCAATTGTTAGATTGTCTTTTCATTTTGTTGATGGTTTCCTCTGCTGTGCAGAAGCTTTTTAGTTTGATGTAGTCCCACTTATTCATTTTTTCTTTTGTTTCCCTTGCCTGGTCAGACATGGGACTTGAAAATATGCTGCTCAGACCGATGTCAAAGAGCATATTGACTTTGTTTTCTTCTAGAAGTTTCATGGTTTGGGGTCTTACACTCAAGTATAAGACACACAAATTTTAAGAAATGTAACAGCTTAAAACAACACAAAGTTATTGTCTCACAGTTCTTGTGGGTCAGGAATCAGTTGAGCACAGCTTAACTGTGTTAATCACAGCCAGATGGTGGTCAAGGGGTCAGCAGGGCTATATTCTCCTCGATAAGCATGTTTAGGGAATATGTCCCTCCAAGCTCACTCACGTTGTTGGCAGCATTTATTTTCATATAGCTCTGTGGCTGAGGGCCCTGGCTTCTTACTGGTCATTGGCTGGAGGCTGCTCAGCTCCAAGAGGCTGACACAGTTCTTTGCCACATGGCTCTCTCTGAAGCCCTCTTGGAATATGGCCACTGAGATTTTCAAAACCAGCAAGAGAAGCTCTTTCTCATCAGGAGGACCCAGTACTCTTTTAAAAGGCTTTATACTCTATCCAGGATAATGTCCTATTTGATTAAGTATAAATCAACTTATTTGGAATCTTAATTACATCTTCGAAATCCTTTCATTTTTATCATATAAAGTAACCTTATCACTGGAATGACATTCCATTTTATGTACAGGTCTTGCCCACACTCAAGTGGCAACTATATATCCTGGGGACAATCTTGGAATTATGCTTCACACAGATGACAAAATATTTAAACAAATTAAGATTGAACAGGATTGAAACAAAACTTTAACACCTGGATTAAGTACTCATATAAACCTGCAGACAGGACAGTAAACCTCTCTGAAACTCAATTTCCTAATTCAAAAATTAGAAGTCTAGATCAAATGAACACAAAGGTCACTATTTGTACTTATATGGTATAATTTGATACATATAAATACAATTTTAGTAACTTGGAAAACTCATTTCCTAATCACACCGCATACACACGGTACTCTGCATTTAGCTTTAAGAACAATTGTGGTTACTAGGCAGTCATACTGCACATCAGTAAGGGAGAACAAAGTTTCTCAAAGAAAGGTGGCAGATCACTCAATGACAGTTATTTCTCATTATTTTAAAATATCAAAGTATATTTGAAATCATAGTTCTTTCTTTAAACTTCAAAAAGTTTCAATCTGAACTGATGAATGTCAAGATATACATAATGTAGTAATTCTTTGCAAGTGTTGGAAATCATAGCAGAAAAACTTTTCTAATGTGTTATTGACTTAGCAATTAGAAGTCAATCTATATAATGTTTGAGGCTTTCTCTACATTACGGTGATCTTGCAACAGATTACATGATAAAAGATGAGTTGCATTTTCCTACATTTGGAAGTACATTTTGTTTTTCTTAGAATTTTCAGTTTTAATCATATAGATAAATACCTATATTGCATATCTATAACTATGTGTCATATATATATATATATATACAAACACTTATATAAATATGCTTATCTATTAGATTTGAGGCACTTAAAATAATTAATATACTATCAAAATTTAAAGGCATATTGGCATTATTTGCAAAATTAATATATTTTACAGTTAAACAGAATATCTAAATTGTATGTATGTGTGTTTTTAAACCAAGTACAGCTGGTAATTTAATGTATGATTCCCCAGAGGTAAACAATAAAAACAGCGGCAAATGAAAGGTATTTAAAGTGGTTGCTGCCAAATCCAGCTGCTACCAGGGCCTCTCCAGGTCTTCTGTCAAGAGTCAGAGGAAGGCCACTCTTCATAACTCAAAGTCATTACTCCAGCAATATCACTTTTACTCCTTCAGTATTGGTTTTTCTCTTTACAAAGTCATTCCCATCAGCCTACAAGCATCTTGTTAACTTTCCCATATTTAAAATACCATTTCTTAATGCCTCTTCCTCCACCAGCTACTTCCTAGTTCTCAACTTCTCTTTAAAGCAAGGGCTTTCAATTCAGAGTTTAATCCTTCCTTTCCTACTCTCCACTCAAACCACTGTGTCAGGCTTTTCTTCTGACACTGCTCATCAAGTCACTTACTTCAATGTGAGATTTTCAGTCCTCATATTACTTGACCTATTGATAAGAGTTGGTGTAAATGGGTATTCTCCTTACATTTTTTTCTCTTTACTTCCAAGACAACATGCTCTCCTGGTTTCATTTCCATCTTCTTTTTCTGTCTCCTTTTCTTTTTTCTCCTCTTTTCCAAACATTTGTATGTTGAAGTACCAACATCCAACCTTGTGCCCCTTCACTGATGAAAAAAAAAAATGTGGTCCATTGACCTCATGGATTTAAATACCCTATAGTTTGAGGACTACCAAAGTTATAGCATCACCTTAGATCTTTCTAACTCCAAAGACCTATTGAACATAAACTTCTTACGGCTGATAGTCACTTCAAATATAACATTTTCAAAACTGGCCCTATAATCTTCACTTTCACAAGCTGGACTGCCTGCAGTCTTTTTCATGTCTCTGAGCATGGCTAACCATGAGAGCACAGCTAGATACCAAGACAGATTCCTGCATGAAGGTGGCTCATGTAGAAGTGTGATCCCACAGACCATGAGTGAAGAACAAGCGAATTCCAATGGGTAGGCCAAGATTTCAGCAGAAGCAATAGCTACAAGTGTATTGGAACAGGGAGCCCATCATACTGCTGGGCCCATTCTGTTCCATGTTCCATGTTTCAGGGAGAGAGCATCAAGGGTAGTGACTGAGTGTTCTCCAAAAGTTAAACCATACTTTTACTTGGTTTTTGAATGTTACCTCTGTAATGAATGTTCTCTGATAGGTAATAACCTGAAACACCAAAATGGACATATTTTATTTTCACTCACATGACCCTATCTACACGCTTCTCCCACAAACTTCCTTGTCTTAGACCATCTGGTCATACTCCTCCAGTATGCCTGGCCAAGCAGCTATGCCATTTGCCATTCCTCTCTGTCTGTCTTTACCATAGGCAATTTCCTAATCCATACAAAGTGAATATTTCAGTTCATTGCCCTCAGCATAAGTGGTATGCCACATCTTAAAAAATTGTTTTTAATGCAATGGCAGTATATTTCTGGTTAGCCTGAATGTATTATTTTGAACCCTCTAATCAAGGAGCACACCTTCTCCTCCTCCTTCTGTTGGTCCTGCAGAACTCCTATGGGGCCCTAGGTTTGAGTAGAAGCAAAGGAGTCGGTACAGCAGAAATAAATGCCACGGGGGTCTCGGATGCCTGATTGCCTTACCAGAGACTGGGTGGCTTACAGACAAAAGAAATATTTTTCTTACAGTTCTGAAAGCTGGATAGTCCAAGATCATAATACTGGAAGATTCAGTGTCAAGTGAGAGTCCATTGGTTCTCAGATGGCCTTCTTCCCGCTGTGTCCTCACATGATGAAAAGTGCAAGGGGGCTTTCTCAGCTCTCTTTTTTATTTTATTAAGGTCATAATACTTTATAACATTGTGAAATTTCTGTTGTAAATTATTATTTGTCAGTAATCATATATATGTACCCATTACCCCTTATGTCCACTCCCTTGCCCCCTTCCCCTCTGGTAACCACTAATCTGTTCTCTTTGTCCAGATGTTTGCTTATCTTCCACACATGGGTGAAATCATACAGTGTTTGTCTTTCTCAGGCTGGCTTATCTCACTTAACATAATACTGTCAAGGTCCATCCATGTTGTTGCAAAGGGGACGATCTTGTCTTTTTTTATGGCTAAGGAGTATTCCATTGTATATTTATACCACATCTTCTTTATCCATTCATCAGTTGATGGGTACTTGGGGTGCTTCCACATCTTGGCTATTGTGAATACTGCTGCAATGAACATAGGAGTGCATAAGTCTCTCTGAATTGTTGATTTCAAGTTCTTTGGATAAATACCCAGGAGTGGGATAGCTGGGTCATATGGCATTCCTATTTTTAATTTTTAGAGAAATTTCTATACTCTTTTCCATATGGGCCGTATCAGTTTGCATTCCCACCAGCAGTGTATGAAGGTTTTCTTTTCTCCATATCCTCTCCAACATTTGTCATTTTTTGTCTTGGTAATCATAGCCATTCTAAGAGGTGTAAGGTGATATGTCCCTGTAGTTTTGATTTGCATTTCCCTAATGATTAGTGATGTCGAGCATCTTTTCAGGTGCCTGTTGGTCTTCTATATATCTTCTTTGGAAAAATGTCTGTTTATATCCACTGACCACTTATTGATCGGGTTGTTTCTTTATTTCGTGGTGGAATTGTATGAATTCTTTATATATTTTTGAGATTAACTCCTTGACAGATTTATGATTTGCAAATATTTTCTCCCAGTTGGTGGGTTGACGTTCTGTTTTGATATTGGTTTCCTTTGCCTTGCAGAAGCTCTTTAGTCTGATGTAGTCCCATTTGTTTATTTTTTGTTTCCCTTGCCCAAGTAGACATGGCATTTGAAAAGATGCTTTGAAGACCAATATCAAAGAGTGTACTAGCTATACTTTCTTCTAGGTGTTTTACGGTTTCACTTCTTACCTTCAAGTCTTAAATCAACTTTGAGTTAATTTTTGTGTATGGTGAAAGATAATTATCTACTTTCATTCTTCTGCATGTGGCTGTCCAGTTTTCCCAACATCATTTACTGAAGAGACATTCTTTTCTGCATTGTGTGTTTTTGGCTCCTTTGTCAAAGATTAACTGACCATAGATGTGTGGTTTTCTTTCTAAGCTTTCAATTCTGTTCCATTGATCCATGTGACTGTTTGTGTGCCAGTACCACGCTGCTTTGATTACTCTAGCTTTGTACCATATTTTGAAGTTGGGGATTGTGATGCCTCCAGCTTTGTTCTTTTTTCTCAGTATTGCTTTACCAATTTGGGTCTTTTATGTCCATATGAGTTTTAGGAATCTTTGTTCTATTTCCGTGAATAGTGTCATTGGGCTTCTGATTGGGATTTCATTGAATCTGTAGATTGCTTTAGGTAATATGGACATTTTACTATATCTATTCTACCAATCCATGTGCATGGAATATATTTCCATTTCTTTATGTCGTCATTGATTTGTTTCAATAATGCATTATAGTTTTCATTGTATAGGTCTGTCACCTCCTTCGTTAAATTTATTCCTTGACATTTTATTCTTTTTCTTGTGATTGTAAATGGGATTGTATTCTTGAGAACTCCCTCTGCTGGTTTCTTCTTAGTGTATAGAAACGCAGCTGACTTTTGCAAGTTGATTTTGTACCCTGCAACTTTGCTATACTTGTGGATTATTTCGAATAGTTTTCCAATGGGTTTTTTGGGATTCTTTAGATATAAAATCATTTTTTCTGCAAACAGAAAGAGTTTCACTTCTTCCTTGTTAATGTGGATACTTTTTAATTTCTTTTTCTTGCCTAGTTGCTCTGGCCAAAACCTCCAGTACTATCTTGAATAAGAGTGATGAGAGTGGGCACCCTTATCTTGTTATTGTTCTCAGAGGGGTAGTTTCAGTTTTTCCCCATTGAGTATGATGTTGGCTGTGGGTTTGACATATATGGCCCTTATTATGTTGAGGTACTTTCCTTCCTTACCTATTTTATTGAGGGTTTTTATCACAAATGGATGTCGGATCTTGTTAAATACTTTCTCTGCATTTATTGAGATCATCCTATGTGTTTTATTACTCATTTTGTTAACGTGGTGTATCACATTGATTGATTTATGGACATTGAACTATCCCTGCATCCCAGGAATAAATCCCACTTGATCGTAATGTATGATCCTTTTAATGTATTGCTGTACTCGGTTTGCTAATATTTTGTTGAGGATTTTTGCATCTTTGTTCATCAGTGATATCAGCCTGTAATTTTCCTTCTTTGTGTTCTCCTTGTCTGGCTTTGGGATAGGATGACATTGGCCTCATAGAATAAGTTAGGAAGTGTTTCATCTTCTTCAATTTTTTGGAATAGAGTGAGAAAGATAGGTATTAAATGTTCTTTGAAAGTTTGGTAGAATTCTCCAGAGAAGCCATCTGGTCCTGGACTTTGTTTTCTGGGAGCTTTTTCACTACTGTTTCAATCTCTTTACTTGTGATTTGTTTATTCAGATTCTTTATTTCTTCTTGATTAGGTTTTGGGAAATTGTATGAGTCTAAGAATTTATCCATTTCTTCTAGATTGTCCAATTGTTGGCATAGAGTTTTTCATAGTATTCTTTTATAATCCTTTGTATTTCTGCGGTATCCATTGTAATTTCTCTTTCATTTCTAATTCTATTTATTCATTTGAGGAAGATTAGCCCTGAGCTAACTACTGCAGTTCTCCTCTTTTTGCTGAGGAAGACTGGCCCTGAGCTAACATCCATGCCCATCTTCCTCTACTTTATATGTGGGATGACTACCACAGCATGGCATGCCAAGTGGTGCCATGTCCGCACCTGGGATCTGAACGGGTGAACCCTAGGCCGCTGAGAAGCAGAATGTGTGAACTTAACCACTGTGCCACAGGGCCAGCCCCCCTTTAATTTTATTTATTTGATCCTTCTATCTTTTTTTCTTAGTGAATCTGGCTAAGGGTTTGTAAATTTTGTTTATCTGCTCAAAGAACTATCTCTTAGTTTCATTGATCCTTTCCTATTTTTTTTTGTTGGTTTCTATTTTAGTTATTTCTGCTCTAATTTTTATTATTTCCCTCCTGCTGACTTTGGGCTTTCTTTGTACTTCTTGTTCTAG
Organism: Equus przewalskii; assembly: GCF_037783145.1. Taxonomy (NCBI): domain Eukaryota; kingdom Metazoa; phylum Chordata; class Mammalia; order Perissodactyla; family Equidae; genus Equus; species Equus przewalskii. The sequence continues at coordinate 36,250,185 of NC_091850.1, forward strand.
TTCTGTTAGGTGTAGTTTAAGATTACTTATTTGAGATTTTTCTTGTTCCTTAAGGTGGGCCTGTATTGCTATGGAATCACTTTTGCTGCATCCCATATGAGTTGGTATGGTGTACTTTCATTTTCATTTGACTCCAGATACATTTTTGATTTCTCCTTTAATTTCTTCATTGATCCACTGTTTGTTGGGTAGCATGTTGTTTAGTCTCCACATATTTGTGACTTTCTCAGCTTTTTTCCTGTAGTTGATTTCCAGTTTCATTGCCTTATTGTTGGAAATGATGCTTGATATGATTTCAATCTTCTTAAATTTATTAAAGCTTTCCTTGTTTCCCGACATATGGTCTATCTTTGACAATGTTCCAGGTACACTTGAAGAGAACGTGTATTCTGCTGCTGTTGGATAGTGTTCTCTATATTTCTATTAAGTCCATCTGTTCATTTAATTCCACTATTTCCTTATTGACTTTCTGTTTGGATGATTTATCCATTGATGTAAGTGGGGTGTTGAGGTCCCCTACTATTATTGTGTTGCTGTTAATTTCTCCTTTTAGGCCTGTTAATAGTTGCTTTCTGTACTTCAGTGCTCCTGTATTGGGTGCATATATATTTATAAGTGTTATGTCCTCTTGGTGGAGTGTCCCTTTTACCATTATATATTGCCCTTTTTTGTCTCTCATTTTCTTGTCTTGAAGTCTATTTTGTCTGATATAAGCATGGAAACACCTGCTTTCTTTTGTTTGCCATTAGCTTGGAGTATCATCTTGCATCCGTTCACTCTGAGCCTCTGTTTGTTTTCAGAGCTGAGGTGTGTTTCCTGGAGGCAGCATATTGTTGGGTCTTGTTTTTTTATCCATTCTGCCACTCTGTGTCTTTTGATTGGAGAATTAAATCTATTTACATTTAGAGTGATTATTGATATAGGAGGGCTTAATACTGCCATTTTATCACTTGTTTTCCACTTGGTCTGTATTTCCCTTGTTTCTTGTCTTGTGTATTTCTGACTGCCAATTCAGTTTGTTGGCTCTCTATGATAGTTTTATCAGTTTTCTCTTATCATTTGTGTCTCTGTTTTGATTTTTTGTTCTGGTTACCATTAGGTTTGTATAAAAGATCTCATAGATGAAATAATCCATTTTCTGATAGCCTCTTATTTCCTAGTCTAAGCAGTTTCCATCCCTTTCCTCTTCTACATCTAAGTTATTGTTGTCACAACTTATTCCATTTTGTGTTGTGAATTTCTGCTTAAAATGAAGTGATTATAGTTTTTAATGCTTTTCTTCCATTTATCTTTAATACTATAATTAAGTGTTTGCTAACCTGTTCTAATAGAGAGCTGCAATTTTCTGATTTTGTCTTTCTATTTATTTCATTGCCCAGGGCTTTGTAGTTCCTTTATTTTTTTCAGGTATGAGGGCCTTCTTGATCATTTCTTGTGTGTGTGTGGGGGGGTCTTGTGGCAATGAACTCCTTCAGCTTTGTTTATCTGGGAAAGTTTTTATTTCTTCACCATATCTAAAGGATAGTTTCTCTGGATAGAGTATTCTTGGCTGAAAGTTTTTGTCTTTCAGAATTTGGAATACATAATTCCACTCTCTCCTAGCCTGTAAGGTTTCTGCTGAGAATCCACTGAAAGCCTGATAGGGGTTCCTTTGTAGGTTATTTTCTTCTACCTTGCTGCTCCCAATATATTTTGTCATTGACCTTTGCTGATATATGCCTTGGAGAAAGTCTATTACATTGGTGTAATTAGGAGTTCTACTAATTTCATTTACATATAATGCCAGCTCCTTCTCCAAGTGTAGGAAGTTCTCAGTTATTATTTCTTTGAACACACTCTTTGCTCCTTTTTCCCTCTCTTCTCCCTCTGGAATGTCTATAATCCTTATGTTGCACTTCCTAATTGAGTTGGATATTCCTCAGAGAATTTCTTCATTTCTTTCTAGTCTTAATTCTCTCTCCTCTTCCATCTGAAGCATTTCTATATTTTTATCCTTTAAACTACTAATTCTGTCATCCATAATATCAGCTCTATTTTTTAAGGATTCCAGGTTTTTCTTTATCTCATTCATTGTGATTTTTTTTTTTTAAAGATTTTATTTTTTCCTTTTTCTCCCCAAAGCCCCCCAGTACATAGTTGTGTATTCTTCGTTGTGGGTTCTTCTAGTTGTGGCATGTGGGACGCTGCCTCAGCGTGGTCTGATGAGCAGTGCCATGTCCGCGCCCAGGATTCGAACTGACGAAACACTGGGCCGCCTGCAGCGGAGCGTGCGAACTTAACCACTCGGCCACGGGGCCAGCCCCTCATTGTGATTTTTTATCTCCAACATTTCTGATTTTTTTTTCTTTATAGTTTATAGTTTCAATCTCTTTTGTAAAAAATTCCCTCTGTTCATTAATTTTATTCCTGGGTTCAACTGAATTGTTTGAGTTTTCTTATTGAGTTTGTTTTTGCTAACTATTTTGAATTCACTGCCATTTAGATTGTAAATTTCTATGACTTCAGGATTGATTTCTGGATACTTGTCATTTTCCTTCTGGTCTGGAGTGTTAATATGCTTCTTCATGCTATTTGATGGGGTGGACTTTTGCCATCACATAGTGGTAGTATCTGGTCACAGATTCCACTTGCCACCACTGGGTGGGGCAGGAGCTGTGTTTTCTTAGCCCACCACGACCCCTGACAAAGTTGTGCTTGTCCGCTGGAAGTTGTGCTGATAGGGCCTGTCTGTGTTTGCCCACTGGCCACTGCTGCTTTACACAGTAGGCAGAGGCACACTTGTGGGGATCCTCTTCTCAGGCTGACTGGCCGAGTTGGTGTGTCAAGCAAGATGAGGACAGGGCTCTTTATTTTGCATGTGCTCCCACTCCCAATCTGCACTCACTGTCTGCCCACCTGGGGTGCTCGGCTTGGGGGGCACACCCCTGGGATTGTTTAGCCATCTCAATGCGAAGCAGTGCTTCCCATGGGCTGGGATGCAACTCCGAGAGTGAAAGCATTCCTGCAGAGGGCTGCCTTTTCCCCCTTATCCTCAGAGTTGCACACCAGCCACAATGTGAGGTCCTACACCCAAGGTCACTGCTGCTTGGGAGGGAGAGGAGATCCACTTTCCTCCTTCCATTGCCTCCTGGGGACAGGTACAGCACCCCCACCTTCAGATATATGGCTGTGTGGGACTCTCTTGTATCTACTGTGTTGTGTGGATGTCCTCTGTTGGTTTACGAATGTCCTTTTCATTTTGCGGGGAGAGACAAAGGCAAGAGCTCACTCCACCATAATGCTGATGTCACTCTGCTCAGGCTTCTTTGATAAGGGCATTAATCTCACTCATGAGGGGTCCACCCTCATGACCTAATTACCTCCCCCCAAAAGGCCCATGTCCTAATATCATTACCATGGGGGTTCAGGATTTCAACAGATGAATGTGGGGGGAGCACAGACACTCAAACCGTACTACTTATCACATAATTTAAGTGAGCCATATGATCTGGTTAGCAGTGATCACATAATTTAATTGAGCCATCTGATCTGATTTTGACTGTATCATTTCATAAAATAGATTGCTACTTTATTTTCCTGACTTTATGACTCCGTGGTTCTGATAATTCTCTGCTTGTGATGAACAGCTTCAGGTATCCTGTAGTCAAGCATTCATTTTCTACTAGGGCCCAGAAAAAAACCGGGTAATATCTTTGAAATGGCTATTATTTCTCTGTCAAAATAAAAGCATGACCTCTCTCTACCTACTGTCTTCCTTGAAATTCTTCTATTGTGTCTTCACTGAGACATTGGCTCTGCATTCTTACAACACAGATGTCTGCCACCAATGACTCAGTGACATCATGTGGCCTGAGTGGGAGACCAGGTGACGGCTAGTTGGTAACTACAAGAGAGCTCTTTTTCACTTTGGGATCCATCCAAAATTGGCAGCTTTTCATCTGATAAAAACTGAATAATATTCCAAAAACAGCATATGTTCATTAACCAGTGATGAAACACTCTGTTAGTGTTAGGCACACAGTTCAAACTTTCTCTTAGAGAAAATGTTCTAGAATGCCCCAAATCACTGGTACTCTAAAATTTTTTACCAGTCAGCAGAATAGGTATCCACCTTTGATAAGCAAGTATCTTAATGGGAATCTTTTACACTGACTACATTCTGTTTGTTAGTTCCAATTAGCATGAGGGCATCATCATAGTGAAAAGTGTGGATATGGTGAAGAATGTCAAGATTTCAAGACCTATATTAGTGAGAGAGAGCAGGAGAATTAATATAGTCCTGTGGCATGATCACAAATGTAGGCTCCTGTCCTTTTCAGATAAAAGTGAACTATTTTTAATCCTCATAGTTGATAGAGATTTAAAGAATTTATTTGTCAGATAAATAACCACATGCTAAGTAGGTTCATTCTACTAAAGAGACCACTACAACACAGGATGCCAAATTTAAGCTATCACCTAATTAAGTTTATGATACTCTGCCCATATAGACCATAGTCCATCTTGCATGTGTAGGAGCCCGACACATGAATGGAATGGGATATGATAGGGTCTAGCTCCCTAAAACTTTACTGTTTATGATTGCTGTCCTAATATTATTTATGATTCGCTATTTTTGTTGTGGTGAAAGAACTGGTCTTCTAACTGGATCCCTCAAACCATAATGGCTTCTCAGGTCTGGGAACTAATGTGAAGCTTCTGCCAGTTGTTGAGTATCTGTGTCAATTATTCACTTGGAGACTGAAAATAAACCCAGGATGAGTCCGTAGACCCACTGAAACCACTGTAAGATAAGCTTGGCTCAAATGCCACTGCATACCTATAACCTACGTATTTGTTCCCATTTTAACTGCAGGAACCTGATGAGGTTTTAAGCCACACGGCATTATTGTTAGTTCAGATGCTGTATAAAGTAGTCCTTGAAAACTTCAGTCTTCTTTTTCTGCAGTTTATAGTTACCCTGGTAAATGGCTGAAGATCCCCCTGAGGAAGAATCATGAGATTTGTTTATTGTTGTTGTTGTTGTCTTAATACACTTATGGTGGCATCACATTGTCCTTCCTCAAGAGGTCAGTTCTTCTCTTCAAATAACAGGCTCTGGATCTCTGATAAAAGTTTGCATAGTGGTTGAATTACCCCCTTTTACTTCAAAAATATGTTGGAATACTACCTCCCTGGTGAACTCTCCTCCAGCCACACTCCAGCCTCCTCCTGCAGCACATTGAATGAGCCCAGACAAGCTTCTGTCTTAAGGATTGGTATTGTCTATTTCTTCTCTCTTGGATTTTTTCCCAAAGATATCCACAGGCCTGCCCCTCTCACTTCTGTCAAGTTATGACTCAAATATTATCTTCTAATAAAGCCAACTCTGATCACTCTATATAAAACTGAAAATTTATCCTCACACCAACCATCCCTGGTCTTCATTATCTTGTTTATTTTTTCCCATGGCACATATCACCTATTCATATATTAATTATTTACTTACTCATTAGGCTTAATTTAGTTGTCTATACTCCCTCAATATTATACAAACCTGATGAAAGAAGATAGCTTCGTTTCTTTCGTCCGTGTCTATATACCATGTATGTTGATAAAATGGAATACAATGCTGCATCCTAAACACTATTGAAAAGGGCTTAGAACAAATAGGTTCTCAATATATATTATTGAATGAAATAACTGCATTTTGTTTGACTTTTATTGTGTTTTATTTTATTGTTTTAATAAACTTGTGCTTTTAAGTTAGGGCTGCCATTGTCCATTTTACCATGACTACAACCAGGTCCTTCCTTCATTCTAAGTAGCCATTATTTTACCTAATTTGCTTTTGATGTTATCTAAATGAATAACACCTAATTTATAACATCATTACTATAAAGCACTTTTACTTGTTTTGCTGAAATTTAAATACTTTCATAGATGTTCAATATTGGATATTTTGTATTTCAAGTAGGTATGGAAAATTCTTGGATAATAAGACTATGAAGAGAAAGGATCAAGTTTTGACCCCAAAAATTTTTCATCAAAACAGTCTGTATTCTTTATCTGTAAAAAATCCCAAGTACTTAAATCAGAAATATGGGGCCTTCAAATTACACAACAATGTCCCAATATATATAAGAAAGAAGAAAACTACTTTTATTTTATATGAAGGCTCTCCATTCTATGAAAGCACTCTCCATTGCTAGGTAACTTTTCAGTACATCAATCTATTTGTGATGGTGCTATGTATAAACTTCTTTTTCCATCTCCATGGTCACAAGAGTAATCTTTGGCTTAGAAATATGCAAATTCAGTGGATATTAACCCTGCCTTAGTGATAGCAATGCAAAAAATTTTATTTTACAAAAATAGGATGAGAGTATTGGCAATAGAATAAATAAAAATGGGATAAAAAGAACCCATGTATAAGAGAAGAGAGGTACTTGTCAAATCATCAGTCATGAACTTGAAAAGAATTTAGACTTGTTAGTAGGAAACCTTCCAAAGCCCAGAATAGAAATCATCATCTTCATTTCCAATGTAACCTTTCCTGACTTGTTTATTCCCTATTTCTTCTCTAAATTCTCCCCAAAATGTAGGTAGAGTAAAAAACCCAAAAAGCAGTAAATTAGCAATATCTGACACTATATATTTTATAAGACAAAGAAGGGATCTGGAATTACTTATTCCATAGAAAAAGTGGTTCCTTGAGAGTGTATTTGTGTGCTACGGTGAGGGAGAGGCAGTAATAGACAGGGAAGGACCAGTGAAGAGCGGATTTCAGGAAGTGTGAAGATCAGGGGGAGAGGAGGAGGAAGATAGATACTCTCTTTGGAATAATCTCTCAATGTCTAGGGTGCGTCCATGAAGGTCACTTTCTAAAGGCTGAGGCGCTGAGGCACTGAGGTCTTGTGGTGCAGAGAAATGGAGTATCTATGCTAAGAGCACAACAGACATGAACATTTTCCTCTCCTGACATCTATCCATATTCACTGAATTACTTTGGGACCAATTCCTTTTAAATTCATTCATTCATTCATTTAATGACTTCTTTAATATCTAGTGGATTCCAGTATATTTTTGGTTCAGATATACGTGGTGAAAAGTGTTTGGAAGTTTGTCAGTTGTCTGTAGCCATCTGAGAACCATCTTTAATAGCCAAGATACGGGGCAATATATGGTGGAAAGTAGCTGCCTACAGATGATGATCTGGAAAAACATGGTATCTAAAGTTCCTAATTACTCTGTTTTCAGGGGATATGTAGAAATGCCCTTAGGGCAAAAGGGAAAAAGGGGCTTGTAGTATGTGTTACAAAAATATAATAACCACTTGTCATACATTGCATTTTTGTTTTTTCATTTCATTTGTGTGGGATGACCTTCCTCAATTTTGCCATTTAAGGAAATCCTACTGAACTTTCAAAGTTCATTTCAAAGGCCATCTTCCTTGCTAGAACAAGTGAAATTATGAGCTCTTTGAAGGTGACTCACGCGTTCATATAATTGTGTTCTCAATGAATGGCACACAAACACTTGGTACAAATTTGTTTCAAGATTCAATAAGACATTGTTAATTTTCTGTCTTTGTTCATTTTTCTGGTCCATCTACTGCCACAGAAATGTTCTGATAACACTGAGAAACACTTTCATTCTCTTTTATATATTAGATACAGACTTGCTCTTTTCTCCTCTTTGTCCCAATCTCTTTGATGAAAAAATATCGTCTCAATGTTTCCTATATCTTTAAAATTCTTTCTTTGCATAAATACTGTGGATATTGCACATGCACACATGCACAGACAGAGAGTAATAACTTCCTATTACTAAATAGCTACATTTGTTCTAGTTAAGTTCCTATTAAAAGCTGACAGCTCTAACAGGCAGGGCGTCTGACCCTAAAGTTATGCTTTTTTCATAATGTTGCCTCTTAGCCTACATGTTATTACTTTCTTTCTGTAGAACACCACTCACAAATTTTCAGAATGAGAACACAGAAATCTATGTGATTAACTCATGTAGAAAACTTTGAAAGTCTCATTTACCTCTCCACCCAAGGAAATCTATTTGCTTCTGTATTTTCAAATGCAGGGCATTGCAGAGAACCCAATAGTTGTTCCATATGATCTATGCAAAACACTAACAAAGGTAAGAAAATAAACATACTGATAAATTATTTGCTTAATCATTAGTTGTGATAAGAAAAATACTCAGAACTATACTAATAGGTATTTTTAAAGTAACCTAAAATAATTAACGCATAAGGCAGGCTTACAGTACTCTTCCACATATCTATGTCTAGACCAATAATTCCTAATTACACCTAGAAGTACTCCACGACACAGTACTTCTTTAAGATCACAAGAAAGTCAGGATGTTAGCACAGGCCTTTGAAAATCAACCTTGGCACTGTACAGTGCTATCCAACACTGATTACCTATGCGAACATGAAAAAGTTATTTGACCTCTCTAAACCTTAGTTTCCTTAGTTCTAAAATGAGGCTAATAAGCTAATAATGCTTAGCCTGCTTGAATGTAGTTATTATTAAATAAAATAAATTATCGAAAGTGCTTGGAAAAGAGAAGATATTTCACCATTTTTAAAAAACATTAAAATATGTCACCCACTGTTAAATTAAAATCGACAAACTTTGAATGCTTTCTACTTCTTTGGGTAGTGGGTGCCTCTACACCAGGGTCAGGAGTGATAAGTTAGCAGGGACCGAGTACCTGAGATTAGATAACTCTGCAAGAAAATATGTGAATGTGTCATATTTTGTCAAACAAGGCAGTCCAAAGTTTTGTCTCATTCTGATAAAAGGTACTTCCAACAGGAAATGCAGTTTTTGAAATGATTCATAGGAGACGTCTCTTTAAAGACACATTCTCTAGCTTTGTCTCCATTGAGAGAGAATGACTGGGAAATTTAAAAGTATGTATTTTCCTCTGGATTTCAAAAGGTTATCTTTCAGGTTGATTTTCGGCTCTGTAAAATGGTGATAACAGCCTGTCAGAGCTCATGTGCTTACATTGATTTTCCATTGGGTAAGCCACATACATATTGTGTGAAGTGTGGGTCCTAAGAGTACCTTGCTGCATTTATGAACAAATCCTTGTTATTTGGGGGGAAAAATGATTCACAAGGCTTGCATTACCAATATTCTGAGAACGTTGCCACTTTTTAAAAATTCTTGCTTTGATCACATAATTTTAAATGAACATCAGGAAATTTTAGAGCTAAGGAAATATGTTTAGATTCTTTAATATCCTAGATATGTGGATTTTGCAGTGGAAGGACAAATGTCCTACAAATATGAAGAAATATTAAAGATTATATTGGACTTTAAAGTAAATGAAAACACTTCAATTTAAAATTGCTCCTTACTATTAGAACATAACCTTTCAGGCTGGCACATTGGCATAGCTGTTGAGTTCATGCACTCCACTTTAGTGACCCAGGGTTCACTGGTTCAGATCCTAGGTGTGTACCTATGCACCTCTTATCAAGCCATGCAGCGGCAGGTATCTCACATATAAAGTAGGGGAAGATGGGCACGGATATTAGCTCAGGGCCAATCTTCCTCAGCAAAAAGAGAAGGATTGGTGGCAGATGTTAGTTCAGGGCTAATCTTCCTCAAAAGTAAAATAATAAAATGTCAACTATGACGACAAAAGATATTCTTATATATTTTGTATATATATTTGTATTTTTACTGTTGATTTTCCCAAAAAAATTAAGTGAGGAAGAGGGATAGTTATCTACATATAAACAAACAACAAACTACAAAACCTGGTCCCATTGTTTCACAACTGAGCAAACTGAGAGGGGATAGTAGGAATAAAAATGCCAGCACCATTGAGACCCGTAATTTGGAGTGTGTGAGAACAGGCTTCTCAGAGCACACAAAAGAGACAAAGCTTTTGTTCAAAAAGAACTAAAGCTCTCAGTCTTATCTTGTAGCTGCACTTTCTCTGTATGGTGTAGGAGTACATAATGTTTTAGAGACATTAAAGCAGTGGAAATGGAAAAGTGTCCTTTTGGAATTCTACAAAAGTATTCTTGATGCGCACTGTAAAATTACCTTATTCGTTATCCTTCAATGACTATATATAGATCTTTCAGATAAAATCCTTCTGGGCATGTTAAACTCAAAACCATTTTGGCAATACCATAGGAGTCCATTAGCATCTGAGAAATCTGTGCTTATATATTTTATCTTATTTTATTTTCCTTTATTTCTATCTATATCTTCAGTAATATTCTTTCTCCTATGAATTACCTCAAATTGGAGTTCTGGGATTTTGTGTCATTTTTTGGTAATTCTTTAATATACCTATAAAATTCTGAGATTATCAACACCACAACTATGACTTCAAAATAAACTCTGCACTGTTTCTATTGACTTTAAAATAACATTTCCAGCTGAAAAAACATTTTCTTTAGGTTAACGTATAACTGATATTTGTTTTTTACTGATATTCTCAAGCTTTCATTAGTTTTAGTTAAGTAAACTATTTGAGTGTCTTCCCTTAAATTCCACTTGCGTTATTATTTACAGTATTAAGTTTAGCTTTCAGTACACTTTCATTAAACATCATGAAAAGAGTAAAAAAAAAAAAGTCAAGCAAAGGAAACCATAGAAAAGAGAAAGTATTTGACAGAAATTTCCTAAGCGAAGCCTACTGTTTCTACCTTTTTATTAATATTTTTCTATAGACGCTCTGTCTTATTTACTGTTTGAATATTTATTTAATATTGAAAGCTATCTTCATAATTAAAATATTACCATAAAGTTTTCATACTTTTATTTATTATTATCCTTTAACGACTTATTTTGCAAACTACCATATTAATCTAACTTCAAGCAAACTTATAAAAAATTTAGCTTATAGGGTCAGCCCAGTGGTGCAGTGGTTAAGTTCACACATTCCGCTTCAGTGGCCCAGGGTTTGCTGGTTCAGATCCTGGGTGCAGACCTACACATCACTTATCAAGCCATGCTGTGGCAGGTGTCTGACATATAAAGTAGAGGAAGATGGGCACAGATGTTAGCTCAGGGCCAGTCTTCCTCAGCAAAAAAGAGGAGGATTGGTGGCAGATGTTAGCTCAGGGCTAATCTTCCTCAAAAAAAAATTTAGCTTATTTCTCCAATTAGTGATTTTCTGACATATTGCAAAATACTAGCACAAAGGAAACAAACAAAATATAAGCCTTCAACCTTCAGGAGGTCCAAACACTGACCATCACAAATGCATACTTTAAAGAACTAATCATCTTCACAGTTAAAGGGAAAACAAATCTAGACGATCAGAGAAAAAAATTCAAAAGAACTAACAAACCAAAAGAGCTTTCTCTAAGCAAAATAAACACAGAGGGTAAAACAAAAGCACATTTACTCTAGTCACACCACTATCGATAATGATAAATACAATTTATTAAACATCTAGTGTGTCAGACATAGTTCTAGATACTCAGATTATTTTCTCAAATTTTATTGAGTGCTTATATTAGACATTATGTTAGGTGTTAAATATGAAACTAAACAAAACAGACATGATTTTCAACTTGACACTAATGAAAATATAACTGGCAATACAGCTAACAATCTATTGTGATAAACCCCAATAAAACACATTCAAGATGCTAGATGAGCATGTAAGTAGGAATTTAGCCCATGCATAAGGGATGAGATGAGGTCCAAAGGGTAACTATCAGGCAAAGTGAGGATACGGGAGTTTAAGAGATAGAGACAAGAATAGAGAAGGACAATCTCTGTATGACTCCACTCATATGAGCAATTTAAACATGTGGACAAAGAGAACAGATTAGTGGCTACCAGGGGAAAGGGGGGTGGGGGGTGGGCACAAAGGGTGAAGGGGCGCACCTACAACACGACTGACAGACAATAATGTACAACTGAAATTTCACAAGATTGTAACCTATCATTAACGCAATAAAAAATTAAAAAAAAAAAGAGAGACAAGGAAAGAAAGCTTCCAGATGGAGGAAAAGCCATGTAAGAGGTGGAAAGGCTCATGAAGGGTTTGAGATTTTACCTTATTTGCAACCTAAGTTAGCCTTCTGTAACATCATGCATGTTAAAAAAAAAAAAAAAAAAAAAAAAAGACAACTCCTGGATCAGAGCTAAAGGACGCTGTTCCAGCACAGCAAACAGCATGAGTTCCAGTTCATGTCCTTTCACTCTACCTCTTGTAGTCCATGGGGGAGGGGAGGGTGGCCTGGAGGGAGCCCCAGGAATGTTGCTCATGCAGAGTTTGCATGACAGCTGAAGAGCCCCAGCTTTAGGACATTTCAGTCTTTTACCAGGGGCTGCAAAACATCTGCCCAACCTCTGCATCATCGAGAGAGATTCTCTTAATAGATTGGTCAGTAAACAGAACTGCCCTGTGTTCTAGAGGCAGACACAGAGGCTTCCCAGGCTGTTTACTACACAGTCTTGAGAAGTTAGTCATACACAAAAGGTGGCGAGCGCCTCTGTTGGAGAGATGTGCGGAAAGAGGGAGATCATGCTTTGGCATAATTTATGTAATACCGGCAGGGTCTTTTCCCTCGATGATTGAAATAATTCATCTATGAATATATCTGAAAGTATCCCTTTGGGAGAGAGCCTGGAAAATAGTACTTTGATGATTGTCCCAAATTCTTCCGCTGTTAGGATCTGTTGAGGTTTAGGATCCCTCCCGAGATGCATTTTTATAATTTACATTTTCCCAGGAAATCATCTCTTTCAACGAGATATTAAAATACACTTGCATAAGAATTTGTAAAGTGTTTTTATGGTATTTTTAATTTCCTCTTTCTGGGAGAATTATCCCCCTTTCATTTCTAACTTTGAGTGTTTGTACCTACTCTTTTTTTCCCCTTAGGTTTTGAATATTTTATTTTATTTTTATAAAGAGCTTTTGAAGTTTTCAAGCAATTCTGATCTCTTATTTTTGATTTTGCAAGCAATATTTTCTGAGTTTATTTTTGCTGTTTTATCATTTTGCTCACTGTTTGAACTGTGTCATTTAGACGCTTAAATAATTTATTTAACTGTTGGTAGTGCTTCCTGTTTCTTATATCTGTAAATGGTCTTGTTGTGGGTTCCACCCCCCCACCGCTCCCAATTAGGGTTTGAGCTTTCTCAGATATCTTCTGAGATAAAACCTCCTCAGTCATCATTCACTTCTCCTGCTGGCATTTTATTTGTTTTCTCTCTTTTACAAACAATCTTCATGAAAGAGTGGTCTACACTTAGTCTCTGCTTTTCCTAACCTGTCTTTCAGTCTTCAAATACTTGCCTTCTAATCTGACTTCTGTCTATAATAGTCCCTTACACGGTGAAAATCCTGCCTATCTATCCTTTCTATCACTTCTTTTTCAGACCGTATTTCCCTGTCTGGCCTCTGTAAGTTGGACTTTATTAGGGCTCAGCTCTAAAGTCTCTCCTTTTCTCAACAAGTTCCTATTTCTAGGCAACATCATTCACTTCTAGGACTTCAATATATGGATAACTCCCAGATTCCGATCTCCAGCCTAGACCTCAGAATGCATATACTCAACAGTTAATTTAACATTTCCACTTGATATCCCAAGAAACCTCAGACTCAACTTATACAAAATAAAGTTATTATTTCTAATATTCTTCTAAATCCAAGTTTACCCCCGATCCTGTGTTTTCTGTCTGAAAAAACGATAACAAACAAACATCTATCAAGTTTCGAAGTTAGAAATTTGGGAGTTAATATTATTTTTGTTTACTTAATATTATTTTTGTTTACTTCAACTAGCATTCCTCACCAATAGGATATTCTGTCAATTTTATTTCCTGAATCCATCAATTTTTGCCAGTTTTCACCAAGATTTCTATATCCAGATGATAATCTCCTACTGGAATTATTGCAATGCTTTCCTTACCTTTCTATTTTCATTCAAATACTAATCTACCTTGCATTTCCCACATTTTAGCAGTATGTTCTTTTTAAAGTGTGCAGCTGATAAATGATTGGTTCCTCAATGTGTATAAATATTTTATGAGGGAAAGAACCATAAATGTTTTCACCCAGTATTTTTTCTTAGAACAGTAGCTAATAAAGAGACTGAGGCCAATCATTTTTCCAGCTGAATCTCTGTATGTTTGCTTTACATCGGGTACTGGTTAAAAATACAAATAAACCGTGGCCCCAGTTCTCAAGGAAGCCTCCATGTCTGGAAGATCAGTAACCCTGAATCTGTAGACGTTATATGTCGGTAGAGAAAGACTGGTCGACCTCAAACTTTCGCAATGAATAGTGTCATCTGCTATTAGTCTCCTCATTCAAAGGTCTATTCAACTACTCTAGGCAACTCTAAATATTTTCAGCTCGTTTATGATTTAGACGGAACCAACTGAGTCTTTTTATTGAGCCTCCTAGGGTTATTCTAAAGTGGGAAATTTATGAAGGACAATAAAATATGTAGTCAAAAGATGTCTACTTTTTGGACTTAATCTCTTCTAGTTGGGTTTCCAATGTGTGGTAAAATTGTATCTCTTCCACATGGACACTGCTGATATATCTTTTTGTTTTCAATTATTTTATTGAAGTCATAACAATTTATAACATTGTGTAATTTTGGGTGTACATCATTATTTATCAATTTCTGTATAGACTGTCTCATGCTCCCCACTAGTTGTCTAATTTTTATTTGTCACCATATATTTGTGCCCCTGTAACCCTTTTGCTCACTCCCCAGCCCCCTTCCCTTCTCGTAACCATTAATCTGTTCTCTTTATCCATGTGTTTATCTTCCATATATGAGTGAAATCATGCAGTAGTTGTCTTTCTCTGTCTGGCTTATTTTGCTTAACATCATACAGTCAAGGTCCATCCATGTTGTTGCAAAATGGATTTTGTCTTTTTTATGGCTGAGGAGTATTCCATTGTGTGTGTGTGTATCTATCTATCTCACATATTCTTTATCCAGTCATCAGTTGATGGGCACGTGGGTTGCTTCCACATCTTGGCTATTGTGAATAATGCTGCAATGAACATAGGTGCATAAGTCTATTTGGATTGTTGATTTCAAGATCTTTGGATAAATACCCAGTAGTGGGATAGCTGGCTTGTGGGTTATTTCTATTTTTAATTTTTTGAGAAGTCTCCATACTGTTTTCCATAGTGGCTGCAACAGTTTGGATTCCCACCATCAATGTATGAGATTTCCCTTTTCTCTACATCCTCTCCAACATTTGCTATTTTTTGTCTTGGTGATTATAGCCATTCTGACATGTATAAGATGATATCACATTGTAGTTTTGATTTGAATTTCCCTAATGATTAGTGATATTGAAGATCTTTTCATGTTCCGTTGTCCAACTGTATATCTTCTTTGGAGAAATGTCTGTTTATATCCTCTGCCCATTTATTTATCAGGTTGTTTTTGTTGTTGAATTGTATGAGTTCTTTATGTATTTTGGAAATTAACCCCTTATCTGATATATGGTTTGCAAGTATTTTCTCCCAGTTGATGGGTTGTCTTTTCATTTTATTCATGGTTTCTTTGCCTTGAAGAAGCCTTTTAGTCTGATGCAGTCCCATTTGGTAAGTTTTTCTTTTGCTTCCCTTGCCTGAGTAGACATGGTGTTCAAAAAGATGCTTCTAAGACTGATGACAAAGAGTGTACTGCCTATATTTTCTTCCAGGATGTTTATGGTTTCAGGTCTTACATTCAAGTCTTTCATCCATTTTGAGTTAATTTTTGTGTATGGTGCAAGATAATGGTCTACTTTCATTCTTTTGTGTGTGGCTGTCCAGTTTTCCCAACACCATTTATTAAAGAAACGTTCTTTTGTCTATTGTATGCTCTTGGCTGGTTTGTCAAAAATTAGCTGTCCATAGATTTGTGGTTTTATTTCTGGGATTTTAATTCTCCTTCATTGATCTGTGTATCTGTTTTTGTGCCAGGACCATATTGTTTTGGTAATTGTAGCTTTGTAGTGTGTTTTGAAGTCAGGGATTGCAATGCCTCCAGCTTTGTTCTCTTTTCTCAGGATTGCTTTAGCTATTTGGGGTCTTTGTTGTTCCATAAAAATTTTGGCATTCTTTGTTCTATTTCTCTGAACAGTGTCATTGGGGTTCTGATTGGGATTGCATTGAATTCATAGATTGCTTTAGGTAATATGAAAATTTTAACTATACTTATTCTACCAATCCATGTGCATGGAATATCTTTCTATTTCTTTATATCTTCTTTAATTTCTTTCATTAATGTCTTATAGTTTTCAGTGTATAGGTCTTTCACCTCTTTGGTTAAATTTATTCCTAGATATTTTATTCTTTTTGTTAAGATTGTAAATTGGATTATATACTTGACTTCTCCCTCTGCTGGTTCGTTCTTAATGTATAGAAATGCAACTGATTTTTGCAAGTTGATTTTGTACCCTGCAACTTTGCTGTAGTTGTCGCTTATTTCTAATAGTTTTCTGATGGATTCTTTAGGTTTTTCAATAAAGAGAATCATGCCATCTGCAATCAGCAAGATCTTCATTTCTTCGTTTCCAATTTGGATTCCTTTTATTTCTTTTTCCTGCCTAATTACTCTGGCCAAACACTCCAGTACTATGCTGAATGGACTGGTGTGAGTGGGCACCCTTATCTTGTTCTTGTTCTCAGAGGGATGATTTTAGCTTTTCACCATTAAGTACGATGTTGGCTGTGGGTTTGTCAAATATGGCCTTTATTATGTTGAGGTACTTTCCTTCTATACCTATTTTATTGAGAGTTTTTTATCATAAATGGATGTTGCATCTTGTCAATTGCTTTCTCTGCATCTATTGAGTTGATCATGTGGTTTTTATTCATGATTTTGCTAATGTGGTGTATCACATTGGTTGATTCATGGATGTTGAACCGTCCCTGCACCCCTGGCATAAATCCCACTTGATCATGGTGTATGATCTTTTTAACGTATTGCTGTATTCAGCTTGTCAATATTTTGTGGAGGATTTTTGCATCCATGATCATCAGTGATATTGGCCTGTAATTTTCCTTTTTTTGTGCTGTTTGTCTGGTTTTGTTATCAGGGTAATGTTGGTCTCATAGAATGAGCTGGGAAGTATTCCATCTTCTTCAACTTTGTGGAATATTTTGAGAAGGATAGGTATTAAATCTTCTCTGATGTTTGGTAGAATTCTCTGGAGAAGCCATCTTGTCCTGACTTTTGTTTTTTGGGAGGTTTTTGATTACTGTTTCAATCACTTTACTTGTGATTGGTCTGTTCAGATTTTATATTTCTTCTTGATTCAGTTTTGGGAGGTTGTATGAGTCTAAGAATGTATCCATTTCTTCTAGGTTATCCAATTTGTGGGCATATAGCTTTCCCTAGTATTCTTTTATAATCCTTTGTATTTCTATGGTATCCATTGTAATTTCTCCTCTTACATTTCTAATTTTATTTATTTTAGCCTTCTCTCTTTTTTTCTTAGTGAGTCTGGCTAAGAGTTTGTCAATTTTTTTTTTTATCTTTTCAAAGAACCAGCTCTTAGTTTCATTGATCTTTTCTGCTGTTTTTTCAGTCTCTATTTCTGCTCTGATTTTTATTATTTCTCTCCTTCTGCTGGCTTTGGCTTTGTTTGTTCTTCTGGAGTACCTATAATCCTTATGTTGCTTTTCCTAATTGAGTCAGATATTTCGTGAAGAATTCCTTCATTTTTTAAAAAAATCTTAGTTCTCCATCCTCCTATACCTAAAGTATTTCCATGTTTCTATCCTCTGAAACACTAATTCTTTCCTCTATAATTTCAGCTCTATTTCTTAAGGAGTCTAGTTTATTTTTAAGCTCATTAATTGTGTACTTCATATCCAAAATTTGTTTTTTTATAGTTTCAATCTCTTTTGTGAAGTATTGCTTCTTCTCGTTAATTTTATTCCTGAGCTCATTAAAATGTCTAAGTTTTCTTGTAACTTGTTAAGTTTCTTTATGACAGTTATTTTTAATTCTCTGTCATTTAGATTGGAAATTTCTGTGACTTTAGGTTGTTTTTTGGAGATTTCTCATTTTCCTTCTGCTCTGAATTGTTGCTGTAGTTTCTCATGGTGTTTGATGAACTGATCCTTTGCCCATGCCTTTGTGGTAGTATCAGGTCACTGATTCTACCTGCTACCATGGGCAGCAAACAGGAGCTGTGTTTCTGATCACACCCCATCTGTTGGAAATTGTGCAGGTATGGTGGGTGCTCCCACCAGCTGGGAAAGCATTCATGGGCTGCTGCTGCACTGAGTTCCCAGTTGTAGGGCCGTAGCTGTACTGTGGGAGCTGGTGTCAGTCAGGAAAGTGTTTGTGTGCACACATATATCTGCCGCTGCTTCTTATGTTCACACCAGGCACAGTGCTTGGTGAGTGGGGCTTCTTCATGGGGTCCAAGCCTGGGACACTTGTGGGGACTTCAGTGGCCAGGTGAGCTCTCCCACTGGCAGGAAAAGTGTTCATGTGTGGGCCCAGGTCACGCTACTGCCCCTTCCCACAGTCTCACCAAGGCTCATCCCATTTTTGGTGCTTCAGTGGTACTTTTCCTGCTCATGCTGACCAGGAAAATGTTCAGGAATGTGCACAGAGCTGCCAAGGAAGAGTAAGGGAGTGCTCATCTATCTCCACCACTTTCCAGAGCCAGTCCATTGACCTTCAGATGTAAGCTGTATGGCTTTCTTAGTAGTCCTGTTGTGCTGTCTGGATATCCTCCATAGCTCAATAAATGTTTCTTTAGTTGTAGCTCAAAACAGGAGAGATAAAGGGAACAGTTCACTCCATCTTGTTGCTGACATCACTCCTCTAGAGATGGTTTTATTGTTACCAGTTCGAGCCTATCCTGGAAGCTCTCAGAACTCTGTCCTTGTGAGTTTTTATGGAGGCTTTATTATATAGGCGTGACTGATTAAATCATTGGCCATTGATTGATCAATCTCCAGCCCCTCTCTCCTCTGATATATCTTTTTTTAATGAGTCTCTGGTTATGAGTCTATACACATTGCTGATGCAGCCAAATCTCTTAGACAGTCATTCTCAAACTTTAGTGAGTATCAGACTCATAGACTTGCTAACACATAGATTGCTGGTCTCTACTACAGAATTCTGGCTTCGGTGGATTGGGAGGAGTGAGCTAATTTGAATTTCTAAAAAGATGATGCAGGAGAACTACACTCTGAGAACCACGGGTTTAATTGACATGAACAAAAATTTTAGACCTGTTGGAAAACAGTGTATTTTCCCAACCTTCCATTTAGGCACAAAGGTCTGCTGACATTCCCAGGAATTCTTTGGGTTTATCATTGTTATACCCTTATCTAATATTCTCAAAGTAAGCCCCCAATAATCTAATGGTACTGGAAATATATGGAGGGCATCTAATTCCGCAGAACTCCAGAGGAAATCATGAAATGTCTCTTTAATTTTAGATTCCCTTAAACGCATTAGGAGACTCTATTGACCAGCCTAATAATACCTGACTCATCTTTCCAAAGTGTATACGTACATATTCTCACATACACGCAAACATGCACACAGAGAGACAAAATTAAATGTAATGCCGATAATAAGGGAAAGAGAGAGAGATCAGATTTGTAGTTTTTCTTGTCCCAAACTGATAATTCAAAGTGCAGTAATAAAATATAATCAACTCAAATACATGCTCAGACAGAGAAATATGGAGGGGCAAACAAAAATAACAATGAATGCTAAGATGTTATATTTAAACCATAGGTAATATATGTTGAGGGATAAACTGTTCAAAATATAGACAAAAATTGTCAGACTGATGGAAATACAAGTCTACACACATGCAGATTAAAAATATTTTTTATATAAGCATGTAGAAAGGTTGAGATTAAAATAATAAGAAAAGAAATACCAAGTAAACACTAAATTGGGTACAGTTATATCAACATTGGGCAGATGGAAAATATTACCAGAAAATGAGGGCCACTTCAGAAACATAATTGCAGCTTATAATCTAAGAAGATTTATCTTTTAAACATATTTGCCCCAAATAGCATATCCTTAAAATATGAAGCAAAGACTGATGGAATTACAAGAATAGACAAATCTATAATCATAATAAAGTTTTAACACAGCTCTCTTAGAAACTATTGGAACAAGTAGACAGGAAGGATACTAAAGTTCTCGCCAACATACACAACAAATTGAGATATACGCCATTAAAACTATCAACTGAAAAATACTAATTCAAGTGGAAGAATAACTAAATTGACTGCCTGCAGGGCATAAAGCAAATCTCAATAGTTTTCAAAGGAATATAGTTCTAGTAAATATGATCTCTGACCATGATACAATTAGAAATGAAAATAACAACGTAAGTAGAAAATGAAAGTATATGCCAAAATTAAAGCACATGATTTAATAATGTGGTTCAAAGAAGACATAACAAAAATTAGAAAAAAATGTATTATATTGAAAAAAGGAAAGATTTATCAGAAAAAATAACAAAGAGTATGATTTTGGCAAAGAATTTTTAAAAATTACAAATCCTTATTTAAAGAGATTAAAATTTAAAGACAGGAATTAACAGAAGGCACTAAGGACCAATGTCATAAATTAAGAGAAACCAGCTCCATAGATCTTTGATTTTGAAAATAAAATGAGACTTTCATTTGACAAACATTGGGAAATATATTTGAAAATTTAGCTGGAATGGAATGTTTTCTGGAAGTGGTAGAAATCATTAAAACATCTAAAAAAAGAAAATGTGAATTGTTTTACATCTATGAAGTAAATTGAGTTTATATTGAAAGCTTTCCCACAAAGAAAAGAGACCACTCAGTGATTTCAACAGTAAATTCTACTAAACATATGAGAGTAAGAAAAAAACAACTTTATCTTACAAAAACTCTTTGAGATTAGAAAATGAGGGAAAACTCTTCATCTCAAATTATAAAGTCATCTTAACATGAATGTTACAGGCCAATTCCACTTGCAAGCATTGAAACAAAAATCTTGCAAAATATTAATAATGCACATCACCAGTATGTTCAAAGATAATACACCACCATCTAGATGCACACATTTCAGGAATTGATATTGATTCATCAATTAAAATTCACCATGATAACAGAAGAAAGAAGATAAATCACAGAATCATCTCAAAAGATGCATAACAAGTAATTGACAAAAATCAAAACCTATTTATCATAAATTTTTGAACCAATTAGAAATACAAGGGTACTCTTTAATCCAACAATTTATGGCAAGCATTGTATTCAATGTTAAAATAACGCATTTTTTCTCTCAGAGACAGAACAAGGATGTTGTCTGTCACAACTTCTGTTCAACACTGTACTGGAAATTCTACTTGGTTCAATAAAGCAAGAAAAACAATTAACTTTAAGAATTTTAAAAGAAGAATTCAGTATAATTATTTTCACAGATGATAATATTTACTTAGGAAATGCAAAAGATTTTTACTGATTTCAATAAATTTTCAGCTATTTAGCAATGATGCCAGATAAAAGGTTTATATGAATAAGCCATGTGTGTGAATGTACATGTATAGATATGTATATATACACATATACATTTATGTACATATGGATATATTCATATATTCAATATATACTATATAGTATATATCATATAATAAACATGTAATTATTCCATCTAAGGAAAATTATAAGTCATGTGGAACTTCTGTTTTATCAATTATAAGTGTTCCATCACATCGTGGGCTCATTTTGAACTTAGATCCAGGAATTATTTTTCCAAATTGTTGCAAACAATTCTATTTCTCCTAGACTCAACTTATCAAGGACGTCCTTAGGCCTCAAAATATCACAATATATAAGTCACCAATTTCTTGGCAAAGGCATAATAACATCATGGCAATAATAGGTTGCAGGTGACATGAAGAAAACCAATGTTAAGAGGGGCTATGATTAGGAAAAAGGTACATGTCCACTGTATTGACAAGAGATTAAAAGTTGAGGTCTTTAAAAGTAATAGTTTAAACTAAGTAGCAATTCACATATGTTAAAGTACTATTACATATAAACTCCAATAGGAGTTACAACTCATATGAGTAGGCATTGTGCATTATAGGCCCAGTATTTTACAAAATAGTCAAATATCCAGGTCATCTAAACTATAAGTGGCAAGCTTGACCAAGAGTACCACTTTAATTTAACCTTTTGACTCTGGGATTTTGTCCAGAAAATGAATCCATGCAAACATAAAACAGTGGAGGAAGGTATGGCTAGATTTGAGGATTTCAAGCCAAACTGGAATTGATAGGCAAGAGGCAACATGTGGACTAGTTTATCAAAAAAGGTAAAGGGAGAGCCAGGCTGTGTGGAAGACAGGCAGAGGCAAGTCCAAGAACATTGACAGATCTTGGATCAAAAGTAGATGTTGAACATGAAAGATCCAAACTTTCTCTGAATATTTATAAAGCTAATCATCAAAGATAGATTCCTATACTTTGATATTTTGCCAAAGGCAAAAGAATAATGACATAGCGAATAGCTTAATATCAGCTTAAATAAATACAACATCACGAGTGTATCTAAGAGCTCTTTCAATTTCTTTTAAAAACTGGAAATATATTCAAAACATGTATTAAATATTAACATACAATAATATCCAAGTGCACTTGTTAAAAACACCAAGTTTAGAATGAGACTACCTGGCCTCAAGTCCACCTGCTCCACTGACTAATTTTATTGCCTGTGACATAATTTTCTCATTTGTAAAATGGAGATAAAAATAGTCCTACCCCTAGACTGGTTGTGAGAACTAAAGAATTTAGTAAGTAAAAGCACTGAAAACAATTTCCGGAGGCATAAACACTCCTCAAGTGCTAGATAGATCTTCCCAAAGTAAAAAGAAATTGCAGTGAACTTATTCATTTTTCACTGATGTCGGAAAGCTAAATACTGTTTCATAATCTAAGCTGAGTTGAAGATATGGAATTTATTTACTTATTATTATTTTGGTAGTAAAATCCTTCTAATTTTTAATTTATTTCTTGAATGTACATATTTTATTTCCAATTTTTATAAAAACATATCAAAGTAAATGGTCCCAGTGTTGAAATTAGAAAAAGAAATCACTGCCTTTCAATATTTTGTGAGAAGATATATTATTTAACTCAATCAATTTGAATTCAAAGTAATGCAGGCAATACAAAGTAATAGAAAAAATTAACCCATGTATAAAAAGAATCTGTATTTTCTTAGTAATATGAAACTTTCTTAAATGGTTTAATTCTGAATGTGTGTGCTTCAATAAAAATATTAACACTGATGTGGAAATATTCTTCACCAATATATTGTTTTTTTCTCTAATTTGCCTTTCTTAATTAAAACTTTGGGAGCAAATAGAAGCATTAAAAAAATGGTTGCAATGTTACTACCAAAAGATTATTGATAATAACATTTTACTTATTTTTCCTTTTTTAAATACAATATGCTCAACATACATAATATATTCATGTCTATCTCTATCTATGAAAAAAGAATTACCTGAACCAAAATATTAACAGTGCTGAGATTGAGAAACCATGCTTGTGTGTGTATGTGTGTTTATGCGTGTCTGTTTAATTTATCTTCACCAAAGTGGAGGCTCTAGGAAACATTCTTAAAAGGCAGCAATGTCCCCGGTCCATTCTTTCATCTATCCTGTTCCCTGGAATGAGGCTGTGATGGTTGGATCTGTCAGTCATGCTGGAGAACAAGGACGAAGGTGAAACCTAACATACTAGTCCTGGGACTATTTGAATATGTTCCCTTCTTCCTACTCTGCTTTGTTGCTCAAAATGAAGGGGGGCCGTCCTCTGCTGACTGCATTTCGAAGGTTCCCGTATCAGTCTTACTGAATATCCAAGTGTATTAGAATTATATTTATAAATACATGGATAATACATTATATAGAAAGTATTATATAATTTACATATACTATAATTTCCATCTAGTGTATAAATATATAACATATCCTCTAATTATATATATATCGTCTAATCTTAAACATATCATTGTGATATATAACTGGAGAAAGAATAGACTAAACATTACAGAATCTTTATTTCTCTACCCTCATATTTTCTTCCATGATTCCAAATACGAATTCATGGACTCATTGTTTTTAAGCTACATTTTGTTCTAAATATTGCCATTCACACTTAAGATATTTATGTAATAACTTTAACCTCATTCAACTTCCATTTCTAATTATTTTGATTTCTGTCACATAAATTGGTATAGCTTTCATTCACTAGAAAGTTCTGAGAATATAATTATGCATGCACAGTAATGACTAGTTTAATTCTTTTTGGTTTTTTGCAGTTGAGCTAATACGTATTTATCGATTGGTGAGTTGTTTGTTTTTTTATGAAGAAAGTTGCACAGGCTTGATAAATAAAAGCAGAAAGCCTCTTAATTCTCTAAATATACATACTTAACAAGATCCAAAGGATCTTCCTTTTCTGGAGGATTTGAGCCAAAAAGAATGCATTGCTTCAGTCAAATATCACTACAACCAGAACCTACTAACAATCTCACTTGATTTCTTTTTCTCAAAATAGAATTAAAAACTCTGAATGATGCCTTATTTCAGTGTTAAGAAGAAATCTCTGAAAATAGCCATTGCATGAAAGAAATTAGCAGCACTTCCATTTTAATTGTTATAAAGCACAGAATCAGATTTGATTAAGTGGTAATGGACTCATTATTGATCATTCAAATCATAGCAGATTTTGAGATTTATTACATTGCTTGAATTAATGGTATTAACATTGTAATTAACACAAACCCAACTGACTATTTCATCATTTAAATTCCCGCAATAAATAAAAACACTCCCACTCAAATGCAAGGATACTTTAATGGAGATGAAACAATCTCTCAAAAATTTTAGCAGGCACATTTGTTTGCTAATCAGAATTATCATTATGTACCTTTAATAGTGATTTATTTTTCATTATCTCAATGATGTCATCACCCTATAATTTGGATTATAGATAAAGCTTTTTGATTATCATAAAGGACTCAGTGAACTCCTACTTCTAGTTCAATTATTGCAACAATTTTAAACCCATGTAGAAGCTAATTATGAGACAGCATGAATAGTCAGAATGAATATAAATAATATCAATGGTTCATGTTCTCGCAGCATGACTCTGTTAAACACTTACTATAAATAACCAAATAGTTTTTTAAAAAAGTGTTACTGGGAAAATGTGCTCATAGAATGATTTCCTGTGTTTGAAAACTGCAAGCAAACCATTCTACCTTTCTATACCATTCTGCTGCGCATTTCCTTCTGAACTGAAGCTCACTTTCTCCATCTAATGTTGCAACATTGAAATTTATGGATATCATGTGTATTGTGCTAGAAATCCAACGATATCTGGTTAATTAGAGAGAAGACAGCCATTAAGTAGGCACTTTGTTATGGATGGGAGGATATGAAAATATATTGTAGGAGAAAGAAATTTTAACATCTAATATGATTTCATTATAATTACGGAATTAGAATTCTAAATTACATCTGAAAGAGGCAACATGATACTGTGGAAAAATATCACTGTGAGCCAAAAAATGTAGATTCCTATTCTGATCAGCTGAGTGATAAAGGGCAAGCCATTTTATTACTTTGGTGTCTAGTTTTCATTTTCTGTACAGTAAGAGAGTTGAGCTAAATCATATCAAAGGTGAAACTGCAAAATAATTTTATTTACAGATTAACGAAAAAGCAATAAAACAAATAAAGAAAGATCGTGAGATAAACTAATAAATAACAATAAATTCAATCATCAATTTCCAGAGAGATTTCTTTTTCCCAGATAACTTAGTGTCTTTAAAACTTTAAAAACATTCTAACGTTGAGTCTAGAGAAATAAATAAAATGAAAAAGGATTTCCTTCGAAAATAATATTTGAAACACGTTCAGTATGAAAGGAAAATATTAATTTACAATTTATATAACATAGGCAGAGAAAATTCACCAGTAACTAAACATTTAACCGTTCCTTTTCCACTCTCATCACTTCAGAAAGATAATTTCATCCTTCAAAATAGTAATATTTTTGTCTTGCTAATATGTGATTGCTTTACAGAATTTATAAATACTTATGGTTGATTACGTGACATTATAATAAAAATTTGAAAATAAATCCAAGATCATTTCAATGTGAATATTGATGAAGAAAAATTTAATTTCAACATTAAAAAATGTTTTAACTCAATAAAGAAAAGAGGAGAGAGAGATTTTGTTTTCTAAATATGTCCAGTCTTAATACATGTTCGCTAAATATTTTTAAATAATCCATTAAAAATATTAGTATGTAATATCAAGCAAAAACAATATAAAATAGACAAAAATTTCCAAAGACAGACAGGTGAATTAAAAGCCCAACATAAGTAATAATTAGATCTCAGTAAATTACAGCATATGTAAAATGATTAATACATTGTTTAAAAGGAGAGAGAAATCCCACATTTATTCCTACCTCGAAAAAGTTGTAGTCTATAACGTTTAAAGAGATATATCAAAAACAAAATAAACACAGGAAGTTCCAGAATAAGTTAGAAAAATCATGGGAGATAAATTATCAAAAAGAAAGTATTAATACAGAATAAAATAGAATTCAATATGAAAATATGAGAATGGGAAAATGAGGTTTTTCTTTAATTCAATGAGTAAGAATTAAGTTTATGTACAAGTATATGTGTTACATATGCAGTACCATAAAATATGTAATACTTTGTAGATGCTATTTTTTTATTTAGTTTGAACATATTTCTACATTTTGGCATACAAATTTAATGTGTTCCTATTTTAACGAAAAAGTGTATAAACATCCTGCATGTTATGTTTTTGTTTTGGGGTGTAAGTGGCAGGGGAGGAGAGGATCCTGTGGTGATGGCTACAGGAATAATTATTTTCTAAAATAAATTTGTATCAGCGCCCCTGGTTTGCACACTCTGCTGTAGATTGTCACCCAATCTTGAGACTCCCCAGGGGGTTGCTGGTGACTTACTCATGGTTTGCCACTGGTGTGATCATGACTTGTTTTTATCAGCATTTCCTTTTGGAAAGCTTATGCTTCCACTTCCTCTCCCTTTAATTCAAGTACGATCACACTGTCTACTTTTCATCTTCTAAAAATTTGTTGAACCATTTCATCTACACCTGTCTCTTCTCCAATTTCTGTGGACCTTTATCTTACTGACATTTTAATTAGCTCTTTAGGGAGGGGTGGGAGAGATAAATACATATGCTCAATCCCTATACACTTATTACTCTTCTTAAAATAAAAACTTCCATGATGTATTAGTATATTACTCATAGAAGTAAAACAAATCAAAATTAGTATTTTTATGGAGAGCTGCTTCTGGGAAGGTAGGGGCCTGATTATATCCCCACTATTCTAATCTTCCAAATTGAAAGAACAACCACATCTATTCTGGACAAGGCCATAACCATAAGAAGCAATGAGGGAGCCCTGGGCCCTTCTGGGGTCTTGAAGAAGAGAATCTCTATGGATTTTGCTCTTCTCTTATGGCTAGCTACAAACCTGGAAACGTGGAAATAGACTGAGGATTATGGAGATCTATGGGGTGCCAGAGATGGTCTTGAGTTCGGCCTCGCTTGAAGCTTTTGTGGTCTTCGCAGCCTTTGCAGGCAAGTGGAAAATTCTGAGTAAATTTGATTAAAGTAAGATACACATTAAGCCTTAAAGGCCCTCAAAGAGAAGGAATATGCTATTAAAATGCAGAAATATTATCTAAAACACAGAAATTTAGAACTTTCCGAATAATAGCCATGGGTTGCTAGACAAAAAGAATTGCAACCCAACAATCACACACTGAGGCAAGGGATAGAGAAAAGGGGGTTCAGATATTCAAGGATGTAGGAATCTTAATACTCATTAAGTTCCTGTTGTTATCTTATGCTTAGGTGGTACATGCGGTGCTGGAGTGTTTTATTTAGTGCTCCTTCTACAGGCTCAGCTCTCGTAAGTCTCTGAAACACTTTTGCCACAGAAAAGATCTTTCTCCTTCCTCTTCTTGCCTTCTTTGCTCTGTTTTGGTAGACTGACAAGGCTGACTGCTCAGTACTCATCTCACAATGAGGCAGGCGGGGTCTCTTGGTTCCTTTGGTCTAACCTTGTGTTAGTGTCCTACTGCTGATGGAACACATTGTCACAAACTTAGTGTCTTACACACATTTTTTATTACAATGCTGGAGTTTCAGAGTCCAAACTTCATGGTACTGAGCTAACATGATGGTGTCAGCAGGGCTGGTTCTTCCTGGAGTCTTCTTTTTAAGGAATTATTTTTACTGACTTTTTTTTTTTTTTTTTTTTTTGGTTAGGAAGATTGGCCTTGAGCTAACATCTGTTGCCAATCTTCCCTTTTTTTTTTCTCCTCAAAGCCCTCCAGTACATAGTTGTGTATCCTAGGTGTAGGTACTTCTAGTTCCTCTATATGAGACACCACCTAAGCATGGCTTGGTGAGTGGTGCTCGGTCCACAATCAGGATCTGAACCAGTGAACCCTGGGCCAACCAAGAGGTGCATATGAATTTAACGACTTGGCCATGGGGGCAGCCTCACTTTCTAGAGTCTTTAGAGAAGCATCCGTGTGCTTGCCTTTTCAGCATCTGGAAGTCTTTTGCATTCCTTGACTCCTAGGCCCTTCTCTGACTCTTCTATGACCTTCCTGTCTCCCTCATATAAGGACTTTGGCCATTACATTGGGCTCACTGGGATAATCCAGAATAATCTCCCCACCAAATAGCCTTTAATCACATATGCAAAGTCCTTTGCCAGTAAGGTAACATATTCACAGGTTCTTGGAATTAGGATGTGGACATCTTCAGAGGGCTATTATCCAGCCTACCACAAAGCTCAACCTTAGGCAGGTCCTATGAACCTGGGCCTGTGGATGGTGCCTCCCCACCGTTCTTGTACCTCCCGCTCTGAGCAGCCAAACTGCCTGCTTTCTGTGGTGGGTTTTGGGCAGGAAAGAGTTTTCTCTTTCTTCCCGGTGCTATAAGACTTCTTTGAATTGGGGCAGAATCTTGAGCCCAAAATTTTTGTACGTCTCTCCCTCACCGAAGGCTTCTTCTACTGCCTGAATCCTGGGGGAAGGGATATTTCCTACATCTCTTACAGGAGCAGACATATTTTTGTTTCTGCCCCTCTCATTGAAGCAGAGGATTTTTCCCGGCCATAGGGGAAGAAGGGTTTGCTGCCTCTTCCTCATCAGCCTGAGGTTTTGGATTCATATGAGAGAAGGGTATAGCGGAAGCAGTTTGTGTCTGATTGAGTTGCAGCCCATCCTCCCAACATGGGGCATCTCCAAGGCAGAGGTAGTGCTGTGGGAGGGGATTGTCTTAGCTTCCCTATCCTGGCCCACATTTTCTAAATCTTGGCATTAGTGACAGGTGGAACCAGATAATTCTTTGTTGTAGGGGGCTGCCTGTGCATTTTAGGATTTTTTAACAAAGTCCCTGATCTCTACCCACTAGATGCCAGTAGTAATCTATTTTATTTTTCTATTACTGCATAACAAATCAGCACAAATGTACGGGCTTAAAATAATGCACACATTTACTATCTCCCAGATTCTGTGGATCAGAAGTCTAGGCATGTCTTAGGTGGGTCCTCTGATCAGTGTCTGATAAGGCTGCAGTCAAGATGTTGGCTGGGCCATGTTCTCTCAGGATCTTCTTCCAAGCTCATGTGGTTATTAACAGACTCAGTTCCTTGCAGCTGTAAGACTGAGACCCTCAGTTCTTAGAGACCACCTAAAGTTTCCTGCTATGTGGCCCTCTCGATATGCTATTTACATCACAGCAGCTTGCGTCGTTAAAGCTAGCAAGAGAGAGAGAGCCTTGTTCCATGGCTAAGGTGGAGTATTATGTGATAAAACACAGTCATGGGAGTGACATCCCATCACCTTTGTCATATTTTTGATTAGAAATGAGTCAAAGTTCCCACCCACATTCCAGAGGGTGTGGGAAGTGATGAGAGTGTGGATTGTTGGGGGTGATCTTAGGGTGTGTCCACAACACCCCTTGACAGTTGTGATGACCAAAAAAGTGTACAGACATTGCCAAATGTCCCCAGAAAGGCTCAATTCTCCTAGATTGAGAACTACTGCCCTAAACTGATTACACACAACCTTTCGGACCTTCTTAAAATTTTAGCTGGTTTCTCCTTCACTGATTTTGTTCTGCCTCCAAAGCTTCGCCAAAGACGAAGTAGTCCATAGGTTCCATCTCTCCTCTCAGGGACTTATCACTTTGGAATTCAGTGTACTGGATTTCCTTGTGACTTCAGTTAGCTGAGGTTTAATACAATTTATATTATTGCAGATTGTCTGGGTTTTCTAATTGCTTACAAAGGAGCAATAATCCCCAGCGGCTTTCCACATCCTGTGTAGGAGTGGAACTGCCTTGAAGTATGAACTTTTGAAATTCTATAGCAGAAAAGGTGAAAATCCGGGCTAACTATTGCTTTGGACACTGGAAATCCTCATTATTTTTATTGTTTCAACAAACAGTTACCAATAACTATTACAAGTTACTGTACTAGGCAGCAGGGGTTAACTATAGGAAAAGGTTTCTGCTCCAAAGTAGCTAATGATATGAGACCCTGTGATCACTGTCTGGTGTAATATATACAGAAGGGTAACATAATAAGGAAGGTTATTTTTTCCTGGGCTTTCTATGTAACAGGAGTATAAAAACTGAACTGTGATTTTTCTGTATGCCTGTTGATGAATACTATTTTACTTATTTTATTTTACAATCTAGAAAAATCCATTTTTAATTAATTATATAGCCTTGTTTTCATGGAAGCCAGATCATTTTTTGTAAATATTACATATTGGATGTGAAAAATCTTATTAATACTTGTTATAACATTGTTTTACTGTAATAACTATTTATGAATACTCTGACTTATTTCTCAGTAAATATAACATATTTTATTATTTCTTTGAAAAAGCAGAGACTTTTTATGTTTTTCAAGCAGGTGAACACTTCTAATAACAACATATTTTTAGATCAAGGCAAATGTTTACCAATTTATATATGTGTATCTTACAAAGTTCGTAAGATTTTTCTAGCAATTAGAGATGTTCATCCATACTAATAAACTTATGCTTTTAAAAAACATTGAAACCATAGCACAGAAATAAACGATTGGAAACTATGCTATGTAGTAATAAGTAATCTTATTATGTAGAATAGAATAGCTGAAATGTAGGAGTAAATCTTATGAAATTGCCTTCTCTGCTGGTCAAGAAAGTAAAATGTTATCCAACCTAACAGAATAAAAAATAGTGTTTTTTTTCTGTCACAATATTGATATCATTTAAGGTATATTTGGAATAGCTGAAATTATTTGGAGCTGACTATTATATCGTCAATATTAAAATCTCATCATTTTCCTACATCATCCCACTGTTTTTTGAAATATTTGTTCTGAGGTAGCTTCTCTTATTTCTTTTTAAACATCTTTAAGAAATTATTATTTATTATACTTGCCTTGGGTCCTAAATGTCTACAATCACAGATCTGGGGCAATTTGAGTAAAAGGAGATATAGACCAGAAACACAAAACACGAGATTTGAACATAGACACAATTGAACAAGAAATTGCTGTAATACTGATTAGCAGACTGGTTTCATTATTTTAGAATACACATCTTCTTACTTTACTGATTCTATTCTTTTGCCATATTGCTGAGATTCTTTTCTATGCCTTTGATTTATTTTTCACTGCCTTTTATTTATAACAATCAAAATATATCAAGTGTTTATTGAACTACCCGTGTAGTTCCAACTTATTATATTAGGAGTGGAGTGTGAGCATGACAGAATATAATTTTGTCCCTTTCTTTGTTTCTCTCTTTATCACTATCCTCTTTCTTTCCTTGGAGCTCAAACTATAAAGCCCATTTGTTAGCGTCTCTCCTAAGGCAACAACTTTCAGTTTTAAGCTGATGTTATCTGTGCAACTGCCTTTTTCATCCAGAACATACTGAATTAGTTTCAAATTGGCTGAAAACCTCTTGTTGTCTGTTCCTATAATTGAACTTCCCAGAACCCATTGCAAATTTTATTCTACCTTGTGGAAACTAACCCTTGGGATTTGTTCTCCTTGAGCCTTTAAATTTATTTTGTAGTGACTTTTCCCTCCAGTGGTTTAAATCTTGGATGACCTAGATTTATGGAAGAGTTAACATCCTTGTCACTTTCCTCATGGAATTTGTTTCTTACTGCATTAGGAATCAAATAATAGAAAACTGATTATTATGTCTAGTTACATGAGTATTTACAGACTCCAAAACAACAATAAAATCAGTAATAGAATTTTTACTGTTACCCTCAATTCAGAATATTAACCTTAAATATTACCACAAAGTACTTTCATTTTCCTGTTGTATTTTTAAGCATGCTTATCTTCTACTTTACTAAAAAGGTACATCAACTCTTTTCACTTGTTGTGGTTAA
Source organism: Equus przewalskii (assembly GCF_037783145.1). NCBI lineage: Eukaryota > Metazoa > Chordata > Mammalia > Perissodactyla > Equidae > Equus > Equus przewalskii. Next base: position 36,282,679 of record NC_091850.1, read on the forward strand.
CCATAAGACTTACTGTCTATAATCAAGGAGTAACTCAAATTGTGCCCAGCTGTATAAATTCCTTGGTATGTTTTTATTAAATTAAGATTTCTTCTCAGATTCTATTCAAACGTAATTTTTAGAGAAGTTTGCTTGCTTTCTTTTTAAAGGCATCAACATTGGGCATTTTAGAGATGAATTATTGAAAAACGCTAAATCATATCCTAGGGAGGGAGGACGCATCATGGGAGGAGCATGATAAGTGGCTGTGTGAGTCTAGATAAACCACTGGAGACATGGACACGTTGAGAGTATTTGCATCTCTGAAGTAATGACTAATCAGAAGTTACAGATGTCTCATGACGTCCATTCTTTCCTCCAAGGAGGAGAGATCATTGATCTTGGTGGCTACTGCAACAGAGCTGAACTTCTACAACAACGCCTGACAGCCAAGAACAACGAAAAAGCCACTCTTGAACCTGCTGCTATGATTAAAGCAGCTCAATCTTTCATCTCTTTGGGCTATCAGATGGCTCAGCACTGCAGCAAGGTGGGCAGATTATTTGAGTATGAGTACAGTAGTACCAAGCCAGCCCTGGTGGTCTAGTTGTTAAGGTTCGGTGCTCTCACCACCTCAGCCCAGGTTCATTTCCCAGTCAGGGAACCACATCACCCATCTGTCGGTTGTCATACTGTGGCAGCTGGGTGTTATTGTTATCCTGAAAGCTATGTATTGCAAATACCAGCAGTCACTCATGGTGGACAGGTTTCAGCAGAGCTTCCAGACAAAGGCAGACTAGGAAGAAGGACCTGGCCACACACTTCCAGGAAAATTGGCCATGGAAACCCAATGAGCAGCAGTGGAGAGTGGTCTGATATAGCGGTGGAAGGTCGCATAAAAAGATCAGGCAGGGTTCCATTCTGCTGTACACAAGGTCAGAATGACTGGACTGGCACTAACAACAACCTGCAGTACCAACTTTGTGGCATGCTTAGGATAAGGGAACTTGTCAAGTAAAAACAACACTGAGCTTGTGATGGGTGAAAAGGTTTTGCATTTACACTATAGTCAGAAATGTAACAAAACAGTGATTTTCTCACCTGAAGGGTTGACCTGATTTAGTAATCCCTTTTCAACTTCTCCTTACCACTCTGAAAGAGGAAAGAGCAAGAGTGAGAACAGTTAAAAGTAGTAGGCGTCCTCTATGAGCAAATGAATCCCATATTGATTTCAATGCACAATCACAGGGCTTTTACCTATGAAGGGAGCAGACTCCCAAGCATAGAGGGTCGAGATGAGAGAATGTGTTTAGCTTACTGTTACGGAGAAATATTTGAGTTTAATGCCTAAGATTGTACACCTTTTAATTATTCTCCATGTAAGTCATTTTTGCTTCTATGAATTTGGAACCAAGATATCCGCAGTAACACCCATACTTCAAATATCACTATGTCAGTACACATCCATGTCAATATGTCTATATCTGAAGAGTGTTGTATAATCACATTTACTTAAAAACAAAAAGCTAGAGCCTTGATTCAATCAAAGTGTCCTATTAATTCTATAATAAGCTGCTGGCATTGATGAGAATTCTGTCTCTGATAGCAATTGAAAGAGGCACAAACTCTAAACTGAAAGTTGTCATCAAAAGATTTCATAGTTCTAATTTCCTTTTTGCATAAGCCATTGCACTCTTTCAAACAACAGGAGGTTCCCTTTGCCCCAATACACAGTTTCAACAAACTTCCAGCTGTAGCATACTCTATTCCTCTATCCCAGGTCTTTTCAGGGCTGTGTTATGCTGTGTGTGTGTGGCCGTGGGGTAGCTGTGGCGGTGCAGAGTCCAAAATATATGTGCTTTGGCTCTTTTATAGAAAATTAAAAGAAAAACACCTAATTTCTATGGGACAAAGTATCATGTCCAGAATAATACTCAAATATTTTAGTTAAATTAAGTTTTTGAAGAATCATTTAAGTATATGTAGGAAATTCATAGGCAAAATATTTTACATTAAAAAATTTACCGATTTTAGAGTCTTGATTTTTCAACATTGTGATTAGAAGTCCTCTGTCATAACCATTTTGAAAAGTATATTTAAATCAAAGTAAGCAAAAAACAGATACAACCAGGGATTTATTTCTTTTAATCTTCCCAACACCTTTGTTTAAAATGCTATTAAATTTAATAGCTTAGTCTCAGTTGGACAATGGAGCATTCGGGAACGGTTTAAACCCACAGTTGTGGGAAAGTAGCACAGAGTCTTGTCCTGGAGGCTAGGCTGTGCTGTTACCAGTGAAGGACAATTCCATGAGGCTCACGTTGCCATCAGTTTAGTGGAATCATTTGAAGATGAGTGGACTAGAGTATGCCACCAGGAGGAATTTATGCTGAATAAATGGGATGCACTTTTTGGAAGTGCTCAGGAAGATCTAAGAAACAATTTGTTTCTGTTGATTTCCATACCTTTGGATGGCTATGACATCATGCTCTGGTTTACACAAAATTGAGCTGAATATATTTTCTTAGTGAGTTTATGCTTTGTTGTGAAAAACAAATAAGTAATAAAATAATCAGCTTAGAAGGTTAAAGGACATACCTTACATTCAAGATCTCAGTGTTAAAGGCTAGGGGCAAATAGCAAAACATATTGCATGGTCTGAATAATGCAATATGGATCAGCAAACTCTTCCTATGGCCAAGCTGTATAAAATTATAGTTTAACTCATTATGTCTCCTTGAATCATAAGGTCACAGAGTCATAAAGTTTCCAAATATTGAGTGTTATACAGCATGCTATCAATGATATTTGTATCTAATATGTTAGAAAATGTGTACATAGTTCATGTTTAGACACTAAACAAACTCTTTTATTCCTGTCAGATAGAAAAATCCTTATTTTTAGTCTGACCTCATATGACTACCTCACATCTTTTGTAATTGGCATTATGGGTCCATTAATATTGTACCATATACTTTACAAAAAAGCTTCACAAAATAATTTTTAATTTTGGACCTAAAAGATCGCAGTGAAATAAATATTAGTAACTTCTTTTTATTCCTCAGGGATTCTTAAGAATATGCTGTGATCAGTATCAAAACTGGAATTAGAGTCAAACAAACTCCCTAGGAAACATGTTTCTAAATTTCAACCGTTTTATTAACGTGCTTCATAAATATGTTCTGGAAGGGAAATTAGCACATAGTGGTAAAGGAAAAGCTTTCTTTTTCACCCTCACTTACACTTCTTAGTAATGCTCAGTGTTAAGTGGTGTTCAGAGACTGTAAAGATACAGTGTCAGCAATCACGCAGTCCCATATCATTGAGACTATAAATCACATCTGGAAATTGGAAAATACCACCACATATTTGAAGTATTATATTTTTTTACCTTGTTTTTTAATTAATGTTATGATAGATTACAACCTTGTGAGATTTCAGTTGTACATTATTTTTAGTCATGTTGTGGGTACACCTCTTCCCCCTTTGTGCCCTCCCCCCACCTCCCCTTTTCCCTGGTAACCACCGATCGGATCTCCTTGTCAATATGTTAACTTCCATCTATGAGTGGAGTCATATAGAGTTCGTCTTTCTCTGACTGGCTTATTTCGCTTAACATAATACCCTCGAGGTCCATCCATGTTGCTGCAAATGGGCCAATTTTGTCTTTTTTTATGGCTGAGTAGTATTCCATTGTGTATATATACCATATCTTCTTTATCCAATCATCAGTTTCTGGGCATGTAGGTTGGTTCCACGTCTTGGCTATTGTAAATAATGTTGCAATGAACATGGGGGTGCAAGGGACTCTTGGGATTTCTGATTTCAGGTTCTTAGGATAGATACCCAGTAATGGGATGGCTGGGTCATGGGGTATTTCTATTTTTAACTTTTTGAGAAATCTCCATACTGTTTTCCATAGTGGCTGTACCAGTTTGCATTCCAACCAACAGTGTATGAGGGTTCCTTTTTCTCCACAACCGTCGCTCTTGGTTTTGGATGTTTTTGCCAATCTAACGGGTGTAAGGTGATATCTTAGTGTAGTTTTGATTTGCATTTCCCTGATGATTAGCGATGATGAACATCTTTTCATGTGTCTATTGGCCATATTTATATCTTCTTTTGAGAAATGTCTGTTCATATCCTCTGCCCATTTTTTGATCGGGTTGTTTGTTTTTTTGTTGTTAAGCCGTGTGAGTTCTCTGTATGTTATGGAGATTAACCCTTTGTCGGATAAGTGGCTTGTCAATATTTTTTCCCAATTAGTGAGCTGTTTTTTTGTTTCAATCCTGTTTTCCCTGCCTTAAAGAAGCTCTTTAGTCTGATGAAGTCCCATTTGTTTATTCTTTCTATTGTTTCCCTCAACTGAGGAGTTATAGTGTCCGAAAAGATTCTTTTGAAACTGATGTCAAAGAGTGTACTGCCTATATTCTCTTCTAGAAGACTTATTGTTTCCGGCCTAATCTTTAGGTCTTTGATCCATTTTGAGTTTATTTTGGTGTGTGGTGAAAAGGAATGGTCAATTTTCAATCTTTTGCATGTGGCTGTCCAGTTTTCCCAGCACCATTTGTTGAAGAGACTTTCTTTTCTCCATCGTAGGTCCTCTGCTGCTTTGTCAAAGATTAACTGTCCATAGATGTGTGGTTTTATTTCTGGGCTTTCAATTCTGTTCCATTGATCTGTGGACCTGTTTTTGTACCAGTACCATGCTGTTTTGATCACTGTAGCTTTGTAGTATGTTTTGAAATTGGGGATTGTGATTCCGCTGGCTTTGTTTTTCTTGCTCAGGATTGCTTTAGCAATTCGCGGTCTTTTGTTGCCCCATATGAATTTTAGGATTGTTTGTTCAATTTCTGTGAAGAATGTTCTTGGGATTCTGATTGGGATAGCATTGAATCTGTAGATTGCTTTAGGTAGTATGGACATTTTAACTATGTTTATTCTTCCAATCCATGTGCAAGGAATGTCTTTCCATCTCTTTATGTCATCGTCAATTTCTTTCAAGAATGTCTTGTAGTTTTCATTGTATAGATCCTTCACTTCCTTGGTTAAGTTTATCCCAAGGTGTTTTATTCTTTTCGTTGTGATTGTGAATGGGATTGAGTTCTTGAGTTCTTTTTCTGTTAGTTCATTGTTAGTGTATAGAAATGCTACTGATTTATGTATGTTAATTTTATACCCTGCTACTTTGCTGTAGTTGTTGATTATTTCTAATAGTTTTTCTATGGATTCTTTGGGGTTTTCTATATATAAGATCAAGAGGTACTTTCCTTCTATACCCATTTTATTGAGGGTTTTTATCATAAATGGGTGTTGGATCTTGTCGAATGCTTTCTCTGCATCTATTGAGATGATCATGTGGTTTGTGTTTTTCATTTTGTTGATGTAGTGTACCACGTTGATTGACTTGCAGATGTTGAACCATCCCTGTGTCCCTGGTATAAATCCCACTTGATCATGGTGTATAATCTTTTTGATGTATTGCTGTATTTGGTTTGCCAGAATTTTGTTGAGGATTTTTGCATCTATGTTCATCAGTGATATCGGCCTGTAGTTCTCCTTCTTTGTGTTGTCCTTGTCAGGTTTGGGGATCAGAGTGATGTTGGCTTCATAGAATGTGTTAGGGAGTACTCCATCTTCCTCAAATTTCTGGAATAGTTTGAGAAGAATAGGTATTGAGTCTTCTTTGAATGTTTGGTAGAATTCTCCAGAGAAGCTGTCTGGTCCTGGGCTCTTATTTTTGGGGAGGTTTTTGATTACTGTTTCTATTTCCTTACTTGTGATTGGCCTATTCAGATTCTCCATTTCTTCCTGATTCAGTTTGGGGAGATTGTAGGAGTCTAGGAAGTTGTCCATTTCTTCCAGGTTGTTCAATTTGTTGGCATATAGTTTTTCATAGTATTCTCTTATGATCCCTTGTATTTCATTGGTATCTGTTGTGATTTCTCCTCTCTCATTCCTAATTTTATTTATTTGTGATTTCTCTCTTCTTTTCTTGGTGAGTCTGGCTAAAGGTTTGTCGATTTTGTTAATTTTTTCGAAGAACCAACTCTTTGTTTCATTGATCCTTTTTATTGTCTTTTTTGTTTCAATATCGTTTATTTCTGCTCTTATTTCTATTATTTCCCTCCTTCTACTGACTCTGGGCTTTGTTTGTTCTTCTTTTTCTAGTTCTGTTAGGTGTTGTTTGAGGTTGCTCATGTGAGCTTTTTCTTGTTTAGTGAGGTGAGCCTGTATTGCAATGAATTTCCCTCTTAGGACTGCTTTTGCTGCATCCCAAATGATTTGGTATGTCATGTTCTCATTTTCATTTGTCTCCAGATAATATTTGATTTCTTCTTTAATTTCTTCAATGATCCATTGTTTGTTCAGAAGCGTGTTGTTTAGTCTCCACATTTTTGCACCTTTCTCTGCTTTTTTCTTGTAGTTGATTTCTAGTTTCATAGCATTATGATCAGAAAAGATGCTTGATCTTATTTCAACTCTCTTGTATTTATTGATGTTTGCTTTGGTTCCCAAAATATGGTCAATCCTTGAGAATGTTCCATGTGCACTTGAGAAGAATGTGTAACCTGCTGTTTTTGGATGAAGTGTTCTATATATATCTATTAAGTCCATCTGGTCTAATTTTTCATTTAATTCTATTATTTCCTTTTTGATTTTCTGTCTGGATGTTCTGTCCATTGGTGTTAATGGTGTGTTGAGGTCCCCTACTATTATTGTATTGTTGTTGATGTCTTCTTTTAGTTCTGTTAAGAGTTGCTTTACAAATTTTGGTGCTCCTGTGTTGGGTGCGTACATATTTATAAGTGTTATGTCTTCCAGGTGGAGAGTCCCTTTTATCATTATGTATTGTCCCTCTTTGTCTTTCTTTATCTGTTTCGCTTTGAAGTCTACCTTGTCTGATATTAGTATAGTGACACTTGCTTTCTTCTGTTCATTATTAGCTTGGAGTATTGTTCTCCATCCCTTCACTCTGAGTCTGTGTTTGTCTTTGGGGCTGAGGTGTGTTTCCTGGAGGCAGCATATTGTTGGGTCTTGTTCTTTGATCCATCCTGCCACTGTGTGTCTTTTGATTGGGGAGTTCAATCCATTTACATTTAGAGTGATTATTGAGATGTGGGGGCCTACCACTACCATTTTATGTCTTGTTTTCTGGTTTTCTTCAGTTTCCTTTGTTTCTCGTCCCATGGTTTAATCTGTTCTGATGAAGAGCTGCTACTCTCTGTTGTTGTCCTTCTACTTATCTCCTCTGCTCTTGGTTTTGTAGCCCCTTTCCTTTTTTGGATTTTTCAGGAATGAGGGTTTTCCTGAGGAGGAGGTTTTGTGGCAATGAACTCCCTTAATTTTTGTTTATCTGGGAAAGTTTTTTTTTCTCCATTGTATTTGAAGGATATTTTCACTGGGTAGAGAATTCTCGGCTGTAGATTTTTGTCCTTCAGATTTTTGAATATATCATTCCACTCTCTTCTAGCCTGTAAAGTTTCTGCTGAGAAATCTGCTGATAGCCTGATGGGGGTTCCTTTGTAGGTTAGTTTCTTTTGCCTGGCTGTCCTTAGTATTTTCTCCTTGTCGTTGACTTTTGCTAGCTTCACTACTAATGCCGTGGGGCTGGTCTTCTTGCATTGATAAAGTTTGGAGATCTATTGGCTTCTGTCACCTGAAGATCCATCTCCCTCACCAGATTTGCGAAGTTCTCAGCCATTATTTCTTTGAATAGGCTTTCTGCCCCTTTCTCCTTCTCTTCTCCCCCTGGTATACCTATAATCCTTACGTTGCATCTCCTAATTGTGTCTGATAATTCTCAGAGAGTTTCTTCATTTCTTTTTAGTCTTACTTCTCACTCCTCCTCTGCCTGCAGCATTTCTATATTGCCATCTTCCAAATTGCTAATTCTTTCCTCCATATTATCGGCCCTACTGTTCAGTGCATCTAGATTTTTCTTAATCTCCTCTATTGTGTTCTTCATTTCCAGTATTTCTGTTTGGTTCTTCTTTATCGTATCAAACTCTTTTGTGACATAGCTCCTGAACTCGTTGAGTTTTCTATCTGAATTCTCTCTTAACTCATTAAATATTTTAATGATGGCTGTTTTGAAGTCATCATCATTTAGCTTATATATCTCATTTTCTTTGGGATTGTTTTCTGTGTATTTGTTATTTTCCTTCTGTTTTGGAGATTTAATGTATTTTTTCATATTGCTTGATGTTGTTGATTTGTGCCTCCGCATAAAGATAGAATTTAGTTGTTCCTTCCACTTGTTTCTGCTGCTGTGGTGGGGGAGCAGCTGTTTATATTGCACCAACCAGGAACCGTATCCACAGTTGCTAACTGGACCTGGGCCCCTCCTCGTAGTCACAGTGGTCCTTTGGATTCCCTCTTCTGCCGTGGGGCCCGTCACGGGGGGGCTTCAGGCTGCTGGTGCCTACTGTTGCAGCCCACCTAGACGTGCTCCCTCTTTGGGGTCTGCAACTGTGTTATGGGCTTTTCCAGTGGCCAGGGGTAGGATCACTTATATTTGCCGCTCCGTCACTGTCAGCACCTACAAAATCTCACTTGTCCACTATGGGTCGTAGCAGAGCTATTGGCATCTTCTACAGTCTGTGGTTAGGTCACCTAGCTATGCTACTTTTGTCCCGTGGTCTTCCAGCCTTGTGGCTGCCGGATGGGTGCTCTCTACTAGTGCTGTGCAGAGGCTTTCCCTGAGGCTGCTGTGAACCTGTGGGGTTTCCCCCTAGGCTATGGAGCTGGGTCACTGGAACTCCACCCAGCCCCAGTCCTGTTCCCCAGGAACTCGGGGAGCCCTTTGCCCTGTCTGGGGGCTAGCCGGAGATCCTGATTTCAGTGGTAGCTGGTCAGCTGCTGCCCTGCCTGATATTCTCCTCTCCGGGACTCTCCCGCTGTTGTGGATGCTGGGCGTAGCCCCTCCGCTAATGGCAGACAAGAGTTTTGTCTGCTGCCCGGGTGGAACTCTGGAGCTTCCCCTCCGGGGTGCGGAGCTGGCCTCTGCAGCTTCACCCAGCCCCAGTCCTCTCTGAGATCTCCGGCAATCCCTTTCCCCGCCATGCAGGCAGTGGCAGCCGGGGGGCCTCCGTACCCTCAGTGATTCTCTCTGGGACCCTCCGGGTGCCGTGAACACTAGGCGGGATCTCCCCACCAATGGCGGGGAGAGACTCTCCCCCGCCGGCTCAGGTGTGTAACTCTAGAGTTTCCCTCTGCGTTTAGGAGTAATTGCGGGGGGTTTAGGTAGGGTTCTGGTCACCTGTTTCCACCGTCATTCCTCTGTTGTGTGCTCGCTCCTGCCCTAGGTGTGTGTTGATCTTCTGGGGGCATCCGTTGGAAGAAAGCCACTTGAAGGTACTAGGCTGTTTGGTCAGGGTCGGAGAGTTTTCACCTATCTCCACATCCTCCTGGAGGGAAGTCCGTCCACCTTCCGATGTATAGTCGCGTGGGTCTCTCAGACGTCCTGAGATGCTGTCTGGATATCCTTTGTTAAGCGATGAGTGTCCAAATAATTGTAGACTCGAAGGGGGAGAGACAAAGAGGACTACTCACAGCGCCATCTTGGATCCTCCTTCAGCAGCCATTAGCTTTTTAAATATCTTCTCTTCCTCATCTTTTCCATTGTCTTCTGGATTCCTTTTAGATGCTTATGTAAGCTTGTATCCTCCATACCTCTTAACTGCTCTTTTCTACTTTAAATCTCCTTTTCTCCCTATGTTATATTATGATTGATTTCTTCCTTTCAGTTTTTGAATTCAGTAATTCTTTCATCAAATGTGTCTAATCTACATTTTATTGGTTTTAGTTTTTATTAATACTTACATTTTATATGGTCAAGATTTCTGCTTAGTATATTTTTTATGTCAATCATTTATGCAGTCATGTGTTGCTTAATGATGGAGATATGTTCTGAGAATTGTGTCTTTAGGCAATTTTGCCATTATGTGATGATGGACTGAACTTACACAAACCTAGATGGTATAGCCTACTACACACCTAGGCTATATGGTACTAATCCCATGGAACCACCACTGTATTTTCCGTGCAATACAAATGTTGATGAAATGTTGTTATGCCCAGATGACTGTAGCTTTATAATCACTTGTGGTTGTTTCATTAATTTTTTATTTTTGAGCACTAGACTTGTCTTTATTTGTTAAAGAAGTGTTCATGCAGTTATATTATAGAGCTCTTGGTGTAAATTGTCCATTTTTGTTAGTGTTGCCTGGTTCTCTGTATCTGCTGCAAATTCTTTTTTGAGTGCTCATCATGAATAAGCAAATTTATTATTTTCCTGTTCCTCTTAATAGGCTAAATACTTGCTGAAGCATAGCTTCAGTAATATATAATATATAATAAATATAATAATATATTTATTATATAGCTTTGCAATGACTCAACCCACCAGTTGGCTCAGAGATTACAACTGAAACTTATAGTAGTGGTTCCAAGAATTTGGCCTATGAATATTTTACAGTTCTCATGTCTGGGTCAAAATATTACAATCTTTTTCCTGGTTAAGTGGAGGACCAGATTCCTCCCAATTGCCCATCTAGTATGATGAATATTTATTAGCCTTTTCAAGAGCCTAAAGTCAAACCAAGTTGTCTGACCTCACTCAAGAAATATATCTTTGGTTTTCTTTCATAGTTTGCCTGGTAATTTAAATTTTTTGCTTGGTTTCTAGTGCAAAACAGTTTTCTGTTCTTGCTTTAGCTGATAAAAAATTTTAATATTATTTACATTCCCTTCTGCATTTAAAAATTGCCCCTTATATCATGTACTTAGATGGATAAATGGAAAGACTCCCATATGTATTTTTTCCTGACATTTTAAAGCAGTTTCTAAATTTCATTAACATGTGCCAAGTTTGTCACATTATATTCAAGATATATTCCTATATTTTCCACACTTTCCATTAAAAGGCATTATCATTTTAAGCATTCAAAAATAGTAAAATTTTATATAACTTTATTGTGTATGTCATACAGCCTACCAATGCTGCACAGCCTCCACTCAATCATTTAGCACTCTCTTATTACGTACAGTTAATATCTTAAGAAATACCAAACACAATAAGTGAGGCTTAAGTTGACTTCACACCTGTGGTACTTTATCTTCCGTTTTTTGGATCAGGTTGGTTCACTATCAGGCTACACAATTGCACAGTATTTCTTTATCCATGTGTGGCACTGATGTGCATTGAGTGGAATTTCTATGTTCTGTTTATAGATATTCTAGAAAGTTGCTACTAAATCATCCCAAATCTAACAAATATAAGATTTACATCTGCCTTTATATTCAAAACCAAACTACTAGGAACATTATCTAAATATCATTCATTCAGTCCTTTATATAAACATCCCAATATCTTTGTCTTCTCTTAGAATTTCTGTTGAAAAAGGATGCACAGTTTCAAGTGGTATAATTTCTCCTTTATAATAATTAGGACCAAGTAAATTTATTTCCTTTAAAATCTTCCTGCTAGGAAAACTTTGGCACAAAAAAAATACGCTTTTAAAAACCTAATATCCTTTTTAGAAGACACATCGTTAACATTAATGTTTTAAATTAATTTAAAATAATCTAAATTTTATGGTCATTTCTGAAAATCTTTTTATCCATCCTAGATTTTAAATATCTTGAGAACACAGGGTATATGGTGAATATTTCTGTAATTTTCAGATTGACCCACACAGTTTGGTGTATGTAATAAGCATAAAAAACAATTGAAATCATATGAGAAATGAGGTTTATATGCAACACAACTATAAAACATGACATCTGTGGACATTTCTTAATTTATTTAACACAGACTGAACTGAGGTAGCAGGCATTAATATTTGCCTTTTTTTAACAGATGAGACAAATGAAAGTGTGGGAGATAAAAAGGGTTTTGTCCAAAATTTAGACCAAATAATTTATTAAGTCATTAATGGAACTCAAATCTTTTGGCAAAAATTCAATTAACTGTCCTTTCTGTGATTGCATGGTCTCTGCTTAAAATGAGTGCAAGCTCACCAGATACCTTAAAAATCATTATTTGTCTTACTTGTTTGACTCTATCCAAGATTATATCTACTATCCCAAAGTTTATGATTGAATGTTGACTTTTCTGATTTATGATATGGGACATAGATGGTGATAAGGAGTGGGGATTTGATTTTGAAATTACCAACACTCAGAGAGTTTCATTTTTTGGAAATCTTAGTGAAAAATGAAATGCCTACTAATATTTCTGTCCATGGAGGCAGTTTTGTGGAAGGGTGTTCAGTCCTTCATCATTCACTCAAAAAACATTTTTGAATACCTCATGTTTGCTAGGTAGTATGCTCAATGGCTGGGAATACAAAGATGACGAGAGAGAGTTCTTGCTTTAAGGAAAGTAATTTGTATGGTCTATATAATTACTCAAATATGTATGGAGTTATCTAACTAAATAATGCCAGTAAACATGATAAAGATGATGGTAGAAAAATATACAGGGCACTGTGGGGTCACAGGAGAGTTGATATGCAAGAATGCCTACAGATATCAGAGATATCAGATATCCTATTAAATTGAAGTGAAACTTGCAAGAAAAATATATACCTTCTCTGTCTTGCAGAGAAATATAGGAATTCCAGTTGATACAAGCAATATATATATATATATATATATATATATATATATAAATATATATATATACTACACTCTGAAAGGGAATCATATATTCTGAGAACTACACACAGTCCTTCATCTTGATTAAACAAAATTGTTCAGAACAGAGTGTTCAAAGATAATATTTTGCAGCTAATGGATATAATGTCCTACCCATACACACATGTTTACCAATGTGTGTTCCTCTCCAGTTCAGCAGGATGATGATAGTTATTGCATGAATACAAATTTCCCTTGTTCAAGTCAGTTTGGATTAAAACTTTAAATACCTTTTAATAAGACCCTCGCATATTAACATGTATTGTGGATCTCTAAGAGGAAGTGTTTTCCATACTTAGCTTCAGATTTCATTTTTACAGAACACTGGAGTGAATAACACATGCATATCCACAGCCACCTTTTCACTCACATTTGCACCCACACACTCTCATGATCACTCATGCTCGAACATATTTACACTCATTGGAAATGAATCACTACCCCCACCCTGTACACACAGAGTATTTCCCTCTCTCTCTCCCTCTCCTGCCATCTCTCTCTCTGTCTCCTTCTCACTGTTACAGTCACACAACTTACATAAACATCCAAAACTCACACCACTTTTGAACTCCTTTTACAAAACTAACAAATAATTTGTATTTTAGAAAAATGTTTGGAATAAACTTTTTCAAATTATGTATTCTATAAACTTACGTGAAGTTGATAACTCTTGAAATTAGTAAATTGCACGCATGCCATACAGAAACAGATCAATTTTTAAAGTTTGATTTCTATACTTAATTGTAGACTCTAATATTATTAAAATGTCCATGCATGATCATTTTTGGTGAAAAGGTAAAAATCATTATTATTAGAGAATATTAACTGGACTTTAACCTTAAGTTTTTCCTAACAAGAGAATGTTTACTCTGGTGAGATTTCTTCAATTTATTGTTTGTGAAGATTAAACACCACTTCCTAAAAATATATATATATATACATATTCCTGCTCAACCACAAAAAAATAGGTAAAATGAAAATTTTAACAGTATGATTAAATTTTGACTGACTAGGAACTGATAATATATTCCATCTTGCTCTTTTAGTATTTAAGTGGCTACAAAATTGCATAAATCTTCCTGTTTTATTTTCCACTATAAAACAACCACTTGCTGTAACTGAGAATTGCTTGTGCTGTAGAATATAGCAAAATATTAAACATTGCATGAGTAAGTTCATTAATGTTAACAATAAGGAATATATTAATTTATAAACCTCAAATACTTCAGAATCATTATGACAAATTTTATACTTAAATTTAAATAACATTTATTTACATTTTCTACTTATAAAAACAGTATATGAACTGTAAGCCACAAAAATATATAATATGATAAAAGTCAACTATACTACTATCTTCCAGGGATATTGACTATTGAAATTTTGATATTAATTACTAGCTATTTTCCTAGGCCTACATTCACATCCACAGACATATGCATACTTTTAAACATTCAATAGTTACTATACTTACATTTTATGTAATATCATGTGTCAAATAATGTATACGGTGAACATTTCTTCAGGCTTTTAGGTATTTATGTAAAGTACAGATTCTATAGAATTTGTTCTGGCCATTACAATGATCTGTGAGCAATAACGGACTAGCCAAGACTTCCGCTCTTCGTGGAACAGCATAGATTCAGTGGATAAAGTTTGGTTCTACCAAACTTGTAGACAAGTTATAGACAAGTTTGGTTCATCCCAGCATATGCTGGTATGCAGAACAAAGGGTTGGCTAAGTCCAAATATGAAGATAGAATGAATAGCTTGAGAATGTGTGGAAAGGAAGAACACTAAGGATTATAGGGGAGGACACTCCACTGTTTTGGGTTTTTTTTACCCATTTTAGCTTTTCTCAAAAAGTAGTTTATCTGATAAACACCAAAATATTCTTAAGAATATACTTTTTCTCTTAATTCAAGCCTAGTCACCCTCTCCTTCATCTGTCCTATTTTCCTCTTCCTGTAATTAGGTGGGTAATTCAGGGTAGAACTGCTCTTTGCACCTGGGAAATTCAAATTCAGAGGGGAGGAGGTTGAAGGACACACAAATATTCCTACCAGCCTAATCCAGGATCTTCAAATTATCTTTTACCAGGTTGATGCACAATTATTTATCCACTCATTTACTAATATAAAAAGCAGAAGTTGCTAACTTGGCAATAATTCTTTGTATACAAATTCATGTTCATGAATATTGATGGAGAAAAATATTTACCAAAAGCCCATCCCAAGTTTATAATGATGACTAACTCTTAGACACCCTTAAGATAAAGAAAAATAAAAAGCATAAGAACTATATTTTGAGTTCTGCAGGTGAAATTGTTTCAAACATATGAATAAAAGAAAAACATTGTCAACATTGCATATTCATATTCACAACACACAGAGTAAGCAGTTGTATGAAATCCATTTGAACATATGGAAAGTGTCCTCCTGGGCAATTTCCATGTCCCACCTTTATCATTATTTTCAGAATTATGTTGGATATAATTGATGCATGAACTGGCCATATGATCTATTAACCTGGAAGAAATTTCCCTAGTGATGTTTCTTTAATATCATATCAAATCTATTCCTGTTGGTAAAGGTTGTCTCATGAGAATTATAGAAAATATCCATGAAATTATCTGATGCTACTAGGATTTTCCAGGAGTTATCTGCATGGGTTTTACAATCTGATCATTCCCGTGTTTTATTTAAAACTGGGGTCAGATTCCATGCATCTGTGTTGAGATATTTGAATATCTCTATGGATTTGTTCTAGAGTTTTATAAGATGCCCTTTCATAAGGAGTTTTGTCAAAGCCACCTCTTCAGCATGACGATCTACTCAAGGTGAAAAATGTCAGATGTCTTCATTTAATAAGAACTGATGTGCTACTATTTCATATACAAATGATTTTATAAGATATGAAGATGATTTGCTTAGTTTATCCCAACAAGCAATTGTGCTGAGGCAAGGAGAACATACTATGGCTCTTGGATAAAGAGATAGGCTATGATAAGCAATGGGTCCTTGAGGTATGCCATGTTGTTGAGTTAATGCCCATAAAGCATGATCTAAATGTTCATATACATAAAACACAGTTATATGATAATTTGGTAAGACCTAATCAGAAATATAGGCTCTGCTTCAAATGTTATACTACTCATGATCATAGAACCTTTTGTCAATAGGGGTTCTGCAATCACGTATAATTATTGGTTTATTACTTGAAACATTCACAATGTATGTATACTAATGTGAAGGTCAATTTGAATTTGATTGTGGAGTTGAAAGAATTCTGAATTTCTATTAACAGCCTTCCCACAGGACATTTTATCTGGCAATTCTGTTTGTAAATTAATTCATTATTAAACTTACAGAGGTAGTGTCAAAGAGAATACAGGAGTATTTTTCTGATAATGGTCTCAATTGAGTACAGTTAGGGACACATGCAGGAGGTTAGTATTGGAAAACATTCCCACTTCACAAGTCGTGTTACTGCTTCAGAGGATCTGATATTGATACAGTGTTGGTTAGAGACAATAGCACGCATGTCAAAATAAAGCTGTATTTTGTGCATCTATATTTATAAGAATTTCTTTCGGGAATTTAGAGGAAGACACAAAATTGTTAGGGAGGCTAAGCTCTCCCACAGAGTGGCATCGTTTTATGAGTTTTTAGCATCTGTCCTCCTGTTTCTTAATCAATACTGAACATTAGTTTTTTCAATGACCTTTCTTCTTGTAATCTCTATGGGCGTCTGCTTGTAATCTCTGTAGGTGTCCATATGCAAAGATTTCCAGTTCTTGGAGGACAGCAGATAAATCACTCTAGTTTTCTGTCAGGAAACAGTAGTTTTCTTTGAAGTGTCTTGTTTGTTTAGATTTTTATAGGTTTTTTTTTTATCTTTTACAGCTTATTGAAATGTTTAGCCACTTGGTGAAGATCTTCTCACTTAGCAATTGCCCATTCTAATTTAATTTTTCAAATAAGTGTCCTTTTCAGATCTGAGCCCATTTACAAAAAAGAGAATATGTCCCCTTGCTTTGGATATTGGATCTATCCTAGATCATAATTTGAAATATTTCTGGATTCTCTTTTTTTGAAGTCTCCTTTCAATTAATCTTTTTCCCCAACAATTTTGAATCTTTTCCAATTTATCTTCAAGGAAAAGACTCCTGAAACTATGTGGGTCATTTACTGTTTGGTTTTGGTTTTTGTTTTTTGGGGTTTTTGCCCTCTCTTAAGGACAACAACTATTTGTTTAAAAACCACAAGTAAAAAAAGAAATTCAATAAAGACAGCTCAATTAAGTAATTCAGAGCTGAGATTGCTATTGAAACAATTATCTGGCTTGAGAAAAAATTTGAATTTGGTCCAAGGTGCCTAGTAATCATGCCTGCATGTCCAAAATTCCAATAGAATGCTTCCAAGTGATAGTCTTCAAAATAATCTTGCTGGAAGCTTCAATTATCAAAAAAGAGTCTACCTTTCAGTATCACAAACAAAAACCTGAGTTAATTATTTGCCAAAGAAGAAAGATCTGTGTTGTAGAACACTGTCTATTTGAGCAATGCACACTGTTTATCCTATATAGGGTTATAGGAAGTGTAGAGGTCAAATACAGGCAGCCTTTCAGAAGAGTGGGGTTGCCACTGATTAATATTCTGAATTACAAATACTCATGGAAAGTTGTTATTGATTATGACAGGTTTAAAACTAGTCTCAGTGGTTACAGGTTGCTATGGTTAAAGAACAATCTGTTCTTTCCTCTTAAGAACATCTATGGATTCTAAAAGACTATGGAGAGAATCAGAGAGAGCACTACACTGGTCAATTACAGGTAACCATAAATTATTTTGATTATTGGCATTTATTGTGATTTGTCTCTTTAAAAGAGTTAAATCACAAATAGCTATAGTGGTTAAGTCCTCCATTCCTTCACATGAATGTTAGGGGTAAGTAACCAAAGACCCTTCACAGCAGGTCCAGAGAGAGGACAATTTAATATCTGTGTGGGGGCGTGGTTGGGGGGTGTGCCATGCATATTCATGTTCTGAATATTGTATAAAGCTACTGTGATTTATACTACGTAGTGCCTAGCCAGAGGCTGCCTTGATTATCTTTGCCCAGGCATTTTCAGAACATCTTGCTCAGTCATATTACAACTAAAAGGCCATTAAAACCCTATTCTTGTTCAGTCCATCCCTACCTAAGAAACCTCAGCTGGTAATTCACCCTACCAGTGAAACACACCTCACTCTGGGCTCTCCAGTTCAGTAAAATGCACCATTACTCACATGGATACCCAGGCCAGAAAAACTTGGCAAAACCATGGCCCTCTATTTTCTCATATTCCAAAACATATGCAAGTCATGATGGCTCTGCTTTCAAATTATATTCATAACTTGTATCACTACCACCCTCTCTTGACCTGACCAGTTGAATAGTTTCTTGTTTCTCACTATCCACTTTCTTCTCCTCCCCCATTCTGTTCTTATTCAGCATGTAGACTTATTTCTTTTCAACATAAATCTTACTTTGACATTCTCCTAGCCAAACCTCCAATAATTCTTTAGCTGTCCCACTTTGAATACGACTGAAACCAATCTGGCTACTGGTAACTTCTCCATCCTCACCTTCGGCTACTTTTTCACACTCAGATTCGTTCTACTTCTTGTACACACCATGTAAACTAACCACACAAAGCCATTACACTTGCTGTTTTCTCTGGAACATCCATCTCAACATATCTATGGAGCTGACTCCTTTGTTTTATCCATGTCTTTTTTTTAGACCTTCCAACATAAAAGAGCCATTCTTATATACTCTGTTCACGCATCTTGCTTTCTTTTTTAACATGTTACTACCTGATCTATTTTATATTTATTTGTTTATTACTTCTGTGTCTCATTGAAGGAAGTTTTCTTTTCTCCTTTTTCATTGCTGGATCCCCAGCACGAGCAAAAAATTTGACATGTAGTAACTCTTTAATAATGCATCAGGTGAGCTAAAATAAGCACTGCTCATTGAATAGCTTATCCTAGGACTTCTAGTAGAAGGGCTGGAGATTGAGGTTAGATATGTGTTGTCTCTTCTTTCTGCCACAACATCCACTAAATAGAACTCTGGCTCTCTGTTTCAAGTGGCTGGTGTTGAGCACACAAATCAAGCTGAATTATGGAAATGAGCCAAGATGGGCCTTAATGAACCGATGTAAAATTCATTCTGAAACAACAGTCTTCTAACAGATTTTTCTATCCAGCCACCTGAGTCATGTAGCTTTCTTTTCTTGTAAACAAAGAATCAAACAAACAAAATAGAGCTTGAAATTCCTAAAAATATTCTCTTTATGAAGAATTTTCCAAACTCAGGTGTAATGCTAACCACTGGTGACGGATCATGGTAAGCTGCTCCTTCAACCGTGTACGGTTAGTCCCCCAGTAACCACTTAACTTATTATTCTGCACATGAAAATGAGGAACAGAGATAAAAATATAAAAAGTTGGCATTTTTGCTTAGTTTTTAGTTAATCCACTATCTTTACTGTTCAATTATTCATAGGAAAACTTATCAAATGCTTAGACTGTTTTGTTAACGAAAAAATAACAAGAATCCTTTTTGGATTCAAAATGTGTCTTTTATGGCTACCATTTTCAAAGATCAATAATAAAAGAAAATGACTTTTTGAATGCCAAAATTTCATTATGTACTCCTGAATTTGTTAATGCTGTTCACTCACTGCTAGATCATTGTTATTTCTGTTGATACTATTATCAATATAAATATCTACAAGCCTGAAAATTATTCAGACTAGCCTCACAACCAAATTACTTCAAAAATCAATATAAGGAAGTGAATAAAAACTCAGTTGACTTCAGTAAACAGGATGACAATATAATTATTTTCTCTCTGCCCAATAGTATCGTTCCAATTGTATCTGGTCATTTCTCCCTTTTGTAAATGCCTAGGATACCTAGACAATCTCCCATTTCAAAGATAATTAATTAAGTATTTTGGATATTAACACCTTGTCCAATATATGGCTTGCAAAGGTTTTCTCCCATTCTGTTGGTTACCTTTTCATTTTGTCGTTTCTTTTTCTGCGCAGAATCTTAAGTTTGATCATATAGTCTCATTTGTTGATTTTTGCTTTTGTTGTTTGTGTTTTTGGTGTCATATTCAAAAGATCATTGCCAAGACCAGTGTTGAGGAGATTTTCCCCTATGTTTTCTCCTAGGAGTTTTATACTATCAGGTTTTATGTTTAAGTCTTTGATCCATTTAGAGTTAACTTTTAAGTGTTGTAAGATAGAGCTCCAATTACATTGTTCTGCATGTTTATTCAGTTTCCCCAATATCGTTAATGCAAATTGGTTCAACTGCTATGGAAAACAATATGGAGACTCTCAAAAAATCACAAATAGATCTATAATCCAACAATTCCACTGCTGGGTATATACCCAAAGGAAAACAGGATTTTGAAGAAATATATGTACTGCCGTTGTTTACTGCATCATTATCCAAAACAGTCAAGATATGGAAACAACCTAAGTGCCCATCAACAGATAAAGGGATGAAGAAGATGTGGTACATATATACAATGGAACATTATTTAGCCGCAAGGAAGGTGAACGTCCTGCCATTTGCGAAAATATGAATGGACCGTGAGCACATTATGCTAAGTGAGATAAGTCAGAAGTCAGACAGAGAAAGACATGTACTGTATGATATTACTTATATGCGGAATCTAAAGAAGCCAAACTCAAAAAACCGACTGAAATAGTGGTTACCAGGAGATGGGAGGTGGGAGGATAGGATAGATGTCATTTAAGGGTAAAAAGATCAAGTAGTAAATAATCCCTAAAGATCTAATACACAGTACAGTGAAAATAGACAGTATATTATAATCAACAAACTTTCTAAGAGACTATAACTTAATTACTCAAACCACTAAAAAAACAATATTTTTGTAATGTGATGGAGGTGTTAATTATCAATACCTAGCAATTATATTACAATGTATAAATGTAACACATTAATGTTCTATAGCTTAAATTTATGCAATGTTATATGTCAAATATATTTCAATTAACAAAAGATAATTAAATAGATGATGTGAAGGTATTCATGTCTTGAAATAAGGACTACATAGAGAAGATTTGTATGTGTGCAAACAATTAGATGGGAATAATCTCCAATTAAATCATCATGATAATTTATGTAAGCATTATTGATCAATATAAATTTTAGGCAGTACCGAAAATGCCTTGTTCAGAAGAATGGAAACTTCAAGTCTCTGTGAAGGTAGAGGCCATGATGCTTTTCATTTCCCCTTCTGTGTCTCATATAAATGCATGCCCATCATCAGTGGCATGCTTGAGATGACCCAAATAGGGGTAAGAGCCAGGTGACTCTGTGCATTGTTTCACAAGTCCTCTTTCAGTCATGTCATGGTAATACTTGAAATCCACCTTGACGGGATTATTTAAACCATGTAAACTGTCAAACATTACAAATCAGAACATTTTGTTTATTTTTTTGTGCGGTAGTGTGCAGTTTACCAGCACACCGATAACAGTGGTAAATCAACAAAATAATTTATGTTGAATAAACATTTGAATGGATTTAATTTATTACAAAACCTCTATTATTAAAATAGTTTATTTTCAAAGCCCTTTGGGCTTTAATATAGAGTCCATAAAGGACAGATAGTTTTGGAAATAATTTGATATGACCATACATTTCATGAATTATAAATGGTATTTGTTGTGATGATGAAAAACAATCTAAACTTCATATTTCTGTATATGTAACAACTTAGTGTATCACAATTTCACAAGCTTCATGAATAAATAAAATATGTGTCATTTATTTTTAGCTTTATTAAAACTCAAATGAATTTTCGATGTTTGGAAATCCATTCCTAGTGTGTGGAATGCTCATTTTTCAGCTCAGCAATGTACTTCACATGAAGTGCAAGTCTAGGTTAAAACAAAATATCTCAAGTGCAATTTTTATTATTTACTAGTGTGTTTTAAAATGTGCTATGAACCTCATGTACTATATTTTATTATTTTATGACTTTTTCTTGAAATAGAGAGGGTCTTTTCTCCTGAGAAAACAGACATGCCTCCCTACATTTTAATACTTTTAATATTAATGTATTAGAGCATTTTTGAAATCCTTCTGTAGGCAAATATTACTAAAGGGTCTCAATTACATTATTTTATACTATAGTTAGAATCAAAGTAATTAATCTTCTTTTAGGGCGGTAAATATTCTCTAGCATCTAGTAGCTGTGATTTGATAACTTGTTTGTGGAATATGAAAGCAAATTATAAATTACGACATCCTAGTCTAGTATGAAGAAGAAAAGGTTTGTGTTTTCAGTTGTGTGAGTATGTGTAATAGAATTCTTAAATGTGTTGACAAAATGTCTTTTTAGATTTGTCTATCAAGGATAGAGAAAAGATTGTGTCGAGGCGGAGGAAAATCCCTTTTTTATCCTTCCTGTGTTCTTACGGCTGGACTAGTAATAAAATTGAGAGAAGACTAGATTCACAGGAGAGAAACCCAATTTAATGGATCCAGTATTGGAGATCATAGAGAAATAATGCTCAGAGAGTGAAAAAAGCAGGCAGTGTAACCATCTTTTACACGAAGAAATAAAAAAAAAAAATTATGAGGAATGCTAGGAAAAAGAAACTTAGATTTGAGGGACGTAGTTAGGAATTTAAGCAGAATTTGGGCTTAAGGTAGTAAATGAGCAAGGTTTATGCAGGTTTCTCAGTCCTGAATCCCTTAGCTCTGGTGATAAGGAAGAGGGGAGAACATCATTCACGTGGCAGATTTATTTCCTGCCTTCAGGGGGAACAGAGAAAGATGGGTCAGAAAGCCCCTTTTGCTTCTCAAGTAACTTTAACTCAAAATAATCACTAGGCTATTGTGGGATATTTCGGGTTGGCCTGCCCTGGGCCCCAACAATTGACATATTTCCAATTCCCACCTGAATTTCTAATGTCCTTTAAGTGTTAGTACTGCATCATTGAATACCTGTTACATGTGAACTTTGGCTCTCCTCCTCCCAATCTCTGTAATCCGGAGGGAGAGAGGTGTTTAACCTCTCTATCCACGTTTACCTCAACAGCTTATGTAAGAATAATCCTAATACGAAACTTATAAGGTTTTCCTGAAAATTAAATGAAAAAATATCTGAAAGATATTTAGAATAATATCTGGCACACTAATTAGTAGGCACAAAATAAACACAAGTTTTTAAAAGCTTTTTTCTTTTCCCTTCCCATTCCTCATTTACTTTCGACACATGTTCTGAAATGACTGCTATGGGATGAGCCACGTCATGGAAACTGGTATTGATGAGGAGAAATTTAATAAAGACTTACAAGTATTTTCATTGTTAGAAAAAAGAGAGAAATCCAACTTAGTATTATTAAGCAGCAAAATTGCTTTCATACATGTTGCTAATTGTTAGCACTTTGCTGTTCTGTTCTTTATACCTTGTAGCTGCTAACCCACGTCTTTCCATTCTAAAGTACTCACCCAGCCACAATCTCTGTTGGCATTGGCTCCTCTCTGTCTCCTGTCAATAGGTTTATGAGTCAATGCTCCAAAAGAGATACTCTTACTATTAAAATTAGTAATGACAAAATGTCCTGTAAGAAAGATAGCTTCAGGGAACTTGCTACAAATTTGCTTCAAGGTTTTTCAAGAATCAGTATAAATAAAATACGATTTATGTTTTAGTTAATGTTCACTTTTTTCTCTATATTACATTTGTAAGAGTAAACTGTAAATAATTGTGGCTTTTAAAATGTAGCTTACTTATCTTTGAATCACTTAAGGAATGGATAAAATGAGTAGCTTTGCATCACTTTAAGGTACTCATAATTTCAATTCCATTTTCCAATTCCCTTTGCTGTGGAGTACTATGTGACTGAGACACTGTGCTGACAAATGGAAGGTATAAAGAGAACAGGAATAAAAGATTCACGAAGATAAACTTGATAATGGTAATCAGTTCACTAAAAATTATCTAAAGAAACAGATTTCGCCCTCTATTAGGTTTAGTACACACACAAGAGAGATGTAGGATGCTGATTTCTTTCTCCTTTAGATGCTGGGTTCAAGAGCATTATTTGTTTGTTTACAGGACTTTCCTGCCCTGGCACATCTCACCTGCTAACTTTTGTAAGAGCTCAGCAACAAGAAACTCAGAATATCCATTTATAATAATAAACATGATTAGTGAAATTAAAAAAAAAGAACAAAGAGTCGTCAGAGACGATTGCTTCTGCTCTGTCAAGCTATCCAGTTGATCAAGTATTAAGAAAAATTTATGATTAAATCAGCAGCTTGAACAAACACATTTGATTAATTTTTTGTTGTTTAATAATTGAACTGTAAGGTATTAAACCTATTTGAGTTTGCTATTTGAAGATTATTTTATGCAAAAGAAGTCAGTGAGTAGTTTAGTTGCTTAATATTTGATTATTTGGGTTTTCATAACAACTTGATTGTCACTACAGCTTTTGAAGTTCTATAGTGTAGTTGACATATGAACACTATTACTACTGTACATTGTTCAGGGAGGATAAAAGGATTCTTTCAATAAATAAAGTAAATTAGCTGCAAGTTTTATTCAAATACTAAAACCTAAGAAATATTCTAATCACAAGAAGCAATAATTTCCACTACTATGCAATTCTATTAACTCAAGCAAAATTTTATTTATTCCTATCAAGCATATATTTCACAGTAATTTAAAATTCAGTATTAAATTAATCCAGACTTGCTATAGAACAATCTGTATACAGCGTGATTGCATAGCTATTCCTAGATTATTGAGACTCTTCAAGACGTTTGGTGAACAATGAAGCTTTTTGGTTAATTAAGAAAAGTAAATTAGAGGGGCTGGCCCCGTGGCCGAGTGGTTAAGTTCGCGCGCTCCGCTGCAGGCGGCCCAGTGTTTCGTTGGTTCGAATCCTGGGCGCGGACATGACACTGCTCATCAAACCACGCTGAGGTGGCGTCCCACATACCACAACTAGAAGGACCCACAACGAAGAATATACAACTATGTACCGGGGGGGGCTTTGGGGAGAAAAAGGAAAAAAAAAATAAAATCTTTAAGAAAAGTAAATTAGAAATATATGACTGTAATTATTATATATATGTATGTGTGTTGTTTCTCTGAAAATAAGAGCTGTAGAATATAGAATATAACCGATTCTTGAAAAGACTGAGGCAAGCAACATTGATTATGCATGTGTGTTCTAAACAATACTTATTCAAGGAAAAGTAATACATTTTATGTGATTTTTTTATAAAATGGAATAGATTTCACAAGGTTTACAATATTACTTTTCAATATGGAATAAATCTTTATCTGAAAGAAAACATTGGGAGACACAAGATTTAGATTTCTTGTTACATTCGAATTTGTTTCTTTTTCTTAAAATATTTTGAGTTTTGATATTTCTTGGGTGAATATTTTATACTTACTTGTCTTCTTATACAAGAGAGTGGATTCTAACTGACAACTGAGAACCTGATCTGTGGTGGGAGAATGTCTCTGCCATATTGTCATAGGTTGTTATTTGAGATGATCACGGAATTACCTCTGTTAGTATATACATTTCAAATGCTTAAAGCTTTTTTCAGTGTTTTCCAGCTTTTAAGAAACTAACTTAGAGAGGAAACTTAAACAATAGGGTTGTTTTATTGTTCAACAGTGGAAACCTAGACCTACTTACTCAAAGTGCTCCTTGGATCTGGGAGCTGGTTATAAATCCATAGCAGTCCCATCATATCCTTTCAGTTTGAAAGTTTAGATTTTCTGTCTTTTAAGGTTATAATGGGGGGGAGGTATTACTTTATAGAAATTATACTTTCTCTTAAGATAACATCCAAAAGTTAAACAGGATGTTAAATAAATTTAATTTTGACCAAATTTATATTACCATCATATGGCAAATATTAATCTGATCTAAATTGGAAAATATATATATTTAATGAATCAAACATAGAAAATTAAATCTCTCACAATCCATACCAATATTCAATTCTGAGTTTCCTGGTAAGAACTAATAACATGACTTCTACATTTTAGAAAGGCAGGAAACTACTGATCTATTTTAGGTAAAAACAAACTAATTTACAAAAGGAAATTTCCTTTTGTAAAGGAAAAAATTAAAGCATATTCATTTACATGAGAAAATATTTAATATTTTTGTTAATTTTCTCAACAGACAATTATTTATATTTTATCAAGACATCAAGAATACAATTAAAATTGCATAACATCATTGTAAAATAATAAAAGATAAAATAAAACTATTTGGTAATTAACAATGAAAATACCAGTAATAAAATTCTTTTACTTTTCTGATAATTATAAGAAATTAACCTTCAAGTAAGATAGAAAATTGGGCTTTGTGTCTTTAAGCTAGTAAAAATGAATTTAAATAAGACATTTATCCACCATTTCATTTACGGGCTAACCCTAAAATAGACTTAAACTAAAGTATTTTCTAGAGTTAGCAACATATCTGTATACAGGTAAAATACTATTCTCATCAATTCCTCTTCAAATACGAGTAAGTGAAAACATCCCAAGATGTTCAGAAAAATTTGACACTTGACTTCTAAATAATTCCAGGTTTGGTTACTTAAATGTTATCATGTCACATTGAGTTTATTTTACTCAGTATGTGGATACAATATTTTTCATATCGTCAATTTTAAAAATGGATCACCAGTAAGTTAATCAATTATTTCTCCTATTGTAACCGAAAGTTCGGTCTCTGAACCCGATGCCAATCCAAATAACAAGAACAGAGTCTTGAGTGGAAGAGGAAGGGTTTTTACTATGCCAGGCACAGGGGGCAAAGCAAGGGCTCATGCCTCAAAAATTGCTAGCTCCCCGATGAGGAATGGTGGGGATTTTTATTTGGGGTTTTGGGTAGGGGAGGGGGTGCAAGTAGCTTGTGCAGGTCGGTGGTTTTCCACCAGCCTGCGTTTGGCCTTGAGAGGCTGCTTGCAGCAAGGCGGTGGGGGGGCGGGGGGAGGGTGAGATAGGAGGATGGCAGGTGGGCGTCCTTTGCCTTTGTCTCTTGTCTCGTCTTCCTGCTTGAGGCGGGTTCAAGCACCAGGAGTCGAGGAGTTGAGGTCTGGGAAGCCTCCGCTCCTTGATATCCTTGAGACAGCGGCTTTCCTGGCAAACTTCAAGGACACGTGATTAGCTAAACTTTAGTGTGCCTCCAACTCCAGGCCACCTGGGCTTTTCACAATTTGTAACTCCCATTTAGTTGTAAAGCTCAAAGAGTCCAAGTTTAAAGAAACAGGTGTTTACATGTGAGTGGAGCTAGAGAAGCAGGAAAGGAGGTGGTGGGTTTTAGTTTTAACCTCATATACGCTGGGTTCAATGTGGGGGAACTGATATCGGGGCTGATGTTAAGAGCCTGTAACACTATTACAATTTCAACTATGATAGCAATTGGATTTTTGAATTTTTGTTGTCTGAATTAAATTTTTAAAGAGATTTAGAAGTTCTTTTAATGATACTAATAACTCATTACTTAAGTGAAAACTAAAGCTAATCTTGTTATTTAAATATTACACACATTCTTTTTTTTAGTTGGCTATCTGGTCAGAATGCAATCTTAATTTTAATTCTTTTTCCCCTTAGCTCAAATTCATTTGCTTTCCATCTATTTTCAAATGCTTTCAAAGATATTAAGTATATAAAAAAACCAAGATTCCTATTTTTGTTAATGCAGTAACGAGTTTATGTCCTGTTGTTGCCGTATTTTCAGGTAAGATTTAGAAGCCTGGTACTTGAGTTCTGAGCCTTGAAGTTTCATAGCTCTATGATCTTATGAAAAGTTAATCTCTCTGAGTATTTATCTTATTTTAAAATGAATATATTACCAATCTGCCAGAATTTATATTGAGGAATAAAAATGATAATATGGGTAAGTGCTTTGTGTAACCTGTAAGGCTCTATGTACAAGTTATTTATATGTACTAAAAGGTTTTATTCCTCATCTGAAAACGAAGTGCTTTCAAAGATGTTTTAATTGAAATGTTTCATCACGGAAGCTCTTAAAGTACAATAGAAAATGATGCACTAAGATAACAGCCAAAAGACTGTCATATCTGGCTTGACTATTTGTTTTATAAACATAACATTTTGAATCTCTTCCAAATAATTAACACTTTTCCTACAAATAAAAGGGATGGACTATGAATTACATGGGGGATACAGATGTATCAATTCTTCCATTTTTTTGCACTTAAAAGATCTATTTTTAGCTTTATTAACAAACTTTATACATTTTCCTTGAGTTGCCATTTTTGATTTTTTTAAAAACCTGAGTTAAATACCTCATTTATTGATTTTTGTTTGTTTTATGACAGTGAAATAGTTTATGCTATTTATTTTTTCTGATATAGGCTTTAGCAATATCCTAGATATTTTAATAGGTTGAAATTTCAATGTTGTAAACTTATGGCTATTTACTTTTCTCTGGTTCAATCACTTTTAGGAGATTTTTCAAATTTAACAATGATTGGATTATATTGTAAAAGCATTTGTATGTGGAGTCCATTATGACTTTCTAGGTACAAAAATATAAAAATTATTTTTGTGCTGGTTTCAAGAGCATGAGAAAACGTGCCTAAATCAGTGTATTTTCAACTTTTGATTGTAATCCACAATAAGAAAGACATTTTATATTAAAATTCAATATATAAGCATATGTACACACACAAAATCGTAGGCATATACAGTAAATGTGGAGCAAGAATTTGATTAGAATATGCATGGCTTATAAGATACAGTACACTCTATTCTGTTCCATTCCATTTTACCTATTTTATAACATCTGGGTGTGACATCTTAATGATTTCCCTGACCCATGGTTTGAGAAATATTGTTTGAAATATACAAGTATTTGATTATATTATGGAAAAAATATGAGTTTTTTAATATGTTCATGGGAACATTACAAAAATATATTGATTCCCAATATACCGAATACTCCCTGCATTATCAGCCAGTTTTTCTACTCCATTCCGACATTCTTGGCGCTGGCCACACTTTTTAAAAATAGTTTCATTTAGTGAGAACTTAGAAACCATCACTTTCATTAGTTAGATAATAGTTTTTAATCACAAATTCGTTTTTAAAGCCAAATGGATGTTAGATATTTGCTTCTAGCTTCTCCACTGCATCAATAAGCTCTCCTTTCAAACCTGCTGAAAGGGAACTACGTGCTAATCAAGTTCATCAGGCTGGAGAATTAATGTGTGCACTTATTTCCTACTATTCAAAACTGTCATTCTTTTTTCTCCAGTGTTTTATTTTGGGCTCTGTAAGTCATTACTCAATAAATCTGTACTCCACTTTATCCTTGAAAATACACTGACAATTATGTATGAATGAAAGAATGAGGGATGAAAGCAAAAGTTCTTTATTTACATACTTTATTACAGTATATTAAACTAGTAAAGATAAGGTACAAAAATAGAGTATCGATTTAAACTAATATACCAAATAAATATGTAGTTGTTTGCGAATCATAACAATTGACAAATAGCTTTATAAAACTTCATGTTTAACTCTACACTTTAGGAAACTTTGTATCTAAAATTCTTTACACCTTTCATTATTTGTTTATATGTTAATTGCAAAATAAGTATTTAAAAAGAGTAATTTTGACAAAAATCTCACTTCTAAAACAGAGTACGTGAATTATCTATTACTGTGTATTTCACCACCCCAAAATTGAAAACAGGTATTTAATTTACTCACAATCCTATGGGTCAGATATTTTGGCTGCTATGTGCTTAACTCAGAGGTTCTTCTGCTTGTTGTCCTGATATATTCATGAAGTTGCCTTCATCCTGTGGTGTGTCATGTAAGATTGTCTCATTCATGTGTCTAGTGTTTGGGGGTGATTCTTTTTTTCCAGCTTTATTCACATATAATTGACACATAACACTATGCACTTTTAAGGTGTACAGCATGTTGAACTGGTACAATTATACATTGTGAAATGGTTAGCACATTGAGTTAGTTAACACTTCTATCACATCATATAATTACCTTTCCTTTTTTGCAGTAAGAACATTTAAGATTTCCTTTCTTAACTTTCAAGTATATAATATATTCTTTTTTTTTAATTTTTATTTTTTTCAGATGTACATATTTCGAATTCTGTGTACATTACATCATGTTCACCACCCGAACATTAATTATAGTGCATCCCCTCACATGTGAGCCTAATCACTCCTTTTGCCCTCCCCCCTACCCCCTTCCCCAATGGTAACCATCAGTGCAATCTCCAATACTATGCGGGGTTTTTTTTGTCGTTTTTATCTTCTACTTATAAGTGAGATCATATGGTATTTGACTTTCTCCCTCTGACTTATTTCACTTAGCATAATACCTTCAAGGTCCATCCCTGTTGTCACAAATGGCCGGATTTCATTATTTCTTATGGCTGAGTAGTATTCCATCGTGTATAAATACCACATCTTCTTTGTCCACTCTTCCCTTGATGGGCACCTAGGTTGCTTCCATGTCTTGGCTATTGTGTATAATGCCGCAATGAACATAGTGTAGAATATATTCTTGTTAACTATAATCACGAGGCTATGCTTTGTATCTCCAGAACTTATTCATCTTCTAACTGGAAGTTTGTACTCTTTGACCAACATCTCCCCATATCCCCCATACCCTAGCCCCTGGTAACAACCATTCTACTCTCTGCTTCTGTGAGTTTGGCTTTTTGAGATCCCGCATATAAGTGAGATCATACAATATTTCTCTGTCTCTATCTAACGTTTCACTTAGCATAATGCCCTCAGGATCCATCCATGTTGTGGGAAATGGCAGGATTTCCTTCTTTCTCATGATTGAATAATAGTTGTGTGTGTGTGTATATATGTGTGTACTGTATATGTGTGTACTAGTTATATGTGTCGTATATATATGTATATATATACACACACACACAAATACATACACATATACACACTTTTTACCAAGCCTCTCTCTGCATGTGGTCTCTCATCCTCACAGAGACTGCACAGAGTTTCTCTTCATAGCCCTCTCAGGAGTTATGGAACAAGAGCGTGAGAGCCAAAGAGGCAAGATCTCTTAGGGACTATTCTCAGATATCCTACAACATCAATCCTGTGGCATTCTTTGGTTAAAGCAAGTCATAAGGTCAGCTAAGCTTCTAGGTTGTGTAGAAGGAGATCTTATTTCTTGAAAGTAAGAAAATAAGTCATGTTTCAAAGGGTGTACATAGAAGGGTAGGATGAATTTATGCACATTTGTGAAATGCACCCCATAATATATCTCAAACTTTAACAATATTAGGATACTCTTTAAATAGAAAATGAAATTCTTATGCACCAATGTTGGCATGAATTTTTTAAAGAACTTAAATTACATATCCACTAACATAACTTGCTCTTAAAATTCTAACTCATATGATTTTCATTCAAACAAATTTATAAATTACATAAAACAAAATTGAAATCCTATAAAATTGATTTAAATATATTATTTTAATATGATGAATCGTGTTTTCTGCGTGGTTCAGTTCTCCAATCTCAGTTTAATAGAAAACATATGCATTTGTATTTTCTATATTTGCTTGCTGTTGACTTGCTTCTTTTCGATTTTGAGGATGAGGAACTATCCCATTAATCAACATTACCACTGTGGAATAATAAATATTTCCATTTAACAATCAGTTAATATAACCAATTATTAGCTATGCTTTGAAGAGGCAATGTATTTAAGATCTAGAATGTTGTACCAAAGAAAAAATATTGTTCTATGAACGTTTCCTCATTGAATATTGTAAAGAGCATATTATTTTGGCTGTTCCTGCCATCCATTCTTTCTGCAACGTCTTTATTTTGGTGAAACTTTTCCAATCCTAATTCAGTTGATTCAAGTTGGTCTGATTCTGTCACTTTATTTCAGCAATTAACTTATATCTAGGTCAGCCCATTAAATGTATACTTTTTCTCTGGGAACAGATCTTAGTTTGGGCATTGCCTGGTAAATCAACATGGCCAATTTAGAGTGAGACTGGAGACTTTGAAAAGAAATATTGACATCTTGGTATTTGTCTTTATCTGGAGCTGCTGGTGGCAATCTTTTCTACAATACGGACTTAGCTTACTCCAGTACTGAAAACAGAACTAAAGGATATAACATACAATGTCTTGATGACATTGACAATGCTCAGAATCCAGAATGCTTCCCATCAAAGTCATCTCTGGAACGTTTAGATTCATGACCTCTAAGCTTCCAGTTTTGCTTAAGTCACTTAGAATTGGTTTTCTTTCACAAGTCATATAAGTAGTGCCAACAAATGAAATCTTCCTCAAGACTCTTACGTCAATATAATATCACAAGTGGGTATGAGCAAATAGAGAATCAGTGCAGTAAATCTGTTGACTTTGTGGAGATGGTACTTTCAGTTCATTTTTATTTCAATGTCTATTCTGTGTATGGAGCATATTCTATTACTGTCTTTTGCTATTTGGAATATCATAAAACTTCTGTTCCTAGAACATGGTATGAGGCCATTTACCCTTTACTTGGCATGGATGAATAATTGGCATATTAAATTGAATAATTTTATTTATTTCAATTAAAGCATATTACTTCTCATTTTCATTGTGTCAAAACACAATTTCAGTAATACACTTTATAGTACTAAAGTGCAAATACTTTTCAGTCGAGTTTTTTAGGGCAGAGATATAGCAGAACTCAATATTAGCACAGGATGATTTCAATTAACATTAGTATCAAGACATATGTGTATATGAGCAGGTAGGCATGCTTGCAAATCCATCAAAGTGTGAAGCAGAAAACAGTTATGAGCTTTGTGATAAATTTTAGATAACTAAACATTTTTCACTTAATCATTTTTATTTAAATAGTTTCATTTAACCATTTCTCAAAAATGATTTGAGAAACTCAATTTAAGTGACTTTTTTTTTGCTGAGGAAGATGGGTCCTGAGCTAACATCCTTTGCCAATCCTCCTCTTTCTTTGCTTGAGGAAGATTAGCTCTGAGCTAACATCTGTTCCAGTCTTCCTCTATTTTGTATGTGGGTCACTGCCACAGGATGGCTGACAAGTGGTGTAGGTCTATGCCTAGGATCTGAACCTGAGAACCCAGGCCGCTTAAGTGGAGTGTGCCAAACTTAACCACTGTGCCATGGGGCTGGCCCCCTTTATGTGACCTATTTTTAAATACAAATATACATGGAATATTTTGTCTATTGATAAATAAATGACAATCTGGTTTTCAAATTGCCATAGTTTCAACTTCCTAACAAATCTCAGGGAAATTTGTTTCATTGATCAACGTCATTAATTGAGATTGGCAACTGTTCTAAAGAGGCTTATATTTCATCTATTAAAACATGATCTCTAAATAAATGGCCTCCAACTCAGGATCAACATCCATTAAGGAGTCTGTAGTTTTCATTTCAAGTGTTGAAAGTGCATGCTACCCCAGGAAACAAGTATACCTCTGTTTGAACTTTGAATCAAAACAAAATAATTCTGTCTCAATACAAACAGTAATAAATGCTTCGTTGCTTTTCTTTAACACAATATAGCCAAATATTGTCTACGAAAATTGTGTAAAAATTATGTAAAAGTATAAAGAGGGAAAAGAAGATATGGTGGTTGAGGAAGAAGAGGAGGCAGTCGAAGGCAAGGGGAAGCAAAAGAAGAAATTTTAAAAGAAAAAGTAAAACTAACAGAAAATACCAAGTTTCCGGGATATAGCTTTCTGTTTCCATGAAATGTAACATTGATAGCATAGATTTCGAGTGGTTTAACTTCCTTAATAATGCCAGAAAAATTTCTTTAGATACTTCCACTATTAAATTCAACTAAGAATTTAAAGATCTGATAATTTTCTACTGTGTTAATACTTCCAAAACAGAAAAAGAAGGAAAACTTTAAAGTTATTTTTAATCGTATATAACATTTTAACTAAAACCGAACCAAGATTGCCCCCAAAACAAGTAATTGCATACCAATCTCGATTATTAATATTAATGCAAAATTCTTAAAACCATTAGAAAACAGAATTTAGCAGACTGTTAAAAACTGACCAAGTCAGTTTGTCCCAGAAATGCAAACATAGTTCAATGATGGAAAGTACATAACAATTAGTCATCATCTTAATAAGCCTAATGAGAAAATTTATCCTCTTCACAGTGAAAGGTGTTTGACAAACTTCAACACATATGCTAGATAAAGACATTCAGAAATAGACAGGAACTGTCTTAATGAGGTGACACACATTTCAGTGCAAAAGCCATCATCACCCCGACAGTAGCGAAACAATGAAACACCTGCGACACATCCACTAAAGCCAGGACCAAAACAACAATAGGAGCTGATTTTTGTGCCTGTTATTTATTATCCTATTAGCAATATTAGCTTATGTTAGACAAAGGAAGAAATTGGAAATGTAACAATTGGGAAGGAACAGATAAAACTATTCACCACTGATATTACTGTAGAATGGAATGATCTTCAGAGTCAAATGAAAATTATTATCAACAAGAAGAGAATACAGTCAAGCAGTAGTGTATAAAGTTAATGTATAGAACACTGTTCCTTTTCTGTGTGTGTATTAGGTGAAAGATTCATTTTATTTAATTTATAAACATATATGTATACACATGTATGTATCTCAGGGGAAATATATGATAAAAGATCCATTTTACAATTTTTAAAAAATCAAGAGATAACATACTTAGGGAAATTAATAAAAACTATGCACTGCTTTCTAAGACAAAATATAAAACCCTACTGAAATTATACAAAAAGAATCAATTTCATTAAAATGACAATTGATTAGAGTGGTGTTTTAAACTAGATTTTAGTAATTTTCTCCGTTTTCTTGACTTATGAATCTAATTAAAAAGTAAAAAATATTTGAGTTACTGATGCAATATAGTTGTGGTGTTGGTCTCTGGGTGAGCAATATTCACTCCAAGAACGTTTTCTGAGTTCTCACCCTCTCTTCCCACCACCTCATGTGACACATCTGTCTTAGAAATAGCAAAAAAGGAACAAAGCTTGCTTTCAAAAAACAGCAGGAATAGAGGCTCATGTGTTGTTGCACAAAGATTTATGTCAAGCAGACAAAAAGGATGCTAACCTCCTCTGGTGGACAGTACCACCTCCTTCTAAATGATGCTCTGGTTTGTCTCACGCTTTGAAAACTCTCACAGTCAGAATATTCACCACGGAATGGCAATCTGGCAACTGGGTGTGTTTAATGTCATTTCTCTATAGAAAAGGCAAAAATTGCCCCAAACAGCCTCTGATAAACAGTACCTCTTCCTGCTAATATTTCTATTATCTGGTTTATTGTTCAACGAAAATGGGTTTTTTCCAAGACAGCAATGTTATTTGTATTCGTAAATGCCTATAAAAATTAAAATATTCATATAGTGATTATATAGAAAATAATCCATACAGCTTAAAAATCATCTTAATTTAAAGGTAGTATGAATTTCATTCTCAGTTTTCAACAAAGCATATGATAATGAAATGACGCTATGAGAAATGAGGCTATAGCATCTGAGTCTCCGAATCAGGAGTCTGGTTTACTTCTGTCAATATATGCAATAAATCAGAATTATTATCAATATGATTCAATGTTAAAATAAATTATAGCATAGAGGATAAAATCATAAATTTTGAAGCCAAGTTGCCTTGGTTTGAATCCTGGATACTCAACATATGACTGTGTGATCAGGCAAATTACTTAGTTTTCTATACTCAGTTTCTTCATAAGTGGAATGAGGTAATAAAAGTAATTCTTCAAATGATGACTGTGAGAATTAGAGGAGATAAATCTGAAGCAATCAGAAGGGTATTTATCACTTAATCAGAATTCTGTAAGTGTTAGGTGTTTTTATTATCAAGATTATTATTATTATCCCTCTTACCAAGATGCAGCACATAATAAATTGATTAGCCATAGAACATTAGAAACCAATTACATTGCCTGGTTCTTTTATATTCTGTTTGGCCCATTTCTTGACATTAAACTAACACTTCACTCACAACAGTCAATACATTTGAGATAGATCATATAATCCCTTAAATTATTATCCTAATATTGCTTCTAATTGGCTTTTCATAGCCCACGTCAATCCCTGATATGCTTGGTTCTTAAAAAATGATAACATTGTAGCTATCAACTTCAAGGTCGAGTTAGGAGATTGAGCACATATTACCATATACCCACTTCTTACTGCTCAAAACCTATGAATGTAGTTGGAATATATTTTAAAATAATACATCCCCAAATGCAAAGGCAACAAAGAGAAATCTCAGAATGAGAAGGGAGAGGAATCTGTAACACTGAATGTCAGAGAAATAAAAGTTGCAAAATGGATGCTGTGTGGACCTCAAAGGCAGACATAAGGGAGTGTGGTTTGAAAGCCATTTTTAGACAGGAGCTGGGGCCACTGCCCCAGAGTACCACAGAGAGCCCACTCTGGGCTTCCTGTTGCAAAACAAAGAAGAATTATGCATAAATGCGAACCAAGGTAACTCTTTCATCCTTAGCCATATTTGCAGCAAAAAATAAATCGGCCATTCCTCACCATGCTGATACAATGGAAAAATTGATAGAAGGCAGGAGAATACTTTAAGGTCAGGACAAATTAACACCCATACATACATATGCAGACTAAATATAAACCTCCACTACCATGGGATGTGCTGGAGTGATTCCTGGGAAAGATGTTATCGAGGAAAGATAAATTCACAGCAAAGGAACACATACACAAACACAAAGTGAGAAAGTTGAAAATCGTAAAAAAACATTGTAGTCACTCCCAAGAAGGCGTGAATTCAAACACAATATATGAGAGAGTACAGAGCAATCCCAAAAGATCTTAATTTAAATGTATTTAAAATTTTGAAGAAATAAAATCTATTCACGTTACCCACTGAGTACAAATAAGGAATTACTATAAACAAAAGCCACATGTTTAAAGTAATCAAGGAGAAATATATCATAATGATACAAATAGCAGCTAAAGTATATTGACTGCTTAACATATTCTTTTTCTAAGGCCTTTATATGCTATATCTCATTTAATCACTACAAAACCATTATCACTAGCCTCGTTTTTACATATGATGAAACTGAGTCAAAAGGTTATACAAAAGGTTATATATGGCAACTATAACTGGAAGTGTCTTTGAGAACGTGTTTAAATGTAGAATTTTTAATATCCATTTTACATCCGTCATCTACAACAGCTAAAACCAAGACACATTGTACTCTGTGAAGCTGCTTCATAGTCAGTCAGCCAACCTGACAAAATTCAAGTGACCCATCTTAATCCTGGAGTAACGCAAAGAGAAGGGTCAGCATGCCCCTTATCGTTCCCAAGCATCCATATTTCAGCTGAGCATCTGCCACGAATTGCGATGATCTCTCTTTGTTGTGGGGGGGAAAAAAGCAATTGGCAAAAATGTGCTAAGTGGAAACAATATAGGCAGCTATTTTCAGATCAATTCTTTAGAGAAAATTCATAAGCTGTGGTAGAATATTCTGTGTCAAATATATATATATATTTGTTGTTTTGTTTTATTAATTTAAGACTTCTAGAAATATATGCAGAATAATTCACATTGTAAATCTGAGTACAAACATTTCAATGACAAAGAAGCATCTGGATTTTAAATGAATGTATTTATTTGTCTTTTGGGGCTTTTCTATTTTGAGGTAAGGTGATAGCTTTTGCCATTCATGATTCAGACTAATGCCTCACAGGAGACCTTAAGTAATCTTATCATTTGGGCTACTCTGGAATGTTGCAATACACCTGAAGATTCTTACTGGGAGACATTCTTTTTCATTTACTGCAAATAATATATTAAAGCCATTTTTGTCATTCTTCAAATCAAATGATGAATGTGAGTTTAGATAAATATAAAACTATAATTTCTGATTTATTCTTTTCGCTTCACCTCTCCTGCATTTTACCTCAAAAGCAAAGCATGTGATGGTTTCGAAAAGGACTAGATCAAGCTCGTTTTCAGCAGTTTCCCACTTCCCCAAATGTTGATTCTTTATTTCCCCCTTTTTGACATTCCATTTTAGGGGTTGAGTGCCCTCTTTTCACTCCGTTGTCTCTCAAGATTTTTCTCCACTTCCCCTGCCCCCTTATCTTCCCACAGAATATTGTTTTGGCTGTCTGACAATGTATTCAATGTCCATACACTTTCCTTTTACTGGCCTGTTTATTCATATTAATATGTAAACAGATTCATGGTCACATCATAATGGCTATGGACAGCTGGTCACTCTCTTTTCCAGTTAACGGGTGACTCCAACAGGATTTCCCGATTTCCAAGCTATCTTTTTCAACTGCACATCTTAGTCATGACAACCCTCTTAGTCTGAGGCAGGTTGTATTTGACCCAAAGAAACATGACAGAGAGGATGTTCAAGTGCTGTGGCTAGCCAGAGGCTTGCTATTTTGGGATAACTAAGTCTTGGGGCAACCAGCAAACATATACTGAAGTCAGCTTATTTATTTTTTATAGTTAAGTGGTAACTCACTCCTCCATTAGAGAAAAATTAATGAGAGAAATAGCGTTCAGCTTTCCCCATGGCCCATTCAAAGGCGATGGCTAGAACAGCCCCATGTGATGCAGTGGAAATAGATGTGTATCGTCTATGTATATATCCCAGATATCAGGGTGAATTTTTTTTTAAATACCCTACTCTGCTAAATCTGGATTAGGAATCCTAACATTTACTGGGCTTATTACACTGTCCTTCTCCATTCAAAGTCCTTTATTTTCATTGTATTGTAATTGCTCTTTTTGTCTATTTCCCTATTGCTATTCCTATTCCCCCCCTATTGCTTATTTTGTCTATGTTACAAATTCTGCGAAGGAAAGCTGATTCTTCACTTTGCTGTGGCACTAGGCACAAATTTGAAGTGCAGGAGATGTTAGTCAACAGAAATGGAGAGGGACTGCTTTAAAATCTCTCTGTATAGTCAGCCTGCTCTCATAAATCCCACATTCACTACAGGTTGGAGAAGTCTAGAGTGTTTAAAAAATTATCCACTGTTTGGTTTCAGGCCTCTGGAAACAGGCACATTGTTTGCCCTTTGTTTTACTTGAAAATCTAGAACTTGTCAAAATCACAGTTAACTAGAGGTAAATGTCCCTGAACTAATGCTATTGTATCAGCGATATGTGACACACATGAATGGGTTTGTGAGGACTGTGATATCATTAAACCAGTCCCCAGTGTCCTCAAAGAAAAGTCACTGTTTTCATGGTAATAAACCACATTTCTGTGACATCCCATTCAGAACCATCTATAGGCTCACAGAGCTACAACGACCAAGTCATCAGACAAGAGAAGCCCCAAGTACACTTACAACAAAAGATTTACTTAGCTTTATAGAAAAGTTAGAATCAGCAAGTCACTTGTGTTAACTCAGAATATTCTCACTCAAGTGAAAAATAGTGCATTTGTGGAAAAGAAAGAATATATTTGAAACAGAAATAACTTCCTGAGGTAATGTGGCAGGTCAAATATGGCAAATCATGATGTTTAGCAGGAGAAATAAGGTCTGTTTACAGAGAATGACTGAGCAAAAAAAAAGGTGTTATGAATTGGAAAAGCATACCATGAAACAGCAGCTAGAGATGTAAATTATTAAATAAATTTTAAATAAGATAATTTGAAAATATTTGCATGTAGTTCGATGAATTCATCTTTGGGAGTATGTAAATACAAGAGGAATTAAATTGTACCTTGATAAAATGAGTGACAAATAATATTGATTAAAAAAACAAAAAAATTTCATTCTCTCTATATAGCCTATCTCCTGATGTTACATATATTACGTGATATAAAGCTCTCCACTGGGTGCAGGGTTGAAGGCATTTGAAATAACGAATAATCACATAGTGAACAGATAAATCATGCACCCATATTTGGATGATGCATATTTATTCTGCATTTCATAGGGCACAAACATCCCATCTGGTAATGACAATCTTCCTTCAAATATACCTCATGAGATATAACTGCAGAGTTTTATTCAAGAAAATGTAACTTCAAAGAAGACTTTACTGAATGAACAAAAATGTGTAGTTTCTGCAATGTTCTTAGAATAAATGAAACACCACTAAATAAAAAATAAGAAAAAGAACTTGTAACAGAAAACTGAATTTGTGCCACTTAGAAACGCATATTCCTAAATCAGAATGCTTGTTATAAACCACTTTCATAAACGTGAGTCCTCTTGTAAAGTGGGTGTTAAACATGTGCCTTTTTCAACAAAAAGACAGTATAGACACTTTGAATTTCTAATGGATACTTTCCTTTTCTTCCCCTCCTAATTTTTCTCTCCTAGAATATGGTTTAATAGGAATGACAAATAAGCTCTATGAAAATGTGGAGCAACTATCCCAAAACTACTTTGTTCCCAGTTTTAATAATTTTACTTTTCATTTGAGAATTCAACCATAAACTTTTTAATAAAAGAACAGAAGTTAATAGAATACAAAATAAATTAAAGATGTGTTTATTTCAAATGTTGATATTTTGTATTTTAACCTTAAATTGAATCAAAATTTAACATAGCTAAAGTGTCCATACTTCCTAAAGCAATCTACAGATTCAATGCAATCCCTATCAAAGTCCCAATGACATTTTTCACAGAAACAGAACAAAGAATCCTAAAACTTGTATGGAACAACAGAAGACTCCAAACAGTCAAAGCACTCCTGAGAAAAAAAACAAAGCTGGAAGTATCATACTCCGTGGTTTCAAAACATACTACAAAGGGAGAGTAATCAAAACAGCATAGTACTAGCAGAAAACAGACACACAGATCAATGGAACAGAATTGATAGCCCAGAAATAAACCCATACATCTATGGACAGCTAATTTTCGACAAAGGAGCCAAGAACATACAACGGAGAAAGTAAAGCCTCTTCAATACACGGTGTTGGGAAAACTGGACAGCCACATGCCAAAGAATGAAAGTAGACCATTATCTTACACCATACATAAAAATGAACTCAAAATGGATTAAAGATTTGAATGTAAGACCTGAAACAATAAAACGCCTAGAAGAAAATATAGGCAGTACATTCTTTGACATCAGTCTTAGTAAGATCTTTTTGAATACCATGT
Organism: Equus przewalskii; assembly: GCF_037783145.1. Lineage (NCBI taxonomy): Eukaryota > Metazoa > Chordata > Mammalia > Perissodactyla > Equidae > Equus > Equus przewalskii. Next base: position 36,323,630 of record NC_091850.1, read on the forward strand.
CTACACGGGCAAAGCAAACAAAAGGAAAAAAATAAACAAATGGGACTACTTCAGACTAAAAAGTTTCTGCACGGCAAAGGAAACCATCAACAAAATGAAAAGAAAACCCACCAAATGGGAGAAAATATTTGCAAATCACATATCCGAAAAGGGGTTAATTTCCAAAATATACAAAGAATGCATACGACTCAACAACAACAACAAAATCAAACAATCCAACTAAAAAACGGGAAGAGGATCTGAACAATTTTCTGAAGAAGGTATACAGATGGCCAAAGGGACATGCACATATGTTCAACATCACTAATTACTAGGGAGATGAAAATCAAAACTTCAATGAGATATCACCGGTCATGGTCATCACAATGGCTATTATTAAAAAGACAAAAAATAAGAAGTGTTAGAGAGTATGTGGAGAAAAGGGAACCCTCATATACTGCTGGCGGGAATGCAAATTGCTGCAGTCACAATGGAAAACGGTATGGTGATTCCTCAAAAAATTAAGAACAGAACTATCATATGATCCAGCTATTCCACTTCTGGGTGTTTATCCAAAAACATGAAAACAATAATTTGAAAAGATATATGCACCCTTATGTACATTGCAGCATTATTCACAATAGCCAAGACTTGGAACCAACCTAAGTGTCCACAAACGGATGAATGGATGATGAAGATGTGGTACACACACACACACACACACACACACACACACACACACACACTGGAATACTACTCAGTCATAAAAAAGTTGAAATCTTGCCATTTGCAACAACATGGATGGACCTTGAGGGCATTATACTAAGCAAAATATGTCAGACAAAGAAAGCCAAATACTGTGTGATTTCACTCACACTTGGAAGACAAAACAACAACAACATACAGACACAGAGAATACATTGGTGGTTTCCACAGGGGAAGGGGGGAGGGGGAGGACAAAAGGAGTAAAAGGGCACATGTGTATGGTGATGATTGTACTTTGTCTTTGGGTGGTGAACACGATGAATCTACACAGAAATCAAAATATAATGATGTACATCTGAAATTTACGTAATGTTATAAACCAATGTTACCTCAATCAAAAAAAAGAAATCTCATCCGGGATATGAAGTAAGGAAAGGTGGTGGGAGATAAGATAATTCTGTGATCTTGGTGACCTACTTTTGCCAACAACTAACTAATTCATTCCTTACTGTAAAATTTTAAATCTCAATTATCAAGAAGTAAAAGTTTCAAAGCTTTAAGATTTGGCAATGCTCCAAATGTAAGACCCAAAAAATAAAAAGCCATTTGTTTGAGAACTGTTGGCTTTTTGCCTTGTTTGAATAAAACATTTAAATCCTATGCCAGCAATTAATAGCAAGAGCAGGCAAATGTCCAAATATTATAATCTATTATGCACTTTTTAAAGGCTTCTACCACTTACTCTACATTTATTACAGGTCATTATATTCATTATCTCATATAACCTTCAAAAACAGTTGATGTAGATGTTATTGCCTTTTTTACAAACAGGATAACTGATGCTCAGAGAACTAAAGCTCTTTCCCCAGGTGGATAGTCCTGTATTTTGAGTCAAATCTGTTTCCACCAAAATTCCATCCTTTGTCATTTACATTGACTTCCTTTGGTACTTCTAAGTGAAGGATAACTTGGAATATTAAAAAGTTAATAAAGATTAAAACTATCTCAGTTTTCTTTGTATATCTTGTAAAGCATTAAGTGGATTCCTTCTGTTTTGGGGCTGTTCCTCTGAAGCAAAGTGAACATAATTATTCGAATTTATGATTTTGATGGAGAAATATGATTTGAATCAATAGTCATCCATCTGATTTAAGGAAGATCATTAAAAATGATGACAAATAGCTGAATCATTCCAGGAGATCTATTAATTGTTAACTTCTTCAAGAATCTGAGTCCAAATACCTGTGGAAACAAAACTCAGAAGAAAATTTTTTGTTCTAATATTGCATTTCCTATTATAGGAGTAGTTCTAGAAAAAGTGGAAAATAATTTTGAATCCTATGCTCTGTTATACTTTTGATACATGTATGATATTCTAGTATTTTCTAGAACTTTAATGTCAATAAATTCAAATAAAACAATGCATTTGTAGGTAATTTTGACATGGATTCATAAATATTGAATTTGTGATGCTAGAAAGATGATTTTTGTACTATAGGCTCTTAGAGTTCTTGTTTTAGAATTTTTCCTTCTTGAAAGAAAAAATACAGAGTGGAACTGAAAGTGTTTTCATTGCTTCCGAGATAAATTTATTTTATACATTTATTTGTATAGGATTCAGGCACAATAGAACCTTTTGAATTTGCATATATTTCTCTTCTCTCCATGTTACCACTATAGACCAATTTTTCTTTTTGTAACTTTCCTGAGTGATGCATGCTTATGCCTGGATGTACCAGGACTCTTATTTCAGGACTTAGAAGTAACTGCCTGCATTCTACAATTTTAAGATCGCTCGCCACTCTTAACGTATTTGCCCATTTTCTTGGTACGTTTTGGGAAATTCATTAGTTAAAGGGATATATTTATGTTGCTAAGCCAATAAATTCAATTAATAGCTTACATTTTTCCAAAAAATATTTCCATTTGTATAGCTGCTTTCAACTTTTCTGAAAGAAATGCTTGATGTTGGAATGGCGAATGGCAAAACTAAGTCAAAGTGGCGGAACTAATAATGGCTTACAACTTAAATGTTTATCTTGTCATTCTTAAAACCAATCCACGAGAGCATTTGCCTATTTTATTGAGGTATAATGCCAAATGTAACTCTTCAAAATAGGAGAAATTGATATATATATATTTTAATTTTACTTAAGTGCTGCTTTTGCACTTGTATTGTTCTCTGTGAATGGATTTATTTTATTTTATTAATTAGATAATAGTCAAACCAAAAAAATGACAATTTCATTTAATGAGATGATTTGTGGACTATGTTTCTCTATGTTATCTGTAGCACAGATCTCTCCAGTACTTCTGAGCAACCATCTTTCAAGCTTTCCTGTACCTACTTATAAAGTCTGGCGCCTGGACTCTTTTTCCACAACTGACGCTTGGACTACTGCAGTCATTTGCCAACAAGAACAGAGGTCCAGGAGTACCTGGGAGTTTAGTCCACATACCCTTTCCCCAATGACTGACTGCTGCCGGGGTAGGAAAGCCCAGCTTTCTTGCCCGGACTTTGACCAAATTCTGAACCATAATTTATACGGCAGTGCTCTGCTGCATGATCATGCTGGAGCTGGAACTTCGCCTAAAATCGCGTACATTCTGGGTTTCTTCCTGTCTTGACCTGCTTCTCCCGCTCCCTTATGAATTTTTTTTCTGGTAGCAAATTCTTAATAAATCACTTGCACAAGAATCTTCATCTAAGGTTTGATTTTGGGGAACCCCACTTACAACAATTATACTATACTTTTACTTTATTTCTCCTAAGCTCGAGAACATTACTTAATTCAACAGGGATTGAGTGATAAATATGTGCTTAATTCCTAGTATGGAGAATATGTTAGTGGTAATTAGGTCAGGCTGAGGGTAACAGCAAACCCAAAATAACAGCGGACTCAAAAATATCAAATTTTCTCTCTTTCTCACATATACATAAGGGCAGTTCAGGGTTAGCATGGAATCTTTTTGACCATCAGTGACAAATGCTCCATCTATTTTCTATCTTGTTCAATAAGAAAACTTAGACATTCTAATCAAATATGGTTGATCTGCTTTACAAACCTCCAGAAGATGCAAGAGTAAGGGGAGAGGATTACTCTCAGTTTAAAGACGATTTTCAAAAGTTTCAAAGCTCACCTTTGGCCTAAGATTACCACAGCGACAAGCTTTGTGGCAAAGGAGGACGGGAAATCTAGTTTTTATTTTGAATAGTCATATGCCTGGTAAATATTGACGGGAATCTTTTAAATAGAGAATAATGGGAACATGAATATTGGGGAAGAAAGAGCAATCTCTGTCACAGCAAGAAAAAAAATGGGCTTCATCTTTTCTCTTAAGCATCAAATTTACCATGTAAGAGTGTTTTAGGTATTCCACAAATGTGAATTAAAAATATCTCAAAGCCTTCTCTCGAAACAGTTAACTGCACTTTTGTTGTTATTTTAATTGAAGTAATAAGTCTAAAATATATAAAAAATAAATTTGAGGCAAGTCTAAAAAGCATGAAAGTCTGTAAATGCCTGCAGATGTATTTTAAAGCCGCTCAGTGTGTTCTGGCATCTAAGTCATTATCCCAAAAGTGTGTCTGAATGGAAGACTTGCTCTCCAGCAAGGATTCATTCCTGCTATGTGACTCTAAAGAACTGTTTAAACTACTCAAAGAGGCAGAATTTTTGGTCTCCTTTGTGTTGTGATTTTCACAGAAAGATTACCATAAATAAATATTTTGGAACCATCAACTCAGGTATCTAACATTCAGCAAGTCTGTTTAGGAATACGTTTACTGAGAAAATTACCATTTTACATAGAAAAAGAATCTGTATCTAGAAAAATGTTTCATTGGGATGACAAATGTTCACTTTCATGCTGGCTTCTAACAGAGTCCCAGAAACCCTAACAATCATTCAAATTTGCAGAGAAACTTACCTAATTAATATAGTCTACTTAATAAAATGTGGTTTAAAATCACCAGTTTCACTTATTTTTTTAAGGATTTTGAACTCCATGAAGACACAAGTTATGAGACATTTTGTATTCACATTTTACCATCAGCTCTTAAAATAGTGCCTGGCTTGTAAAAATGAGATAAATATTTATTGAATTAAGTGTATTAATAAAGAATGAACACTAGTATTTTGCCTTAGTTAGTGATGCAAAATAGGAGGAGGAATAATCTCATTACACCAGCTAGGACATTCCAGTTGTCAGAAAGCTGCACTGTGAGCCTGGGTTTACTTCTCCTGTAAATGTTAAAATCATTTTGTTTATGACCCAAATAGTAAAGGAAACTTGAAAATGAGAGCACACAATTTCTAAAAGCCAGTATACTGTACTCTTGCTTAGCATTTATCTGTGTGCCACTCTACATTATAAAAACCACAGAGATTGACATCCTAACTATATTATTCATTAATGTATGCGTAAGGTTATAGACACTATTTCCATGATATGATGGAGGATTTAGTAACTATTTTTAATAAATAGGTGATTAAGGAGTAAATAAAGGAAAGCCTGAGTGGATGAAATCCATAAGAAAAGCTAAAAGAACTGGAATTTTTACTGAAAGCTTGCAGAAATAGATGTTCAGGCCTCAGAAATTATACTCTGGGAATTATTCTATATTCAGAGGAATACCTTGTGTATGACATTTTCTATTATGATATAATAGGAAGCACTCCAGTCTCCTGGTGAGAGACTCAACTCGAGTTTTGCAGGCAAGAACACCTGAATTCATGAATAGAGTGTGTAGTCAGATCTCAGAGGTAGACTAGTAAATGGCATCAAATGATCCAGGGGTTAAGTCATCACGATAGAGTTAGAATTCAGTAGGGATTCATCCAGACACGGCAGATTCAAATAAGCTATGAGTGGAAAACTAGAAAATGGAATTGAATGCAGCTAATACGAGAGTCCAAACCATTGGGATAAAAGACTTGGGAAAAGAGCCCTCTGATGTACAGAGCATGAGATGCAATTCCTCAAATTCTACAGCATCTTGACTTATGTTTGCAACCTCTAACATCTTTTGCACATGCAATGTTGTCTATAGTTTCTAATATTACAATATGCACCTGCCCCACAAGTTCCTTATAAATAGCAAGTAGATTTCTTTTTCTCCATCTCTTACCCCTTTCTTTATCTCAAAGCCCAGTATGCAGTCTCTAACAAGTTCTCTAATCTTATTCTCTGGCATAATGCCAGTGTTGCTCTAGAGAAAGAACTCCAAGAAGTCAGCCTTTCAGTAAAGATAGGGACACTAAGTAAAGAAAGGATCCAAGTTGGAAATATATAAACTTATTGAGTAAAAATGTGGATGCTATGTCTCTTTCTGTGTAAAAAACATTCAGCCATGGCTTTACAATATTGTTGCATATCTAATGGTTATCATTCATGTGAAATAAGTGTAAGATGTTTGATATAATATACATATACCAAATATATAGTAAGTACCACTGTGTGCCTGGGCCACTTCTCTGCTTTCAATATAGATAGAATTTCATTTATCAAGTGCCAATTAATTTATATAATTAGTTTTACTTATGTGTATTTAAATTGTTCTTTTGTTTACCTAAAAGATAAATAAAACATTTACAGAATGAATATAAATTTTAAAAAATAGAAAGAATGAATCTAATATAAGTTGCTTTGTATGTACTTGGGAAATCATGAAATAGATACGTTTAGTCAGTTTTAGAGCTATTTTAAATTTTCAGTTGAGCAATAGATGATGGATTACAATTCTTTGAAAGCATAATCACTTTCGATTGTGAACCAAGCGAGGAAAAGGAAAAAGAATGAAATAATCTAGGTCAATAGTCTTATCTTAAATTTTTGTAATTTATAAATAGTTAATTATGATTATGATTTTAAATTTAATTTTAACTATATTTTATTGTCCCTAAGTAATTATTTAGAAATAAAAATATAAATATTAGAAAATTGTTCATTTATTGCTATTTTCACTAGAAACTGTAATATGCTATGATTATGATTCAATATCAAGGAAAGTAATCTTTACCTCCCAAATTCTATTTTTTTTTTTGAGGAAGATTAGCCCTGAGTTAACTGCTGCCAGTCCTCCTCTTTTTGCTGAGGAAGCCTGACCCTGAGCTAACATCCGTGCCCATCTTCCTCTACTTTATATGTGGGACACCTACCACAGCATGGCATGCCAAGCGGTGCCATGTCTGCACCCGGGATCCGAACTGGCGAACCCCAGGCCGCTGAGAAGCGGAACATGCCCACTTAACCACTGTGCCACCGGACCGGCCCCCAAATTATTTTCTATTAAGAGGTTTGCAGTTTATTGAAAACAACGTAGTCAATTGCTACAGTACCACATTTGGTTTGCTTCAGTTAACACTATAGCTCTTTAATGAACATAATTCAAATTGAGTTGTAAGAGTTTTAAAGAAACTCTTCTTTTCGAATTATTCTGTATAGAAGACAAAAATAACAAGAGGAATACAGATGTGATCAGAGATGTATAGTGGCAGCTCAATCATAATCACCCATGGTGAGAAGAAATTTCATGGAGCGACAATCTAAAAGACTTTGCTTGTCTTCCTCTTAAAATGAAAATCTACTAGCTGGAATGAGAATGGGATGCTGACAGGCATGCCTTAATTTACTGAATAATGACTATGCTTTTATGGCAGAATTCAAGTCAGATGAGGGACAGAACAAGTACTCAGTGGGAAGTAACTGTACTTCCCTGGAGCTGATGAACTATGGAACTGAGGTAAGTTGAGGAAAAAATGGAAATCAGGCATCCTACAGTATCTGCAGCAAGCACTCATACTGATAATGTAATAGATATTGATGCTTGCCCACAGAGATGAATGGTTGAAGAAGAACAGAGACATTTTTCAGCTCTTCTTGATTCCATATTGTTCTTCTCATGAGTATAGCTTGAAAGCTAGTAAAATGATTCAAGAATACCATTACCTCTGGAATGTGTCTAATTGGATAAATGGCAGCAGGACATGGTTCCCACTGATGGAGAGGTAGTCACAGTTATGTCGTATTTTTGTTTAAGGAAGTTTTATAATACTCAGTGAATTTTGTTATTTTTGAAAGACTATAATAATGATGCTTTTATCCTTATTTCTTTAGACGTGTGTTGTCACTTCAAGTGCTGTATCCAAAACCTATCATATTCCATTATCAGTGAAAAACTATAAGATAACACCTACATAAAAATAAAACAAAGAAAATGAAGCCTTTGTGTGTCCTACAACATTTACCTGGTAGTGATTTATTCTTCAGAAAACAAAGCATTAATAAACAACCTAATTTTAGTCAAGTGTACATGACATTCCATTTCTACATGGTTAATAATTTTCTTTATGATAATCTACTGATAAGTATAAAACAAGATGACATGCAAAAAAAACTTTGGACAGGTGCTCTATTTATATGTCATTTTAAATATTTAACAAAAAATTATCTTCATGGTTAAATTTTTAGTATAAAAATGTAAATGCTCTGTAATACAAGTCCAGTCAGAATGTATGATGTGATGGAAGAAAATGGAAAATTTCTATGATAAGAATAGGAAGAAAATTCCAGATTTTTATGGTCTTACTCCTTTTGAATTCTATGTCATTTTATGATTTGCATGTTCTTTTGTCATTTTGGAATTGATATTGTTAAAATAACTATATAAAGAAAAGGAAGGCGAGTGATTACTCTTCTTCAATTTCAAATGAAACAAATTTGCTTTCGTTTCTCAGTATTATGATTGTAAAATATATTATGCACAGTACTTGAATTATGCATATAATATTCTAAAATTAAATCAAAGTTTAGTAATTTAATATTTTGAAGGCTGTTTCATTCTTTAATAGTGAAAAAATGTATGATTATATGTGCAGACAATATTTTAAATGAAACACAAATGTTTACATGTAATTAGCATGCATATATGTTGAGAATTCATCGATAGAATTCATGCTTTTGTGTGTACACACACAGATGAAAAAGGCAGAAATATGCCAAATCTCACAATTAATACCTTTTACTTGTAATCATACTTTAGCAAAAATTATATATTTGGTTATTTTATTTTGAACTTGTAAGTTCTTTCAAAGAAGACCGAGGTTTCATTCTCTGAGGGAATAATATAGAGGGAAATTGACCTGTGAGTCACTCACTCTCACAGGAAGAGTCCTGAATTGTTTTGTTCAAGTTACTTATGCCTAGTGAGCAAGTGGACCCAAAGCCAGAATATTCTCAACAACCAGGAGGAATTAGGAGGATATAAAGACACCTGATAAAGGGAAGATGTGAACTTCTCATCACCCCCACTATAACGCCCACTCTGTGTATATGGTGTCAACAGAGGTTGTGCATTCATTGGAAATGTGGGGTGGCTGAGAAAGTCGTATCTCCATCTGGAAGTATTTTATCCTGTCTTCTTCTTTATGTAGCTCAATATACAAATATGTTTCCATATCGTCTTTCATAAGGAAAATCTACTATATTTTAACTGTAATTGATGCCATTTTCCATCAATTCTATAACAAACCCAGCTGGGAGGTGACTTTTATATCTGTTTTATGATCTGGAATTATGATTAACGCAATCCAAATTAGAAAGTTGATCAACAGTAATACTTTAGAAATGTTTTCTACAGAAAAGAATAAACAACAGTGCAGATTATTTTCTTTTGCTTCTCTCTATATTTTGCCAAAAGCCTAGTTAATATTCCTTAAATATGTATGCAAATTGAAGAGTAAGTTAGTACATAAGAAAAGAAAACTTCAATTTGTTCCAGGCAACAAGTCAAAGATCTTGTTTTTGCTCCTCTTTCCACCAAAAAATAAACAAAATTTATAGTTATTGGAAACATTTCTAGAAATCCTATGTGATGTATAATGAAACATAAAATTGTCTAGTTTTGCAAATACAAAAAATTGTGTATCTTCTTCATTTTGATTATGAGAAGATGCTCTTCTACAATGTTACCGTGATTGAATCCAGGGTCAATTTAAGTTATTTTCTTTTATTTTACTTTATTTTATTTTACAAACCTTGTAAATATTTACTCAACTCACCAAACTTTTCAATGAGCCTGATTAAAAAGCTATTACTGCTAATAACATTTATATATGTGTGTAAATCACCTAGGTAGCCAACAAAATAATTTAAGCAAATATAATAGACATGGAATTGTTCTAATAGATGGTATGTCTTTGGATACAAGTTTATATGATAACAGAGTAAAAAGTCATGATAAAATATACGTGTCAAAATAGATGAATTACCATTACAGGTGTATTTCCTATGCTTAATCTCAGATTACTTAATGCAAAGGAGCATTACTTACAAAGCCTGTCCTTTTGGATTTATTAAAAACAAAAATAGTTTCATAATAAACCTGCATTCCGTGAAAGATTTTTCAACATATTCCTGCAAATCCTGTGTTTTAGGTTCACATCTTAGCTTTGACACTATGATATTTCATAGAATCATCTCTCTGTTGAGCCCCAACATACAACTTTAGCATTCTTTAATTTGTTACAGTACTACAGATTATATTTGTGTTCAAACATAAATAGTATACAACTAAATCTCATCACCCCATGTTCACGAAGATCACAACCTCAATTTTATCGCGATTGTTTTACCAATCTTTCCCTTGACACTATCCTTATACCTGGACTGAATAATTGTGATTTGTTTGAAAACACAAAATGGACCTTATAAAGTGAAGAACCGTATTCAACTAATTTTTCTTTTCCCGTGGCTAAGAAACCACAAAGAGAGATCAAATATCATTGTGTACACGATGCTTTCTGAGGAAAGAATGTAACTAATGTACATTTAATTCAACTAGAATACTATATCCAGAGATTCTGATTAAGATTTCACTATATCCTTTAACAGGATGATAAATAGTCAGCTTTTAAGTAAATTTCTATTACTCTACAGATCTCCCAAGCTTTTATTTGCTTGCATTTTATTTATTGCATAAAACATCAATTTACAGAGTTGGCAAGCAAAAAATTCTGCATACACTAATCAGCAGACCTTAGTACTTAGAATTTAAAGCCATAAATTTTGCTGATTATAGCCAAATTTGGTACTTTTGAGTTTCATAATACAATTAAATAAATATAAAATGTTATTATCTTAAGAAGAAACTCTAGTAGGAAAGCTCTATTGTATTAAATTACTTGCAATTGCTTGCATAGCACTCAATATAACTGAGGTTCTCTCATCATACGGTGCTTAATAATTTAACAGTGGGATTGCCCTCTTTTCCAAGGAAGGAGAACCTTTGCAATTTAGCCTGCCTCTAAAAAGTTAAGACTTTCTGTTTCAGAAGTGTGGACTGTGTATTAGATAGGGTGGAATAGAACATGCCACAGTGACAAGCAATCTAAAATTCTCTGTGGCAAAGGGCTCTGTTCTTAAGACACCTGGTCATATAGGCTGACAGCAATTCTACCACGTTCTCACGGCCACACCCGGACCATGTGGGCTACCTCAGTGGCTGCAACGAAAAGAAAAGAGAATTGGTTTTGTGTTCTTTGTGTCCCTCTTCAAGTGACGTCCATCATTATCATTCAGAGCTCACAGGCCAGAATAAGAAACATGACTTTACCTACCTACAGGGAGGACAAAAAAATATGGTGAACAAATAGAATATTTTGGTGAACGTTGTCATTGTAACAATTTGTATAGAACGAGGAGAAAAAAGAATTAAAACAGAAATCACACTTGAGTATAGATGTTTCTATGCTGGAAGGCAAAATGATTTGGAATATAATGAACTGCTTCAAATGTGCATTATTATACTTCACATTTACATGTCTATATTCCCATCTGGCGAATAGTAAGTGCAAAACTAAACTGGACTTCATAATGTACGAGCCCTTTCACATGCTGTTCTAGATACTTTTCTCAAGATCCCTGTGGCAGAAGTTTAACTGAGAATTTCTTTGTGTTCCATGATTTAAGAAGCTCTACTGAAAGCAGTTTTCTCCAAAATTCTCTTTCTTAACTCCCACAACTAAACTTTCTGTACTCATAAATAGAATTCTAGGATTATAAATCGTTTCCCACTCAATTTGCAAATTTAAAATTTTATTTTACATATTTACTAATAAATTTACAATTTTTCTCCAATACTAAATTATAACCGCCACTGGTAAAGATAAGAAATGAAACCAGTATGAGCTCTTGAAATTGTAAAATGCATGTTTGTGTTAAATTAATCAGCTATATCCTTACAGAAAGGCATTGGGTTAGGCAAGTGGCAGAATGAAGAGAGGTTAAAAGGGTAGAGAACTATGTCCATTGGCAAGCCTCTAAAACAGATTTTGAAACTAAAATTGTTGTTGATATTCCCTCACTCAAAAAGAAACGCAAAAGCTAGAAAAATACTACATGTTCTGAACTTAATAATAAAATGTAAAGAAAAAGATATGCTTCAGGGAAAAAAAGCTATCGCATTTTGCCACTAGGAGTATAAATTGTTAAAGTCCTTTTTTGGAATTAATTACATCATTGTCTGTCAAAACTCCTAAACCATGCATTGCACCGCTTCCAATAGTTCTTGCATATTCTTAGAAAAATGTACAAAGATACGCATTGCTGCATTGCTTTTTATACTAAAATAATCAACTTTAAAAAGGAATAAAAAAATTTATTGAACATGTATTCTATGAAATACTACAAAGCTGTTAAAAAGGAGTATATGAAGTAACTAAATGTGGACACGCGCCTGGCAAGGAAGAGTCTCTAAGGCATAGGGTTAAGTGGTAGAAGCACACAGTAAAACTCCTATCACAACTAATCTTTATTGGGTTCTTTCTCCATGTTGAATATTGTTATAAACATCTCAAAGATGCTACACTTACATTCTCTATGTAACTATGGAGCATAGGTGCAATTATAAACCTCTTTTCACAGATGAGGAAACAGAGTCATTCAGAGGTTTTTTGGTGTTGCTTAAGATTGCAGGACTAGTGATGGTGAAACCTGGAAACAAATCAAGGCAGACCATTCCCCAGCCCGTGTTATTCACACTGGGAGATATATGGTTATGTCCCAGTAGAGTGTGTGTGTGTCTCTTAAAAAGAGAGAAAGAGAGAAAATGATCCTATTTAAATGAAAAAAAGATTCCTGTGGGGCCAGCCTGTTGGCGCAGCAGTTAAAGTTCCCACGTTCCCCTTTGAAGGCTTGAGTTCACCAGTTTGGATCCTGGGTGTGGACCTACACATTGCTTGTCAAGCCATGCTGTGACAGGTGTCCTACATGTGAAGTAGAGGAACATGGGCACGGATGTTAGCTCAGGGCCAGTCTTCCTCAGCAAAGAGAGGAGGTCTGACAGTAGATATTAGCTCAGGGTTAGTCTTCCTCAAAATAAAAAAAAGATTCCTGTAGCTATATACATACACAAATGCTTTAAAAAAAAGTGATAGGAACCAGACTATGGGCTTCATAAAAGCTGCTGTTGTATCTGTTTTGTATATTGCGTTCTCTCTAGCAAGAGTACCTTGTTGAGGTTAAGCATTTGATACGTATTTGTTACTGACTTATTGAGTGATGGGCTGGCTGACTGTATCCAGTGCTTACCTTCGCATAAAGGAATGCATTTTGGGGAAGTGTGGTGGCATATTTCACCTCTTTTATGTTTTGATATTATTTGAATTCTTGAAAATGAGACTATATTAATATATTACTTTCATAATTTTATGCTGTAATAACAGGTTTTGAAAACTATCTCTAAAAATAGGTAAGTTAGAGTTTCCTCAATCCTTTAAGTTCATACCAACTCATTGTGTCAGGATTTTCAGACAACCCAGTACAAAAAATAACACTTAAAACTTTGGTTTTGTATCAAGTATGTGCTTTACTAAATTTAGAAAATAGTTAAGTTCAAACTACTTAATATGTTAGTTTACATGATGTTTGATAGATGTCTCTATTTCCTTTGAAAATTTCAAATACCCTGGGCACCCTTGTAAGTTCACTGAGCTCCCAGGGGCACCTTAGTGTGCCACTGGGAACCACAGTATTATATTACAACCATATTTAAATTTCTTAGTTGGAAAAAATATTTAAAATTGTATAAGTTTTAATTCCTAATGCCAATTGTTTTAACTTATAATTCATTAAATAATTAACAGCATTAAATAATAGAAATAATTTTATTGTTAGTAATATTAATACCTATGCCCTTGGCTAACATATTTTTTAAGTTTTAATGATAATGATTTGATTTAGGTGTAGGATCCCTTCCTGATCTCTATAGTAATTGGTTATTTTATGTTGGGTTTCTTCTGTTTTTAGGAAAGTAAGTTCTTTGGAATGTCACTTATTATTTTCATGACCTATTCATTTCTATATCAATAACGTTAACCTGTCAAAATGAAGTACGAGCTTGAATATCTAGAATAGCTGCTTGAATAGTGACTGTTATAAAAGTAAAGACATAGATGCTGAAGACTTATTTCACATTTTATCATTTTAAAAATGTATTTTGTGTTCCTTAAGATGTGGCATATTTTTATGATGTGAGAAACCCATAAGCCTGCTACCACATAAGCCTTCCCTTGAAACTAAATCCTGGATATATTTAGAGACAACATTGACATAAAATAACATTTTTGAAAACGATATGTGCAAATTTGTGAGTTTTTTGATTATTTAACATGCCAAAATTGGAGGACAATTCAAGTGGAGTAGAGATACTAAATCAGCTGATCCATAAATTAATAGTAGTATATCTATAAGGGAATTAACTTCTCTGTAACTACTGCCTGAGATATAAAATAAAGATGATATCATCCTCCTCACAGGTCAATGCCAGGGTCAACTGAGCTAAACCTGGCACAGGGAAGTCATTAAACTATTAAGTACAGAATTTTTAAAAAGCATAAGTAATGAAATACCTTTTATAAAGTTGCAACTTAATCTTGTTTCTGAGAAATTAAATTGTTCCTATGTTATTTTCTTAATGAGTTGACATTTCATCAATGTTTACTCAGGAAAATATTTACCAATATTTCTGTATAAAGTGTCCATCATTGTAGTTAGCACTCAAGATCATAATTGAGCAAGATAAACAAGTTTTTGACCACCACATAGCTTCCGTTCCCGGTATGTGTCTGGGGGGGGGGGGATACAGAAAATTAATTACACACAAAACAAATAAATTTAATATTTCAGAGAGTGATGAAAATGGCTATAAATGAGCATAAAAAAAGTAGTGACTGGGAAGTGATCTTAAATAGAACGGTCAGGGTAATGAGGCAACATTTGAATGAAGTGTTTAATGATGAAGAGGAACCAGTCACATAGACTCTTATGGAAATAGATTCCTATGCAGAGGAGACAACAGGAGCAAAGGCTAAGGGATGGGCATAAATCAGGCATAATTGAGGAGTAAGAAGAACGCTAGTGTAGCTACAACATAGTGAGGAAGGTTGCGGAGGTCTCTTCGCAGGAGGAGGCAGGGATCCGATTTCTAAATCATGACTAGGAAGGTTGGATTTGTTCTGCTACAGTAAAAAGGCTTTGGGTGATTTTCACCAGGTGATTGACATGATTAAATCTATTTAAAACAGCAATCCAAATCTAATTGTTAGGCTTCTTGTTTTAGTCTAAGTAGGACATAATGAATGCACAATAAATAGAATTAGTGGAGATGGAGGGAAATAAACTCCTTTGGGAAATGTTTTGAAGATAGAACCAAGAGAATGCATTTTCTGAGAGTGATACCTGAATACATAAATCCAGGATAATTTATGGTGTACCAGAATGCTGATGCCATAATGTGAGAATGGATCCATCGTGAACTGATGGGAGGGAAGTGAGAGGAGGCAATTCAAGTGTCCTCTTTTGAACATGTAAATTATGGATACCTATTACATTTCCAAAAGAAGATTCTGAGTAGTCTGTTGGATATATGGACATATAAGTCTGGAGCTCATGGGAGATATCAAGATTCTAGCTATAAATCTGGCATCATTGGAATATAGATTATTTCAAAGCCTTGAGGCTGAATGACATTAGTATGCAATAATGTCATCCAAGATGAAGCTCTAAAACATTATAATATTTTGAAGCCTGGAAGGAAAACCTCAGCAGTGGTTAGGGAGGGAAGAAAATATTCAGGATATTCCATTGTCACTGATGCTGCGGAATGGAGGTTTTTCAAGAAATTTGGAGTGATTTTTAGTCTAATCCTGCTGAGAGGAAAATTAAGGTGAAACATAGGATTAACATTTTATAATGTTTTTTAAGATACTGATGCCTTTAGTAAGGACTCTTTCATTGGCATGTTAAGAAAGAAAACTGGAGTAAATGAAAGAAATAATACAGATGAAAACATGAAGCAGAAGGTATAGACAAATACTTGTTGTATTGATCATATGGTCTGAGGGAAATTAATGGACTTAGATGAAGTTGTGGCACTTCAAGTTTATTTTTATAAGTAACAATTTAGTGGTTAATATAACAATTATATTTATTCTGCTTGTGGAAATACAGAATGGTAAAGTTTTGTTTCTTTTTCCAGTGTTAATTAATTAATGTTCAAATTCTTTATACTTCTACTCACTTAAATCCCCTAGTTTACAATTTCCCAAGGGGGATTAATTGTCATCAAGGTTATATTTGAGTTATTTAAATAGTACAAAATAGAAATATAATTTAAACCTTTTTTTTTAAAGTAGAAAGGATTCTAATTCATTATCGAGAATTGTTTGGTATATTTATTGACAATGTGTTGTTTTCCAAGACTCAGTTTTAGAAATTCAGCTATATTATTTTAATACAATCCTTTTTATAATAAAAATGCGCATATGTAAGTATCTGCATGTATGAGGACAGAGAAAGAGAGAGACAGAGAGAAAAGAGGATGACTTTTGGGGACCAATCTTTTAATGATTATACATATCAATTATGTAAAACATTAATATCTAAATCAGTTTAAAGAAGATATATTTTTACTTAGCTTTCTCTACTAAATATAAACCAACTTTTAAATGTAAGTGATACAATTATTAACAAATTGTGAGAGTGTTTATTTGAGTCCAGAAGATATGTATTTTAAGGACATGCTGTATCGTGTCATATGCTGATTAGTTCTGGAGTGTTGTAGATCATTTTAGATACCATATTTTAAAAAGGATAAATTTAAATTACAAATGAATACTAAATATGAATGAGTATGAAAGATTTCTCAGAATAGTAAGAGAAAGACAAAATAATCACCAAAATAATCACATTCAATGACTCAATGAAGGCACATGGAAGTTAAAAAAAAATTGACACCCCTCTTCAAATATTTAGAGAGATGTCTTACAGATAATGAAATTTGGCTTGCATTACTCCCAATGGTCCAATGCATACTTAAAAAAGAATGGTTGCTTTTTGAAATTTCCTACTGCTAATTGGATGTGAAGCCAGATGAGAGTAAGGCAGGGCCCAATACTGGAAAGTCCACTGTAGAGTCTTAGACTTTTGACAGTGGACTACTTGGAAAATAGAATATTCTTTCTTGGTGTTATTGACCAATTCTCTTAGCATAACATTTTGCATTATTACATTGAAAGATTCCCTTCTCATCAGGTAGTAATGATTGGGAAAAATTAATGAAGAAAAAGGAAAACCCTGTACCACACATTATCCCTCACCTAGATTTTGTGATGACGTGGTTAAATTAGAGCCCTTTAATACTGATCCAGTGCCGGAGGAGAGGGAGGAAGGAGAGTTCGCGTGAAATTGTTAAACCTGAACTATGTTCATGTTTGAGGCTACTTCAAAAGTTTCTTTAAGCTTAAGCATCTAACAAGAATTCAAACTTTCTGTGAAAGGAAGGAGAATTTAATATTTCCTATCACAAAAATATCTTAACACAGAATCAGTTGAAGAAAACAGAGAATCAAAACAAAATCTTTTGAGGTTAAAAAGTTGAGCTACCTCATTGAAAAATAAAGATTCCATTTCTAGGGTAAGAAATAAGATAAGCAATCAGCATTTTATAATGAACAATAAAATGATGGTGGATAATAAAACCAATGGTCAAGGGGCTGGCCCGGTGGTGCAGCTGTTAAGTTCACACTTTGGTTCTGCTTTGGCGGCCCGGAGTTTGCTGGTTCAGATCCCGGGTGTGGACACGGCAGCGCTTGGCACGCCATACTGTGGTAGGCATCCCACATATAAAGTAGAGGAAGATGGGCACGGATGTTAGCTCAGGGCCAGTCTTCCTCAGCAAAAAAAGAAGGATTGGCAGCAGTTAGCTCAGGGCTAATCTTCCTCAAAAAAAAAAAAAAAAAAACCCAAAAAATAAATAAATAAATAAATAAAACCAATGGTCAAATTTATTGTATAAACATTGAACAGATGAATAATTAAATACTAAAGACATTTCGCAAAATAATATTAAAAGTCCTTATACATAATACTTGTATGTAAAAGTGTACTGAATAGGATAAATCAAACTAACAGAAAATCTGAATTTCACTGTATTAATTAAAGCCATCATTTATTTAACTTCACATAATCCATTATATTTTTATAAATGTAATATTTTAAAGTCTTTTGCTAGTTTTTCAAAGCAAGTATTATTCTTATTTTTAAAAAAAGGAAAGACTCAAAGTTTCATTTGATAATGTTTTTAAGGACAAACAGCCAAAGGAATCTCATTTCCATTTCATTGCATGCTATTTGTCTCATCACACAACCAAAAACCTATCTCTTCTACTGGGCATTCTTGACAATTCTCGTTTTTTAATCAAATACCGGTTGAGGAGTTTATATTCAAATCCAATAGTGTATCATTTAACTTTGTAGAATAGATACTCTTTTCTTACTCCACAGAATATCCTGAGTAATTAAGAATTAATTCACTGTTCTCTGCAAGTGATATGTTTTAAGCGTATAGTATTTCTGTTTTTGTTTTTGATTTTTGCAAGATAGATTAATGCACCACAGTCGATTTTTGAAGGCAAGAATCTCCTCTGGATGTGGCAAGTGTAATGATCTCTTACTTAGGTTTGAGAATTAGGATAATTTCACACCCAAGTTTGTTTCTCTGTGTGTGTTATACTTGGCATTTTGACAGGTCAAGTCCTGATGCTTATTTTTTAAAAGTTCTGATAACAGTAAGCAAGATTTCATTAGGAAATCAATAGAGAAATCAATTCCTAGCACTTTTGTATGCTTGAGTAAGTCAATAAATATTTGCTGGGCCTGTATCTGACTCTCCAACATATCTTTCTTATAAAAACCTTATTAATATATATAATATAAAATTACATAAAATTTATATAATATATGAGACAATATGATATCATATATGATGTATAAATTGACTTAAATGGATACATTAAAAGAAAATAATTTGGTAAGTAAAATATTTTTTTAAATATATATTCTTCCTTCAAATACCAGATCTGCTAGTCTACTTAAAATATAAATCAATTATCAAAAGAAGTTTGTGCTAAAGCTTGTCATAATCTTTTGTGCAAAATATATTTTTATATTAAATATAAGTTAAAACAGGAGTACATAGTGCTTTAAAAAGACGTGATATGATTAATGTGCCATATGTGAACTACGTAAGTGATGTTACATAAGCATATTTATCTAAGCGCCCACTTGGGCAGATAGTTTCTGCTTTCCAACACACCACCATCATCTCTCACTTGGACCACTTGAATAAATTCCTAAATGATCCCCGCCCATTGCCATTAAACTTGTCACCTCTGCTCTCTTCTCCAAATGGCAGCCAGAGTGGTATTTTTAAAAAGCAAATTTATTCTTGTTGCTCTCTTGCTTAATACTGCTTGCTCTGTCTCTATTAAATTGAGAATGAATTTCAACATGCCTAGCAGACAGAGCGTCTTGCTTGATCTTGTCTTAATTTCACGGCATTCTCTGCCTCATTCATTAATCTCGAGACGCTCCGGTCTCCTTTCTCTCTGGGGCTTTATTGCTGCAGGGTCTTTGTACATCCTTTATATTTTGAATCATCATCCCCTTTCCTTCACCTCAGGTTTAACATTACTTATTATTTCAGACTAACCTAATGTTCCACTTTTTGGTCCTTTCATAGATTATTATTTTCCTTGTTATAATTTAAGTTAATTTTTGGAAAAAAAAGTTTTGCCCCAACCTTAGGTAGAAAACGAAATGAGTTAGGGAAATTATCTCTTTACACACTACTTATCACTGGTGGCTGGTCTAGTGAGTGACATAAAGTAGGTATTTAATACATTTTGGTGACTGAAAATAAATTTCAGATAGCCTCAGTACTTTGTTATCGATAGCTGTGTCATACCTTTGGGATGAAAATTTAAATTTGTAGACACAAAAAGGAAAACCTAATGCAACCTTTTTATAGGCAGGTTGTACAGAAACATTTTAATTTCTGATACAGTTTAAGTAGATATTTAGTTTATTTGCTCTAAGAATAGTTACAGTATTTGCCAACTACCTAAGCATTTAAAAGAAAAAAGTCACAGTTTTCTCAGCACGTTAAAGAGATATGTGCTCTCTCATGTTTACTGCATTATTCACAACAGTCAAGATATGGAAACAATCTCAAGCCTCTGTCAATATCTGTATTGTGTATACACACACACACACACACACACACACACACAGTGGAACATTATTCCGTCATGAGAAAGAAGGAAATCCTGCCATTTGAGACAATATGGATAGACCTTGAGGGAATTATGCTAAGTGAGATAAGTCACACAGAGAAAGATAAATACTATATGATCTCACTTATATGTGGAATCTAAAAAAGCTAAACTCATAGAAACAGAGAGTAGAATGGTGGTTATTTGGGGCTGAGGGGCAGGGGAATTAGGGAGATGTTGCTTAAGGGTATAAACTTGCCACCAGTCAATAAAGAAGTCCTGGAGATCGAACGCACAGCATAGTGGTTATAGACAAAAATAATCTTATAAACTTCAAAGTTGTTAAGAGACTAGATCTTAATTTTTTGCATCACAAAAAAGGAAATGAAAACTATGTGACATGATAGAGGTGTTAGCTGGCTCTATGGTGGTAGTCGTACTGTAATAGACAAATGTATCATATCAACATGTTGTACACCTTAAATTTACAAAATGTTGTGTGTCAATTATATCTCAATTTTTAAAAATCAGTGGGTATTTTTGTAGCTTTGTTTTGTCCTTTTCCTTGTATTTTTGTTTTTTGGAATTTCCTAGTGGCTATTTCAACGCTCAAAATGATAAAATGCAATTCTCAAAGCCTGAAAAATATTTGGGCAAGTCTCGGTATATTTTATTCTAGATTTCTCTCTCCAATATTAGTGCAAAAAATTACAGTGAGTACATAATAAAACTAGCAAAAATCCAATTAAAGATTTCTCCCATGGATAAATAAAGAACAAATTGAATTAAATTTGTATTTGCTTTTTAAATATTATCTGAGGTTAACTAAATTTTTAATTTTGGCATCTATGTTCTATGACAGAGAAAGTAGCATACAAAAGAGCCAGAAAATAATTTTCTAGGTCAATTTCTCTAATGATACAATTTATCAGGCTTACTAAAATGTAGGAAAAAGCAGAGTTGACATAACAATATTTCATAGGTATTACAGTCTTTGGAAAATTACTTAATTTAAAAATAAGATATTTTGGTTATGGTTGATTAAAGCATTTAAATAATCTCTGTTATGTGCTGCTTGTCTTTAGATAATTAAAATAAATACATAAATAGAAAATATTCACATTTCAAGGTGAATATATGTATTTTTTCTCCTGATTCATTGCTCTGTGTATTCTTATTGTTTTAAATGCACATCAGTGTGGTTTTTAAGCTTAGTCTATTCTAGACTGGAGATGAATATTTTACATAGATGTTACTCTGTCACTTTCCAACTGTTGCCGTAGATTGATTTGCATAAAAAGGAGAATCTCTTTCTTTGGCCTTCTTATTTTTTTGATTACGTTTTAGCATTAAATTATTTATAACATTTTAATGCAAATTTATTTGACCCTCTTGAGTTTATTCTAAAAATTGTGAAGAGTTTACATGTCATCTTTATTTATTCTCATCAGTCCCAGAATTATCCTGAATAATACAGTACTTATAATTGCTATTTTAAAGTCTTTGATGGAAATTATGTTTCTATGTTCATGATTTCAAATAAACATGTTTGATAATAACCAAAATTGCCAATTCCAAACATTCTACCTTTTCCATCCCTGTGATTGCATAAACGTGAAGAAAATTTGTAAGTCTATATAGCAAGCAAGATTTACCGTCACTTTTATTTTTATACACTTTTATTTGGAAGTGTTTTTGAGTTTGTCTGTTTTGGTGATTCCTTCTGTATTTCCAGCCTAATTAATATTCACCAGTCTGTGGATCCAGATTACAAGTTTGGGTTACTAAATGCAGAAATAAAATCTCTTATGGAGTTAATCTGACTTTTTTTGTTTCATTGCATTTTATCACTAAGTCCTAATCCACATTCCTGAAGATTTTGAGGCTATTTATGTATATTTTGGGAGGCGAGCAATGCAAAATGCCTTTGTGCGGGATGAGTCACTCCAAGGAGCTTGACTAGAGACAGCATATTAGTATTGCTTGACAAAGCCACTGATTATTCAGGCTCTGAAAGGGACAAGAAATTGTATTTGAGTGAATGGGAAAGGAGAGGCAGAAAAGGAAAAAACATCAATGCAAACAATGGCAAGCAGAAAATTACATGAAAAGAATGAAGTCAAAGTTCTAGGAGGAATACCAAATATGAGCATAGCCTGCCACACTACTTATCAGCTCCACACAGGCCAAGCTCCTTAAGGAAATCCAATTTGCTTAGAGGAAGTGACCAAAGAGGTAGAACCAGGCAAATGATCTGATGGGCCCAGTAACAAAACATACCAGGGAAGCAGCTCTCCACAATTTGAAGTGTTTCCCGTTAGGTTTTGTCATTTATAAAAACCACCCACTTTATAATTAGGCAGAATTCCTAATTTGGCCTGAGTTACTATTATATATCACTTTTCTTTTTTTTCAGTTATGTAATGAAAAAAGGTACTGACCACTGAAATAGTGAATTCACATTTCTTAACAACAGAACCCTTTAAAACCTGTACCAGCTTATTCTAAGAAATTTGAAAATCTAGCCTAGATCATTTAAAGAAATTCAAACCTAATTAGAGAAAATAAAAGAAAATAGCTTGGCAAGAGGTATTTCAGATAAAGATTCAAAAGTGAAAGTAGGCTAGATGGACCAGAAGATGGCATTGCCCTAAAAGACAAATGCTGTACTGATGGAGATGTGGGTGCTATGGCAATATACAAGGGAATTACCAAAGTGGAAGGAGATGGAAGGAACATTTTCCCAATCATCTTGAGAACATATATAAAAAAATGATACACAGCAACTAAAACAAGAAAAATGTAGGCTTAAAGAAAGGACACATTTTGCATCGAGGAGGTAATTTACACAGCACAATAATCTACAAAGTTGGTCAAGGAATCATGAAATCACCAAATTTCAAGGCAAGTCTATCTACAGATACAATGCTGGGTTTGCATAACTATTGGAACCATTAACAGACTGGTATCCACGTGTTATATAAGCCTTTATCTCTAATTTTATCAATTTGGAAGCAAATCAACAGAAATTGTGCTGTGGATTCATATACTTACATGCAAACCAGAATAACGATTGTTCTTTGCCCCAAGTTTCTTTCAATTCTAATTCACTTTGTTCTCCATTTCTGTATTTGCTGTGTAACTGCCTGAATGGCACCTCTATGGTTATTAGCTGCCTATGTGCACAGTAGAAATTAATTGCATCACAGTTGTTTAAAAGTACTGCAGCATCAAAAATTCTTGAAAGCATTTGCAGGCTTAATGTTGTGCAAAATGATCTATTAGTTAGAACTATATTCAAGCCTATGTTGTCTTTTGCTGAAATGGAACAATTTTTCAGCTTGATGGAAAAATGCTCTAAGTATCCTCAAAGTATCATTTTCTAATATGTATGAATTAATATTCTGACAATAAATTTCCCTTTATAGCAATTACTTAATTTTTCATGGTTTCTTTCGTCTATATTGTGTTTGCACTTACAGTCTCATCTCAAATGTGGGAATGTGCAAAACCGCTGAATTTCTCATCATATCATATAATGGAAATATATTTATTTATAATTTCTAATGTAATGTATTCTCAAAATACTTGAAGTGCTTAGAGGGAGAAAATAGGTAGGTGTTAGTTTAGATGGAGTCTTTTCAAGTTGTTTAAAAATACTTAGAGACAATTGACTTTACGTGCACACACCCAATCCACTCACGTTTACTTGGTGCCTGTTATACACAAAATACAGTTTGAAGATCGGGGAATTCATCTCTGAATAAGACAGACTCTTCTTTCTTACCAGAAAGTTTGCATTCTTCTGAGCACGGATAAATAAACGAAAAGAATTAATGATCAAATACCCAATTGAAAAGTATGAGTCTATGATTCATACTTGACAATTAAAACAGGGTAATATAATCAGAGGTGAACGACAAATATCGATTAGTTTGATATGGGAGAGTTCTCTGACGAGGTCATACATATGCTAAGATATGAATAATAAAGAGGCAGTCATGAAAAGTACCAGATAGAACGGTGTTTCAAGAAGAGGAAATAGATAATATCACATTTTGTGACAGATAGGCCAAGTTGTTATGAAATATTGGTTCTGCCCTTTCTCCATAGAGCTCCGTATAGGGTATATTCCTTGTGTGAGTAAGATTTGCATGCACACATGTCTAAATTTGGTCCAAGTATGTGCAAACAAGAGTGGCATGTAATAGATACCAGGAGCCCTCCTTATAGATAACCAGCTCCTTCCCTTTGTCACCTCTGTGTCTCTTCCAACATCTTTTTGTCAAAAAGAAAGAAGAGATGGCTAAAATTAAATCCTAACTACCATGGTGAAGCATTTAGTAGAAAAAACTTGACTCCTTCACCATGAGGACCATGAGAATTTCATGAAACACGGGCACCGATGTCAGCAATGGACTGGTCACCAAGAAGGTGTTACAGGTAAAGAGAGAGTCTATGGTTAACTCAGCTTTTCCACTGGACAACTAAGTAAATTCCCAGTTTATTCATTTGTATAGGATTGTCCAACTATAATAACACAGAGAAGAAAAACTTGAATAACTTTGCATTGGGAAGAGTAAAAAAAATTTTAAAAGTGTATTAGTCATGCTTAGCAAAATTATCAAAGACATTGCACTTCTGGAAAAATTGCAGACAATGTGTCATTGGACTTGCCGTCCAAATGAAAACAAAGAATGCTTGTGGGCCCCCAAATAGGTGGTATTCTTGCTATACTTTGAATAGATGAGACATAGTCTTGCGGATAGAATGTTAATTGACTTCAAACCGTAATTTGATAACTACCTTGCAGTAAAACTCGTTGGGTGTAGGGGTAGGTAGAATTGATAAAATATTAAGAGGGAGGAAACTGACAATTATTGGTCACTTAAATGTCTCAAGAACATTCATATATTTTACTATATATGAAACATATTCTGAGACATTGGCATTGTTTAACCTGTTTGTAGCCAAAACAAATGTATCTAAGGCAATTTAAATAAATTTCCCAAGGTAATAGATTAGGAGTTTCAGAAAAGTAATTGGAACTGATTCATATGATTTATTATACACTGCTATCTGTACAAGATTAACCACAAAATGATAGTAGTCCACTCCTTTTTTTTAAACAATCCAACTATTTTCAGTAGTAAATCATAATACTGAAGACAAGTTGGTGGAGAATATACGTGGATATTAAATAATTATGTTAAATTACATATTTTGTCACTGTTACCTGTGATATCCATTATCTACCCTTGAAAGAATGTTCCAATGTGCAAGATATACTCCTCATTTGATGTTAATGATCCAAATTTCCTCATCTATAAAATTTAGAAGATTATAGGATTACTACAAAATTAAATGAAATAGTGACTAGTAGGTATTAAACAAATTTTAGCATTATTTTTAATTTTTTATATGAATAATAAACTTAATGAAGATGATGTGCAATCTTAGTTAACTCAAATTATAAGGGCATAACCACCAAATCATCAAAAATCATACGGAAATAATCATTTTTCCATTACTGAAAATCACTAAGCCAATCAAATATTATTTTCTATATGATATACATATTTATGCTAAAATTATATTTTATATTAAAATATAAACATGTATTTATACAAATATTTAAATGTATAATTATATTTAAGATCTATTTAAGATAGTTATGTATTTATGTGTATATAAATATATGAATTAAATACATAAATATGTAATACATATCTGTATATAAAATATTATATATATATGTTTGAGACCAAAAAGTATATATCTAAAAGACATTATATATTACAATATCATGGACACTTTAACAATGTGATCTAAAATATCTCATATATTTCTCTTAAATTTTTGTGTGCTCATTTGCTATTACGTATGAGCTAGGTTTTTAGCCTATGATTCATTTTGTTACATAATTTTATTTTCATAAATAATTTTAGAGGGTCTGAACAGATGGATGCATTTCTTTAAAAATGGCTAAATTCCTTAAGGTTTCTGAAATTTAGCCTAATCCAGTTATGGAAAAAGAGGAGATCATGCAAGGAGAGAATATATACCAGCATTAACTGTTGTTCAAAAAAATCCCATTCGGAAGATGGGCAAATGCATAAATAATTTAGGCACTATAATTGAGCGTTAAATAATTTGATCTGATACTAACCTATTACATAAGAAATCAGCTAAATTATATATATATGTAGCAGAGGAAGTCATTTCCTCTACCCACTGTGGGTTTTTCTGGCCTGAGAACAAATTAAACTCACATGAGACAGAATAACAGGAGAAAAATAAACAAAGCTTTATAGCATGTATACATGGGAGAGGCTTAGGTAACCTGAGCAACTTGCCAAAATGGCTGAAACCACCACCTTAAATATCATCTTCAGCTAAAGGCAAAGGGGGATGTTGGGGGTGGGGGGGAGTCAATCATGGGAGATTACTACACAAGTACAGTAAACAAGATGCAAATTTAAGTCCTTGCCTTTGGCATTGATTAAGAGTTTCTAGAGATAAGGTCATTCCCCCTTCTTCCTGGTACAGAGAGAGAGACACCTTTACAGATAGAGTTTTCCTTTACAATGCAAATGTCTCTTAACAAAGGCTAAGTAAATTCTACTTTTCAGAGTTGCTTTTCTTTCTGCAGTTTATTAAAAGTAACCAGCTCCAAATAATCCTCATGCCAAAGAGACATATCTTGAGGTGGCCAATTCCAGTCCACGACACATATAATTGTCTACATTATTTGTGCCACCCTTCACTTTTGCAGTTTATAATGGAAGTTGATCTAGCCACCTTAGATGAATTATTAGGAACAAGAAATAGAGTTGAAGGAGGCACACAGTTTCTTTTATCCTACAATGTGTGAGGTGATTATTTATGTGTTTTCTGGTTTATTTTTCCTTCAAGATGGCAATGTTAATAGTAAGATATCATCAAGGCATGCTTTTCTACAGTGAGCATATTTTGAATTATATGAAATGTTTTATTAGCTCGCTTGAAAATTATATTTCATTTTCAAAATAATAAAACTACAGTTGAAGGAAACCATTTAGTGTTATTTTCTAATCTCAGTGCATTCGTTTTATCTGAAATGTCTCAGAAATACTTTGTTACCTCATGCCAGGAGGAAAAAAAATTCTTTTTGATATCCCATCCTTAACTAAAAACAGTACTGCGGTTTGCACGTTTGTATGCAAAATAACGTTTCAGTATTTGTTGCAACAGAGGAGGAAGATAATTCCTTTACCCTCTCTAGGTCCTTCTGGCTGGCCTAAGAATCAAATTGACAGAATAACAGGAGAAAATCAGACAAAGTTTAATAATATGTATACGTGGGAGAAACCCACGAAAACTGGGTAACTCACCAGAACGGCTGAGGCTGCAACCTTAAATACCAATTTCAGCTAATTAAGGACAATGTTGGAGGTAATGGTTTGGAGCCTCAAAGGGGAGGAAAGCAATTCACATGGAGATGCAAAAGCAAACGTTTGATAGACAGAACTTTGACAAGGGTGGGCTTACCAAGGACCCTCACAGTCTACTGACACCCAGAGTTATCTATGGTGCTGGCCTGTCCTAAGGGACAGGCCTTTTATCTTAAATTCTTTTAGGCAGTTATGGGGAAGGTCAAAATTTCTTTCAGTCTTTTGTTCTTAAAAGCAATGAAGGCAAAGAGACACCTTTTGTGGTGGACAATTTCCATCCCCTACATGGCTATGTTCAAAGATGTGCATTACAACATTAAACACAAACCAAAAATTTTTTTAGTTTAGTTTTTTTTCTGGTGTCAAAAAAGATATAGAGATATATATATAGAGAGAGGAAAGATATCCTCTATACAATTTTCTTTCAGTATTTGCTTAGAAAAATTGTATTTGTAACTGTTTGTCTGTCTCTTTGAGATGCGGTTAAGCATTTTTAAAGGTTAAATGAGCCTCATGCCAGTCTAGCATTCTAAGGGTATCTTTCTTGTAGAACCTGGATACTTCTATTTGAAATGTGAACATCAAGAGGGTGGCACGCCTGTGGGCATTTAACCTAGGCACATTGTTCCAAGTTGCGACTTCTGCTTGTTGAAAAGATACAAGTTTCATAACTACCTTTGGATAAAGACAGCATGTATGTGATAGATTGTATCTGCCTGGCACCAAAAAAGGTGAGATTTCTTTTGGTCCTTGTTCTCTCTTCAGCAGATGACTTGTGATGCACATTATAGTCTGGTTTACTGTTTATTCCATGATAAAACCATTTTATTCTTTTATTTTGTGAGTAGGTTTACTGCATTGGTAGGAGATTTTATTTTATGTTATTATTTTTTGTGTATGTGAGGAAGATTGGCCCTAACCTAGTATCTGTTGTCAATCTTCTTTTTACTTGAGGAAGATTGTCCCTGAGCTAATATCCGTGCCAATTGTCCTCTATTTTTTGTATGTGGGATGCTGCCATAGTGTGGCTTGACTAGTGATGTGTAGCTCCACACCTGGAATCTGAGCCTACGAACCCTGGGCCACAGAAGCAGAGTACGTGAACCTAACCATTATGCAACCAGGCCAGCCCCAGGAGATTTTATTTTTAATTATATTTCTCCAAAAATTTGACAATGAGGATGGGATTGGTCTGGCAGTTCTCAAATTGAGCAGACCAGCTGAGGGTCTTATGGCAAGTCAACAATCAGGTAAGAGATCAAATTATGAAAAGTCTCCCTTATGGCTCTTCGCTTTCTTGGAATAGTAAGCAGATGAAAATCTCCAAATCAGGATTTTATGATCAAGTAAGCATCAGTAACTAGGCTCTTAAACCCTGTCAAGGTCACCATTAGTTTTGATGGTGCAAAAATATGATAAGCCAGGAATGTGTCCTGTAAGTCTTTCTCTGTCACATCTGAAATAGGTAAATATATGATGCCAGTCTTAGAGTAATCTGAGGATGGTGCCTCTGATTTGCATGAAAGAAGACACAGTGTTTATGGGGGTTCTTAGAAGGAATTTGTCTCAAGTAAATGGAATGCTGGTATTTGTGGGATGACTATAACTCTAAGAGGAAAGTTAAAAGTTAGATAACCAGAAGAAAATAGAGAAAAATAGAAGACAAAATGTGGAATTAAAGTCACTTCTTTTTCATAGAATCTCTCTTCTCCATCTCTTACTGTCCCTATTCCCTTTCATCCCTTTGCATCTCTTAGTTTCTCCATTCCTCAAATCAGCTCCTAGGAAGAGGGAGGCAATGATCTTTTAGATGAATGTTTCTCTTCATAGGTGGATTTCCCTACAAAGAGGGACAGGTGCACAATATTATTAGCTGGGAATGAGTCACTGGCTCTCTTTGAGGACACAAGTTTATGAATTTCATGCCCTGGCTCTGAGTCCACTTCATATATTAGCCCAGATTTCACTTCCAAGAACCCTTTATCATACACGCGTCATGTAGCAGAAATGATAGAGATGTGATGAGGGAATAATTGAGAACATGGATAAAAGATCATGTCCCTACATGAAGGCAACAGGTTGGACTGTACTCATGTTAATCACTTGGACAAGGCAAACAGAAATGACGCTAGCTGGAAAAATACCAACACAGGGGAAAACAATCAAAATGCCATAAATTCTACATTTTTCTTGTCTCCATGTGAGGGAAATCAGCCCTTCCTTCCTATTCAGACTGTCAGTGGATCTGATGCCATTGAGAAGCTACCCAGGGCTCTTGGGTAATCCACCTACCTTCCTCACCTGCCGATATTACCAAATTAGAGGTTTTTTGCTTATTTTTCCCCCTACTGTCTTGCTGACTATTCAAATTCATTAGCAAAAAGGTAGCAGGACTGCAAAGAGACTATTAGGCAAATCTTAGCAACAGCTAGTCAGTTTAGGGACAAGCTAGAGACAAGACGAGCAAGAAAAGCAGAAATAATTAAAACAACAACAACATCTGCTTAGCTGTTAGCTGCTCAGTTACAACTATTTACCCAATATAACCCTTAGCCTGGACATTTGAAGGGAGCAAAGGAAGAAAGAAAAACGGTATATCATTATTGGAAAAGGCCAGGAGACTGGAAGATGGAGTGTAGAAAGAAATTCTGGGAAACGTAGAAATGGCAGGAAAAAGGGAGTCAGGAAATCCCAGGATAAAACCTTCAGCTAGGGAACAATTGGCAAACGATTTAAAATTGACGGGTTGGGGGAATCTCAGAGGTAGCAACCAGTGAAATATGTTTCAATAATTTTCCTTTATGCTACCCTCTGTTTGCCTTTTCTCGTAGATGCTATTTGGTGATATTTGTTCCATAGAAGTTTCTTTCTTTCAATCTGATGATAAATCAATAGCTGGTTGGTATTGTCGTTGTTGTTAGTATTTTGAGGCAGCCTTCTAATTTTTTTCTTTCTTTCTTTTTCTTTGCCTTTTCTTTTGTGGTTTTCATACAGAGTTTCCTGTAACTGATGAACATGTTTTCTTTCTCCTGATTCATTTGGAAACCAATTGGGGAGACATTTGCTATGCAAATTAAAGGCCTCCATGTTCCGTACTCCAGATGGAATGTTTATGGAGCTCCCTGGGGGGCGAAAACAAGGCATCTGATTTTGGTTATTTTGTCCTTTCTGCAAGGAAAGGGATATGGCAGAGAGTATCTCTCTCACCCAGTGTTGGAAAAATACCCTGAATGGAAACAAATCAATGTATCACTTTGGGCCCTGGAGAATAGTGACACTGGTTTAATGTAATATATAAAACTAATAAAAATAGCTAACAATAAGCCATGGCCATATATAAAATTATATCCTTTGTCAAGCACTCAATTAGAATGAGTCAAAGGGTTATAAAAGAATTAGAAAACAAGGGAGAAATAAAAAGAGAAATCCCTCTGTAATGTTTCCATACCGCTAGTAAAGAAGGAAGGTAAATCCAATCAAGGTAAACCCAGTCAAGGTGGTCGCCACTCAACAACTATATGGACTTGTGTAAGATCTTAGTGAAACAAACAAATATGTGATTCCAATAACTACTGTAGTCCCTAACCTTGTAACTATTCTGATTTTAGTACCGTCATTTGCAAAGTTTTTGTCTCTAGTTGATCTGTGTTCTGCTCACCGTTCCCCGCCCCCTGCCCACCCCACCCCCCCCCCCCGTTCATCTAGTGGATGACTATTAAAGTTTTGTTGCCTTTTGCTTATAAAGGAGTCCAGTATTTATGGCAAAGGAGTTCGAAAGGTTTCAAGAGTCTTATTTTCTCTAGTCATTTACAGGAAATCTTGGAGAAACTTGTCCCACCAGAGAGCTCTATGAATTATTTACTAGGTAGACGATTTGCTGGTGCCCTCGGAAACCAAATAGCAATACAAAACTGATATGTCAGCTTGGCTCCAGTTCCTCGATTCACAGGAGCATAAGGCCTCACTAGACAAATCGCAGTATTGCCAAAGCGATACAAAATATTTGGGGCATCTGTTGTCAGCTGAAGGCAGCAAGTGTTACAATGTAAGAGACAGCTAATTCTGTGAACGAGATGGCCTACTGAAAAACAAAGAAGCAAACAAACAAAAAAATCCCCAAATAGACAATTTGGGGACTAGCAGGGTATTGTAGACGGTGGACCCTCACTTTTGCAGAAGTGGCAAAACCATCGAAGGAACAACTGAATGGTAATTCTCCAGATCCACTGAGTGAGTTCCTAGGAGCTGAAGAGATTTTGAACAAGTGAAATGGGCTATAATCTCCCTCTCAGCTTTGGGAATTCCAGATTTTGTAAAGCCTTTCCACTTGTTTTGTCATGAGAATAAAACTACTGCTAATGAAATTTTAACTCAAAACTCGGTAGTGGACTAGAGATCAATAGCATCTTTCTCCGTTCTTCTGCAAGTGGTGGCACTGGGAACGCCGGGGTGCCTCAAAGCAGGCAAATAGAAGCTCTTCTTTTTGTTTTTTTTTGGGGGGGAGGAAGATTCATCCTGAGCTGAGATCTGTGCCACTCTTCCTCCATTTTTTGTATAAGTGATGTTGTCTCCACAGCGTGGCTGATGAGTGGAGTAGGTCAGCACCCGGGATCAGAACTTGCAGACCCAGGCTGCCAAGCAGAGTGTGCAGTACTTTAACACTCGGCACGGGGCCAGCCCCAGAAGCCATTCTTCTGAAGAAGCTCAAGCCCTACCTTGGGTTACTTGACAGCTACCTTATAAGAGCATAGGACTCAGCATTTGTCAGAGCATTGTCAGACTAGCTCTAAATGAGCATTATTTTCTAATCATGATATTTACTTAGGAAATGCAGTTCCCTAAACCTTCCTGGATTTTTTTTTTATCAGATCCTGATCAAATAGATGATCATGACTGCACAGTGATAATAGGAGGCACTAGTCCCTGACTGGACATATCTGATATTCCTGTTCCAAATGCAGAGAGAGAAATACTAGGATAGTGTTTATGTATTGGTCTTATCCTCGAGATAAAAATGGCCGAGTTAATTTTCCAATGCTGTGGAGACTTCTGAAATTCTGGAAGCTTATGTTTTGTCTGGAATTAAGTGGGCACAAGCAGCTGAACTTATGGCAGTTACATGGGCTAAAATAGTTGGTTTAGGATTTAAAGTTATTTATATATAAATAAATATATATTATATATAAATATATATAAATGTTATAAATATATGTATAAATATAGATTATATATAGCGTGTGTGTGAGTGTGAGTATGTGTATTGGGTGTCTTGTCATTTAACAGGAAATATTTGGAAAAACGGGATTTTTGATCAGAACTAAAATGTCTCATGGAAAATTCATAGCTGATTTGTGAGATCTTTACAACTAATTGCCTCCTTAGATATCAGTAATCCATTGTAGAGCTCACCTAGGGTAGAATGATGCAGTTTCTGAAGGCAATGGTTTTGTTCACAAAGTTGGAAAAGAAAACAATGTTAAAATATGGCAGACTCCCAACTTAGAAGCCCTACTTTTAAAACAATAAGAGTTTTCATTTATTAAAAAAAAAAAAAAAAATGATTCACAAAGGAAATGAACAAATGGATTTAGGAAAAAGATAAAAGGAACTCAATGAATAATGGGAATTATCTGATGAAATAATTCCTATATCACAGTATTTATTTGCTTGGTTAAAATTGTGGTCTCACCAATAAAACTGTCTGAGTAACTAGACTCTCATTACATCTATCCAAAAGGTGAAATTATTCAAAACATATTAAAGACATGCCATTTGTCCGAATTCTTCACAGGCTACTCCCAGAGTACATGTAGATGTTTCCCCACCAACTTTACAAGGAACCTGGTGGCAGCTGGGTTTCACAGAATTAATGTCTGTAGAAGGTAAGAGACTGGGTCCAATTATGGTGTGTATGATGTCCATATGATCTGAAGTATTTTGCTCTTCAAAAGCTGATTGTCAGAAAGCACTAATAGCTCTCTTAATACACAAAATTCCTCTTTTTTGGGATACCACAGCATACTGAATCAGACAGAGAAATTTCATTTCCACTGTCTTCAAGGAGTTACGCAAATTCCTATTAGCTATCATATTTCCTTATCCTCGGTTCTTTGGACAATTAGAATGGATGAACCGAACTCAAAAAGCAAAACTCTACAACTACAATTCAACAATTCATTGGCTAAGATTTAACAAACTACCAGGTTAAAATGGCCTGGAGCTTCACTATCAGCCTTGTTAAAAATTACAGTAATCCTGCATGCAAGAATGGTACCTCTCTGGGGCCAGCCATGTGGCCTAGTGGTTAAGTTCAGAGTGCTCCACTTTGGTGGCCTGGGTTTGGTTCCTTGGGTGCAAACCTACATCACTCATCAGCAGCCATGCTGTAGCAGCAACCCACATACAAAACAGAGGAAGATTGGCACAGATGCTAGCTCAGAGTGAATCTTCCTCAGCAAAAAAAAAAAAAAAAAAAAAAAAGATGAATAAAAATAAAAAGAGAATGGTACTTCTCTCTTTGAACGTATGTTTGACAGGTTTATGAACTTGGGTCTGAGGCCCTGTCTTGTGCCTGATTTAAATGAATCATCTCATTCATTCTCAATATTTAAAAAAAGTTTTGCTCTTTCCTAGAAGCCAGAGACATAAGGTCATAAAGACCTGGAAGGACCCAACTGGAGAAGTCTGTCACCATTGTCTACTGGGAGATTTCATCTAAATAAACGTGTTCCAGAGGAAAGGTGTGCTCTCCCCACGCTGCGCAGGACCCTTCTGAGTGCTGGTGATCATTGAGAAAGCTAAAACGAAATGAATACCCAGCTGGATTCATGCTTCCCACATGAATCCAGCACATTAGGAGGACTTGGCTGTGGCTTCCACAAAGTACTTGAAACCTGGTGCTGAACTCAACTGAAAGGAGTATTCTAAAGAACTTACTACAGTTCTCATATTTTACCTTGCTCTGCTATTCACACTGATGGCTACTTCAATTACTTTAAGGATATTTTAGTAGGAAAAAAATGTCTAACTTGTTACACTACTTTTTCTTCTTGTACTCCCAAGTAATGATTCCTATATGTATTGAAGGGAAGAACTGGGTACCGAGACTGCGACTATACCAGAAAAGATAGAGAGATGCTGTTGCATAGAAAAAACTTCAAATTAGTAAACAAACAAATGTGGAATTTATAGACTAAGGCTGCAAAAGACAAATCTACTGTCACTCAAGTCACTTTGGGATCTAAGTTCTCTCCAGTAAAAGGATAGGTAGATAAACAAAGGTGGTTTCCTATTATTCATAGAGTCATAATTATCTATTATTATAATATAGCTATTGATTTTGACCAATGTGAAAAATGGCCCATAGGGTGTGTTTGTCCTAATGACTTCAAGTCATTAGAGCCATGTATCTTAAACACTAGAATTGCAATCTGTTCACTTCAACAATTGCCTCATATTAAGACTTTAAGACTGGATAATGGCTGTGGGTGTCTTTGTGTTTCACATCTGGCAAAAGCTATTTGGGAAGAGAGAAAAATTACCGAAGTACCTAGATTAGTGTGTAAATGTAATATTACTTATGTGATTGATGAAAACTCATGAGAAAATTTATTGGGCTTTACAAGAAAAACCCTTAGATAAAAATTCAGATTATCAAGCTCCAGAGTCAAGCAATAAAGACATCACAAGAGTGTGTGTAATTAATGTATGAAAAAGGACAATTTCATCATATTGCTAATCAAGAATCTGCTTTAACCATTCATTATTAGTATGAGATACTTAAAGGTAATTCTCCCAAGGGAAAAATTGTACTGATATTTGAAAATTCATCCTATTGTAATTCTGACAATTGCTTTGCTTTGTATTTTATTAAGAACTTGCTACATATTTAGACAGATTTCTCTGTAATTGCCCAGACAAGGTAGAACTAGCCATGGAAATAACTTAAAGAATTGTAGCGTTGCTGTCCAATAGGAACAAATAGGAGACATCAGAAGGGTAAATACTAATCTAAAAATAATAAGAAATTTTACATGTTCCTAGTGCCAAAGAAAAAGAGAACTAATCTTCTCTTTTCTTTTACCATTTTCCTTAAAAGAAAAACTACTGTATCTGTGAGTCATTTCTCTATAGAGATGTATGCAATTTTCTAAAGAAGATAAATGAGTCTCTTGGCAGCTTTGCATTCCAGGGGTGTCTCTCTTGAGGGACTTGGGATATGAACATCAAGGACGGTGGCAACCTGTAATCTACTCTCTGTGGGAGTTTAGCTGAAGCACTTGGCTCCAAGTTATAACTTCCGCTTGTCAAAAAGTTACAAGAAGTTAATACAGTTGCAAAAATAAATTCATTTTCTGAAACTGAAACCAATAAATAGGATGAAAATGCATTTTAGAACATTGACCGTGTTTACAAGAATAAATCAATAGCACGGTACTTTCCTTCTTAACATACTGACTCTCATTACGCACCATTGGACCCACTTCCACTATTGGGTTTTCCAAATACCCATAAATATCAGTAAATTTGAATCCCTAAAGTATAGAATATAACAAAATGGTATACTGTATTAATATGTAAATATAATATAGTATAAGTATTAGAAAAACCAAGTGAATAATTTAGTTCCTGAACATATTGTCAAATTGTTATATATTGAAATTTTCTATATCTACTTGTAAATATTCCCAGTAGAAAATGAGTGTACAACTGTAGCCTAGAGAAATAATTACCGCTCAAATTATTGTGTCCACAGCATCTAGTGTGTACCTGTAAAGTTCACATTTTCTTTAAAAAAAACTACACATTAAACTTCAGAAGATCTTAATTTATGCCACTAGTGTGGAAAATAATTTCCATGAATTCACTGACTTATGAATTACTATTGAGTAGATGTTGTCAATATTTCTTTTGAGTATGAAGAATATAATAGATCTAATAAAGTAAGAGGAGAGAGGCTGTAACAATTGGACTTTGAAAGAATGAATAGCTCTTTAGTATAGCACTCTCTTTTTCATTTCATCTGCATCTGTTAGAACTAATACGTGGTCCAGGAGTCTGTGGATTGCCATTTGTGAAAGGGTTAGATATATGGGTTCCTTGAGATAATACATTTGAAAGTAGTTACTTGACAAATTGAGGTAATTGGTTTTACATTTGGTTTATACAAATAATATTTTGATGTACTAAATTTTGATTAGCCAAAGGAACTGACTTCCTTTGGAAATTGAATATAATAGTAGTTTATTAAATTGGCTAGGTCAAGATTTACAATAATAAATTAATGTATTAATTATGTTAATGGTACTTTTACTTTGTTGTTGAGAAACAAAAAGTTTATGTATTTTCACTTAGGTACAAAAATCAATGCAGAGGGGAGACAGAGACTGTACATATTTTATACTAAAAAACCCAGTTACACAGATTTAAAAGGTCAATTTGAAACAAAAATTAGAACATGGTGCTGCATTAGTCATACTACAGATAAAATTTTACTTTACATTCAGATTTCTAGCAGTTTCATGTAGTTCATTCTAATCCGAATATAACCTGAACAATATAGATAGGCATAACTTCAAAAAGATATACTGTCCAATTCTGGAAGGAAGAAGATAAACATGATATATTTTGTATCCTGTGCCTCTATCCAATTTGCAGTAGTGGTGTCCTTTGGACATGAGACTCTGGGGATAATTTAAAGGTAAATGGGATCAATCTGTTTTAGAGAATTTTAGGAGCCGCCTCCACCATCTTGCCCCATCTTAAATTTCTGTAGCACCAGGGATTTCAGGATATGAATAGATTGTTCCCCCAACCAAGTTTTATTTTGAGTTTCACTTTCATGTAATTGCCTAACTTATACTTCAATCTGCATGTCAAGGCACTTCAAAGATTCCAGTTACTTTCTATGACATGATATTGAAAATGAAGGATTGGGAGGATAGGAAGCAAACAGACAGACGCTTGGGTGAGTAACATAGTAAACGATAGGCCTGGGAGTGAAAATGGACATGGAAATTATGATGATAAAAGTAGTAAGGGCTGCAACAGAGTTATGGTTATAGTTCCTAGAGGCCACAGGTATGGGTGAATATATTCTCCCTTGAACCCTGAGAGAAGACAACCAAGGTTATGACCCTAAAGAACATATTTAATGAACAAACATTAGATACAGTTAGAAAATAAAAATATAGTTAGAGAATCAGACTTCCTTGTCATAGAAAAGGAGAAACAGAAGAGAAGTTAGGATGGAAAGATTTCCCCCCAAGAATATTGTCAGCCAAACAGATGGGTGCCATTAAAGATTGGGTGCTCAAATCGGCCCTTGACATTGCTTTCTGTCAAGAGGAAGATTTCTTGAGAGAGAGAGGGAAAGTGTGCCTGGGTGTACACACCCAGTGAATAATGTACATAATAGCACATATTGAATTCATTTAATTTTCTTTTAAATTAAAAATTATTTCCATGCTAATGTTTATTTTGAAACAAAAATGTTGGACTACTTTTAATAATGTTAGTTGTTTAAATTCCTCTATGCTGCTATTCGAACTCTATATTTGTATGAAGAGAAAGAAAATACATTTTTGCATTAGGAATGATGGCTTTTTTAATTATTTTTTTAATTTTAATTCATCTTATTGGGTGATTTATTCCCTTTTTACATTTCCATTATTTGGAAAAATTCAGAAAAACACAGAAATAATTGATTGCTAATCCTGCACTCAATGTTACTCATTGCTGATGTGTGCATTTGCACACTCATATGCATACATATATAGACATATTTAATTGATATATGTGATTTTATAGGTTATGTTCATTTTCTTCTTGTTATTTATTCTACATGTTGCAGTATAAGCTGAATATTTTACTATGCCGTTAAGCATGTTTTATGAAAAATGTTTTCACGGCTGCATCATATCCTATATAAAATAGGATATATTTATCTGTTATTTAATCTGAGATTCCAATTTCCTCTAATTGGACTGGTAGGCTGTTACCAATATTTGTTATCCAATATAATTATACAATAGACAAATTAGAAACATTTCAATATGCATTTTTAAAATCAACAATCTTTGGAAAACAGGCATTTACATTTTTAATTGTATATGATATATATCAAGATAATATATCAAAACGTATCAGTTATATATAAAAATCTCAATTATATATACGTACATATATATTTAAAGTATATACAGAAATATATATATATAGTAAATTTTCCTTAAGAAATATAATACCAAATAATCAACAATTCAGTTGAGTATGTGATGCTCATTACTAGTTTCAAAGCAAAAACAAGATAATTTAGAATTTTTTCCAATTCCTAGTAAGCCAATCTTTCTAAATTTGTAATTACTGATACTTTAGAATTGTTTTCAATTACCAATAATTTATACTGGCATGCTGTAGCAGTGTTATTGCTAACACTTTCACCTTTCGTAAGTTGGGAAGGGAAAGGTAAAAAGATTGTTGCAGCTTTGGTTCCCCATTAGCAGACAGAGGTGGAGATTAGCATGTAGAAGGTTTACTAGAGAATGCTTTGGGATCAACAACAATGGAGCAGAGGAGAGGAGAGGAGAAGAAACCAAACTTGGCAGAAGAAGAAGAAGCAATGCAAGTCACAGGGCCTCAACTGACCGTGTGGGGAGCTCTGAACTTGGGATGAGCCTTTGAATGTTCCAAAGTTGGAGCTAGAGTACTGGGCCATTATGTTAGTCCTAGGGCTGCCATAAGAAAATACCACAGACAGAGTGGCTTAGCAACAGAAATTTGTTTTCTGTCAGTTCTGGAGGCTTGAAGTCTAAAATCAAGATGTTGGAAGGTTTGGTTTCTCCTGAGGCCTCTTTGGCTTGCAGAGGGCTACATCATTGTAGTCTTACGTGGCCTTTTCTCTGTTCAGGCACATCCCTAATGTCTCTCTCTTCTTATAAGAACACCAATCCTATTGGATTAGGGCCCCACTCATATGACCTCAATGACGTCAAAGTCATATGACTCATATGACTGACTCACCTCTTTCAAAGCCTTATCTCCAAATGCAGTTACATTGGGGTTTAGAGCTTTCGCATATAAATTTTTAGGGGATGCAATTCAGTCCAGAACAGCTGTTAGAGCCCTGAATTGATCAGTCATCACATGTGAGTTTTCCTGAGAAGTTGGCAAGTCCTTGTCTGGGATGCTCTTTAGCTCAATTGAATATTCTGCAACTTTCTGAATATATAAATGAAATGAACGTGCTTAGCAATTGGCAGAGACATCACGTTGATTCTTTGATCTGTAGAGTAAGATTTATCATAGTAGGAAGGTCCAAATGGAAGAACATAAAGTTGTTTTCCCTCCACCAAGGTAGTAAATTAAAACAAAAGAAACCACGTCGCCTCTCAGGGACAATGGCAGATCAAATAATTTTAAAGATACAAGAATATGACCATCCCTTGAGAAGAAAATTAGCCACTCAGCTGTAAGATGGTTACATCAGGCAATGATTCATCCTGACTGAGATTGACACATATTCCAGATATTAGTTTGCCTTTACTACCCAGAGGACTTCAGCCAGCACTACTGCCTGAGGGAGCATAGAGTGTCTGATCTACTGATATGAAATCCCATAAAGCATAACTTCAGAGTAACAGACCCACCTTTCACAGTAGATGGTATGGCAACAAGCATATGACCAGGAGATACACAGATCCTTACACTTACTCCATCTGTGGGAACTGTCACCCTATTAGAACATTGGAAAGGCTTCTTGAAGATAGAGTCCAGGTTCCCTTTTCATGCTGGCACCAGTGAGGCAACATAGCTCACAATGAGGAATACACTTTAACTAAGAGTCGTTATATGTGTTAAGTACTCTATTACTTCTCTGATACATCAACAACATTGTCATTGAACACAGAAAGATGAAATATATTAGGACACTCACCGAATATAACCACAACTTCGCTCACTTTAAATGACACAGTTCATTGGGTTGCCAGATGGGTTTCCATGAATAATCTTCACCCAACGCACACACTGTTTTTTTTTGTTTTTTGGGTTTTTATTGAGGAAGATTAGCCCTGAGCTAACATCTGCTGCCAGTCCTCCTCTTTTTGCTGAGGAAGACTGGCCCTGAGCTAACATCCATGCCCATCTTCCTCTACTTTATATGTGGGACGCCTCCCACAGCATGACTTGACAAGTGGTGCATAGGTCCACACTCAGGGTCCGAACCTGTGACCCCCAGGCTTCCAAAGCGGAATGTGCAAACTTAACGGTTGCATCACCGGGCTGGCCCCCCAACACACTTTTTTTATTGCCTGAAAATATTTATGACAAAATCGATTTTATTTTAAAAGTCACTAAATTAATTTAAACATAACATATTAGATCTAAGGAATACCACTATAAATAACATACTGGGTTGCAATTACTTTCTTTTTAAAACTTACTCTGTCATTTGGGTTTACTGCATACGTTAATAGCAGATTGGTGAAAGCCAAAATATATTATAAAAATGAAAGTCAAGTTTATGTATTAATGGAGATTTTATACACTAGGAAAAATACTATTAGTGTTAAGATTGAAGAAATAATGAATAGGTTCTCTAGAGTTTTAAGAAGGAAATGAGATTTAACGGTTAAGCAGTCTTTAGTTTCCTCCCGACAAAGTTTTGTATCTTTCAATCTTATATAGTGTAAATATCAAACTCAGACTTTAGAAAAAATAACAATATTTAGTCTACTATTACAACATTAAATTATACAAGCACTGAATCAGGACATTTATTTGAATAGGGGAAATATACTGTTATTTATTATGTAAATATTTTGTGAGGTTATAATGTAAAAATAGTATTCTTATATAGAATGATGAAATGATCATTTTTAATCTTAAAAATGTAAAATTAAGTTTATGAATGTGAAATAATTTTTTCTGGCACATAACACAAATATTGATTTTTCAAACTTTTGCAAAATAACTATGTAAACAGAAATCAGCATAAAATGAAGCAACAAATCAAACACTTCTCATTAGTTTAGTTCATATATATAATCCAATTAAGTACAGTGTATTTTCAGTTTCTTTACATCATCTTCCTGATAGCTTAAATATATTTGAAATACTTATTAGTAAACTAATTAATACATTGAAATAATTACATTATCATTATATTTGTGATCTGGGGAATCTTTGAAATGTACCATCACCACAGCAAGATGTAAATTAAAGTCAATGTCAAATGCTAATTAGAAAAAGTACATTACACTAGGAGTTTGAAAGGAGAAAGGAGTATAAATTAGTTGGAAGATGCAATGCAGAGCAAGGACACTTATTCTACTGAACACCAGGACCATTGGAATGTTCAGTCATCGTTTATTCAACAAATATTTGTTGAACTGTTACAGGTGCAAATAATGCAGTCATACGAGTTGTTAAAATTTGAAATACTTATGGATAGGTTATTTCATAGCTACTGTCTCAATGCTCCCACTAGTGCTCTTCTTCAACATACTGAGCTCTACCCTTGGATCCCCAAACTCCCCACAACTAAAGGCCTCAATCCAGGTAAAAGAGGTGGTCTCCAGGACACTATTTCAACTCTATGAGTCCTATCTACTGCGAATAGCCAACACTAGTATCATAATGGTATTAAATGTTCTGGATACTATTGTAGATTTGTGTTGGGTTAATTCAGCTACATTTCCCAGAATTCCCTTCCCTGCATAGTCCTTATTATTCTGGGCCAAAGGGATACTTTTTTTGAGATGTAGACGATGGAAGTGAGGCAGCAGACATATTTTCTTTGTTCTTAAAAGACAGTGCAGAGCATGAGACATTGTTGCTCATCACATAATTTTCTCTCCTGCCATTAGTGTAAGGCAGCAACTAGAGCTGAATCTCTTCTAGCCCCTGATGGAGTTCTTCCTTAAGGTTGACCAACTCCTGGACCAGGTGTAGGTTTTGCTTCATGAAGAAGGGCATCATCCTCTCCCGTAGAACATCCATATCATTGAGGGTGAAGGTATACAGGTGCTGAGAGACTGAGGAAGATTCCAGAACATCCTTACTGGTTCAGGTCTTTCCTCACTTCCCCTACATCATGTTTATTTTTCCTTGCTGATGGCTCTGCTGACTTGAAGATCTAGCTCAGATGGACAAGCACCAGCCTCACATAGACTTTTTCACTATCCCTTGTGATGCTTATAATAAATGCTTTTATACATATTCCCCAGTGAGTTCTGCTTCTCAAATTCTCTGACACAGAATTTAGTACAGAAAGTGTTTCTAGTGGAACAGAACTTTAAGAATGGATTATTTGAATTGGGTACAGTTTATCTGCAATGATTTATCATACATGATTACATTTCAAGGCATGAATGACAGTATTTCCAATGGTAAAGACAGTGTTAGCAGTTCATGGAATGTGGAAAAACATGGAAAGTGGCAAAACAATGACTTAAATATCACCTGTAGACACCAGTAATCAAGTGTTTACAGAAAGAAAGGTATTAGGTGACAAATTATTTGGTGTCATAAAAATTTTAGTGGAAATAAAGAGTATAATAGGGTTAGATGATTACTTCAAAATATACTGGAGAATTTATGGAATGCAAAGATGAGCTCATGACTTTAACTACCAAGCCCAAGGTCTTGTTTCTATAAACACTCTAAAATAAACTCTAATAGTTCCCAGGTTAAGATTTCTGAAAACAAAACCCTGGATCTAATTCCGCTTGTGACTTAGTTATAACACAAGAGAAATTCCAAAATTTTAAAGGTCTCTTATGTTAAACTAGGGAATCAATTTTGTAGGAGCAGAATTTTGAAAATTAAGATATGTCTGTAGATAAATTCCAAGGAACTTAAACTTCTAAATTGTTCTAATCGTCCTTCATCAGTCGAGTTATCTCTTTGAGCCTCTATGAGGAGGTTAATCTTCCCTTGCCTGAAAAAACTACAACAACTTCCTCTGAAATAATTGCTTTGCAAAACACTGATGATCCTCTTCAGGATTCATTACCCCCTTACATTAGTTTTCTGTTGCTTCTGTAAACACATTACGACAAACTCTGGGGGGTCAACATTCCTTTGGGAAGCTCTAGGGGAGAATCTGTTTCCTTATCTTTTCTACCTTCTAGAGCTTGCTCACATTTCCTTACTCAGGATCCCTTCCTCCATTTTCAGAGACAGCAGAGTGGCATCTTCCAGTCTCTCTCTGATTCTGTTTTGATTATCACATCTCCTTATCTGATTCTGGCCCTTCTACCTTTCTCTGAGACCCACCTGAGTAATCCAGGACAAACTTCCATCTCAAGGTCCTTAACTTAATCATATTTGCAAAATCCCTTTTGCCATATCAGTACCATATTCAGAGGTTCCAGGTATTAGGACATGGATATCTTAGAGTGGACATTATTGGCTTATTTCTTTCCTCCACTTTTCATTAATTCTACATCATCAGACTCAAGTTAAGGAGAACTTTGAGGGTAAGTGACAAAGTATGACCCATGAGATGTGATACACAAAAACATAATTGTATGATTTTACCAATTGACAACAATAGAAACATAGGGAACATGTATGCGGATGTCTTTCAGGATGGAGGGATCACTATGGGAAGAAGTCAAGCTGGATCAGGTTGAGTTTATGGACATGAGCTCGTTAAACAGAGATTTACAACTAGCCGCAATTATGTGACCCAATTCAGAATTAAGGACTGTAATAGGTAGGAGAATTTCTGTTTTGAAGTAAATAATTTGTACACATATTATTCATTTTTTCTCTTCTCCATTCCTTTTTCCTATCACACTCATAATTGTTTTTAAGAGTAATTTTCCATATAACTTAATATTCAGCTATAGGATATTAAAGGAGGAATTCCACTCAGGTATAAGAGGAAAACTACTCACTTAGGATGGGAAAAAGTACTTTTCATTGTATTTGGAGAGAAAG
Source organism: Equus przewalskii (assembly GCF_037783145.1). Taxonomy (NCBI): domain Eukaryota; kingdom Metazoa; phylum Chordata; class Mammalia; order Perissodactyla; family Equidae; genus Equus; species Equus przewalskii. The sequence continues at coordinate 36,368,307 of NC_091850.1, forward strand.
TTGTATTCTCAACTCTAAGAACAGATATTTTGTTAGTGAGAAACATGAATTTGTGAATACATTTATTTGCAATATGTACGAAATTTGGTTGAAAAAATTATTTGTGGACATCAAGTTGATGATGTCTGTTTGTGGTGTGATGATGTCTATTTAAAGCATCACCTAATTAAGCTACAAGTCCATTTTTCTGCGTTCTTTTGTTTGCATTGTTTCCAATAATTGTGGGCTATAAATGATATTTTACGAGACTTGTAGGGCATAAGTGAGGGAAACATTTTTTTAAAGGTCATAAAAGTTATCTGCGTTTTTTAAAACCAGAGAATTAAAATAATCGTTAAAAAAAAAGGAATAAAGGAAGAAAGGAGTTAATTCAGGAAGACAGCCTAAGAGGTAAGAAGTAACCTAAGAGATAATTAGCATCGAAAAGAGGAAGTAGAGACTAGTGAAAAGGAGGCAGGTTCCCATGTGGTGGCACTGATGAGTTCCTCATTACACGTAGAAGAGAAAATTTCTACAGCACTTTGAAAGAAGAATGGGTAGAATATTGCCACATTATATGCATTAACATAGAAATATTGGAATTAGAACTGGAATTAACTATTAAACTCTCTATGCTTGATTCTAGATTTCCTTGGGACTTTCTAAACTATAGTAACAGTCCATCTCAATAACCTAGAACTCCACACATTGTAATCTACTCATATTCCCATTTACTGACAGATATTAATCTTTGTGATTCAAAAGTGAGAAATCAGAATTCCTTGGAATTCTATGGAATTCCAGAAACATGGAGTATTCTTAAAATATTTCTAATTTTTTTACTTTTTACTCACTATTGTGGATATCCAAAAATTGCTTGAAGCCTAAGAAATGTTATGTCAGGTATTGCTTACAATGGACTGTAGCCCACAGTGAACGTGGATGCAGTGCAAAATATTAGCAAATGTTACGGGGTAATATTCAAACAAACATAACCTTCAAATTTCCTTGCAAAGTGGCAGTAATGGGACAATTTGCTCCAAAAACCTGTTATTCCTTAGAACACCACTCATAGGGTTTGTATAACATGCACTATATATATAAACATTTTAGTATTGATTTTATTTGCAAAATGCTTCACATTTTACAAAAGAGAGAGCCACAAACACACACATAAAATGGCTACAGCTACGAGCAGGACTCCATGAGTAGATCATGACCACTTCTTTCCTGTCTGGTCCTGCTCTGGGTCTCAGAAACTTTGAACTTAATCTTTGACGGGGCACCAACATGTCCTGCTCTTACTTTGGATTTGATGTCAGTGGATACCTTCGAACCAATAACGCCTCTGTGCTGGTTGTTAAAAATCTAATTCCCACAAGAGAATGATACTTTTCCATTTCTAACCAATTTTCCTCAGAATATGCATTCAGAAAGAAACATAAATTTCCTAAAAATGCCGAGAAAAAATTCTTACATGGAAACTACCCTACTGGACATGTTAGGGTCTTGACATTACTTCCCCAAGATTAAGCAATAAAAGCTGTCTCCTTTCTGTTTAGATACAAGATTAAGAGGCAGAAAACTCTCTCCTAATCCTCTCTTATTTGCCTGCCCTGAAGGATGTAGGGTTGTCTTTCTTCTTTCTCCTCAACACTCCCTTTCAGTTTCCTGGTCTCTGTCTCTCAATCAAGCAATAAAGTTTTTGTTTTTGTTTTTGTTTTTTTACTTATCTAAACTTTCACTGCTGTGTAATCTATTTTTCCTGCAGATGAGTGATATTTTGTAATCCTCTCAGTCCGATTTCTTATCCAAACGAAAGCCAATTGTACTTTGTCTTTTCAGAAGGTAAAGATTTGAATATGTGGGTAATGAGATCCTTATAAATATTTTGGCTTTTTGATCTTGCTAAGAAAATCCATTTGATCTTGCTATAAAATACAGGTTGCTTTTGGTAGGAATAACAACTGAGAAAAGAAATGTAAACTAATTGAATACATTGTAAGGTAGTATATATCTCTTATGGGAAGTACAAAAGAGAAAAGAACACACAAAAGGAGTCACTTTTTATTCTGGAGAAACAAGGTGAAGAAGAGCATTCTGCAAATTTTCAGAAGAACAATATAGAAAAAGGACCTATTCTGATGGTAGAGGTGGGAGTGTGAAATAAATTCAATTTATAGATGTTGTATTTGAGTCATTTATGTGGTATCCAAGTAGGCATGGGTTATATTAGCTAGAAATTTGGAATCAATTTTAAAATGAAAACCTATTTTATTTAGAGGTATAAAAGCATGTTGATGCAAGAGAGAAATGTCTCAGGTATTTAGTGAATGCAAAATAAAGAAATGTGACTAAGAGAAACAAAAGAAAGTGACAGTGAGATGTAAGTAGAGAAATTAAAGACCATTATTATTGAAGGTGACAAAGGATTAGCTGGGATGACTAATGAGCATCATCAAATGTTGAAGGAAAGTTCAAGGGGATGCGACTAGAGGAAAGAAATTTTATTTGACTTGGAGAAGATAGTACAGCTGCACAGAAGTCAGGTTACTAAATACAAACAAGAATAGAGCACACTGGAGCTTTGCAGACATTCACTGTGGAAAAACTAAGTGATTCCCAAATGCCCACTAAATTTTTCAGATATACCATATTAGTCTCATATTAGTCAATAATTCTTATGCAGCAACTGGAAGAAAATAGACATGTAATTATATTTGGTAAATGATCATAACATTTATTCCTCTACAATTAAATTCTTATATCAAAATTGTTGATATTAGCAAAGGAAAATTTAATAACCAATTAAATTGGTCAATATTTCTAAATGCACTGGCCTAGAAATCAACCGAAAATTCTGTTCATAATTTTTGTCAGTAAAAAATATCCCTCTCTACTAAGACTCAATAAATGCATGACAAATTCATCCCAATTCCTTTAGAGAAAAATCAATCATGAAAAATAGTTCTGAAATCCAATCTATCATTGCCCTTATATTTTTCCTATTTTCTCACTCCCAGAAAAAAATATGAGTGGATGCAGTTATTTTATCATATCTCATCCTAAAAATTGCTGCAAGAAGCTAGCACGTGAAAGGCGGCAGGCGCCAGTCGCGGACATGCACTGCTCGTCAGACCACGCTGAGGCAGCGTCCCACATGCCACAACTAGGAACCCACAACGAAGAATACACAACTATGTACCGGGGGGCTTTGGGGAGTTATCTGATTCACAAAATTCTTGCAAAAGGCTGAAAATAAGAAAAACTATTTTTCAGCGTTTTTCCTCCCTGATGATAATCACTGAAACTACAGTCTATTGTATAAAAGGAAAGAAACACAGTTCTTCCTTTTAATAACAAAATAATCATTTGTATATATTTGTTTTCTGGTGATGTGTATTTATAAGATAATCTGCAACTGGATAAATAATGATAAAGTAATAAATTGAAGCAATTTTCTTATGTCTGCGGCTTGAATTAATGAAGACAGAGGCTTCTCAGCATGTCCATGACTCACTATTCCAGGATGCTACACTTCTTCAAGCCTAGGCGTGGGTGCACAAGCACTCCTGTCTCAGCAGGAAAGCAGCTCTCCTAGAACGATGGACTCAGCAGGATCACGAGATACAAGCTCCATAACCGACTCAATTGTTACGAACGTTCCTTTCTTGTCTTCATATGGCAGTTTGCAGTCTACATTTTCCAGTGAAGTATGTATCATATATAAATATAATGTATGTGCATATACATATTACATATGGTGCATATATATGTGTATATATACATACATGCATAAATGGTATCTCTATGATATATATATCATATATAAATATATACCATATATACATATGTAATACATAGATAATCCATCATGCTAATGAATATACTAGAGAAGCACTTTCGTCCAATTCAACAAGTTAGATGCCAAATATTCAGTTAACTTGTATCATGTTTCTGTTACTATTCTATAGGAATTTGAATTTATAAGCCCCTTCATTAACTCTGTTAATAAATAAAATATGGATTAAGCACCAGAAATTGAACTCCATGCTACGGGCTCTAAGATTTGAAGAATAATTGAACTATACGTGGTTTTAAACCTGTAGGTGCTCAAAATTTAGTGGGGCAGATGGACAAGAACATTAATAATTAATATCGAGCAATATAGTGTGGCAGCATAGCATTACAAAGATTTATGGTTAGATAGAGCATGCACTCGAATTTCTGTCATGCACCCACTCCTAGCATCAGATAAGTTCCCTTTCGAAATTTTAACTCTTCTGAAAACTCACAGAATGCTGTACTGCCTCTTGTTTCTCCAGGAAAAATAAATCAATTTCTGTTAATTTCTAGTAACCCTGGGAAAGCATCTTAAGTTTCTAAGCCCCAGATTCTTTATCTCTAAATAGGACTGAGAATATCTATCTTGCAAAATTTATTTATTAAAATAGAACATAATAATTATGACATTTATAACACATAAAAATGAGCATTGGGCAATTGGTCCGAGATTCCTTACAACAGACCTCTGCTGAGACACAAATATGTCACCATATTACAGATAAGAAGAGAGAGAAATAGATCACTGAACACTGACTATAATGTTCAAGTGCTTTATATTTACTTATGTTTTTATTTAGCTATTTTGACTGAATAATCTTCCAACATGCTTCCTATTTTTAAGTTTCTTAGTGCAAAACAATGTCTAATGGATTAAAACAGCATATGAAAGAGCAAGATACTTCCTTTCACTGCCCCAGAAAATGGGAAGAGGGGCATAGAAGCTTGGCCACCAATTTGATGCTTTTCCCTCAAATCTTCAAAACCATCCTATAAAATAATGAGACAATTCAAAACTAGTTGTCGTTCACGTGTAGCGACTGGAAATCTCATTCATTGCTGGAGGGAATGCAAAATGGTACAGACACTTTAGAAGACGGTTTGGCAGTTTCCTATAAAACTGGATATAATCTTATATACCAATCCAGCAACTGTTCTCCTTGGTATTTGCCAAAATTTTTGTTTGGTTCTATTTTATAATGTCTCTCTCTTTATTCATATTATCTATTTGATGAGATATTATATTCATTCTTTCCATTAGTTATCACTTATTATTGCCTTTAGTTCTTTAACGTATTTAATAACTGATATGAACTCTGTTTCTAGCGAGTCCTTGTCTGGGTTTCCTTAATGACAGTTTCTATTGATGACCTTTTTCCTGTGCGTGAGCCATGTTTTCTTGCTTCTTATTCTCATATTTTTTTTTCACTATTGTTCTAAACTGGACATTTAAAATAAAGCCAAAGCTCTCGAAAATAGGTTCTCCCCCTTCCCCAGGGGTGTTCATTGTTGTTTACATGTTTAGTTACTTTTCTGAAAAATTCTGTGATGTCTCTATTATTCCCCTCATGTCGCTGTTTATGGCCACTGATGTCACTGATAGGCTTGGTCATTGGTCTATGAATGATTGGACATAGGTTTTTTTTAAATGTCTGGAACCAATGCATCTCCCAGTCTTTGCTGAGAGCTCTGTGAGAGAGTCGGGACACGCCTTCAGCACTCAGGCAGTTGAGGATCCCTCCTAGCCTTATTTTCCTGCTCGCACAGAGTCTCTGAGAGCCTATGAGGTCTCTTCTGTGACTGTGCATAGCCCTTCACACGTGCATAGCCTTCTAGATTCTCAGGAATATGACATAGTTTATCCAAGGTTTCATGTACATCTCATTCCCCAGCTTTTCCTTTGTTTAGCCTATTTTTGGCCCTATCCATTATCCTACAATACAGAAATCCAGATTTTTAAACAACTGCATACATTTTTGGGGCCAACACCCCCAGGGGAAAGGCTTTTTGCACTGGGAGAGCTCTGATTCAGGATAAAGACAGCCTTGTGAGTAGAATCTTCCATGGAAACACCAACCATGTAAAATAATGATAGTTTTCTGGGGATGGGGCTTTGAAGGGGCTCCAACACCATTCTTCTCTCTTCACTGGCTTCCTGGCTGCTGGTTTTCAAGGCGACTGCAGGGCTGGGTCTTTAGGGATAGGAACAAGGCAAGTTAAAACACCATACAAAATGCTGTTGATACTGGCATTCAGTTTCTTTTGTTTTTTCTTTTTTTTTTGAGGAAGATTTAGCCCTGAGCTAACTGCTGCCAATCCTCCTGTTTTCACTGAGGAAGCCTGGCCCTGAGCTAACATCCATGCCCATCTTCCTCTACTTTATATGTGGGATGTGTACCACAGCATGACTGGCCAAGCGGTGCCATTTCTGCACCTGGGATTTGAACAGATGAACCCCGGACCACTGAAGTGGAACGTGTGAACTTAACCACTGCACCACCGGGCCAGTCCCATCAGTTGTTTTTTTAAATAAACATTCCCCACTTTATACAAGCCTTGATTTCCAGAGTTCTGGAAAAGTTGGCTCTGACCATTTTTGCCCATTTTCCCTTGTTATGAAAGAGAATTTTCAGAGGCCTTTTTTTTTTGCCATGTTCACTGACATCACTCCTTGGATGTATGCTAGTGATGTACTTTTTGTAAATAAATCACGAACAAGAAAAATTCATGGGAAAGAATGGTATAAATATAGAATTTCAGATTGAAAAGTTCATTAACTTATGTAACTCAAACCTGAAATTGAAAATGAGTATACTGAAGAATTATCAACAGGGGCTGGCCCAGTGGTGTAGTAGTTAAGTTCACGTGCTCCACTTCAGCAGCCTGGGATTCACGGGCTTGGATCCTGGGGGTGGACCTACACACCACTCATCAAGCCATGCGGCAGTGGCATCCCACACATAAAGTAGGGGAAGATTGGCACAGACATTAGCTCAGGGACAATCTTCTTCAGGCAAAAGGAAAAGAAGATTGGCAACAGATGTTAGCTCAGGGCCAATCAGCCTCATCAAAAAAAATATATAAAATCATTCATATTTTCTGTAAATTCAGCTTTACTTAATATTTTACAACATCCTTAGAGAGTATATTTATGCTGATAAATTATTAAGTTTAAAAATAGGTGAATTATTTCAGGAAAGCCGTGCACTTTATCTAACAAGATTTAAATGAGACAACATTATTAATAGCCCATTTATTCTAACACTCTTCTTGATCTCCAGTATTTCATATCTTTTTATCAGTAAAACATCATTTCATTTTTTAAAAAGTTTAAAAAATATTTTTAAATCTAGATTAAATTCATGATGTTGTCTAGTCCTGTTATTTTTTGTTTGTTTTCTCTCAAACTTTTTTTCCCGTGGTTGACAGGAAGAGTCCTTGAAAAGCAATCTTAATTTTCTGATTCTTGTAGTGTGGAGATATATTAATATCTATTCTATTTTTCTGTCCCTTGAGATAGTCTAACTTTTAAAACTAATAAATGCAGTTTAATGTTAATATATTGTCCTAATTAGACATAAACACTGAATTTCTTATTTGTCTAGGATGCGCTTCCATAATACACAGCATTTTTGTTTTTCTACTTCTTATTTACAGCACACTACTTAAAAGAATTTGCCTCTAATTTGTGTCCTAAATCTTCTCTTCACCTTGGCATATAACAATGTTATTACTGGGAATTAAGCAAAAGGGAGGAGGCTTTCCTTGTAGAAATCAAATCCATCGCTCCACGCCTGACTGTGCCCCTAATTTCCACATATGTGAAATAAGTTTTAAAAAGCAGTTTTGTGCTTTTTGAGATTTCTTTATTCAAGGAATTTTTATGAAAAACATAAGATCATTTATCCATATCTGATATTTGCCCCCATTTACATATTTTCAATGTGAAATGGAGAAAGCAAATACTAAAATGAACACCTTAAAAAAGTCTGTCTGTGATTATGCATGCACACACATGTGTGCATGAGAGGGGGAGGGAGAAAGAAGGAAAGCAAGGGACAGCGAGGGAGCCATTCGTTCTTATTTAATTACATTATTTAAATACATGTCCTCCCGCTAAATAAAAAACTATTAATCAACATAAACAATTAAATAGTTAAAAATTTTCCTAACAGAGTTTATTCTTTATTACCATCATGAAATCTACAACTAAAGACAAATGATGTCAATCAATACATAACAATTATTAAACTATTATAAACATTTTCATCAGTTCCAACATATCCTATATGCTAAAAGCTGGCTTCTAAATTTCCTTCATGAGTTTTACATTATTTAAATATTAATATTCAATTAGGTAAAATTCTCTTTAAAATAGAATACATTCAAAATTGATTTATAAAGATCTTGCTAATTTGCTTAAGGAATTAAACTCATACCTGGACACTAATGGTAAAACTTGTTTTGCAATAAGAAATATCAGCTTGATCATTTAATAATAGTAAAGATGGAAAAAAGGATCAGAAGTATGTGTCATTTTCTATTCCTTTGGCTTATTAGGAATTGTAGATCATGCTCCATGTAACGTCTTTAAGGAAGCTATTTTAATATGCGTTGTTTTACATTTCAGTGTATGAAGGGAAATCGAGCTCTAAAATTGTCAGCTTGCATTTTTAATCAGCCTGTGTGCTAAGATATAATTAAGTTGGTTACTTTTCTTCCGTGTATTACTCCAATACTATACCACTTCTGGTATCAAAATATGTATCATTCAGGGATCAACCAGGGAAACGAAGCCGGTAGGAAATATAAATTAAGAGATTTATTGCAAACAATTGTCTTATGTGATGGTTGGGACCGGCTATACAAGTCCAAAACGTGTAGGGTACGTCAAGAATGACGAACTGGGACTCTCTGAAATTAGCCAAAGTCGCAGTGCACAGGCGGAATTTCTTCCTCAGGGAAGCCTCAGTTCAGTTCTTACGGCCTTTCAATGGTGGAATCAGACCCATACACATCATCTAGAATAATCTCATCTAAAGTCAATTCATTTGGACTTTTATCATCTTTACAAAATGCCTTCACAGTACCACCTAGATTAGTGTTGATTGAAAAACTGAGGACTTTAAGCCTTACTGAGCTGACACATAAACTGACCATCACAGACCATGTCTTCTCAATTTGGCTCATGCACACATCTCTTTGATCTATGAATAACCCCAAATCAAGACAATAACCATGTACTATTTCCACTTAATATCATACAACTATCCCACACACAAGTGAAAACATGTTAACCCTTTCCCCAAGGAGGATGCAAAGTCTTTGGGTGATGTTTACTTTTCTGCTTTGATAACCTATAACTTAAATATTATGACCAAGCTAACTATTAATACATTCTTATGTTAGATAAGAAAGTAAGAAAATAAAAATATTTGATTTATATACAAACATATTCATAATAAAATTAAGAACATGCACTTCTACAACAATCCTCATTCAGCAACTGGTCATCTGACTATGACTGATATTCATAACTACCTTCTTTTACTACCGTTCCATATTCCCTTTGCCCTCAGCAAGCACTTCAGCTGGTCATAGATCTTTGCCTGGTGGGGTGAACTAAACCTTAACCTCAAGAGTCTAGATCATTAGCAGTCCTACATTAATTGGATCATTAAAGTTTTTCGTTGATTTTTTTTGAGAAAGATTAGCCCTGAGCTAACTACTGCCAATCCTCCTCTTTTTTTCTGTGGAAGGCTGGCCCTGAGCTAACATCTGTGCCCATCTTCCTCTACTTTATGTGTGGGACGCCTACCACAGCATGGCGTGCCATGCAGTGCCATGTCCGCACCCGGGATCCGAACTGGTGAACCCTGGGCCACCGAGAAGCGGAACGTGCAAACTTCACTGCTGCACCACAGGGCCGGCCCCTTTCGTTGACTTTAATCACAGGATATGGTGAGGGATCCCTAAAGGATCTCCTGTGTTGCAGATATATTTTCCTTATGTCCATTTTATAGTAATAACACAATTTCCCCGTGGTAATCATGAAAAATCATCCCATTCAGTACAATAACTCTTTTTACTGACTGCTGATTTAGAGGTATGAGGAACTCAATACGACCAAATGATAGTTAAACTTCTACTTCAATGCAATCATTATTGTCTCTCCTGCTGGAAGCATTCGTCCCTTTGAAACTTACACTTCTAGACCATCAGAACCTAAAGTGGTGGGGATGAGAAGTAACTATTTTGCTAGTGGATCAATTACTAAGTAGTGCCACTCCCCTTTCCACACATTGATTCCGGGACCTGCAACTCTTGGCAATGGGAGTAACAACACTATATATTGGACACTGATCTAGAGCATATACAGCATCCTGGAAGACATGTTCCCCACCTCACTAGGCATTGCCACCAAGTTGGTGCTACAACTGAGCCTTCAAAAGGCCATTCCACTCTTCTATCTAGCCATGGGCTTCAGGATTATGGGAAACATGATATGAATCCCATGAGGATGAGGCTACTGTCATACTTTGCTGCAAAATGAGCTGTTTGATCATAAGAAATGCTGTGTGGAATATCACGGTGGCAGATTAGGCATTGTGTAAGTCCACAAATGCGTGTTTTGGCAGAAGTTTTGCATTCAGTGCAAGTATGTCCATATCCAGAGTAAGTCTATCCCAAGAAATGCAACGCTGCCCCTTCCATGGTGGAAGCAATCCAGTGTCATCAACCAGCCACTAGGTACCTTGCTGACCACCCCTGGGAATGAGGTTCATAATCAGGCACTTGTTTTTTGCTGCTGGTATGTTAATCATTCAGCAGTGACTGGAGCAAGGTTGGCCTTGTTTGGAAGTGGTCATCCCATATATTTTCTTATTAAAACTCTCCCCTGGAGCCAGCCCTGATTGCCTAGTGGCTAAAAGTCCAGCACTTTCACTACTTTGGTAGCTGGGGTTCAGCTCCCAGTCACAGAACCACACGACTCATCTGTCAGTAGACATGCTGTGGTGGCAGCTCACATAGAAGAACTGGAAGGACTTACAACTAGAATATACAACTATATACTGGGGCTTTGGGGAGGAAAAATAACCAACTCTTCCCTGACAAGTTCACACATTGATGATACATGGGACATGCATATGTTCACACTCTTTCCTATTCAGAGAGGACTATCCAAATACATCTTCCCCAGATCTTCTCAACATCAATTCCCAATGTTTCTTCCAAGTCCTTGACCATTCAGCCAAACCATTGGCCACAGGCCATATAGACCACTTCTTCTGGCCATCTATCCTTCCTGGTTAGATGAACAACCAGGTGCACCACTTGACATTCTGCCTACTAGAGGGTTTTACTTTACCACTGTCCTTCAGAGCTGTCCTAGGAAGGGGCTATAGTGTTCCAGTTCTCTACTTTCAGGTGGTGCCTGGATATTGTGCAGAAGCATCTGTAAGCCAGGCCAGAGGTTTCTCTTTCTCAGTCAACTAGTTGCAAGGGACTCCCCATGAGTTCATAGGTGCAAACTAGAAGAAAGAAAGAAATGTAGTAGGAGCAAGGGTAAAGGGAATTTGGAGCCCTATCTTATTCTTACCTAAGCAGACCCTGAAAGCACGAGCCTGATCTCATGCAGGTATACCACTTCCATTTGATTATGGAGTGCTGCTTGGAATGCTCAACATTATGACGTGATGGGTCAGATGATACCTAGTTCATAATGAGCAGCTCAAGCTGTTTGGCAATGGTAGCCCATGGTTAAGCCTTCAGTCTCTACTAAGGTCCAGTAGCAAGTCCAAAGCTATTTCTAAAAAGGAGAGTAGTTATCCATAGACGTTGGCACAGCTTTGCTCCTAAGAGTTAGCATTGTGAGTCACCTACATGGGCCTTCTAAGGGCTCCAAATAGTATGAGCATTCCCACTGATAGTTCAAGTATCATTGGATCTGCTGGATCATGAGGCTCAAGTGGGAGAGCATCTTACACAACAGCCTGGACCCGTTGTGGAGACTTGTTTTGAGCCCTACTTAAAAGTAGAAGTTTTGGGGGCTTCTTGGAACAGAGTAACACCCCCAAATGAGAAATACCTTGCTTCCAAAATTCAAAGAGGCCCAGTAGGCACTGTGTCTTTTCTTTGGTTGTAGAAGTAACCAGATGTAATAATTTACCCTTCAGCTTAGAAAGAATATCTTGGCATACTTTGTACCAACAGACCACTAGAAATTCCCAAGGTGTAAGGCTCCTCTATGTTTTAGATTTATTTTCCAATCTCTGAGATGAAATGTCCCAGCAGTATGTCTAGAATAGCTGCTACTTCATGCACACTGGGTCCCACCAGCATAATATCACCAATGTAACAGATCAGCAAGATTTTATGTGGAAGGAAAAGATGATCAAATTCTCTGAAGACTAAATTCTGACATGGAGCTGGAGAGTTGATATACCCCTGATGTACTACAGTGAAGGTGAATTACTGGCCTTGCTAACTGAAAGCAAACTACTTCTAGTGATTGTTACTAACAGATCTAGTGAGAAAAAAAAAAGGCGAACAAAAAACCACATTTTCCTAATTATAGCAACATACCAGGTATCAGGGTATCTGTTAATTTACTCAAGCAATAAAACATCATCTGAAACAGCAGTTGCAACTGGAGTCACCAACTGATTAATTTTATGACTATTGTCATTGTCCACATCCATTTTCTTCACAAGCCAAACAGGCAAGTTGAATGGGATATGGAGGGAATCCCAATCCCTGTGTCTTCTAAGTCCTTGATGGTGGCTCTGAACCTCTACAATCACTTCAGGAATGACATTGCCTTTGGTTTACTGTTTCCATAGGTAGAGGCAGTTCTAGTGGCTTCCACTTAGTCTTTTGTATCATAATAGCCCTCACTTCACATGTCAGGGAGCCAATGTGGAGATTCTGATAGTTGCTGAACATGTGTTTTTTCAATTATGCATTCTAGAACTAGAAAAAATAACCACAGGATGGGTTTAGAGACACACTGGGCCCACTCTGAGACAGACTTAAGTTAAAATCTCTTTGATCAACCTTCAAAAGCCTTTACTAGGACTCACGGCCTGTAAATGATGTTTTCAGTTTCCAGGAATTAGTACCCATTCAGAGCTAGTGTCTACCAATCTTAGAAAAGCATGATTATTTTCCTCTTCCTAACAAAATATTACCCTGGTAAATTTCTGTAGTCCCTATGGGGAAGTCTAAGAGATAGATTAACAGTATAAATTTTGACAGTTTAGCAGGGTCCTTTTTCAAGGGGACCCAGTCTCTCTTTCATTCAAAGGGTTCTGTATCTGCAAACTACCTTAAGTCTGAGAATTGATTTAAGGGCCATGATTCTGTGTTTTGATGATTAAAGTTAGATTTCCACTCATTCAATCCTGAGCTCTTTTGCTTATACAGATCAAAAACATATTTAGTAGGCCATCCTTCTATTTATTTTCTAGGGACACCACGATCAACCAGTCAGCTGCTTTCACTCCATTTACCATTATGGGAACCACACACTCCTTGTCTTTGGTGATTAAATGTTATCAACAACCCCCATTGAATTCAGGGATCCCAGTTCAAGGATAGCAATTCCCATTGTAACTTCTGACCTCCAGAGAAGTGTTGATACAGCTTCTCAAGGATGATGGGCCTTCCCTGGCAGTTGTGGTGAAAGGTGGGTCCTCTGGATCTCACTGAGGTGGGTGAACAATTCTTATAAGATAAATCCACTTTAATATTCCAACCTCTCCAAGCTTTTTGATATTTTTCTTTATAGTATATAAAAGAAATTCTGGTATTTCAACTTATTTACTTTAGACCACCTTTGGGTCCATGTTTTAGCACACAAACCACACAAACTGTCAGAGCCCCTTATAGATCTTCAAGCTAAAACATTGAATCTGGACTCTCTGTTTAGTGGGTACAAGTCAATAAATTTGGTTTGATCCAAGTTTATATCCCTTCTACCATGGTCCCACATCCCTGTGATTATTTTCCACACATATTCCTCAGATTTCTGTTTAAATAAATTGGAAAAATCATGCAGCTCTTTTGGTGTGTAGCACAACTCTCTGTGAGTCCCACTTTGCTTTTCACGCTTTGTGGCCTTATGGGACTTGTTATTGGCCTGGAAACAGATAAGATTGATGGGGGTAGGTCCTGAGGAGAATTAGCAGTTCCTTTCATGGCAACTAGCTCAGCAGAGAGCATTACAGTTTCTTTGGGTAAAGAAGGAATAAACTCCCTAGCCAGTGGTGGTAGAGCTGTTTCTACAGGCAAAGAAGACTTGGTAGAATCTAGATATCAGCATTGCTAGGTTCATCATGGTCTACACATATGTACCCACTCCAATTTTCAAGATGCCATTTTTACCCCATAAATGCCCCCTTTTTTTTTTTAGGAAGATTAGCCCTGAGCTAACTGCTGCAAATCCTTCTCTTTTTTTTTTGCTGAGGAAGACTGGCCCCTGTGCTAACATCCGTGCCCATGTTCCTCAACTTTATATGTGGGATGCCTACCACAGCATGGTTTGCCAAGTGGTGCCATATCTGCACCTGGGATCCGAACAGGCAAACCCTGGGCTGCCGAAGTGGAATGTGTGAACTTAACCGCTGTGCCACCGCGCTGGCCCCAAATGCCCCTACTTTAACAGAAGGTTCACTGCTAAGTGGGGAATTCAGTTTGTGTTGTAATTTAGTCACTTACAGAATTTGACTTTCAGAAAACTTGGCCCTGAGGGTCCAGTATGTAGGGTTTATTTTGGAGCAGTTATAGAAGCTTTCAGGACATTTATGTAAAACTTAAGCTGATAATTTGAAGCTCTGAGATCATCCTTTTCTTTCCTCATTTTCTCCAGCTCAGTTATGAGCAACTCATCAATCCCATCATAGTCTTAGTTTGATTAAAATGTTCTAAATATAATATATCTAGTCAATGGAACATCAATCACTATTGTATTTGATTAGGAATATTCAACGGCAATATTTCACTTATGCCTATTGCCACCTCATGCCACGAAATACCAATGTCCTCTTTACTCCTGAAAATACAGTCTTAAGTCACTTCATATCTAATCTGATGAGAGAACAAATTTTAGAAAACCTCGGACCAGTTCAGCAATCTCATTCTTAAAATTCTTCTCCTCTAGAATCACTTCTGGTAACAAAATCAGTATCAATAAGTGTTCAATCAGAGAATGAGAACCAGCAGGAGATATACGTTAGGGGCTATGTTTTAAATACCTGGCTAAGATAATTGCGTGGTCTGTCTACGCAAGGCTGAGATCTCTAGGGCAGATCGTCAGCAAAGACAAGCTGGAACTCTTAGGCATAACCCGAAGCTGCGATCAAGAGAAAAATTTTATTCTTCAGAGAAGTCTCAGCTCTGCTCATAGGCCTTTCAACTGATGAAATCACGTCCACACTGGCAAAAATAACGTTCCCTTACTTAAAGTCAACTAAATATGGTTTAATCATATCTAAAAACTACCTTAACATAAACATCGTATTTGTATTTGATTGAAAAACTGGAGACTGTAGCCTAGTTGGCACAAAAAGATGACCATAACAGTTACATTTTAATATTTCTTTCTAGAAAAATGCACTAAATGTTAAACATAAACAAAAGGAGAGGATTTACCTACTTAGCATACTTACCTCTGCTTATTTATTTTTGAAATATTCTTCTTGAGGTTCACAACTTTAAGAGTTAGAATACACTATTGTACCAAACTTGCCTTCTATATCATCTGAAATTCCCTTGGCCCATATTTGATCCTAACCACGTTGTGGCAACCATCTTTGCAGGTAAACATTAGCAGCCCCTTGCTTCAAGGCCATAATCACTCTAGATTTCTATCCATACCTTCTATAACATTGTGGAGTATGAATCCTATAGTAACACACTGGGTCCTTGAACATTTAAGAACCCAAAAGAGTTAGGAAATTGCAATCCATGTGATGATGCTTGACCAAGGAGGAAAATGAACCAATAGAGATATTCTTCCCTCTTGTTTGTAATGTTAATAATTTTTAGGTGTTTTCTCACACAGCTCCTCAAGTGAACTCAGTAGGATCAAGCCCCCGTTAACTACAGAAGAATTAAGGTCAATAATAACTTTGTATTAGTTTTCCTTCTCTCTCTTCTCTGGTTTACCTGTCTTCTTCCCTAGAGAATTTTCCACAGTAAAATGCATGCACTCAAGTCTTGTCTCAAACTCCACTCTCTTGGAAAAGCCAAAGCTAATACAATTGGTACCACGGTGACCCTGGAAGGAAGATCTTCATAATGAGATTTTAGAATATGACCTCTATCTCTGGTCAAGTGAGGATAAGGACCCCATTAATGCTGGTACATGAGGGTAATGAGAAATCTGGAGGTATAGGAGTCCTATTGCAATTATCAATATTTTCTCATAAAGGACAACGTGGAGCATTGATATACGTAGAAGCAGTGGCCCCTGAACGGAATCTAGTTGTAATTAGGCCAGGGGAAATAATGAAACTCCAGCTCAAGTGCAAAACACAGTGAAGCTGTAGTTACAGCTGGTGGGTATTTCCCACACTCGACTGCATTATCAAAATGGAAACAGCAGCAGGCAAAACACTTACATTGCTTCTGTGATCTGTGGAGTTCTAGCCATTATTTTAGAAAGAGCCAATTCTGGAATTACATCCTCCACACCACTTAGAATTAAAACATATAATTCTAAATATAGGAATCAAAAAAAGCCACAAAATAAATAAGAAAAAAATGATAATAAGTATGATATTTCAAAACATGTATCTGAGCCTAAAAGCTCAGAGGGAAATTTATAGTTAAATCTATATATAGGAAAAGGGATAAGTCTGAAAATATGTGATATATTCTTCATATTAAGAGTTTAGCAGAAAAACAAATCCAACTAAAATATATAAAGAACTGAATAATAAAAGTAACAGCAGAAAATTAATGGACTGGTATCAGACAATGGGGAAAATCAACAAAGAAAAGAGTTATTGTTTTTATTAATTGATAACACTATAGCAAGAAAATAGGGAGAAAAATACAAATCATATCATCACATAACAGGACAAAAGATTATAGCCCAGAGAACAAAGAGACATTAAAAAGAAAATGGGTGGATTTTAAGAACAGCTTTACCCCAAAACATACAAAAATTGATTTAAATAAAAAGCAAATTCCTCAATAGCACAACTAAATAAGGCTAAATGAAGAAGAGATTATAGGTTTCTTCTGATTCACATTAAATAAATTAATCTATTGTTAAAGGTTATTTCCATTCCCAAAAAACCTGCATAACGTTATAGTTTCATTGGTAAAACATTTGCAACATTTAATAAACAACACTGAAGTCACATAAACTCTTAATAGGAATAGAGGAAATATTCCCCAATATTTTATGAGGCAAGAGTAACCTACCTGAGTACAAAACCCTAACAAGGACCATACAGGAAAGGTACGTTATCTCCTGAACTTGACGCAAAAATGCAAAACATGACATTGGAAAATCAAATCCAGCAATACATAAAATTATAAATGAAAGTTAAGTTGTTTTCATTCTAGAAATGTCTATTAAAATAATAATCAAAACCCAATCAATGTAACAATGATAGAAGCAGAAAAATCTTGTTAAAAGTCAGCCTATCACCCAGATACATTATAATAAAAATGCTGAGAGCCAAAGAGGACAAAATTTTGAAAAGACAGAGTAAAGCTACTCACAACATAAAAAGAAACCCAATGAAATTATTGGCAGACTACTCAACAGAAACAATGTCATTCAGAAGGCAATGCAAAGACATAGTCACAGTACTTAAAAAATCAGTCAACCAAAAATCTTGTAAATGGCAAAACTATCTTTCAAAAATTGAAAGCAATAGCATTCCAATTTCAGCCCTGACATGAAAGAGCTTGGATGTTTTCAATCCCAACCTTACAACAAGAAAAATTCTGAACAAACTGAGAATCAATAACTTGTCTTGGACCCATCAGAAAAAGGAGATCACAGGCCAAACTGACACTCTGAAATCTGAAGAGCAGGCAAACACTGAGAATCACAGATAAAGGTGACCTGCAACAGAAAGTGCTGGAGGCATAAACTGGTAGGGACACATGAATAGTAATTTTGACAAATTGCTGAAAGATATATGTGAAACAGAAGGAGAGTGCACATCTCGTGGGGTTTGCAGTCTTAAGAGATCCCCATATTTTTGCGCTTTTACCTCCAAGAACCCCACAAGATTCTCAAAAGTCAAGACACAAGAAAAAACTTACCTCATCCCTCTGGCAGGAAAAGAGGAAAGTAGCCATTTTGAAATATGCTGGGAGTGTTCTCTATAACAAAGCCCTTCCGGCAAAAAAGAGCCTTATATCAGCTGGTGGAAAGGTATGTCCCAGGCTCCAGCTTCTTCTAGGCTTCCTTTTTCAAGTGTAAGACAGGAGAGGATGAAGAAACACTTGTGAAGGTTGCAGTTCAGAGACAAAGACTTACTAAAACACTAAAACGTAATCATAATATCATAGAAGGTTTTTCCTCTCCCACTTCTTCCCACTGCATCACCAGGGCTCAAGCGTATTAACAATGGATAACAGCTGAAAGAGCTGCAAGGGTCAGTCTCTATTTAAGAGGAGGTGTTAGAGAAAACAAGAGATACCTGGGAAGACAAAAACAAGGACTCCTAAGAACTTTGAAACCCCTTCCATTTAAAGCTACAGCAAGCGTTAAAATTGTTGAATTGTATCCCCAAAAAGATATGTTAAACTTCTGACTCCTAGTATCTCTGAATATGACCTCATTTGTAAATAGGGTCTTTGCAGGTGTAATCAAATTAATGAGGCCATCCTGGATTACAATGGGCCCTAACCCAATGACTAGCGTCTTTATAAGAAGAGGGAAATTTGAACACAGAGACACACAGAGATAATGCCAGGTGACAATAGAGGCAGATATTGGAGTGATGCACCTACAAGCCAAGGAATACCAACAGTTTCTAGCAACTACAAGAAAGTAGAAAAAGGCAAGGAAGAGTACTCCCCTAGAACCTTCAGAGAGAGAATGGCCCTTGCAACAACTTTATTTTGGACTTGAAGCCTCTAGAATTAGGAGAAATAAATAAATTTCCGTTGTTTAAAGCCATCAGACTGTGATGTTTTGTTACGGCAGACCTACGATACTAATACAGAGTTTAGAGAGTGAAGTACTGCTGTAAGAAATACTTAAAATTTTTGAAGTGATTTGAAATTGGGTAATGAGTAGAGTCTGGAAGTATTTTGAGGTTTATGATTGAAACTTATCCTAAAGTTTACATAGAAACGTGAAAGACACAGAATAGTCAACAAAACAATGAAAAAGAACAACAAACTTGGAGGACTGAGAGTACCCAACATCAAGATGTACTATAAAGCAACAATAATCAAGACAGTGTGGTATAAATAGACATGTAGAGCAACAGAAAAGAATAGAGAGCCCAGAAATAGGTCCATACAAATATAGTCTACTAGTTTTCACTAAGGCAAAAAGACAATTCAATGGAGAAAAAATACTCTATTTATCAAATGCTGCTGGAAAAATTGGACATCCAAATTCAAAAAAGTTAATCTTGACAAAGAACTTACAAATCTCACAAAAATTAACTCAAAATGGATTATAGACCTAAACATAAAATACAAAAATATCAAGCTTCCAGAAGAAAACATAGGAGAAAATCTAATTGACCTTAGGTTTGCCAATGAGTTGTTAGATACAACATCAAAGTCAGGATCTATGAAAAAAAACGAAAACAGAAAAATTGGACCATATTAATTTAAAATCTTCTACTCTGTGAAAAACTCTATTAAGGGAATTACAAGCAAAGCATAGATTGGAGAAAAATTGTAAAATCTGATGAGGAGGATCAAGACTGCCCCAGTGAGAGAAGCCCAAGGTGCCCTGCCCTACATAGCCATCTATATCATCCTCCAGGAAGCATAGGACGTCCTGACCTGATCTGACCTGATTCATATCCAAAGTTATAGGACTACCCAATAACCAGACCCCACACACACTGATCCCATTTTAATGACTTTTTTACATGATCTTTCCTTTGTCTTGTAAAGAAAGAACTCACATACCTATGCCTTATAAGTTTAGCCCTACCCTCAACCCATTGCAGCTCTTCACTGTCCATGGGCCTTGTCCCCATGCTGCAACTTTTTGCTGCCCATGGGCCCTGTCCCAATGCTGTAGCTCTTTACTGCCCATGGGCCCTGTCCCCATGCTGTTCTCTGAATAAAGGAGCACTACTACCAGAACTTGAAAGTCCAAGAAATCTTTGTTTCCACTCCTCGGCTCGCCGAGCCCACATCAAAATCCATATCTGATAAAGGACTTCTATTCAAAATACATAAAGAACTTTTAAAATTCACTATAAGAAAATTAAACAGCCTAATTTGAAAAAATGGGCAAAAGATCTGAACAGATACCTTACCAAAGAAAATATACTGATAAAAAAATAGTCAAAATAGTTTGTCATTAAGGAATTGCAAAGTAAAACAACAATGAATGCCACTGTAAACTATTAGAATATCTGAAATAACAAAATAAATAAATCTGACATTACTGAATGCCGGCAAGCATATGGAATGGTGTGGCCACTCTTTCAGTGCTGTGAGAATGCAACAGTTTTAACCACTGTAGAAGACAATTTGGCATTTTCTTATGAAAATAAACATAGTCTTACTATACAATCCAGCAATTGTGATCCTAGATATTTACTCAAGTGATTTGAAAATTTACTTCCACACAAAACCCTGCACACAAAAGCTTCTGGCAGTTTTATTTATAATCAAAGCAACCAAGATGTCCTTCAATATGTTAATGGATAAACTGGGGCACATTCATACTATGGGCTATCTTCAGTGATAAAAGGAAAATGAGCCATCAAGCCATGAAAAGACATGGACAGACTTAACTGTCTACTTTTAAGTAAAATAATCCAATCTAAAAAGGCTGCCTACTATATGATTCCAATTATACGTCATTTTGAAACAGCAAAACTATTGAGAGAGTAAAACGTTCAGTGCTTGCCAGTAGTTTGGGTGTTAAGAAGGAAGGTTTAAACAGGTGAAGCACAAAGGATTTTGATAGTGATGAACTATTGTGTAATGGTGGATATATGACACTATGGATATGTCAAAATCAAAAAATCTTTACAGCACAAAAAATAAATGTTAATGTACATGAATTTTCTGAAAAGAAAACCATTTAGGAAGTTGAAAGAGACCAGGAAGGAAAGCAGACTCCAACAGAGAATCCACCGGTATAACAAATGTATGAAACAACTGCACTGCCTGGGGACAGAGAAGAAGGTGCTGAACTAAGTTATTTCGGAAATGAGTGGATTCTTTAGGACTAATGACAAAAGAAACTGTCCCTCGGCATTGTACCCTAGTTGATAAAGTGGCTTCCCATTGAGTATGGGTTAACATTTCTGATACTGCTATAAATGGATACTAAAATTGAGCAGTTAAGTAAATGGCTGGTGAATAACGGGTGCTAGGTTTATCAGTGCTGTTGTGGGAATTTACAGACAAGCAAGGGGGGATGCTAGAGTGATCCATTTGGTGGATAATGGATTAGAGTTGCAGACATTGGTATGAATTCATGTTTAGCAGTGCCAGAGCAGCAAAACCTGAACTGTAATTGAAGAATTATTAGAGTCTCGGGTGGACAAGTCTGAGAGTGAAAAACTCCAAGGGGACCCAGTCATAAGGAGTGTACACACTTTTCTGAGATTTCCCTTCAGGAGCTCCACCGGGTTCCCACAGCAAATAGAGAAATATCCCCTCTTGATTTTAAGAAGGGGGAGAGGGAAAGAAACAATGTTGACATATACCAGAGCACTTTGTTCTTAACAAACCTGCCTTCAGGGGAAACTAGTTAACCAGAAATCTAACCCGCTGGGGTGTTATCAGAGCCTAATTCACCTGGAGGAAAGGAAATAGCAATTCCAGTCACCTCTAGCCTTCTTCATAGTAGGGGACTACCCAACTTCAGCCTACACTAGCCGTCCTGTTCAACCTAAGGAAGGATAAAGAAATTAAAAACACTTGTGAACTTCACAGCCCAGAGGCATATGTTCACTAAAAAACTGAGACCTAATCTTTGGACTACTGAACACTTCGCCTCCCTCCGCACCTCACCACCATATTACTAAAGGCGTATTTACAGCCATTCCTTTTATATATTACCTCATGTCTGATTATCAAGAAAAAGTTATATACATTAACAAAAGATAAAAGATACAATTTGAAAGAACAGAGCAAGTATCAGAACCAGACATGTCAGGGATGCTAGAATTATCAGCCCAGGTATTTGAAACAACTGTGATTAATTTGCCAAGAGCTCTAATGGATGAAGTAGACACCAGCATACAAGAAGAGATGGGCAATGTAAGCAGAGAGATGAATATCCTTAAAAAGAACCACACAGAAATGCTAGAGGTCAAAAACATTGTAAGAGAAATGAAGAATGCTTTGATACATTTTTAGTAGACTGGACACAGCTACAGAAAGAATCTCTGAGCTAAAGGATATATAAATAAAATCCTTAAAAACCAAAAAGCAGGGGGCTGGCACCATGCAGTAGTGGTTAAGTTGAGTGTGCTCCACTTTGGTGGCCCAGATTCGTGAGTTCAGATTCTGGGTGCTGATCTACAGCACTTGTCAGTCATTCTGTGGTGACAATCCACATACGAAACAGAGAAAGATTGGCACAGATGTTAGTTCAGAGCGAATCTTCCTCAGGAAAAAAGGAAAAGAAAAATGAAGCAAAGATAACATACTGAAAAAATGGAACAGAATATCCAACGACTGTAGGACAACCAAAAAAAGTTGAAACATATGCATAATGGGAATACCAAAAGCAGAGGAAAGAGAGAAAGAATCACAAGCAGAATAAATTCCAAAAATAACTACATATCATAACTAGCCATATCATTTTCACATTACAGAAAATCACAGATGAAGAAAAAAGTCCTGAAGGAAGCCAGGGGGGAAAAAAAACACTGTACCTACAGAGGAACAAACATAAGAATTACGTCTATTTTTCCTCAGAGCTCATGCAAGCAGGAAGAAAGTGAAGGGAAGTATTTAAGATGTTGGGGAAAAATACTCGGCTCCCTAGAATTCTGCCCTCTGCAAAAATATCCTTCAAAAGTGAAAGAAAGTGAAAGAGAAATAAAGGCTTTCTCAGACAAAAATTGAGGGAATTTTTGCCAGTAGACCTCCTTGCAAAAAATGTTAAAATAAGTTCTTTAGAGAGAAGGAAGATAATATAGGTCAGAAACTCAGATCTACATGAAGAAATATATCACATCAAAAAGGAATAAGTAAAGGTAGACTAAAACTTAATTTTCTTCTTTTTTTCTTTTTGAGGAAGATTAGCCCTGAGCTAACATCTGCCAGTCTTCCTCTTTCTGCTGTGGAAGATTGGTCCTGAGCTAACCTTTGTGCCCATCTTCCTCTACTTTTTATATGTGGGACACCTGCCACAGCATGGCTTGCCAAGCCATGCCATGTCTGCACTCGGGATCCGAACTGGTGAACCGCCAAAGCCAAACGTGTCAACTTAACCGCTGCGCCACTGGGCCGGCCCCAAATTTTCTTATTCTTATTCTGAATTGATCTAACAGATAGTAGTTTGTCCAAAATAATAATATCATCTAGATCTCAAAAAGAAATCTAAGTTGAAGATATATATTTGAGATTTTCTAGCATGAATATGCTATTTGAAACGATTAAAAGTAATAATAATAATATGTTTGATTATGTGTGTACATATGCACACACATACACAATATATATATGCTTACAAATGCTTATTTATAAGTGAAATGAATGACAGCAATGATACAAGGGATGGGAGGAGGCATTATTAGTATTATTTTGTTATTATAAGGTACTCACACTACCTGTGAAGTAGTATAGTGTTATTTGAAAGTGAACTTGGATTAGTTGTAAATTCTAGGGCAACACTAAAAAAAAGGAAAAAAGGTAACAATGAAAAGTATAACTGATATTGTAAGAAAGAATAATATCATATAAAATGGTCAATTAATAGCACAAAAAGCAAAAAAAGAGTGAAAGTCACAACTAGAAAGAAAAACCAAGGGCAATGTATAGAAAACAGTAACGACTATGACAGGTATTAATTTATGCATACTAATAATCACTTTGAACGTCAATGGTCTAAACGTACGAATTAAGACAGAGATTGTCAGAGTGGATTGAAAAACAAGACCAAATTATATGTTGTCTACAAGGAATCCACTTTAAATATAAATACACATATAGATGAAAAATAAAAACAGGGAGAAAGCTGATCACACTAAACAAAAGAAAGTAAGAGTAGCTGTGTTAATTTCAGACAGAGCAGACTTCAAAGCAAGGAATGTTATCAGGGATAAAATATAATGAGATATCTGTAATACTGTAGTAAAACGTTCAGTAAAATATCCACTACAGTACTGTTTATGAATTGTAAGCCTCTAAGTTGAACACTTTATGTAAAGATTGTTTATGTATGAAAAAATGTATATACACGTGGATGTGTGTGTGTGGCGGGGGGGGGGGGGGGGTTTGCATGTGTAGATTACTCTCACCTAAAACCTAAGTAGAAAAGTAAGCAGCTCGTTACATCTCATCATTTTGATGGGCGAGTTTGTAAAGGAAGTAGTCTTTATTCTTCAGCTCATAATCTTGTGTGGTACTTGATTTTTTAACTCATCCTATCATGCATCACTTTTACAATAGTAATTAGTTTGAATAATAATCAGCAACTAATAAAAATAATTTCAGAAGTTTACCAATATTATGTAAATTGCGATGATTTTCAAAAGCAGATTAGAGTAGAGGGAAAATGAGATTAAGAAAATTTAGAATACAAGGGAAATATGAAGAGTAAGAAGAAGAGAAAATTAAAGAAGAAATAAAAGCCGTTACTTCAACTGAAATCACATTGTGATACTTTGAAAGTTTTATTCTGTATCAACTAGGAAGTAATAGATTCATACAAGCGTCTGAGGCTTCGCCTTCCAGAGAATCTGGCTTTTTACAATTTCAAGGTTATCTTTATGTTTCTTTCAAAAGTGAGCCTTATTTAGTACAGTTTAAAATACTGCCACAAATTAAGTAAAACCTTTTCTCCTCCAGGAGGCGAGAATCAGGATTTGAAGGAACAGAGGGAGTCAATTGAATTGTCTTCAAGTACATGTGGGGAAAATAACCTGGAAGTGGTTAGTTTGCCGACAATAGGAGGAATACAAAGTACCCTATCTATTTGGCATGGATTTACTTCAAATTTCTCACCCCTTCCCTTTTTCAGGTTAAATATGTAGCTCACTGATTTGTAGACTTGCTGAAGTGTCTTGTATAGCAAAGGAAAAAATCCCATGTCTATTCCTTATCATTTTCCTGCTGAAATGCAATCCCCTCCAAGCTCACTGTCCCACTGCAATAGCTCCTGCTGTGCTGACCAGCATTTATGAGATTTTTTTCTTGAACATTCTGTTTTCCATATAATATCGCAATCTCCTGGGTTTTTTTGGTAAGATTGCACTTTCCTGGTTTTTTTCTACCCCTATTTCTCAAGCTCATTAACATACTTATTCTTCTTTCTTGCATATTTTATTAGATGCTCAAGATGTTTTTTTTTCCAACGAAGAACACAAGCAAAACTAAATTAAACGATTCTGCATCTCACGCAGCAGTCGCATGTACCTATATGCACCTATGGAGCCAACTTCTTCAAACAGTTGGTGAAAGTTGCTCTATTTTTATCACTCACTATTTACCCCACTATAATTTGGAACCCCCCCTTTTATTCTCCCAAAATATATTTTGCTAAGATCAATAGTGACTTATGTGACACCGAATCCTACAGCAGTTTATATCATTGACCACTCTCTCCTTGAAACCCTCCCCTTTCTTGGCTTTGACTTCATCCTCTTCACTCATGTCACTGGCCTCTTCTTCCTGATCTCAATTTTTTTTCTTACCCTTTTCAAGTTCCTTCAAATCTTTTGTTTTACACATGATTCTCCTTATTTCAATGCTTTTCCACAACAAACACCATTCAGATTAGTGAATTCGTCACTTTTATCAGATTTATCTCAGATTTATCCTTCTAGTCCAACTCTGTCATCTGAGCTTTTTACCTACTTATCTATTTTGCTGTATAACACCTTCCTTTGAATCCTCAATTGACGTTAAATGAGCAAGTTGAAAAAAACCCATAAACTCTCTTTCTCCAATCTTGCACTCCAGTAGATTTCCCGCTATTAATACATGACACCATCGTAACTATTTAAACCTGAGAACCTAGCATCCAAATTCAACATTTCCCTGTTTCTTTCCATGCTTATTCAAGCCATCAATATTTCTTGGCCATTTTATTACTTAAATATCCCTTCAATCTATCAGCTTTTCTTCTCTACTATCTCGCAATTTCCAGCTACTATAATTCTTAGTTTGAAACATTGCGTCCACCCAATGGGATAATTCATTCTCAGTATAAACAAAGCTGGCCTTAACTAAGGTATTTCCTATAGGTCAAGTAGAGTCCTCTTATCAAAATTTAAGTTTGATTATATTGCCTTCTGCTTAAAATATCTTAATTATTTTCCTTTGTCCTTAGATAAAAGCTAAATGTATTCAAATAGAAAACAAGACTAGACATTCTGACTGACCTGTCTAATTTCACCCAAACATATTCCCATCTTGATCTTGGTGCTCCAGATATATTACATTTATTTTGTTTCCTTGTATACTTTATGTTCACTCCAGCACAGGGCCTTTGCACATGCTTTCTTCTCTCAGCCTAGAACTCTCCCACCCATTCATTCTCCATTTGCCATGTTAATTCCTATTCTGTCTTCCATTTCAGCTCTATCACTTCATTAGGTAATCCTTCACTGACCTCCCTGACTATAAATTTTCTTCATAGTGCATTTTCATAACTCCAAGGACCTTTCTATTTAGCACCTTATAAACAACTTTTAGGTTTATATTTATTTATGTGATTCTTTAATATGTGTCTTTGAGTAGATTCTACACTAGATCAGATCAGAAACTATGTATTTTCTTTTGATTTCTTTCATTATCATATTCCCAGTGTTTAGAAAGAAACTGAGATGGAGAGTGTCCCTTAAATATTTGTAAAATAAATTAATAAGTGAACAAATGGATAAATAAAATAAGTTCCATGACAATTACTAAATTTCCTATTATTCTCATTTATATGTCACTGTGTCATATTCATTTTCATGATATTTTCATAATATATAGTGTGAAGTGCCTTTGTATTTTGGAAAATAAAACCCCTGTGTCAGACTTTCTTATTTATTAATAATATTTAATCCTGAGCACCATCCATGCCAACTCTATAGGAAATTTGAGTGCATGGATCTGAGAGCTCTGTATTTGTAGTTAGATCTCCAAGTGAATAGAATAATTGCCCTGGATTTTTCCAGAAATAGAACACTTTCATGGAACCACACACTCAAAATTGGCTTAGTAGGGGAAACTGTTACTTCCACATTAATTTATACCTGGTGGTTCACTCAGTTAAAATACTTTCTGCCTAATATGTATCTTTCCAATATTAGTAATCAACACCAGGTAGAAAATAGAAAAGTGAAAAGGTCAAAAGAAACTCCATAATTGACAGTGTTGCTACTCAGTTAAAAGATATCTGGGGATATTATTCAGTCGGACCAGCTTCAGCATAAATTAGTAGATTAACAAGGGAAATGGTTATTCAGGGAATTGCATGTGATAACAATAAAATACTTGGGAAGTTTTAATGATTAAATTTCCCCCAAGGAAAACTTTGCTGAACAATCATTAAAAGTATTCTCTAACGTCTCTTCCATTCTTTTTAGTTCCTCCCACTGATTCAAATGTGAATAATCATGTTTCTAAAAAGATCTGTAATGATATCTCTAAGAGAGACTGTAAGAGTAATTATGCCTGAAAAAGCCATAGGCGGCATTTTTAAGCTTGCTTCAAGGAGTGACTCTTTTTTTGAATTAAAGTGCATGCCACCTTATATTCTAATATTGGTTAAATCTAACATTTAATGAATGCATATTATGCGCTAGACATTCTCTTAGGAGCTGTCTTGCTTAATTTTTATAATAACACTTTATTACCCAATTCATAATTCACAAAAGGGAAACTGAGGTTCAGTGGAGTAGAATGCATGTGTGAGTTTTAGTAGCCAAGATGGGGCTGAGCCAAGGTATAATTAATAGACTGCAAACTCTAGGTATGTTTCATTAGGCCGTATGATCCCTAGCATGCCAAGGCATTTTTCCACTTAGAGTAAAGATAAAATGTTAATACCCACAAGATTACATCTCTGTTCTACACTGTGCATAATAACTAATAAAACTGCTTACATTTTAAATTATTCTCTGTCACAGTGTTACCACTTAACCTCAGAAGAACACACTCATTTACATTCCAAGGGCAGTTTGCGATTTGAATTAAACATCAGTGTACACGAGAAAGGCGTCCCATGATGTTTTCCAGGAAGTTGGCTTCTAAGCACTTATTAACTAATATATTCTCTTGGCAGATAAATGGTAAACTGAAATGTACTGTGCTGTCAGTGGAAAAAAACTGAACTGAGGGTATTCCGCATTCCGTATAGTCTTAACTATAGCAATAACTTGTTGTATGACCTTGGACGAGTCTCCATTTCACCTTTTTGAGTCATATTTTCAAATCTTTCAGCATAAGGGGTTTGATTTGATAATCTATATGGTTATTTTCAGGCCTAAAATAATTTTTAAAAAGTAAACATTATAGAATCCTTCCCACAAAGATCACAATCTTCCTAGTTTCCCCGTGTCAGTTAATCAACCCACTAGGTCAGCCCTCAAGCCAGAAGAATTTGTATTCCATTCTTTCCCCTTATCGCCTGTGGAAAATGAGACACATGCACAAGGAAGGTTTAACTGGGCAACCCGCTTAGGCTCTTATCACGTGGACATGCTGCAGATTGTTCTTCCTTGAAGACTTCCTAACCCACTGCTACTCTACATTTTTCATGACAAATGTGTGAAGATGGTGGGTTTTGTGCGCATTCCAACGGCCTGGCATATTGGATGGGGGCATTTTGATCTTGGGTGCCAGCTGCTCAGGGAGCAACACACAGCTCTGGATAAACCAACTACTCAGTAGAGTTGCATATTAGTGCGTGTATCTCCATAGCACCTGGAGGAGGTCAAGCTACCAGGATATCTAGGAAGTGGGTTGACTTTGTGGCTCTTTATTTTCTGACTTCATGTCTCTAAACCTACAGAAAGTTCTTTCTTTTTCACTTCCAAAATTTGGGCTGAATCTGATTACTTCTCTTCGTAACCACAACTGCCACTGTAATCAAAGCCTACCTGAGCATGAATAAATTTGTTTAATGCTCCATGACATTCTTCTCAACCTGATATGGGCCATTCTTTTCATAAGGCAAAATGATTGATACTAATGTATCCTTTCTGAGTGAGACCATCCAGACCTCCCATGGCCATACAAGGTCTACCTTTTACATTATCCCCTTTTCTTATTCTGAATCAGCCTCACAAGCTCCTTTATGTCCCCTGATTTAAGTAAACCACTTCTCACCTTAGTTTCCTGGCTCAACACTTTCTCTTTTAGCCTACGTTTTATATGGTTATCTCCTGTCATCATTCATCTTGCACCCCCCAGAAAATCCTTCCGGAATATCTGTTTGAAGTTTCCCAACTCTCTGCCCTTCCCTAATCATCACCCACATTAATTTTATTGATCACTGTCTTATATTGTTACTTGTTTTTTAACATTAACATTTTTTTCTTTCCCTTAGGTTGTATGCTCTATAAGAACATAAGACGGTCTTCGTTAATTTTGAATTCCCATTGGATTACATGATAGACAGGATGAGAGGTAAAGAATTTGAAAGGTGAATGAGCAGTGGGTTAGAGAGGCAACAAAGTGCAGCTAGAGATATCTGTGACACTTGGGACAGTTGCAAATTTCTTGATTAATGTATGTGTTCATATTTGTGTGTAATGCATGTCTCGTGTGAATTATATGGTCTTTATGATCTCTTCCCATTTCCCCAAAATAATACATCTTTATATGTATCCATGTATAGATAAAAATACTACCTTCAGAAGAAAATAATCTCACCAAGTTTAAAGCTATAAAAAGTATAAAACAGAATGCTGAACTCATTCCTGTGAAATTAATATTTGCTTCATAAAGAGGTGAAACATTCTTATTTCTTCTAAATGCTACAGTAGATTCTAAGATAAAAATACTCAGGTATTTAATCTGGTTTTGCTTTATTATTAGACAAAAAGTTCTAGATGAGAAATAGTCTGACTTGCCATGTTTTACGTATCACAGTAATTTATTTGCTGATACAAGTTGATTTGGACTTTTTGTAACCTTATTTCTTGCTATAAAATAAAATATTGGAACTCGGCTTGTGAGTAGCAGAAATTCTTTAAAATTGGTCTCTCAAGAGAATGAGTTCTCACTAAAATGTTGTTTTGAAAAGATGAATGGTATTGCTGGAACATAGAAATAGAAATAGAGGTATTTTTGTTTTGTTGTATTGTAGTCTTATGTTCTTTTGTCCTCCAAGTATTATTTGGAATATTAGTCCAACATAATTCTAAAACTTAGTTGAAATAAAGACAGAAAGAAGAATAGCAAACTAACAATGACAAAGTCCCAAAGACGGAAAGTAAAAGTAGTCAAGGGGGAAATATGAACTAAAATTGCTAAAAGAAAAGAAAATAAATTGATAAAGGAAATGTCACTTTAAGACATCGGAATAAAATGAAAGACAGATAGGTTTCAGTTTAATGACTGCTTGGTGACTTATATAAAATGGATTGATTTTCCCAGTCTAAATTTTAACAGAAAGTCATCTATATTCCAAGACAAGGCTACAATTTGAGTTAAAGAAGACTTTACACAATAAAGACTTCACACGATGTTTTCCGCTGTACCAGCTATAAAACCTTCTTAGAAAATATTTTACAAGACTAGAAGAAACTTATAGGTGTTATTTGATATCTTTCATTGTTCTTTGCTCTGGATTAAACTTTATAAATCAAACACATGAATGAAATTAACTGTATGTTTGCCCACAGCACGGTTAAGATTTTTGACTCATTTTATCGTTGTGATAATTTAAGTCACTAGTAAAGATGTCACCATTCAATACAAGAAAATCTAATTTTAATTCACTTTACTTTCTTAAAAAGATGTTAGTAGTGATATAATTTTGCAGTCCATGGTTTCAGAAATTTGGATAGGAGATGTCAAAACTTAAAGTACTTTTAGGTTAATTTTTGAGAAAATGATGAAAAAATCTATTTCGCAATAGCTTGCTTTCTTGATGGGTATTCACAACCTTTCAACTGCTAATTGATTTTAACATTTCCCCACACAGCTTCCAAATATTTTAAGGTCTTGTCTACCAAACAGATCAAATTTATCCATATGAAGTTTTTTTGGTTTTAAAATTTTTCTAAGCCATGTGTCTCAAATGTTAATCAACACAAAGAAGCAGCATTCTTATGATAAGGTAACATTTTAAGTCAAAAGCAAAGCCACTTTCTTATTAACTTGAATGACCTTATTTTTATGAATATTATAGAATTTCGTTCTAGCGTTTATGGAAACTAATTGGGATATAGTAGGTTATTTAATAATCTTATATCCCATAAAAGTAATGCTTGTAAAGCAGCATTCACTATATGGACACCAATGACATTGGATTTAGGACCCAAGCAGATTAAATATGACCACATCTCAACTAGTTACATCTGCAAAACACCCTATTGCCAAACGAGGACACCTTCTGAGGTCCCAGTTGGACATGAATTTTGGGGCACAGTGTTCAACCCACTGCACATGGCTTGAAAACATAGAAAAAAATCACACAAATTGTATTAAAGCCAGCAATTTTACAGGCCAGTTTTAATAATTTTTCAAGAAACGGATATTTTCTTATAGAAAGTGGTCAAGAATCTAGAACAGGAAGTCTACCCACCTTATATGAGAACTGTGTGCTGTCATTACCAAACTGGACAAGAACACCACCACACAGAAAAGGGTAGGCCAATCTCAATTATGAACATAGTCTCCAATGTATATTTTTTTAAATAGTAGGAGGATGATACAAGCAATGCATTATATACATGCCCATCAATATCAGGGACAGTTTATCATGGAAGGGGTATTCCATATATACTTGAACACATTAACAGATTAAAGGAGACAAAGCATATGCTTCTCTAGTTGAATTAAAAAAATGCTAATTTGATAAAAATTTATCATCTACTCATAATCAGTTATATTTAGCAAAGTAACTATAGATGAGAAATTTCTCAGGATACTGCTGGTATATAGGGAAAAAAAAAACTTTAAATTGAGGGCATGTATCTAATCAGCATCTGTTTATTAGCTTTTAATTTTAGAGAGACACGTAAGCCAGGGTATAAATATTTTCTGTCTAGAAAGTGAAGATGTGTAATTTTTATCATGGTAGAATAATTACTGAAAATTTATATTTAGTCAGTTATCCATCAAAAGCAGAGATATCCTATGTTTGATTCAACTAAATTTCCTCTAACAAGCAACCTTGCAAACAATGTTGATTACAGCAAATGTGAAATTAAACACTGAAGTAATTTTACCGTTGCTGATAATCGTTGTCTTCCGTAGGAGCTATCCACATACTTTTTGTACCTAATTGTAGAATATCACATGAAAGCTGTTTTTCCTTTTTTTTTTTTCCTGGAAAGAAATGACTTAAATGCAATTTCATGACCACAGTTAGAGAATATACATAAATTTAACTCAAGAAATTCATCTTACTTGCAGTTACCATTATGTAATCATCCTTTTACATTCTCCCTTACTTTTGCAACCAAGTACAATAGTTAGTCTGACACTTTTTATATTCTCAGTATTGCATACACAATTTTATTTTCTCCCAACTTTTGCCATCAAACGTGAGAGATTTGTGACCTCTGGTTTCTTTTCATTTTAACCAAGAATGAATCAAGATAATTGGATCTGACAGTTGTCTAATTCCACATCCCCATTCCAGTGCTTCCTTTGAAACATTTTGCTTCACAATGGGATATTTTGAGTAGAAACATTCTCCTAATTATTTCAACCTTATTTCTAAATGCATATAGTATTTCCATCAGTAAATATTTTTGCTTTTCACTAGTGGTGTAGCCTAGGTAGTATTTTGTCACCATTTCTGTCACATGCAAGCTAGGGATATAACATACCATGCAATTTAGATTTTATTTTTCTTTATAATTTAGCAAAGC
Organism: Equus przewalskii; assembly: GCF_037783145.1. Classification (NCBI taxonomy): domain Eukaryota; kingdom Metazoa; phylum Chordata; class Mammalia; order Perissodactyla; family Equidae; genus Equus; species Equus przewalskii. The sequence goes on from NC_091850.1 coordinate 36,401,525, forward strand.
AAGGGCACAGTCCTACTCTTTAATCTTGTGATATTGCCCTTCCCTTTCTAACAAAACTAGCAAGTCTTGGATAACTTCAGAATTATCAGGAATGTGTGTTGAATGATCTTTAACAAAGAGAGCGCATACTCTTCATTATTCAACTAAGTAATACCAAGAAATAAATGAAGTATTACCAACCATATTTCTAGTTTAATTGCATCCTGAGAGTTAGCTATTTATTAACACTAAATTCATTTAAATTCTTGGCCTTCCTTTCCTCCAAAGGGATCACCCAGCCCATGTATTGGGAGCTCCAGTACTTTTTGAAAGTGCCATAAATCACAAAATCTCATGATAGCCATGGACAAGCATATATCCTAGAAAACAAATAAATCCCCTTAAAAGTGCCATATGCTCTTCCTTAAAGTGCATGAACTTGGGTTAGTTCTGCTAAGAGGGGAAAGGGCTTACTATCATTAAGGTGCCTCTATAACGGAGGTATAAACATAGTTAATTAGGAGAAGAAAACTCCTCTCCCCTTATTTGTGGCTGAGATAAGCATTCTGGGCATGTTAAACCTTGTAAATTATACTAGGCACATGGAAATTCAATATACAATCATTAGCAGCATACAAGAGACAATTAGGCAGCAAGCCAAGACCACAAGACATCAACTGCACAAAGATCTTCAACAAAATAATACGAAATATGATGTACAGCATTGTTTTATACAAAACTAGTTGTCTGATACATTGTTTAATGCATTCTAAAGATGATGCATCTCCAAAAAAATCTTAGCTTTCCAGGCATGTGCATTGCTCAATCTATTTTGGAAAGTCAAAAAAGAAAAGAGGTGCCTGACCCATGGCCTAGTGGTTAAAGTTTGGCACATTCCACTTCTGTGGCCTGGGGTTCAAAGGTTTGGATCTGGGGGGTGGACCTACACAACTGGTCAGCCATGCTGTGGTAGCGATCCACATACAAAATGGAGGAAGATTGGCAATAGATGTTAGCTCAGAGTGAAGATTCCTTAGCAAAAAAAAAAAAAAAAGAAGAAGAATTAAAGAAAACAGAAAAGGCTAATAATTAGGAGCAAGAAAACAATAACACCTCTAACTCTCAGGATATAATTAAGACAGAAATAGTCACTAATAATGAGCAAAAAACAAAAGTAAAGTATTTGTAGATATATGAATAATTTCTTTGAAATTTTCAACATACTGGAAAGAATACAGAGAAATATCTAGTTGAGGACATTCTTTGCAGCCTTTAATAGCCCAACAAAATGCTTCTGGCAAGAAAGAGTCTCTCTAGGACTGAGAGAACTCTCCTAACTGATTACGGAAGACAATTCCCAAATCAAGTGCCCACTATCCTGAAATGCTATAGTCAGGCGTCTGTTTTTCATAGCTTAATTCTGTCAATACTGGGGTTTCCAAATCTGAATTAAATAGATATTTTATAGGGAGATTTTTACAGACTTCAGACTAAAATGTAATCACTCAAATAATCAGGTTCCTATGAAATACAATAAATGTATTTATAGTAGGAACTTAAATGGTGCAGAAGCACATGTGTTTCCTAATGTTAACCCTACAAAATAGAATATATTTTCAGAGTATTTAAATGTATATCAAGAGGCACACATTCACACAGGTATACTACCAAATTTGCAATAAATTTACTATCAAATTAGTGATAAAATGTCTTTATATTTAAGGGGTTGCTATTCCTCGTCTTGAATGCATGGTCGGGTATAGAAGATACTGCCTCTAATTAGCAAAGCATCTATGCACGTACATACTCAAAGAAGACCTTTGGATAACCTTGTTTTAACTTGTAAAAGCATGTTTCTGTTGCAATCAAAACACCAGCAGGACCTTCAGAATCTTTTCCTGTCTTAGGGAGGCATTGCCCTTATATACTTTACACCAGGATGGAGAGAAGAAAATTCCAATCTTTGGAAAAAATAGCTGCACCCTATTAAATAGCCTAAGACCTATAACTCATTCAAAGTTGATTTCTTGTGTGACTTTTTTCATTAATTAAATGAACTCAATGAAAATCCGAGCCTTTCTATTTAAATTCAACTTTTCTCTTCATGCCTCTACCTGACCAGATTTCTGGATGATTAACGCCCACCTGTGTGAGCTTACCCTTTCTCACGTCGTTGTGTCATAACTCCCATTCACATCAGTACTCACGGTCTTCAATGTGCAATGTAAATTACTTCAAAATTGTTAATCCAAGTCCATAGATTGTATTTTGTGGAAAGGCTGCATTAAAAACAAAGTTGATAGGGGCTGGCCCCGTGGCCGAGTGGTTAAGTTCGCGCGCTCCGCTGCAGGCGGCCCAGTGTTTCGTTGGTTCGAATCCTGGGCGCGGACATGGCACTGCTCATCAGACCACGCTGAGGCAGCGTCCCACATGCCACAACTAGAAGGACCCACAACGAAATATACAACTGTGTACCGGGGGGCTTTGGGGAGAAAAAGGAGAAAAAAGAAAACAAAGTTGATAAGGGACCAACTTGCTAGATAATACACGTTTTCTGATATGAGACTTAGCATTATAATTTTTAAGAGTCCACGAAATGCGGAAGTGACTTGACAGCTCCTATTAAGTTGTCCTCTAAAACTTTATCAAAAGTATAAAAAAATTATAGAAATTACATCAAAGGGAAAATAATTCTAGTGTAAAGCTTTAATTCTTAAAAAAAATTTCTCTCTTCAAAGAAGCAATTTTGTGATTCAAATTCATTTGGTTCTGGTTCTTACTAGGCTATTGTTTGTACTATAGTTATAGAAAACATACTATTTAAACTCTTGGTGTATTATTATAGCTAACTGAATTCAGAGGGAATACCTATGAAAACCCATGTTTTTATATATTCTTGTAAATATTCCTAGTAAAAATAGGCAGCTGCCAACTTTCTATTATAACTCTATGTTGTTTGGTCTACTTACAGCTGAAAATATATAAAATTGACTTTATATTTAAACAAAATTTTAATTGGTCATAATCACTCAAAACATTGTATGTTGTTATACGTTACTTATATGTGAAATCCTAAGTATTATTAAAATATAAAATTAAAAATATATTTATTAATTTGAATATCCTAAGGTAGATATGGCCTCTAAAAGTTTTAACTTAATATTTCTTAATCTTTTAAATCTCTTATATACTTTCATACTTTTGGTGAACTCATACTGTGCTCAATTCATTGTATTATCGTGAAGGAGGAATTGATGCAAAGCTACATACATGTTTAGTGCTCCTTCAAATAATGCCTTTTGAAGAAAATAGTTTTCTTGTCCATTAATATCTCAATAAGGCAAAAAAAGTCATTGTAAGTCTACCTTGGATTTAAATTTCATTACAGTATTATTGATCATACCCTTTACTTTTAAATTGCATTTGGCAATTCCAATATGCGCTGTGTGATTTTATAGATTGCTGATACCATATACAAATCACGATAATAAACTCTTCCAGATCAAAGCCCTCTAACAGAATTAGAGATCACTAGCTGTATAATAGAAGTGTTCATTTACGCAAGCATTATACTGCAGTGAGATAAATGTAAGAAATACTCACAGAGGCACATATATGAATATTACATGGGAAATTAATTTCACATAGATGTTATACACTCTGAGAGATGTTCATCTTCAGAATAACCAGATCTTGCAAAAGTCGTGCTCTTTGAGGTGATGATGTTTACCCAAATGGTAGGGAAGCCCAAGAATTGCCTCATTGCAGAAATGCTAAATACTATAATCAGAATTAGGACCACTGAGAAGCAGCAGCAGGCAAACTTTGCCGGGAGGGAAATGTGGGTCTCCCTGAGGGCAAATGTTAATAGAACAGTAAAAGCAGCAGTGACCTCAGATACAAAACTCCTAGCAAGTAGCAAAGTAAGATCCTTGAGCCTAGATCTCTAGTCCTCCTTCCCTCTCTCTCATTTACTCTCCCCCTTACCCACCACACTCACTGAGGCAGGTCATTTACTGCAGCCAAGAAATTCCCAGTTTGATGGTGCTCCTGCTTGCAATCAAAAGCATAAGCAGTCTCTCTGGAGGAAAGTGTACCCATTTTAAGCTCATAGCACAAACATTGAAAGATGAAGGAACGAGTTCCTGTGCAGAGATCATCAAACACAGAAGAAAGCAAACTACGTTGAGTTTGGGTCACCGGAAACAAGCAAACAAAACAAAACAACAACAAAACAAATATAGACCCTTGTAGACTATAGACTTAAATATCCAGTATTAGTCAGGGTTCTCCAGAAAAACAGAACCAACAGGAGACTATTATAATATATTTGTGTGTATATATATGAAATAAGATATATATATATTATACTATATATAAAATAAAGTATTGGCTCACGCAATTATGGAGCTAAGTCCCACAATCTGCCATCAGCAAGCTGGAGACCCAGGAAAGCCAGTGGTGTAGTTCGAAGGCCTGAGAACCAGAGAGGCAATGGTTTAGATTCCAGTCCAACTCTGAAGGCCAGCAAACCAGGAGCACACAAGGCAGATCAATGTTCCATCTCTTATGATCAGGCAGAGACTGAATTTGACCTTCCTCTGCCTTTTTGTTCTAATTAGGCCCTCAACAGATTGGATGATGCCCACTCACAGTGGGGAAGGCCATCAGCTTTACTCAGTCTACCAACCCAAATGCTAATCTCTTCCCAAAACACTCTCACAGACATATCCAGAAATAATATTTAACCAGCTATCTGGGCTTCTGGTGGCCCAGTCAAGTTGGCACATAAAATTAACATATCACATATGTTTAGTATATATAAAATTAGCGATCACATATGTTTAAATATATATGTAAAAATATATGCTGTCACATAAGCCCCATAAGACAAAAAGCCTGTATTTAGATATCTGTCACCCAGAAGGCATAGATAGTCATGTAAAACATTTGTACTCCTGTCCAGGCAGAATCACATACAGAAGTTGGGAGAAGGAGCAGAAGAGGGAGGAGGAGACGGTGTGAAAAAGCTGAGAAGCACCTCGTCTTCCTTCCCACTGAATGTTTCAGTGGCTCGGTCATGCCAAAGCTGAAAATTTGTTTTTGCTTTCCCATCATCGATTCTCCAACTATTCTGACTTCAGATTGAATTCTGTATAGTTTCAGGCAATTAAATCCATATCCTTGCCAGCTTAAGCCAATCTCAATCCATGCATTCTTTCTTCTTGGAATGAGCACTGCAGAGATGAGCATGGAACTTATGCTGTGCAATCAAATATGGAAGGTATTTTCGAGGCCTAGATCAGCTGCTACGATGGAAGGCAACATGCAAGAAAGGATAGAGTCGTGGAAACCACAAAGAAATTGTGTTGGGGCCTCCGTAACGTTGACTTGATAGCTTTTGATTCATTAATTCCCTTCATTGTTTAAGCCGGTTTGAGTCAGTTTTCACCTTGTTGATATGAAGAATTTCTAGTGAATAGATATGAAATTGGCTCTCTTATGTATGAGTTATTCTCATAACAAAACTAGAACTTCATTTTTACAAGACTATATACTATGCGTTACACTGGCTACCCATCCCTTGAGTGTTATATGAATATAGCTAGCAAACTGTTCTTTCTTCACCATGAAAGTTTAGAAAAGTACAGTGTGAGATGGATTTAAACAACTTACTTTTATACATTCATGTACAAAAAGGCAACGAGATATTCTGAAGGCCGTGATAGATATCTCATGTCTTAGTTTGTCTAAGGAAACTTTCTAGTCCAATAGGCTAAAGGGGTCATCACAAGCCCTTTAGATATTAGTAACTAAGAAACTCCAGAAAACTGATAACCATTCTTTACAAGTGCACACATAAGATTAGGGATGGCTCTGCCAAATCAGCATAGTATTATGAACTGACAACCAGCCTGAAGAAGACAGCTCATTAGCAACCTAAACCACGAAAACACCACAGAGAACTCAAGATCTCCATGGGTGACAGGGAGCTGAAAGCCGTCAGTGAATACTGCTTCTTCTCAGCACAATTGCTTTTAAAAGAAAAGTTAATGGGGAAAAAATAGCAAACCAGATCAATAAAATCAGCATGACCTTCAAGATGGCAGGAGGCAGAGTATGTTATCCAAGCAAATTAATGGTTTCTCGAGCAGCCCAGAGACTCCACTCATATTGAGGGTTTTGTTATTTGTATCTGACATGGACACTACATACACAACTTTTGAAACATAACTTTTTAAGAATTGACCAAACATGTTCTATATTTGACAGGAAATGTCAAGAAACCATCAATAGGACCACTTAAAAATTAAAAAGAGATTATTTGAAGTAGTTTTGCAAAAGTATCAGATAAAACAAGAATTTTTAATAAAAAAAGGAGTAGGTGTGATATCTGTATGGCTTGTGTTAGAAAAATAAAGAAGTGGGTGTAATTGTTCAAAAGCGTAGATATGATTGGCAAGTTCTCAAAAGAGAAAATGTCAAATAACTGAGAAATATTTGTACTTTATGATTCAAATATCCATATAAAGCCAATGAGTAACTTTAGGCTCTTCTAACCTCTGTGATACAATTCTCCAGTTTCTTTGAGTTTGTAAAATTTAAACACAAGTCAAAAATACAAATATAGTCAGTAGTCAGTTAAGGTATAAATAAATATACAGAAATGGAAGGATATATACATAGAAAGATATATTTATATAGATGTATAAAATCTAAGTTTTGTGTGCAAAATCAACACATACACATATGCACATCCCTATAGATGAAAGGAATATTATATATAGCTATATGTACACAAAACCATGTTTATGTTTATGTATATATATTTATACATACATATCCATATTATAAATAGTACGCAATAGGTTATTGTTCTTAAATGCAAAATAGGATTTCTGTTAGCAGAGAAGTGTGAAAGGCTCATAACAACTAAATCTGAACAACAAATCTCAGAAAAAATATTATTTTTTATTGCTGTGCCTCATAACAATTGACAGACATTTACTTAAACAAAAATAATAGATAAATGTAAAATAAGTTCAAAATGCCACAAATTGACTTAAATAACACTTTGACACAAAAGTGAGCTTTGAAAAGAAAATCGCAAACAGTATTTCATTGTAAAGAGAATACCACGAAACAGCAAATTGAGATGTTTATAAATACTTTAAATGTACATAAATGTATTCCATACATTGGCTTTTCCAAGTAGATCTGTGAATAAAATGTAATATGACCATTGGAAAATTTACTCAAGGCAAAGTATAACATTTTGTTTTTGTAGAAAACGTGTATTCGCATCAATATTATATACTTCAGAAATTATCATAAGTAGTCAAACTTTTTCTAAAATTACAGTGAATTTCTTTCTGGGGTCCTATTGCAAATCATAAGTCTCTCTCTCTTTTTTTTTATGAATGTAAACAGAGATTACAGGCAAATGACAGACACTTGAGTCAGAAGTAGTTTGAAACAGGTGATCACACAGACAATCATGTCTGTAGGAAACATTCTGTCATCGTGGCACTGGGAGAAAGGGAGACTGCGTTGGTTAAAGAAATAGTTCAAGTTACTTGCCTGAGGAGAAATAAAGACTAAACAAACTTTTCAATAAAGAAATTCCCAAGTCAGGAATATTGCTCTAGCCCCTCTAAAACACAAATTTCTTCAAATGGTTGGTTCAGGAAAAAACTTACTTCCTATAAATATTAATAACTTCAAAAATGAGCCTTATCAACCTAAAAAGAAAAAGGAAAACAGTGAACTATGAAGTATTCTTACCAAGAAAAATAATATCGCTTTTGGGTTCATCAATACTGTAAACAAACATGTCATCATTATTCAAAAATCATAGTGAACTTGTAGTCTGTATAAAAATTTTTAAAAATATAAACTACAATAGATCAGGGAAGAGATGGAACTTGTGAGATATCAGAGGAGATCGAACTTGCATTGGCAGAATTAAGAAAAGAGAAAACAAAAACAGATTGTACAAAAAATTGAAGGCAAGCTTCTAAAGATCAAATGGAAGAAGAGATTACAAAAGAAAACCCAGTAAGGATTATATAATTCCATTCAACGCTGCTAAAATAGGTACCATCTTTGTTTTCCAGGTGTAAAGGTTTTAATTACAAGGCAGTGGTTCTCAAACTTTTTCATCTCAGAAATCTTTTACACTCTTAAAAACAATTGAAAACTCCAAAATGCTTTTGATGATATGGAATTGTTCAATAATATTTACCATATTTGAAACTAAAACTGAGACATTTATATTTATTTATATATTTAAAAGTAATCATAATAAGCCCAGTATGTGTTAACATAAATAACATATTTTTATTGAAAACACATTTCCAACACAAAAATTGTGAGAGTGGCTTCATTTACATTGCTGTCTCCCTGAATTGAAGACAGGTGGATTCTCACATCCGCTTCTGCATTCACTATGTTATACTACATTATTTGGGTTGAACAACATTAAAAAAAACCCATTCCCACAGAGATATGTAGTTGGAAAACGGCAAGAATCTTTTTTTTTTTTTTGAGGAAGGTTGGCCCTGAGCTAACATCCATACCCACCCTCCTCTACTTTGTATGTGGGCTGCCTGTCACCGCATGGCTTGATAAGCTGTGCATATGTCCGCACCCGGGATGCGAACCTGTGAACCCCTGGCTGCTGAAGCAGAGTGTGCAAACTTAACCACTACACCACCGGCAAACCCCAGGGCAAGAAGTTTTCTGAAGCCTTTTCAGATAATTATGGGTATTCTTCTTTGATACTGCACCAAATGTGATGTGGGATCTGATCAATGATAAAATCCATTGGGTGTTTTTTGTCCTTTGAATGAATCTTTACTCAAATAGGATTTTTTTGGCATCGTCTCATTATCTGTCCATCTTAATCCTTCAGACTTACATTATATACTTGCAGTGTGATTTAGCGAGGGTGATGCCTACTCACTACGATATGTGTGCATAATGTAGGGATATGGCCTTGATGGCTTAAAAAATATTTCTACCCAGAACCTAGATGCTAAGTGGGTAAAACAGCTCACCAAAAAGAAGTTTTTGAAAACTTTTATATATATATATAAGTATGTTGGAATTACTTGGAAATGTGTCTAGACTACAAGTCTGGAAAGCTTAGTCCCACCTAGAGTGGAGATTGTGGACTCCACTCCACTCATGCTGGTAACCATTGGCAAACAGAGAGATTGCTCATAAGAGAATGTGGTAAGGAGACAGCAATGTGTGTTCATGAATATTCCCCAGGCTGAAACCAGTGAGTAACAAAAGTAAAACTCATTTTATGTGCTCATTGAAATCTTCATTTTGCCAATCCTTAAATCCAGTTGTATTATGGGATGGATTCAAGAATAAAGGAAGAGATAATTACAACCCAAGAAAGAAAGACACTCATGGTGTAAAACCTAAATTTGTGGCCTCTCTAAATTTCATGCATTTACACACAGAATTTTAAATATCTTTTGGACATAGCAGAAAACCTTTTGTGGAATGTGGCACCATGTATGCATGGAAAGAGTTATCTCCATCATTCTGTATGTAACCAGTTAGGTAATTATTAAGAAATGTGAATTAAAAGTCATTTCTGCTTGTTAAAACCCACTCATAGCTTAATAACAGTAAGCACTGCTACTTCTTTTCTCCCGAGAAATGATTTTATCTGTTTAAAAATATATAAACTACATAAAATAAATGGGAAATTTGGTTTCTTCTAGAAAAAATTCTAAAGCTTGCTTCTTGGACTGAAACTTTAAATGGGTAGCCAATGATATTCAATAGTTTAGGATATGATTATAAATGATAATCTAAAAGATACAGTAAAATTGAATTTTGACCTCATATTCACCCCTGAATAAAAATGATAAAAGACCGTAGAGACTAGAGAATTTAAACTGAAGGAAAAAAAAATCAATAAAATTAAGTAGACTTTCCTCAGTAGCCTGGAGTGGATCTTTATGTCTGTGCTAAACTACATTTAAAGTGTTTTCTTTTCTTTTTGCATTGACAAAAAGCTCTTTATGTTATTATAGAAATAAAACCTTTCATAACAATTTTAGATTAATATCTTTGAAGGAAATTATTTATCTTTCCAGAGGTTTTGCTCTGTTATTTAGTTAAAGTCACTTCAATAATTCTTGAAATAACTAATGAAAGATTACACTTTAAGAGAGGATTTTCCTATTTATTTGTCATTTTCTAATCTAGTTCCAAAAATTCCTCCTTTGCAGTATTCGTGATTACTTGTTATTTCAAATTTCTTAATCTTTCCAGTTGCTTATTTCTCTAGGAAATAAATATTAGTATGAATGCTTTTTAAATATCTTGCTACAGTCACTTCAAACTGAAGCAGTCCAAATTTTGATGCTCTTTCTTATACTCTAGGTTACTGAACATATGTGTGTATACATACATAAATATGTATATATGCATCTCTATACATATATATTTCAATCTGGAAGCTATGTATGCTTAAATTTTGAAGTTTGAATTTGATGTATAAGGAATAAAAAGTTATAAAAGCATGCCCTCCAAATGATACTCTGGTTCAAGAAGGTCATATTGGCCCATGCGCTGACTTCATCCCATAGATATACTAGGTTTGATTTAGTTATCAACATTTTAAGTGGGAAGAGTTTACTTAAATACCCCATAGGCTTTTGAAGTTTTGACTTTTATTCTCCTTGGGCTCATTGCTGCGGGAGGTGGATGAGATGGGGAAGAAGCAGATTTACATTGTTGACATATTAAATGTTTCAATGTGCCAGTAGAGGAAGTTTCTGTAATTCATGGCTGTTTAAAAAAAAAAAAATGTTAATATTTATATACTCGTCTTAGTCAGCTCAGGCTACTGTAACAAAACACCATAGACTGGTTGACTTAAACAACAGGTATTTATTTCTCACAGTTCTGGAGGTTGGGAAGTCCAAGATCAAAGTACAGGATGATTAGGTTCCTGGTGAGGCTCTCTTCCTGTCTTGGAGATGAAGTCTTCTCCCCGTGTACTCACCTATCAGAGAGAGAGAGCTCTCTTATATCTTTTCTTATAAGGTTACTAATTCCATTGTGGAGGCTTCCCTCTCACGATCTCATCTAAACCTAACCAACTCCAAAGGCCCCATCTCCTTATACCATCAAGTTGGGAATTAAGGCTTAGACATTTGAATTTGGTGGGGGGTTATGGGGTTACAAAAACATTCAGTCTATAATAATACTCATAGAAAATTACCTCCCCTTTTCTTCCTTAATGTCATAAAGGCAATGTAAAAGGGTTTTCTAATAAACTTCCAGAATAAGAGATCCTTAATATCATTGAAAGTAACCGTGAAGATGTGGTCTTATTTAAAACAACCCTAACATTGAAACTTCTTCTTATCTTCTCTGCAGATCTGTATATTATGCAGAATCAATGAGCACAATATCATCCTCTAGATCAGGTTTAAAAATAACTAAGAAAGGGGAGGCTGGTTCAGTGACATGGCGATTAAGTTCAAGCATTCTGCTTCAGCGGCCTGGGGTTCACAGGTTTGGATCCTGGGCATGGATGTACACACTGCTCATCAAGCCATGCTGTGGCAGGGTCCCACATACAAAACGGAGGAAGATTGGCACAGATGTTAGCTCAGGAATAATCCTCCTCAGACAAAAAGAAAAAGATTGGCAACAGATGTCAGCTCAGGGACAACCCTCCTCACCAAAAAAAAAGTAAGCAAGCAAATGAGAAGTAGCTGAATACAGGCTTTACGAAGCACAGAACCACAAAAATGAGAGGTAAAGGTAAATGGCCACACTAAATTGAATGATTTATTATGCTCATATTTTTCTAAAATAGCATAAATTTTAGTCCTTCTCAATAAACAGCCATGAAATCAACATTATATTTCCATAATTCCAAAGCTTAGCTCCTGCTAAATTTGAGGAAAACTACAGAATCTGCTCCTTCTGTCACCAATCAATCTGTTCCTGGGAGAAAAAGCTGCTATGCAGAGCTGACAGCAGCAGAGCTGGAAGGGTGTTTTCACACTTGCCTCACTTCCTTCTACCCCACCAGGGGATCCAGCATAAACATGCTCATAAAATCTCATTATGTTGCGCCTACACATTGCTCTCAGGGTAAGGACCAGATCCTTCTGCTGACCCTACCAGCACACAGATAGGTTCCCCTATGGAGAGGGCATCATTTTGTATGTTACATGTTGTTGTCACTGACTTGGCATTATTCCAGGAATTACTTGCATCGAGAGCAGAACCAAAGAGGAAAATTTGTAAATGTACATAGTCAAAGGGGTTTTTGGAAAGTCATTTTCCTCTGTTGAAATACATTTATAACCCCTTTGCCTATATTTAGAAACTATAGCTTCTGAGAAATAGCCGTAGGGTGAAGCCCTGTGACTTTACCAAAGTCACACTTGAGAGAGTAAGATGACAGAAGCAGCAATGAATAATGATTGAAAAGTATTTCATATAGATGATCTGACAATCTTCTCAACCAGTTTATAAATGGAAAATTACTATTTTCCCTTTACAAGGATGGAAACTGAAATTTTATGGTTATGTAAGTAACTTCAGCAGGAGTATAAATCTCGTAAGGGCCAATATGACAATCAAGTTTTATCTCATTTCAAAGCATGTTCTCTTAGAAACTTTACTATCCTTCTTCCTTCTAGAGAATGCAGAGTTGATACTTCCTGATAGACAAGACATTCTTAGTACTTTAAGTTATAGATTCAGTAGCCTTCAAAACTGCATCAGAATAACTTCCGTTTGACATTTTTACTTTCTGTTCTTCGCGTTGATGCTGGACATCCTGTTCTTGCTCCAGGTATTTACAAACTCGGACCCGCCTCTCCCCTCTCTCTCTCCTCTTTCTCTTCCTTTTCCTCTTCTTCCTCTTTCCTCTGTTCTCTCTTGACTTTAAAAAAAAGTCCTTATTATGAGGAACTAGATGATGCATGGACCCCATTTACTTATCATGGGGGGTTATTTCTGTATCCAACTCTGAGCAGAAGCCTTCTTCTCTCTATTTCGTGCAGTGTAAGCAATCCAAGGGAGAATGTATTCCACTTGCAGGTTGGGAAAGTGCAGAATCAATGCAATGCCTTTAAGACTAATCTCTTCCCAAATTCTGATGTAAATGAAATTATCTTATCTATCTTTTTTATCATTGTTTGCCTTCCTAGGTTTTTGCTTAGGAAAAACCTTAGCATTGTTATCTCTTTACTTTGTAATAATAATTGCAGGCATTGTTGGATGGGAGATTCTTTAATTAAAAAGAGATATGTAACCAATTTCATGAACATAAGGAACAGTAAACTTCTCCATATTTGAATACAAACCAGCAAGAATTTATCACATTAACAAGACATGTTAGACCCTACACTCCCAGACTGCTGAACTAGGTGTTAAATACATACAGTAAAGTCTCTCAAGATTGTTATAAGTAGGGTCAAAGCATCAGTTATGTAAACTGTGAAGTCATGAAATGAAGAGAGCAAGCCTAATTAACTGCTAACTAACGGATTGCAAATTCTGTGATACAGAAAGTAAACGTGTAATTGTAGGATTTGGTTTTACTTGGTTTCACTGTGCCTTTACTATAGATATTATTTGAGATATACCTAAATAACTAAACAGTAAATGTGGCCTATTCTACCAGTAGAGATGTTTAGTTACAAGCACATAAAACTGTTTATCAGTCCACAAAATTAACACAGTTGTTTTATATCAATTTTAACATCATTGTTTCTCCATTCATTTTACTCTACAAATGTTTCCAGAGCCCTATATGTAATCATTCTCAATCCATTTTTCATTTTCCTCCAATGGCCTATCTGAGAAAACGTAAACATATCTATAGCTCAGAATCTATTTCACATCGTTCAATTAAATTTGAATCAAAATAATCAGAAATCTGTATTTCTCTTAATTTTTTGGTGTGGTGATTTATTTATATTGTTTCATAATAGCTAGCTATTTTATGTATGAATTGTAGAAATTTAAATCACAATTTATCAATTCTAATTTGGCATCTTATTCAGTATCTGAAGGAGGTGATAAAACATTGTCTTTGGTGAATAAAGTCTTTCATTTCTGGATGAATTAATTCAGAACTTTTAAAAATTTCTGGGACAATTATAATGTGCGCCAGAATTTAGAATCACTGATAGCTCAAGTGACCAGTGAGAACAATTTCTCTGAAGCCTTATTCCTCAATGCCTTGTGTCTTTCTTTAATAATAGAAAACTATGTAGGTTTCCTGATACTCATTTCCTTCAAGCCGTGCCATTCATATAAAAAGACAAGTCTCATTCAGCTCAAATCTCTACCACTCCACTCTTATAAGATGAATGAGAATTGAGAGTTTAACCCAAACATCTCTATCCCCATAGCTAAAAGATTTCCTCAAATTGTAATACAAAAAGTTAGTGTAGTAGGAGATTTATATGAAAATACTTCTCACATGGCACCACTTTATTTACTTTCTAGTTCTAACCCTGGAAATGAAGCACGTCTGGATCTGGAATAGTTTTGAAAATAGTGTACAAACAGAGAATTATTTTTAGTACTGTTATTAATTAGTAATTAGTTTGTATTAAATTGAGAGTCAATATACTGTAGTGATGGGCTAACACCATCTGGTCAGCTGCTTTTGTAAACAAAGTTTTATTGGAACACACACGCTCTCAGTCATTACCTGCTTTCTGACTGCAACAACAAAGTTGAGTAGTTGTGACAGAAAAGGTATGACTTTTCAAGCCTAAAATATTGATTATCTGACACTTTATAGAAAGTTTGCCAAGCCTATATTAAATGGAAACACACATGTGTATCCGTAAGACACCTCAAATAATGGGAGAGATTGTGCAAGCTAAAAAATGATCAAAGTTTAAGTGGGAAAAATTAGTTGGACACATCAAAATAATTCCCTAAGAAGGATGATTCCAAACTGATCTCCTAGATCTGGCAGAGATTTTTGGAATGCCTTGAGGGATTTAAGACCATAATTTAATTCATGGCTAAGGAGCCATTTTTATAGTAGATGGAAAATGGATTGGAAAAAACAATCATAATAGAAAGTAAGACAAGTTTGAGAGTGTGCAGAAAAGAGTTAACAAAGCAGGTTTGAGGTTGCTTGAAAGTTTGACCCTTGGCCAGAATCTCAGAACCTGGATTTGAGAGTGTGAAATGATAAGAATGTTTCATTGTGCCTAGACTGTTTGTGCAAATGATTTATTCTTAAAATATTCTTGCTTTCATCTTGGAGTCTGAAATATTGATAAATTTTAAGTAGAGGGTGGCTATATGACTGATTCCAAATAATAAACATTGACAATGAGTCTCTAATGGGCTTCCTTGGGTAGAAACATCACACACGTGTTGCTGCATTTTCCTTGCCTGAGTAAGAGTTTTCTCTGTATGACCACTCATAGGAGGGAGAGAGCATAAGGTAGCCTGAATATGAATTCCTCCAGAATCCACTCATGTCTTTTCCCCTTATGATCTGGCTGTGTAGCCCTACTATGTTGCTGTAATAAACCTTAGTCATGAGTACAATTATATGCAGTCTTGTAAGCCTTCTAAAAAGACTTCAAAACGGGGTTGATTTTGTGGACCTCCGACACAAGGGCTGTTGCAATAGTATAGCCAAATTATGAGAAGGATAGAACCAGGGCAGTGGTATAGAGAAGGAGGATCCATTCATGAACTTGGAAAACAGACCATCTCCTAATGTCTTACTGGAAAAATATTGCCTTAATGAAAAGCATTGGAGAGAAAGTGAGGTATTATTATATTTCCATGACTCACCAGAAAGAACTATCAAATCAGGATTCTCTAGATACAGTTTATTTATTGGAAGACAAGAGTTAGCTGGAAATAGGTCCAGAAAATGTACAAAAGGGATGTGGAAACTTTTAAGCTGTGGTTTTAGATGGCCAATTTTAGGAAAAAAGCATGTAAGTCTAATTCTACTGCCAACAAAATAGAAGCAAACAGGACCCTGTGATCAGGAGTAAAGTACACCATAGAAAGTGTAAAATGTATCACAGAAGCAATAGGGAGGGAGAAAGTCAATAGATCTGTCGTAAGAACTATTGCTATCACCCATCCTGAAAATTGCCTTAACCTCAAAATTGGGAGTATGCATAGTAAAGGATGCAAAGACTTCATCTTACTTCTTAATGTCCCTCTTCAGAACAGGACAATTTGAAAAACTTTTTATAGCAGTAAAGTAATTTCTCTAGTTATAAGATCATACGACATGACAGAGAAATACGGAAGATCAAGTAGACGCTGCAGACCTCCATCTTGTAAGGCCTTGAAGTTTGGGTAATTGTTCCAGCTCTTAGGCATGAAGTAGTGTGTATGAATGTATATAATGGATAAAGTGCACACCTACCTGCCTTAAAATTAAACGTGACTAAATCCTTTACAGACTTGAAGGTTTTTAAAATAAATTCTTGTCTACATTCCATTGACTAGAGACAAATAATATCAGGTGAGGTATATGAATAAAATTTCCAATCCTTAACTCAGAAGTATGAGTGAAAGTCAGAACCACTTGTTACTCAGTAACAGCATATGAATCGCCTCTGGCTTAGGTTTGGCAAGAAGAGTTGGCAGGGGAAGGGATTCTCTTCATTAGGGAAAATGTTTAATTTTACCATTGGTGTTAATGATAATATTGTCTACCATTTGACTTGCAACCTAGTAAAGTAATCTAGGATAGCTAATACATGATTGTTATGAACCATTCAGGGCAAAGTCAATATTATGGAGATTTAAGGAAAATCCTCTTTCATAGGACTCAGTTTATCTACCCTCCCAGAATTTCTCATCACCTTCTTCCCCTGAGCTGTGTGTAATCTGATTTCAACATCAGGTGACGGGAGGATGAAAGGAGGGTGAATTAAGAGAACCTAAAAGTGCCAAGAATGGAAAGTCCAACAAGTCCCATTCCTGTCATCTTTATCCCCGCCTCTTCACTAGAGTTACCGTATAAAAGTCAGCAAGACTGAGACAACACTAAGCGTCAGATTGTTAGGTCATTTTTACTAAAGTCAGATAGCTTACTAAATTTTACTAATCATTTCAACGATCCAGGTTACCATGAGGCACAGAGAAAATATGCGTAATTCTGGGACCACCAATACCAAACTGCAGGTCTCTTGTATTAGATTTAACACACAAGGTATTTAAACAATGCATGTGGTTCTATCACTTACTAGAAAGACATCTCAATCATGAAACATTGCCCTTTGGTATCAGTCATATAATGATAGAACACTTACCCCCTGCTTAGGTTGGCTTTATGACGTGTCAAGTCAGGTAGGCTGAACTACTGTTCCCAGTTATTCAAACACTGATCTGGGTGTTCCTGTGAAGGAATTTTTCAGTTGTCAGTAAAGCCCCTAATCTGGTGACTTTAAATTAGGGGGATTATCCTGAACGGGCTGATTTGGTCAATTGGAAGGGAGATTTCCTGGATGGACCTGACTTAACCAAGTAAAAGTCCTTCAAGGAGAGCTTAGAATTTCTCTGGAAAGCGATTTCTTGTGGACATCAGATAAAATATTGGAACCATATTTATTTTAAGTAGTAAATACTTAAGGGAGTTCCAAGAACAACCAATGGCACCATCTTTGTTCTCCTGGGGACAGGACAAGAAATATTTAGGGCCCAGAAAGTAAAATGCAGTGGGTCTGTGGGGCTCTGACCTGCATATTTCTCTCCTCTACATTTTCTATGCATCAGGATAGGGTAGTGCCTAAGAACCCTAATTCTCCCAAAATTGTTATATAAAAATTGGAAGCTTAACTTTCACAGGAATATATTCATGTAAGACTCAGTCAGTGGAGTGTGGTTATTATTAGCTCAACTAAATATACCCTTTCAATAAAATTCATTTGGTCAATCCCAACATCCTTCCAGTCGGACGGTGTTTTGAAAGTTATGAATATTTAAATGAGACAAAATTGTATTATTATCAGTGTATTTTTATTCACTTCAATGTCATAGTTATTCTGCCTTTATTAATAATGGAAGTTATTTAGACAAAACTTAGACTCATCAAAGTATAATTCCTGGAAGACAGTTCTCTACATGGATAGAAACAACTAATCCACGGCTCTGACTGTCCCGCAGAGTCTCAGCTTCATCTTTAGGTTCCCTTTCTTTGGTTGATAATATTGTCACCAATGAAATGGCTACAGTCATAGGTTGACTCAGAATATGCAAATGAAAAAAGACAGGAAGAAACTTCTGGAAGAGAATAGACTTTCCTAAATACTCTAGAAAAATAAAAGATATATAAGTAATGGGAGACAAAGAAAAAATAACTACTTGAATTATGAGTTCAGATTTTCCATCCTACATAACGAATTTTCTCCTGGGTCATGAAAGCCCTTGACCATTCAAAATGCTTGAGGTGAAAGAAAATGAGATAAACAAACAAATAACCCCAAACCTAACATTCTCAATTCAAATGGGCATTAGCACTTTGGAGGCATATTGTGAAAATTCCATATTTCTTAGGTGTCTGCCATGCTCTTTTATGATGATGTCATCTTAATACTGTTCCTAGAGCTCTGATTTGCTTTTGGTCAAACCGAAAAAGAAATTGAATATTGAAAAATACATATTCTTAAGCCGCCCAAATAGTCCCAGCCACCTAACGAGGCTACAGATTAGAAGATAATGAGTTCCAGTCTGTAGTCGCAGTGACAAATCAAACACTGCACGTTCTCAGGCAGAAAAGTTTGAGGATAACCATTAATGGATAAAGATTTTTAAAAAATGTATTATCAAGGTTCAGCTCCATGGCATAGTGGCTGAATTTGGGGTGCTCCACTTCAGTCACCTGGGTTCATGGGTATGGATCCCAGGCACAAACATACACCACTTGTCAACCTTGCTGAGGTGGTGACCCACATGCAAAAGAGAGGAAGATTGGCACAGATGTTAGCTCAGGGATAATCTTCCTCAAGAAATAAAGAGGAAGATTGGCAACTGATGTTGGCTCAGGGCCAATCTTCCTCATACCCCCCCCCCACAAAAAAAAATATATATATAATTAGCTTGTTATATTGTGACTTTCTCCCACCTATCTATATCACTCATCATTACATGAGCAAGATATAGCTAGCCTGACTAGCTGTTTAAGTAGAAATGTGAAACACTTTTATCATCATCAAAATGCATGAAATTCATACTTAAATTTCCAGAGGTTTGTACTTAGACACCTGCAAAATTTTGCGCAAAGTACTTGCTTATTGTTACTATTTTAATCGCTTGAGTCTCATTGAAAACAGAGCATCTTGGAGAAGTCTACCAAAGTAATTCTTGCCACTATCTTTTGTAATAATTTTAGTATGCCGTTCAATCAAAATTCTAAACTGATCTAGCCAAATAAATTTTAACTTGCCTTGTTACAAAATAGTTGTAATTAACTAAAGTGTAATTATTAAAATGGAAAATATAGCTAACATTAATAAAGTTTTAATGTATGCCTTCAGTGACAAAATAGCAAGGCTTCAACAGATATTGAAAGTCATTTACTCATGAAAACAAAATGTAATGTGAGATCTTAAATTAGTTCCTGGCACGGATAAAATACTTCAGTGGAAAAAGTGTGTGAAAGCCAAATAAAGTCTGTAGTTTAGTTCATAGCATTCAACCAATATTACTATTTTTTTCGTTTTGGTCATTATACTGTGGTTATGTAACATGTTAACATTAGCAAGTCTGAGTCAAGGGTATGTGGAAATTTCTGCACATTTTTGCAACTCTTTTGTAAATCTAAAATTATTTCAAACTAAGTTAAAAAAACGTCACTGCAGTTCAGCTCTGTCTTTGGACATTTTTAAAAGTAAAGAAAAAAAGTTTTTATACTGAACCATTATTTGTCTTCCTGCAGCTTCCACCCATACATTCTAATCTTATCTCTTGAGACTCTAGAACATGGTTAATACCTTTTCCGTGATGGACGGCTTCAGATATTTGAATGGACTTACCACATTGCCAAAATGTTAACTTTTCCAGGTTAAACATTCTCTAGTCCTTCAGCTTTTCATCATGTAAAAGGTTTTTAATACCTTCACCATCCAGTCACTTTCTCTCTAAAAGTGACGGAACAGAATCTACTCTCTCCTAAGGGCTGTGCTTGACAGCAGTGCCTCTTGGCAGATGTAGACACACTTGACAGAAACATTTCTGAATGCAGAGCCTCAATGGCTAGGCCTACCAGCGGTGTTTCCATCAGCTGTCAAACTTGCCTAGAGACAGGAGATCCTGGCAGCTTGTGAAACTATCAGTGACAGCTCTTGTTAATGTTAGCTAGTAATGTAAGTAGCAATTTCTAGCAGTATTCAGGGCTTCTCAAAATTTCCTTGGGGTGACTGGTATTTTGGAGTAGCTCTTTTGCTCCTCTCAATTGCTGTAATAATAGACCTAGTCAGAGGTTTCTTGGATACCAGGGGAGGGGAGTCATGTGGCTATGAAACCTATTGTCTTAGTCTGCTCTACTCAGGCTGCCATAACAAAATACCATAGAATGGGTGGCTTAAACAACAGAAATTTATTTTTCACAGTTCTGGAGGCTAAGAAGTCCAAGATCAAAGTGCCAGCTGTTTAGGTCTCTGGTGAGGGCCCTCTTCCTGGCTTGTAGATGGCCACCTTCTCACCGTGTTCTCGCATGGCCTTTCCTTGGTCCATGCACTTGGAGAGAGGGCTCTGGTGTCTCCGTCTCTTCTAATAAACACACCAGTTCTATCAGATCAGGGTTCCAACCTTATGTCCTCATCTAATGTTTATCAATTCCTTAAATTCTCTGTGCTACCAAGGTCATACATGGTGGGGGGTTGAGGTTAAAGCTTCAACATATGAATTTGGAGGGGAAACAATTCAGTCCATAGCATTCTTCTCCTGGACCCCCAGGAGGGTCCTTCATGTCCTTCTTGCATACAACACACATTTGTTCCATCTCAACAGCTCCAAAAGTCTTAACTCATTCTAGCATAAACTCTAAAATATCTCATCTAAATATCATCTAAATCAGATACAGATGGGACTCAAAGTTCAATTTATCCTGAGGAATACTTCTTCTCCAGCTATAAACCTGCGAAACTGGACAAGTTATGTGTTTCCAAAATTCAACGGTGGATAAGCATAAGATAGACATTCTCATTCTAAAAGGAAGAGGTGATGGGTGCCAAGAAAGTCCAAATCCTAGAAAGGCAAATTCCATTAGATCTTAAGTCTAGAGAATAATCTTTAGTTCAATTCTCTGCGCTACAGGCTCACAGCAGTGGGAGAGTCATCCCCATGGCTCTGTGGGTGGCTCTGCCCCTTCAGCTCTTGCAAGGGTAGTCCCACAGCTGAGACACTGGGCAGGATCATCCTGGCTTCCTGATACCACAGAGGCAGCCCCACCCTCTGAAACCAGGGAGGAAACAACTTTGCTCTCTAGGCCAATGGTGGGAGAGGCAGCCCTGATGATGTCAGAATCATCTTCTAGGTCATTTTCCCCTTTCCTTGAAGACTAGCACATTTTTGTAGCAAAATAACTAAGTTCTATGGTCTAGTCCTGCAGCATTCCAACAGCCTTCTTTTTGTCCATCCTGCTTTCTCTATCCCTTTTAGCTCAAACTGGCAGTGTCTTTGCTGGTATAATCTCATCTTTATTCCTGGCATCTGCTGAGATGGCTGACTAAATTCATGAGCCACACCCATGATCACTTTATCAAATGGTTGTTCAGCCACACATTTAGTATTCTTTTCAAAACAAGCTTTCTCATTCTTTTTCAATATGGACAGGCTGAAAATTTTCCAAAACTTCAAGCTCTCATTACTTTTTAAATTACTTATTAAACTCAACTCTTTCCTTTTGCATTTTACTATAAGAAGTCAGGAAGAACCAAGCCACTCTGGCAAAATTTTGCTTAAAAATCTCCTCAGCTAAATGTTAAATTTCATCACTCACAAGTTCTCCCTTCCAAAAAACACTAGAACACAGTTTGGCTAAGTTCTTCACCACTTAATAACAAGCATTGATTTTCCTCCAGTTTCCAATAAAATTTTCCTCATTTCTGTCTGAGACCTCACCAGAATTGCCTTTAATGTCCATATCTCTAACATGCACCTCAAAATTCTTCTAGCCTCTACCTGTTACCCAGTTCCAGGCATCTAAGTGTAAATTTCTTATACTTGTTTGTCTGAAATTCATTGTGATTCTGGAATTGGAAGATGCCTGACTTAAATGTTTTTGGAATATTATCAGAGATTAGCAGACATTTGATCTTGTCCAAAACATCCATAAGTATATTTTGTCCATGCCAAATGAGTTTGGACAGGACCAAATATCAAGGACCTCTTGGCGTGGATCCAATATCTCCATGGATGCTTTGGATAGGATCAAATGTGGCCAGATATCAAGAACCTTTTGGTATGGACCAAATGGTCCTACAGATATCAAGGGCCTTTTGGCATGGATTCAATCTCTCCATAGATGTTTGGACAGGACCAAATATAAAGGATATAAAGGACCAGATATAAAGGATCCTTTGGTGTGGACCAAACGTCTTCTGAATGTTTAAGACAAGACCAAATGTCCTGAAAGTTTATCAGATAATATTGCTTGGAATGCTACCACTCCATATTGTCTCTATTCCTTTTGTCTACAACTGAGATTAGATGTATTTTAACTTTAGTCTTCATAGCTGTTAACTTTTTAAACAATTTTTCATATTTTTACTCCAAACTTAATATTATGTAATTCCTCTGGATATGCATTTCAGCTAGGTAATCTCATCTTCATCTGTGTTTAAATTACAGATTGACTCAATTAGGATTTTACTTTCCATATATTGTTTTAAAGAAATACTATTTGCTTTTACACAAATCTATCTTGCATTTACTATTATCTTGTCTTTTATTCATTTTTAAATTTTTTTAAAGAAACAAAACACACTAATTGTATACTATTTAATTGATAATTCTATTAACCAAAGTGCTGAGTTTTATTTTGCTCTTGTTCAAACTTGCTCTCAGATATATAGATTTATGAATTGTATGTGCTATGTTGTGTTCTGTGTGCAAGCTTATTATTATTATATGTCTATCTATGTGTGTTTGCTTTCATATGAAGCAATCACTTAGAGCAAGTTTAAGGCTTTAAGCTATTAAAGATAATCTATATCTGTTTTTGCCATATTCCTTGAAATTCTTTACTAACACTCAGACTCTATTATTATTAGAGGGCACCCCCAAGCAGTGAGTAGGAATTCAAATACCACTCCTGTGTCTTTTTTTTTCTCTTTTGTATTTTCTATTGAAGTAACACTAGATTACAACATTTTGTAAATTTTAAGTGTACATCATTATATTTTGATTTCAGTGTAGACTACATCCTGTTCACCACCCAAAGTCTGAATGCCATCTTTGAATTACCATGCACGCGTTCGCTTTTACCCCTTTTGTACCTCTCTCTTCCCCTCTGGTAACCACCAATCTATTTTCTCTGTGTCTATGTGTTTGTTATGTTGTTGTTGATCTTCCACATGTGAGTGAAATCATATGGTATTTGCCTTTCACGGTCTGACATTTTGCTTAGTGTAATACCCTCAAGGTCCATTCATGTTGTCACATATGGCACAATTTCATCTTTTTCATGGCTGAGCAGTGCGGCTCCTGTGTCTTGGCAAGGTTGATATCCCAAATTCTCAAGGAAAGCTTTTGATTTGTTTTATCTTTTGTATGTTTCCTTTTTTTGTTTGTTTTATTTTAGATTCTTTTCCACAAGCAGCTCAGAACAAGCTAACATGGTACATTATATTGACTTCAACTAATTAAATAGCACAGGCTTAGAGCTTTTGAGTGTTTGATACAATTCCCTGTGAAGCCAGCTACACCAATTGCATTTTTGTGACCTGGTTCATTAAAACTTTTCTGTATTCCTCCCTTGGAAATTCATCTGTTTAAAAATTTTATCTTAAGGGCCATTTTTAGAAATTACCTTTTTTAAGAAAAATACGCATTTAAAACAATTTGAAAATATTTGCATAGTGTTTTAGAAATAAATATTTCATAAACCTTCTAAATTATTCTCATTATAATAATTATTTCTCCATTGTAATTTCTTGTTTGTAATTCTTATTTTTCCCTCATTAAGTTGGCAAATGGTTTGTCAATTTTGCATATATTTTTTGACATATTTAGCATTTTTATTCATTTAACAGCTCCATTTTATGGGTGTTTTAGGTCATCAATGTTTGACTTTTTGTATTATCCCTATTTCTGCTTCCTTTTGGTTTACTTCAATGAAGTTCCAGATATTTTTGAAGTTGTTACTTAATTAATTTTTCATCCTTCCATTTCATTTATATGAATATTTAACATTACTCTCTACCTTCATTGTCTCTCATGATTTCTGGCTTATTTTATAAGCATTAACTTTTTTAAAAAACTTATTTTCCATCTAGTTTTATGTTATTACTCACCTAATATGTTGAATTGAGTGGGGAATTTATTATTCTTTCTCATTTGTGTCTCTTTTTTTTGTATTTTGGTCATACACTGAGTCTTATTAGATTTACTTTACGGTCTATTGTGACTTTTCAACAAATTACTTAGTATAGGTTAATACAGTTTTTGTAAATGCTCATGTTTCCTGAAAAACAAGTTGTGTTTTTTAGCATAGGAATACAAATGCACATTAATATAAACATAAAAAGAAATGCATACGCATATGTGAAATATCTTGTTGATTATGTTAAACTTACTTCATACTAAATCATTTTTTTGTGAATATGAAGAGTTGATTCTAGTATTCATATAGGAAAATGAATAAGAATATATAGCAAGAATAACCCTAAAAATGATGTGTTATAGTAAGGAGTTAAGAGAAATTCTACTAGGTAATAAAATATACACATATGATAAAGACCTCATGTTATGGATTGAATGTTTGTGTTCCCACAAAATTCACATGTTGAAGTTCTAACTCCCCGTGTGACTGTATTTGGAGATAGAGACTTTACGGAAGTTTAAATGAGACCGTGAGGAGAAGGCCTTTATCAGATAGGACTGGTATCCTTATAAGAAGAGACAGCAGAGAGCCCTCTCTCTCATGTGTGCACTCACAGAGGAAGGGCTTTATGGGAACATAGAGAGAAGGTGCCCATCTACAAGCCACAAAGTGAGGTCTCAGTAGGAACTGAACCAGCCAGCACCTTGATCTTGGACTTCTCAGCCTCCAAAACTTGAGAAATTAATTTACCTTATTTAAGTCATACATTTTTGTGTATTTTGTTCGAGCAACCGGAGTAGACTAATATATCTCATAATAAAACATGCTTTGGCATTGGTGCATGATGAATATTGAAACCAATGAAATAGAAGAGAAATCCAGAAACAGAACCAACCTATTATGGAGACTTATTATATATTGAAGAGAGTATCTAAAATCATTATAGTTAAGAAAACTTCATAAAAGATGTTAGGGAAGTAGAGAGTCCTTTGGAAAAAGATGAAATTGGATCTGTACCACTAACATACACCAGAATAAACTCAAGTGGAACCAAATGTAAAAAAAAAAAAAAAAAAGAATTGAAATTATGTAAAGGTTTAAGGGGTTAAGTAGAAAATGAAGATATATAAGCTTTAATAAAAAAAACTGGGTGAATATTTTCATAAAAATAATTTTATATGAAGGATTTGTTAAATTTTACCTATATTTGGACATTTTATCTTGTATGTGGAACACATATTTTTGGATTTAGGACTCAGATTAAGCTCATTTTCCATCTAGTTTCTGACAAGTTTCTAAAACTTCTAGATTTTAGAGTTATAAAATAGCCTAAACCCATTCTGGGCTGTAGAGAAAGGAGTTAAGCAGCTGGCTTAGAATCCGTGTCTCTCCAAATTACCAGGGAAAGTTGTTGGAGAAAGTTGTCCTGGGGAAAGAAGCTTGGTGTTTCGGTCTTATTTTCTTGTAAATATACTTATATCTTGATCTTCTGGTAAATAAACTTCTGATATTTGCTTGGAGGAGAGTACGATCTGTGGGTTAGTTTTAGCAGGATGACCATGCTGTAGGATTACTTACAGTAAACAAACCTAGAATCTGTGGATTTATGAGTCATGAAACCCTGGAAAATAGCACAAAAGCTCTGCAATCATCTGGGTATAAAACAAAGAGGCTTCATAAGCTAAACTCTCCCTCTTGGGTGAGGTGACCCACAAATTACACTTAGTGACCTCACCTATCGCACTGGGCCAGAGGGAATGTGTCCAACGTGAGACTAGAGTAACATGGAGCTATGCAGAATGTGCACATCTCTTCCACCTTTGTCTTTGCTTCTTATGTGATTGTATCTTTCAGATTGTTAGTAGACTTTAATGCTGGGTAATGGCTCTGATGTGTGTGAGTCAGATCTATCAACTCAATTTTGTGTTAGCTTTCATCAGCATTGTGAACAAGATTGCTTTACAGACTCATAAATCATAATGGCTAGGTCATAATGGCTTGGGCACTTTTTTGAAGAAAAGGGTGGGGATGGAAAGATGTGATGAGGCTCTGATAACAGAATTACTACCTCCTGATCCTTTGTGTGAAGGAAATGATGGGGTAAACTCATGTGGGAAATCTTCATCAGCGAACTTTGGAGAAAAGAGGTGCAGTGGAACTGGCTAAATCGATTGTTAGGCAATATAAAACTGAAGGGAAGGCAGCAAGATTTTGATTCCTTGGCTATTACTAACAGCGCTGGGCCAGTCTAAAAATCTAAAAGAAGAGTGGTTGAAAGTTGGCGAAAAATCTGTATGTTAGACTAATTTGTCCTGTCAATGAAAAGCTTTCTTCAGCCTTTGGCTTAAGCACACTTATGGCTATGGGGAGATGTGATATTCACTTACACAGTAACTCAGTTAAGGTCATCTATTATCTGTAAGAATATGCAGATACCTGGAAGCCAAGGAATGTATTCTTTTAAATAACTGGCTTGTTTTATAAAACAATAGCAAGAGAAACCTGGTGAATTATGCAAGCATATATTCTTAGAATTAGTGTTCAGAAGGCACTTCACTAATTTTTGATTCTACTGAATGGAATGGATTATTCGAGTTGATAGCTCCTCAACAGATTGCAAACGTTTACAGGTAGGAGCTTCCAGGCATGTGCCAGCTACTCTGCAGCAGTGGATAAATGCAACTATTGCTCACATCTGCCCAGAGGGGGGTAAATGCCCGGTCCTTCCTCATACACAAATGGAATGCTTCCTAAGTGGTTGAAATGTTAGCAATGTAAGTGACTTTATCCTGTTTTTATGATGATCATAGAGACAAACTTAATTTAATGCCATTAGCAGATATGTTGATCAGTGTAGTGATAGGATGGGCTTCTTGGTCTTGGTGGCTTATATAAACTTGCTCTTGGAAAGCCAGAGGAATATTCAGCAGGCAGAGTCTTTACTGACTCAGTACTATACAGACGCACTGCATAGGAGGAAAAAAACACACCTTACAAAAGAAAGAGAGCATGAGGAGGAGATGAAAAGGCAGGTGAGGAAATGATAGCCAGATCAGTCGAGTGGACTTTTTTATTCAGCATTTAAAAATGGAGTGGAAAAAGTAAATATATGGAGTCTTTCAATTAAGGGTTTGACAGCTTATTATCAAAGTTTGGTTGGTGAAGGGAGCAGCTCCAGTCCCACTCTCCATTCCTTAAAAACCTTGGCAAATTCATTCTCTATATCCTAGTTTGAAAGAATTCAAATCCAATTATGAAGATCATGATTTATAACAGATAATTCTCAAATAAGAGGCTGAATTTATCACTTCAATTAATGCCAGGGAATCTGAAAAAAAAAATCACTGGATGAAAGGCCAAGATCTTGCCCTACCGCTGAGAGTGAGTGAAGGTGGAATATTCGGCTGTATTCAATAGTTTGGGGGAAATGGTCTTTGGGTAATAAACAAGAGAGGGAGCAACATAGCAAAGCTCACTCATAAAGTGGTTTATATTAAAGAATACGCTAAAGGGAGCAGAATTCAAGGGGAGTTTACCACCTTCAGAAGTAGGTTGATTAACTGCTCAAATTGTCAAGGATAGAAGCTTCCGAGGATGCTTTGCTCTCATCACTCTTTGATCCCAGCCCTATGATTCTGTCCCTGTCAAGACAAAGCTGGACGCCTGATTCACTGTTGAGAATTTCTGGATTGAGAAATACTTTACTGTTTAGAAAGCAGCAGCAGTATACCTTAGAGATAGTATAATCTTGGTGAGGAGGGCAAGGCCACGTTTTTACCATGTTCAGAGTTAAGAAACATTTTTTTAAGCAGTGGAAGAAGCACCAAGCTTCCAATCTCAGTGCATCATTTGAATATTTACAGAATCTTAGGATAAAGACAATAGCATTTATGTATAATTATGCTAATTGGACCAGAATGAATGGAAATCTTTGTGGGAATTTGAAAAAGTAAAGTGGATAATGTAGATGACCACCAAAAAAACATAGCTACAGACTCAGAAGGAATTGTGAGGCTAAATCTGATGCTTTGGTCATATCCCGGAAAGCGGCTGCCTGGTTCTAGGTGTGTGAGTAACTAGACTCTGCATTTGACGGACTACGAGATGACACAAACCCATGGACCAAATCACCAAACTATGAGGTTATTGTGCCAAGGATCTGTACCCCATGCCAATAAGAAAGACATCACTTGAAAACAGCCATAAGTAAAACTCTCCCAAAACAAAGTTCAGGGCATTACAGTGAACTCTCCTCTAGCCTTAAATAGGTGTTAACCTGAACAATACCTTTTCTCTACCAGCCTTCGCTCATCCTGTCATAGAACCAGCCTTAAAGAATGCAATTTAAGGTGTTTAATAGCAAATTCTATCAATTTGGCCTACCTGGATGAATTTCTTTCTGATTAACATACATCAAAGTAGGTAATTCACAGCTACCAATTTACATAAATGCACAAGAAAAGATGGCATTATGTGGATATACCATAGGCCTTACCACCCCCAGAGCAGTGACCTCGTCGAAAATGGAATGGGCAATTGAAATACTAGTTACTTAAAACAGGTTGTAAAAAGTTTGGTTAAATTAATGTGCCTTGAAGTTGAATATGAAAGGGACTAAGATTTCTAAAATCTGGGTGGAAAAGGATGCCACTGCACAACTATGTAACTTTACCTCCTCAAGGCAATTTTTTCTTTTGTTTCCCTGATCTAGTGGTCCCAGGCTTGCCTGAGATTAAATAAACATTCCTGGGGAAGTTGATGCTCCAAATATTATATCAATAACATTGTTTTTGATAGTGTGTATTACAGAGATACTCTAGGTTGGTCATAAATTTACTTCATCTAGCCTCATTAGGCTACTTGTGAATCCCTCTATTGCCAAGTGGCGGAGGCAGTTCTTTGATTCTTTATTTGTCAAAACCCATGCTATGTGCCTGGGAGTGGGGCCAAGGGCAACTTCCGATGAAAGTACTGTTGCTATTTATTAGCGTTGTGGAGTCAATTTCAATCCCTAGTTGATTTTGACTCCTAGTGACCCTGTACAGAGCAGAACAGAACCCTGTCCTGTCTTTTTGCACCATCCTCTCACCTTCTGGCTCTATATCAGACAATGTTCTACTGCTATTCGTAAGGTTTTCATGGCAAATTTTTTGGAAGTAGGTGGTCAGTCCTTCTTTCTTTGTCTCAGTCTGGAAGTTTCACTGCAAGCTGTCCACTGTGGGTGACTCTGCTGGTATTTGAAATCCTGGTGGCATAGCTTTCAGCATCACAGCAACAAGAGGCTGCCACAGCATGACATCTGACAGACTATGGTGTTGGTTGGTTTCCTGGCCAGGAAATGAACCCAGGCCTTGAAAATAAGAATGCTGAATTTTAACCACTGGACCACCAGGGCTGGCTACTGTGATTAATAGCTTTGTAGTAAATCGTACATCTGCTGAGCTGGAAAGTCTGACTTAGGGAGAAGGTAGAAGGCATGTAGTCAAAATTACCCTTATTATAGGGGGAATATTTCCAATTAATAACTTCAAATCCTGGTTGTTAATTGGCTTATCATTTTGTAAAAGATTTTGGAGAAAACTTTGCAAGACAAATAACAACAACAACAACAAATCATGAAAAATATAGGGGAAGGGATATTGGACTGAAAGGGGTACGCTTGGAAGAAAAGAGCTAAAGCAGCTGGCCTGCGATTCATCTCTCTCCTGAATACCAGAGGGATGTTCTGGGGTGTAGGGGAGGAAGACATTTCCTCTTCCCAAATGTGGGTTCGTCTGGCCGGAGAACAAATTAAATTCACATGAGACAGAATAGCAGGAGAAAATTAAACAAAGCTTTATGAGGAACCATGGACCCTGGCCTTTCTTCCCGAAGGAAGAAAGGGCACCGAAGAAGTGGGGTGCACATAGTGGTTATATAACCCCAAACAGGGTGTTTCACATGTGATTGAAATGTCCCTCCCACAATAGTCACAAGATTGCCCTGTCGGCACAGCACTTGATGGACACAGGAGGTAGTGGGTCTGCTGTCTCAGAGGGCATAGCCAGAGGCAAGTCGATTGTCTGGAGCTGGGCGGTCACAGGTGAGCTTCAGCAATCAGTTCCTAGCCTAAAGAAAGATGCTTAATCTTTAAGGAGATGCCAATGTTGGGAGGGGGAGGGAAGTCAGTTACAGGAGGTTACCAGAGAAGCACAATAAAATGCAGATTTAAGTCTTTGCCTTTGGTATTGATTAAGAGTTTTTGGAGAGAAGGTCATCTCCTTTCTTCTTCCTGGTACAGAGAGGGAGGCACCTTTTACAGATAGAGATTTACCTTACAAATGCAAATGTGTCCTAACAAAGGGCAAGTTCCCTTCCTCAGAGCCTTCTTCCCTGTCCCAGTTTATCAAAAGCAGTCATCCTCAAATAATCCTGATGCCAAAGAGACATATCTTGGGGTGGCCAATTCCAGGTCCCCACAGGGGTAAGAGGCAGGTGAGCTGGTTTAAGCTCCTTGTAAATGTGTTAACTGAAATTCTTCCTAAATAGACTACTAATATTGTCTAGAAGGAAGGAGAGTCTTTATCTATGGAGACTCTTAGCCGAATGTCCTTAGCTTACAACTCCTTGTGGTAAACAAAGCTAAATCTGGATCTGGATCAGAGGCCACAGCTGATCCTCTTTATTTGCCTGCTTCTTTCATATTATCAGTAAAGCTTGACCCTGGGTAAGAACACTGATTTGTCTGAATCTGATTTGACAACTGATTCTCTGTGTTCGCTCACATACTTATATCTGTTTCTTCCATTTTCTGAATCGTTTCTTCTTCTGTATGCAAATGGAGTTTTTCTTTGCCTTTGCAATTTAGATATTACAATCAGATTTTCAAAATTTTGGAGGCACAGTTAATGCATAGTGCTTTCCTTTTTTTTTTAATGTTTTTTTACGAGGAAGATTAACCCTGCTAACTTCTGCAGCCAATCCTCCTCTTTTTGCTGAGGAAGCCTGGCCCTGAGCTAACGTCTGTGGCTATCTTCCTCTACTTTATATGTGGGATGCCTGCCACAGCATGGCTTGACAAGTGTGCCATGTCTGCACCCAGGATCTGAACCGGCGAACCCAAGGCCCTGTCGACGAAAATAATCCATAACCAATCTATAAATGAAAATTTGGGTGAGTTTATTCTGAGCTTAAATCTGAGGATTATAACCCGGGAGAGTCTTTCCACAAAGGAACAGAGCACTCCAAAGAAGTGGGGGTATAAGGGTGGTTATATACCCTCAAAGAGGATGTTTCACATAGGATTGAAATGTCCCTTTTACAATAGTCGCGAGACTGCTCTGTTGGCACAGCGATTGATGGAAATACCAGGTAGGTCTGCTGTCTCGGTGAAAACAGCAGGGTGGCAGTCTCTTGTCTCCAGCTGGGTGGTCACAGGTGAGCTGGGAGGTGAGTGCAGCAATCAGTTCCTAGCCTAAGGAAAAATGCTAATGTGGGGGGAAGTTGCATCTTTATCACAAGGGCGTTTGTTTTTGGCCATAGGAAATGTCTAAGCAGATATGCAATGCGTGCTCAATAGCCAGTCAGGCCCTTTAGGAGGAAAAAAAAAGAGAAGTCAGACCGAATTAGGTTTATACCAAATGGCTTCCTCATATACTCCAATATATCCTATTGCTTGCCATTTTTGTCAGCCCCTGAAGCAGAACATTCGAACTTAACCACTGTGCCACCAGGCCTGTCCCCATAGTGACTTACTTTTTGTGAGGCTTCTTGATTTGGAAATCTAAGTTTAGTGTCCTTTTTTATTTGCTTCCACATCATAAATGCTCTTTCTAAAAAGTTGTTTTGATTCTTGTAATCTTCTATTTCCTTCTAAATTCCTATTGTACAAATTTAGGTTTGCTGTATCTTTATTCTTCCTGACTTTTCTTATTTCACCTCATTTTAAAATACCTCCTTTACAAAAAAAATCTTGACAATATTTGCAACTTCACTGCTTTGATTTGTTGCATCAATAAATCGATCACTCACCATCTCCAATACGTGTTTAACGCAATGGTCGTATTTTCTGACTTGTGATATTTTCTGATTTAAAAACTTTCTCTTTTTATGAGTAGTTCTCTTAAATTTTTGATAGTAAAAATTGTAAAACTATCCTAACCATCCTAAATTTTGCATTAAACTCAGCTATTGATCTGTTTCCCCCACAGATATTTTTTTAAATAATATTTTTATGTGTCTCATTCTTTTGTGTTTTTGTTCATCTTTTCAGAGGAAATCCTCTCTTTGATTAGTAATTAAAATTGAGAGGAATTTTGTTAGCAATTTGATTGCTGTACAGATGGATCAGGGCTAGGTAACATAAAGAAAACAGTGAAATACGGAATAGTGTAATTTTGCCAATTCAGCGAACCAGCTAAGAGGAGTATGTAGACAACCCTTTGCAGGGACATTTGCTTCAGAACCATCGCTTATATGAAAAATGATTTAAAGTTCCGTGTAGCTGTTGATCAATGGGTCCTATTGTCTTTTATTTACCCTCTCTGTGTGGTAAACATGAGATGCAGTAGGCTTGCTGCATCTGATACCAGTGCAGTGCCCACATCCCACATGTACTCCCAAATGAATAGTGCCCAGTGGCCTCCCCCACTCACTCACTTTAGAAAAGTTTTAGTGTAGTCTCTAGTCTCTTCTACGTACTTCTCAGAAGTCTTTGGGGAATAATTGCAGAATAATTTGGCTCTTCTTTCAGATAATCTTTTTTGGCAGGTAGTTTTCTAAATCATTGGGTGGGTGCACTTTCTTCTTCCAATATGTGCTTCCAGCACAGAAAATCACTGTTTTCAATGTTAAATTAGGAAGGGGCTCAGAATTAAATACCAATATTCAAGTCCCAAGTGTCATAGAAGTAGATTTAGTTGCCTCAATGCATTTCTATATTGGAAATTCACATCCTGAGAACATTGCATCATCGTTACTGAAAACACGCTTGCTTAATAGGGACCATATATTGTGCAAATGACTCTACATGCAATATCTCATTTAATTTTCACAACAACTATATGAAATAATATAGTTGATAATCGGTCATTGCCCCCTTAGCAACAATGAACCTCTTTGTCTTTTTGGTGAACTCAGTTTAGAAACTAAACATCTTCTTTCAGGAAAGCTACTCTACTTCTTGTCCAAGGTGTGAAGTCTTTTAGCTAAGTTAAGCTAATCAGAATTGCCCATTTATTTAACTGACAACATTGCGTTATTCTGGGGTAAATATTTGACCTTACCTAGTCCAATCATAGTAAATATAGATCATTTTCTGGGAAGATAGAAATTGTCCTAGGGACATAATATGGTGTTTTAAGGCGTAAAATTCACACAACCTTTTTTTTCTTTTAAGTGAGGAAGATTCACCCTGTGCTAACATCCATTGCCAATCTTCCTCTTTTTTCAGGGGTCGGGGGAGATTAGCCCTGAGCTAACATCTGCCTCCCAATCCTCCTCTTTTTGCTGAGGAAGATTGTCCTTGAGCTAACATTTGTGCCCATATTCCTCTACTTTATATATGAGATGCCTGCCATAGCATAACTTGATAAGCAGTGGGTAGGTTCGCACCCGGGTTCCAAACTGGTGAACCCTTGGCCACCGAAGTGGAGCACCAAAATTAACTACTATGCCAGGGGCCCAGCCCCACACCTCCTCTTTTTTTGCTTGAGGAAGATTAGCCCTGAACTAACATCTGTGCCAATCTTCCTCTATATCTTGTGTGGGACATTGCTACAGTATGACTGATGAACAAAATATATTCATGCCCGGGATCCAAACCCTCAAAGTGAAGCATGTGGAATTTTAATCACTCAGCCACAGGGCCGGCCCCACATATTCATTTTTGCTATTATAAAGAGTACCAGTCTCAGAGTGAAGTCAAAACTCAAAGGAACATGGAAGTGAGAAGGAGGCAGAACTCTGATTGCATTGTAAAACTTTGTATCAAAATTTGCCTTATTTAGCTCTACCTCTGGATTTTTGAATTTACGTTATCAATTTTCTCTTTGGAAAAATATTTGAGCTGTATTTTGTTTGTGATGGACATAAATAAACTAAGTGTTAGAGAAAATGAATAACTCACTCAAGTGTGCACACAACAGTTTGCAAAGTTGAATGTTGAATTCAGGTTGATTCCTCCATCCGTTTGTTTCAATATTTTCAAATACTATGTTTAGGTAGAACATAAAGTTCTTGGAAATGATGCAAAATAAATAAAAAATAAATAAAAATAAATAAAATAAATAGATGTATTCATTTATATCTTATTTAATTTATATTTTTACGGGCTCATATTGTACAAGGTAGTACCCATTTCACTGATGAAGCCTTAATCAATTACTTTTGGAGTTCCAAGGGTTTCCTCGCACATGGGAAAAAAAAATCTACTCAGCAACATAGTTTTCTGATTTGGTTTCTTTCCTCTCATGCTTTTTAAGAAACTCTACCTGTCTTCTGCCATTGTATGCCAATAAATTTGGTGATTATTGATGTGGATTAAGGCTGCCCCAGCTAGAGAAGCCCAAGGTGACCTGGCCTACATGCCAAACTATACGACCCAGTGGACTTTTTTTTATGGTATGAATTAGGACTGCCCCAGGGAGAGAAGCCTGGGGCATCCTCACCTGCATGCCGATCTATATGGCCAGATTCGTATCTAAAGTTATATGACCGCGCAATAACCAGACCCCATCTGCACTGAAATCATTTAATGACTTTTTACATCATCTTTTCTTTTTTCCAGTAAAAATAAGTCACGTACCCATGCCTTATAAAATTAGCCCTAACCCTCAACTCAGGGCAGCAGCAGGAGCTCTGACTGCCCGTGGGTCTTGTCCCCACACACCAACTCTGCCTGCCCATGGGTCCTGTCCCCATGCCAGCGGGGGCAGCAGAAGCGGCGGCAGCAGAAGCTCTGACTGCCCATGGGTCCTGCTATTCCACACTATTCTCTAAATAAAAGAGGACTACTGCCAGATCTTGAGAGTCTAAGAAATCTTTCTTTTGACTCCTCAGCTCACCGACCCCGCATCAATTATTATCATATTTCCTGAATGTCTTTGGTGATTTTCCTTGTTTTCTGCCAGTCCATTTGGTACTTTATATCGTAAGAGTGGAAATGTCCTTTTTATCCCTAAAAGAATGCTGCTTGGGATCGTGTGCCTTATAAATTTTCTCAGATAAATGCAATACCCCTTAAAATTATAAAAGATCAACTCAGTTTCATTCAGATATACCATCTATGACAGATGACATGTTTCCTGCTCAATCTCATTTTAACCTAATGCACCAGAAATTTCTCTTATTCTCCTACAACAAATTCTCACATAGACAGACTCCTTAAGTACTCATCAAAAGACTTGTCAGATGTGACCAGAAGAGTGATTCACTTTGGGACCCTTGCTTCATTGGTATAAAAAAGAACAAAATATTCTTGTGATATGTAGTCAAGAAAATTGAAACCTCAAGTTGACTTGAGAAAAAGAATCTTCTAAAATGGGTATTGCGCAAAACAGTCAAAGAATCAGTAAATGTGGGCAGCTTTTGTTGCAAATATATGCTTTTGAAATGCCTCAGCAAAATTAAAATCCACTACATTTCATATTTAAAGAAAGCTATAAATAAGCAAAAGGATGCTTCAAAATTAAGTAAATAAAATATATTTTAGAGAAAATTTTGACCTTAGCAATACCCTAGGATTTTATGAATTTGTTGAACAGGAGTAATCCTGATATGCACTAACATGATATGGACCAACAGTAAGACCACAGAGTCTTTCAAAAATTACAATTTATAGCTTAAGGGGGAGTGGACAGTGAGAGTGTCCTGAATAGACACATGTTTTGTTTTGTTTTGTTTTTTTGAGGAAGATTAGCCATGAGCTAACATCCGTGCCTATCTTCCTTTACTTTATATGTGGGATGCCTGCCACAGCACGGCTTGATAAGCAGTGCACAGGTCCACACCCAGGATCCGAGCAGGCGAAACCTGGGTGGAGGGTGCGAACTTAACCATTATGCCACTGGCCAGCGCCAGCCACGGTCTTTAAAGGCAGTGGACTATAAAGTGAATGCTGCAAAAAATAAAGGAGGCAAATGGAAGGAGAGCAGCCTCCCTATTCACCTGTAAATGAAGATTATGCTGGCTAAATACATACTGTCAGCAGTGCGCATAAAGATGCAATAGGAACATTGAACAGCTTTACAGTTTTATGCAACATAAACTGTTTTTCATCGTTAACCATTTATATATCTCAATAGTTATAAGTATTTTCTAGCACTGGGCAGTAATATGAACTAGTCTAGCACTGATGGGCGAATCAAGATCGCTGTTCTAATTGGTGCATTAAAGATACCGATAGGGCTTACGTAATTAGTCATTGTGAGCCTCAGTCTCCTCCACTATTGATTTTTCTTTAAATGGTTTTATAATTCCTACACTGCCTGCTTCATGTCTAATTTTGAAAAATAAAATACAATAATTCATGTGAAAAGGCTTTTTAAAACACAGATTGTTACTTTGGTAGATACTTTTTGTTTCAAGATACTAAAATAACGCCATAATGCTGATTCGAGGCCTCTTGGCCAGACCACATTTTGAAAAATTTTAGATGTGTTGCTGGAGAATTATTATTAATGCTAGCTTCATATTTGCACAAAATTGAAATCGATTCCACGTTGTGATGGGAACAGGATTTGAATGACACTAGAGACCAAGGATATGGAGAGTTCTCCAGAAATACTTTTACAGTAATGGGTTAAGCCAACACCTCGACCCAATAATAACATAAGAAATACTAAGAAATAATGGATTTGTCAAAACATATTCAATTATAATTAAATGTACTTTTACACAACTATTTTGTCATGTTAATTATTATATTTATATGTTCATTAAAATGTGTTGTCTAGCATTCATTAATTCATTTATTCAATAACATTAATAACAGCACACAACAGCCAGTATACAGACTGAAACCAGCAATGCATAGGCAAAATGCTCTGTCCTTGGACTCAGTGCGGTGGGGTAGCTATAAATCTTCTCTTCTCATACGATTTACATTTTCTCTCCAATGAAAGACATTTCCATGATTTCCCAGTGAAATATTATTTGTAGGGATACCTAGACCCCATCACCAACACGAATCTTGCTTTTATGGGTAGGAGGTTCGCTATCCTAAGTAATGAATCAGTTCGTCTCTCAGAGACGCACAGGCTCAAAAACCAATCCTAAAATGGCTTTCCAAGTTTCAAGGTTGCACAACGGGAATTTTGTCAAAATTAGCCTTCAGCTAATTTTATTAAAAGTAAATCTTGGCAGCAGCAATATTCAGATTTCTAAAATTCTTCCTGGCTATTCCTACTGGTTGCATCAGTTTTCTTTTTTTTTTTTTTTAAAGATTTTGTTTTTTTCTTTTTTCTCCCCAAAGCCCCTCTGGTACATAGTTGTATATTCTATATTCAACTTTCTCTCCAAAGCCCCTCTGGTACATAGTTGTATATTCTACGTTGTGGGTCCTTCTGGTTGTGGCATGAGGGACGCTGCCTCAGCGTGGTTTGATGAGCAGTGCCATGTCCACAGCCAGGATTCGAACCAATGAAACACTGGACCGCCTGCAGCAGAGCGCAGGAACTTAACCACTCAGCCACGGGGCCAGCCCCTGCATGAGTTTTCTGCTTGAATAAAGTCGAAGATATTCTAAGCTTCTTTGGAACCTAGGGAAAATCTAGTGAATGATTTCCTTTTTAATATTTATCAGCCCTGTTTGAAAATGTTTGAATTCACCATAGTATTTGCTAAGCATTGTGTATTTCCCAAAGATTGGCAGTTTAAATAGGTTTGTAAGAGCCAAGTTCCTTCTCAAATAAGACAAACTTCTTTTGTTTTCTCCTGAATCTTTATACGTTTTCAAAATAATATAATGTTTTCAAGAAAGTGAATAAAACAGTGGTTTTCCCATACTCCGTGAGTGAGAATGGTGGCATGAGAAAGGAGAGTACTTTAGGCATAGAGTCTTCTTCTAGTTCAGTGGTAGCTTTTGAGAGTCCCTGGAACTGTGGAGATCTGTACTTTACATAACGGAACTTCATTCCCTCAGACTTTGAACCCAATCAGCCTTTTATGTGCCATCTCTTAGGACAGGAGATATTAGTAAATAGAGTCCCTTTGGAATCCTGGATTCTGACTAAAACCTGTTCCTTGAATCCAGCAGGCCTCAGTATTAAGTATGAAAACAAAACTGATCAGGGATCTGTAGTTAAATGACTTACAAGAAGCTGTCGAGTTAGTCAAAACCACCAGCCTAGCAGATATGCCTAGATTAATGCCTAGCAGATAAACGAAGTAGTCTACCATAAGACAAGGAAGCAGAAAATATGGTATATGAAGCATTTAACTTGGGTTAATAATCAATTATACTTAAAGGTGACTTTAGAAAATTCTACAGCACTATATGGTCCTAAAGATTTAAAGACTGCAATTATAAATCTGATGATTTTTCATTTTGCTATCACATTATGTGGGATTATGTGGGCTTTTCATGAATTTTGACAACTAGGGACACAAAACATGATTCCTTTTTGCAGAATTACTGCCCCTTGTGTGTATTATTCTGCTTTCACTCTGCAGCTCAGATCTGGGCTGTGCAGCCTGACCAGGTGCAGAGTGATGAGCTCTTCAAGTGGCTCTCCACACATCCCAGGACTGGTTGAGAACCATTGGATGGATATAGCCCTACCTTGCCAAGAGGAAAATCTCCCCAAACAGGAACAGATGTTAATGTGGGTAAAATGTTCTGTAACAATAAAATTTTTATTTAAACATTTATAGGAAATCTTTTATTCCCCAAAATGTTTCAGCTTTCCACTTTAGGCAAAAATGATTTTGCTGCAGAATTTCTCTCATTTCAAGGGAACTGACAAACTGCTACATAATAGAGACTGATAATAACTTAGAAAATAAATAATCTCTTTGAATTATTGAATGCGGATCTCACAGACTCATGCATGTTGATTTGAAAGGTTTGATTTAAAGTAATCTTATAATAAGAATTTATGCAAAATTAAGTTGAATAGATGGATAGATTTGATGAATCTCTGAAATAGCCTTTATAGATAAATTGATCTTCAAGGCGGTTCAAACTGTCAGGTGAACTCCTAATGTTTTTTCGACTCTTTAAGAATTTCGACTGCTACAACATTTTGGATTCATTTAAGTGCACTCTTGAAAGTGAAAATCACATTTTAAAGCTGTTTTTCTAATCAAACATAAGTTGATTGAATAATTTTCTGGGCACGATGTTAATATTTAATTGTCACTAGTTCTCATTAGCTTTGTAATACTTCTTGTTTTATATGATCCTTTTCCTTTAATAAATAAAGGTATCAATGTTAATTAGTGACTAACAAAAATGGTGATTTGGGACTGTTTTTATTTGCAGAACACCAGTTTAGCACAGAATGTTTTGAAGACAGTTGTTAATTTAAATAGGCATTCCAGAAACTGCCATGTATGCAGTTTTAGATGTGACATGATTAAAATTTGATTTTAGAAGTTGATACTTGTGTGCATGTTAGTACATATATAAATATTACAATTACTGCTTTCTTTTACATTCATCATATTTTCTTTCATTTGGAAAACACTTAAATCATTGAAATAAAGAGAAATTTTTAGAATTTCAAAGATGGTTTCCAAATGTAAATTTGTCATTTTTTATGAAAATGGTAACTATACACTGTATTGCTTATGTATTTAAATATAAATTCACAGGAAATACTCGAATTCAATACATTCTGTATGGCATACAAAGAGTTGAGTTTCAAGAAAAGCAAATATATAAATTTAAAAGATTTTTTTCATCTAGTATGCATTGTAAATTTGACTAATTGAAAGCTTAAATTGTTTACTTAGTGTCATTATCATATAGACGCAAATATATTTCTTTAGAGAAGCAATGATAAAAATGACAGTATGTCAAATGTTAGATAGTTGCCAAATTATGGTATGCATTTAATATCAGAATGTGGCAAATAATCTTAACAATCTAACTCTGACCTTCTGGAGCCAGTGGGTGTGTTAACTATTACTTGACTGCAAGCATGTTAGGGCCAAAAGATTGTCTGCATTAGGATTCCTTTTAAAGAACAGCCTGTGGACATCTTTGACAAGATCCCCTTATCCACAACCTGTTAAGAAAAAGGAAAGCCCTTCTCTCTGAGCATATGAAATTCAGAGAAACATAAAGAGATGGAGATCCAGGACCCTATAGTTAGTTACTGTGGGTTTATTTGAAAAATTGTATGTGGGCAAGATGGACACATAACTTCTTAGTAACCAGCAGCTGTGGGTAGTAGTCTCAGTTTTCAGATTGGTTGGAAGTAACGAGATCTCCTTTTATTTTGCCTTGAATGCAAGAAATTTCAAATTGAGTAGAATA
The DNA here is from genome assembly GCF_037783145.1 of Equus przewalskii. Lineage (NCBI taxonomy): Eukaryota > Metazoa > Chordata > Mammalia > Perissodactyla > Equidae > Equus > Equus przewalskii. The sequence continues at coordinate 36,442,510 of NC_091850.1, forward strand.
AAAGAATACTTTTGGCTCTAGAATTTCAGCAATTGAGCATATTGTATTTAGAGTATGGACTAAATGAGGACAGATCAATATGCTATATAATTGGTATTTAAGTGTTAATAAAAAGGAAAAACAGATATGAATCAATGCGGGATTTAAACACAAGGGGTTTAAAAGGTCAATAAATGCTGAACCTCAGACAACAAGGGAGGGGGTCTTGACCATGCTAAGTCAGTGTTTTTATCCACCTGTACCAAAGAGTTTCGGCAATTCTGTAGTGTTTAAGGATTACATGTTAGTAGCAGAACCACACACATATAACATTTTAATTTGACATTTATTAATTCAGGTCTTTGTTAGTCACTAGTAAATTGCATATTATTTATTCCCTAATCATAATTGTCATTCTCAATAAATTCTCTATTGCCTTTCTAAGTCCTGAGTTATTGACCTTGCTCAGATATGATCTGATAATTATTTAAACTGGGTTGATTAAGATGAATACCTCAAGAGAAGCAAATTGAATTTAAGAGAAATACATAGCTAATAACTATTACACCCTGAGCACACAATGTATTATAATGACATTAATATTTTCCTTCTATTTTGCCTGTTCTCAGTTCCATTTTGAACTCTATCATTAAATGCAGGAACTAGGCATTGCAACCTACTGCAATAAGGAAAGAAGAATGGATTAGTGGAGCCTAATAATCTTGAGGCGAGGTAACTTCAAGTGAAAATTTGAAGTTTACTTGGGGAATCTTGATGAGAGAGTGAAATTTGATGTGTTAAAAAAATAACGATAATCAGTGGAAAGGTTTTTTTTTGTTTCCCCTTTTCAGTCCTTTCATCATCATACCAGGTTAGTTGATTTCTGTGTGGCACTAAGAAGACATAGGGTAGAGAAAAGGGAGACTATAATGGAGGGGACATTTTCACTAGGCAAAGCAAAGAGGAAATACTATGGCAAGAGGAAGAGACTTTGGAAGTAGAACAAATAAGATGATTATAGTACTCAAAGACACTCAGGTAGGTGAGGAAAAATATAGGACCACATAAGTTGAGACCCCATGTCCCCACCACATCCAGCAGAGTGTTGGAGCAAAAGAAAAACCAAAATTTAGGATACCAAGTGGTTCCTTATCTCCCAAAGCCTCCATAAGCTGTGCAAGAAACCAGTACGGCACACAAAGGACACGTGGTGCTGAGAGAATTAGTGGCTGCTCAATAACATGAGGTCACCCAAGGAAGCCACAAAATACAGCCACCTCACATTTGAAGGAAAAAGGCAAGCACCTGGACTTGTGTATTGAGCACGAACATGATGTCCAAAAGGAGGTGGTGATTATGGCCGCACAATGAGACTCCTCTTTGTGGAATCACAGGGATGCAGTTTGGACCATCCACTGTGGGGCAAATTCCAAAAAAGACATAGAAGAAATCATTTGGACCAAGGGCTTTGTCTTTACCATCAGAGGGTGCTATTCTTGAGAGAGAAGATTAGAAAGATAACACACTCTGATAGGGAGATGGGATATGAATTGACTATTTTACTAGTAGGAACGGAGATAACATGAAAGACAGCTTTGATCTCTTTACAGTAAAATGTTTCAACTTGTAAGACACTGGCTGATGGATTTGTCAATTCAATGACAAAGATCAACTGGCAATTTGACCAAGTTAACTGATAAAGTCAATCTAAATGTACTATTTCATTGTGTGCATACTCAACTCCAGGTAAAAGAGATATAATAAGTTGAAACTACATTCAAAGTTTTATCACGGGAAATTATATAGGAAGAAGAAAGAGTTAACCTGTTTCTACTGAGAATCTTTGGCACTGATTTTTTTTAACAGGGAAACAAAATTTAACAGTTGTACTCGAGTAATAGCTTGAAAAGCATTCATCTATTTTCTAAAAAGTGACCAATTATAGATAATGAGTGGCTTACTTTTATCTTAATCCTCCAATATTGTAGGTTTTAGAGGGCAACATTTAACTACTATATCCTGCTAAATTTGTTCCAGATCTCAACCCCTTACTATGTAATTACTTTGTTGCCCCTTAGAAAAGCAATTTAATTTAGTCTTCTGTTTCTTCTTTCAACAGGCCAGTAATTTCTTCTTTGCTTTTGGAGTCAGGGAACTTTTCAGATATTTTTAGAAGATACGGAAAGTGTTTCAGAAAGTGTAAACAAGACTGTTAAATTGAAAGAGAAACACATGAGAACTTTTAACATGGTCACAATTTACTATAGAATCTCTCTAAAGAAAAGAATTTTGTGATTACCAGTCACCTAACTTGAAAATTCATTTACTGCTGAGCACCGTGGTTGAAAATATCCCCTCTAACAAGGAGCATCTTGAAAGGAAAATTCTTGATATTTTGAAGGCAGTGTATAGGGAGCAAAAATGAATTCACACTTCGTATTTTTTCTCATCAAATCTTTGTCCATGTAACTCTATCTTTACTGAAAGTATACTTCATTTGAGCTACTCATATTTGAATGAATCGAATTTTCCTGAACTATTTCAAGAGGTTCCTCAGGAAGGGGTGGAGATAGGGAAGAAAGCTTTCAAGCTGTGCCACTCCATGGCCCCCTCCTCTACTGCTCCGGAAGAGAATGTTTCTCCACGGCATGGATCTTTGTGTAGACACAGCTCCTCTGCACCTAAGAACCCAAGCTGGTACAGGAGGGCTTGTGCAGCTCCCACGCTTTCCTCTTGTCTTCTCGGGCTACTTCAGAGGCCACCATCACCAAGAGACACTGCCCTTGATTTCCAAGGCGATGCACTGAATTTATTTTCATGAATTTTATTTTGCTGGAACTTTCTGAAAATTGAGATTTGGGTCACTCTGGGTAAGCTTCTTGCCTTCTCGATTGACTTTCACTGGCACCTGGGACCTGTGTGATCTCCACCCTGGAGATTAGCAGTTTCGTTTCGGGATGGGGTCCTCTCCCTCCTGGAGTGACTATTCACTCCACCAAGTCTGGATCCTTCCTCTCTCCCAGTTCTTCCCTACCACAGCCTGAGGGGACTAGACGTGGGGTTCCAATTCCAGTAGAACTTACGTGAAGTATCTCAGGTTGCCTTTGTCTCCTAGTTACTCTGAAAATGGAGACTTTTAGGTTTGTTGCATTCTGGAAAAGTTGCATAATTCAGAACCAAACTGTCTCATGTTTTACAGACATCAAAAGTCTTTATAGGCATGACTTTATATGAAAATCTATGGGGAAAATTGCTTTCCAAAGGATTCGTGAGATATTATAGGGATCTCGAGTTTTAAAGATTGAATTCTAGTCCAGAATTTGGAAACATTTTCCTATGGGGCCACATGGGATCTTCATTTAAATCATAGGGTCTCAGAAGGGTAGAAAGTACTAAGGTATTTAATTAAAATGCCTAGGAAATATTTGAAAGTTGTCAACTAAAATATAGTTTACACACATTCTAGAAATTTTCAGAGTCTACTTCTGGCATTCCTATATGTTTGCTTAATAACCTACACTTTATTTTATGCTGTTTTGCACCACAAAATATGGTCTGATTACATGTATGTCAACTTCACCAATTAATAAGCTCTTAGAGAGTAAACATCATATCTTCTTTAGCCTTATTGCTCTAGCACATAGGATACTGCCTGGAATAAAGGGCATGCACGTGAAACTCCTCGACCCCACCACTCGTTTCTAATCTTGCATTTTCTCCATAATTTCTTCCCTGTTTTTTTTTTCCCTTTTGGTCTTATCAACATTTATATTGCCTGGATGTTAATTATTTTTTCCATATATCCTGCTGCCAGAAATGAACATCATGTGGGTTGGGATATTTTTGTCTTTTTTGCACCTTGTGTCTTAATTGTGTCTGTCCCACAGCAGATGATCAATAAGTATTTCTTTTTATGAATAAATGAATGTAGAGAAAAAAATGAATGAATGAGAAAGAAAGTGGAAGAGTTTACACATGGACAAACATTGGCAAAAATAATGGGCTCCTGCTGACTTCTTTTGTTTGGTCCACACAGATTTTTTTTTTTTTTGGAAGGGGATAGGGTGTGTTGTTGCCAACTGATTCCATGTTAAACAAGACCAGATTTTTTATTTGTTTTAAAAAGTGTATGATTTGGCCACATTCAACATCATTGCCAATTGCTGGGTTAGAGCTGACCCTTCAATTTGCCACACATCCTACAATTCTTTATGGTCTTCTGTATTCTGTGCTCTTTACTCAGTTATGTTACTTTGCTTAGTACAGACATTTAAATTTGTTATCCATACTCTAGAGAGAAATCGTCTTGTCACAACTACCAAATTTTTGAGAACACTAGTTATCATTTTGTAAGACACTTTTATTATTTTTCTATTGCTGTGTGATAAGTTGTCACACACTTCACAGCTGAAAAATATCATCTCTTTATTATCCCATAATTTTCGTGGATCAGGAGTCCATATGTGAATTAGCAGGGTCCTCAGATCAGGTTCTCACCAGGCTAAAATCAAGGCATGAGCTGGGGTCACAGTCTCACCTGTGGCTTGAGTCCTCTTCCAAGCTCTTGCAGGTTTTTCGCAGAAGTCATTTCCTTTTGGCTGTAGAACTCAGGCCCCACGTGTGCAATTCTCTGTGTAGTTCATAACATAGCTATTTGTTTTCTTCCTGGAGAATCTCTTGGCATTTCACCATCTTTTAAGATGTCACATGATTAGGTCAGGCTCACATAGAATAACCTCCTATTTGATTAGCAAAAAAACTTAACTCATTAGTAACCTAATTATGAGAGGATTGTATAAAGATGTAGGTCAGGGGATTATTTTGGAAGTTTGCCTACCTCAAATTTTAACTCAAACTAATAAGACTAATCCTGAGACTGGATATTATCACCAAGTTCACAGACCTATAAAAACTATAGAGGCCGGCCTGGCGGCATCAGTTAAATTCACGTGCTCCACTTTGACAGCCTGGATTCACCAGTTTAGATCCTGGGTGCAGACCTACACACCACTCATGAAGCCATGCTGGGGTGGTGTCCCACATAGAAGAACTGGAAGAACTTACAACTAGGATATAAGACTATATACTGGGGCTTTGAGGAGAAACACAAAAAGAGGAAGATTGGTAACAGATGTTAGCTCAGGGCCAATCTTCCTTACCAAAAAAAAAAAAAAATCATGAACAAAAGAAGTATTGCTCTAAGTCTAGTGTTTCTCTGAATAAACTTTTCAAATAAAAATCTTTTCATGTGGTAGTCATTTGAAACTACACTAGGCATTGCCTCTGCTCTGCCCGACCTACGTAAGATCATGGTTAGCATAGGATGGTTATGCTGAGGGAAGTTTTTTGTGTTACATTTAAAAGTTGTACAATATAATTGCACTAAACTGGTAATTTTGCATTTATCAAATGCCCCACCGGAGATAAGTTGGTTATTTGTGATACCACCAGATTCTTTAGATTACCCTTGTCATTTTCAGTTAGATTTGTCACTACAAAAGTTTACACATACCCTCTGCCACCTTATTTAATTTACAGAGTAAATTTGTTGCTGCTTCTTACCAGGTGCAAAGATAGTTATCACCCTCTTTTCCAGACTACACAAATTTTTCTTTGAGACACTTGAAGAGGGTTTTCTCTGTTTTATTTTCACAGATTCTGTCCCATCTCTTACAAGTCAAACAACCATTCTGCAAGTTCAAAGAATCACTCAAGCGAACACTCACTTGATTTTATTTTTTTAAAAATATGACTTTATCCTTGAACCACAGAAGAGACCTTATTACTGCTCTCTTCCCATAAATGGTAAAGGATGAAGGACTTTAGTCCTTGTTAACTAGCAACTTTCTAATAACTCAGTGCATTCTCTAGGAAACTTTACTTTGGAATACTTTCTCTTTAGCTTTTTTCATTATTATTATTAATACATTATTCATAGATATAAGCAAACTGCCTGTTTCAATGAAGGATATGTGATAAGAATAAGATTTTTCAGCTGAATCTACAGGCAAAGTACAGGCTTAGGAATTATGGTTCTGGAAACCATGCACTGAATTATGCTATGATGCAAAATTTGGAAAGATCATAACTTAGTTCTTGTTACAGAAAGGAGAGGTGCTAAGAATCTTACAGTGAAGGGAGAAAAATCATTTCAAACAAATACTTCTTACAGATTTGGAACAGACTTTCTTTTTTCTGTACTGAGATCCAAAACATATAACCACTTATATTGACCTCTCTAAACAGGTAACTTGAGAGTTGAATTCCATAAAATTATGGTGCAATTTAATATTAATAAGTAATATTATAATATAATATAATCTGTCTAAAGTTAACTTCTGTATCAGTAACTTAGGATCATTTTGAAAATTCCGTTATATATATCATCCAGATTTTACTGGTTGGAAAAGTATTTTTGCACAAATGTTATCTTGTGTATTCTTACTAATTGTTTTTAGATTGGAGTATTCTGGAATGTCTTACTATAAAGATGGTGGAGTTCCATGATACCAGAAGTAAGGAAAAGAAGACATTTAATAGAAATAAGCATAATTTTATGAAAGGCTTTTCACTGATTTGTGCCATTTAACAACTGCTAGTTTAAGAATATATTAAAGTATTAGAGTTTGTGTCTGCCTCCTTTTTTAAAGTTGTTGTTAAAGGCCTACCTGTGTTTGGACTGTTTTCCATATAATGACTATTGCTTTCCTATGATGTACACCTATGATGCTTTCCTTTGACACTTGGTCTCAAACATTATCAATCAAATATCTCATTCATATATAGAAACCATAATTTAAGGAGTTTGGTGGTGTCATCATCTGGAGCCATCATAGTGGAGTTTTTGGCTAGTAACCCTGAGAGCAATTGGGATGACCTGAAGAAGCTGTGTATATTGGTTCTCCAACTTTTCTGGAGACTCTGAAGCTCCCAATATCTTTTAAAATGTTTAAAATATGTCTTTTCTGTTTTATCTAGTCAGAGTGAATTCTGTTGTAGGTAACAGAATCTTAACTACTGGAAGCATTTATTAAACAAAATATGTGTCTACAAATATTTTAAAAATGTAGTGTCCAGCTCTGAACATCATTCTTTCTCTCTCCATTTCACCTCTTCCATTAAAAAAATAGATTTATATTTATATGTATAATTGCCAATTGCTTTGATATCAATTTACCATGAACCAAGTATCTTAAAACTACGTAAATTTATTATTTCACAGCATGTGGGTCAGAAGACCTGGTATGAAGTGGTTCACCTGGGTACTTTGCTTAGAGTCGGACAGGCTGTAATCAAGGTGTTGGTAGATTTACATCCCTTCTGTAGGTAGACCCTCCAGTTGAGCCAATTGCCATGGGTTCTAAGCTCATGTGTTGGTTTGGTTACTGATAGGCAAGTTAGCAAGGTCTTTGGGCTTCAGGGTTTGTATTAACCAAACTTGATGACATGTAGGCCTTAGCGTTTGCCATGTGTGGTTGAAATAATGGCTTACTTGGAGGGTTTGGACTTCTAGATCCCAAACCAATGAAAGCTCCCAGACCAGTAGTAACAAGGTCAACAGTTAAAAGAAGGGTATGCAGCTATGCTTGATAGGCTTTTGTTGTCTAATGTTGACTTTTCCCCAGATGTTTTATTGCCAAGGAAGGGTTGTCTGCTTTTAGAGTTATGGGATATGGTCCTGGCTCTATTATTATTTCTGAATGTGATTTCTATTTATGAAGGGGAGTTTTTAAATCTATCTTTTTGGTAGTCTACACTGTCTGTGGGAATGGCTCTAGAGAACTCGCTTTAATTTCCTGGAGGGAATCTGAGGGAGAGACTGGATTAATTAACCACTCCTTAAAATCCAAATACCTAGGAGTTTTTTTAAGTGGTCAAAGTTTAGGTTGACATGAATTCCATACCAGACAGACAGCTATGGGTAACAAGTCCCAGGAAATTATACACTCTTGGTTTGACCTCTAGCCCTACAGGATGGGAGCAGGATGAAAAGAGGTGGAGATGTTATTAAGGGACCTCATATATAATCAGTCTTTATATACATGGCAGTGACTTATCTCCCTTTAAATAGAAGAAAAGCCAATGGGAATATATATTTTATAGTTGGCATGAGGTGTGAGTCAATCAAGGGGCCTTGAAATAAGAGAGATTAAGGCCTTGAGCATGATAGTGACCTATTTAGCAATTTATTTGTCAGAATGGAATTTAAATAAAAGGAACTATTTATGTCTCTCAATTAAACTGGCTGCCTGGGACTTACTGGGGAAAGTTCTATTGAATGTTTTTTAAAGAGCCCAGCATTGTGTATTCAGAGAAGTGAAATGTGTGCCTTGGTTACTATTAGCAATGTCTGAAATGCCAGGGGGATAAGGAGTGTCCTTTGAGGCCTTATATTGTGGCCTTGGTATATGTAGAGACGTGTGACCTTGATTTATATTTTGAATGTCTGTGGGGCGAGAGATTCCCAGGGGTTTTTTTTTTCCTGAAGGGAACAACTTTTAGGCAATGGCCCAAGAGTTTGTAAAAATGTACAGATGGGGCCATTTGCTGACACCCAGTGCTAGAATGAATGCTTGACGTTTGGCCAATTGTGATGACCTTGGGTCTCATCTTTTATTCCAGACATCCTCACTAAGGGATGAAAAACAGCTATATTTCACTTAGCTCCATCATAAGAATGATGTTGACTCAGTTAATCCCAAGGGGTTCTCCAGGTAGCCAGTGTTCTTCAGGAGGGATGACCGCTTCCAGCACATAGCGTCTGACCAGAGACTGAGAACAGGGGAGACCACTCCCTCCTGCAGGTGGAATATACCAGAGGGCCCAAGTTTGGCTCCATCCTGAATCAAGGAGGCCTTGGCAGCCTTGCTGAGCTCGTAGGGTATTGCTTCTACAGTCCAAGGCGTAATGGGCAGCTAAGTACACAAGGTCACAGGCGCAGGATCTGTGAAAGAATCTGTTTTCAAAAGAGCCTAGTATGTGGCCAGTGATTTTTACTTTAATAGTGTATAGCACTGGGTTGAGAAAGGCAATCTCTTGAGTCAGAATCCCATGAACAACTTATAGTCATCATGGGTGATCCAGAGACTCCAGGAAATGTGACAGGAGGTTGCTAAAGTTTCCACAGTGAAGGAGCCTCTGGGGCACTAATGGGAATGTCTGTTGATTTTAATTTGGACAGATTTTAAAGCCTTTGTTAGACAGCTCCATTTATAGTGAACTTATTTGTAAGCAGCAACATCAGTGAGATTAAGTAAAACTTGTAAATAAGGAACGTGTTGCCTCCAGAACTCAAAAGGAAGTAAAAGATATTGGACATATAGATCCCTAATGAGTGAGTCAAATGAAACTCCTTGGAGGAGGATATGATCAATGTACTGTCATAACTATGTTCCAGGAGAAAGTTGGATGCAGTTAAAATTCTTCCTTCAAGAATCGTGTGCCATGGCAAGGCTGTTAAGGTAACCCAAAGGTAGCCTGGAAAAAGTATATTGTGTCCCTTTGGAGCTGAAGGCAAATTGCAGCTGAAAGACTGTTGAAGAAGGCACTGAATAGAATGTATTAGCCAAATCTACAGTAGCAAAATATTTGCCAGTTGTTGATTGGATGGAGTCAGTAACTTCAGTAATATTGGGCTTTGGGTTTGGGGGCCCCGGTGGATGGGACCACAGCATTAAGCTTGCAGTAATCCACTGTGAGGCACCAGTCTTATTTTTCAGGTTTAAGAATAGGCAAAATTGGACTATCAAAAGGAGAAGCAGTAAGGATAATCATCTATGTATTAATTAGGTTTTATATAATAAGTTTTAATATTTGAAGACCCAATTTTAACTTACATTGAGCCATCTTAATCAATTTAAATGGAGGTGTCCGTGGAATCTCATTTTGGCAAGCCAATTTGTAAATGCCAAAGGCTTAATTTAATTTTAGTTTAGCACTCATTGTGTCGACTGTTTATACCCAATATGGAATATTGTAGGACAATGGGTACCATGACTACGGGAAATTTAGGCAAAGCTATGGTTAAGGTGAGGTATACTTATTTTTCTAGAACGTATTTAATTACTCTCCTCAAATTATAGGAGGGCTCATGTTTAAATTCAGTGGGATTGCCAGGTATATGTGTAATTGGAACCCTAGTATTAATTAACCCGTGAAGCTTTATTAATTGGTACATTTTAGCACATGTTAAATGTAATTTAGAACCTCCGCTGTAGAGGCACAAAAGCCAATCAGTGCTCTTTTAATCTGTATGTTACATAAATTCTTCTAGTAAATTTCAGATTTCCAATTCTATCAAATTATGCATATATATGCATATAATTTATTTTTAATTTAAACATTTTCTCCCCTTGTATCTAGGCTTTTGTTGTTGTTGTCGCTGTTTTGATAACTCCGTATGCAGAAGTTCACGGTGGTCATAGGAAAAGGAGGAAGAGGGAGGAGCCCAGTTGTCTCTCTCATTCTAAAGCTTCCCAATCCACCTGCCAGGGATTAAGATTTGAATTTAGAGAATTACAGCATCCTCTTCTTGAGACAGCGCAGGTAACCCCCTTGTCCTAAGTATCAGTCCCTTGGCACATCAATATATGGAGATGCTCACTGAGGATCAAGCATCCTGGCTGGGGGCTTGCATTGTCAAGCAATTAGGTAACTTTGGCAGGTGCTGGGGTTGGGGTGGGAGGTGCAGGGGTGAGATGTGTGCTCCCTTGCCCCAGAGGTACGTTTTGGATTAATCATTGGGCTACTGGTCTCCAAGGGTGTAACCCACTGTACTCCTGAGAGTCTGGGGGTCCTGTATTTTGCTGGAACAGCAGCAAGGTATGTGGCAGCAAAGAAAACAGGTAGCTACTCCTACCTGGGCTTCATTGCCAACGAGACTAGAGAACCGTTTCCTTACTGTGGGGCAGCCCAACCATTACCTTCCTTTACAGGGGTCGCTGAAAACACGTGAACAAACCAGAGTTCTGCCACAGATAACAATAAAGAAACTCCAGTGCCGAAGACATGACAGGCCGCTGGAATAGACCTCTGCCAAATACAAGCTGTACCCAAAACCCATTGGTACAGGACCCCAGAAAGTGCAGCTCAAGTGGCCCATCGCTCCTCCTGCCCTAAAGCACGCTGTCTGGGTGAGTGTCTAACCCCCTGAGTTTATAAATTAGCACTGGCTCATTTTGAATATTCCCACCCTGAGGAAATTTGAGATTTGGGTGAGGGAGACATGGCAAGCACCAGTAGACATAGCAGCATGCAACAAAGGCTCAAGGGCGAGATTGCCCTCAGCGGGTAGTTCCCACCCAAGCTGCTTTCAGGGTGGTTCATAGACAATGAGTAATCCAAGAGCTCTGTTATTTACAATCTAAGTAGAGAAGGCTACAGGCAGGGCCACATAGGGGTTGCAACTGGTGACAGGGTAACAGCAAACTGAAGCTTAGGGGCCAGTTCATGTATGCTGAACGAGGTAGGATTAGCTACATTTCCTCTGGGCTGCTGGTGGTTGGGCTAGTTTGCACAATTTTGTGGGTTCCTGGGCACAGGGACTATCCCTAGTTTTCTAGTACCTGGCCCTGGGTTGATTGAGATGGGTGCATAGTGGCCTAGAGTGTGAGAAGCAGATAAGGGGAGTGGTTGCAGTGTGGACTAAATCAGTTGCTCAAGGAGAGGAACTGACAAGCCTCTGGGTAGGGCCTCAAAACTGGGTGAAGACAGCATTAAAACAAACAAACAAAAGACTATACCACACACAAAAAGATGGCTTTAAAGGAAAAGTGAAAAAAGAAGAAGGTATTTTCCAGTAGGATATAGCCTATATGCACAAAGAGTTACAAGACTTCAACAAATTATATTGTTCCATGGAGGGAGAGGATATATAGCAGGGAATTCTAAGGAGTTTATATAAAGGAGAAGGATTAACTGGGAAAAATCACATAGGTTTTCATCTGGAATTCATGCTTTCATGTAATAGCTAAAGTACCTGAAAGTCACTCTAAGAATCTGTTAAATTGGCTGAATAAATTCTGATTTCAATGGTAGCCTATAGTTAATGAGATTGAAATTCCAATGTCATTCTATACTATAATGTAATTGGTCCAAAGTTTCAGGTTTGTTGGAATGTATCTATTACATGTAATCTGCTCAGCCACCCCTCCATTTTTTTTTAAACATTAACACCTGAGCCAACATCTGTTGCCAAACTTCTTTTTTTGCCTTGCTCTCCCCAAAACCCCCAGTACACAGTTGCATATACTAGTTGTAGGTCCTTCTGGCTCTGCTACGTGTGTGATGCCGCCTCAGCATGTCCTGATGAGAAGTACTAGGTCCATGCCCAGGATCCGAACCAGCAAAGCCCTGGGCCACCGAAGTGGAGCATGGGAACTTAACCACTTGGCCATGGGCCTGCCCATCAGCCACCCTTTGTTCATGTGACCTGAGAGAGACATCCTGAAAAGATTCACCCTTTACCAAGTAATGGACAATACCAAGTAACGCTTTGATGATGGGGCCAGCACAGTCCTTGAAAGGCTATGGTGACTGACCTCTGTAAGATGAAGATGTTGGTGGGAGATGCTATAATGGAATTGGGTTGCTTGATCTCAGTGGGAATAATGGGATTCTTTATAGGTATAGGCTGAGTGGTAGCCTGTAACTCTTAGAGGCATGATGGGAAAAATCAGAGTCATAAATCACATCTTGTGGGTTATTGATTGACTGATTGATTGATTTGCAGGGATATAGGGGGCTGGGTAATTTATTCACTGGGATTTTAGAAATGCATGAGATTATCAAACTAATATGGTGTGTACTGACATATATACGAAGAACAATTTGAGATCTGGAAGGAAGAGACCTTACTTGACTCACCATAGTACAGATTCATGGCTTCACCCAACTGCAAAAATGAAGACAGTTTATAGACTTATAGCCTCTTGATTGAGCAGAAGCCAGAATCTACTCGAGGAAGAATCTCACAATATGGTCACAGATATATACTTTGAATCTTCCTTCAAACCTTCTCAGGAGAAAGGGAAATATCAAATCATGGACGGATTACTATCTCCTGACTTTGAACTGTTTCTGGAAACTAATGATGGAGTGGGAGACTTAGGGAGGTCAGATGATAAATGGAGTCTTGACCCAACTCCCTTCAGTGCAATCTTAGACTAATTCTATAGTTATTTCTCTCAACTCAAAACATATAGAGGGCACAGACGCAAGAAGTAACTGTCAAAATCCCTGCATTGGTTCTCTGATCCATGGTGGTATGATTGTTATGGTAGGAAAGGCCAAGTAGAAGTTACTAGAATTGCACCTGCCTTGCCCTGACTTGCTAGAAAACAAAACAAAACAAAACAAAAATATCACACCACTAGAGGAATTAAAAAGATTAGTGCCACCATCAATGACTTGAAATATGCAAGAGTGCTAATTTCTACCAGATCCCCATTTACTATGCCTATTTGGACAGCGTAAAGCCAGATGTGTCAAGGAGAATGACAGTCGATTATCACCCACATAATGAGGTAGTGATTCCAATCACAGCTGCATTTTCAGATACACTATCTCCCCTGGAGAAAATTAACACAGACCCTGACACCTGGTATACAGCTATTGAAATAGAAATGCATTTTTTCCCCTATCTCTGCCAGCAAAGGAAAACAGAAGCAGTTTACTGTCACATGATAAACACAAGCAAATACCCTTCCTGTCCTGTTTCAGGGCTATGTCAACTCCCCAACTTTCTGTCAGAAAACATTCTAGGTAAGCACATGCATTGTCTTGATATTGCACCAAATACAACACTGGTCCATTATATTCCTGATGGTATATCATTCCAAAACAGATACACAAGAAGTAGCCAGCATCCTAGATCCTTAAAAAAACACAGGGATGCTAAAAGGTGATAAATAAACTCCTCAATATTCAGGGATTTGAAAAATAGATAAAATATCTCAGAGTCAAGTGATCTGGGGCATGTTTTCTTATGCTGTAGAAAGAGGGAAAAATTGTTGCACCTTTCAACAGTCGTTATCAATAAACAGGCATAATACTTAGTGGGCCTTGTTTATAGATTTTTGAAAGCAATATAGATCACATTTGGCCATATTATTCCAATCCACTTCCTGGGTAATTTGAAAGGCTGCTAATTTTAAGTTGGGCCCAGACAAAGAAGGGCCCTATGATAGATCCAGTTTGCTGTGCAAACTGCCCTGCCACTTGGGCCTGATGACCCAGAAACCTATTGCTATTGGAAGTGTCTGTGTCAGAGAGATAATTTTTATGGAGCCTTGACGAACCCCAGTGAGAGATTAGGAGTCCTAAATCATAGGATTTGGGAGTAAGGCCATGCCCTTTTCTATTGACAAATTATTCTCCATTCGAAATGTTGTCTGGCTCATACTGGGCTTTGCTTGTGAATATGTTACCTAACATGCCTAAAAAGGACTCTGCAGATGTAATTAAGGATCTTGAGATGGAAAAATCCTAGATTATCCAGGTTGGTCCAATTTAATCAAAAGGGTCTTTAAAAAGAGGAAAACCAGAGTTTCAAAGTCAGAAAAAACAGATGACAGAAGTAGAGGTGAAAGAGAGAGAGAGAGGAGATTGGAAGGTGCTACACTGCTGATTTTGAAGATGAAGGATGGCGCAATGAGCCAAGGAGTACAGGTGCTTTGAAAAAACTAGGAAAGGCAAGAAAATCCATTATCCCCTAAAGCCTTTGAAAAGAATGCAGCCTGTCAACACCTTGATTTTCGGAATCCTGATGTCTAGAACTCTAAGAAAATAAATTTGTATTGTTTAAGCCACTAAGTTTGTGGTAATTTGTTACAGTGGCAATAGGAAACGAACACGATAAGACCCAAAATCATTATTCAAGCTCAACTGTTCATTATGCCGTGGTTGTTATCTGATCCACAAAATAAATACCTACGTAAAAAATACATAAATTTATACATATGTAAATACTTTCATAAATTAAAAAATGAACATTCACAATGGTTTTAAATTGTATGATAGAAATAGTATTTAGGAGACTGAGCCTGAGGTCCTAAAAAGTCCTAAAAGGAAAAAAAAACTATGTGAGCAGATGTCACAGATTCCTGCCCTAGTGCTCCTTTTGTTTTACTTCTTTCCTCAAAGCTCACACCTATGGCCTCTGCTCAGATTTAATGGAACAGAGAACAGCATGAACCTGATTTGTGCACATTCAGCTGCCACCAGCCAGAGGTGAATGACTTCTTCACTATAGCCCCGCTCAGGGGTAGCTCTAAAAGACAGTGGAAAAGGGAAAGTATTCTCGTGGACAGATCTTTGGGTGGTACACTTGGTTCTTCAATATATGGAAAAGAAAAAACCTAATATAGAGATCTGTAGAAATTTGTAGGTAATACCTAGTGCTTTGACTAGGTGGTTAGCGGTGCAAAAAACCCCACAAATATTGGAACACGGTGCAGAAAGTCTGGGGGCAAAGTGTGTGGATGCATGGGCATGGAGTGCAAAGATATTTATGTTGCATGTAAATGCCTACCAAAGAGCACTGACTGCAAAGAATGCACACAATTATCAGATGTATAAGATGACTAGCACTATAAATATCAGCTTCTTTCTCCAGACTCCTCAGCACTCACTCAGTGGCCTCATATATAAAGTTGTAATAGAGGCAGAGAGCAGGGATAGGCAAGAGCTGAACAACATGGACTTCTTGTCAAAGCTAATCTGGATAGTAACACTGTTGAGTGTGCAACATGCTTAGAGCAGAAGCCAATGCCAAAACCATGAGGTGTTCCCACTTACCTGGGGAAAAAAAGCTGACCATGGAAATTTGATTTCATCTTTGAGAGAGCATGGAGGAGGAGTTTGATTCCATAGCAATTGCCTTATCTATTTCTGTGGTTTCACACATAGTATTTCCTCTGACCATTGGACACAACTCATAAGAAGTGAAGTGTGGCAATGGATTCACACTCACAGAATTAAGCAGCAGCGTACGTTCCATCACCTAGAAAACACTAGCTTCGTGGAAGGGTAGAACACCCTGCTGAAGTGTGAGGCAGAGTGCCTGCAAAGTTGGGACGTCATTCTATAGGATATGGCAACTGACATAAAACAGCAATTAATATGAGTTATCTCTTCCATAATCTGAATTCATAATTCTGGGAAGCAAGGGATGGAGGCGACATGACCAATTATACCATTACCCCTAAAAAAATCATTTGCAGAATGTTTTTTCAGCCTCACGACTTTAGGCTTGGTTAGCTCAGAGATCTTTGAGCCTAATACAGGAACGCTTTCCCTGAGGAATATGGTCAGAATTCTACTGAATTACAAATACGTCACTGTCATCTGGCCAGACTGGGTTTCTCCAGTTGTGGAATGAACATGAAGAGAAGGAAAATATGTGCCAGCCAGGAAGTTCGATTCCAGCCACCAGAAGAAAATTGGTTTCTGATGCATTATGGAAGGTAGCAGGATAGCACCTGGAACCCTAGGTAGTTACTGGGGGTCCCTAATACAGCTTTCTTGCCTAATAATCCTAGTTAATGGAAAACTCAAATAGAAAATAACTCCAAGAGATGAAGGTTGAGTTCACCCCATCAATTAAAAAGTCTATCCAGCTGATTGTCTACCTGAGGGAAAGAGGCATAGTAGAAAGAGTACTAGTAATATAGAGACGTGATTACAAATTCAGTTCTTCTGATCAACTAAAAAAATGAAAACTGCACTGTGTTAATGATTAGTGCTTCCTGCCACCTTAACCCCACTGCCTTATATGGAGAAGATTAACGATGTCTAATATATTCAGTTTCAGGTGGAACGTGACACAGGAGCCAATACCAATGAATGCTTATGTGGTAGCTGCCAGGACTTCAAGTTCTCTTGTGTTATAAAAATTGTTTTCACTAGAATAAAATGTAAGGATGAACGCTGAGGAGTAATGGAGTGGATGTTTTGGAGATCTTCCCTTTGTGTCTCTTGTTTCATTCTCTATTTTTTTCACCTGTTCTCTGCTCTGAGTGGCTGAACTGTATGAGAAACACAGTATTTGTTGCTATGTAGGGATGTGATGGGTAGAACAACTAGGAACACTAGGAGATCTGGGAGATAGAGTGAAGAGTGAGGTTGTGGTACTTATTCTCTTGAATTACTACCTTCGTGGTTGCTGCAGGCCTGCTGTAACCAGAAGAAAACCACAGCTTCTGGAAAAGTGGTTCTCTCCTACAGCTACTTGCCCTGGTTTCCAGGGCCCTTCCTGCCTTGTTGCAGAAATTTAACCACTGGGCCACAGCGGCTGGCCCCAAATGGGGACATTTCTAATGGTGTTATTTATCATTAATGTGTTTGTAGTGTTTATTTAATTGTTTTTCCATTGTATTTATTTTATTTTTTACTCTTTTTTTATTGTGGTCATAATAGTTTCTGATATTGTGAAATTTCAGTTGTACATTATTATTTTTCAGACAGCATATAAATGTGCCCCTTCACCCTTTGTACACCACACCTACCCCCCTTCCCCCTGGTAACTACTAAACTGTTCTCTTTGCCCATAAGTTTGTTTATCTTCCACAAATGAGTGAAATCATACAGTTATTGTCTTTCTCTGTCTGACTTATTTCACTTAACATAATACCCTCAAGGTCCATCCATGTGGTTGCAAATTGGACGATTTTGTCATTTTTTAGGGCTGAGTGGTATTCCATTTTATATATATACCACGTCTTCTTTATCCAATCATTAATTGCTGGGCACTTGGGTTGCTTTCACGTCTTGGCTATTGTGAATAATGCTGCAATCAACATAGAGGTGCATAAATCTCTTTGTGTTGTAGATTTCAAGTTTTTTGCATAAATACCTAGCAGTGGAATAGCTGGGTCATATGATATTTCTGTTTTTAATTTTTTGAGAAATCTCCATACTGTTTTCCATAGTGGCTGCACCAGTTTGCATTCCCACCAGCAGTGTGTGTGGGTCCACTTTTCTCCACAACCTCTCCAACATTTGTTATTTTCTGTCTTGGTGAATATAGCCATTCTAACGGGTGTAAGGTGATATCTAGGTGTAATTTTGATTTGCGTTTCCCTAATGATTACTGACATTGAGCATCTTTTCATGTACCTATTAGCCATCTGTATATCTTCTTTGGAAAAATGTCTGTTCATATCATCTGCCCACTTTTTTATTGGGTTGTTTGTTTTACTGTAGTTCAGTTCTGTGAGTTCTTTATATATTATGGAGGTTAACCCCTTGTTGGATATATGATTTGCAAATATTTTCTCCCAGTTGGTGGGTTGTTTTTTCATTTTGATCATAGTCTCCTTTGTCTTCCAGAAGCTCTGTAGTCTGAGGAAGTCCCACTTGTTTATTTTTTCTTTTGTTTCCCTTGTCTGAGTAGACATGGTATTTGAAAAGATCCTTTTAAGGCTGATGTCAAAGAGTGTACTGTCAATATTTTCTTCCAGGAGTTTTATGGTTTCTGGTTTTACCTTCAAGTCTTTGATCCATTTTGAGTCTGTTTTTGGGTATGGAGAAAGATAATAATCTACTTTCATTCTTACACATGCAGCTGTCCAGTTTCCCCAGCACCCTTTATTGAAGAGACTTTCCTTTCTCCAGTGTATGTTCTTGGCCCCTTTGTCAAGGATTAACTGTCCATAGACGTATGGTTTTATTTCTGGGCTTTCAATTCTGTTCCATTGATCTGTGTGTCTGTTTTTTGTACCAGCACCATGCTGCTTTCATTACTATATCTTTGTAACATATTTTGAAGTCAGGGATTGCGATGCCACCAGCTTTGTTCTTGTTTCTCAGGATTTATTTGGCTGTCTGGGGTCTTTCTTTGTCCCATATGAATTTTCAGATTCTTTGTAGTATTTCTGTGAAGAAAGCCATTGGGATTCTGATTGGGATTGCATTGAATCTGTAGATAGCTTTAGGTAGTGTGGACATTTTAACTATGTTATTCTTCTAGTCCACATGCATGGAATATCATTTCTTTATGTCAATATTGATTTCTTTCAGTAATATTTTATAGTTTTCCTTATGTAGGTCTTTCAGCTCCTTAGTTAAATCTATTCCTGGATATTTTATTCTTTTTGTTGTGATTGTAAATGGGATTGTATTCTTGAATTCTCCTTCTGTTCGTTCACTATTGGATTATAGAAATGCCACTGACTTTTCAAAGTTGACTTTGTAATGTGCAACTTTGCTGTAGTTGTTGATTATTTCTAATAGCTTTCTAGTGGATTTTTTAGGGTTTTCTACATATAAAATCATGTCATCTGCAAACAGCAAGAGTTTCACTTCTTCAATGCCTATTTGGATTCCTTTTATTTCGTTTTCTTGCCTAATTGTTCTGGCCAAAACCTCTAGTTCTGTGAGTAGGAATGGTGAGAGTGGGCACCCTTCTCTTGTCCCTGCTCTCAGAGGGTTGGCTTTCAGTTTTTCATCATTGAGTATGATGTTGGCTGTCTGTTTTTCAAATATGGCCTTTATCATGTTGAGGTAATTTCCTTCTGTACCCATTTTATTGAGAGTTTTTATCATGAATGGATGTTGGATCATGTTGAAAGCTTTCTCTGCATCTACCGAGGTTATCATGTAATTTTTTTCCTTGTTTTGTTAATGTGGTGTATCACATTGACTGATTGTGGATATTGAACCATCTCTGTGTCCCTGGTATGAGTCTCACTTGATCACGGTGTATGATCTTTTTAACGTATTGCTGTATTCAGTTTGCCAATATTTTGTTGAGGATTTTTGAATCTATGTTCACCTGTGATACTGGCCTGTAATTTTCCTTCTTTGTGTTGTCCATGTCTGGCTTTGGTATGAGGGTGATGTTGGCCTCATAGAATTAGTTAGGAATTTTTCATCTTCCTCAACATTTTGGAATAGTTTGAGAAGGATAATAAATGTTCTTTGAATGTTTGATAGAATTCTCCAGAGAAGCTGTTTGGTCCTGGACTTTTATTTTTGGGGAGAGCTTTGATTACATTTTAAATCTCTTTACTTGTGATTGGTCTATTCAGATTCTCTATTTCTTCTTGATTCAGTTTTGGGGTGTTGTAAGAGTCCAAGAATTTATCCATTTCTTCTAGACTGTGCAATTTGTTGGCATATAGCTTTTCATAGTATTCTTTTATAATCTTTTGCATTTCTGTGTTATCTGTTATAATTTCTCCTCCTTCATTTCTAATTTTATTTATTTGAGCCTTCTCTCTTTTTTTCTTAGTGAGTCTGGCAAAGAGTTTGTCAATTTTTTTTAAGTTATCAAAGAACAAGCTCTCTGTTTCATTCATCCTTTCTGCAGTGTTTTTTGTTTCAATTTCATTTATTTCTGCTCTAATTTTTATTATTTCCATCCTTCTGCTGAGTTTTGGCTTTGTTTGTTCTTCTTTTTCTAATTCTGTTAGGGGTAGTTTAAGATTGCTTATTTGAGCTTTTTCTTGTTTGTTAATGTGGGCCTGTATTGCTATAAATTTCCCTCTTAGGACCACTTTTGCTACATCCCACGTGAGTTGGTGTGGTGTGTTTTGTCTCCAAATATTTTTTGATTTCTCCCTTTATTTCTTCAGTGACCCATTTGTTGTTCAGTAGCATGTTGTTTAGTCTCCAAATTTTTGTTCCTTTTCAAGCTTTTTTCTTGTAGTTGATTTCTAGTTTCATAGCTTTATGGTCAGAAAAGATACTAGATATGATTTCAATCTTCTTAAATTTATTGAGGTTTGCCTGGTTTCCCAATATATGGTCTATCCTTGAAAGTGTTCCATGCACACTTGAGAATATACATTCTGCTATTTTTGGATGGAGTGTTCTATATATATCTATTAAGTCCATCTGGTCTAGTTTTTCTCTTAATTCCACTATTTCCTTCTTGACTTTTTGTCAGGATGATCTATCCGTTGATGTAAGTCGGGTGTTGAGGTCCCCTACTATTATTGTGTTATTTTTCATATCTTCTTTTAGTTTTGTTAATAGCTGTTTTATGAATTCTGGTACTCCTGTGTTGGGTGCATATATATTTATGTGTTATATCTTCTTGGTGAAGTTTCCCTTTTATCATCATATACTGCCCCTCTTTGTCTCTCTTTACCTGTTTTGTCTTGAAGATGGTTTTGTTTGATATAAGTATGGCAAAACCTGCTTTCTTTTCTTTGCCATTAGCTTTGAGTATCATCTTCCATCCCTTCACTCTAAGCCTGTGTTTGTCTTTGGAACTAAGATCTGTTTCCTGGAGGCAGCATCTTGTTGGGTCTTGTTCTTTAATCCATTCTGCCACTCTGTGTCCTTTGATTGGAGAATTCAATTCATTTAATTTTGGGTGATTATTGATATATGAGGGCTTAATACTGCCATCTTATCTCTTATTTTATGGTTCTTCTGCATTTCCTTTGTTTCTTGTCCTATGTATTTTAGACTACCAATTTGATTAGGTAGTTTTCTATGACAGTTTTCTTCATTTTCTCCTGTTCATCATGTATGTCTGTGCTCTAATTATTTGTTTAGTGGTTACCATTATAAAAAATCTCATAGATGAGGTACAACATTTTTGATAAACTCTGATTTCCTTAGGCTATGCCAATTCTGTCCCTTTCCTCTTCCCTTTCTAAGTTAGTTTTGTCTTATCTTATTCAATCTTGTGAGTTTGTGGTTAAAATGATGAGATTATTTTTATTTTTGTGTTTCCCTTCTCTTTATGATTAATCTTAAAGTTAAGTGTTTACTAACTTGATCTGGTAGAGAGCTACTGTTTTCTGATTATTGCCTACCTTTTTGTCTCCTTGCCCAGGGCTTTGTAGCCCTTTTCCTATTTTTTTTTTTTTTTTCAAGTATAAGGGCTTTCCTGAGGATTTCTTGTTGGGAGGGTCTTGTCAAAATGAACTCCCTTAACTTTTATCTATCTGGGGAGGTTTTTATTTTTCTGTCATATCTGAAGAATATTTTTGCTGCATAGAGTATTCTTGGCTGAAAGTTTTTGTCTTTCAGAATTCTGAATATACCATTCCACTCTCTCCTAGCCTGTAAGATTTTTGCTGAGAAATCTGCTGAAAGCCTGATAGGCTTTCCTTTGTAAGTTATTTTCTTCTGCCTTGCTGCCTTTAGTATTTTTTTCTTTGTCATTGACTTTTGCCAGCTTTACCACTATATGCCTTGCAGTAGGTTTTTTTACATTGATGTAATTAGGAGCTCTATTGGCTTCGTTCACTTGTATTTCCAGCTTTTTCCCCAGATTTTGGAAGTTCTCAGCTATTATGTCTTTGAACAAGCTTTCGGCTCCATTCTCCTTCTCTTCCCCCTGTGGAATACCTATAATCCTTATGTTGCATTTCCTAATTGAGTCAGATATTTCTCTGAGAGTTTCTTCATTTCATTTTAGTCTTAGTTCTCTCTTCTCCTACATCTGAAGCATTTCTATATTACTGTCCACTAAGTTTCTAATTCGGTTCTCCATAATGTCAGCTCTGTTGTTTAGGGAGTCCAGAGTTTTCTTTATCTCATTCATTGTGTTTTTCATCTCCAACAAGTCTAACTGGTTCTTCCTTATATTTTCAATCTCTTTTCTGAAGAAGCTCCTGAATTCATCGATTTTTCTTTCTGTGTTTTCTTGTAACTCGAGTTTTTTTGTGATAGCTATTTTGAATTCTTTGTCATTCAGGTTATGAATTTCTGTGTCTTCTTGGTTGGTTTCTGGGTACTTGTCACTTCTCTTCTGGGATGGAGATTTAATGTACTTTTCATACTACTTGATGGCATGGAGTTTTGCCTCCACATAGTGTTATTATCTGGTCGCAGTTTGTACTTGCTGCCACTGGGTGGGGATCAGGCCCTGTGTATTCTGGGCACAGAAAAATCCAGGACTCTCCAGCTCCAGCCTCAGACTCCTTTTCTCTCTGTTCAATGCTCTGACCAATGGCAGATCTGGAGCCCTGGGCACAGGTAGGGGTGCTTTCTTTCATCTGCACTTCCCACAGTCACTGCTTTTCTCTCTTTGCAGAGCTATTGCTGATTGCAGAGATGGAGTACCTGACAGGGGAAGGGGCACGTTCTTTCACCTGTACTTCCCCCAGCTGCTGCTTTTCTCACTCGAGGCACTTAGGGCGATTGGAGGACTGGAGTGGCGAGTAGGGAGAGGGGCGTCTTCTTATACCACACCTCCCCCAGCCACCACCTCTATTTCTGCCCAGTGCTCTTGGCGATCACAGGGCTAGAGTGCTGGGTGGGGAAGCTGTGCCTTCTTACACCTGCACACCTCTCCCAGCCACCACCTCTCTCTCTGCATGGTACTCTGGGCAATTGAAGGGCTGGAGTGCTGGTTGGGGTAAGGAGACCTTTCTCTCACTGGCGGGCCTCCCACAACTGCCACCATGCTCTCTTTGCAGAACTCCCACCAATCTGCCAGGCGTGGAGAGGCGCACTCTATTTCTTCCATGCAATTCTAGCATTCTCCCTGGGCCTTCAGCAACCGCTCTCCTGAGGTGCAGCTTCCACTTCCTCCAGAGGATCCAGCCCCACTACCTTCAGATATATGGCTGTCTAGTTCTCTTAGATGTCTTTTGCATTGTGTGAATGTCCTCTGTTGGCGTATGAATGTCCTTTTGGTTGTATTTTAGTGGGGAGAATTCAGGGGGAGACCTCATTCCACCATGATGCTGACGTCACCTGACATGTTTATTTCATTTGATTTAATTTTTGTCATAGTCCCAAAGAAATCAAATGGTCAGACATGGCAGCATTTAGTGCTTGCTCTTGAACGTGATGCTATAGGGATCTAAGATTAGCTGTGAAGAGATGATGTTTGCCTACAAATGTGCTGGAAGCACATTTTGTTCCCATGAAATGACCTCTGGGTTCAGTTTAAATCCCTAAAAATATTCTAGCAGGCTTTTTGGTAGAATTTTACAGGATGATTTTAAAGATGTATGGAAAATAACAGCTTGGCTTGGAATAAATACGGAACTACTTAGGGCCATAGCCAAAACACTCTCAAAGAAGAAAAACTAAGTTGGGGACTTATACTACCATATAATGCAATTATCATTAAATATTAATAATTAAAGCAATGTGATGAAGATGTGAGTTTAGAAGAAATTTACCAATAGACCTAAAAAGATGGTCCAGAAATAAATACAAATATAGTCATCAAATTTAAGATAAAATTTCTCTGAAAAACAGTGAGGGGAGTTTTTTTTCTTTCAAAAACAGTGACAGATGAATTATAACAAAATAAACTAGGACTTTTATGTTGTTATATAAAAACAGTAATGATTTCTAGATGGATCATATGCTTAGAATGTCTTCATAAACTTGGGATATTCAAAATTCCATTAAGAATAGGAATGATTTTAAAGGAGAATATTGATAAATTTAACTTCATTAATATTAAGAATGTTCATTAAAATATACAATTAGGAGAAGGAAAAGACAAGTCACAAAAATGGAGGAGATATTTGCAATATGGATATTTGAAAAAGGTTTTCATCTGTAACATATAAACCAACTCCTATAAAAAGCTAAGAAGCAAATAACCAAACCAGTTAAAAATAGAAGAAAGACTTGAACATGTACTTTACAAAGGATAGTTATAAATCCTAAAATCATATATTTTAATTTAAGAAATCTGCTTTCTTTGACAACACTTCTTGAGGTTGAATCTTTTTGTCACCAAAATGGAGACCATTTTTTTGGTCTGTTAAACAAAGAATTGCTTTATTAATACAAACTATTAATACATACACACAAATTATAAAGTGCTAAGAAATTTAGATGTAGAAGTCATAGCAAAAGGGGGGCAATTCAACATCCAGGGTTGACAGAATACTTGAGGGAGACTGCAAAATATTGGACTTCCATCGTGGAGAAAGCATCTTCAGAGGCGAAGAGGGGCCCAGGCGTAACAGCTTTTCAAGTTCCCGTTCCTCCTCAAGGATCATGAGAGGCACTCCATTCAAGGGCAGGTGTGCAATCTGGTGCTCTTCAGGCAGGTCGAAACTCTCAATCTTTTTTGTATGGGCCTTTCTCTCTCCCATACTCAGGTCTTATGTTGTGACTTTAAAATCAGTAGGAGTACAAGAAATATTTACTGAATTGAGGTGAAACATTAAGTATCGTGTGGGTACTAAACTGTTTTAACTACTGCCATTTATATTTGATTTTTTTTCACTTTTCACTCAGATTATCAGTGCTTAGATAGACAAAGTCTCACTTAACATTGGAATTTAAGAAATTCAGTGGAACAGTTGATCTCCTTCATGAACTCTTTTGACTACTTCTTGGTATATTTCAGGATGCCTTAACTTATACAAATACAGATAATAGCCTAAATATTTAAGTCAAAGATGCAGAACAAAGGCTTCACTCTAAAATTATATTTCCTGTTTGGAAAAAGAAACTTAACACAAGTAAGTACATCTTACTGAAAGAACTGGGAAAAAGTTTAAAATTAAATAGTCAGTGAATATAGAAGTTAATTATAATAATAGGCAAATTACTGTTAATTAAACAATAGACTTAGAAATTAGTGATTCTTCACAGTAAATAAATTCAACATGGAAAGAATTTATTTCTCCATGTCAATTATCACAGGACTCCAAAATAGTAGTTTTTCATTTTTTAAAATATTATGCCACATTATTTCATTGTGCTGACTTTCAGTTTGTTTTTAATAGCTTTCTAAAAAGTTCTATGTCACATTCTGCTGCAGGCATAGCTTGAGGAGAGAGATGAAACGTTTGACATTCCACCATTCCATATATGTACATATAATTTTTGGATTATGACATCATGAAACAGGAGACATCAAAGTAACTTCTAAATGTGAAAGTGGCAGGGAGCTCCAAGAAAAAGTAGATTCTCTGCTATAGCCTATGAAATATGTATTAACAGAGGAGTCTTCTATTGAAGATGAAATTTATAAAGAATCTTTTCATTCTCTGCCATAAGAAAACCTCATATATCACTCATCCATAAGAAGGAGGAAGAGTTCACTGGAATCGCATAATAAAATGTCAGTCCTGGATGGTGATTAAAAACACCATCTAAATTCTATTTGGGCAGGGCACTTGAGAATCCAGATCAAATAGGCCATGAATCAAGAGAACAGAATAAATGTCACAATGTTCCATAGTGACAGATTAGATAAGTGCCAGAGAAATATATAGCCCTGAAACAAGAATGACTAAGCGACATCTTAAAACATGCTTCATAATCATTATTCTAAATAATCAGGGACATTCTAAATGGTGGTATTTATCATTAATGTGTTTGTAGGATCTTTTTAATTTTATTTACTTTTTGGCATAACCTCAAAAAGAGCAACCTATTGGATTTTCCTGCACTCGATGATTTCTCTTGAATGTCATGCTCAAGAGGGCTAGGCTTAGATGTGAAAAGATGGTGTTTCTCTATAACTTGATGCTTTGCATCCTAAAACATTTTTCCACTATCATCTTTTTCTTTCTTTTGTTGCCTTGTTAGTCTCCAAAATCAGGTTTTACAATGAAATTTTATCCATAACTAATTTAGCATACATTCAGATATGAACTTAGAATTTTGAAGATGTTAGAGGATAACCAAAGAAGAATGCTTGACCAGGGCCAGCTATTTTTGAGGATGAAAAAGAGAAAATTTATAATGAGAAAAATAGATGTGGCCATCATTCTCTCACCACCCTATGCAAACTCAGAATCTCCTTAAATTCTTCACACTTATTCCACTCAAAAGTCAAACAAGTGATTTATTTTCATTCATCATTGTATGTGTGAATTCAGGTATTTCTTCTCTTTTTATTTCCCTACAGTGTTGCTTTCTCATATCTGCTGCATTTCTGCCCACTACATCAGCTCAATGGTGCTTATGTAGGATTAATTTGATAGAACAAAGTATGTAATGATATAATCTACTGTAATTGTATTTTGTGAATGGAGCTAATAACGATGCTCTTTTTTTATTGGAGTAGTATGAGTAAAGTGCACTGACCTTAACACTGAAAATTTTATTTTGCATACATCCACATGAGTAATAATTAGGGAAAAAAATAAAAATAATTTCAGGACCACAGATGGTTGCCTCTTGCTTCATCTCAGTTAATATTCATGCAAAGTTAACAAATATTCTGGCTTCTATCAAAATTGGTTAATTTTGCTTTGGGACTGGTCCAGTGGCATAGTGGTTACGCTCGGTGAGCTCTGCTTCAGTGGCCTGGATTCATGGGTTCAGATCCGAAATGTGGACCTACACCACTTGTCAGCTATGCTCTGGCAACCACCCACATATAGGATTGGCACAGATGTTAGCTCAGGGCTAATCGTCCTCAGGCAAAAGAAGAGGAAAAACATTGATTAATTTTGACTGTCCTTGAACTCATATTAATTGAATCAAAGAGTGTACCATCTTCTGCCTGTGGTTGTTTCAGTCCACGAACTTCTGTGAAATTCATCATTTTATTCTATGTAACTAATTTTGTCTTAATTTTCTCTGTAGTATTCTATCATTGGAATACACCACACCATATTACAATATTATATTTTTTATTAATAGCCATAATTTTTATAGCAGTTTTAGGTTTAGAAAAACTGAGCACATTATACAGAGAGTGCTCATATAATCCATCTCCCCTTTGCCCTCCTACTTTTCCCTGTTATTAATAACCTGCATCAGTATGGTACATTTGCTACAATTGATGAACTAATATTGATATATTATCATTGACTAAAGTCCATAGTTTATATTAGCATTCATCCTTTGTGTTGTACATTCTATGGTTTTTAACAAAGCATTGCGTGTCTACATTTATGGTATCATACAAAGGAGATTCACTGGCCTAAAAGCCACCGGTACTCCATCTGTCCATCCCTCCATCCCTCCCTCTCCCTAAACCCCTGATAACCACTAGTGATAACCTTTTACTCTCTCTCTAGTGCTTCCTTTCCAGAATGTTATCTAGTTGGAATAATACAATATATAGCCTTTTAAAACTGGCTTCTCTTACTTAGCACTATGCATTTAGGTTTCTTCCATGTCTTTTCATGGCTTGATAGCTCATTTCTTTTGATGACTGAATAATATTCCATCATATGGATATATCCTATTGTTTATCCATTCATCCCTTGAAGGATATCTTGGTTGTTTCTATTTTTTCCAAATGATAAATAAAGCTGCTATAAACATTCATGTGGAAGTATTTGTGTAAACATGAGTTTTCAACTCATTTAAGTAAATATCTAGGATGGGACTGTGGGATCATATGATAAGACTGTGTTTAGCTTGTAAGATCCACCAAACTGTCTTCTGAAGTGAGTGTACCATTTTGAACTTCTACCGGAATGAATGAGAATTTCTGTTGCTCTCCGAGTTCACCAGCATCTGATATTGTCAGTTCTTTTAGATTTTAGCCATTGTAACATGTGAGTAGTCGTATCTTACTATTACATAATTTTCAATCCTCTAATGGCACATGATATTGAGCATCTTTTCCTATAATTATTTTCCATCTCTATATCTTCTTGATGAGATGTCTAATAAAATCTTTTTCCTACTTTATTAGGTGGGTTTTTTGTTTAATTTTAAGAGTTCTATGTATATTTAAGATACAAGTCTTGTATAATACAAGATGTTTTGCATATATTTTTTCCTAGTCTGTGTCTCCTCTTTACGGTCTCTTGACACTGGTTTTAGCAGAGCAGAATTATTTTTAATGAAATCCAACTTATCCTTTTTTTTTCTTCATGGGTTGTGCTTTTGGTGTTGTATCGAGAAACTCATGACCAAAGCCAATTTTTAAAATGTTTTGTAGCAGGACTGGCCCAATGGCCAAGTGATTAAGTTTATGTTCTCCACTTCAGCGGCCCAGGATTCACCAGTTTGGATCCTGGGTGCAGACCTAGCACTGCTCATCAAGCCATCCTGAGGTGGTGTCCCACACAGAGGAAGCAGAAGAACCTACAACTAGATACACAACTATGCACTGGGGGGATTTGGGGAGGAAAAAACCAGGATGATTGGCAACAGATGTTAACTCAGGGCCAATCTTCCTCAAAAAATAATGTTTTGTAGTATATTTTTCAATGCTTTATCTTGCACTTTATCTTTACATTTAAAAATATTTTTTGTAACATGCAAAGAGTTCTTTCCTCTCATATTTTTTTGGCCATCTTTGGTTCTTGTTTGGAATTTGTATTAGTAGGCTATTGCAATCCACCTTGTTGGTCACAATGATTTATAAACTCCTTACTTGAAAAATACGTTCTCCCCTTTCTCAAACCACAAAATTTTCGCCCAGGTATGAAATCTGACTAAATGCTAAGAATCTTACTATCTTGATCAGGTTTGTTTTGGTTCATTTTGTTTTGGAAAACTATGATAAAAGCTATTCTGAAACTATTATAAAAGTATAATTTAGGGCCAGCTTGGGTGGCCTAGTGGTTAAATTCGGTGCCCTCCAGTTTAGCTGTCTGGGTTCAGTTCTTGGGCAAGGACCTATGCCACTCTTCTGCCTCTGGCCATGCTGTGGGGGCAGCTCACATACAAAAAAAAAAAAATAAAAGAGGAATATTAGCAGCAGATGTTAGCTCAGGGTGAATCTTCCTCAGCAAAAAAATAAAAAGATATATATATATAATTTATCTCTTCCCACGTATCCAACAAACAATGGTGGAAAAGGTAAACCATAAGCAGAACCTCCATTTGAAAAGGGAAAGATTGAAAAACACATAGTAACCATTTTGTACAGTGACTTAAGCAGTCACTTGTGTCCACTTAGCAAATGTGCCCAGGTCTCTCCAAACTAGAAGCAGGAAATATTCTTTCAAGAGATGTCAGTTCTATTTCCTGAGAGCAGCTCCATAATTCATCTTTCTCCATCACACTTGCTTTCAGTTTCTGAAGTACTCTTCCATTTTTATCATAGTATTTGATCATTTTCGAAGACCGTTTTGAAAAATATATATTATTTGACATCTTAGAAGTTTTCTCAATCTATTTCTTGCTGGTAAATAGAAAGATAGGAGACTAAATGTCTTTTTGAACTTCAAAAAGACTTATTTTTTTTAACCAAGACCAGTGACACTTTTTCCTCTGAAGCTCTCTCAGAACACTTGTGACCTTTTTCTCTGTATTCATTTATTTTCCATATGTCAAAGTCACACCCAAGATTGTTTGAAAACTTGCCTCTGTCTTAAAATGTAATTACAGGTAGATTGGACATATCAGACTTCCCTGAGACCATGTCCTTAAGCTTCTAGAAGCATTTTATTTAAGAAAAGATCTACTAGGCCATATCTTAATGATTTCAGACACTATAATAAAGGTAGTCACAGATACTCTTTGTTGCCTAAAAATAACTAACAATCTCGCTGACATAGAACGTAAGCATTTGGTTTTTTGTCCCATTGTATTGGCTGAAGAAACACCACATGGCCAGGCTACCCATCACTGTCTCTTCTGCTTATAGTTCATTGACTCCCAGAAGTCATCTATTTATAGCAATTAATGATTTCTAAGCAATTAGATCCCCCTATTTCAACAGCTATCATGTCATAGGATATTCTGTCTGGGCTGGACTCAACTGAAGACATGTGATGACAAGAAGTAGACACAGGAAAGAGTGAATAATAGTGAGCAATATGAAATATACCATGCAGTGTTTTTTCCATTTTGACTTAATATAGTCATGGGTACATTTGCGGTTTAAATCTACAACATAGGTACTTATCCTACTTTATTCTTTCTGAAATTTGCTCATTTTCTTTCCTTTCCTGAATGTCTTGAATTAATTGAGAAGTTTTCTCTCATTGTTGTATTTTCTCTTCTATCAGCTTGTTGATTACACACTTCTTTACTATTCTTTTAGCCTTTATCGATGAGGTAACAATATGAATCCTTGACTTATCTTCCTGTATTTTAACTCAATTTTTTCACCATTTCTCATGCTGAAACTTCCATCCTAGCACTTCAAGAACCGCAAGACCACATACTTACTTACCCACATTCCACTAGTAATGCTATTGTCGTCATATATTTTAATACAATGTATTTTTAATACACCCACACATCATCATCATTATTTTACACAGTTGTCATTTAAATATGTCCACATATTTTATCTTCATTATGCTTCTCATTCTCTACTGTTCCCTCATTTCCTGGAATATTTTTGATTAAGGCTATGCTTTTCATAACTAAATATTATTCCTCTGAATTAAATTCTCACAAATCTATCGTAATTATTACATTTTGATAAACGTTGTTGAAAATTCTATTGCAGACTTGGGTAGCCTTGAGGCTGAGGTTAAATATTTTTTTTGATTTTTGACATCTGTAAGTAAGTTATTAAAATTGGTAAATGGTATTTGAGTAACTGTATGAATCTGTGGAAATTAGAGGAATGTTTAAGTAATATATGTGCTATTGGCAGAATATATGATCTTTTAAATGACAAAAATCAAATAAATTTGTAGGATAATTTTATAAATCAGTATACATATATTTACATATCTATTTCATATATGAGGATAATCATTCTTAATTTTCTTTCAATCATGGCAGGTTTTTCCACATTCTCATCCCCCTCTATGTCACCTCAGGATCCCACAGAAACCCTCTGTTTCTCTTTAGCAGAAAGAATTTAACTTTAACTAACAGATACATTGTTGTAAGCCTGTTTCAGCTATGTTCATTAAAGAGCTTCATGGGTAAAGGGGATTTGATTTGAAACAAAAGGAAATTCTGAATGATGTAATTGCTGGTGAAATCTTCCAGGAATGCTCAAAATGCAGAAGCAGGCAAGATGCTAAATCATGAACAGGTCAAGGAGATTAATGGAGGTCTTCGAAGC
Source organism: Equus przewalskii (assembly GCF_037783145.1). Taxonomy (NCBI): domain Eukaryota; kingdom Metazoa; phylum Chordata; class Mammalia; order Perissodactyla; family Equidae; genus Equus; species Equus przewalskii. The sequence goes on from NC_091850.1 coordinate 36,474,317, forward strand.
ACAGAAATGGGTGAACTCAGACTGAGGCAGAGAACATTGCCTTTCTTGAGCAGAGCCTTTAACTGCAACCATATTGAGGAAGTGTTTTAAGATGGCACCTTGTAATGAGTAAGTTGAAAGCAGAGATGTGGTGATGGGCTTGGCGTATTCCACTGCTGCTTCATATGAGTCCTAGCCCTGTTCACGCATGATCCTAGAAATCGAGAGTTTAAATGGCCTTGCATTACAAGCCTAAATCCCTGTATATACCTTGGGTCTTTTCTACAAAACCCCGTGTATCATATAGCATTTTCTTTTATTTGTATTTATAAGATACCACCTTAGTGGTTTAACCAAATAAAACTTGAGATTTCTCTCACTGTGTTCAACGGTTTGTGAACTACAGGTGTTCAAAGAACAAAACTCCTTTCTGTCTTCTCTGCTCTTCTTAATATATGATTTCCTCCTCATAATTTTAGGGGAGTTGCTCCACCTTTGGGTACTATATCTAAATTCTATCAGGAAAAATAGAGAGAGAGAAAGGACAAAAGACACGCACAAATTAATCTTGTCCCTTTTTATATGGAAAAATGAAATGTTTTAAAAAGCGTAGTACATTTTTCTTCCCTATCATCAGGCAGAAGTAAACACGTGACCAGATAAGGCTAACAGGAAACTCAAGGAAATTGAGTTTATAAAGCGGGATGCACTCATTTTGTCTTCAGGCAAATCATTGTTCACTTAATCAACCAGACAAAGCACTAAATGTGAATCAGTAACTAGTTGTATCTATACAACCCTCTCGATATAAAGACCTGTTACTTGCCATCTGCCTCTTACAATTCTTGCCCGGGAAACCCAGGTCCTAGCAACATGTACTCCAGTGATTCAGAGATTACCATCATGGAAACCAATGTGTGCACACACAAAAAATCCTTTATGACATGGTTTGTCTCTCAGTTATAGACACTGCAAATACAGTGCTTAAACACGGTACAGATATATTTATTTTCAGTTACTCTAACCTGGATTGACATGGCAGCATTCTTCCAGAAGGATCTCAGGTTATCTGACTCCTTCCACTTCACCATTCTTAGTTATGACCTTCATATTGATAGTCCAAAACGGAGCTCCTTCTCCCAATAAAATAGTCTAGGCCGAGTGTCAACTTTCTCTTTCAGAAGGTTCTGTAAGCATCTAAATAGCACTACTGTTCACCTTCAGTTTGCTGAGATTTAGTCACTTGGTATATTCACCCATCAAAGGAGGATGAGAAATGAAATTTGGATTATTGGAAATCAGCTAATAAGTGAATATGGATGGTCTGAGGAAAATTAGTAGTCTCTACTATGACAATCTTTTAATACAAAAGTGATCACTCTCATCAAGCTCCTGGGATAAGTAGCACATGTTAACTTCCAAGAAGGTTACATCCTTGCCAGTGCTATGCAAGACAATCATCTATGAAGATGGGAATGCCCTTCTGTACAGTCCAGTGTGGCAGCCTTCAGCCGTATCGGGCTACTGAGCATACGGAATGGGTTTAGCGTAACTGGTTAACTTAATTTTCTTTTTTGTTTGATTTTAGCTAAATTAAATTTAAATTTAAATAGCTACATGCAGATGGTAGCTACCATACTGAACTCTGCGGGTCTAGACCTCCCCAGTGTAGGCGTTACGTTCCTCGATGTGAGTCATCCTTTGGCAATAATGGTAAATCTTCAAACCATTTTTACTGGAACAAAGGAAACAATTTAAATATACATCAAGATATTTTTATACCAACAATTGCTTTCACATTCTTATTTTGTCACTGAGTTATGCTTTCATGTGATGGAAAACTAAATAATCACTGGCTCCACAGGTGGTTGACTCAGTAAATTTTAGAGGAGAACAAATGGAAAATGACATAAGAAAGGGTTTTTTTTGCTCGTTTTTAATTTTTAGCTCTATGAGTGTGTGTGTGTATGTGTGTGTGTTTTAAGGCAGAGCTTTAACCCAGGTTTTCAGAGACTAAGGACATGTCCACAAACACCCTTCCACCTTGTCCTCTCCACTGTAAGATCCTTGTATAAATCTGCTGCAAAGGTGACCTGCGAAGCCATAACTTACTGAAATGAGCCCTCAGAGTCTTGCTCAGGATCTAGAGCCCACAATGAAAGATTATTGATGTTTTCAGCAGAAAAGCTGTCAATTAGATGTACAGTTTGCCATAACAGCTCCAGGGTACAAACCTGAACTCATCTGTGAATTTACTCAACCTACTTTGCAGCCACAGGGCCAAGCACACAACTCTCCCTTTGCTTCAGGAGATCCAGATGTTCACCTTATTTGGATATACGCCAGAAACTGGATTGTGCGTTTGATGCATTTTGGCCTTATAGCATTTTAAGGTTTTAGCCTAAATGCTTATTTTTAAAAGTATGTTTATTTTTTCTGACTATAAAGTGATACATGTTCGATGTGGCTAATTTAGAATGTATGAAAAATATGAACAAAATTATAGTTACTTGTAATTCTACAACATAGTGATAATGACTGTTATCATATTTTCTCTAAGTTGAGAAAACTGCTATTTTCATTAACTTTGCTTTACTATGTAACATTTTAGAAGCAATTTCTTCCCTCTGTCTCTGCTCCCTCATTTATCACTCACACTTCTCAGTGCACTGCCATCTGGCTCCCTTCCTGTCAATCCGTTGTAGCTTTTGTTGCTAAGGTCACCAATGGTTTTTTGTTACTAATTTGAATGGACCCTATTTAGTCTTTATCTTACTAGAATTCTCTGCAATAGTTCAGAATCCTGCCACCTAGGGAAGTTTATGAAAGCTGCTGAGTCAGATTGCTTCCAAGTTATTGCTTAAGCTTTTGAGACTAAACTCAGTCAATTCTTTGTGCCAAGAAAGAATTAGGACTAAGTCTATTTTGTCTCCTCCTGCTAGTTTACCTCAAAAATTCCCAAAGGGACAAGTCTTTCTGCTCAATTCTTATAAAATAGCCATCTGTAGCATTGCTTTTTGCTCATTATCTCCCCCATGTCTGTCTTGTGTCCCAGAACAGGTCATTCTGGAAAGGTAGTCAATCCAATGATCAATCACACTCGATACAGGAATGGATATATAAGTCAGATCAGTCTTCTTGAATTACAATCCACTACAGGCTTGAGCACACATCATGAGCAGCCAATCAGAGACATTTGGGGCACTGATGTAAATGTGATAAATTTTAAGGACTTAAAGCACAGAGAAACTGAGGCCCAGTTTTGCCAATTGGAAGAGACTTACTGGAGGTTGAAGCCAACATAAAAGAGAGAGAAGCAGAAACAAAAGAGAAAGACTGACAAAGTAGTTTGAGCCCTGGAATCTAGCTACCTCTTGTTCTTTACCTTTATGAATCAGTAAACTACTTTTCCTGCTTTCTTTCTTTCTTGTTTGTAGATATATATGTATGTTTCTATCATCTATCTATCTATCTATCTACCTATCTAATCAAGGTCCTAAAGCAAAAGAGCCCATTTCTCTCCTTTTGCCACATTTCCTCCATTCCATCTGGAAACTTTGAGCCAGGATTACAAAAATCATATTCATTTTAGACTTCTCTATTCAATTTCTCTGCATTCTCTTCCTTCTTCTGAAAACTGGTTGTTAATTTGAGGACTTGCAGCTGTCCTACCCTGCTTACTTTGGCCAGCATTGTAATAACCAGGATGGCTTGTTTAAACACAAATTGCTAGCGCCACCCCAGATTTTCTGTTTGTTCTGAGGTGAAAGCAAAGAACTCATATTTCTAAAAAAGTTGATGCTCCTAATCTGTGACCACAGTTTTGCTTGTTATTAGGACAGAGTGATGACTTTCAAGCTTCTTGTGTGCCAGACCGGAAATCTGAAGTCTAAATCAGACTTTCAAATGTATGTGAAGGTTGACCAAAAACTTTCTCTTCTCTGAAGCTGTCCTGAAGAAATGATCTCAAATGTGGAAAAACGTCAAGAATAACAATAGCTCCTATAAAACTAAAAAGAAGGTAATAATAATGTGAACATAAGGAACAGTTAAGAAACACCACGTTTATATTGAAGCAAGAGTAATAAAGCAATTAAAATAAAAATTATGAAGATCTTGGCAGTTATTTGAAAATATATTCAAATATTAATAAAACACAGCCTTCAAAATCGATAATGATTAAACTGTATAAGGCAAATAATAACAAGCAAACCAACAAATTCAACCCACATAAACGCATACCTCCAAAAATAACATTTATTATACTAACCATCCTTTGGGTTTTGTGATTAGAGTATTATTTAAAGCAAAATCTTTGTATAATTTCCAAATTTCCTGTACTGAACCTGTAGCTGTTGCAATAAAGATTATTTCTTTAGTTAATATAGTAGATACGATTGCTTGCTCCTTGCATATCTCCAAGGGAACCTGGAATCATGATTGATCCTTGGTCAACTCCTGGGAATGCTGCCTTCAGAAGGTTCTTAACGTTAGTGATTGACGATTTTGCTGTTTACACCTAGAACAATGTACCCTGCTGCACCAGCTTGTCAGGCTTGCTTTGCACAAACCCAAAGATTGATGCTGTGCCCTGTATTTGGTTGTTGGGGGCCTGACTTTCTGTTGCCATGGCTGGGAGTATAATAGGATATACCCATGTGACCTGCCCTCCATAAATGCCCAGATTCTTAACATAAAATGGATTTCTATGGAAGTGACATTCGACACATCTTCCTATACTGTAGTCTGCTCCTAGAAAGAAAGCATGTTCTGCCTGGCCCTAGATGGGGAAGAACTTGAAAGCCTGGGGTCTTTTCTTTCTGGACTTCATCCAATGTACACTTGTTTTCTGGTGCTTTTATTCTGTATCTGTTACTGTAATAAACCTTAGCCATCAGTATAACTTGCTGTTTATGGAGTCTTATGCGTCCTTCCAGCAAATCGTCAAATTTCATTAAATCTCCAGACAATATCTATGTGTGTTTGCATGAGTGTATGTATGTGTGTGTGTGATGAACACACAGCAAATAATTATCCAATAATTTATTCTATCTCTATCACAGGTAAATTAAGTGCTTTATTAGAAATATAAAAGATCAAATGTACAAATTATTAAATAATTTAATCAGTCACACCTGTAAATTCCCTGACATATTCCATTCATTTCTGCATGCATTTGTTCATTTATTTGTGAAATATTTTGTTAAATAAATATACTATACACTATGTACTTCGTGTATAATAAAGACTAAAATAGTCCTGTCTTCCTTTTTACTGTTCTTACTTTCAAAAGATACAGACATATACATAGAGCACTGCAATGTGGAGTTAAAACTTCGATCAATAAAGGAAATTATTATCATCTTCATTATTTTTATTACTAATTTATATTTGTGGAGCAGTTACTCTGTGCCAGCCAACATTCTAAGCATTACCATATAATATTTCATTTAGTACTCATATAAATCTCTATGATATGTGTCCAGTTATGATTCAAATATTGCAGCTGCAGAACTGAGTTGCTGAAATACTGAGTGATTTGAAGAACATCACAAGGCCAGGAAACTGGGTACTCTGATTTGAACCTGGACAGCTTATTCTGATCCCAGAAACTGTACTCTTCACCCTCATCAATACTGAAGTTGGTTCAGAAATACAGAGATTGCAAGCCTTTTGAAAAGGCTGGTTGAGAAAGGCAGTGTAGATGAACTAACCTATACATTTTCAAAAAGCCAAAGTATGACTAGAACAAATTTTACATGGGATATTGGGGTTTGTGGGAAGAAAGAAGATAATAGTATTCTGGACAGAGGGAACAGCATGTACAAAGAACCGACTCTGAAAGCATGGATGACTTCAGGGACGCTTTCTTAGAGGGGCCTTGTACTCGGGTTTTAATGATCTGAGGTTGCCATCTTGAAATGCTTAATAATTTCATTTTTGAATTTATACTTTAAGAGAAGTCTAGTGAGACAATCGAGCATTTAGAGTGGGCTCCCATTGCCTCCCAGCTCCCTGGAAAGATTCTCCATAGCCACTCCCCTATCCCTGGGGCCCCAGGCACCTTACTTGGCTTCACTGTCACAGTCCTGATTCAGTTGACTTTGCCTCATTTAGTCTTTGGTGTGGACTGGGCATGGTACAGGGAGGGTCGGGTTTGGCAAGCGTTCCCTGCAGTTTTGGGGCAGAGCATGATGACAGCTATCTCTGCCATGGGATAGCTGTGCCACACATGTTCCCAGGGCTACGTGGAGAAAGTGAGCCTCTCGCCCACCACTGATCCAGGTATGTGTCCTGGCATGGACATTCCAATCTCTTGGGTATTCCTCTGTGGGTGGGGAGGTGGAATCATGGGAGATGCCCATGTTTGAGGCAATTAAATAGCAAATAAAAAAAGACCATGATGTGTTAAGAGACAGGTCTTGGAAGAAAGCAAAACTTTTCTATCTTAATATCATCATCAACACTGTTAACCAGCTTTTTGAACAAGGATACTGGGGCCCTTTCATTTGCACTGAGCTCTCAAATTATGTGGTATTCCTGTATGAGAGCCCATGGTATTCTATGTTTTAATAACTGAAATGATTTCAGTTTCTGTGTATCAGATGGCCTTTAATAACGTGACTAAATTCTGAGTAGAAAAGATAAAAACAAATTAGATCATATCAGGAAGTTATATTCTAAGATCAATGAAGAGTGAGTGATATGTTTTAAGTATAAGAATCTTGTGAAACAGAAGGCTAATTTTCAGTTGTATCAAGATGAATTTTATGAAACCAAAACTAGAATCAGGAAGGCCTACTGGCATACCACTGCTCTTGTTTAGATAGCAGATTGTCATGGCCCGAATGGAGTGATGACAATGAAGGAGAGAACTAGATGGACTCAAAAAATTTTTTGGAAGTATAGCCATGTAGACACGTATAAATGAGAAGACATAGGGGATGTTACAGGGTCATGAAACATGACTTTGGATTCTTGCTTGGCCATTTAAGTATATGAAGATATCATTTATTAAAATCTTACTTGGAGATATGGTTTTGAAATTAATCAATATAAAAATGAGTATTTAAGCAATGGGAATAAATTAAATGATCTGGGAGTGTGTGCTCTTTGAAAATGGAAATAATTGAATTATTACCTCTAAAATTATGCTGTCCATTACAGTAGTCACTAGTCACATATAGTTAATTTTTTAATTAATTAAGATTAAATGAAATTAAGAAATCACTTCCTCAGATGCATTAGTCGCATTTTAAGAGCTCAACAGCCTCATGTGGCCACTGGCTACCGTATTGGATAGTGCAGATTATAGAACATTTCCATCATTTCACAATGTTCTAATGGGTAGCACTGCCTAAAACTTCTGGGCTTTAGGGATAGATGAAGGGATAGCAGTTGTACAAGAATGAGAATCAGTAGCTAGAAAATGAGGAGAAGAATAGGAAGAAATTAATGTGAAAGAAAAGAAAGAAAGAGAATTTTTCAAGGGGAGAATGACCAACCACATCACATGCGGAGGGGAGCTCAAATAACATTAGGATTAAAATGGTCCTATCAAATAACATTAGGATTAAAATGGTCCTATCTCAGTTCCAAAAGATTCAACTGGCTTTATTACTGACCTTCAAAATCAAGCATAGTAAGTGACTAAAAGATGCTTAAGCAATTAAAAATTACCTTTGAGAAATATATATATATATTCTGAAAATTTTTGCTTCCTCGCTAATTTTTCTGCATTCAGTAACCGCTAGTACTATACACTTCAAGAAAGTGTGAAGAGCAAGACATAAACAGATTATGTTTAAATCCTTAGCCAACAAATTTTCAAAGTTTGTTTCATTCCTCTAAAGCTTGTTAAGATATACGAACAAAAGATCATTTCCTGGAAAAGTTAAGGGTCATTAATATTGCTAAATAGAAATGATGCAGTTATCACAGTAAGAGAAGAGTGGGCCTTATTAACAAACACTCATTTCCTTTCTATACTTTAAAAACTTTGCTGCAGTGGAGGCTGAATTTCTCTTCTTTTATTCTGTAAAATATTGGTTTGTAGAAAATAGTTTTGAGAGGCACTAAATTATATTTCCCTTGCTTTTATTTTAAGGTAAAAGTCCTTGAAAATGCTTTATATATCTCTTGTTACACACAATTGTTTTATTCCCAGAGACTTTTGCTCCTTTTTTATTATATTGGTAGTATTTTATTTCCGTAAAGGCTTTACACATTTCTTCTTTCAATATATAATATTGAATATTTCTCCTTTCTTTAATATTTGATATAGAATTACCTTCATGGCTGCCTGCGAATGGCAAATTCTCCTGACATTTACGAACCTTCTTCACTTTTCTACCCTTCTCCTTTTTTGGCTTGAAGAGCTATTTATGTTAGGAAAATATTTTCACGTTTGTAAAATGATAACTTTTTGGGAATGTGTTGAAATAAGAGACGCCAAGGAGAAAAAAAAGAGACATGATCACATTAATAACACATACACATCTAGAAGCAAAGACACAGATATTTCTGGGTGTTTGCACACACACATACACATATGCATATTCACATACATACACATAAATAAGCACATTCAAAATCAATACAAAGAAGGAGTTTTAGTGATAGTAATCCATTTTATTGGAAGTAAACTTCCATTTCATGGAAGTTCTTGAAGACAAAGAAAATGCAATTAGGGTTGTGAAAACTAATTTAGGATTTATAAGGCGTAAATATAATTTAATAAGATTTATATTAAGTGATACTTATTAAAACTTTATGATTTCTAGAAATAAAGTTGTATTCACAATGAAAGCAAAATATTAAAATTAATGAAATTATAGGATCATTTATGAGAAATCACTTTGGAGTTGACATGGCAAATAAAAAGTAAAAGCTAAGAAAATGACGTGTAATCTACCATGTTTATTTGACTTTGAAAAAGCTGCTCAACTTGGTGAACACTGTAAATTCTATTAAAAGTTTTAATTTGTTTATGTACATGATTTTTTAAATGGAAATTATAACCTTTCTCACTAACTACACAAGCTTTATGTTAGAATGAAATCATCAAAACATTTATGAGTCTATACTTCATTATTTTTCTTAATTGATTTTCCCTTATTGGAATAGTGGAAGAAATAAATACTGTAAAATATTTATTATGCCAAAATGTACCTTTTAATGCAGCATTACTTTTGAGGAAATCTATCTAAAATAGTGATATTCTTTGTGCAGTATTACGTAAAAATTAGCAAGAGATAAAATTCCTTCATGAATAGAAACTAATAGATATTTTTTAATATTTGTCCTGTCAGAGTTATTCAGATGAACGTATTCTCATCCAAGAAAATTTCCTCTTGAGTGATGTGCAAATTTTTTGTACTACTGTATACCATGCTCCCCGGAATGTCAGGGTTAAGCTCCAATCATTTTGCTCACTTGTTACATGTGCCTTTGGGAAAACTTCTTTGCCTTACTTTTATCATTTCCAAATGCGGTAATAATGGATAACCTGCAGGATCATTGTAAAGATATTAAGTAGTAATACACTTAAAACATTTAATGCAGAATATTGAGTAAATACCTGTATGTTATTTCTCTTAAGGATATTCAAAATGTGCAAATATGTGGGTAGAGTTTGACATTAAGGAAATGTTAAGCAGGCATCTTTCCTAAGTCTAGTGTATTTTTGTCATGCCTATTACTGTTAATAACAGAGATGTTTGTATTCAGTAAAATGTCTACACTATTTGTGAAAGATACATTTGTAAAGTAATATGAAGATAAGAAATAGTGGCACAAGATGGAGATTATGTTAATATCGTGAATATTTTAAAATATTTATATGATATAATCGATCAAATAAATTCAACCATGTTTAATATATTATTTATTCTTGAGAGGTCATCTTTTTTTATTTTAAACTGGGGAGAAAAAATGTTAAACATAATCTCACTGAGACATGATTTCCCAGATTAAAATTTGAATCTGAATGAGCCAACTTACCAAGTTTCCTTTGGCTGTCCTTCTGAAAGGACTGTTTATCGTCATTTTATATTCATGAAGCAACCCAATTTAATACTGGAAAAGGAAATCTAAATTCTCGAAGGTATGAGAAAGCAGATTGTTGATGAGGTTATTTGTATATGAAACACTGAATATTTTTTCTACTAGACAGAATAATCTTCATTGTCTTTCAGTACTCAAAGTGACTTTTTATTCTTTATATTATTTGAATAATATGCATATGCACAAACTAAATAAAAATAATTAATTGCTATATAATTATTAGATGTTCTTATGTTGTTTTAAATGGTCAAATGAAGAATTCATTAATTTTCAGTCTCCCTGGATGGAAATGCTTCATTGAGTAAATACACACTTTTGGATATTTATGTGACCTATAATTTCTATGAAACATCAATATGAATTCCCAGATTAATCATTCATTCCTTAGTCAGCGTCATGAAGCATTTACATTCTCCAAGCTCTGTAACATTTTAAATAGATCTGCTTAGGGAAAAAGACAATTATCTTGACAAACTCTTTGTATACTTTGAATTTAGTAATTTGTTACTGTCACATCTTTCACAATGCTTAAAGAGATTATTAGACATAAAATTAGTGTCAAAAAGTGATGAAAACATCTTTATGAGAAATCCAGGTAATTAATTCCTTATGTTTAGATATGACATAATTTGTAATGAAAATGTTCAATGAGTAAAAATAAGAATGAGTGAACGAATAAAGAGGAAGAGGAAATACAATGAGAACTATGTATAACCCAGTGTTCCCAAAGAAGGCTTCTTACCATATTGGCAAATATATAATAATTATATATGTAATTTTAAAAAGATTTTATGAATACTATGTACAAGGACGGTACATATTTTATCTTATTTGATCATTAAGAAACATATCAGAAGTGCTACTACATTTTAAATATAATAAAATAAAAATCTTTCTCTACATAGCCAAAATAAGATGAACACATTTAATACAATATTAATAATTCCTTAATATTACTAATATTCATGTTAAAACTATCTAACATTACTGAGACCTTTCCTTTACAATTGGTCTTGTCCAGACAAGGATCCTATTCAGAACCATGTTGCATCTTGTCATGTCCCTCGACTCTCTTTTAAGTGAGAAAAGTGCTTTTCTTTGTAATGATACTAAGTACTTGAAGACACTTGAGCTAGCAGAATTTACCATGTTCTGGAACTTTTTAGATGTATACTCATGGTGTCATTTAGTTACTCTTCTTTCGTTTCCTTTATCTACAAAACAAAAATTGTACCTACCAGCTGGCTTAAATCCAAGTGAGATATTTTTGACAACAATGTATCATATGATATTATATCTATACTGTTCCACATCAGGAAACAACTAATATTTTTGCCCCATTATTTGTGTCCTAAGCAATTCGTTAGAAATCTGCAATTTTTTCTACCTTAAGACAAAAAATAGTCTTTGTGATATTGTGTTGGCTCTATATAAATGTTCAATTCCTCATCAAACATTTGACTGTTGGATTTAATACCAATTTGATAATACCCATCTGAAGCAAATTTTAATTAGGTTTTCCAAGTGATCCAGTGGTCTCTTGTTTGTCATCCTGCTGACTCTTGAACTCCAAGGGTAGGTGATCTGTGTCACTATTAGCATTTTGTGAAGTTAACTTTTGCTAAGGGAGGCACAGGGTGCAGGATAGTGAGTTTTGGTTCAACAAAACCACAAGAAAAATTGAAATATAGAGCGTTATTACTCAGGTTCTGGAGGAAGTACACGGCAGGCGTGGAGGGGCCACACGGGGAAGTCATGGAAGGGTGCAGGCAGACAGAGAGGCAGGATCTGGAGCATATTCCTTAATTAGGGTAGAGTGCTTTGGGGTTCCTGGGGTGAGGCTGGATTGGTCATTTCATACCAAAAACAGTAGGTTTTGGTAAGCTTGATGAGGGTCTTATCTAAGGGGCACACAAGGGGAAGGCGCTGGAAGGTGGGGGAGACTGTTTATCACAAGGTCTGTTGGGGAGTCCTACTGCTTTTGACTCTGGAGTCTGTTACCTAGGGCACATGCCTGCATGAAGAGGCTATGTGAAGTTAAGGCGCCCGCAGGCTGCTTAACCAAACAAAATAGATGCTAAGGCAGCAACACCATGGAACAGTTTAGCTGAAGTCTCAGCAGTCACCTTCTACTTCCGATAGCTTGCAGTCACTGTGAAGTGTTCATTTCTTTTTCCCTCTGGTAGCAACTCTAGAGACAACAACTTGAGATAAGAGAGACCAAGAAGGGAGCAACAGGATCCGATTCCTGAATGACATGATGAGAGATGGTTCAGAGAGTAGCACAACCCAAGACAGACTTGCATGAGGAAGAAACATTTTCACTGCACGTGATAAACCACTGCTTATGTGTTGCAGTAGCAAACCTACGTAGCTGAAATAATAAAATACGCTAATACCACTTTTCTCCTGATTTATTAGTGTTTCTTGCTTCCCTATTCCTGGGGCTCTTCTAAATGTTCAGAAGGATCTCTTCTGTCTCTCTGTCTCTCTGTCTCTATCTGTCTCTCTTTTTCTGTGTTCTAAGCTGAGCACGTTTTCTGAGTTTCTGATTTACCAACCTTTTATTTTATGGCTTTCAAAATTTTTTATCATAGTTAAAAAAAGTCGTCACCTGCCCATTCTCTAGTATTTTTGGTTTATAACTTTTACATTTAAATAGTTAATTTTTTAGAGTCAATTCTAGTAAGTTATGAGGTACAAATTAAATTACCATTTCTAAATCTTTGTAGTAAATTATGGAATTTTTATTCTTTTACTAATTCATCTGAATATTTATATTAATAGATTTTCTAATAATGCTAGCCTTTGAAATCATGGAATACATATCTCCTGATTATTTTGTGTGACAATTTTTAAATACAGTTTATCCTGTTTGAGAGTATTTAATTTTGAAATTTTATCTCCATATTATTATGTGAAATTGGTTGCTATTTTACATTTTTATGCAACCCCAAACAGCTTTGAGCTTTTCAATAGCTATCATTCACATGCTTTCCTTCATTAACTGTTCTCAAATAGAGTGTAAACGCAGCAGCATTACCTGCCTTTAACAGACTAAGGAGAATTACCTGAAATATTTTGGTCTGCTCTTTTTGGAGAGTTATTCTCTGAGAACTCTCTCTGTTCTTCATATGGTGATAGATCTATTAGACTTTGTACCTCTACTACAGTGAATTTTGATAAAATATTTCTCAAGAAAATTACGCATTTTCTTAGGTCTCCAAATTTATTTGAATAACGTAGTAGCAATTAGTCATCTTTACTGCTAATTGCTCCTCTTTTAATGGTTATTTTCTCCTTGTAACATTTTGAATACGTGTGCCTTCTTTTTTCTCATGATTAGGCAGGTTGATGGTTTTATCTAGTTTTAAATGTTTAAAATATTGGCTTTTTTCCCCTATGAATTCTCTTTTTACTGTGTTCTAATTTATTGGTATCAGCTTAAAAATGTATTTTTTCTTCTTTTTCTTTCTTTTTGTTTACTTTGTTGTTCTTCATTTAACTTTTGTATCAGATGGTTAAATCTAATGGCTAAATATATATACATACACACACACACACACATATATATATAATGTGTACTATATAATACATTATATGCACATAATGTATAAATACAATAAAATGTAATATAGTATATACCATATCTATAATAATGATATTTATATTAAGTGCTTAAGGCATTAAATATACCCCTCCCCTGAGTACTGAGCTATCAGTTTCACATGTATATTAATATATTATATTTTAATATCATTATTTTAGGAAAATTCTATGATTTCAGTTTTTATCCAAGAGTTATTTGATAGAGCATTTTTGTTTTGCTTTGTTTTGTCTCGCCTGTGTGTGTTTGAGTGTGTGTCTATGTTTCTGTTTTTAACCCAAGGTAATCAGAGAATGCTGTTCGTATGTTTTTACTAATTTAGTAAACTTAGTGAATTGCCCTTTTCTCCTTTGCAATATAATAAATTTCCGTGATTTCCATGGCTCCATGCCAAGAATATATATTTTAATGAGGATTACAGAGTTTCACACATTTTATAAGATCTATTTTTTTGCATCACTCTTCAGATTGTCTTTATCCACATTTTCTTGACCACTTCATTTCTCTTAACTTTAGAGAGATGTTTTAAAAACTACAATTAGTACACAGTGGGCTAAATTTTCTTACATATTCTATAGATCTTAGTAAATTAAAAAGGCTGCTATGATATTTGTTTCATTTATATTTCTAAGTTTTAAAATATCTTGGTAAATTGTATCTTTTAGCAATAATTTTTTTTTGTCATAAAAACCAGTAAAATTAATAAAATTTTTGGAAATTTGACTAAAGGAAATATATGGGAAAGGAGAAAAAACGCATATAGCTATTGGAAACATAAAATTCTAAAACAATATTAAAGCAACTCTATGGCAAAACTTAGAAATCCTGGATGCAATGGTAAATTCTGACCAAAATATAGACATTGATAAATAAAAAGCAAAGAGTATAATTTATCTTGAGGAAATAGTTTCAAGTTTTGTAAACTCAGTTATTTCTCCCATGTAATCCTCCATATTTTCTATCTGAAAAATAGTAACAATTATGACATTGACTTCATATGATTTTTGTAATAATTGAGTAAGTTATTATATGGAAGTGCTTAAAACAGATTGACATTGTGGGGACCTGGAAATGGCCACCCCAAGATATGTCTCTTTGGCATCAGGATTATTTGAGGATGACTGCTTTTGATAAACTGGGACAGGGAAGGAGGAATGGAACTTGCCCTTCCTTAGGACACATTTACATTTGTAAGGTAAATCTCTATCTGTAAAAGGTGCCTCCCTCTCTGTACCAGGAAGAAGAAAGGAGATGACCTTCTCTCTAAAAACTCTTAATCAATACCAAAGGCAAGGACTTAAATCTGCATTTTATTGTGCTAGTCTGGTAACCTCCTGTAACTGACTTCCCTCCCCCTCCCAACGTTGGCGTTTCTTTAAGGATTAAGCATCTTTCCTTAGGCTAGGAACTGATTGCTGAGCTCACCTGTGACTGCCCAGCTTCAGACAATCGACTTGCCTCCTGCTACGCCCACTGAGATAGCAGACCACTGCCTGCTGTGTCCATCAAGCGCTGTGCCGACAGGGCAACCTCGTGACTATTGTGGGAGGGACATTTCAATCACATGTGAAACACCCCGTTTGGGGGTATATAACCACTATGTGCACCCCACTTCTTCGGTGCCCTTTCTTCCTTCGGGAAAAAAGGCCCCGGGCCATGGTTCCTCATAAAGCTTTGTTTAATTTTCTCTTGCTATTCTGTCTCATGTGAATTTAATTCATTCTCCCTGCCAGACGAACCCCCATTTGGGAAGAGGAAATGTCTTCCTCCCCTACAACATATTTTAAGTAGTGCATATCTGCTAATATTGTCATTATTATTATATTTATTATTATTATTAGATAGATACCATTTTTTAAAAACTTAGAAACAAATGACGAATGTGTGGATTATATTTAAAGTTCCCAATAACATTTTACTTATATTTATTTATTTATTTGTATTTATTTATGACTCTCTAAATCCAGAAGATGATTGAAATCTCTCTTTTTTATTTTTATGAGGTCAGCAAAACCTTTTTTCAAAATCTACAGAGTTAGTGTTAAGAAGGAAACATTGAGCTGCCAGCCTGGTGGCTTATATAAACTGTTTCCTTTTATTTTTTTATTGTTTCACCCTAATTGAAATAGACACCATTTTTTTTAGCCTCTTGTTTTCAGAGACTTTCCATAAATGCAATTTTTTTTCACACATATTTCATTAGATTACCTAATGTTTAGGAACGAGGAATTTTCTATGTACAATTCGTTCTACTACAGTGCTTTTTGCAAACAGGAATTTGCTACAACACAATTGATACATTAGGGAATATTTTGCACATAAGGCTAATTTCACATTTGCTTACGTGTGATTTCGTCTGCAAGAATCACTAGGTGATCAGAGACAATTGCACCCAGCAGAATGGAGCCTTCTAGAACTACACAAAAGCACACACACACATACACACACAAACATACATACACACACAGCATCAAACATCTACTGCTTACCTCAGTTCATTGTATGCGCTATCGTCCATGCCCATTCACATCTGGTGTTACAACTTCCCCTCTGATTTCAGGTAATTCTTTCACCACCTCGTCATAATAGCTAACAAGCTACAACTCTTCTGACAGTCACTTACAAACAAATTTCAGGGCTTTTTCAAGATGAAGTGCCTTATTTATTACATTTATGCATTGAACTGTTAACATGTAAATCTGTGCTATCATTTTTATTAGATTACTGTCAATTTTGTGTGTATGTCACCGAAAATGTTTCTGATTTTTTTGTCCTTAATTCTGTTTTCCCCTGTGCACAACAGTGCATAGTAGGGCGACCTTTAGAAGCATATCTTTTGGTATATAGTATAACTGACTTTAAATATAACTGACTCCATCTATCCAAATATCATAGAGAAAATGGAAAGCATCAGTTAGCCTAGCAAGATGGATAATTGGGATTTGGTTAAGAGAATTCTAATGTAAAACAAAACACAATGAGGAGAACAAGATAGTCCTGCTCACTTTGGAATATTTATCAATAGCGTCTATAGTTCCAGAGCTGATTGAGTTGTGGATCCTTCCTCAGTCATTCTCAGGTGTTGAAATTTGTCATCACATTTCAAGAAGCCACAGAAACCTTTTTCAGATGTTACTGTTCAAGAAGTTTGCCTTATAGGTATGTACTCCCCTGTACCCTCAAAATTCAATTCACAATATATACATATGCTAATAAATGTATAATATACTGAATACGGAAAGTTCTGATGTCAGCAAGTAACATAATTTGAGGAATTTCAGGACACCACTCATTGGGTTAGGTCTCGAGCTAACGACCACATTTAACCTTAATTACCTTTCAAAGACCTTATTTTGAAATACTATCACATCCTGAGGTAGCAAAGCTTAGGACCTCAACATATGAATTTGGCTGGAGGGGTGCAAAGTTTAGCCCATAATACTCTATCACAAAATTATTATTATTAATGAACATAAAATGAGCACACACTTTTCCAATGCAGGTGGGTTAAATACTCCACACAGTTTTTCTCATTTCTTTATAAATTAAATAATTTTAGAGATAACCTGAAGTAGATTGTGTGTGTGGTCTAGGTACACACACATTAACAGATGTTTCACCTTGACTGATTTTTATAACGTTGTTAGGATGACTTCATAAAAGGAATGAAAACAATTTATTTTGTTTACTGTTTAATCATGAAAAAACACCATGCTACGTAATACTTCTTGAAGGGTTCTTTTCTTCAAATGCCATTAAAATTTTCCCTTGTTTTCTGAACTTAAATGCTGCCACAAGGATATTTGGTCACTGAATAGCTGCCCAGAGGAACTCAAGGGTGGGTTTGGAAGCATTTAACTGTTGTTCCAAATTGTTCTTTTTCCTTTTATTATGTTAAGGGGATGCAGTCACCAACCATCCTGAACCAGCCCAAGCCTCATCACAAGAGGATGCCTATGACCTTTGCCTTATTTTGAATGCTGAGATCTCTCCAGGAGGAGCTTAGGTCTTATTATCGCATCCTGCAGTGTATGTGGAAGCGTGTTTTCCAACTGAGCCTGTGCAAGTGAATATCCACCTCTCCCTTTCGAATATTCATTCCCCATCTGAAATAAAAGGTCCCTGCTTCCCTTTGCTCGGGACGCCATGACTCTGGAAATGATTCCTCATCGTCTCCTGTGTGCTGCAACTAGACCTTACTTTGTGAGACAACTACTTCTGTTGGAAAGTCTCATGTAGTTTCAGTAACAACATGAGGTCAACAGAATGTATTCTATCTTTTCAGAGATTCACTTCTTCTTTGAAGTAAAAAGACTATTATCTTAATTTTAACATTTATTAAGCTTGCTCATATTTTCATAACTGATTTTGAATGTCTAATTTTTTTTGAAAATATAGTTTGCACATTATGTTTATTTACCTAAGGAAAGGATTTTTTTAATGACATTGTAGACTATTTGTGTATATAATGTAATGTTATTCTGTTTTTCAGGAATTTCAATTATGCTTCTGTGGAATTCCCATTTGTCTAAATACAGAGATCATTTTTTCCCTAATGAGTTTTATATCTGTTTCTTTTTCATTTTGTGTCATATCCTGAAACATATTTTTTATGTCCATGAATTTATTTTTAGCCAAGTCGGTTTTGTTTCTTTCTGTATCACATGGCTTTAATTCTGTTAAATGAAATAATCAAAATAGGTGCATCTTCCATTTCTTTACTGAATCCTTTCAGTGCATTTTCATCTAATCTATTCTCTTTAGTAATTAATCCTTCTTTTGTATATATCTTACTTAGATATTTCTAAAACTATTCCATTTTCTTTATAATGAGTTGTGATCACCAGCTTGAAATTTTGTTGAGTCCTGAAAATTTGATCCTCTGTTACATATTTTTCATCTAGTCTTCTCTTGATTTTTTGTTTATTCCATTTTCTTCGTAACACCTGTGCATGGATGTACTTTTGCTTAATAGTACTATTGGAATAGGGACAGATGTTTTTATATCTCTATTTACTCAACAAAAATATCTTTGTCTGAGGCAGTGACCTGGGGATGGGTAGCTTGTAGGCTTACATTTTGTATATTTTTCAGAATAGATTCTCTCTCATCATTTAGTCTGCTTTCCAAAGGTCTGTGTAAGTCTCCCTGAACTTTGGGGACACCCTTGGGATGAGCATGTGCTCTTGGTAGGAGATCATCATGCCAACAAACTGTAGTCAGAGATCCTTGGTGATTTACCTACAGTGTGTTCAATACTCTTCAATTGACTCTGGAAAGCACTTACAGAGGGCATTGACATTTGATCTCTCTTCTCAGATGATCTCACCACCTAGCGATCTTTCTTTGTTAGTCTTGTCTTTGATGTGGTAATGGGTCAAACTCAGAGAACTTCAAACTAGGAAAGTTTCTCTTCTTTTCCATTTACATCTGTAAACCTATAAAGCATCATTGGTCAGTTTTATTTTTTTTGTTTTCAGGACTATTTCACTTAGCTTTATTTTAATTTTCTCCAAATTTTAGTTATTTAATAGATATTATTACATTTTACTCTTTACAGTTATATCATTTATCATTTAATTTAAAATGGAGGTTTTTTTCTAATTTTGTGTTATCTGTGTTTGTTTTCAGAAAAATATAGAAAAAGTAGAATAAAAATGGCTATACTTGCTATCTTTACTAAAATATTGCATAGTATAATTTTAAGGTCTTATTTTAAATAGCTATGAACCGTATTTGTATTCATACCCATCAGTTACATTTTATGAAAACGACTATATCCATCTTTGTTAAACATAAGGACCATAGTATGTAATATTGATCCATATGTATAAGTAAATCTACATATTTTTCCATATCTGTCTTCTAATCTTTCCATTTACTCCTTGAAATGCAATTGAGTCGTGTGTACATTTTTTTAAAGTAATATTTCAAAGGCACTTTATTTTTAACAGGGTTTAGTCCATTTAACCTCTTTACTCTGTACTTTATTATGGTGAAAAGAAACTATGAAAACTGGTTCTTTAGAAATTAGACTGCATAGAAAATCTCTCTCTTGTTATATCTAGTAATATAAGTAAATAAGCTCTAAAGTAATAATTACTTTAAATAGTGACAAAGACCAATAACTTAGTTTATTTAGATGTTCTTGTTTACTTAATTGTAGGTTGTTACTGAGATATGCAGCAACTGTTTGTTTATAAGCACACAATTTCCCTAGTCCTCATTTTCTTGAAACATCATCTATCTAATCAAGCAAAGAAATCAGGAAGTTTTATCAATCCAAATCTTAAAAACTGAAAGTTATTGTAACTGTAGTTGGAAAAGTCTTCATTTCCAATTACACCTAGATTTCTTTCTCCAAGGAAGCACTCATTACAGGCAGCAGAATCATTTCGGTGGTGTGGTATGGACAAGCATCTTTCTCTCCGGCCTGCCTTCAGGCCCACTGCAGGCCAGGTTCAGCTTGAAAGCTGGCACACTCTATTAAGAGATGTCTGAAGAAACCCTGTAACTGTGCTTCAACTACATAGTAGAAAAGCATTCTCTCAACATACTGA
This sequence comes from Equus przewalskii, assembly GCF_037783145.1. Classification (NCBI taxonomy): domain Eukaryota; kingdom Metazoa; phylum Chordata; class Mammalia; order Perissodactyla; family Equidae; genus Equus; species Equus przewalskii. The sequence goes on from NC_091850.1 coordinate 36,494,528, forward strand.
TCCTATCATGACCAAGACAAAAGACATATAAACAATCTCACTTTTGATCTGTGCATTTGTAGGTTTTGGTTTTATCTCCTCTTTTTAAATGTTTTAAATGTAAATTTAAAAGCACAACCAAAAATGGAGAGAATGGTATAGTAAGCATCTACGTGCTTGTGATTTTTATCCAAGAATTATCAATCTTCTGACCATCTTATTTGCTCTACTTTCTGTGTTTTAGTCTTGTGCTAGCATATTTCAAAGTAAGCCCATGACTTTGTTATTTTTACCCTATAAATGCCTCAATATGAATATCTAACTGATAAGGAATTTACTTTATAAAACCTACATGACATTTATCGTAAACCAATGGCTAAATCACGTCATTTCTTCCATAGACACTATCTCTTACCACTATCTTTCACCCTAGTTTGGATCACCATGATTCTTTCTAGTTTCCTGCAAGAAGTGGCTAGCTAGTTTTTTCATCTGGTACTGTTTTTCTCTAACCTGTTTTTTAAAGAGCACCTGCTGTGTTATTGAAAAGCAAATCTGAACCGTCACTCCCAAGTTTAATAACTCTTAAGAGCTGTCTGTTACTTTCTGAATAATGTCCAAATTCCTTAGTATGTCTCATATGCAATCCTTCATAACTTGCCTCCTAACTACTTCTCCAGCCTTATCTTATAACTGATTCAATTGAATGGCAAAATAGTCAATACTTTCTTTGATGTTAGTCACTGGGTGTTTATATATACTATTCCTTGGCTGAAATAATTTTCACCCATTCTTTGTTAGTGTTTTAGGTTTAACTTAGATACCGTTCCTTGCAGGATATATTAACTGGTCTCCCCAGTCCTGGCTAGCTATCCTTTCTGAATGCTCACAAAGCACACTGCTCACAATGCTCACATCAGCACTATTACACTGCAAAGCAAGTTCCTGAGCACTTTCCCCTATCATTCCTGGTTTATCTTTTAATCCTATAGCTAATTAATCAGTAGAATTGGTTGATCTTTCCTGCAAAACAATTTGAATATGGTCTCTGCATATCCCCTGCTTCTAACCTAACCAAGTCACCACATGTTATGACAATTACTGGTCTCTGTTTCATTTATTGCTTTAACTCTACAAACATTATCTGCAATATGATTTTTAAAATATCAAGTGAATCTTGCTATCAGATCATTTAAAAATTCCATGATAAGGATTAGTTTTGGAATAAATTACTTTTTTTCAATATGATCTATGTGGTCTGACCTATGCCCATTCCTCCTATGTCATCATTTTATATCATTGCCCCTTCCTCTCATATTGTTCAAGCCACACAAGCTTTTTTATTCCTGCAAAATGTTGAGATTCTTTTTTTTTTGGTCAATCCAAGGGAATTTTTAATTCTGCTTCCCCTCTAGAGTGTTCTTCCAACAACTTTTGCAAGGATAGCTCTTTCTTACCCTTCATGTTAAATGTTGGGATCAGGGAAACCATCCTTGAATTCCCCCATTTTCTCAATACCATTTTATATTTATAGCCTATTAAATTTGTGGACTAAAATATAACCTTTTCTTTGTTTTTTGTGAATATTCTGCAGATCCTTAAAAAAAAGGTGTACTCTCTTTTACTGGAGGTCTATATTAGTCAGGGTTCTCCAGAGAAACAGAACAAATAAGATCTGTATATACACAGAAAGCTATTTACTATAAGAAATTGGTTCACACAATTATAGAAACTGGCATGTATAAAATCTGCAGTGTGGGCTAGCAAGCTGGAGACCCAGAAGGGCTGATGTTCCAATTCAAGTCTGAAGGCTATCTGCTAAAGAATCCTCTATACTCAAGGGAAAGTCAGTCATTTTCTTCTATCAGGACTCGAACGCATTGGATAAGGCCCACTAACATTATGGAGGGCAATGTGCTTTACTCACAGCCCACCAATTTAAATGTTAATCTCATTTAAAAACAGCCTCACAGAAACACCTAGAATAATGTTTGACCAACTATTTGGGTACCATGGCCCAACTAAGTTGACATAAAATTAACCGTCATAGGGTCCAAGTTTCATAGTTATACAAGATCCTTACCTATAATGATTGTGTGGTTTGAGTCTACTCTACCCATATAGCTTTTCTTCACTTTCCATATTTAAATTGAGAAAGGTGTTTTTGAAGATGTGTATTGTTACTATGTTACTTGATTTTTCCCTTTGATGGCCTAAATTTTCAGATTTATGAAAATTGGGACTGTGCTGGTTTTTGGATGAATAAGTACTAATATTCACTGTATAAACTTCATTGTTATTTGTAGCCTGCACCATGAAAAATTTCTCTTTGTCTCATTTAATGATATATAGGCCAACTCCATTTTGTCAAATATCCAGAGTTTGATCCCTACTTCTGTTTATCTACATTTTCCTGGTATATTTTGGCTATTATTTTAGTTTTAGTGTTTCAAACATCTCTAGATATGTTACTTCCATACAGAAAGTTTTTGATTTTGCTTTGATAGTCAATCTGAAAATATCTTTTTGATTGATGAGTTGAGGCTATTTATGTTTATTTTATCAACATTATTGATACTTTTCCACCTCAGTTCCATCGTGTAAGTTTACATTTTATTTGTAATCAAGTGTACAATAGTCTTTACCATCTTCGTGTTTTTGCTGTGCCTTTTTTAAAGTATACTTTTTGTTTTCAGGGAAGGTTTGTATATTTTTCTAATGGTTATATTTATCCTAACATTTCTATAAATATCCTTAGTCATCTCTTGTTTAATAGTGTTTATTGTTTTTCTGCTCTAAGCAATATTTAAATTTTCTAGTAACTTTGTTTCCCCTCCCTTATTTACACAGTACCTGATATATACCTAATTAATAATAATTGTGAGGATTTCAGAAAGAATAATCCATTTTTAAGATATTCTATCCATTCGTCTCTTGCAGGTTTTGACAGTGGTACTGGCTCTAACTGTCAGAGAAAGCATCTATTGCATACAATCTTTTATTTGTAACAAAATTTTAATCTTATTGCAAAAGTAAGTATATGTGTAGAGATCACTGAAGTCTTCATGTTAACATTTTTTCTAGTCATTTTGGTTGTTTGAAGGTCTTTTGACAGTTGATTCCTTAGGAAGACTCAGAAGTAAAATATTCTTTGAGCCCTCCATGCTGATATCAAGTATACCTGTGGCCTTTAAATTTGAAAATGAGTGTGTTTAAATATATCATTCATTCACAATTTCTTTCTCTGAATATCGTAAATAAATTACTCCGTTGTCTCCTGACTGAAGAGTTACTGTTGGAAAGTGTGAGGATCGGCTGAGATTTTTGTCTGCTTGTTTTCATTTTTATTTTATAATTGACTTGATCATTTTTCTTAGCTGTAAAGAATACTTAGTGTGCTCTTTCAAAATTTACCTTTATTTTTTAAAGAATTTGTGAATTAAGTTTAGCTTTCAATATTTGTTCTAAATACAATATTTTTATAGTATTTTTTGTATTGGTTTTGGTTTTCCTCTTCAGAGACTTTTATTCATTAATTGTATCTTACATTTTTATGTGTACTTTCATGATCTCAAGGGTAGTATTCTGCTCCTAATTCCTCCCAGAATTCTACTGTTTATAATAAACGGGCATTGATTTTATATTAATCCCTTTATTTGGACTGTTTTATGAGAATTTCACAGGAGAAGTATTCCTCAGGATAGATGTATTTGTGGCACACAAGCATTAATGTAAAGGCTAGCATATTCTAACTTTGGTTTTTAACTCCACATTTTGTTTCTATATACAACTAACAAATTATCTGAAAAAGAAATTAAGAAAATCATTTACAATAACGTCAAAGACAATAAAATATTTAGGAATATATGTGTTTAATGAGGTGAAAGATCTTTACAATGAAAACGATGTCATTAATGAAAGAAATTGAAGATGATGCAAATACATGGAAAGATATATGTGTTCATGGATCAAAATACTTACTATTGTTAAATTTCCATACAACCCAAAGCTATCTTCAGATTCAATGTAACTCCTATCAATATTCCAATGACGTTTTCTAAAGACATAGCAAAAAAATCCTAAATTTCACATGGAACCACGAAAGATCCAAGTAGCCAAAGCAATCCTGAGAAAGAACAAAGTTGGAAGCATCACTCTTCCTGATTTCAAACTATGTTACAAAGCTATAGTAATGAAAATAGTATGGTGCTAGCATAAAAACAGACATATAGACCAATGCAACAGAATAGAGAGCCCAGAAATAAACCCATGCATGTACAGTTAACTAATATTTGACAAGGGAGTCAAGAATACTCAATGGAGAATAAACAATCTCTTTAATAAATAGTGCTGGGAAAATTGAATAGTCACATGCAATAGAATAAAATTAGACTCGTCTTACATCACTCACAAAAATTAACTCAAAATGGTTTAGAGAGCTAAATACAAGATCTGAAACCATAGAACTCCTAGGTGAAAACATAGGGAAAAACCTTCTTGACATGAGTCTTGGCAATGGTATTTTGGGTATGACATCTAAAGCACAAGCAACAAGGTAAAAAATAAACAGGTGGGACTATACCAAACTCAAAAGCTTCTGCACCGCAAAAGAAATGATCAACAAAGAAAAAGGCAACCTACAGAATGGAAGCAAATATTTTCAAACCACAAATCTGATAAGGGGTTAATATCCAAAATACATAAGGAACTCATAAAATGCAATAGCACAAAAACAATGAAAAAATGGAGAAAGGACTTGAACAGACATTTTTCCAAAGAAGATATTCAAATGGCCAACAGGTAGATGAAACATTGTTCAACATCACTACTCATTAGGGAAATGCAAATCAAAACCATAATGAGATATCACCTCACACCTGTTGGAATGGTTATCATGAAAAAGACTCTAACAAACGTTGGCAAGAATATGGAAAAAAGAGAACCCTTGTGCACTGTGGGTAGGAATGTAAATTAGTACAGTTATTATAGAAAACAGTAAGGAAATTCCTCAAAAAATTAAAAGTAGAACTACTCTTTGATCCACTAATTCCATTTCTGGGTATTTATCCAAAAGAAAAGAAATCTTATGCCAAAGAGATATCTGCACCCCTATGTTGATCACAGCCATTGTTTACAGTAGCCAAGACATGAAAGTAACATAAGTGTCCAATGACAGGGCAATGGATAAAAAATGTCATATATATATGTGATAAATATATATGCACAATGGAATATTATTCATTCACAAAAAAGAATGAAATCTTGCCACTCGCAACAACATAGTCGCACCTTGAGGGCATTATGCTAAGCGAAATAAATCAGAGAGACAAATACTGTGTGATCTCACTTTTATGTGGAATCTAAAAAGAAAAAGAAAAGAAAAAACAAACCTGAACTCATAGGTGCAGAGAATGGATTCGTAGTTGCCAGAGTGGGGGAAAAGTGATCAAAAGGTACAAATTTCCAGTTATAAAATAAGTCCTGAGAGTGTAGTCTATAGAATGCTGCCATAGTTAATAGTCCTGTATTGTATATCTGAAACTTGCTAAGAGTGTAGGTCTTAAAAGTTCTCATCATAAGGAAAAAAATTATAAATATGTATCGTGATGAACGTTAAATAGACTTATGATGAGTTTGCAATTGTATCTCAAAAAGAAAGTCAAATTGACTGAACTGAAAAAAAAAGACATTGAACTCCAATGCAGGATTTCCATCTAATAGGAATTCAAAAGCAAGGACAGAAACAAGCCATGCTAGTAACAGTTCTCTGAGTTAAAGAAAGTTCTCTGGATAGAGAGTGGCATGAAGCTTCAGATTGAAACATCTCAAGGAGTATTGATGGATTTATATGTATGATAAATATACTCCTTTTTAGAGATATCACGATAAAATTTTAGAGCTGCAAGGAACATGAGACAAATGTAAAATATCAGAGAGAAGAGATTGAGACAGTGAAAATGAGAGACAGAGCCCAGGAGAGAATGAAATAAAAAGCTACAGTGGATAGAATTTTGAAAATCAACCATTTTCTTACAACTTCTTTAGAATATACAGTAGTAAAACATACACAGATACACATATATACAGAACTTGAGTGCAAGTCAGTAAACATGAAACAAAATTTAAAATATACTCTAATAAAGTAGTAGGTGGAAGGGGAATTTGTCAGGCAAAGTTTCCTATTTTGATGGAGATTTAATTTGATTCCAGATGTTAATAGAAAGAAATGTAAAGTGATTGATAAAAATTTTTAAAAAGGTGGCTGACCCGGTGGCATGGTGGTTAAGTTCACATGCTCTGCTTTGGTGGTCTGGGGTTCATGGGTTCAGATCCCAGGTGCGGACCTACACACTGCTCATCAAGCCATGCTGTGGTGGCATCCCACATACAAAGTAGAGGAAGATTGGCACAGATGTTAGCTCAGGGCCAATCTTCCTCACTAAAAAAAAAACCAATTTTTTTTTAAAAGTAGCATAAGGAAGAGAAAGAGAATGTAAACTTCTCAAACAGAGAAGGGGGAATGCTAACAATCTAAAGTCAGAAATAAAATACAATCAAGAAAATGTGGTATATAGAAAATATGCACTAATATGACCAGCCAACCTCAATTGCTAAATCAAAACAAGAAAGAACAAAGCAAATGAGAAAAAAAATGCCTCTTTAATGATGGAATACAATAAAATGGTCATAAAACTAAACTATAGAACAGAAACTTCTCTCACAAATACTATGGCACCTGGAATCAAATTAAGGAAAATTTTTTTTCATAATTCTCAGCAGAAATCATAAGTGGACTTCTCATAAACAGGGCAAGGAAATCTGGGGTTATATATACATAGGGGAGAAGGAGAATGGCCCTGTAAAGATCTCATTATACACCACACATAGGCAAGAAAGGAGAGTTTGGAGCAAGAATTCTGCTGAAGAGCTCATTTATCTTCCATGACCTATTTCCTCTTTACTGAGCCTAAATTAGTGAGGAGGGTGAAGAAAGCAGTAATCAGCAAATCACAACAGAGAGAGCCTGTGTGCAAGCTTAATTTGTGGTCAGACTAGCCTGCTGAACTTCATAACGTTAAGGCACATGTGCTTACATGTTAATAATGATAGTATTGACAGAGTGTTTGAGAGGACAAACAAATAATTAAGACGTGTTGATTAGTTCAGCTCACTCTTCCTATACTCACCCTAAATTAAACATTTTAACAATATTAAAATACTAGAATAGGGGCCAGCCCTGTAGCCTAGTGGCTAATTTCAGCAAGCTCCACTTTGGTGGTTCAGTTTGGTTACCGGGTGCAGACCTACACCACTGGTTGGCAGCCAGGCTGTGGCGGACTCACAAACAAAATAGAGGAAGATTGGCACAGATGTTTGCTCGGGCTAATCTTCCTCAAGCAAAAAGAGAAAGATTTGCAACAGATGTTAGCTCAGGGCGAATCTTCCTCAGCACAAAAAAGAAAACAAAAACCACAACTAGAAGAAGATAAAGGAAGACTCCTTTTTGCTATAAATAATATTCAGTAAGGCAACGTATTTTTGAGTTAAAACAACAGAAATAAAAATAGATATTGTATAGAGTTTTATAAACAGTAATCCCAGATGTTGCACTACTCTGTGTCTATACTAAATAAGAAATTGGTCAAGTGCAGAAAAGGAATACAGATAAGGAGGTTAATTCCAACATTGTGTTAAAAAGAAAAATAAAAAATGAGCAAAATATATAAACTCCATCACTAGGCTACATATTGTGGGATATTGTGCAGTAATTGAAATAAAAAGCCAGATTTATACCTTCTCCTGATATAGAACATAAACATGGAGTAAGGTAGTCACTCAGTTTTTAACTCAAAGGAGAGTTTTCTCATGAAATTTTGTACGTTATGATGAAGCCTCTTCATAAGTATTTTAAAGGTTTCTGCACAGCTCTTGAGTTTTATAATCTGAATTTTACTCCAACTTTCATTAATATTTGTTAACTAATATGTATCTAATAATTAATATTCAATAATATGTATAGCATTGGTTGATAAACACAACTTAAAAATGTCTATTCAGAACTCACAGTACTGAACAAAGTCCTGATAAAAATATTTCCTGAGCACTTACTGTCTTATCACTCCTGACAACGATTCTCCTTGCCCTGGGATGAGGTTCAACTCTCTGATCCAGTAAAGCCTCTAAATCCTTAAATATTTCCCTTTCCACTGTTCCTTCCAAACCCTTATGCTTACTCTCACACATTTCAAGCAACGGTGCAGAGCTGTCTTGGAACAGGTGCTTCTTGCTGAATGTTTGCAAGAGCGGGTCCATTAATTTCTCCAACTTATGGACAATCCATCCAAATATTTTGTATATAGATAGATAGATTTAGATATGTTTACATCTCTGTATATGCAAATATACTCATATGTGTGCATGTGTGTGTGAGAGAGAGAAAGAAAGAGAGAGAGAAAAAGGGAGACTTTCTATCTGCAAAACAATAAAAATGGCGTTTGTTCTCTCAGGCTTACAATGAGACGCGTCCATGTAGGTAAAGGAGGTATGCACTACAAAAGCATGGCAGAGAAACACAGCCAGAAAAATAGGAAAATGTTCTGATTAACCAATGAAGAGAAAACACTCACATTTATACTTAGAGAATGAAAGGAGAGTAATCAAATGAGTACAGACATAGGGAGGCAGAGGAGGGCCAGTACAGTACAGTGCACTGGAAGCCAAGGGTAAAGAGAATTTCCCAAGACCATCTTGCTTAAGAACATTCAAGACCACAAAGAGTTTTGCCCCTTTTTCCTCCCCTACCAACATTCCACACATACTCTGAGGGGTGCTTTTATAATTTATGTCAGACTGTGGACCTCTTGTGCTTAACCTATAAATGATTTCGCTTCTCACTCTAAATAAAATCTAAAATTCTTCCTTTGAGCCTACATAGTCTGGCCTCATCTCCTAACACTCTCCCCTTCACATGCTATGTTTGATCCTCTGTAAATTCCTTGAACAGACTGAGCTTGCTTGTAACTTAGACATCTTGCTCTTCCTTTCCCTTAGAACTCTCTCCTTTCCCACAGATTTTGGCTGAAATATTGCTACAAGAGAGGGGCCTTCCGAGCTATCTACAAGAGCACCCTACATTCCCCTATTCACTAGCCAGTATTGGTTTATCCTTAGTGCTTATTATCACCTGAAAGATCATGTGTCTTTCTACTTGGAAGTTCCACCCATCTCATTTGAATGCAAACTTTCTAAGGTCAATGACCAATCTCTCTTGTTCAACTCTGTTTTACCAGTCACCAAATGTTTGTTGAATGCATGAATAGATGATGGTGCCAAACACACACACACACCGTAAGCTGCCTGACTCCAACCTTCTTTACTATGTTTTCATATATGCAATAGCAACAGTTAAAACAAACAATTTTAATATAGTGATAGGCAATAGGACATATTCAACAGAGAGTATGTGAGAGATTGTGTGTGTAAGTGGCTGACTCAAATCAATACTTCTTGTGTAATAGCTATAGTTTATTGGCAAGAAGAAGGAATGTTAATTAGCAATGTCATCATAGATAAAAGCACGTTAAACGCATCCGACTGAGGAAGAGATTGATTCACTGCAGATGAAAATTTGATGGATCAAGAGCAAGATATCAAGAGATTAATTGGCTAAACAAGACATTTATGAAAACTAAAAAGGAACGTGAGTGAAAAAAGAGGGATTCAATATAGATTAAAACATATAGGTATTTTGCAACAGAGAAGAGGAGAATTGCAGGAAAATCCTTAGATAATCTTAAAATTCTCTACAAAGTATGTAAACTCTGCTTTACAGATATACAGAAAAATACAACAGATTTAAAATAGATACCACAGGGAACATAAGAAAGGACTGTTTGTAGATGAGAAAGGCTCATCCAGAAGCGATAAACTTGCAGTAAGGCCAACCATTTTTGCTGACCACCGCAAAACAAATGGAAAACAGCCTGGTAGCAAAGCCAGAGAAAGTAGATAACGTAGTTAAATTGTTAGATGTTGGCCTAGGGGTGCCAATGGAGGGACAAAAGATAAACACATTGATCGGAAGTCTTTGATAGGAACAGAAGGCCTAATTATACCAAGATCACATACATTAAGAGACCTAATGTTGAATCAGTCAATCATAAACCGTTCTTACATTTTTACAGAAGTGAAATAAACTACGGAAGTGAAAAAATACTTTTGAATTATCTTTTTTTTAACATGGGGATTTCATATTGTCCCACCAGAATAGATTGAACAGCCCAATATTCACATCATTTTTCTCTGGTATTTATATGATTCTATTATACGCATTATCAGGCTGAGGATGCTCTGCAACTAACTACTCCCCACAAACACACACTCATACACACACACACACCCCCCCCATAACCTGCCAGTCTTCTTTACCATGTGCTTCTCAGATGGCAGCTTGACTTGCTTCCATCTTTGTGCACTCATGTTGTCTCTCTCATTCTCATATATGTGTGCAAATGTCAATAAACCTTAAGTTTTCATATTACATGCTGAATTTGACACTGGTTATGTTAGGATACTCTGAGATGATATTACGAGAAAGAGGTTATATGATGGAAAATAAGCAGAGGATCAATTCCTCTATCAGCTCTGATCCCCTTTGTTAATAGCTTGTTGTTTAAAATGGGATGGGGAGAGGGCAGTTTCACAGAAGCTATGGAAACAGTAGCAGAGCCATAAACTGTTTTGAATGTCTTATGCTTTAGTGACTCTTGGCTTCTCGTGGTTAAGTCTTCAGTCATTTTAACGTAATGCTAAAATTAATAAAAAGCACAAATGGCTCTAGAAGCATTTCATACTACAGCAGGGTAGAACTCTCCTAATAACAATAATTAGTCCTTATTTGTAGTAACTCTGGCTGGATTATAACAGTAGATTCCATTACATGCTATTAATTTCTCCTGATAATTAGTAATTAAGTTGATATCTAAAATCAATCTGAAACCCCTTCTTTCACCTTTATTATTATTCTTTTAAAAATATTATAATTAGTTCATATTTAGTTGAACATCAAATATATGTTAATGAGTTTTATTTTCTGAGAAAAATTCTTCTCTCACTCTGTTTTTAATATTTGAACTAAACACACTGCTAGTTTCTAAAGAGTTCCATTTTTTCAAGAGTGGGTGTAGTGCAAAATGGAATGATCAATTATGATATTATCAGCCACACAGTTCTAATTGTGACTCATTAATATGATCTATAAATTGGCCATTGTTCTGTCAGACAATTAAAGAACATTTACAGATTATAATGTGTAAGACAAAGTGTTCATTTATTTATTCTTCCTTCAAAATAGCTAAATAAAAATGTTCTCAGGCTGGCTTGGTGGTGTAGTGGTTGAGTTCATGTGCTCTGCGTTGGCAGCCTGGGGTTCATGGGTTCGGATCTCAGGCACAGAGCTACACACTGCTCATCAAGCCACACTGTGGAGGCATCCCACATACAAAATAGAGGAAGATTGGCACACATGTTAGCTCAAGGACAATCTCCTTCAAGCAAAAGGAGGAAGATTGGCAACAGATGTTAGCTCAGGCCTATCTTCCTCACCTTAAAAAAAAAAATGGTATGCAGAGAAGAGGCAATGGACGATGAGTGAATTAAAAATACGACAAAATGAAAAGGAAACTGACATGCTATATTGAAAAGTTGAAGGGTTTTAGTGAATTTTTCATGATCCGGATTGATCTTAGATTTATTATCATAAGTCGTAGGAGCATGCAATCATAATTAAGCATCTTAGATATGAGCATGAAACATATTGACCAGAGTAATTCTTCTGAAACGCCCCACCTTCTCACTTCAAGCGTACTGGGCCTGAACGAGATGCTCATCTGCAAAGAACTCCGTACATAAGATAGCTGAGAGAACAGCTTGGAGGTAGTAGCGCAGCAAAACCACACACTCTAAATTTCCAAGGATTTCTATATTTCTCTTCTTCTTCCCCTGAATGTGTTCCTGTGTAAGGGCTCCACAAATAACACCTAAGAAGCCCAGGTCCGCAGTGTGCTTCGGTGACTCCCTTGCTAAATGTCAGACCAGTTGCAGCCAGGTCATCTGTTTTCTCATTTTAGGAGAGAACTTGGACTTTTTACAATAACAAGACATTCCAAAAGACTTTTGCATGGCTTCACATGGGGTCTGGATCATATTATGCTTATGCAGACGTGGATTTATATGACAAGTATACCATAAATGCATTGCTATCTTTTCATGAAATTTGCATGAATTTAGTACTTCTTTAAAAGTTACATTATATGTTCAAAAGTTTTCTCACCTTCTAATACGCTACAGTTCTACGCTCTCAGGCCAAATAGAAAGGCTCCAGGCTTGCGAATTAGTTTATGTGTTCAGTTGGGGGATTATTTCTTTAAGTATTACATGGATAAAGTTATTTTTAGAAAATTATCATTTGCCTCAAGATTTCAAAAGGACTGATATATTTCTGCTTTCAGTTCATTTTTTCAACATCTGATTTTTTTAAGTGAAAGGGTATTTTTTAAAGTATGTTTATTTTTCAGAGGCTCAGTCATTTTCTTTTGTCCCCAAGTGATAAATGGATTCACAGGCAGGTTTATGTAATTTGCTAGTTTCTTCTGTGTTGATGATAATTAGTCCTTATTATTCCCCATTGGGGTAATCAAATTTTGGTGAGTATGCTAGCTATGTAGAATGCAAAGTTATATGGGCTTTTATATTATTTTTCATAATCGATTTGTTTATTTAGCCTGGAGATATAGTCTACTGTTCTAATGGCATTTGGTTATATTTGTTGCAGTAATCTTCAATTCTCAAGTTTTTCGTTTCTTTGTTTATTAGCACCTGTTTTATTAGCATTATATTTTTCCTTTCAAATGTCTCATTAATTTTTGAAAATGCTTTCTAAGTAAAGAAAATTGCCAACTTTAGAGAATCTATTAACCCAGCATAAACTACTTGACCCATTATTCTTTGTTTATGAGTTTTTGACTACGATTTTCTTGTGATTATTACACACACCTATAGAGAATATTTTCTGAATCCTTTCCTTCCAAAATAACAAGAGAACAATGACAACCAAAAATAACTTCAAACATAAAGCAAAGTGAAGTAATAAAGTTTTCTAAAAACACTGGAGTTTAAAAACAGATTCCGAGAAAGAAAATATGAAAAATGAATATATGGAGATTAAAGATGGTAAAGAGGTGCTTTCAAACTCAGGAAAAGGAAACATCACTACATTTATATTTGCTATTTTACCGAGCAGTATGAGCCTGTCTATGGAAGAGACCAATGTATTCATATCTGGAGTTATTCATTTTTAGCTTATTATTTGTAGGCAAATAAAAAAAACTCCCTATAGAATTAGCTATTTACAAAAAGAAACTGGAGAACCATCTAAAAGGTACATAGACATATTTGCACACACAAGGGTGGATCTAAAAATACCCCAGCAAATCGTAAATACATGTTTTCTCTCTTATTCTCAGTAAACAGCTTTTGGTAATGAAACTATGAAAGTCAACAGCTACTTCCACTCTCCTAGAACTAAATCTTGCCTCGACTATCTATCTTTTAATATGTTATTTAAGGCTATTCACATTTACTTCTATACTTTATCTACAGTGATACATTAGTTAATTTCTTATGTAAAAGGCATGTATTTTGCATGATATTTGAATCAGTTTCATAACCTTGAAAACCATATGCTAATTTATCCTCATTTACATGAGTCTGAAAATTAGATTTGACAGAAAAATTAAACACCATTAAATAGTATCCTCATATTCTAGGAAAAGCTTGAATAAGCTATTTGAGATGTTGAATTACATATGCATGTTGTATTTCAGGATTAGCAAGAGAAGGAAGCCATAACGAGGAGAAAACTACTTTTCTGCCAATAATGCAACATCAGTGAAAACAATTGTTAGCTGATTACTAGGTAATTATGTTAAAATTACAATAGAATATACAGTTAAATCACACAAGGGCAGAGTAGTAACGCAATGTGTACAGTCTTATTCTATAAAATACAGTGATCCAGGAAGGTGGGTCCTTTGCTATTTCCCTTTGGTAACTTGGGCTTTTCATTTATTTTCCCCTGGTGCTTTTCCCACTGATTATCTCTTCCACTAGATGTCAGGCAAGAGGAGGAAGTGGTAGTGAATCTAAAACTCAGACCACAATTACTTTCTAAAGTGTTAAATTGATCACTAAATGCAGCCAAACTCAATAGCGATCAGGCATATGGGAGATAAAATGCTCTGATAATTAGTTTGAACTAAATATTAATAACAGCAGCTGCAGGAGGAACCATGTTCTCTTACAATAATATCTGTCTTTATTTTATCTTCCTCTGGGAAATAGTCCCTGTTTAGAAAGCTTAGCTCCACTTAGGCTTTTCTAAAACACTGTGTACGTCTCCTTTGTAGCACTCCACACAATTTTAATTGAAGAATTAATTTTGTCAAGGTTGATTTAATGCATACCCCACTACCACCTCCCAAATACACACCTTGTAAGCTAGGGACTAAGCCTACATTAATTTCTTTATCGACAGAGTCAGCATAATACTTTGGGAGCTAGCAGACTTAAAAAAATGCATATTGAAGGAGTGACTAAATAAAAACAGGAATATATATTAATGAATCAGTGAATGAATGGTATTACAGAGTTATCTATTTCAAATAGGAATACAATCTAGATTCCTTGTTTGGGCTCAATTTATATGTTTCTCTTAACCAATAAGACCCATGGGAGTGATATACGAAAGATTTATGGTTTCTTCATCAGACCAGCTATAATATTTTGGTTAAGAAATCCTCAGAAGAACACATTAATGACAGTATTGATATCTAATGGAAGATACCCACAAAAAGGAGACAGAAATGAGGAAGATGTTCTCTACCTCAGAACACAGATATCTGAGCTCTCTGAGCATATTATTCATATTTTACCATGTTATAGTTCATTATGTTGCAGGCCAATTCCTCTGATGAGAAATTTAAATTTGCGCAACAGAAGATAACATACTGTCCTTGCTCCTCTTTGCCTAATTCATGTTCTATGCCGTTAAATTAACTACCTTTCCCCCCTAGAAAATCCGTCTTCCTCATTCTTAATGGCAGTGACGATTGCCTTATTGATTCCTCCAGAAACATCCACATATTACCTTCTCAACAAAGCATTCTCCAATTTCTTAGGTGCATAATTGTTCAGTTCTCTTTGTTCCTACTGTGCATTTTGAAACTTCTGCAGTTACCCTTAGCAAATTTTATTGTAGCTTAGAGGTTTATATGCATTAGCTATGGAATCCCCTCACAAAATGAGCCATCTTTGTATTTATAGTACTTTGCAGAGTTCTTGACACAAGTTAGACCCCTAGTAAATATCTTGAATAAATTAATAAAGTAATAAAGTACATTTCAGTTACGGGAGAACTAAAGAGCTTCATCATTTAGAGTAGGTATTGAAATGGTATAATCAATCAAAAATTTAGATCCCATTAAGTTATATAATTTGAATATAGGACAATATCAGGTTTTAAGAGTTACATCCCCATTTTCCTTCTATCATCTGATATTTAGCTATTTACCTTTAGGGCTAAGGCATATCTCATTTGCTGGTTTCCAAGAATAATTTTCCTCTGCTTCATGACCTCATATTCCATTTTATTCTGATGCCTTCACCACTTTACATCAAATATTTCTTCTTTGGCACTTTTTATTTTTTTTTCAGAGTTCTCAACATTTGAACTGTAATATGCATGCTTGCATTTATCAATTAATAATGAATTTCACATTAGTGAACTCATATTTTCATCTCATTGCCTTTCATATACAGAAAAACTGGGTTATCATTTACTACAAAATGTGAAGTTTAAAGTGGATTATTTTTGCTCACAAAAATCTAATGTTTCCTATTTTGAGAAAATTCTATTATGGTAGCAATTGTATGAGAGTGGAATCAAGAATGGAAGAAGAATTTTTGCACAGAAAAAAGAAATAATTTTGTGAGCTTTTTCAGAGCACTGATTAAATGGGAGACCATGGCTTTCACTAGAATGAGCATTGGTTATGGAGCCAGACCTGTCTATTATCCTCTTTCAAATGTATTTTCAACGTCTTGCTTTTATAATTCAACTGCATCCACATACTGAAGTAGGTTCTCGTCTTTCCCACTAAAATGAAGAACAAACACACACACAGAGCAATAATGAACTACTTCTTTTTCCCTCATAATCCTCTAGCCTGCTACTGTCCCATTTCTTTCCTCTGAAGTTCAGTATCAAAATTTCTCTTTCACATTTTTTTCTGACTGATCATAACACATCACTGAATCTAAACTTTTATCTGTAAAATCACCATTGACTTTCATATTTCTAAACTCAATGGACATACCAGTTTTATGTTTGGCTTATCTCAACACTGTTCTGCACTAGAACATTCTTCCCATTCTCTTTTGATCACTCTACAGGGTGTGTATGTGTGTGTGTACATAAAAGTTTTTAGGGATTGTCTGTTCTGTTCTTAACTCTAGACAACAAGCATAACATTTAGCCTATAGATACTGATCAAAACATACTTATTGAATGGACAAATAAAAATGTAAATTAACAAATTAATGAATTATAGTTACAAAGTTTTCTAGTGAAATAATCTTAAGGAAGTTAATTCTAAATTTATGTTCCTGGATGTAGTAAAGAGAGAGATGTCTTCTGTTTCGAAAGATTGCCATGAAGATTATATTTGACCATCTATTAAAGGAATACTTAAAAATATATAATTATTTCAATTTGTTGACTTTAAGGTACTTATAAAAAAAATCCAGGTGAAAGTCTAAAAATACTTTGTAAGTTATTCAGGAGAAAGCATTAATTAG
The DNA here is from genome assembly GCF_037783145.1 of Equus przewalskii. Classification (NCBI taxonomy): domain Eukaryota; kingdom Metazoa; phylum Chordata; class Mammalia; order Perissodactyla; family Equidae; genus Equus; species Equus przewalskii. The sequence goes on from NC_091850.1 coordinate 36,511,421, forward strand.
GAAATAATCAGAGGGAGAAGTTTGCATATTTGCTGTCCTAGAACTTGGCAGCAATTCCCCTTTGTATAAAGTGTGAGTGTGTATATGCGTGTGTGCGTTTCTGATAAGTTTTAGTTACTGAGGTTATATATTATTAAAGGTAAAAACATCTACGCATGGTCTTGGATGCAGTGTTTGTCTACCTACATAAGAGAATCTCAATGTTCTTTGAGCAGCTAAAAGAAAAAGCATCCTGTGAATTATTAGCACCATGCGCTATCCTAGCAAGTTTACCGACCCAGAACATTCTGTTCTTATTCTCACACAGAAAATGGAGAAGCTGAGACATTAGCATCATGTCATATGTTTATGATATTTCCTCACAATTAGCATACCATTGTCGAACTAAAACTAATGATAGCTATTTCAGAATGAATGAAATTTTACTCACATGTAGACTTTCTCCTATCATTTACTGCCTGTCTTCAATGAAATAATATGATTAAAGCTATAGTCTTATGAATATGCTTTATGTTATAGGGAAATGATTTTATTTTTTTCCATGCGTACATTTCTAAATGTCTACATTGCTGCTATTATTTATTCATAGTACTCTTCAAAAGAAAAATAAAAACAGCAGGTTGCAAAAGCAATGGTAAGCTAACATTTTGATGAGGAAAACATTTCACCAAAATTGCATTATACAGTTGAGGAGTTGAAGATAACATTGTCACCCTTCAAGATGTATTGATGATGTTTATTCAGAAATTGAAGTTTAGAATTACAGCAGATATTCCAGATGGATATGCTCTGCATGTGAAGGAAGCATTAGGATAAGTCTTGATATCTGTAATAACATAGAGCAAACATTCGATTTTAAATAAGTGATACCAAGATCAAGGGCTCACTGGGAAATGGAGGCTAATGCTGGAGTCTGTGCAGTGAAAGTACAGATGTGTTATAAAAAAATAAAAAATAGTTTTTTAAAAACATTTAACACTTAACAAACATCTACAGGAATAATATATATCAAGAATTCTTCTAGGGGCCGGCTCCGTGGCCGAGTGGTTAAGTTCACGCGCTCTGCTGCAGCGGCCCAGGGTTCGGATCCTGGGCACGGACATGGCACCGCTCGTCAGGCCACGTTGAGGCCGCGTCCCACATCCCACAACTGGAAGGACATGCAACTAAGATATACAACTGTGTACGGGGGGGTGGGGGGGGGGTGTCTGGGGAGATAAAGCAGAAAAAAAAAAAGAATTCTTCTAGCTATCAGGATATCAAAGATAAATAAAAGAAAGACAAGTCTTTTCCCATTACAGAGCTTGCATTATAGTGGAGGAGTTAGGAAGTAGTTTATACAGTAAATAGTATACACACACACATATATTGTACGGAAAATATACAAAAGCAGTAAAGTGGAGGAGAATTACTAGGATGAGACTGTTAATGTAGAAAGTGAAATCAGTGCATGTCTGGCAAAGGAGTTCTCATTTTGTTAAGGACCTGTATGAACGAAGTGCAAATGAGAAACAAGTGAAAATACAGGGAAAATGTTCATGCCAAAACCAATGTGTGAATGTTCATAGCAACTTTATGTGTAATAGCCAAAACCTGAAAACAACCCAAACATCCTTTAATGGTGAGTGGATAAACAAACTCTGAGACAGCCATACAATGGAAGACTATGGAGGGAGAAAAAGGGACACACACTATTGATACACTCAAGAACTCAAATGGATTTCAAGGGCTTTGTGCTGAGTAAAAAAGTCAATCTTGAAGGGTTTTCTACTGAATGATTCCATATATGTAACATTCTCGAAGACAGAAAATTCTAATGATGACCATAGATCAGTGTTTGCTGGGGTTTAAGTTTGGTGGAAGAGTTTGACAATTAGGGGTTTATGTGAGGAAATTTCTTGGTGGTGATGCAACAGTTTTGTATCCTGGTTGTGGTGATAGTTATCTGAACACATTCTATTTACGTGTTAAAATACTGTGGAACTAAACACCACCCAAATCCATCCCACACCCCAAAATAGTGCATGTAAAATCTGCTGAAATCCAAATGAGTTTTGTAGCTAAGTTAATAGCATTATACAAACATCAATCCTCTGGTGTTGGCAATGTCCTGTGTTTATATAAGATATTATCCTTGGGTACGCATGAACTCTTTGTGCAGTTTTTTTAACTTCTTCTCCAAAATAGTCTTAAAATGTTTCAAAATTAAAACAAAATAATGGGAAAAAAACAACTGTTCGACTTCTAGGTGTGAACAAACATGGCATGTTAGAGGAAGCTGTGAAACTTGTATTGCCCACCAAGAGCGCTATCTGTAAAACAAAGGAAAGTAATTAAACAACAAATATTCAATATAATTAAAGCGGGATAATCAAGGGATATATATAGAGGAAAAGGTTAGAGGCAGCCGAGTTTCATTACTATTTGAATTTTATTTTAACTGTTGTAGGAAAATATTAGGGTATTTGGAGCAGGAAAGTAAACTGAATTCATTCATACTTTACAAAATAGCCAGGTGAAAGATTTCCCTCTGAGACTGGTAATATTTACCATCATACTAGTGGCTTTAGTCAGTGCACTAAGTGAAGAAGAAAAAGAAGGTATAAGAAATTCAAAAGGAATTGCTATTACTGAAAGATTGCATGATCTATTCTTTGAAAACCTTAAAGAGTCTTCAAGTAAATGTCATTCATTTTAAGTGGATCTAAAAGTTTACTGCTGCAAGGTCATTGACTACAATCAATGTATTTCTATATGTCAGTAATACAAAACATGATTTTTAAAAATGATATAATACCATTGAATGAAAAATACCAAATGCATAGGTAAAAATGTTAACAAAAGATATGCCAGACTATGTACAGAAAATTATAAAGCATTAACACAAGACATTAATGAAGATCTAAATCAATGGATGGTTGCTTAAAGTATTGTAAGTCTCATGATTGTGAAGATTTAAGTTTTTCTCAAATTTGTCTATTGATTCAATGCAATCCCAATCAAAACCCCATCAAAAATTTTTTTGGTAGATTTTGAATATTTGATTCTAAAATTTAGATGGAGTGCATTGCTCCAAGAAGAGTTAAAATATTCTTGGAAAAGGAAAGGAAATTAGAATATCTACCCTACTAGATATTGTTAAAGCTATAACAATGAAATAATGTGGGTTTGTCACAAGTATACACATGTAGCCCAACATGTATTATAAAGAGACCAAAAATTGACCAATATTTATAAAAATGACATTGTAAAGCAGCATAAGAAAACCAGTCTTTTCAAGCAATGGCAATTGTTAAATTGTAATATCCATATAAAAATGTAAATAAATAAAATGATGCATACCTCAACCATTCACAGAAATCAGATTTAGGAAGGATCTATATCTAAAGGAGCGTGTTAAAAAATGAAGATTGCATTAGATGACGTATGAGAATATTTTCACTAATTTGATGAATTATATTTTATTATTAACCCTAGTTTTTGGCATATGATTTTGCCATTTTTCACCCTAAAGAGATGAAGTATATTCACCTCCTGTCCCCTCTTGACTTTGGATTTGACAATTTAACTTGTTTTGTTTATTAAAATGTTCCAGAAGTGACAGGGTGCCAGGCACAGGACTTAGGAGGCTTTGAGTATTTGATCTTCCACTCTGCACTTGTCTAGAGAAGAACATGCATCAGCAAGCCCTCTAGTCCTAGGAGGAGGATGAGAGGCACTTGGAGGTGTATATGAGTGTTCAGGAATACTGAGATGTTGCAAGAATGTTCATAGCAGCATTAGTTATAAGGGCATGTAACTGGAAACAGGCCAACTGTTTACCAATAGTGTAATCACAGAAAATGACAAAATATATTTACATTCAGCGAAGATAACTCTCACAAGATAATGTTGGGGAAAAGAGCCAGATGAAATATACATATTTTATAATTCATTTTATATTCATTTAAAATTAGACAAAGCTAATCCACAGTGTTAGAAGGCAAGATGGTGGTTACCATCATGGAGAAAGGAGTGAGTAGTTATTGGATGTGAAACTAGAGTGGCTTCTGCAATGTGGCTAATATTCTATGTCTTGACCTTGCCCATCATTAATAGGAGTTCTCAAACTGTGAAGTTAATTCAGTTGTTCACTTAAAAAAGACACATTTTTGAGTTAGATTATTGTGCTTCAGTAAAAATGTACCTGTAATGATCTGTAGAGACAAGACTATAGTGAATCTCAAGTGGAGTCAGAGATGCCAGTCAAGTGCCAGCTGGAAAAGGTGATTAGTGGAGGGAACGTTGAGTAGTGATGAGTTGCAGTAGGAGGCTCTGGATGCAATTATCCCTATGTTGGTTTATGATGATCGTACACATGAATCACATTTAATGATTTTGTCACAGCTCATGACAACTCTACCAAAATATTTTTTTTCCTACCTTTGAGCCCACTTTTGTTTGAAATTTAACAGAAGATGTTTGTTCTGAGAAGTATAAGTGTAGAGATTGCTACACTAAAAGGACCTATTTTGATTTTAGAATATTGCCATTTTATAGGCATTCACTAATGGAATAGATTAATAGGCTTTTTTGACTACTCCACATTCTCTAAACGATCAGGCATACCATAAACCCATAAAAGACAAATTTATTTATAATAGACTATCCTGATGGACCATGTTTGGCCTGCTAAAAGCTTGTAAATCAAGACTTTCCATTAACATTCCACTAGTAAATACCATCAGAATGTTTATCAGGAATTCATGATATGTTGCATTTTTTTTTCCCAAGGAGATTTGACTTAGAATATTAGTTCTTCTGACGCACCTGTGGCAGAGTAGTCAGTGGACTAGTCCTCACACTAAGCACCAGTTCTTTCCCATATGTAACTGCCATTTGTGAATTTATGGCTTTTAATAAGTACATCAAATAACATGTAATAAAAGATATTAAATCACCTATTTCAGGTGTTGATATCATGTATTAAATCACTATAGGAGACATAAATATTTTGTTTTATTTTGTACAATATGACTAGCCATATATTTTTAAAAAATATTACCTTATCAAATGCCTGGTTAAGTTTTACTTTAATACTTTCATTTCCAAAAAAATTACTTTAAGATCTATTTTTTGAAGTTACCATTGAAATATATTCTAAAAATTATTGGAATATTTAGTTATAAAAGTGTGAGTTAAAATATCTTCAAATGCTACATTATATTCCCAGGTTTATATCCTAATTAACAGCTTCATCTAGAATAATTAATTCATAGATTTTTCTGATGTTCCCTAAAATAGTTTTTGTTTATTAAATCTAATTTTCCTAAATTTGAAAAATACTTTCCCCAATAAAAACAAAATTGATTAGACATGAACACCACTTCATAATTATGCTATAAGATTAACACAGCTCTCAAGAGCAGATAAGAACAGTTAAAACTAATAGAATATAAAATATTTGAACAGCATAGTGCAAAAGACCTACTTTAGATATAGTATGTAGCAAACAATGAGAATTCCCATTGTTTTCAAAAGCATATCATACATTTACCAAAACTGACTACATGCTGTGTGATAAAGTATTGAAATCATTAAAATGGTTCACTGTCCACAGTGGAATTAAGCTAGAAATAAATATCAGAAAAGGATAAAGAGAAAATTCCACCCATTTGGATCAAAATAATTCTACATTGCCTATGATTTATAAGAAATATTAAAAGAAAATTAAATGCGCGATAATGAAGAAATAACATATGAAACAGTGGGATGCAGTTATACCTTGCTCAGAGGATAATCCAGACCTTGAGTGAGTATATTTATATTAAACAAAGTATAAAATCATTGATGAACTATTCCATCTCAAGATACTAGGAAAAAAATAAAAAGAAATGTAAAAATGCAGAATGTAGAAAATAATTTTAAAAAGAACACAAATTTAAAAAATAGAAATCAAACGCACAATATAGTAAAACTGAAACAAAGATAATAGTTCCTTGAAAAGATTATTAATTCTGATAATTCCTCCATAAAAATAATGCAGACAATGAATAAAAACATACAAAGTACCAACATCAACAGTGAAAAAGGGAACATTCTCAGACATATAAACAGACTACTTAAACAGTTTATAGTCAATGAAGTTGGGAATTTTGAGTAAATGGAAAATTTCTGTTAAAATAAAATTATAAAACTGTTCCACAGAGATATAGAAATCTAAGCGGCTCTAAACATTTTTAAAGAATCAATCAATTTCAGAGAACAGGCCATAATTGTTTGAGCTACACTTTCAGTATACGTTTATTGGGAAGAAAAATAATAACAAACATGTCTTGTAAAAATGGAGCAAACCTTTAAATTAACTTTTTCTATCAGAAATTTTGTGAGATGATTTTCTTAATCTGGTCAAAGTTATGAGTAAAATATTTTTTGAAATGGAAGTGAACGAATTTAAAGATATGATAGCATTTTTTAGAAGGAAAAAAACCTGTCCTTTCTCATGATTGAGTGTAATTTCTATGTCTACATTAAGGAATGCAAAAGTTCATAGTGACACATTCATTTTTAATACACTTACATGAATATCTACAAGCTGCTCAGCCTCCAATTACCTTTTTTATGCTTTGTAGGGAAAGTGCTATATTCTGAAAGACTTATCCTCTGTATTAAACTGTATTCTGTGTTTTACAAGGAAAATTAATCCCCAAAGTAATAGTACAAATGACTATTATGACTTCAATAAATGACACCAACTTTGAGAAACACAGCTTTGTCATTGTGCAGCAAAGGGCATTCTTTTCACCAGAGTCAGTTAAGACACAAAAGAGAATAAAATCAAATAATATCTTCATGGCAAAACTATTTTTCCAAATGTTAATATGTTACTTCAAAATTTGAATCTAAATACGTAGAGTTGACTAAGTCCAACAATTATCATTCAAAATTATTCTAGCTTTACTCATTTGTAAGTAGTTAAACATAGAATCTCTTATAGTACTTAGAGAGACGTTCTATAAGTCCTCTTAACCAAACAAATTCATCAAGATGTATATTTTATGCCTTATAGAAATATTATTTTAAATGTACTTTATCATTATATGTTATTATTTTAGATCAAATAGTGCAGAAAAAATTAAAATATTACCAAACTATTTCATTCTAAAACTCAATTTCAAAATAGAAAAAGAATAGTCTAGAGATAGCATTAACTTTTTTCAAAATAATGTAATTACAAATATGTCATCTATTTCTGTATAAAGATAACAGAAAAGATGTTTTAATTTTATATTAATATATTGGAGGTAATCATTTTTATGTATCTGTTTTAGAATATTTATCAAACATTGTTAAATTAAAGAGAGGAAAGCTCTAATGAACTACAAAAGTAACTTTGTGCCCCCCCAAACATTGAGATCATATCAACTGGAGAAGCAACAATGATTAGCAGATCTTTTAATAGAATTATGATCATGCAATATTTTGATACTCCAAGAGATAACTTCTAATACAACTATTTGCTCTCTTAATTCACATAATTCAGTTAATGATATTATTTGAATCTTTGTTTTAAAGTTTGCTAATATGTTTCTATGACGGTTTCTGTATAGTTACATTTTGATTAACCCTGAAGTGTATTTTTATATATTTAAATTGTCAAAACAAAAAAAATCAGAAATAAAAGTCAGTATGGTTGGTTATGAAAACAATAAATGGAGATACATATATATAACAGATATATTTACCCACATATGTATACAAATGTTTATTTGTACATATGTGTATGTATGTGCATAATTATGGTTAATGAGTTGAATAGAATGACACTGGTTTTGGTATCAGAACGAAATTGTAGGTTTTATTCACTTTCCCATCCCTCGATTAATCTTAGTTGATTTTTCTACTTAATTATCTCCTTCAAGACCTGTGAAGCTACTTTACTCTTGTACTTTATCCTAATGCATTTTCTTCTGCCTCTGAACTCTCAGCAAACATCCAATAATGACAGGAGAATTGTGTGAATGTGTGTGGACCAGGAGAAAAAGAAACAGGCTGTGGAACTAGCCAGCTGTCTCTCCTTCTAGCCGAGCTACTTGCTTTAATAACAGGAAAGACCTGTTATTAATTATATTTGTTTTTCTTTTATCAAACATAGTTCTTGATATTTTTCAAACATTTGCCAAATACATGTTTATACTTGAAGGCGAAAGTGGATGAAAACATAAACAAATGCGTGGATTTACTATTGCAGAGGTAAACTTTGACAACTTGTGTATTATTTTGGTTTGTTTCCGTTTTTGCTGATGCTGTTTTTAAAATAATTGCATACATTTGCTGACCCTATCTTAGTATTTAATCATTTACTTATTATTTATGAGGGACTGATTGTGAGGGTACAGGTGATAGCTTACAATAATAGCAATCATAATGAGGATCATGACCATGAAATAAAAACATATTGTCTCTGTTCAAGGAACTTAGACTACAGAAATTATAGCAAATACAGAAAGAGATGATTAAGATACAGTTTAGCCTGAGAAATGTCATGATAATATCCAGGAGTAGTTTTATTCTCTCTCTGCCCCTGTCTGTCTAAAGATATCACAAATAGTTAGAAAAGTCTTCTGAAATGAAGTGATTAATAAGCTTCTTCAAAAGAAGAACTATTTAGTTTTTCAGTGCTTGCGGGGTGGGTAGTAAGTAGAAAATAAAACTGAAAAAGAATGCCATGGTCAGTCGTGGAAAGTTTGATGTCAAGTTAATGAGCTTAGATTGTACCTCATCGTTGGCGATTGATTTAAAAAAGAGAAGGAGCCTTGGAGATGGATATTTGATTGACAAATTTCTTGACTAACACTGGCAAAATTAAAGAACGTATTAATTTTAGTTGATTAATATTCCACAGCAATTTAAAAAACTAGTTAGTAATATAGTACATAAATTCAAGAGGGAGGTTATATTTCTAAAGTTTACATTTATTATTGCTGCCATGCTGGTATCATCCCTATGTTGTGTTGTGTTTTTTTCTTTAAAGGTAATTCTTCACTCCTTGAGTTTCTTTTCCTTTTTTCCAATTTTATTGATATATAATTGACATAAAACACTGTATAAGTTTAAGCATAGAGCACAATGACTTGACATCTGTCATTATATTGTGACATTCATAATGAATATGTAATATTCACTATGTAATTATGTATGTTACATAATATCTATATTATATAATGTATAGTGAATATAATGACATATGAATATTTCACATTCACATATTGTGAAATGATTACCACAATGAATTTAGTTAATATCTATCATGTCATATAAGGTTTTTCCTTGTGATGAGAACTTTTAGGATATACTCTTTTAGCAACTTTCAAATATATCATACAGTTTTGTTAACAGTAGCAATCGTGTGCACATTACATCCCGAGTACTTAACATGGAAGTTTATACCTTTTGACCACCTTCATCCAATACCCCCTCCCCCCCGACTCTGGCAACCACGAATCTGATCTCTTTTCCTGTTTGATTTTTTTAGATTCCACATATAAATGAGATGATACATATTTGTCGTTCTTTGTCTGACTTATTTCACTTAGTATAATGTCCTCAAGATCCATCCACGTTGTTACAAATGACAAGATTTCCCTCTTTTTCTTGGCTGAATAAAATGCCATTGCATATATTGCGCATTTTCTTTGTCCATTTATCTGTTGATGGACACTTAGGTTGTTTCCATGTCTTGGCTATTATAAATAATGCTGCAATGAGCATAGTGGTGTAGGTGTCTCTTCAACATGGTGATTTCATTTCCTTTAGATAAACACCCAAAAGTGGAATTGCTGGATCACATGGTAGATCTAGTTTTAATTTTTTGAGGAACCTCCATACCGTTTTCCATAGTGGCTGCATCAATTTACAACCCTACCAACAGTGCACAGACTTTCCTTTTTTCCACATCCCTGCCAGCGTTGATCTCTTGTCTTTTTGGTGATAGCCATTTTAATAGGTGTAAAGTGATATCTCATTGTGGTTTTGATTTAGATTTCCCTAATGAGTAGTGATGTTGAGAACCTTGTACCTATTGGCCATTTGAATATCTTCTTTAGAAAAAGGTCTATTCAGATCCTTTGCCCATTTTTCAGTTGAATTATTTGGGTTTTTTGCTATTGACCTGTATGAGGTTTTATATATATGTATTTTGGATATTAACCCTTTATCAGATATAGAATTTGCAAATATTCTCTCCCATTCTGTAGGTTGCCTTTTCATCTTGTTGATCATTTCTTTTGCTGTGCAGAAGCTTTTCAGTTTGATGTAGTCCACTTGCTGATTTTTTATTTTGTTGCTTGTGCTTTAGATGTCACTTCAAAAAAATCATTGCCAAGACCTATGGCAAGAAGGCTTTTCCCTATGTTTTCTTCTAGGAGTTTAATGGTTTCAGGTCTTACATTTAAGTCTTTAATTCATTTTGAGTGAATTTTTATGAGTAGTGTAAAATAGGCATCTAGTTTTATTCTTTTACATGTGAATGTCCAATTTCTCCAGCACCTTTTATTGAAGAGACTGTCTATTCTTCATTGACTATTCTTGGCTCCCTTGTAAAATATTAGTTGACTATATATGCACGGGTTTATTGAGTTTATTTTCTAAAATTTTATGTGATAAAAATGACTAGATAAGAGGGAACTTAGATAATAGAAATTGGGGACAAATAAATGTATGGCTGATGGCTGATGCTAATAATGTTTCTTATGTGAATTAGAAAAAGGCTGCTTGTTTTTAAATTTTGGCATATGATGTGGCAAAACTAATTTGATGCCCAAGAACAGTGACACTATGCAATATGTTATCATACACGTTATTATGTCTTTTAATTCACATACGTGATACCCACTTTTTTTTCACATAGGTATGTATTCGCTGAATAAATGAAAAATCATTATTAATAATTCTACTGATAATCTAAACCCTCTGAATTGAAGGAGGCACTGACCTCAATCATTGTCTGTTTTTAGGAGGTAAGAAACATCATTTGCTGATATCACAAAAAAGATTTCCCTATTATAGAAATATAACAAAATGACCTTTGGTAGCCCTCCTTTTAGAATCTGCATTTGATTATGTGCTGAAATCATATTTTTCTGTAAATTCATAGGACCATATCTTATATTTTTATAATCTATTCTTAAAGTATAATATCCTTCTCTGAAATAAATTACTTTCTAAAATTAAGTTATAGTCTCAACATCTATTTTTCAAAAGAAATACTGAAAAGAATACAGCTTAATATTATGATAAATTTTATTTTATTATTGCTTTATCTAAAATCAAGGAATTATGATAATAAAGGAAGTAGGAACTGATAATTCTCTCCAAGATATTCAAGGCATTTTAACACTATACTAAGGTCTATTTCACACATTTTGTTGGAATTCCTAAGGAAAAGTAATGCCTTTTATTCTCCTATTTTTACAAAATCCTCTAAGTATTTAGATATATCTATCCAAGACACTTAAGAATTTGTTTTAGAGTATGTCTTACTATCTTAAGGACCAAAAATCTATATGAGCCATAATGACTTAGAACTGAAGAAGAAGAAAGTTTAAGATACAGAATTCTAGCATTAGTAATATAAGTTTTGAAAAATCTATTTATTGTAGCATCTGGATTCCAGAAATAGTAATCTCAAGATAATGGAGGTATAATAAATTTATTCAATATCAGTTTTAGAATAGCCGAGTATAAAATAAAATTGAAGATAATATTTTTTCTGATTGACAAAGACAATATGATTTATTTTTAACATAAATTTAGCAGTGAAATTAGGAGCGCCCACAGAAAAGGTTTGTGATGTTCATTGTAAAGTTGTGTTTTCATTGTCTGAGGTTGCAATAGGCCCTTGTCTTAGTTGGAGAAAATAAAACAAATTATATATGAATAATGCTAATATTGCATGATAATTTGCATAGCTATATCATCATAATGAAATACTTGAAAATGCAATTCCTTCCTTAAAGTGCATATTTGAAAGAAATTAGTGACTTTTGTATGCTTATCTATGTTACGATATGCACGCACGCAAAGTATGATTCACTTGATAAATTACTGTTACTATGAATAGGTGATGATTTTCATGCATCCAAATACTATATTAAACTTAAATTTGTTGCACATTTTTAGCTCCTAAAGATGATGCTTCTGTTTTATTAAAACATGCCAAAGGTAAGAATAAAGAAAAAAACTCACAGTCTTGAAGACCGTGGTTTGGGATTGCAATGAAGATAGAAGAGAATTTACATGTCTGCCCGTTTTCCTTAGTTAAAATAGGCTGTAACAAAAGGGATGAACGAAAAACAGAAAAGAAAGCTACATCTCCTATGAAGCAAGGAAACAGATTATATTCTAACAGCAGTTTATATATGAAGAAGAAATGCTAATTGACGTGAAATAAAATCCCAGAAACAGGGAGATCATACGGTGAGGAAGTATGTATGTGGAAATCTTCTGCACAGACAACAATAGCAAAAGACAGATAAAAGTTAAAACCCAGAAAAATTATACTATGAAGCTGACATAAATTACAAACTGTGGAATGCCATCATGGAAGCTGGTGGAGCAGGAAGCTCCAGAAATCAGCTTCTCCATTGAGCTGGTAAGAACCGTCAGAACAAGCTATTTCAGAACTCTGATGTCTAGTTGAACACTTGCAGTGTCCAGGGGAGTTCTCACTGAAGAAAGAGGCTCATGTACTTTGAATTTTGTTGTTTCACATGGCAGCTACCATTCCCCAATTCCAACTGAAACTGAAGAGCCAACCTACAGAATGGGGGAAATATTTACAAATTATATACCTGGTAAACGTTTTATAAAGAATATGTAAAATATTACAACTTATCAACAAAACGACAAACAACTCAATTAAAAAATATGCAAAAGACTTGAATAGACACATCTCAAAGAAGAGATACAAAAGGCCAGCAAATACCTGAAAAGATGTTCAACCTCACTGGTCTTTAAGGAAATGCAAATCAAAACACAAAGAGATATCACTTCACACTGACTAGGATGGCTACAAGAAAAATTTTAAAAAATAGCACGAGGTGATATATCTGCACCCTTCCTCCTCCCATTTGATTGGCTAGACCAATCATTACCAGTCTTCACCTTGTTCCTATTCAGTTTCCACTCAACTCACAGAGTTTCAGGCTTCATTGGTCTATGAACTCCATGGTCAGCTGATTGACAAATTACCTGCCTAATCTCAGCTTTGTTCCTCTTACATCTGTGACCTCTATATCTGCTCAAGGCAACCTGTAATCTGTGTATAATCCAGCCACCTTTGATTTCACTAATCTGTCCTCTCACGAGCATTAGTTACCCACTGACGATGTACCCATTTCGTTACTGGCTCTTATGAACCAATATTCCAATGTCATCGTGGCCCATTCAGTTCCTTCAGCCATACAATGGCATAGAAAACCACTCCATCTGAGCAGCCACTCTGCGTTGCCTATGAATATCATCAGCACGTATCACGTGGAAGAAGTAAGCTGTTCCTCATCAGCAAGAGTCCGTAGGTACACAGACACCATGCTCTCAGCCTCCTGTAGAGAAATGCTTGGGCTAGGACACAACTGTATACACTGTGGGTCTAGAGTCCAGTAGTGAACTATTCCTCTGTGGCTCTTTTATTTTGTAAAGCATGCTTGAGGGGTATTAGTTGGGTTATGGGAAGACACTTCTTTTGGGTAAGGCACCAAGCAGTCTGAGCTTAGGAATTGCATGTTTAGAGAGTTCTTAGAAACATCTAGAACAAAGAAATCTTAATTTTGATGACATGGGAAGTTGAATCTAGTGGGAGTTGTAGGTGGGGAATTGATTGATTTTGTCAACAGGCGTACAGAAGGATGGTTCAGAAAACAATTATATTTTTCTCCAAAATACTACATTGTAATATGTAAATTTGGTTTATCATGGTTGTGTAAAGAGAACTATATATTTTAAGAAGCAAAATAAATCAAATTGCTTATTATTTTTTAAGTTCAGAAATTTTATGGAGTTTAAGTTGCCTTTACACTCTAGAAATATCCACAATCTTTTGATAATTCAGTAAAGCATTATAGACACTGGGAAGGTGCATTTCCAAAAAGAGAGAATGAATTAAATTAGTATACTTTCTGAATATAATTGAATGTACTTCCATATTATCAGCTTAGCTCTGATTGTTCACAGGGTCTCCAGCTTTCCACTTCATTTCTTTCAGCGAATGGGAAAACAGCATTGTAATGCAATGACTCTAAATTCTTTTACTTTTTGGACCATTTACAAGAGTGAAGGGATATTACTCTTGCTACTTCTGTTATTGTATAAAGGTAGTGCTTTCAATAAGATATTTTAATGCAGTCATGTTAATTACAAAAGCTGTACAATAAAAACATCAAATTTAGAGGCCAAGAACTAAATCCTCCTCAAAGACAGGATAATCAGAATAACCATCCTCCAGAGACAATGTTGAAAACACATCTAAGTTCAAACTGTGACTCTAACAGTCTTCTTCGGAATGCTTTCCTTACGTCTTTAAATTTTGTCTTTTAGACTGGCAATGTGACCCTTATTGTACTGTATTATTCAGGGTTCTCCAAAGAAACAGAACCAACAGGACACGTATATATACAGAGAAAGATATTTATTTTAAGGAATGGGCTTGATAGTGAAGTCTGGCAAGTCCAAAACTTGCAAGGAGGGCCTGTAGGCTTGAGATTCAGGCAAGAGCTGATCTTGCAGTGGGAGTCCAAAGGCAATCTGGAGGCAGAATTCCCTCTTCCTGGGGAATCCTAATCTCTTTTCTGTTAAGGCCATCAAGTGATTGGATGAGGCCTTCTCATATTATGAGGGGGAATCAGTTTATTTAAGGTTGGCTGATTTAAACGTTAATCTCATCTAAAAAATGTCTTCACAGGAACATCCAGACTAGTCTTTGACCAAATGTCTGAGTACCAGCCATTGGACACATAAAATTAACTATCACATACCTAATAATAAAGTCAAGTGGACAAGTGAAAACCTGATTTTCTCATCTAGATCTTTAGTATGCAGAGCTTAATGGAGATCCATAAACCTACAAGTGAACCAGCTGGTGTTGATAGTGCCTTTGGTTGTATATGTTAAAAATAAGTCAGAGAACAACAGAAGGCACCAATAGCAAACATTTATGTGGTAAAGAAAAAGAAGAAGGCAAAAAAATCAAGAAATTACTAAAAAGAAAGAATTGTTAGAAATATGGGAGGAAATATGCCCATATTAGTGAATCAAATTGTGTCAACAAATTTTGGTCTTATTAGACAAAGTATGTAATATCAACTTTTATCTATCTTTCATTTTTAGACTTCTATGTTATTTACACTTTCGTAGGCTATAAATAACTTTCAAGCATATTTTTTTAGATACGTGAAAAGTAGATATCAACTGATTTAAAACTTTAGTGGTCAGGTACTTCTGTACGTTAATAACCATATCAGCTTTAAATAGATGCTACCATCCATTTTTAAAGCCTCTAGGAAAACTTTAAACTAGGTTTAAGCTATAAAAAGAGTATGACTTATTTCTCACTAAAGAGAGGGAGAAACTGATGAGGTAGGGAAAATTATTTAGAACAATTTGCCAATGTTCCTTCAATTAAATGACTGTCAATCAAAATTGGTTATAGAAATTCCACAATGTGAAAAATTTTAGTTCATTTTATGCTCACTCACTTGCAACATTTTGCCTTTAGACCTGAATGTTCTCAAAACTTTTACTTTCCATGTGCTTATATGCTATACAAAATAGGAAAAAAAACCAAGAAAGATGAAGATATAATATCCAGTAAAGAGAAAATAAAATCTGGAAGAGAAATGAAGGAAATACTCAGGAAAATGTAAGCGCATTCCAGAGAGGTACATAGAGATCAACCCATGAGACAACAACAGAAAGACATAGAAATCTAGAAGAAGAGATCAAGAAAAATAGAATAGAATATCTGATATACTATGTCATAGATGTTTCAGAATTCTACCAAACAGAAATAAATTAGTGATAAAAATATGCGTTTAAGTACATGACCATATAGGGGAATGATTCATTTCAAAGCAATCATTATACAAGAAGAGGAATGTGATGTTACTTCACTTGGCAGTGAACAATGTTTAAAATTACAACATTAAATAATAAATATTGATATAACCAACCACTATCAACAGATTATATTGAGAAGAGAGGGAAAGTAAAATGTTCATGTTTTTATTGAGACATGTAAAAGAGAGTAAAACCCAAATTGAATATTGGAGGGATCCAATAGATAATATATAAATATATAAAAAGAATGGTGTGAGAAATAATTGTTAGTTAAAAGGAAGTAATTAGCCGAAGGAAGGGAGGAAGGGAGGTAGTGATGTTAAAGGACACCTCTATTTGCTATAGGTCTGGTATCAGAGTTGTGAGTTTCCTCCAGTCAATTCCATATATTCATTTTTAGTGGAAGAGCTCCAGAGGTCCCCATTTGGAACGACAAATGGGCAGTGCTCTTCACTGATGTCTTTTATCACCCCCAAATCAATCTTTCCTAACTTGACTTTATTTTTTACGTTTATCCCACAATCTTAACTGCTCAGATTATATGCACTGTCCAGAATATTGTCTATGTTACACACAGAGCGTGTTATTACAGGTGAGCTACAGGTGAAGCTTTTCCAATAATTTGTCTTTTAATTAGCCTTTTGGTAATTAGAAGAACAGCCTGAGATTATTTCCAGAGACGTTGCAAATCATTCTATCTTTAAAGCAGATGTCTGGAGAAGAGTAAAGGCAAAAATCAGACAGGAGAATTGTAGCCTTCCCTTCACTACCTGATCTGGTATTTTATCCAGCATCTTGTATTGAAAATAAACGATCTCTTCATATCAGATTTCGAAGTCTATATTTTTTCTCTAAATATATATATATGTATACATATATATTATATATAATATAAAAGCTAATATAAACTTATATTTATAAATATAACTAACTTATTTATATATAATATATATATAAAATAGCCTTGAGATGTTAGGATTCTAAAAGTTCCTATTTTCAAAGATGGCTTATGACATTTCTTTTTAAGTTTTTTTTCATGGTTAATAATCAGTTCTTCTTTAAAATTTGCAGATATTTTTCTACACAAAAAGCAAGGTAGTTACTTATTTAGGACAAGTTTAAAGGCTATAGGCAACAATCAATCATTTACTGCATGTCCATTTGGCATGAATTTGACCCATTGCCCTCTGTAGGGTTAATGTTACATTTATACAATTCAGTTAAGAACTATGGACCATTTTCAAGTTGACAAGTATCAGATTTTATTATCTGATACAATGATTGTCCCCTAGATGGAGTTAGAATTTTATTTTAATCATTCACTATATGGAAAGACTCTTTGTTCATCCCATTCGGAATGCAAAATTTCTTTTTTCTTTAAATTTCAGTGTGCCATAATAAATTACAGCATATTTTTAAATTCCATGCAGATCAGCAAGTATAAAAACAGAAATGGGAAAAACCAACAAATGTTTAGCCACCATATTTCAACACAGTAATTATCTTCTCATACAGGGTAAAGCCTCATATTTTTACCTCATAACCTATTAGATTACTGAATTTACTCACAACCTTATCATGCTATGCTAGAATTTCTATGAAAATTCTTGTCTATATAGCAAGAGAGTGTCTTTTCTCCATGCCAGATGCTAAACTGAATGATTCATTTTATGATTGAAAGATTCAAACCTCAACAAGACAGACCCAATTTATATGATTTGTATTAAAAAATTATTTCCCCTTTCATTGCTTCACTCAAGATAGTGCTCCCTCAGACTTCTGCTCATTAGATTTCTTTCCTTTAATTGTTTCACATATCTGAGACTTGGCGATCCTTCTTGTTAAGAGAGGCAGACAAATAGGGATTCATTCCTAGAGATATCCCATGGACAAGTCATTTCGACTTTGGTTGGGAAAAGCAAAACAAATCATTCAGATTAGTATTTTTAAGAAAAACATGGGTTTGTTAAATTGACATAAAATGGTAACATTCAATGAGAATGTCATGTGTGTGGTACATGTCAAATAGTGTATCCTTCCATCTAGCTATTTTTTCTCCCTGATTCTTGGTTGACACTCATTTGTTGGGTCTGTTTCTGCTTCCCACTATGTCTGTTCCCAAAAATAGGCCCAATCAAAAGAAAACTAGTTAATCTAAGCAATCTCTAACATAGACTTTTTATAACTCAGTCTTGAAATAAGTGTGAATTACAGAATAGTTAGTTTTTAATTTAAAATGATTATTATCTTGTGAGGAAGTATCGCAGTATTTTTCTTCCTCACTGATCAGCAGGAAAAACAAGATATAAACAGGCAAATGGTATCTGGAATACATACAGATAAATGTATGCATTTATACAAGTATGTAATACACTTTATATATAAATATATATATTTAATCAGAGTAAGCCTGCATAAGCTGTGTCTTAAGTGAATGGGGTTTGGACTCCATAGTGTACAACAAGCTCCAACATAATATAACATCTAAGGAGCAAGAGAAATATCTCAATGACATAGGCATATACGGTGAGGAGATTGAAAGGAGAAGTACACCCCTATTTCTGGTAAGAACATAAGATAAAACCACATTCTCTGTGTTAGTCAAGGACTAGCTTTTATCTGCTTGATATGTACATAGCTCAGTTTGATTGGCTACTTGATTCTCATCATGGAAAACTCTCACTAGAAATATTTCATAGCTCTGAATATGCCCAAATATATTATATTTGCAGTGTAATATATTTGCAAATGTAATATGAATATAAATGAAAAATCTAAATATATTTGCAAATGTGTCTTGTCTCGTGTGTGTTTATCACTGCACATCTCGGGCCTGGGTATATGCATGTTAATAGTTTTGACTCTCATGCTTGTCATCTACGGACATATCCTTCAGGAATTTCTTCCTTCCATAGAACTGGAAGCTCAAATATTCTTGAGCTAGCTATCATAAATATTTAACAGAGAAATGCAAGCTCTGATAAAAGAACATATCGTTGGGTTTTTATATTTTTCCACGTTTATTGAGATATAATTGACATACAACATTCTGTAAATTTAAGGTGTACAACGTGTTGATTTGATGCACTTATATATTGTAAACAGCTTTTTAAAAACTGGATCTGAAAAATTTAGGCGGTGTTGTACACACAGAACATGCATAATTCAGTGAAAGTAACACAGCTGAGCTATGGGATTTTTTTTTGTTTGTTTAAAAGTAAAATTGTCAGCAAAAAACAGTCACATAGATATAAAAGAAATATTGGAGTACAGATTGCCAAATTAGAACTGTAAACTATACTTATTACAGATAACAGACAAAAGTTTCTGAAAATTGAGCAATTTCTAGAAAAACAAACTGCAATTGGAATGGTTTAGGGCTAGCTTGATACATGAATATTGCATCTTCCGAATTACTCAATATTGAAGAATTTGTTAATTCCTAAATAAATTTATTAATCAATCCCTAATTCCTAAATTATTAATTTATTAATGCTGCATCCATAAACTGTTTAAATTTTCTAAACTCTTGAATTAATTATTTTTCTTTGCAGTCACATGAGTTAGGTAACTTTAAAACATGATGTTGAATTTAAGTACCTTGAAATATAATTGACAACTGGCTTCCTAATTGTCATGAAGATAAGTCAGTTCTAAGTTACTTATATGTAGCAGCACTTTTGATGAATTGCACATTGTCACATATCATGAGGTAAGTAATTGGTTCATTTGAGGAAAGGGAAAACCTTAAAGCCAATTCAACAAGAAAAAGATGCACAGATTTCCAACTTTCCCATTACTTGCATTATAGAGAACTGTCAGGATACACGTCATTTGTTTGACAATAAGTGTATGTTCGTGATTTCATAAATGAATTCTCTTCTGTATTGCTATAATTGTATATTCTAATAACAAAAGGGTGACTGACTTTATCCATGAGAAGTTCTACTAGATGATCTGGTTCCAGCCTCATCTGGATTTAGGTTCCAGCAATTCACAGGAGTTATCTGGCATCAGCTGTTGGGCAGATCCTGGAAGTCTTGGTGACTATGGAACATTGCAGCCCTGCTACCAGGATGTGGAAGCCACAGGAGATATGGGAAACAGAGGTTGCATGCATGCCCTCTGTTTGAGAAGGAAGAGGCAAGATCCGTTCAACAACTGTCCAGACAACCTAGATGAAGAGCCCAGAGCCTCTTTTGGATAAGCAACTTTTTGCATCACAGTAACGTCAGTGTTAATGGTGACATAACTAAAATACAACATTCTGATATGAAAGCATTCCAGTTACTATTATGTGTAATAAACCACCCCAAACTGAGTAGTATAGATTAATATTTGATTACTCTTATGAACTATTTCATCAGAAATATGGGCAGATACTGTAATCTGTTTCCACTCTATGATACAACTCAACAGTGTAGCACTGGCATCATCTGGAGCCATCTTCAATCAAATGTCTGAAAATTGATGTGTGCTGGCGTAGGGAACCTTGGCTAAGCTGTCAATCCTTAACAACCATACCTAGCTATTCCATGTGGCCTTTCTGCAAGGGCCAGTTTAAATTTCCTCACACAATTCTGTCTGGGTTCAAAGAATAAGCATCTAAATAAAGAAAGGCAGAATTTCATGACATTTTTATAACACAGGCTCAGAATTCAGAAACATCACTTTTGCCATATTCTATTGATCAAAGAGGTCAGAAAAGCCCATCGGATATAAGGGAGGGTGAAGTCAAGGAAATCCTAGTGATGGGGGAACGTCAAGGTTCTAGAAGCACTAAGGGATACAGAATATTGCTTTGGCATCTGTGGAAAATATAATATGCTACGGAGAGTTAGAAGCACTGATATCATACACTTATACTCAAATTATTGTAAAAATATTTGAATTTACTAGCTTCATTTCCCACTTTTAATCAAATTAATTTTGTTTTTTCCTGGAAAGCATTATTGTCAGATAGATAGCAGACTTAAAACAGAGAGTTGAGACCACCTTGGAAAAGCAAAAAAGGTGGAAAATTCTGAAAGTGCCAAGCACTGTATATTTGTCTATTAATTGACTCATATTGAAATAAACCTAAAACAGATATTAACCTTGGTCTAAGAGGATAATAAAGCTTCCTTTTCTTCCTTTCTTATTTTCTTCCTCTTCTGTTTCTTTTTGAGCAAAGCAAAAAGAAAATAAAAAGAACTCAATCCATCAGCCTTTGATTTGGGGGTTGTTTTTGGATTTCTAGAGAAACTTGTGAGAAACTTTATGAGGAGTAGATTTTGTCATCTGGGATTTTGTGTTATGTTTGTCCTTTTCTTAGCAGTAATCTTCAGTTTTGGGGTTTTGAAGGGACCAAGGCCATCAGAAAGTTTCTTGTGGGAGCTAATTACATAGGATTTGTTCTACTTAATAAGAAGGTGACAAGTAAACAAGGGTGTAATGAATTGTATGTGCTAAATTTCCTTTCATATTGTTTGATTCAAATCAATAGGGTAGGAAGGCCAACAGTGATTGATTCTATTTTTCCAGATCACAGAATTTGGTACGTAATGGTAGAGAAGCAAAGATATTCTAATAATATTTAAATATAATATGTAAACGTCACTGAATATTATAATTATTGAATTTATTAACAGATCACTTTACATTATAGTTATACTGTGGAGGTCTTGGTTAGCATTTTCAATACTGTTGTTTACACTTAATCAAAAGACTTGTCAGTTTTTTGAGTCAACAATACAATTTCATTTGACAGATCCTTGGTATTTAAAATGGAAACGAATTTAGGATTGAGTAGAAAATGATCAAATGCATCAAAACAGAAGTAGCAAAAAATGATGATTTTAAAGTGTGCTATTTTTACTTTGAAATAATCTGTATAGTTGATTATCTGGTTCTTTAATTTTCCTTTAACATAAATGACAATAGATATAACCTCTCTAATCCATATATGTTTTAAAACCTAAACTCATGCTAATAGATGTAAACTGACCCCTGGATTTTACTTCCTGTTGTTATGTCAGAGTTTACTTTCAAGTAGGACAGACAGTTGACTGCTCATCAGCTGGCATCCATTATCATGTAATTGTAGGTTGATTAAGATTGATTTGTGACTCTACTGCTCTAACTAAATGTTTGAAATGTCACTGTATCTTACTGTGTGTTATGACAGAGATATATTTTATTTATAAACTATGTTCCACTTTGATCTCAGTTTAGCCCACTATTAATTTAATTTGTATCAAAATATCCTTTGTACATCCTAATAGTACATAGCATTCCATATGAAAAAGGCTCTTCCATTCAAAAAAAAAATTTCTCACATTTTTGATTCCCACAAAAACTTTCAAGATATAAGTGTAACTCCCAAAAGGCATAGGCTTTTGGAAATAAGGCATTTATATATACCAAGATTTTACTATTGTTCATCAAAATTAAAAGAAATGCGTAAAAATCCCTAAGGAGAAAATGTAATATTGAATAGATTTTATAGTTTTTGCCCAAATTTATCAAAGAAAATAACCATTTTCTGTAAAGTCATGTTTCTAATGTGGTACATAGGTTATTGTGATTGTCAAAGATAAAGCAAATTATTTGATTACAGAATTTAAATCATAATCAGAAAAAAATGCAGTTTAACAAGATCTTATTATCATCATCACAACCTTCTACAGCTGTTTTGTTGAAAGCAAGATTCCATAAATTGTCTAAAATCCACACATGTCCAAAGGCCTTCTTAACCATATAATCCGCTGCTGAAGTGAATGAGTACGCTTAATCCAAGAATCAACATTTTTCAGAGATGTGGATTTAAGTGCCCTCATTCACATTCATAGCTACTCCTCTGGTGACACGGAAGAACACATGTGACGATGGCAGCTCTGATCCATAAGAGCATGTCCATCTGAACTTTATAAGCATTGATTTTTTTCCTGTTTTGAAATCAGCCCTATTACTGTATTATGTTCCTAGTCCATTAATATATTGACCTAACTTTAAATTACATGACATATCTCACCCTAATTGCTATAAACCACATCACTTATCTTTTTTCCCCCTTCTATTTCTAAAGACACCATCTAGTTTAAATTTTGACTTATGCTAACACCTACCTGCTGATTTCTCAGGATCCCCTCTTCTCTAACACCAATCAATTCTGCTGCTTTCAGTGATCATTTCTAAGGACATAACAATTGTATTATATTATTTCACCTCTCAGAAACATTTAGTGGGCTTTTTATACTCTGTTAAAGAAAAAAAAAATACTTTCCTCTCATCTATGTTGCCAAATATATATGGATATAAAAGATTTGGCTTCTGTATTTTCTATGCCTCAATACTCTCTGTAGTCAAACCTGCTTCTCAAGAATCTACTCTCACATGTTATTGAGTGAACGTGAACAAAGGGACTCCTAAAGGGCTACTAGTACTTTATAACTTGGTCACAAACAATTCAAGTCAGTCTTATGAATATTCAATCTCAGAAGGCGTATAGAAACCTGGAGTAGACATTTTTCATTGTTTGTGTAGAGAAACACTGAACCATTAAACAATATTTATTGAGCAGCCAGTATGTGCCAAGCACCTGTTAAATGGTATTAATGTTACCCTCAAAATAGCCTGTCCCTTTTTAATCTCGTGCAGACAGCCAATCTTCAAACAGTGAAGGGAAAGAAGTAACCACACAGAAAGAAGGAAGAGTGACAGTGCTGTTAAGCAGGTGGAAAATTGTAACTAGTTCTTTTATTTCTAGTTCCATTTCCAGTCTCTTGTTAAGTCTAGCGATAACTTGTTTCCTTCATTATTTTGTGAGATGTCAGCATCTCCTTTCACAGATGAGCCTATTGCCCACTTACCCAATACAGGATATGCAAGACATCCCCTGTTTCTCATACAGTGTTGCTTACCTGCTGAGGTACACGAGCACTTTTGCAGCCAATGATGGGACATGAGTTAAATAGCTTTTAGACTTTGGGATATTTGGGCATCCACTCTAAAACATTATTTTGCAGCAAACTTTGATTTATATCTCACAGTGTACTACCTAATCAGCCAGCCTCTAACACGATAAGCCTGAGGCTTAAGAGCTATATTCCCCTCTTAAAAAATTCTGTTCCTTGGCAACCTGCCTCCTCTTTGCAGGTGCAAACATTTAATGTAACTGATTATCCATGAGAGAATATTAGAGAGTTACAATGATGAGACATAGAGACATTTAGGATCTGAGGGGCAAACACAAGGGATATAGGACCTTATGAGATTAAATACATCTTCATGAAAAGTGAGTAAGTCTTGGTCATCAGAGATCATTAGCCAAACAGATATTCTTTTATTTAAGATTTTTAAAATTTGTTTTCTTACAACCAAAGATTCCTGACTGCAGTGATGTTTTCAATGTTACATAAGTACTGTTGGAATAATTTATGTACTCCATAAAGTAAATTAAGAACACAGCATTACTTCTCCGATACGATATCCCTACAGAGACCTTCGCTCACTAACTGTCCTTTTTTTTGGTGAGGAAAATTGTCTCTGAGCCAACATCTGTGCCAGTCTTCCTCTATTTTGCATGTTGGATGCCACCACAGCAGGGCTTGATGAGTGGTGTGTAGGTCCACGCCCAGGATCTGAACCAGAGAACCCGGGGCCACTGAAGCAAAGCGTGAGAACTTAACTACTATACTACCACCAGGACAGCCTCTCTATCTTTTTTCACTAATACTAATCCTTCCCACACTGAAATTATCTCATTTATCTGGTCATTGATTTCACATAGAACATATGCTTTGTCTGTTTGTTGACTGGTGCTTTAGCAGACTAACTTCTACTTTTCCTTCATTTATGATATGGACTTGTATTCTCCAGTTGCTTTCTTTGACTACACACTCCTTCCTGATTTATGTTAATAAATTTTTCTTAAGTATCCCTCTTAGGTGCAGCTATACCACCCTTTCCATACTTATATCATAACATCAGTAAAATGTTGTATAGATTCCTTTTTTTTTTTGTCTATGTCACCAGACTGAGATAGTGTGGAAAATGAATTCTAATAATTCTTGCAATATCCGTATAAAGAAAATTTGGCAGATATTAGATATTGGGTAATTATATGCTGAGTGAAAGAACATTCTGCCTCAGTTGTTTTGGTCTAGGCAAAGCGATTGCATCCTTTTATCACTAAGTTCTATATTGCTATAGATAAGACTTTGCTATAGATAGGATAGATATTGCTATATATAGGATTAACACTGCCCTGGATTTGAATTTCAGCATAACAACTGTAGGGCTTTGAGCAGGCCTTTATACAACAATGAATCCTAGTTTTATCACCTATAAAAATAAATAGCCAGTTTATATTCTTTCACATTTAACATGATGAAGCTACCAAAGATAGAAGGGAGAGGGGAGAGAGGGAACAATAAACATAAAGTATATAACGTAAAACTGCGAAGGAACTGAAGCACTGCCCCAACTCCTAAGCGACGTGGACAGGTTTCTTTTTGTGAAGTGTGTAGTTATAATATAGTGATGTGGAGGGTAAAGGACACTGATGAATGGAAGGAGGCAGTATCAGAAATCAACAATAAAACAATAATGTCATTACTTTTTTCCTATCTCTGTCCCACACCATCCACACCACCGCCCTATGAATCCTCTTATTGTTCATTGGATTCTTCACTTTGCTGCCTTCTTCAAAGGGTGGCTAGTACTAAGTCTTTGTATAGACTGAGTTCTTTCATTTTCCTTTGTTGTATCTGCATATTCATCTTTAATTTCTTTGACTTCCTCTTGGATTTTCCCCTCATTTTCTATGTTGTTAAGAATCAATTTAAGAGCTTTAGCATGCATAGTAATTAAAGATGGAAAGAGGGGCTTGCCCTGTGGAATAGTGGTTAAGTTTGTACACTCTGCTCTGGCACCTGGGTTCGGATCCAGGGCACAGACCTAGACCACTGGTCAGCCATGCTGTGGCAGTGACCCACATACAAAGTAGAGGAAGATTGGCACAGATTTTAGTTAGCTCAGGGCTAATCCTCTTCAAACAAAAAAAAGAGGAAGATTGGTAACAGATGTTAGCTCAGGGCTAATCTTCTTCAGGGGAAAAAATAGAAAGATGGAAAAGAATATTATGGTGAAAACATCTATTGGTATATTGCAATTCCTCAAAGAATTTTCTTTCACCCCACGGGTAATTTGAAAGTTTAAGTACTGCATTTGATCAGATAAAGAATGGTTTATAATGTATTAACCCCACCTGAGCTAAAAGTATTTTGTTGTTAAAAATTTAGTTTTTAAGTGACCATTTAACACATAAAAGGATGCTCAACTTATTAATTATCAGGAAAATATAAATAAATTCACAGTAGGAGTCTGCAGTACTGATCCTGCCTGAAAATGTTAGCACTAAATATGTGGTAGCTGTCATTATTTCCACGTCTATGCTCTTATTCAGAGTCCATATTGCTTACCAGTTCTTCTCCTCTCAAGAAACCATACTATTCGTTTGTACTTTCATGAGGCCTCTCCAGATTGCCCTCACATCTTGATTTATGTTTTCTCACTATTAACTTTAGATGATTATGTCATATTGCCATCCCTAGTTTGTAAACTCTATATATTTAGTAGAACCTAGCTTATTTCCTTATACTAAACAAATATTGGTTGAATGACTAACTACTTTATCCATTTATTTTAGTTATCATGATCAAAATTTTGAGTTAATTATTCCTCTGTCCTCAAAAGATAAAGCTCCACTTCTTGCATATGATGTATTATTTGATTTTCTCCAAGGTTACATGACTAAACCTCCAATAAACCTCTTGGATTCCAGTTATTGCTCCCCCTTTGAAAATATATTTCTATGAAGAAGATCCAAAAGTAATGCCATCCTCTCCTTACAGCTTTTAACCTTCTTTCATATTATCATTTTTTTAGTCTCCACAGAAATAACGTTTATTATTGTTAACTTTATTCTGCAAAAGAAAAACAATCTTATTTAAAAGTACTTACTTCAAAACATATACTTATTTTCACGCATTGTTTTACTCCTGTAATATATACAAGTCTATCCAATACATTAATTCACATATCTTCCTTTAAATCCTTTGATCACTTACTTAGCTAAATCTCTAAATCAAGATTGTAAGTATGAATGATTGCTTCTCTATTTCCTTTTAAATGATAAGTATTTTTGATAATCTTTGTCAAATGAAATTTTAACTAGGTTAAATTCCAATCCAAGTGATTAAAAGACATCACTTTAGAAATAATTAAAAGATAATTCATGCTAATTCTGAAACCAAACCACTGAAGTCTGTAACTTAATAATAGTGTTCAGTTTTCTAGCTAGATAAGGGACTAATTATTTGAAGATTTAACAATGCCAGGTCCTGTCAAATTCCTCAATGGTTACAGAATCTTGTGAATAACAAGGTAATAAAATCCTTTAACTTTAGTACAAATGTGTGCTCTAAAAAAATACCAAGACTCAAATTGGAGTCTAGAAACCAATGAGTTAGTGTAATGCCAAATGCGCATAAAAATAGGTTCTGCAAATTTCCCAGGAGAGATGATTCATTACTTTGAAGAGGTCTATCAGAAAGATGTTACATTGAGTTATTTCCTCTAGTTTCTCTCATTTATCCTTCACTTGCCAGTATATGTGAGAAATACAGTGTCTGGACTGATATTTCTGCGTAATGTTCATCTTTTGCTCTCAGTTCCTGGGGCTTTGAACATGCATGTGTGTATTTTTGCTAGGAAATGATGGCATAATCAATTTTTGAATAGTGATGTTCTCTGAGTAATTATTGAGTAATTAATCATCTAGCATTATTTAAAACTGCCCATATTCGCAAGTGAAACATTCATGCTTTGAAATCTTGTCTGAGGCCCATCAACACATTAAGAGTGAATTATTTTATGTAAGTCTATATTTGTTTACAATTTCAGTTTTTATTTCATTGTACTAAAGATATTTATTGTGGTCAGTATCATCCATGCTTAGGATTTTTTTTCTATTTTGAGAAAAAATGTCACTGGGATTTTGATAGGGATAGTATTGAATCTGTGGATCAATTTGGGTAATATTCAGATTTTAAGAATATTAAGCCTTCCAATCAATGAACACAAGATATCTTTCTATTTACTTGCATCTTCTTCAATTTCTTTCATCAATATTTTGGAGTTTTCAATATACAAGTCTTTCACTTCCTTGGTTAAATTAATTCCTAAATATTTTATTCTTTTTGATGCTGTTGTAAATGGGGTTATCTTCTTAATTTTCTGTTAGGTTAGTTCATTGTTATTACATGGAAACACAACTGATTTCTGTATGTTGATTTTGTATCTAGCAACGTGACAATTCATTTATTAGTTCAAATGGTATTTGGGTGAAGTCTTTAGGGTTTTCTACATATAAGATCACATTATCTGCAAACATATAATTTCATTTCTTCCTTCCCAATTCGAATGTTTTTCATTTCTTTTCCTTGCCTAATTGCTCTGTCTAGCACTTCTAGTACTATGTTGAATAGAAGTGGTGAGAGTGGTCATTGTTGCCTTGTTCTTGATCTTAGAAGACAAGCCTTCAGTTTTTCACCACTGAATATGATGTTAGCCGTGAAATTTCCATATATGGCTTGTAGATAGTTTTTCTCACAAAAGATTGTAGAATTTTGTCAAATGCTTTCTTTGGGTCTATTGAGATTCTATGATTTTTATCCTTCATTCCATTAATGTGATATATCACATTATTTGATAAGCCTCTGTTGAATCATTCTTATATCCCAATAATAAATCCCACTTCGTCATGATTATGATTCTTTTAATATGCTGTTGAATTTGCTTTGCTAGTTTGAAACCATAAGAGATTCCAAATAGCCAAAGCAACCTTGAGAAAGGAGAAAGCTGGATGCATGACTTTTCCTCATTTAAAAATATATTATAAGGCTACAGTAATTAAAACAGCATACTACTGGCATACAAATAGACATATAAACCAGTGGAAGAGAATAGAAAATGCAGAAATAAACCATGAATATATGGCCAATTTATCTTTGACAAGAATGCAAAGAATACGCAACGGGGAAAGGACATTCTTTTCAATAATGGTGCTAGGAAAACTGGATATCCAGATGTAAAAGAATGAAATTGTATCCTTATCTTACACCATGCAAAAAAAATCAACCCAAAATGGATTAAAGACTTAAATGTAAGACACAAAAATATAAAATTCCTAGAAGAAAACATTGGTGGAAAACTTCATGACATTGTTCTTGTCAATGATTTCTTGGATGTGATGCTGAAAGCACAAGTAACAAAAGCAAACACAAACAAGTGGAAGCATATCAAACTAAAAAGCTGCACAGCAAAAGAAGCAATCAATAGAGTAAAAAGAAAATCTATGAAATGGGAGAAAACATTTGCGAACCATATATCTTATTAGAAATTATTCTCCAAAATATAGGTAACTCCTACAACTCAATAGCATAAAAACAAATAACCCTGTTTAAAAAATGGGCAAAGGACTTGAATAGACATTTCTCCAAGGAATATATGCAAATGATCACAAGTATGTGAAACTAGACTAAACATGAATAGTCATTAGTGAAATGCAAATCAAAACCACAATGAGGTACCACTTCCCACCTGTTAAAATGGTTAAAAAAAAAAAAAAAGAAAAAGATAAGTGTTGAGAATGTGAAGAAAATGGAATGTTTGTATGCTATTGGTGGGGATATAAACTGGAGCAGCTACTATTGAAAACAGTATGGAGGTTGCTCAGAAATTGAAAATATGGCCCAGAAATCCCATTTCTGTATATATATCCAAAAGGATTCAAATCAGAATCTCTAGGAGTTAGCTGCATTCCTTGGTTATTGAAGCATTATTCATAATAGTCAAGCTATGGAAACATCCTAAATATCCAACAACAGATGAGTGGTAAAGTAAATGTGGTATATACATACAATGGAGTAGAAGTCATCTTTCACAAAGAAGGAAATCCTACTATATGTAGTAACATGCATTAATGTGGAGAACATTATGCTGAGTCAAAAAAGCCAGTTACAGAAGAAGAAATATTGAATAATTGCTCCCATATGAGGGACCTGAAATAATCAAACTCATAGAAACAGAATAGAATGGTGGTTTGCCAGGAAGGAGGGGAGGAGAAAACAGAGAGCTGCTGTTCAATGGGTATATAGACACAATTATGCAAGAAGAAGTTCTATGTGTCTGTTCTACAACACTTTGCCTATAGTTAACAGTACTCTCTTGTACACTTAAAAATTTGTCAAGAGAGTAGATCTCATGTTATATATTCTCTCCAAATAATAATTAAATAAAAGCTTATCCATTTCTAGCCCAGAACTAAGATAGAAGGTTATCCATGAGAATTTATGGGAGTTACTGAATATGATTTTAGCAAAGAGTTGGTGGTCTCTGATACCACTAAATGTAAGTGCACATCCTGAATTCCACACTTGCTAAAATATAAATCTCTTGAAATATCAATTAAACAATTAAGGTATATTTCAGAAAGGAACATCAGAATTGAAATTAGGCCAATCCCAAACTAGCTGAAGTTATAGAATAAAAATTGAACTATAAATCAGGACATCTGTTTCCTAGAAGTAGCTGAAGTTAATTTTTGAACTGGGAGTGCTCCTTATACTCAAGGCTCTTAATCCAACCCATCTCCAATAATCTTTCCCATGTTATGATTTCACCTTTCCAGAAAATTCTCTGTTCATATAATTCACCCTCATGGTTTTCTCAACACGATTCATTCACACGGGCCTTCTCTCTTCCTTTAATCTCTTGTCTCTGTCTAGAGCTTCTACTTTTGTAGTTCAATTTGTAAGACTTTCTTCTCTTCTCTTCTACACCTAACTGCTAGGATAAAATGTATTTTCCTCAGAGTAGCCAACATTGTCCCATTCAAGCTTAGAATCCAATCACAAATATTCTTATGGAGGTTCATAATTTTCTTCAAATTTGTATAGTTACTTAGGTTATTTCTTATATTTGCTTGCTTAGGTATGTTCAGTCATTGCTGGGAACATATTTATTGTATGCAGTGGTTCTCACATAGTAAAAGCACAATAAATATTTGTGGAATGAATGAATAAAAGAAAGATTGAATCCTAAATGAGGCCACATTACTTTACCTCAAGTGTTTGTTTGTTCATTTGGTTTGGTTTGGTTTTATTTTGTATTTCAAAATTATTTTTACTGCATTAATGCACTTAATGAACTTTGAATGAGGGCTGGCTCTGTGGCCTAGTGGTTAAGTTCGCACGCTCTGCTGCAGGCAGCCCAGTGTTTCGTCAGTTCGAATCCTGGGTGCGGACATGGCACTGCTCATCAAACCACGCTGAGGCAGCATCCCACATGCCACACCTAGAAGGACCCACAACTAAGAATATACAACTATGTACCAGGGGGCTTTGGGGAGAAAAGAGGAAAAAAATAAAATCTTTAAAAAAAAAAAGAACTTGGAATGAAATGACTTAGCAAAGCTCTCCTTCTAGCTACCTTCCTTCCAAAAGAGAGTGAAATAAAGTAAGGGTTTTAGAGTGTATTCTATATTCTCACATTTTATTTTAATACTATACTTTTGTGGAAACAAGGCAAAATTAAATAGTTATCATTAGTATAACTTAAGCAAAATAAGATTGGTTTAATTAACTTTATCTGTACATTTTGGGGAATAAAAAAATTTTTAGTTTAATATCACATTTTTGTCAAAAATTATCAAAGTTTTAAGAATGCTACAGGAAATTAATTTTAAATGAATTAATCCTACTTAAGACTCGACAAATTTATCTGAAGAAAATGAAAATGTGCTATGTAAATAGTACATTATATTGTTACAAACTTGTGAAATGATCTAATGAAGTCTCCTCTTCCCAGATTTTATTATTAATTGATCTTTACATATATTTCCTACAAAATAACATAGATTGATCTTAGCAATAGCTTCTCTGTGTATCATCACATAGTATATATAAAATATATAAGTTGAGTTCTCCATTCTGTCTTTGATAAAGCCATCCTCCCAGACCTCCACATTATGTGGAATCGGAGTTTTATGTAAGGTTCCTCTGTTCCCATAGTACCCTGTTCTTCCATCTTTTTTTAAAATTATCCACTCCTTTCTAAAAAGTTAATGTCCTGACTCCTTCTCTCATAGAGTGTGATCTACTTGAGGATAAGAAACACAGGACTTTTATTTTATTATCTTCAAATCTAACACTTCATTGTTAACATAACTGAAATCAGGTTTTACAGGCAAAGTGACATAGCTGGATAAGGGACTGATTGAAAAGTTTATAGGGGTTAGAATACCTTCCAGATATCTATGAAAGCAGGAGAGTAGAGGCTCTGTTGAATGTGGGTAGGAAGAAAACACAAACTGAGAGCAGTTTGGCAGGCAGCCAGGAAGAGGCTGAGGCCAACACAGTTGCTTTAATGATGTGACTTGGTATGAAATCTAACAATGGATGGACTCCCCGTGTCAACGTCACACTCTATGCTTATTCACTTGCTTCAATGACACTCTGAGGAACTACTCACCAATCCAGAACATTAGTCATGAATCACCCCTGCTTTGGGAGTAGGTGATCACTACAAACAAAAGAATAAAGGGCAATAAACCTTGTATTTTAGGTCAAATGATATTATCCACAATTATGGAAAAAATTATCTAAAAGGACATGGAAGTCAGCAGGAAAAGTTCCCCTACTTGCTTTCCAGATGGAAAACTTTGGAGGAGAAAAGTCTAAGATAAATGTAAAGGCAGAAATTAAAAGTGATTAGAGGGGCATTGGAGAAAGATGACATGGACAGCAGACAGAAACATTATTTTTTTTCAATCACTTTGAATTTTCACATGAAAAAATGAAAGAGCAAAACTAAAAACTCTTGAATAACATTTACACCAAAGCTAGGAGAAAAATTATCCCAACACTCACCCAAAATGAGCAGATACTGACAAATTGTCAACACACACAAGATGTGCATGGTATCAACACCTGTAGAGTACAAAGAAGAAGGAAGCAGAAGGATGGAATCTGGTGGGCTTGAGAAAAGGAAAAACGCCCAAATAACCAATAGATAGTCACTGAAAAGCTGGTGAGAAGGGTAGGGTGTTGGCTTCTCCAATGAGAGGTGAAGGTAAGGGGCTCACAGTAAGAAGGACTGAAGGAGCTGGAGAAGTGAGGTCCCTTAGAAGTCTTAAAACTGACCCATGAGGGTCACTTTCTATACAGAAGAAAAAAGGAGATCCAGACCAAAATGGCACCCGTATCAGGAAATCTCAGGACACAAGCAAAAACATTTTTTAAAACTACACAAAATAAATATAAGGAAGAAAATCAGTGACATTAGAAAAATGGCCTCAACCTTGCTTCATTCTAAGAGTTGGAAAACCTAATTTCAAATGGAAATGAGGAACGTAAAAGTATCAATGTAAAATATCATAAAGAAGTAATATGAGACAAAAAAGAAGAGAGGCAGAGTAAAAGGAGAATTACTTCCCTGCAAACAATGAAAGTATGTCAGAAAGATGTGCACACAAAAATGATTTAAAAGGTAACACACTCGCTCAAAATGAGTTAAAATAAAATGAGAAAATAGGAAAACTATTAAAGCACAACATAAGTCAGAATTAGATAAACTCAGAATGAAGTGACAGAACTTCCAAAAGAATTAGATATAAAAGTAAATTATTTTAGAAATTAAGATTAACTGGAAGTAACACAAGCAAATAAGTATAACAAGTAAAAGAAATAGGAAAAAAAGAAGAATATTCAAAATTCAGATAAAGAGGCTTCCAGCAAATGAATAACATTGGCTGGATATTCCCTCTTATCTGAAACACGTGAACAAACAAAAACAGAAGAAATATAGATGAAACTGCTCTGTAAGGCATTGGACAACAGGCAAAGAAGGACATTCCTGAGAGATGAGAAATAAATGGGATAAGCCCTACAAATGGTCCAGCCTAGTGCTTTGAGACATTCTAGGATGTGGCACAGAGAGGAGGATCCTTGACAGATCATAGCAGACTCTCACAGTTGAAGAGAGAGAATTAAGAACAGCACTGTGTTGTATAGCAGATCTCCAGAACTTATCCATCTTGTATAACTGTAACTTTATACCCATGTACAACAACTCCCCAGATGCTTTTCCCTCCATGTCCTGGAAAGCACATTCTTATTATTTGTTTCTATAAATTTGGCTATTTTAGATGCCTCATATAAGAATCACAGGTGTGTGCATATCCAAACTCATCAAAGTGTATACATTAAATATGTGCACTTGTGTATCAATAATACCTCAATAAAAGATAAACTCTGCCAATTTGATAGATTAAAAAAAAGATTATGGGAAGACCAAGGAGGCTGCATCTCTCAAAATAGAGTACCAAAGAGGTGGAAGATACACAAAGAGAACACCTGGCGATCTGCAGAGGGTGTGCAGCAGAGTTCTGATCAGCCCAGCAGGACGCAACCTAAGGCTGGGTAAATCACCAGCTGAAAGGATCAGAGGGGAATGGAAGGGAAGAACTGAAATGGGCTAAGGATGGTACCTATTCCCACCAACCTTATTGGCAAACCTCAAAATTCTCATGCATTGACTGTTCAGAATGATCTTGCCTCAATAGTGAGGAATAATTAGCCACAGATTAAATGCTTACCATTAGGTCCCGTCTAACATACCCAAAATATTTATGCACCTAATGACAGAGTTTCAGAAAGAACCTGATAACAGAGAAGTAAAAACCAAGAAAACTGATAGAAAAAAATAGACAAATCAACAATCATACTCAGCAGTTTCAACATCCTTCTCTCTGTACTTTATGGAACAATAGATGTTGCATTAAATCAGCAAGGTTCTGGTAGACCCGAACAGCACCATCAACCAACACGATCCAACTGGCGTTTATAAAACACTCCACCCAACATTCTACAAAAGAACACATAGTCTTTCAGAGGGCTCACTGAACATTAATCAAGACAGACCATGTCCTGAGCCACAAAGCATATCTCAGTGAATTTAATAGGTTCTATGTAATATAAGATATGATCCCTGAGACTAACATAATTAACTTAGAAATCAATAACATAAACATATCTCAAAACGCCCCCAACATGTGGATAGTGAATAGCACACACTTTTAACAAACCAATCAGTGGAAAAGAAATCAAAAGAGAAGAAAATTTTTTGAACTGAATGATAATGAAAACACAACATATCAGAATTTGTCGGATGCCGTTAAAACAGCATTTAGGTGACTTACAGCACTTTTTTGTTGTTAGTGCCATCAGTCAATTCCAACTCCTAGAGACCCCTGTTTACAGGCTAGCAGAACCCTGCCAGGTCTTCTTGTGCCATCCTCTTACCTTCCCGCAGTTATATCAGACAATGCTCTGATGCTGTTCATAGGGTTCTTGTGGTTCATTTTACTGGAGGTGAGTAGCCAGGGCCTTCTTCCTAGTCTGTCTAATCTAGAAGCTCCACTGAAACCTGTCCACCATGGGTGACGCTGCAGGTATCTGAAATATCAGTGGCATAGCTTTCAGTGTCACAGCAACATGGAGCTGCCACAGTATGACAACAGGCAGATGAGTGGTGTGATTCTCCGACCAGGAAATGAACCTGGGCTGTGGTGGTGGGCCCTGAATCTTGACGACTAGATCACCAGAGCTAGCTATGATTTATAGCACTAAACATCTGTGTTAGCAATAAAGTTCTCAAATCATTTTGAGGAACTCAATAAAGATGTAGAAGATCTGAACAACCCTTTCAGCCAAGTTGACCTAATAGACATTTGGAAATACAGCATCCCAAAGGAGTGTAGAATACACATGCTTTCAAGGACACATAGACCTTTTACCAAGATAGACCATATTGTGACCCATAAAACAGATTTTGATAGATTTAAAATAATTTGTCAGATAAAGCATTTTTCTGATCACAAAGGAATTGCATTAAAAATCAGTAACAGGGGGCTGGCCCTGTGGTGTAGTGGTTAAGTTCATTGTGCTCCATTTTCATGGCCCAGCTTCATGGGTTCAGATCCTGGGCACAGCCCTACACCACTCATCAGCTGTGCTGTGGTGGTGACCCACATACAAAATAGAGGAAGATTGGCAAAATATGTTAGCTGAGGGCTAATCTTCTTCAGCATTAAAAAAAAAATGAGTAACAGAAAGATATCTGAAAAATACCCAAATATTTGGGGACAAAAGGCACACTTTCAATAATAAATAGGTCAAAAAAGAATTGAAAAGAAAAATTAAATCCACCATACTTTGAACTGAATGAAAATGAAAACACAATATATAACTCAGGGTATGCCACTAACGTAGTATTTAGGAGTATGGAAGGGTCTGGATGTCTATACTAGAAATGAAGTAAAGTCTCAAATTAATGATGTCAGCTCCCACTTTAAGAAACTGGAAAAAGAAAGATAAATTAAGCCCAAAGAAAACAGAAAAAAGTAATAATAAAGCTAAAAGCAGAAATTCATGAAATAGAAAACAGAAAAATGATAGAGAAAAGAAAGAAAGAAATGCTAGTTCTTTTAGAAGATCGATAATATTGATCAACCTCTAGGCAAACTTATAAATAAAAAAAGAAGGAATACACACATTGCCTATTTCAGGAATGAGAGAAGAATAAGAGGAATGCCTGTCGAGTCACTAAAGATTCCACAGGTACTAAATGGTTAATAAGGGAATATTATGAACAACATTGTGCTATTAAATGTGAAAACAGGTTGCAAAGACAGATTCTTTGAAAGATATACACAAAATTCACTCAAGAACAAATAATAGATAAAATGAATGCCCTATGTTTATGAAATAAATTGAATTTGCAGGTAAAAACTGAGTTTCAAAAATAACTCCTGATCCAAATGGCTTCACAGTAAACTCTATCAAACATTTAAGGGAAGAAATAACGATTCCAAAAAAATCTTCCAGAAACTTGATGAGAGTATATCTCCTAACTTATTCTATGAGCACAGGCTTACCTTTATACCAAAACCTTATGAGGGCATTACAAGAAAAGAAATATCCCTCACAAACATATTTGCAAAAATTCTAAACCAAAGTTCAGGTTGTCAAATCCAGCAACACACAAAAATGGTAATGAATATGTCATGGCCAAGTACAGCTTATGTCATAAACACAAGTTCCGCATAACATTTTAAACTCAATCAATATATTTCATCGTATTAAAATTTTGTTTTAAAGGAAAAAGATGACTATCTTCATAGATGCAGAAAAATATCTGACAAAATTAAACATGTATTTCTGATAAATACTCTAAGCAAAGTAGGAATAGAAGAAAACTTCCGTAATCCAATAATGGATATTTAAAAAAATCTACACTTAGCTAATATTTAATGGTGAAAGTTTTAATCCTTTCCCCTAAGATCAGGAATAAGACAAAAATGTCTGCTCTTAGCACCCCTATTAACATTGTGCTGGGCGTTATAGTTATTGTTAAGAAAAAGGAAGGAATAAAGACCAGATTGGAAAGGAAGGAGAAAAATTGTTTTGATTTATACAGGACATAATTGTCTATGTAGAAATCTGATAGAATTGACAAAAATTTACT
Source organism: Equus przewalskii (assembly GCF_037783145.1). Taxonomy (NCBI): domain Eukaryota; kingdom Metazoa; phylum Chordata; class Mammalia; order Perissodactyla; family Equidae; genus Equus; species Equus przewalskii. Next base: position 36,549,143 of record NC_091850.1, read on the forward strand.
AGAACTAATACGTGAGTTTAGTAAGGTTGCAGAAAACAAGATCAAATATTCAGATCAATTGTGTTTCTATATATTAGAAACAAACATTTGCAAGAGTGAAGTTTAAAAATAATACTCTTTATAATAACATTAAAACACATGAAACAAAATTCTTAGAAACATATCTGACAAAAATGTGACAGATTTCTCTGACAGTCTTTCACTGAAAATGACAAAACATTGCTGAGGAAACTTAAGACCTGAAAAAATGGAGCTGTGTACTATGTTAATGAATCGGAACACTGAGGGTGTTTAGATGTCAATTCTCCCATAATTGATCTATAGATTCAATACCACCAGTCAAAATCCCAGTAGATTTCTTGGTGGAAATCAACACGCTAACTGTAAAATTCACATGAAAATACAAAGGACATAGAACTTTGAACAACTTTGTAAAAGACAAACTAACACTATCTCACCTTAAGACTTTACAAAACAGAGCTATCTAAGACTATTACTGGAGTAAACATATCAAAATTGATCAATAAACAGAATAAAGATTTCAGAAGCAGACAATGCCTGGAGAACTGATTTTGACAAACACATAAAACCAATTCAGTGGAGAAGGGATAGAAAGTCTTTTCATCAAACAGAGCTAGAACTTCCAGATATCTATATGCAAAAAAATTAACTTTGCTCCATACTTAGCCTAACACTATATAGATAAAATTTAACTCAAATGTGTCATAGACCCAAACGTAAAATCTAAAACTGTAAAACTTCTAGAAGATAACCTTGGAGAAAACGTTTTCACTTTTGGTTAAGCAATGATTCTTAGACATGACACCAAAAACATGGCTCCAAAAGACCAATTCTATGACTAGATTTCATCAAAATTAAAAACAAAATTAAAAAAATGAAGGCACAGACTTGAGGAAAATGTTTACAAATCAAATACAATAAAGGATTTGTATCCAAACTATATAAGGAACTCTCAAAACTGAACAATGAGCTATAACCCACCAATAAAAATGGACAAAATATTCCTATTAGACATAATTACCAAAGAAAATATATAGATAGCAAATGAGCACACAAAATGTGCTCCACATCATTAGTCATTAAGAACATAAAGATGAAAACTAAAATGAAATCCGCTCCACGCTTGTTGGAATGGTTAAAACTAAAACAACAATTCCAATGTTGGTGAGGATGTGTAAGAATTGAAACTCTCATATAATTCTGGCTGGAATGGAAATGAAAAATGGTACAATCCCTTTGGAAAGGGTTTGGCATGTTCTTAAGAAGCTAAGCATGCACATACCATATAATATCACCATCCTACTTCCAGGTACTTATCCAAGGAAAATGAAAGCATATATGCATAAAAGAGTTATAAACAAATGTTCATAGCATCTTTACTTGTAACAGCACATAGCTTAAAATAACTCAAATGTTCATCACAGGTAAATGAATAAACTATAGTATAGAATACCATGCTGTTCAGCAATACAAATGAATGAAATATGTCCATGAAAACATGGCTGAATCTCAAGATAATTATGCTGAGGTAAAGAAGCCAAATAGAAAGAGTACATTCTATGTGACTCCATTTATAAAACATTATAGGAAATACAAACTGATCTATAATGGTAGAAAAGAGATCAGCAGTTAGCTGGGGAGAAAGACAGTTTGAAGCAGAGAGACGGGGAGAGGAATTCAAAGGGGCTTGAGGAAACTTTTGGGAGCTAATAGATTGGTTTGTTATTCTGATTTTGGTCATGGTTTCATAGGTATATACATATGTGAAAACATTTCATATCAAAATTTGAAGAAATGTGATGTGTTATATTTTTCATTAAGATGTTTTTACATGAGAGATGAAGGGAATACCATATTTAGCCACAAATTCTTTTTGGATATAAAATCTCAAGTTATTAATAAACCAAAATATGTTTTCTCATTTATGATTTCTCAAAAAACTCTATATTGAATTTGCAAAGGCTTAAATAAACATTTAACTACACACAAAAAGTTAACAAACCACCATAAATTCACAAAAAACAGGGCAGAACAACAAGTGAAACACAATTTCTCAATCTGAAAAGGTATATATTGTTCATTGTCCTCTATAAGCAGAAAGCCCATATTAAAATAGAATATCTGAGTTCAGACAAAAATTATTTTTCAAGATATTGGCAATTTTGGGTTCTATAAAGAATGATATAAACAGTATGTAATTCAAAGGGCCAGCATATTAATTTAAAATATTCACTAAAACATTGAAAATTGATCAAAATAATAAGGCAGTATGTGTAATTAAAATTATTTTACAGTATATTGCATTTTATCTTACAGACAAGGGCATAAGGAAAATTAATTGTGGGAATTGGTACATGAAAGCATTACAAAAAATCTGAGGAAAGTCCTAAGGGGTTAAGAGGATGATGATACAGATTTGGTTGTTATCTAACTTCAGGTGAAATATATGCCTTTTTCTTCCCTTGATAAATGCATACTGAGTTAAAGACACTTATGTGTTGTAAAACCAAAACGTTATCATACTGATTTTTTTATAAATTTCAGGATTAATAAGGCAGCACCGTAACTGGCATGTATTCTAACTGATGCTCAAGTAAAAGTAGATATTATTACTCTTGCAAACACCTAAATATGTACATATAATCTAGTTAGATATTAGTAACCAGAAAGTGCTTGGTTCTGAACATTACATTATTTTTAGAGGGAAGAAAGGCATTTTCAGGTGTAGCCCAAAAAGCAAGTCAGTGGAGTTTCTGATACATTTTGGTAGGTGGTCAGAAAAGAGATATGCAAAGGTGAATCAGTGGAACACACAACTTTAATCATCTGTTTAAAAACAAAATGCGATTTTGAAATGATAGACATTAGCACAAAGCTGAAAAACACAGGTATTATAATTATGGCGATTCCATCACAGAAGGAATATTATGAATGAAGGGCATTGTTCACATTTACTGTGCTGAAAAATACTCTGGTAAAGTCTGAAACTAGTAACATGCTAAATAAGTGAAAGTTTACTTTCTCCATATAGTTGATCAGACTCTGAATCAGTTATTGAGAAAAGCATTCTCCTGCAGCCTGGTGGTGTCGTGGTTAAGTTTGTGTGCTCTGCTTCAGCAGCCTTGGGTTTTTGGGTTCGGATCATGGGTGCGGACCTACGCACCTCACATCAAGCCATGCTGTGGCAGCGTCCTACATGCAAAATAGAGGAAGATTGGCACAGATGCTAGCTCAGGGATAATCTCCCCACCCTCCCCCCGCAAAAAAAGAAAGAGAGAGAATAGTGAGAATAGCAGTCTCTTTATAAGTGTTTATGTGTCTATAAAGGGTATTTGGTGAAGCTTTCAACCTCAGTGAAGCCATATCCCCACCACAATCTGAAACCACCTACTTAGGAGTCCAGGAAAGAGTATTAGTTTTGCTTTGACAAGTTCCAAATTTTTATTCAGGATAATCCTAGCACCAATTTGTTCATTTCTATTCCAAAGATTCCACGGGATTAAGCAAGTTGGCTGTTCTGGTTACATATTCAAACATTCACTTACCATGTTATTTTAGGAGGTACACTATAGACAGTAAAAACCACTGTAAAGAAAATAAAACCAGTATTTTAAATACCTGAAGCTATTCTGTTTGGTTTTGTTTTACTGTTTCTTTCTTCTTTACCATTTCAGAGTGTACTTTCAATCCATTGTGAATCTAGCATTTTGGCAGCATAGTGATTTTATGTTTTGTGAAGAAGTGATTACTTTTCAAACAAAAAAAGAAAAAAAATTACCTTATCGAAGTTTTACCCTCCTAACTACCTGGACCCTAGGTCATAGATAACCTACTCCATCTTGCCTCTGGATGAATAGAACAGGTCATACTTTAGAGAAAGGAGGGGTGTTGGTTTAAACAGATGGCTTTGTGTCCTCCCTCATTCAAGGGGAACCATGGCAACAAGCAAAGAGGGGGTGTTGCTTAGCAACTGAAAACATTAATGAAGAGACTTCCAAACTGTATTTAGAAAGGAAAAAGTGCTTTGGAAGAACTTCAGGACCTGTCATAAATGTACACCAAAATTCATTTATGAAACATGCTGAGTCCATAACCACAAAGCTGGAAAGCATAATCCTTTATAAGGGAAAAATATCAAATAAATGACATATTGACCATTTTCTCTAAAAATAATTTTTGTGTTAATAACACCGACTATAAGAAAATATAGCAAAAATATTAAAACTACAAATGTTCTGTCTCGAGATATAATAATAAAAAAGCTAGGTTAATTACAAAACCTGTTACTATCATATGCTGTAACAGAAAATTAGATTTTAGGTAGGATCAGGAATTTATCAAGTTGAGCTGCTGTGCTGTACCACGTTTGCTAATATACATGATACTGTTACACCAAACATTTCAGGGGGATCTCTCCCAAGGTGGAATTAGGGACTACATTTACAAACCACCAATGTCTGTGTTGGCTAAAAGTATATTTTCCCTTGAAAATATCTGTCTTACTAGCATTTCCCCCTGTATAATGTCTTAAAGTTAATCTAGAAAAAGTGGCTCATGCAATACATCTTTTCTGAGTTCAGTTGTGAAAACAGAGTCGAACTAGGTCTCTAAGATAGGGGTGTAACTATTTTATTATGGCTGTGTTTTGGGTGTTCCTGTATTTAAATATTAATTTTAACGGACAGACCATGGCAGTTTTGACACAAGAATGTATGTGTATACATTTTCTTATTTAATATATATATATATTTTAAGTGTCTACTAGTATATTAGCGCTGGTTTTATAATAATTGTCACATCATCAACTTCATATCTTAAAATGTATTCTTTAATGATTTATAGGTACCAACTTTTTGCTGGGCACTATGGCAAGCATTAAACATAGTGTTAGGGGAAAATGTATTTCTGGGTTTCTCCTCTACTCTACTGCAACACAGAACTTCTGTGCTCTGGTTACCAAATACCTGGATGTTTTCTCATACCAAGCAATTCTGCAACACCAGCTGGGTGTCCTACAATTCAACTCAACTCTGATATTATCTACCTGGAGATAGAATCAGATCCCATAGGTTAAAAGCTTAGTCTCTCAAGACTGCTCCCCCAACCTCAGATGCCAATAACAAGTTCAGGTTGTCACCTGTGCTTCTGACAGACAGGGTATAAACCAGAGGTTCCCACAACCCCCTACTTTGCTAGAGCAGCTCACAGAACTCAGGAAAATGTTTTACTTACTAGATTACCAGTTTGTTATAAAAGAATGAAACTCAGGAACAGTCATATTGAAGAGATGCATGCATAGGGCACAGTATGTGGGAAGGGGTGCTGAGCTTCCACGCCCTCTCTGAGCGTACCACTCTCCCAGCATCTCCAGCACCTAATGGAAGCTTCATTAGGGAGGCCTGATTGATTAAATCATCGGCCATTGGTGACTGATTTATCTTCCAGGCCGTCTTCCCTCTAGGGAGGTTGGAAGTGTGGAGCTAAAAGTTCCAACCCTCTAAGCATATGGTTGGTGTCCCTAGCAACCAGCCTCATCCTTTGGGGCTTTCCTGAAGTCACCACATTAACATAAACTCAGGTGTAGTTGAAAGGGGCTTGTTAGATTAACAAAAGACACCTTTATCACCCTTCTCAGGAAATTCCAAGGGTTTTAGGAGCTCGGTGCCAGGAAAAGGAGGAAGAGCAGATATATATTTCTTATTATAAATCACAATATCACATAAATATTGCTGATCCTCACAAAGTGTCAGCAAGTTGTTAGTTTCTCCAAAGTAAGATGAGGCGATGGAGACTAAGAAAGGTTAACCAACAGGGACATCAGTATAGCACGCTGCTTGTAAACATGGTCTCTAAACCTGAATTACATGAGTTCAAAACTCACCTCTGTGCAGTCCTGTACAAGTTATTAAATCTCTCTGCTCTTCAGTTTCTTGACTTTAAAATATTCCTAAGAGTACTTGCTATGTTAACTTCAGTAAACAAGGGGGCCATTAGACTGAGGTGCTCTAATCCCATGAAGGGTGACACAAGCAAACTGAAATCTAAACCTGTCAATGCCTCACGGTTAGGAAACTGGAAACCTAAGGACCACCAATTACAAACAGTCAACTAGGCTTTCAAATGCAGCCAGTCAGGAATTTCCTTGCTTATTCTGCCTTTTCTCTGTAGGAGTCTCTCCCCAGCTCCTGTTGGTGGAGGGCTTCTAACCACTTCTGGCTTGGCGCTGCTCGATTCGAATTAATAAATGCTTAAGTAAACTCTGAAAATTTCTAGAATTTCTCAGTATATCTTTTAACACTACATAAGGCTGTTAGGGATTAACACACATAAAGCACAAATAAATGGATTGTAAAAATTGAATGAATTAATATACATGAAGTTCTCAATGCTGGCACATGCCTTGATGTGTTCCTTCCCGTTGCTTTTTCATGTTGGTATTATTTGTTGGTATGATTATTGTGTGCACTATCCACATAATAAGGGGCTCTTCTGAGATTTAGATGCAGTTGTGATTAGCACTAAAAACTATTGATTTAATAAAAGCAATTCAATGTATGTTATATTAGTTTACCAATGGAAGAGGAAATGTTTAGCATCAGAACAATTTTAAAGATTCATTAGTTTAAAATTTTTTTCTTGAGTATAAGAAACGATTCATCCAAAGTAGAGAGTCTGTGTTTTTCTTCTTAGCTCATTTAATTTATTAAGTGTTATGTTCAAGACATCATGCTGTGCATTTTAACCATATTATTCCCTTTTCTGCATTCCCCAAAATATATTAGCTAGGATTTACTAAGTGGCTGCAAATTCCCCTATTTGCACATCTCAGAAAGTGGCAGGAGCTGAATTCACATCCGTATCAGGTTTATATTGCTACATAACTACTTACTGCAAATGTAAGGGATTATAGGAATGTCTGTTTACCGTCTTACAGAAAGGCAAGATTGGATTGGCTAGACTGAGTTCTCTCAGGGTCTCAGAGGCTGAAATCAAAGTGTTGGCAGAGCTGGGCACTTGCCTAAAGGCTCTGGTGAAGAATCTGCTTCCAAGCTCATCTAGGTTGTTAGCAGAATCCAGTTCTTTGTGGCTGAAAATCTGCAATACCCTTTTGGTTTTTGGACAGTTGTCAACTGGGGGCCATCCCCCCCTCCTAGAGGCTGCCTGTATTCCTTCTCACAGGGCTCTCTCCGCTTTCAGAGTCAGCAGTAGTGCGTCCATCTCACACCTACAGTCTCTCTGATTTCCTTTCTGCCACCAGCCAGGGGAATCTCTCTGCTTTTAAAGGCCTTTATTATTTAATTAGGCCCACCCAAATAATTTCACTATTCTAGGATTAACTGATTAACAACTTTTCTTACATCTGCAGAATTACTTTTGCCAGGTCATATAACATAATCATGGGGTAAGTTCTAGTCATATTTACAAATTCCATCCATGCTTGAAGGGGAGAAGATTGTACAAGGGGAAGGGCCATTGAGGATTATCCTTAGAATTCTGCCTATCTGGCACCCAAGGCTATGACATCAGAGAACATTCTCTTAAACACTATATGATAATCTGAGACTGCATCCATGGTGGTCCTAATATCTGTTTGAGTAAATATTAGGGTGAACAGGCATTAGAAGAATCTATTTAGCTTCTTCTAGAACTAACTAGATAAAAATAGAATTACCCCTGCCTTCACAGGTTTATTTTATTCTAAATATCACTTTCTCTCATGCTTTGAGAATATCACCAAGATATCCAAGTTGTTGCCTTTTTTGGCTCTAGATTTAAGACCTAGATGTATTATTGGAAGCTGTAAAATTAATCTCACAGAACTCTCTTTCTTATGAGTTGCATAAATTTATTCTATCATAAAAATCAATATAGAATTATGTACTGTGTTGGACATAAACAATGCACCCACTTTATTATTCTCTTAATTTCATCTGCTCAATATGATGTTTCTATTACTAAGGGAAAATTAATTGTCATTATTTCTCTGTTTTTTCCAGTAATTGATATATCTTTTATTATGATATCTTTCAAATAATTATCAAGTTGATTTCTGATAAAACAACATTCAAACATAAACCCTAAAATTAGTAACACTGATTACAGTTGTGTGGAAAGTTTGTCATTATTCTCTTAGAATGTAAGCTGCATCAGAGAAATGTTGGTCTCACTTAAGTATGTGTCACCAGTACACTCAACAGTGACCGAGGTACATCAATTGTGGGAAAAAAAGTTTCAAGTGAAAAATTGAATAAATAAATAAAATTGGATTTGTTTACACCAGATATGGTCTTGGTAATAATACCAAGATTAATGCAAATCATCAAAAGTTTTGGATAGAGGTGCATATAATTTTTCAGAATAAACTATCTGTATGCTATTTTAAATGTTATCTTCAGAATCATTTTTCCAAGTAAAATCTGCAATATAATTAACATAACACTATTGCTTATTTCTTCATCTCAGTTTGAAAACCTTTTGCTGTATATTTGCTGTAATATTATTGCAAATGAAACCTAATTCCTTCAAGATTTATTGTCTATAAAATATTGCTCACATTATGCTTATGTATCTGTGAAATAATCAGAGATAAATGTAGGTCATGTGTACTAAGGTCAATATATAGATTTTTTGTATTGATCTTGTTTTAATTTTTAATCTTATATTTTTATAATTGTTTTAAAAATTTTGCCCACTAGAATTAGACATAATAAATGAGACCCTACTTTGAAACAACTAAATCAAAACTGTGCTGAGCCAGCCCTGATGTCCTGGCAGTTAAAGTTCTGTGTAATCTACTTTAGTGGCCCGGGTTCAGTTCCTGGGCCAGAATCACACAATTCAGCTGTTAGTAGCCATGCTATGACAGCGGCTCACATAAAAGAAGGATTTACAACTATGTACTGGAGTTTTAGGGAGGAGCAAAAAGAGAGGAAGAAGCTCAGTGTGAAACTTCCCAGAAAAAAAATAAACAACTCTGCAGCTAAGGGTCAGAATTTCATAGTTTTTGTGTCTTCTCTCATGATTCTAATGTACAGAGTTGACGATCAATGACCAATAATCTCAACTGTGATATTTCAGTATCCTTCAAAATATAGCAGAAAAATGTCATAACTCAAAAACCTAAACACTCCTTCTAAATAAATGCAAAAAAAAACCCCACAAACAACTTTTCCTCCTTTCCATCATTTACTCACTCCACAAATATGAACTCCACCTATGGCATGACAGTTACTGAGAATAAAAAGAAACAAATAAGATTTAAAATATGGTCTCAAGAGTTTTACAAGCCGGCCTAGTGGTGCAGTGGTTAAGTGAGCACGTTCAGCTTCCGGGGGCCGGGGGTTCGCAGTTCGGATCCTGAGTGCGGATATGGCACCACTTGGCATGCCATGCTGTGGTAGGCATCCCACATATAAAGTAGAGGAAGATGGGCATGGATGTTAGCTCAGGGCCAGTCTTCCTCAGCAAAAAGAGGAGGATTGGCAGCAGTTAGCTCAGGGCTAATCTTCCTCAAAAAAAAAAAAAAAAGAATTTTACAGTCTGTTAATAATACTTGTTAATCATATATCAATTACTCACTATAAGTGAAAGCTCACACATTATCTTATGTAAATTCATTTTTGCAAGTTGATTGGTACACTTATTTCTATTATAAAGGTAATGCTGACTGATACTGTCCATACTTGAATCTGATTTAGCTCTATTTGATTCCTGGGAGTGAAGCAGAAACAATCCACAACTGATGCAGGAGAAATCCCTCTCTCACTCCCTCAAAAAAGATATGAATTCAATGGACAATTAACATTCATCTAAGAAAGTTCTACTTCTAGATATAAACATATGGAAAATCTCATACTCGCAAAAAGATACACACAGAACAAAATTTACAAAGAAAATCATAAAACTCATATAGTAAAAATTTTTGGAGAAATGCAAAATGGAACCAAGTCATGTAAAAGAATATGAGACTGTGTAAAATGAAAATCAGCTATAAAATAGAAAAAGTCAGAAATCAGGGAAATTAAATTAATAAATATTGAATTGATCAAAGCAGTAACAAATCATTAAGATGAAGGGCAGAGAGGACACAGTAGGCAAAATTGATATGTTAAACTGTATCTCAGTATAGTCCAAAAGGAAAAAGGAAAAGGAATATGAAAAAAGTTTAGAGTAATAGTGTCAACCCAAATGCTCCTTAATACTTCTAATTAGAGATCTAAAGAAAAGAATAGTGGGTATGGAAGATAAGCAATCTGTAAAGGATAAAGGGCTCACATTTCACATAATAAAAGTCATGAGTCCTCAGAATTACAGTCTGTTATGTGCTACTTCAAACAATGGCAACAACACCACAAAACAAACAAATGTATATAAACAAATTACAGCAACAACAAACATGTAGGCATTGTCATAAAACTTCAATATATTAAGGATAAACAGAAAATACTAAGAGTTACTAGAGTGAGAGTGAATTACAACAAATGAGAATCAAGTTTGTTCATTGCTTAGCAACTGTTGAATCTTACAATGTCAGGTACCTTTCTAGATGCATGGAACATGTAAGTGATCAGAACAGACAAAGGTGGCTACTCTCTGCCCATCTTTTACTCTAGCGGAAGAAGATAGAGTACAAACTGTGGCGATCATAAGTACATTACAGTTTATGGAAAGGCATTAGTTCTCGGGGGGCAGGGACTGGGTACGGTGGATTGGATTGTAAAGGTCAGGGCAAGGCAGAGGTTAGGGTATTCTTCTTTGAGAAAGTGACATTGAGCAAAGTCATGAAGGAAGTGAGGAAGATACCTAAGTGAAGATTATCCCAAGCAGAAGAAATAGGCAGTGTAAAGGCTTACTATAGTAGTTTACCAAGCAGAGCTGAAGAGCAAGAGGCCGTTATGTTTGGAGCAAGCATTAGAGGCAAAGCAGTAGGGGATAAGACTGGGAAAGGACGATATTTTTGGATCATGAAGGCCTTTTTAGGTGACTATAAGTATTTGTGATTTTATTCTGAGTGAAAGGAGGAATTGAGGAGGATTCCAAATAGAGGCATGAACATCATCAAACTTAGATTTTAAAAGGACCACTCTCAATATTTTGTTGAGAACAGATTTTGGGAATCAGCTATGGTGAAAGCAGAATGTTTAGGTAGGAAACAACTGTAGTTGTATATCTGAGAATTTATGGTGGCCCACTGACAAGGTAGCAGGAGATATGGTAGAAAGTGGCTAAATTCTAGCTTTTAAGAAATGAATTGAAAGTGTAAGAAACGATTCAAGGATGAATCTAACTGGAAAAATAGAGTCACCATCAAATGGAATAGGAAAGTTGTAGGTGGAGATGATTTGGGGCAGAAGATCAGAGTTCCATCTTGGGCATGTCAAATCAGAAAAGCTTATTTGATATGTAAGAGGAGAAATCAGGTAAGAAGTTGGATATATGTGTTGAATTCAGGAGAGAAGTTAGTGTTGAAGATGTAAATTTAGAAGTCATTGCTGGGTAAAAACGAAAAAAAAAGAAAAAAGCATGCCACAACTAGAAAGACCCACAACTAAAATATACAACTATATACTGGGGGGGGGGGGGTTGGGGAGAAAAAAGCAGAAAAGAAAATGTATTTCAGATGTGGGAGCGTATCAGTTCACCAACAGACTGAGCGTAGATGGATAAGAAAACAACATCACAAAGTCATAGGATGCTCCAAACTTAGGATGTCTGCGAGAAGAGGGGTAACCAATAAGGCAGACGTTAAGGCGGCAACCAGTGAAGGAGGAGAAAAACTAATATTTTATTCTACTGGTGAAATTTTATTAAGCAGTGTGTAATTAACTTTAACAACTGTTACTGTGAGATTAGATGCACTGAGAACTGAGAATTGAGGCTTGGAAATAGCAATGTAGACACCATATTGATGACCTTGACAAAGGCAGGTTAGATTTTTTGGTGAAGGAAAAAGTGTCTAAATAGAGATTAGAAGAGAAACTGGAGGCAACATGAATAGTTTATTCACTTGAGAAGTTTTGTTTGACAGGAGGGAAGCAAAATGTGACAGCTGGGGGTTACGAAATTCTTCTTTCTCCTCCTCCTCCCTCACCTCCTCCTCTTCCTTCTGTTCCTCTTTTAATTTGGAAGAAATACTAGTATATTTTATAACAGTGGAAAAGATTTTGGAGAAAGGAAAAAATAAGGATGCATTGGAGAGAAAGGAAATTACTTCAGCTATATCCTTGAGTAGACAAAAAAAGAAGCAAATTAATGCTTAAGTTAGGATGGTAGCTGTAAAGAGGATCGTGAGTGATTCATATATAATAATAGGCAGTAAAACAGATTCCATGAGTTGAGAGTTGGGAGGTATGCTGACATGGCAGAGGAAACTGGAGAGGTTCTTTGAAGTGTTTCAATTTCCTTAATAAAAGTAAAGTTATCTATTTGGAGAAAGGACACAGAAGGTGCTATTGTTCATTGGAGGAAAGAATAAGAGTGAAATAGTTGTCTAAGACAGTAGGAAAATTAATGGAATATAAAAATACAGTCAAAATGCCTGGAAAAGTGAAGACACACTTCAGGTTTCAAATTTTAGATTGAAAGTGTCTTTTTCAACATTCGAAAGAGCTGCACTATTGGAGGTTCAGAAAAAGTGAAGGCAGTACATTTCCATGGTGGGATTTTTCCATGCAAGTAGGATGGAGTGAGAGAGGCAAGGGAGAATGACTGCGATGATTGACCATGGAATTTGATCTGGGTAAAAAAGGACAAGTTAATCCCATAGAAATGTGGGAGAGGGAAGAGTTGATTTTATCAATGAACTGGAGGTTCTAGAGAGATCAAAATGTCCTGGGGATTGTGGTACTAGAGGGAGTGGTATTGGCAAAGAGTTGGAAACAAGGGATCCTTCTGGTGACCAATGTAATCAGAGATGAAAGGCAGATCAGTCCTGGTGTACTGAGGGCAGATGGCGTTGTGATTGTCAGGGAGGAAGGAAGGGTAGTTATCTGCAGTTTACACTTGACTTAATCCTACTCTAGGACTTGAACCCCTACAAATGAAGGCAGAAAGTCTAAATAAGATGTCATTTTGTTGACAGTGTTTGCTGTGTGCTGAGCTCCTTCTACACAACCTGGAAGGAGAAGGCCTCAGAAGGATTGGGCTAGCCCCAGTGGCAGAAGAGCAGATAGTTCAGACTCCCAGAATCTTCCCTCAGATTTAGGATTGTTAGTGAGAATTTAAAGAATTTATCACAAACTACTGTGATTTCTGAGGTTGGGGATAGGGTTACAACCCCCTCCCCCCAGGCCGAGCCCCTTCAGTTCACAATCCAGTGGGTCTTTCTTTATACACTAGCATTTAGCAGGCTTCATTTCTTGCGTGTGTATGGTTCGTGTTAGTAGATTTTTATTTTTTCCTGAATTTAAAATGAATACATTTCAGTGCTTTTGGAGTGGGCAAAATCTGTGACACAATATCAATCTACCATTTTAACCCAACATTTTACCATTTTTTTGTGTTACCACTCACAGTCTCTCTTCTCTCTCTATCTCCATCTCTCTCTCTTTTTCTGTCTCTCTCTCTCCTCTCCTGTCTTCTTTTTCTCTCAAATGAACATATACAGTCACAAAGAATATAATTTAAAAGAGAATTTTTCTTGGTTGATAAAATGTCTAAACCTATGATTTTGCTATTTCAACTTCTTGGTAATATAATATAAAGAACTGAGCCAGATTTTAAAAAATTACATATATGTTTTGATAGGATTGACATTGATTCATCTTTCTTCAAGGTACACAACTCGTTTTCTCACCTCACCTTTTGGCAATTTATCAGATATTATAGAGCATATAGTTGTCATTACAGTGAGAATATAAACTGACATCGATTATTCTCACAAAATTTTAAGGTACAATCTTCATGTGCATCTTTCAGTAGTAGTTTCATTACAGTTGTAAAATTACTGGCCAGAAATTGAAGTGGAGCAATGATGACATCAAGAGCAAAATATCCCAGGGAGAGAATTAATGTCAAAATAATTACATGGTTCACAGTCAAGGCTGTATGGTTATTAGCAACTCTACAGAAGCTAATTAAGTAAGTCAAAAATTGTGTTTAAGCCAGTTAAGTCGGAGTGTTTCTATGGCTTCGGAACAAATAGGTAACATCTAAGAGCTGAGAATGTACTCATTAATCAAAGGAACTGAAAATTATATCACACTGATTAAAACCACATGTAGTAAAAATGCCTATTTAGTCTTCTTTTAAAATGAGATCTTAGAAAAAGCTGAACTGCTGCTAACTTTAATTCACTCCTACAATCAGACAAGTTTTTTCATTTTCTTATTCTCACAACTATTTTTGGTAATTACTTAGTTTTCTTCAACTCCTCAGTACCTCTTTTTTTTTTTATCAATACCCATTACCAGTTTTTAAATTAGGAAAAAAAACCACACACTTCTTTAAAATATAGACCCAACTTCTTATAGGAAGACTGAAAAAAAGAAAAAGAGAATGTGTAGTAGGGTACCAAGCTTAACAAAAGCGCTAACATGCAACATTCACTCACTACTGAGATAAAGACTACTCTACTTATGTTTAAATGAGCTTGCCCTAAAGTATTCTAAAGATTTTGTTTAAAAAATAAAAATAAAACAAGAAAAGTTTCTATTGAGACAGCTATGGCAGAATCTTATGCTTTAGGGGGAAAAGAAGGCAGAATTTGAAGGACAAAATGGGTGTCATAAACAGTGTCAGTGTCAGATTTAAAAACTTGCTACTCATTGCAGGCCACTAATCTTGCTCATTTACCAGGAAGCCTTAATAATTATGCTTTATTTAGCAATGTACCATTGCACAGGTTTTAGGAAGATACTGATGTGGATCAAGCTGCCCCAGGTAGAGAAGCCCAAGGTGTCCTGGCCTAAATGCCGATCTATATGACCCAATACATATCTAAAGTTAGAAGACCACACAATAACCAGACCCCACCTGCACTGAAACCATTTAAT
The DNA here is from genome assembly GCF_037783145.1 of Equus przewalskii. NCBI lineage: Eukaryota > Metazoa > Chordata > Mammalia > Perissodactyla > Equidae > Equus > Equus przewalskii. Next base: position 36,564,157 of record NC_091850.1, read on the forward strand.
GACTTTTTACATCATCTTTCCTTTGTCTAGTAAAAATAAATCACGTACCCATGCCTTATAAATTTAGCCCTAACACTCAACACGTTGCAGCTCTTACTGCCCATGGGTCCTGTCCCCATGCTCTAGCTCTTTACTGCCCATGGGTCCTGTCCCCATGCTACTCCATGCTATTCTCTGAATAAAGGAGCACTACTGCCAGACCTTGAGAGTCCAAGAAATCGTTCTTTCGAGTCCTTGACTCACTGAGCCCGCATCAATACTACTCAGTTTCTAATGAAATAAGTACAACATGAGAAGCTAATTTACCATGCATTTTCAAGCTTCACATCCCATGACTTTAGTTCAATCCATAACCAGTTAAGGAAGAGAAATACAGTTATTAGAAAAATGCTTGTTTCCAAGAATATTTCAAGTAACTTTTTAAAAAGTGAAGTAAATCAAATTTTTACTTTGTATTCAAATAAAAATTGGAGACAATTTTGGAGTTATATTTTTATATTGAACATTATAAACATTAAATTATAAGTGATAGAGTGTGTATCTCTTAAAAGGATATTGTGTGATAAAGATCCCATGAGATGATGTATCAGTTAGGAAAGCATATCTGAAGAGAAAAAGTGGATATTGTGTAATGTCTTTACCTTTGCAGTAATATTTTGGTTTCAATTTCTTTAAATATAATATATATATACTTTAAATATATGCAAACTAGCTAATTTCCTCTAAAATTTATTCTAAATTTTTTAGTGCTATTCCATATTTGAACATCTTCATTTTGCATAGAGTTTGGCGACATGTATGCATTGCCTGTACTTAAAATGCTAGCACAAACATGTTTGGGAGCAATAGATTATTAAAAAAACAAAATGCAATCAAGTAAATTTGAAGATCTAACTGGCTTTATTAAGCAATTCATGAATCGGGCAGCATCCCATTCAGCAAGGAAAGAAACTCCAAAGAGTTGTACAAAATGGAAGGGTTTTATGGGCAGAAGGAGGGCAGAGCAAGAAGGTATTAGCAAAGGAAAAGAAAGGATTATTTTGCGTCAGGAAATCTCTTTGAGGGGGAAGGGAATGGAAGGGATTTTCCCATGCAGATTACTTCACTAGCGCTAGTCAGGAAATTCCAGACTGGTAGATTAAGATGATATTCCTGCAAAAGGCCACTCTGCAATTAAGTCAGATAGTAAATTTAGGTTTGACATCATGGCCTTGAGCACAAGTGTCACCATTTTGGGCCCATGGCATTTCTCTTTAACAAATTTCACATGCATTTTAATGGCTCCTAAATCCCTGAGATTGTGCTAGCCTTTAGAAGACAGAAAAGTGAAGAGGATGAGTTCTGTCATTGGGCACATCTTTCTTTTAATCCTGACTTTTAAAATTCTTAGATGTATGACTTTGAACAAGTTACTTCAATTCTCTTAATATTTGTATTTCCTCTGTCTCTTAATATTCATATTTCATTTGTAAGTGAGGATAATCATATCTACCTTATTGAGCCATTTGGAGAATTAGAGATAATTTATTTAAAACAAGTGACAATATACTTGGCACAGAAGGGAATTCAAAATTCCTAGGCCTTGAGATATTAAAAGATTCCTTCAATGGTTTTATACCTGGGCAGTGTACTAGAAGCACCTGGAGAGCTTTTAAAATGCAGAAATGGCCATGCCATTCCTCAGGCTAATTAAATTAGAATCCCTACAGAAGGATCCAAAGTATTGATATCTGTCTGAAACTTCTCCAATGATTATAAACTGCAATCCGATTTGAGAATCATTGGTTTAACACAAGGCAAATTGGCATTTTTTCTGCATGGGACCAGTCTAAAACATTCCTTAGTTGAGTAGGGAAAAAAAAAATAATTTTCCTTCTACTCTTGTAGATTTTTGGCTGAGACACCCCTGTGATAAAAGACACATTAACAGGAGAAAAACAAACAGAAGTTCAATAATATTTATACCTCCTGTAGATAGGGGAAATACCCAGGAAAACTGAGACTCTTTCCCAAATGGCTCAAGCCACCCCCTTAGATAATACCTCCAGCTAAAGACAAAACATGTTGAGGGTGGAGGGGGCAGTTATGAGGAATTATCAGGAAAAGCACAGTAAACAAGGTATGATTGTTACGCAGATTTAAGTCTTGTCTTCTCCATTGAATTTCTAGAGATTCAGAGTCATCCTTCTCTTCCTGGTACAGAGAGGGAGACACCCTTACAAATGGAGATTTCCCTTATAAATGTAAATGCCTTCCAGAAAAGTGTAAATTTTACTGAGTTTTCAGAGCTTTTGCTATGTCTACTGTTCTTAAAAATAATCAGCCTAAAATAATTGTTGTGCCAAAGAGACATATTTTGGGGTGGTATAGTTTATACCCCTTCAGTTATAACTATTTAACCAGTTCACTGTTAACCACCCTTAGTGGGGTCAACAACAGCAACAGCAAAAGCCTTTATGGTTAACAAATGGAGGAGACGGTTGTACGGGGTCAGTATTTGCCACCCCAAAATATGTCTGTTTGGCTTGACAATTTTTATGAACAAAAGACTCAGGAAGAAACTTTGAGCTTCCGCCTAACTGCCTAAAAGAATTTTAGAGAGAAGGCCTCTTTCAGGAAGGAGCTAACACCATAGATGATTGTAGTATAATACAAACTAGGTGTGTTCGACAGGGAGGAACCTGGCAAGGCCCATTTATTTGATCAAAGTCCTCTCCGTGTCTCATTGTCTGTACCAGTCATAGCGGACATTCGTTTATCAAACATTTGCTTTTCCATCTCCGTGTAAGTTGCCTTCTTTCCCTTTGAAGTCTGAAACCACTACCCCCAGCATCGTTTTTTGTCTTTAGCTGAAGATGGTATTTAAGGGGGTGGCTTCAGGTATCTTGGCAAGTTACTCAATTTTCCTAGTTTCTCCCATGTACACATATTATTAAACCTGTTTGTTTTTCTCCTGTTATTCTGTCTCATGGCAATTTGATTCTTACCCAGCCAGAAGAACCTAGAAGACAGAAGAATATTTCTTCTTCTCCTACAGAGGTTACTTGGGAAAGAGGCAGAATAAACTTAAAAATGAGAGAAAATAAGATGAATTTGTTGCTTTTAATTGATACGAAAATAATAGTCAGGAAGCAGTTCTTTTTGAAGGAAAATTGAGGCATGATATATTAGTATAATCCTTTCATATATTTATATAATTCTGATTAAAATAGAAAGGCAAGTCCTAAGGTCACATTTCCAAAGTTATGTCTAATGATGCAAAAAACCATGTAATTACATATGCAAAATGGGTAATTTTGCATGTAATCTGTAATTTGCTATTGTTTAATTTGAAGGCTTGCTAAATTACTTCCCTTGTCTCTAGAGTTTTAGGTTGCTGTATTTTTTGCCATTTGAGATGTTCTTAAGTTGTTCACCTATATTTGCCTTGGAGATTTAAACACTGATCTTAATTCAACATATGTCTGTTCCAGGTGGATCTCAGAAAACTATGACAGTTGTAATAGCTTTTATGCCACAAAAATGGGCTTGATTACAAATTTTTTATGTATGATTTTATCAAAAAGGTTATGAATTATTAAAGACACTGAGAAAATTGTGGGAATTTGTTCTAATACACAAAAGTGAAATTTTTACAAAGGAGAATATTCTTGAGCTCTTTGAAATATTCCTGGAAAAAAAAATATGCATACACATACACACAAGATAGGACACCTTTCTTTACATAGCAATTTGAAGAATGATCTATCTATTACTTTATTCTACAATGTAATAGAAATATATATTTGTAAATGAAATATTTGTTTATGTACAATACCTTTCTTTAGGGTTAGTTTTTATACTACCATATATTTTGCATGTATTTTATTATAATATCAAACCCTGGAGCATATTTTTCTTATAATTTCTCTTCTAACGTTCTAATGATATGAATGAACTAATGTTTTTTTAAGGGTGGATGTCCAGTTCACTGGTGCAGTCATTTATTAAACAGCACTCTGTGGACTTAAAAAATCAAGCACAGTTCTTCAAACATGTCACTTTCAGGCAAGAATTAGATTCTCCACACAGAGACCGTAGCCCATTAAATACCTCTAGTTTGCAGATTTATACTTTAAAAATTTATTATTTATACACACACACATACAGAATACTGCCCTCATTAAAATATCCACAGCTTAACACCTGGAGTCTGTGAATATATTACACTACAAGAAGAATTTCAGAAATGTGAGTATGATAAGGATTTTAAGAGAGAGAGATTATCCTTGATTATCCAGGTTGGCCCAATGTAATCATGCAGTTCTTAAAAACGGAAGTGAGAGACAAAAGAAGAGTCAGTGTCAGAATGATGTGATGTGAGAAAGACGACTGACCACAGCTGACGTTGAAGATGGAAGGTACACATCAACGAATGTGGGCGGCCTCTAGAAGCCAGAACAGACAAGCAAGCAGATTCCCCCTAGAGCTTCCAGAGGGAATACAGCCTTGCTGACACCTTGATTTGGGCCCAATAAAACTCATTTGGGTTTCTGACCTCGAGAGCTATATGGTAACAAATTTATGTTTTTCAAACCACTAAGTTTTGATAATTTGTTACAACAGCAATAGGAATACAATATGAGTGCATGTATAGTTATAACTATATATACATATTCCTATATATATAACAAATAGTATAGGGTACACTCTTATTTATTTATATTTATATCATGTTCTTAAAGAATACTTCTCAATATAGAGGATAATATTTTGACCTACTGTTCCATGAGGAAACTTTCTCAATTGAAGTCCAGGTAGGTTTGGAAACAAAAGCCAGAGGAAGCTAGAAGAAGGAACTACACAACATGCCTACATTGTTTGTTTTACTTTGTTATTGTTATTTTCTAAGTCAAGCATCTGCCCGTATGCAGTAAAGAGTTTTGAGAGAAAGTCATATTATCCTCTAATAACTGGGGGGGGGGGTGTAGAAGGAAACTGATGAGCCAGCTATCTTCTGGATGTTGAGGAGCCGGTAATAGTGACATCTGAACTGGCATCTATTAACTTCTTTTGAATAAAAAGAAAAGGGAAATGGATGCATTTCAGAATGTTTTTAAGAAATAGCATGTTTGAAAGGCCATGTTCTCAGCCAACAAGTTCTAGCTCGTCTTTTGAGAATGGTGAGTTAGTAGGAATATTATTTTGCCCTTGAATAAGTTAATCAGATTCTTTTTTTTCATCTGTAAAATAAGAATGATAACACCAATTTCAAAGTTAATTGTCAAGATAAAGAGATAATATAAAATGAGGTGATAATTCTGGTGCATAACACATGCCCCCAAATCTTTGATCCCTTTGCTTCTGTATCCCCCCAGTACCTAGGACCATAGAGAATAGATACTAAAAATGAGATATGGTTAAAGGAAAATAAGCCTCCAGTGGCTGACTTCTAAAGATGTGTAACTGCTTGAGATTTAGTAAAATATTCCGAGAAATCTGTACGTGAACGATGGGAAATATTTCAAGTTGAATTCTACCTTTCATGTGAAGAGAGAAGCTGTTCATCTTAACCTCACCTGACAATACATGTTATATCAGTATATTTTGTTTTTTTCCAGAAGTGAGGAACATGTGAGATATCAGATGTGCCAAATTGTCAAAGCCCTCTTTGATTTTAAGCTCTACTATCCTGTTTTCCGTAATGGGATAAACTCCTGAGAACAGATACAACTGGCAATTGAGAAACACAATTTTGTACTTCAAATTAATGTTTGTGAAAAACAGCATTTGAGAAATGTTAGAGGTGCCTCATTTATTTTCTACTTAAGAGCCATATCTCTGAATATTTTCTTATATAATCTCCATAAATTTATAAAAAATAGTCTTTATAGACCACTGCTGGAAGTTGCTAGTTTCAAATATCTTTTTATATTCCATTTTTATTTCATAATTAAGAAAACTTTCAAGTAAAAAACCCCAAGCCTATTCTAGAAAGTCACACTGGAAGTCATTTCAGTTAGTAGTTCTGTTGTCCTCGATTTGTTTGTTTGTGTGTCTGCCCATTTATATCTTAGGTTAAGCTTTCAATGTGTCCTGGATACTTTATATGTTGTAATTGTATTTAAATGAGAATAAGAAAAGAAACAGAGTCTTGGAGAAAAGGGTCAAAAATTAAAACAGTGTGTACTCTCATACCTTAAAGTATTTCAAATATACTTTGGCATATATTATGTATGTACATTGACAAAAATAAAATGAAACTTAGACATAGGTACAAATTCATTATTTCCAAACCCTACTGGCAAAGTAGACAAAATATAGCAACCAATTATTTAATTTAAACTATTTAATCAGTTTTGGAGAATGAGGAAGAGGTTCTTTATCCTAATTCCCTGGGCAATTTTTAAAAATGTGTGGTTCGTTCATTCAATAAATATTTATTAAATATTATTACCACTTATTACATGCCTATATAAGCTCTTGGCAAACATCATTGAGCAAAATAGACAAAGATATTTGTCTTCAAGTCCTAAAATTTCAGTAAGAGAAATTTACAATAAAAATAAGCATAAAGGATAAGTAAATTGTGTCATATTTTTAAAAATTGAAAAAATAAGAGGTAGAACAGATGGGGAGTATCAGTTTGTTCTTCTAGACTGATATAATAAAACTTTTAAAAGGTAAAAGAACATTCAACTTATCCCCAGAAGTGTTTTCACATATATTATTTTTCTTTAATCTCCAAAACTCCCCTGATAGATAGATCCTTATCAACAAGCATCTTTGAATTGGAAGATTGAAAATTGAATTAAAATTGAAAATAAATTGTCAAAGGACACTCCACCTGCTATGAAAATGTATTTTTGCTTGTTTGAGATCAAGTTTTGTTCCATATTTTGTTGCTGATTTATATTCTGTCGACATTCTATATAAAAGAAGAGATCGCAAATGACGTCTTGAATACCTTTTGTACGTATAGGGTGATTTTTATGTTGTGAATCCTAACATCTTGGCAAAGAAATCCAGATTTGCATTCCCAGTTCAGTCTGCAGCTAGAACGAAGTCCTCTGCCGGTCAGATATGCCTGCCTGAGACTTCTCTTCAGAGGTGACTAGCGTGAGCAAAGCAGCTCAGTATTTTCTGCAGGTGTGAGCGGTGAAACGGTGTTAGCTTTTACATTTAACAGCAGCACAGGTTCTTAATGGTTTCTAGGTCACAGAATGGTATCTGTCTGGTGACAGAAGCTATTGCAGTCTAGTCAACATACTTGTTTTATGCTCCGCAGTAGCAGAGGCAAGTTCTCGCTGTTTGGTTCTGATGAGGCACTTGGAAGGCAAGCAAATACACAAATTCTCTGTTCCCTGAATGAATCTGCAAGTCCCCAAATAATCACTAATGACTTCCTCTTCCACTTAAAGTAAGTAGAGTGTTTTCAGTTATTTAGTAATCAAGAACTTTGACTAAGATAGTGAATTTAAAGAGTAAGATATTTCCTGACTCTCTCTTGTACCTAAAAGTGATTCCTATCTCTTTTTTCCTCTTAGGATCCCCACTTTAGGACATCGATGAGGGAATCTGAATTTATCGTACTTGTTCCAGTTCAGAGGTTTCCTCTATTAAAGGTATGTGCTCCTTCCTAATGTAAGACCCTGTGCCATGCCCAAGGCCTGTCACTGTCCACTTTGCATCTGCCCCTTACCATCGCGTGTCTCTCTGCAGGCATCTCTTGTTTCCATCACTATTATCCATCCTGCTCACCTCCCATTTTCATCAGTCAGTTCCCAGTGGCTTTTCTCCTACTCTCCAGGAAAGGAAGAGAAAGCATGTTTTACCACTCCCTACGCTTCTCATCAGATTTGGGATTATCTTCAGGATTTTGCGGTGTGTCTTCTTCTGTATGGGACACTCATCGGATCTTTAGTGTGATGGTTCTGCTCTGTGCCCCCATCTTCTATCTATCTTTTGCTCACCAGTTCTTGCATCCTATCGCATAGGAATGATCCCCATTTCTTCTGCAGTTGCTCGTGGTGAGCAGTTGTTGTGATATTTTATTTTTTATTCCGTCTCATTTAAAAAATAATTCGACAATACTTGCTATGCGTCAATGCTGTTTTCTTTCTAAGGACTTTATTAATATCAGCTCATTTAAAATTTGTACAAATATGATGTGATAGATACTATTATTATCCTATTTTATGATAAGATTGTAAAAATATTTCACAATCATTGAGATGAAAAGAGGTTCAGTAACTCATCAAAGTGCCACAGGCAGTAAACAGAGAAGCCATAATCATATGACCCAGGGTCTACTCTGCTCTTAACTTATGTTGCCATTTCCCTCCTTCATTTCATCAGTTATCTGCAAGAAGGAAACTCTGGAAGATAGCATCATCCTACTCTTATTGCAAAATTATCTTTATTTCATTTTCCCATATTGATCTTTACTACTTAGGAAGTACAAAAATAGAACTCTATTTCTATAATTCTCCATTTTATTTTCATCTCTGTCCCAAGTGTATCTTTTCCCCAAATATAGTAATTGCTCACAAAAGTCAGATGAAATCTTACAGTTATATGATTCTCACTTGCATGGGCCTTTTAATATAGGCTTATCTCAAAGTCGAATAAGAACCCAAATGGACTGATTGAAATGAACACCTTTATTATCTGAGCTCTTAAGACAGATACCTATTTTGGGGGGAATAGTGCATTAATACATAAATAGTGCCACTAACCACTTATGGAATGGATTCTATAGTGTGGCCATTTCTTTGACTCAGATAAATCTACCACAAACCCCATCTTGGTTAGTTTTAGCAGGGTTGAGATACTGGGGAGAATTAAGAACCAAGACATAATACTTTAAAGTGCCTTCTAAATAAGGAAGATATCCACTTGAAGCAGCCCTGGTCTGTATATAGGATTTAATTTTCTCATACAAAATTTCCACTGTCCATATTAACAAGTTCTTTTCCTAGTCCAAATTCCAAATTTATTATTTCAGTGGTGGGAAGTCGATTTCCCAATGGCTTACAGCAACCTCAGTGTGCTACATTAAAAGAATTTAGAGTATAGAACTGTAATATGCATATGTCTAATGTTACTAGATATGTTATTAGATGTATAATAAATTATATATTATTAGAATATATAATTATGATATTTAATTATAATTAGCTTAATTTTTATTTCTAGTTTAAAACAAAATGGAGACCCTTCCTTAAAAGAAATTAGTCAGCAGTTATTGAATTATATGCGTCACTTAGTGTTTGCTAATTGGTGCTTATCAAAGTAAGGCTCCTACTTTCTCACAGAAACTGGAAGATCAGGACCTCTATGTTCCTCCATGATTACATTTCATAGCAATCCCAGGTCCTTTGAAAAAAGAGTCCTGTCTTGTCAAGCTGGCAAGAGACTGGGAGAAGATTTGTATCTCAAAGGGGCAGAGAAAGAATTTACAGGTAGAGTTTTGAAAGTAAATGCCATAAGAAAAGGGAGGTCAGGGGCCTATAATCAGGAGGAAACCTGTCTAAAATTCAGTCAGGTTGAGGGGAATGTTAAGTCTTGTTCAGTCTATATGAAAAGCCAGCAAGGCCCTTACTTTTGTTCATGTAGAAAAGCTAGGAACCTCAAGGTGAGGAATTCACTTCTCAGGGAGCGAGAACATAGGCCCTTAATCTTCACGTGAAACATGGAAGTTTTTAGCACACGTAGCTCTTACTGCTCTGACAACTCTCTATCTTGGCTTCTCTTTCACTCCCCATCCCCAGAGTGTCGTGATGAAGCCTGAGAAGTCTGTAACAAGAAAATAAATAAATAGATCATTAAAATAACTGTGAGATAATGAGTGCTTAAGGCAATTTCCAAACTGTTGTCATTGTAAAGGAGTGAAATAAAAGCCAAGAAGAAAAGAGTTTGCTCTAGTTTAATGAAGTGATTATGGAAACAGAATGCAGATGCAGCAACATTAAGGGAGCAGAGGACTGGGCAGTGAGAATGATCCAGAACCAAATGGAAAGAGAAGCCACAATACCCACAGCAAGGATCTGAGCAGCAAGCCAAGTAGATTCTCTCAGGACTAGAGAAGAATAAAAGCTAATAAAGAATTTTCTGGGATGTCAGTGGACTAAAGCCACAAGTCATCCCAGAAGTTGAGGTTAGCATACATATGAAATACTTAACGATGGTCCTTAAAAACTTAGAATAACAGCTTGTGACAAGATTTACACAATTCCTTAGATAATACTCAGAATCACCATACTGTGACCCTTACTACATCCAGACTAGTTCAATTCAGAGAAATTTGTTATACATATGACTTATTCATCATAGGTCAGAAATTGTTGAGAATTGATCATCATGTTTTATATTGATACTATTTTATGCATTGCACAGAGAATCTCAATAATAGGAAAAAATATATAACTTGACCAAATAAACTATTCTGATTAGGACACAGTCTTTGAACTCTTAGGAACAGAAACATTAAATTGCATGTATTTTAAGCCACAATGAAAAGAACAGGATATGCGTAATGCTAAACTGCATGATATTCCCAATAAATCTCTGCTTTTGGAGGAGTAATTACTAATGCTCTTCTGAACTTTTGGTACCTGCTATTAACTCAGTAGGAAATTTTAAATTGTAACTTACCCTGAAGTCAACCACTCACAGAAATGAATGGATTCCTCCTTCTAACAGGAATAATAACATTCTTCTATCCCTTCTTTTGAGCTAATGGGGCTGAACATTGCATATAAATAGTATGTGTATTGTTTTCACTTAAGTTTTCTTTTTTACTGTATTATTTCATTTAGACCAGTATAAAGTAAGAAAACAAAAGGAGTAGGTATAATGTTTTCATTTTAATTGTTGTTATTTTGTACTTGTACTAAATGTAGATTATGATAAAGAACAGCAAAACAGGTATTTGTAATCCTTTTATGTAGAACATTCACAAAGGAACTATAAGACAGTTTGTGTCTGTTTTCAAATAGTACCCACTTGTTAGTCATTGCATCATCTCGCTAGCATAATTTTTCAGATGTTAATAACTAAATACCTTAGAGAATTACAACTATATCAATTACACATTTTTTGGACAATTTCAAATGTCCATTTATATCACTTTCTGACTGGATACTTAGAAGGAAACTGAAGAGCTATAATTTGGAGAAAACTGCACTTAGAATATTAGAAAATAACAGATGCTTTCTTATTTCACAAAAAAATGCTTCTGAAATCTTACTGAGTTTTGCGTGTGCACATATGTGCACATGTCTGAATGACTGGACTTCTGCATCCCAAGCTATCATGTGATGTTCCAAAGAGCATTATGACAGTAATTTGTAAAGTAGTTAGCATGGAATACGGTTCTGATATAGGCTGAAATTAATTTGTTGTGTGGACGTGTAGGTGGTGATGGATGGAGGAAGGAGGAATTGACCATAGTTATGTCGAAGAACCAAAGGATCGAGAGAAGTCGCAAGTTCATAATTTGGAAATTGAAATGTAGAATTTAGTATTAGAAAGGATCTTGCATTTAGGGAGTTTATATGAAATAAATAGACCCAAGGGAATTGTTATGTAACTCAACATCTCATTTCTCCACTCCTTTTATTTGTTCATGGAGATATACAGAGATAGAAGAAATCTTTCTCAAGGAGGTTTAGCATTAGTACCAATTTCTGATATATGTATCATATTATTCACAATAGAATGTCTTACACACTCAAACGGGAGACATTTCTCGGAAAGTCTATACTATTCCATAAAAAAAAGAAAAATCTTACATGGAAATACCAATTTCTTTCCTTTTGTTTCATCTTTGTTTAATCAATATTGTGAAATATGTTTCACAGCAACGCTGGGAAAACATCTCTATGTTTCCTGGGCACTTGTAAGGAAGTAATAAATTTGCTTAGTGCAATATAAGATATCCTTTGAGAGCTCAGTAAATACTTGTTGACTTGACTAAAATAAAATATATGCACTCTCATGAGGATGCAATTGCTAAAGAGATATTGAAAATATTCTAATTGAAATAATTCTGAAAATGTTTTGAATTGGCAAAATTCCACTTTTAGGGCAGGAAACTTCATCAAAGATTTATAGCAGTTAAATTAAGTACTTAAAACCATAAAATGTATCAGAAGACTAGACTACGAGGTGACAGAAGAATAGAGTAGGTTTTATTACAATAATTTTATTATTAAGAAAATGCTAGTTTTCCGGGGCTGGCCCCGTGGCTGAGTGGTTAAGTTCGCGCGCTCCACTGCAGGCGGCCCAGTGTTTCGTTGGTTCGAATCCTGGGCGCGGACATGGCACTGCTCATCAAACCACGCTGAGGCAGCGTCCCACATGCCACAACTAGAAGGACCCACAACAAAGAATATACAACTATGTACCAGGGGGCTTTGGGGAGAAAAAGGAAAAAAAAAAAAAAAATCTTAGAAAAAAAAAAAAAAGAAAATGCTAGTTTTCCAATTAATATTCTATTATAGCGCAAATGGGAATATGGTGATGGCCTGAACATTTTTATTCCTACTTATGTGATTTTTGTCATCCATTTTATGATAATCAAAACCCATGTTGAAAATAAGAGGCTAAAAAAATTGCAACATTAAAATAACTTTTAACATCATTCAGAATCACCAAATGAAAATAAAGGGATATATACAAAGTCATGAGATAGTGAAGCATGTACAGTAAGCAATAAATAAATATTAGCACTTTTTAAATTTTTAAATAAACTTTATTGAGGTATAATTTACATTAGAAAACCACATTCAATTTAAGTGTACATTTAAAATAAATTTTGATAAATTCATATGTTATGGTATTTCCCACCTCCGTCAAGATAGAAAGTATTTTTATAACTTCTAAAAGTTTCCTCATGTTCTTTTTCTCTAGTCTCAAGTAATGACTGATATGCTTTTTGAGGCTATAGATTAGTTTCCTCTTGTACAGTTTCATATAAGTGGAATTGAACAGGACATGGTTTTGTGCCTGGCCTGTTTTATCTGACATAATGTGGTCATAAATGCTTTTGAATATATCAGTAATTGACTCCTTTCTATTGCTGAATAGTATTCCAATGCATTTGATCTATTATAATTTGTTTATTCATTAACCTATGATTAGCACTTGGGTCATTAACAGGTTTTAGCTACTCTGAATAATGGTGCTATGTACTTTCATATGAATCTGTGTGCATGTGTGTTTTCACTTCTTTGGGATAAATATGTACGAGTGGAATTGCTGTGTCATATGGTAAGTGTATGTTTAATTTTATGCATTTTTATGCATTTTTAAATTCTTGGATGACCCGAGTTTTTTTGTAGTCTTTTTCTATAGCCCTTATTAAATATAAATTAGCATCAGGGACTGGGCCGGTGGCGCAGCAGTTAGGTGTGCGCATTCCGATTCGGTGGCCTGGGGTTCACCAGTTCAGATCCTGGGGGTAGACATGGCACCACTTGGCAAGCCATGCTGTGGTAGGCATCCCACGTATAAAGTAGAGGAAGATGGGCATGGATGTTAGCTCAGGGCCAGTCTTCCTTAGCAAAAAGAGGAGGATTGGCAGTAGTTAGCTCAGGGCTAATCTTCCTCAAAGAAAAAAGAAGAGAGAAATTGGCATCAATAGCTAAGAATTAAACACTACATTTAAGCAGCAAGTAGACTCATTTTAAACACAATATTTTGTGTCTGTGGGACACTGGAAGTACTGACAGACTATGGGGCTCTTATATAATGTTGGCACTTAGGGAAGCATTGTCATCCTTGTAACAAGGAGTGAAAAATTGTACTCCTGTTTCTCAGAGGGCTTTCATAGGCTTTCTCAGGCTGATGGAACACTTACAGTAGGATAATTTGGGGGAACAAATATGTGTTTACCTAATTTTAATGGTTTATGTATAGTTTAGAAGTATATGCAGTTGAAAAACTTCTCTAAGTTCTCTTTGAAGACTAAGAGGTGCCATTGAGAGATCTAACGTTTTGTTACCAGTGCATCTGCTCTGAAACCAAGAGGTTATCAGTGTAACACTAGAGCTGATCAACAAACCACCGAAATGAACATGAGAGATGAGCTGAGAATATCAAAGTGATGTTTTCTCCTCATTGCTATGGGCTTTTCACCAAACTGTGGGTAGTGGAATAAATGATTAATAGCAGAATACTCATATCACCATACATGTAACACACACAAAGGGCACAGACTTATTTGTATCAGTTGTTTAGAATTCTAAACAAAGAGATTTTAGAGATTGTTTACAACATCTTAACTTTTAAAAATAGTGCCTTTAATTTGAAAAGGAAAGACAATGCCCTTTATTATGGTCAGGTAGGTGAACTTAAACACTATATTTACCATCTTGGTGCCAAGTTCAGGTACATAAACTAAGCATTTTTTTAAATAAATAATGTTCCAAGCACAGGGTAGATTCCAGTTGAATATCTTACCCTCTCCACAAGTATATGGATGATTTTAATTAATAATGATCACTCTGAATAATGTAATTATTCAAGCATGTATTTAAAGGTGTGTTTGAATTGTAAGATGCTAGAGATTCATCTTTGTTTATCCAGTAATAAAAATAAGCAAGAAATGATGGATCAATTGAAATTACGTAAAACATGCTCTATAGAACATAATTCCAAATATTCAAGCATGAGAGTAATAACAGGACTGCCAGTGAAAACAGTTAATTAGCACTGAATCATGATGTTACTATCTTTGTGCATGATTCTTTAGCTGTGAACTGTCAACAGGCTATATGCAAATGACAAATAGAGCATGATAGCCTTGACACTTTTTCAGGTTAATCAAAGATGCAACTGGTCTTTTCTTTATAATTAACGTAACCGTGGAAAAATGTTTTCAGCTATCTTATAAACTATAGTTATTAATTCGTTAGTGATTAAGGTCATATTTAGGTGTCATTTAAAGTCTAGTTTATACCATTCAACATTGAGTTTTGAGACATTAACTAGAATTATTTTCATTTAATTTTGAAGAATACCCATTTGTTAATTTGAATGAATGAGAATTGTCATGAATGTGGAGATATTGAGTGAAGCTGTAACCTTCCCAGCACACATTTAAATTTTATTTTACTGATTTATTGCTGGTAGAAAACAGTATTAATAAAGTCACCTTGATGGGAAATTGTCTAAATTGTATAATATTAAGGACCATAAGCCAAATTATGACTATAAGACATTAATGACTTTTCTTATTTATTGTCTTCTGTTTTTTTCCTATTTTTTCCTGGTATTTAGCTTAAGTTTAGCTCCAAAATACATAAAACATTCTTGGGTACATTGGCAATACCTCAGTTACCCAGTTCATTTTATTCTATTATCTGTTCATAAAAAGAGAGGTCAATGTTTTCTTTTTCGGTAGTAGTTTAATACACACACTCATTTGAATATCATAAAACATCAACGAAAAGCCAAAAATATCATTGATTATAAAAGAGATAAATACAATTTTATTTTTTCAGAAATGCTTATGTGGATAAAATAACAAATTGATTGATCCAATCCATTTGAGAGGTTTTATTCCATTCAAAATAATTACTTTATTTTGTAAAGGCTAAGCAAATTAGCCTTGTCCTTAGTTTCATATTCATATTTCATAAGAATACAAATATTAGGAAAAGTTCTAGATATCAGCTTTTATTGTCATGGTACTTCTAACCCCCTCATCAGAGGTATCACCTGGTCTGGGGAAGGGAGGGTACACAGAAAGATTGGTTTAATTTTTTACCTGTCATTCCATCAGAATGGGAACTCAGTAAGAAATCAAGTCATTATATCAAAGTTTAATGCTTGCAAATCTCAACTTGAAGGCTGAGAGCCCCTCCCAATTTATCTGCAGACTTGTCATGTCACAGTTAAAAGTTTCCATGATCACATATGTGCACAAGGAGTGTATTAATAAAAATCTAGAATTGTAACCAAATACTTTTGATATAATAATAAAGGGCCTCTTTGCTAATAGATGTGTGGTAATAAGGTTATAATAAGTTATAGCTATTTTGAGGAGACCAGCGGATCACTTTGCGATTGACCAAGGTTCTGATCTAATGAATGCATGGTTTAAAAATCCTTGGGTGAGTACAATGTGGCTGGTTAGGAAAAAATTTTTAAAAAGCAGAGTGTTTGAATTGGCTAATAAGAACACATTTTCTAGTTATTCTAGGAAATTACCTGAAAAGAGAATGCATAGAATTAATTGTTTAAGACCTCTACTTTGGACTCAGAATTTCGCAACTGAGTAAAGATCTCCCTGGAAGTATAGGGCACAGCTCAAGCTCAAGCTTGACAAGTGCAGGTGGAATTTACAAACCTAGTCTTTTTGTGATTTGAGCTAGCTATATATGCTATATAATATATGCTAGCATCCTTTCTCCAGCTTTCAAAGAGAAATATTCCAACACAAATGGACTCTGGTGTTTTCCTAGACATATGCGTCCATTAATCCTCTGTAGTGTGGATAGCTGAAGGCAGACTACGCCTTAGAGAAGAAGACTGAACTCTGTAGAAGAGGAGAAAGTCTAATAAGTGTGATCTGCCTTTGATTAGTAGCGAAAGTGGTGAGTTTAATTCTAAGACATCTGTCAATAGTTTAGGCAAGAGCATTTGCTCTTTCTTTGAGAGTTCGTGGTAAACTATTACCCTTAAGAGCTCCCAGGTCTGCAAAAGTCAAAGATAAGGAAAACTTAACCAAGTAGGAGCAAGACTGAGGACCTTGGAAATCAGAAAAGTAAGACAGTTTGGTGCCACTCCAGTCAAGCAAACATGTATAGTCAATCAGCACCCATTTCTATTATCCAGCCAGGCAAATGTAGTCTAGAAGAGTGAAGAAAAAGGGACAAGAAATTCCATTTTGTGATTACAATAAGTATGTCCTGCTCACACAGCATCTTTCTTCCTGCTCTGCTCCCTCCTGTGGAAACACATAAATAGGGGACATCTTGTTTGTTAGGTCCAGAGACTGGATTCAGAACTATGTCTCCAGAGAGAAATTGTTTATGGCTGGAGTTGTGGGTTGGGGAACCAGATGATTATATACGGGAATTAAAAACTGAACAAGCCAGTCGTTAAAGCACTTTCCTGTTTTTCAACTTCTAGTCACTTGCTGTGAAGCTCATATTGCTTGGGGAAAGATTTCACCTGTGCTAGGGGTAATCCCAGTGAGAAATATAAAGTAAATAACAGAACAATAATAATAATAACAACAGAGCAACAAATAATAAATAATGTGTCTTTGGGAAAGCCATTCCGGTCCTTAATCCTTTCCTTCCTCATTTATACAATGGGGATAATAATTATATCTACTAAGTACAGTGTAGAATAACTCTAGAAGGATGTAGATATTCAACCAATATCTAAGTCCCATCTTCAAACACTTAGACATTCTAAGGAAAATAACACTTTCATAGCTTGATGCTGCTTTGTAGATAAGCATTATTGTCTTAAGGAAAGACACGTTAAGATTCCCCATGGGAGGAAGATCCAAGAAAATTAAACTTTATTTACTAGACAGAAAGTTTCGTTGTGAAGGACTGTATCTGGTATAATATGTTGTAATTCTAATATTTTCCCACTGACTCCCTCTTCCATAGAAACATTTAGTTCCCTGTGTGCATGGTTCACAAAGCCAACGGACAGAAGGTAAATACAACTCTGATGCTAAATGCAGCCTTATCTCCTTCATTTCCACATGACACGAGAGAGAATTCACAGAGAGAAAACATATTGCTCAAATACAGGACAGAAGAAGCACGTTCCCAGACAGAACATAGATTTTTGCCTGGGTTGGGTGGACAAAAGGGGAGAGAAAAGCCTGTGGATTTTGAGAGTAGAGAAGACTTTCTTTCCTTCTTGAGCAGCAGGAAATCATGGAAGGAAGACCACGGAATTCGTCTAGACAGAGAGGACTATGCTTCACATTCAAATTATTTCCCATATACAAATTACAAACACCATGGAACAGAGAAAATCTTCTGAACTGAATTATGTGAGCAGAAGAAATTCTCAGCAGTTAAGAAGGAAAGTAACATTGGGGCCAGCCTCGTGGCTGAGTGGTGAAGTTGGTACACTCTGCTTCAGTGGCCTGGGGTTCACTGGTTTGGATCCTGGGTATAGACCTACATACTGCTCATCAGACCATGCTGTGGTGGCATCCCACACAGAAGAACTCGAATGACTTACAACTAGGATATAAAACTATGTACTGGGGATTTGGGGAGACAAAAACAAAAGAGGAAGATTGGCAACAGATGTTAGCTCAGAGCCAATTTTCCTCACCCCCCCCCAAAAAAAACCAAATACAAATAAAGTAACTTCTTGACTAATATTTTACAAGAAATGTTTTAGAAAGAAATAGAACCTGAAATGGGTAAATAGCCAAAATATGCATAGAATTGTAGAAGATAAATAAACACTCTTGACTGGTTTGGGAAGAATGTTTACCTAGAATATAACAATCCTGGAAACGGACAAGCTGGGGCTCTGGATTTGAAAAACATGGATGAATTTCTGGACATACCTATGTGTCTTTGGGAAAGTCATTCAGGTCCTTAATCCTTTCCTTCCTCATTTATGTAATGGGGATAATAATTATATCTACTAAGCAAAGTGGAGAATAACTCTAGTGATAGCTTTCAAATTTCTAACATATAATAGGCACTCAATGCACCATGGTTTGTTACCCTTATTTTGTTAGGAAAATTCTTGGATTTTTAGAGTATAACCATTATACTATTGATAATAAGGAATAACAGAAAGTTTTTGAACTAGCAATTGAAATGACCAATGTTTCTCTCTAGTGAAAAATTTCTTAGTTCTAATAAGCAGTGTATTAGAGAAAATGGAAGAATCAGAAAAATAAATTTATAGATTTAGAAACATGGATTGTGCATTGTCTATATTAACAAATTATTGTGTAATATGCTGATTATGAATGTAGGAAAAACCATGGAAATATTGATAAAGGATAATTGCTCTTTTACAATGGGGAAAATGCGCAGTTGACTCTTACAGGTATTTTCTAAATAAAATCTCTAAATATTATTAGACTATATATTTACCATTTATTTTATAATTATATAAAAATATGTAAATTTACGTTTGAAATATTTACATTAATGTTACTTGGTCATTTCTGAAAATTAACCTATACTTAATCAATTTGTGTCAGAAACCTACTATGAGTGACCACATTAAAAAACATCAGATATGCAAATTTGCCTTGAAGTTATGCATCATATTTTTTAGTGACACATTGTTTAAGATGACCATGTAAAATTACCAAATCATGTTATCTCTTCATGTATAAGTGTATATAAAATAATCCTGGATAACGTCTTAAGCAGTTATCTAGAGATGATTTAACTATATATTTTTTCCCAAATCAGTGACTTAGTGCATTTTTAATTTTTTTTTTATTTTATACATCAAAACTTTTTGAAATTGACATATGAAACATTTGTCCAGGGGCTGGCCCAGTGGCATCGTGGTTAAGCTTGTGTACTCTACTTCAGCAGCCTTGGGTTTGCTGGTTCAGATCCCGGGTGTGGACCTATGCACCACTTATCAAGCCATGCTGTGGTGGTGTCCCACGTACAAAATGGAGGAAGATTGGCAACAGATGTTAGTTCAGCGCCAATCTTCTTCACAAAATAAATAAATAAATAAAATCACAGCAAACCACAATTTGAAGCTTTTAAGTATAGAATGAAATTAGGCATCAGAAATTAGAGTCTTGAAGACCATCTCAGAAATTGAAAACAGGAAATTAAAGGAAAATTAATTTACCCTAAGAGGAATAAATGTCAATATTGTTTAAGGAAATATAGGTATTTGCCAACATTAAATAAGATGGAATTATCTATAAATGACACACAAGTAGTATGCAAAACAGTACATGCTATATGTTCTAGCTGATTTTGTTTATATACAGTTTAAATTTTGACGAATCTAATCTGTGTCAGAAATCAGGATTATTAAGCCACTCTTTGATATTAGTGTTAGGTGTCTGCAAGTGATGGCTCTCTTTTTGCCAGCTGAATCTTCTGTTAGGTTTCAAGATAAGGAAGCAGGTCACTGAAGGAGGCTGAGAAGGCAGGAGGAAGGAGGAAGGACATGCTCCATCCTGTCTGTTCGCTTTCCTAACAGACTTGCCACAGAGACGGCTCTTCATCCATGCAGTGGCTGTTAATTACTGCCTCCAGTTTTTCTCTGGCACTCTTAGAAACAGGATATATATATGTATGAAATTTATTATAAGAAATTGGCTCATGGGATTACAGAGGTGAACACATCCCAAGATCTGCATTCAGTGAGCAGGAGACCCAGGAAAGTCTACGGTTTAGTTCTAGCGTGAGTCCAAAGACCTGAGAGCCAAAAGATCCAAGGAGGTATGTCCAGTCCAAAGGCCTGCAGGCTTGAGACCCCAGAAGAGCTGATGTTTCAGTTTGAGTCTGAAGGCAGGAAAAGACTAATGCCCCAGCTTAAGGCAGTCACACAGTAAGAGTTCTTCCTCAGCCTTTTTGTTCTGTTCTGTTCAGACATTCAGCTGAGGCCTACCCACACTAGGGAAGGCAATCTACTTTCCTCAGCCTATCGGTGTAAATATTGAACTCATCCAAAAACATCCTCACAAAGAGACCCAGAAATATATTTAACCAAACATCTGGGCAGCCCATCGCCGAGTCAAGTTGATGCAAAATTAACCATTACAGTCATCCTTCAAGTTCTAGATTCTAATAACCAAAAGCATTCTCTTTTGTCACCCCAAGGAGTGACTTCCTGAGTTTACTACTGTAGTGTTCCTTCATGTACCTGTCTCGCTTCTCATTTCTCCAACCATCCACATCAAATCCTCATACTAATCTCTCTGTTTTGACATACCTAGCTTGGATTTTGCTTTCTATGATGGGATCTGGCTGGCTCAGCATATAGTCCCAGGAGTGGTCCAAGGAAACAGACCTTTATAAGTGAGATTTAGAAATTTATTTGCATGTTTCCTTGGACTTGATATCAGTTATAGCCAATGAGAAATGGGATAATAGCAACTAGTGACACGTGGTGGCATTATGAATAATTAACTCTGAAACAAGAATCTTGGTCATCAAATGACTGCTACACTTGCTTGTTATGCTAAGAACAGTGACTACCAGGACTATGAGATGGATGGCTTTTTCTGACCATCCTGGACAGCTTAGAAGTCAGTGGCTGCCTGGAGGATTGTAACTGTGAAGAGACATGAAGAGAATTGCTGAAATTTTGTAAGGCTCATTTCTTTAATCTAATTAACAGATAAAAACGTTCATTCCCTTTGCAAAAACGTATCAAGGAGAAAAATTGTTTACGCACTTTAATTTATGTGTTTCATATTTCAATAACATTCTCTCCAAAAATAGGACATAAGACAAATTGAAGAGGCTGCCGTTGATCATGTTGAGAACAATTTGAGTATAAAAAAGAATCATAACTGTAATGGACTATGACAAATTAACTAAAACATTACTTGAACCCATAAGGAGAAAGAGAGAGAAAAGAGTGGAGAAAGTTTCTCCTTTGCAGTGATATGCCAGTTTAGAGAGGTACAACAAATGTTGCCAGTTTAAAAATCACCATCTTTTAAACAATTTAAAGCAAAGATTATCAGCAAAGATTCAGGCAAAGATAATCAAGAGATGCTAAAAATCATTGTGTGAATGTTTGTTGGGGAACAGACTATTTGTGTAGTCTCAAAGAATCATCCCATAATTTACTTCTTAATTACAGATTGAAAAACGTCCTTCTACAATAATGAAATCTATCAGTCTCCTCCTTAGCTAAATGTTCAAGCTCTCCATCACCAATACGGGACAGCTTGAGATGAGTGTCGTACAGCAGGAGTTAAACAACATCGTTTACTTAATGTTCTTTCTAGAAATTATTGACCAGAATGTAGTCAAAAGGAAGTAGATAAATTCACGATGCAGGGTATTTTTCAGGGTAACCAGTCTGGACTTTTCAAAGGTTTGATGCCATGAAGAACAGACAGAAGCAATGGACATGATTTAGTTCGGGGGAGATAAAAGTCTTCATAGAAAAATGCAATGCATGGAACTGGATTGAAAAACTAAAAGATATGAGGGAAATTGTGAAGCCAACTGGGGAAATTTGAGAGTGAATATTTTCTTTGATTATTGCATCACTATCGATTTTCATAGGTAATTTACAGTAATTTTGTTATGATTACATAGAAGCTAACGTCCTTTTTCCTGAGAGATGCATGGTGAAGGATTCAGGGGTGGAAGGTCCTGACATCTGCAGTGACTTGGCAGAAGCGAAGATAGAGAGAAGTGGATCAGGTTTGGCAACATAGTAACATTTGATGCATCTGTGTGAAGAGTGTATGGGTGTTTATTGTGCATTTACATTTGAATGAAATAAAAATAAATAATTTAATTAAAAATACACACATGTGTATTTTTCCCCCCTTAGAGCTTTTTAATTTCATGTGTACTAAGGATAGAAAAACATTCAGTATAATAGAAAAATACCTTAAAAAAATATTTTGTCCTCACTAACGTCTCAGAATTTCACACTTTAAAAATACCCTGAATTAAATACATGCACTTCAGTGGTAAATATTACCATAAAGTTTCTCACATAAAAAAGACAAATGAATGTGCAGGAATAAAAACTAGAACATTAGTCCTTTTTACTAATTTTAGCCTGCTGATAAAAATGTAAATTTTTGTAGCAAAAAAGGCATATATATGCTACCCAGCTGTATTTTTGACTTTCTTTACCAAGACTTCATATTTTTTTCACATTATTTTTCTTTTGGAGAAATTTCCTTATAAATATAATGAATAATTGGCTTAATATTTGGATATTTCTATAATATTAATTTAACATATGAGTTCCACATTTACCTAAAAGCTAAGATGGTATAGAAGAACACACTAGAAAGAAACTCTTCTCAAGGTAGAGCTCAAAATATAAGTTAAGAACTTAAATGATATATTTATTGTTCTGAAAGTGTTAAAGCACATGTTAAGACATTATTCCTATGTCAAAAATTAAACTTTTTGCTTAGCATTGCAAATAGATAAACAGAATAAAAATACTAAAATTATTATGCTGGATGTTTTTCTTTGTAAATAAAGTAAAATTAAATGTTTATTAAACATATTTTTGGTCTGATTAGGATCTAGTAAGTTACAGGTGTATGTCACTCCCACTTTAACGATAAGATCAAGCCATATAAGTTCCAAAACCATAGCCTTCTCCTCTCTTTCAGAGCACTAAACATTAAAAATCTAAATAAAATAAATTCTAGAAAAAGAATTTCCCTTTATAAGAGATAAGATTTCCTTGGTTATTTTCATTCTGGGAGCAGCACAGAATGAGGAGTGAAGACACAAGGGAAAAGGAGACCAGGCAGAGTTTTATCAGACTTTTAATGGCCAGGTGTAGGCTAGCAGGATGAATTAGAATCCTGAGGAGTCCAAGTTATGGAGTGAGTCTCCTATCACTTGTCAACACTTACTCTGATAATCTTCACCAAGTAAATACAGAGAGGATGCCAATAGCTGGGGACCAGTGGAGCTGAAATAATTCTCCAGAAACGTGCATAGTGCATTCCAGGATATAAGGCAACAGCCTACAGTCTCAGGACAGGGCAAGAGGGCTGAGGGATAGACTCCCAAAGCAAGAATGGCCTATACTGAGTGCCAGGCAGCAGCTTGCTAGAGGCCACAGACAGGGAGTGTTGTAAAGACAGGACATTTGAGAGACTTAAAAATTGTGGTAGCAGTCAAGAGCATAGAAAACACACACAGACTCAAAAATCTGCTAGTAGGCTGAAAAGCTAAAAGGAACGCCCCAAAGTAGAGAAAGACAAGACTGTATCAGAGCTGCAAATCAGAGTAAGATACTCAGGTCCCATTCCTGCTAAAGGGAAGGTCCCAGTCATGCCCTCAAAATATTTGAAGTTAGTGGTGAAGCAAATTTGACTACAGCTATGGAAAGCCAGATGCCATTAAGCTACTGACTAGATAACAGTCTTACAACCTAGTAGCTGATAGAATATGAAGTATGCCCTTTTCTAGAAGTCATATGATCTATATCAACCTCCAGTGTTTGGTTTTTATAAACAGTGACGTACATGCAACTAAGATTGTGAAATCCCAAAGTAGTACAAACATACACTCATAATCAAGACAGAAAAGTATCAACAGAAGAAGGTTTTCGAATAAACAAAATCCTTAATACTACTATGAAAAATATTAGGTAAAGCATCTACTGGAAAAACTTGATATAGGCATGAAAAGGTGGTGATTTTCAATGCAGAACTAGAAGCTATCAAATGAAGCAAATGGAAATGCTAGAACTGAAAAATACAGTAATGTTAATTCAAAAATCCATCATTGAAATTCACAATGAATTAGAGACAACAGAAAAATGGGGATCAGTCATCTTAAAGCCAGTCTGTAAATTATCTCAAAGATGAAGAATAAAAACAATAAAACATGTAAACAGAATATCCAAGATCTGCAGAAAAATATCAAATGTCCTAGCATACATGTAATTGGAGTCCCAGGAGAAGAGGAGAGAAAATTGGACACAACATATTTGAAGAAACAGTGGCCAAAAATTTTCCCAAAATCTTGTAGTGCCTCAGCTCAGAGATCCAAGAAGCTCAGTCTATCCAAAGTAGGACAAATGCAAAGAAAACTAAACTAGGCACATCACAGTCAAAGGACCTTGAACTAAATATGAAAAGAAAATCATAGAAATTGCTGGGGTTAGTGGAGAAGGACACATCACAAAGAATGAAAAGAAACAAAAAATGATGCCTTAAGTTTCATCAGAAAAAAATAGAAAAAGAAGACAAAGGAATTAGATCTTTAAAGTGCTGGGGGGAAAATAAACCGTAAAGCTGGGATTTTATATCTTGTAAAAATAAGATTCAAAAATGAAAGCAAAATAAATATATTTTTAAAAATTTAAAAATCTAATTTAATTTATCTTAAGTGGAACTGTACTACCATAAATGATAAAAAGGAGTTCTTCATTCTGAAGTTAAATGATACCAGATAGAAGTTCAAATCTGTAGGAAGGTATAAAGACCAAAATAAAAGGTAAGTATATGAATAAGCATAAGTAATCTGCTCATCAAAAGACACCATAAGAAAATTGAGAGTGTAAACCACACACTGGGAGAAAATGCTCATTGTAGGCATAGCTGAAACAACACATTTCCAAAATATACCAGAACTCCTATAAATCAGTATTTAGAAGATAACCGCTGAATTTAATAAATAAGTAAATAAATAGAGAAAAATTTGAGCATAATTTCACTAAAGAACATTCACAAATGTTGAATAAGTACATGAAAAGTTATGAACATCATTATTTATCAAGGACATGCAAATTAAACTATAATGGGTTACGATTTTATACCACTAGAATAACTACTATTAAATACACTTAAAATGCAAAATGTTGGAGAGGATGTAGAACGAATGGACCTCTCATAGGTTGCTAATGGGTGGTCAAAATGTTAAAACTTTGGTGCACTGTTTGGTAATACTTTAAAAATAAAATGTAATTCTATATCATGATCAAGAAACAATTTTCCCAGAGAAATGAAAATACGTGTCCACAAGAAATCTCATCAGCCTCATTCATAGTAGACCATTAAAGGAAACAACTAAAATTCCAACAACTAGACGATAGTTGAAAAATTCTGATACTTTCTCATAATGTGATAC
This sequence comes from Equus przewalskii, assembly GCF_037783145.1. Taxonomy (NCBI): domain Eukaryota; kingdom Metazoa; phylum Chordata; class Mammalia; order Perissodactyla; family Equidae; genus Equus; species Equus przewalskii. Next base: position 36,589,926 of record NC_091850.1, read on the forward strand.
TACTTAGACATAGCAAGATATTAACTACTGATATATACAATAACATGAATGAATCTCAAAAACATTATGCTGAACAAAAGAAGCAGACATAAAAACGTGCATCATGTGTGTATTAGTTACCTATTGCATATTAAATGACGCCAAAACCTAATGGCTTCAACCAGTAAACATTTATTACCTCACAGTGTGTGTGTCAGGAATCTGATCACAAATCAGTTGGGTACCTCTGACTCAGTCTCAAGAGTCTGCAGTCTGTTGACTGAAGCTGCAGTATCTGAAGGCTCAATAAGGGGAGGATCTAGGGGTGGCCTGATGGCATAGTAGTTAAGTTCGTGTGCTCCACTTCAGTGGCCCAGGGTTGGCAGGTTGGGATCCCGGGCAAGGATCTACACACTTCTCATCAAGCCATCCTCTGGCAGCATCCCATATACAACATAGAGGAAGATTGGCTAGATTTTAGCTCAGGGACAATCTTCTCCAAGCAAAAAGAGAGGCAGATTGGCAATACATATTAGCTCAAGGCCAATCTTCCTCATCAAAAAAAAATATATATATATATATATATATATATATATATATATATATATGAGGAAGATCTGTTTTCATGCTCACTCATGTGGATGTTGCATTCCCTTGTGGACTGTCAGACTATGAGTCTTAGTTCAAACTGGGTGTTGGTGAGAGACTTCCCTCAGTTCTTTGCTATGCGGGGGTAGCAAGAGTGCTGCCAATATAGAAGCCACAGTCTCTTTATAACATGGTCTTAGAAGTCACCTTCTTTTGAGATATTCCACTCATTAGAAGCAAGTTACTGGCTCCAGCACACACCAAGGGGAGGGCATTACATCAGGGCATGAATACTCAGAGGCAATACTTCTCAGTGGTCACATCTATGCTTCCATTGATATAAAATAAAAGAACAAGCAAATTGAGTTGTGCTGACTGAAATCAGTAAGCAGTAATGTGCAATAGCAGGGGAATTTTAATGGAAAAAGAACAATGATGATGGGAATGATCGATATCTTGGTGGTGATAACAGAGTATTGGCAATTTTGAAAACTTAATGTGTTGATGAAACTGAAATATATGTATAATTCCATTTATATTATTTATACCTTAATTAAAGTATGAAAACAATAAAATTAAATATCTGAACTTTTGAATACTGTAGAACTAATGAAGTCTAAAATTATTTAAAAGACAAAAAAATCAATATATCACATCTAATTTTCTGTAAAAAATGGCTATCAATTTCTTTGCTGAAACACAATTTTAATGTCAAATATTTTTTTATGAATGGATTTCTTCACTTGGTTTTTAGTCTTGTCAAGAGAGTAAAATATGAATATTTGTTAAAAGAATCCACTGCAATATTTGGCATATATTAGTGGATCATAATTCTTTTTATAACTAAATGTGCATAGAGGTGGCATTCACTGCATGTTTATGCATGTCTGTATGTATTTCAAAATTCCAAACTGAATATAAAAGGGTAAATATTCATATTTACAACACCTTTTCCTATTCTTGCTCCAAATATCCTTTCTGTTCTCAGCCTATTGCAAAACTTCCCATCCTACCAGCCATGTATATGTTTGTGATTTTTGTTGTGGTTGTATGACGAATAACTCTGATTTGGAGGTTTGAAATACCATTTGGTGATGGTCATGGTTTCTCTGCATCAGGAATTTAGAGAGGACACAGCATGGATAGCTTGTTCCTCCTCCACAATGTCTGGGTCCTCATCTGGGAAGACTCTCTACTTGGGAGTGACACAAATGATGGGGCTGGAATTAACCAAAGGCTTTTTTCTTTAAAATGTCTGATGACTGTTCTGGGATTACTCTCAGGCTAGACTCAGCTGGGACTCTTGATCAGAGTACCCACACGTGGCTTTTTTATGAGCTTGGCATTCTCGCAGCCTGAAATGGGGGCCAGAAAAGGAGCAACCAAGAAGGCTCATTGAGAGAGACTATTACAACAGTGCAAGCTTTTCAAGAGACCAAGTTGAAGCTCTAAGGCCTTTTGTGTTTTTTTTTTCATTGAATGTAATTTAGCATCACTTTTGCCACACTGCATTAATTAAAGCAGTCAGAAGCGTGTCTTCAAGAAAAGTCAACACAAGATAGAGCATCCATTTATGATAAAAACTCTAAATAAAATGGGAATGGAAGGAAACATAATACATAATAAAGGCCATATGTGACAAACCCACAGCAAATATCATTCTTAATGCAGAAAAACTGAAAGCTATTCCTCTAAGAACAAGAACCAGACAAGGATGCCCACTGTCACCACTCTTATTTAACATAGTATTGGAAGTTGTAGCCAGAGAAATCAGGAAAGAAAAAGAAATAACAGAGATCCACGTTGGAAAAGAAGTGAAACTGTCACTCTCTGCAGATTACATGATTTTCTATCTAGAAAAGCCTAAAAATTCCACTAAAAAACTTTTAGAAACAATAAAGGAATACAGTCAAGTTGTGAGATACAAAAATCAACGTACAAAAATCGGTTGCATTTCTGTATACTAGCAATGAAGTAGCAGAAAAAGAAATAAAGAATACAATCCCATTTAAAATTGCAACAAAAAGAATAAAATACCTAGGAATAAACTTAACTAAAGATGTGAAAGATCTGTACACCGAAAACTATAAAACATTGTTGAAAGAAATCAAAGAAGACACAAAGAAATGGAAAGATATTCCACGCTCTTGGACTGGAAGAATTAACATAGTTAAAATGTCCATACTTCCTAAAGCAATATATAGACTCAACGCAATCCCTATCAAAGTTCCAACAACAGTTTTCACAGAAATAGAACAAATAATCCTAAAATTTATATGGAACAAAAAAAGACCCCAAATAGCCAAAGGATTCCTGAGAAAAAAGAACAAAGCTGGAGATATCACACTCCCTGATTTCAAAATATACTACAAAGCTATAGTAACCAGAACAGCATGGTACTGGCACAAAAACAGACACACAGATCAATGGAATAGAATTGAGATCCCAGAAGTAAATGCACACATTTATGGACAGCTAATATTCGACCAGGGAGCCAAGAGCATACGATGGAGAAAGGAGAGTCTCTGAAATAAATGGTGTTGGGAAAACTGGACAGCCACATGCAAAAGAATGAAAGTAGACCATTTCCCTTACACCATGCACAAAAATCAACTCAAAATGGATTAAAGACTTGAATGTAAGACCCAAAACCATGAAACTTCTGAAAGAAAACGTAGGCAGTACGCTGTTTGATATTGGTCTTAGCAGCACATTTTCAAGTCCCATGTCTGACCGGGCAAGGGAAACAAAGAAAAAATGAACAAATGGGACTACATCAAACTAAAAAGCCTCTCCACAGCAAAGGAAATCATCAACAAAACGAAAGACAACTTAACAATTGGGAGAAGATATTTGCAAACCATATATCAGATAAGGGCTTAATATTCAAAATATACAAAGATCTAATACAGCTCAACAACAAAAAAACCAACAATCCAATTAGAAAATGGGCAAAAGATCTGAACCGAGATTTCTCCAAAGAAGATATATGGATGGCCAACAGCCATATGAAAAGATGCTCAACATCATTAGCTATCAGGGAAATGCAAATCAAAACTACAATGAGGTATCACCTCACTCAGGTCAGAATGGCTATAATCAACAAGACAGGAAACAACAAATGTTGAAGATGATGTGGAGAGAAGGGAACCCTTGTTCACTGCTGGTGGGAGTGCAAACCGGTGCAACCACTATGGAAAGCAGTACGGAGTATCCTCAGAAAATTAAGGATAGATCTACCATATGATCCAGCTATCCCACTGCTGGGTATTTATCCAAAGAACTTGAAAACACAAAGGCATAAAGATACTCGCACGCCTATGTTCATTGCAGCATTATACACAATAGCCAAGACTTGGAAGCAACCTAGGTGCCCATCAAGGGACGAATGGATAAAGAAGATGTGGTATTTATACACGATGGACTACTACTCAGCCATAAGAAATGATGAAATCTGGCCATTTGTGACAACATGGATGGACCTTGAGGGTATTATGCTGAGTGAAATAAGTCAGAGGGAGAAAGTCAACTACCATGTGATCTCACTCATAAGTAGAAGACAAAAACAATGACAAGCAAACAAATAACATTGGAGATTAGATTGGTGGTTACCATAGGGGAAGAGGAGAGGAGGGAGGGGAAAAGGGGTGATTAAGCTCACATGTGAGGGGATGGACTATAATTAGTTTTTGGGTAGTGAACATGATGTAATCTGCACAGAATTCGAAATATATTGTGATGCACATCCGAAAATAAACAAATAAATAAAAAAAAAGAGGAGTCAACAAAGACTCCAACTCTATGGGAAGAGTAGCAAATAAGTCTTAAGCTTTTTTTTTGCTGTTGTTGCTTCTTATGGTAATATAACAATGACAAGTAGTTTTGTTCTCTCCTGCATCTAGGAGTTACTTACAGTAGCTCTCTGGTCTTACATCAGTTAAGGATTTTTCTTGCCTCTTTGCTGATGGTGTTCCCAATTAGACTGATCTGCAATTCCTAGAGGTGCCAGAATTATGCTGTTTTCTGTATGTAAGAGAATCATACTCATCTTCCTATTGTATGCCACACTTTGTCCCCTGAAGGACCTACATAGATTTTCTTGGCTTCCTTCTCCCATGCTCCATTCCCCACAGCTGTATCTTAAAGAGTCCTTCATGAAAGCATCTTTGGGGGACCAGCCCATTTTCACAGTGGTTAAGATTGCACGCTCCCCTTCAGTGACCAGGGGTTGGCAGGTTCTGATCTGGGCACGGACCTACATGCAACTCATCAAGCCATGCTGTGGCAGCATCCCACACACAAAATAGAGGAAGATTGGCATAGATGTTTGCTCAAGGACAATCTTCCTCACCAAAAACCAAAAATACTTCGGATTTAGACTATCAACATTTTGGCCAATGAAGCTCAAAAAACGTGGTCTATGGGATAGCATGTTGTATCCAACACAATCCGGCCTCCCTCATCCTTATCACCCTTCAGAAAAGGGAAGCCATATGAAAACCTGTTGAAACATTCAAAATAACCTTAAAAACATGTACATTCTCAAATATCACCCCACTATACTTCTACAACTTTCCAGTTCTCTGAATCGCTGCAAAGGGGTCTATCCTGTGTGTAATACATCTTCAATTTCTTTCTCTAAGGATTAAAAAGAAGCCTATTTCTATCTACTGAGACTCCACGCTACCTACCATTCGCGGACTTACATCCCAGCATCATAGCACGTCACAAACTAAACAACACGAAGCTTTACGTATGTGACTCATATTCTCTCCCCTGACGGCACCACAATGATAAATATGAGTCTCAACAAGACAGACTTGAGAAGTAAATGCAGTAGCTTGCTGGTTTTTGAAATAAAATGGATAAGTGTTTGACAATCCAACAAAAAGTGCGAAACTAATGAAAACAGAATTAAAAATGAGAAGTGCAGCATACCGAGCCATACGAGGAAGATTTAAATTGCATAAAATAAAACAAAGTGCAATCGGTGCCAACAAATCTGAAAATCTAGCTAATTTTTAATAGAATTTGAATTGCCCCAAAGAACAGTAGAAACTCCAAATTAGTCATGACTTGTGTATATTTGTATGTGTGTGTGTGTATATATCTATATATACACACACACACACAAACATATGCGTATATTGCATATATAATTTTTAAATATATTAGAGATAAATAAATACCGAATATTTCATATTCATTTATGATGATTGCTAAGTTTTCATTCCAAAACTCTTTAAACACTTGACAAAAAATATATATAAAACTAAATTATAGATTTATCTTTATACATACATATATATACATATATATTTCATACATTATCCCTATACATAAAATTCTAAATAAAAATCTTAGAAAATCAATTTAACAAGTAATTAAAAAATATTCCACCCCAAATTCAGAGACTCTATCTCAGAAAAGGAATGATATTTTAGAACTAAGATAATTTTAAATACAGCAGTTTAAAGCAACAGACTCAAGTGGGACAAAAAAAAGAATAATCTAAATGTATATTAAAAAATTGAATAATTATCACTACATGGTTCTAATTAAATAAATAAACTCTTAAAGAATCAGGAATCCAAGCTGACAGAGAATACTAATTGTACACCGTAGGTATTTTCTTTCTGTCTTCCTTCCTCCCTTCTTCCCTCTCTTCCTTCCTTCCTTCCTTCCTTTCTCTTTCTTATTAATAGAGGCTTTTTGTTGTTTTCACAGGCACAGGCCTACCCAGAAGAAAGGATGTTTTCCACGGCTCACTTCTAGGATGGTGGACATGGATTAAATTCTGGATGAAAGTTGAAGTGTGCTGTGTAAACTTCCTGTGGAGTTTTACATTTTCTGTTTTTAAAATCTCCTCCTACATCCTACTGGTTTTAGTGTAGATACTTGTGTTTGGATGACAATGACAAGGCATATTTGTTTTAGCATCAGAATAGGAGAACTCTGGATTTCTGAAACTACGGAGCATTGAATCTATCTTTTACTTTTAAGGAAGTGTATTACTTTTCTTACACATAAATAAAACAGTTTTACTTTTAAAACATTTAGGTTATTGGCAATAAGTGAAATTTGGAAACTTGATAGACATAGAAACTATAAAGTTGGAGCTTAGAAAAAAAAACAGAAAAGAAAAGGAGAAAAATATTTAAAGAGGTGATTTGGATTTTTAAGAACTAGAAAAAGTGAAAGTGAACAGTTTCTGCCTGAACAGAAAAACAGCAGTTACTACAAGAAGAAAGGATAGAGTAATACACAATAGTTATTCAACAAAGTAATATCAGTATAGAACATCGACATACTGTACTGAAAATATCATGATGGATATCTAACATTTAGTCAATCAAAATGATAATTTTTGTGGTACTAATCATTCACTATTTCCAGGAATCAATATAAATTTTCCGAGTTGTGTAGAAATGATTTCAAAATTTGGTGCTCCAATGACAAAACACTTTAGATAAAAATATAATAAAACAAATGATTACTCTTTTGGATGGAGAACTCAAATAAGATTGTTGTTTAATGGTCAGTAAAATTATATACTATGATATACATAAAATTTTAAAAGTAAATATTACTCAGGTCGAATAGATTATACCAGGGTCAGTGTCATGTTAAACAACCGAAATTTATTTTACATACTTTTGAACTACAAAAGTAAGAAAACAACTGAGTTTAAACTCATGACTGTTTTGATACTGACCCTGATATCAGTTTCCCCACATTAAACCCAGCATATATGGGGTTAAAACCAAAACACTCATTCCCTGCTTACTGTCTGGCTTCCTGGCTCCAGAATCCACTATCCTCCATGGAGACAGACACCTTCCAGGACAAGGACCTGGATCATCTCCTCCCCACAAAGAGATACAGGCTGGTAGGAAAGCTGCTGACCGGCAAGGTCACGGGCTCCCTCCTCTCTGCAAGTGTCTCAAGGCCAAAGACAGGCTGGTGGGAAAGCTCCGACCAGCAAAGCCATATGCTCCCCCTCCCCTACCTAAAACTCTAAATAAAAACCCTTCCTTTTACCTTTTCGGGGAATTTGGGATTTCAGCGTTAGCTGCCCTCTCTCCTTGCTCTGTGCTGTGCAAAAATAAAATTCCTACTTTCTTCCACCACAGCCGGTGTCAGAGATTGGCTTACTGCACAACGGGTGAGCGAACTCCTTTCAGGTTCGGTATCAGTTTCATCGATTTCTCACTTGGAAAAGTACAGACTTTTGACTTAAGTGAAGATTGAGAAAGCAACCAGTTATTATAATAATATTGTTGATTACAATGTTAATAATGAATCTGATGAGAATAAAAAAGAAAAAAATACAATCCAGAATTTTGACTCAAATTCATTTCTTTGCGTTGTGTTTGATATATAATTGAATGTGTTGCTAGAAAACATAATCACAATTGTGCTAATTACAATGACAGTCTTTAGAATATTCAAACATCATTTATGATATCTTTTGGAATCTCTAAAGGTTAGAATATTTTAATGAAGCATATATCAAAGACCAGCTTATAACTACTCTTAGACAACCAATGGAAAGAATTACTAAACACTATCAAAGCAACTAGATTTAGTTTAGACAGTGTAGAAGATTCTCTAGAACAACTAAAACAGAAGATTCTTTGAAAAAGCAGCAAACCATTACCATTGTCGAGAAAAACTTTGAATATGCACAATAAGCTTCATTTAATAAACTATTGTTCAATTTTTGTTGTGAGAACATACACTCATGAAAAACCAAGCAAATGTGTGTTTTATTGTTTGTCTTTTGATAGGTTTAAAATATGTTTCTTCTTTTAAGGATTGGTACATGAGCTAACGTCTGTTGCCAATCTTCTTGTTTTTTTCCTTCTTCTTTTTCCCAAACCCCCCAGTACATAGTTGTAGGTGCTTCTGGTCCTGCTATGTGGGACGCCACCTCAGCATGGCTTGATGAACCATGCTAGATCAGCACTCAGGGTCCGAACAAGCAAAACCCTGGGCCGCCAAAGTGGAGTGCACAAACTTAACCACTCGGCCACAAGGCTGGCCTACTCAAATATTTTTAAAGATACAGAAAATTATTTTTAACAGAAAGAAAATCTGTATGAAATATTCAACAGAGGAATGTGTTTCCTACCTGTGTTTTTCTACGCTTGTATTTTGCTGAGACAGGTCCATGATCATTAACCTGGAAGCAATGAGGACAGATGGATGAGGCTCGTTAAGAAATGCACTTGGTAAGGTTAGAGCCTTCCAGAGTCTTCGGGCAAGAAGAAGTTAATCTCCTCCAGCAAGTGGGTGGGAGTTCATTCTGCTCTCCTAGATAGTTCACGCAATCTTGGGAATTTATAGGTTTTCAGGTGGATCCATCCAAAAATCTTCAGCCCAGAAATTATGATCCTAAAACTTTCCATTTCAAGTCTCTAACCTTAGCAATGGAAACTTATCAAGGCTGTACACTTCGCTTGGTTTCCAGCTTTGCCATCTGGCTGTGATTTTCTCCACAGTCTGATTCAGATGCAGGGGATGACGGTCTATTTAAATAACTTTGAAGGAGTTTTGGAATTCACCATTTCCTTTGAGTTGATAACTGGCTACTCTGAGACTGCCATTCTATTTTTCAAGGCTCCCGGCAGCAGAAATCACAATTTTTAAAATCACTCTTGCCCTCATACCCTTCAAATACTAGGGGACAGCACTACTACAGAAGCCATTGTTGGCCATTCAGAGGTACCTCATTCCAGACCTCCACAGGTGAGCTCTCAGTCCTTGTGATGCCACAGCAGGTCAGGGCTTATTAACATCCATTGCAGCACCCAGGTTTGTTTTGCCATCTGACCAGTCATTGACCCACATCAAGAATTCTATACTGCAAGTCTGCTCTTTTGGGCTATTTTTAGTACAACTGTTAAATAGTTATTTCCTCTGAAGAGGTATTTCCTCTGAAAGCCAAGTCTAGTATGTGAGCCAGATAGTATATTTGGGAGCAAATAAATATTTGGAAGTTTATCCCAGAAGGAAGGAATGAGGAAACAAAGAGAATGAGACAGAGGAGGGAAAAAAAAAAAAGCCAATTAAGTGTTCATTATTAAGATACCTGCTATAGTCAATAAATGTTTAACTTTTCAGGGACCTCTGAAAATTTTAGAGTGCCTTTCCAATTCTTACTGTTAAAGTTTGTTGGTTGGGGCTCTTAACCATTGACCCTTATTCACCAGTGTTGTCTGTCTGCGTGCACTCATGTACCTTCTCCCCATGTAAACCTGACAGAGGAGTGTTCTGCCAGAAAAGAGTGACAATTTTCATCCTCAACCTCAGACTAGCCCTCTGGCAGTGTTCTGCCAGAAAAGAGTGACAATTTTCATCCTCAACCTCAGACTAGTCCTCCTCTGTCACTCTAACTCTCACCAGGAAAGCCCACTATGCTTCTAGATTCCTTCATATGAACCTGCCCCGAGTCTGGAGAAACACCCTCTTCCCTTTTTTTTTGTAGCCTAGAGAGGATAGTGGCTTCTGTTGTTGACAACGTCTTGGTTTTGGCATCATCAAGTTTGACCCCTGCTTGTCCATTACATAGATAACAATTCCCTGCAATAAATTCACCTGCTTATTCTTGACCTTACACCCATTTCTCCACTTAAACTTCTCCCTGATGACGTCAATGTAACCCATGTTCTCAAGCACTTATTGTTGAGTCCTCCACTCAGGTTGTTCTTATCAGCATTTGATATTGTTGATCACAGCCTGCTGTCGAAACACTTTCTTTCCTTGCATTCACTGAACAAATTATTTCCACTGATAACGCCTTCTCTGTTCTTTTTACACGGTAAGTCCCCTCCACTAGCCATTTACTGTTAACCACTATCACGACTCAGTCCTGGATCTGATTTCCTTTCATTCTCTAGCACTCCTATCCACATACACAGCTTCACTCACTAGCCAGTGGCAGAAGACTCACAAGTTCATAGCTCCAGCCCAAATTTCTTTTTTGAGTCCCCTAACATATTAAAATGCCTACTTTTATTGTTAATTGAATGTCTCAAAACCAACTAACATTAAACGTGAACTATTTCACCACGAATCTGTTTGAGTTATGGCTGGAAACCTGGTCTCCTAGTGTGGCTAATTTTGTTTCATGAAAATGCGTTGTCGGTTTTGCTCTGACTTCAAAAGCTTTAACATCACTGCAATGTATATAATCTAGAAATGGAAGCTCAGTTTTATTATCTCCACTTAATTTAGTGTTTTCTTATCAACTTAGGGGCTCTATTTCTTCTTTGGTATTTAATATAGACTCACTAATATAATTTCATTGGATTATTTTAACTATTTCTCAGAAAATTTTTGAGAAATACAAATGAATGATTTGGATGGTAGATACATATAGATCTAAAATTTTATTGTTATTTGGAGGGAGTGGGACATGAATATTCTCCTTAGTTTCCTACGGAAAGTAGAAAATAAAAAAAACCTATTGTGTCATTAAGTTAACGTGATCTTATGTTCCTTAGACTGTTTGTACAATGGAAATTAGAATTAAAGCACTTTAGATTATAAATATTTGGATCCCACATCTAATTTTGAGTCTCAAATTTTATTGAATCCACTTTGTTTATTTGGAAAGACTCTGGATATTTAAGCGGAAAGATATGAATTAAATATTAACTACCACTATTTATCAGTTGGTTATTCAATAACTACTTTTTTTAGGATTGCAGTTCCATAGGAAATAATATAAAATGCATGTATATTGAAAATTAGACTTACTATGTATTGCTTCCAAACCAACAGGAGAGCAACAAATAGTAGCTATTACTGCTAATACTTCTAATAATTCTATTTCTAGTATTATCATGTTATTTTTACTAATCATTACTTTTTACTCATGCCTGTGCTAACAACACCTCTGAACTTACTGTTTCCTTAACTGTGAATTGAGTTTAGAATAAAAATGAAATTCATTTTATGTAATATTAATAATATAAAATTTATTTTTGGAATTTTTTTTTGTTGCCTGTGGGAATTCTAAGACATTCTTAGAAGGTGATACAAGTGAAAATACATTTTCCATCCATATCAATTTTTGTTTTTTTGGGTCTTTTTCAATCATTGTTTTGTGACCCACATTGTGTAAATCCATTATTAACAAAGTAGAAGCAAGCATGCCAGCAAAATTAAAGTCTGGTAAGATATATCGTTGACTTTAGATTTCTCCAGAGGAAAGCTGTCAACTTTCCCTTTAATTCTAATTCTTCTATGAAAGATCAGAGTAATTACAGACTCCTGGCATGGCATTTATGTTGCCATTCACAGTGATGGATGTACATTAATCAACTTGTCAATTCCAAAGTATATAAAGAGTAGTTAATATGTATTTGTTTTAACTGTTTCTTCTGCAGCAAGGTATAACATCATACAAACATTGCTCTGCAAAATATTTGTCATGAATAATACAAAGTCGTTTGTCTTTCAATCATAGCATTAATTTGAAATGGAAATAGATATGAATTTTCTATGCAAATGAAAGAAAGTCATACCATAATTGGGTTTCTTTGCACGACGATGTGGACATCTCCCAAATATCTCTTTCAGTTCTGAAGGTAAGTATGTAGAAAGCTGCTGCTAAGAGCAGGGAATAGTATTCATTGACTAATCTACTATGGGAACCTGAAGCCTTCCATTGTGTCAAATTTCCTACTGATAGTTTTTTTCCGATAGTTAACCTCTGACTTTCTCCATCCAGGTTATTAGTGCTGATTGAATTGACTATATTGCCTTGCTGCTGTGTTGAGTCTAGATTCATAGAGAATTACTAAATATTCACAACCATTGCCAATATTTAATTTAGGATAGTGATATGGAAGTAGCAAACCACATAGCATCTGGGTGGGTTTCTGACTTTACAATGTCTTTGTACTGCTATGCTAATTATCAAAAACAGAGTATAGAATTTTTGTTTCTTATCTAGACCTCTGAATACTCTTTCTAACTATTTTCCATGGCCCCATTCCTATTTCATTCCAAGACGTTTTATACATGATTTCCAAGTTACACTAACTATTTTAGCAGTTTAATTGCATTAATTCCTCAATGAAAACTGACAATGAATTCCTCCTTTTTGGGTTTATGGATTATGGAATATCACTTAGAAATTAGCATAGACCTTAACTGGAACAGGTCAAGGTTTAGAAGTACCAAAATATTAAATGACTTGTCTGAAGTCACACAGCTCAAAAATGACATACTCAGACTTTGATTCTTGTCATTATAAAAGCATCGTTATTTTCACCTTTCCAATCTGTCTTAAAATACTGTATAAATGACATTTGTTTAGTCTTCAACTTCAACTGATACCCTTTCTCTATCTAAATCAGTCTATTTTCACTCTAGTAGGAAATTTCTTTTCTAATCATATTATAGTCTTCATTTTATCCCATTATGCTTTGGTCATCTATGTGATGGTTTTCTTTCTTATACTCCCACAGAACACCAACTTCAGTGCCTAAATAATTTCATTTCCTCAGCAGCTATTTAAAGATTGTGTGAATATACAAGCAAATACTTTTAATATTCCTTTTAAAGAAAATATAAGTCCAGAGGCCCACCGGTATGGACACTCAGTAATCTTATGTTTTGACTCAGTTCTAGGATTCTAGTGGCAGAAAGTATGATGTTTGCATATTTTTCATGTTCTATGTAAACCTTTTCTTTTTTCTTGGAATTACTAGATTCAATTTTTTATCAGACAAGTTTGAATACAAGGGTTAAATATGAAATAGGCTTGGGAAGTGTCCCTATGAATTGCATTTGCTTCAATGTTTTGGTCTTACAATGAAAACAAAGCTCACATTATGAGAAAACGTAAAGGAGGAGGAAAGACTGCGGTGAACCAAAGGATTTTTTGTCAAACACATTTCCTCAAGTTAGAAGTAGTTTCATTTAACCTCTACATGTGACCTGCTTTCACTGGCAAGAATTAAATTTCTGTGAGGGAAAAACTATAAAAATCAATTCTGATGTTTATTTATGTTGGCTTAAGAAGTGAAAAGTGTCAAGTATTACCCTTCCTCCAAAGTAGACAAGTTATGAAAATGTTTTCCTGTGTCTAGAATGTAAAAGTAGTGTTCCGTGATCAATCCTAAATTATTTTGACAAAACCAAAATTGAAGCTGTCCACAATAAATTCTGGAAGGTACTCCATGTCATTAATGGTTAAACATATAAAATAAACATAGCAAGTTTTCTAAATTTATTACTTGAGATATAAGTTCAAATCCAACAGGAAGATATCCAAACTCTACTAAAAGGAGGCACTACTAGTTTGTACATAGTGTTTTGTGGATAATTTAAAGTAAACTTGAAAAAACACTAATTCAATATAAAGTAGAGTTAAATATTTTATATCAGAAATAAAGTTCAGAAATAAGGAACATTAGAACTTTTCCCCTCAACCTCCCAGACAACTGCCCTCCAGAAAGTAAAGTCACTTTTCCAATATCAGATATTTATCTGGCTCCAGTTGCCTCATTTACAATATAGAGATAATAATTCCACTTTTGTCTGAGCTACTATAGGATTAAAATCAATGAATTCATTAACGATTTTTGCTAACTTCAAAATCACTGATCCTTTTGTTAAATTTATGCCTATCAAAGAAACTGTTTTAAGCTATCTTTTCTATGCTCTAATTTATTGTCAAGCATTAAAAAATTATTTAAAAATGAGCAATATTTTTAAAAGTTAGATTTATTTATTTACTTACTTATTACTTATTGCCAGATACGTTTCATTAAACCTTTTCTAACAAATACTGCATGGTAATTTTTCACCAAAACATTTAAAATCCTCATTGTCATTCTTATTTAAAATTATCTTACTGTGTTATATAAAGAACAAATGTATTTTTAAATGATGATAACAAACATGTAAATTCTATCAAATATATTGGTTCATGTTTTTAGTGGAAGAGCATTTAGGGGAGCAAGAGGCAGGGGAAAAGAAGAAAATCAAATTATTTTATTCAATATAGTGATGGGGTTCAGGGTAGAGGTCTTAAAGTATGCTACTTTGGCATAGTGATTATTTTGAATTAAAATTACTCAAGAAAGAGCTGGTACAAAGACACTTGGAACTTCCTTTGTCCCCTGGAAAGCAGAAAATAAATTTCCCATGTGAAAGGTACTCTTCCCGTACCAAGAGATAGAGAGACATCCTTATGACCAGAAATAGGGAATTCAGGGTTGAGAAGGCTCTATAAACAAACCTTGTTTCTTCTTTACTAATTTACTACCCCAATTCCAAACTTCTTTGTCTTGTCAATTCCTCACAAATTTATCGTTTCTTTTTCTAAAAGGTATAAAAACCTGCCTTCTTTGTTCACTTCTTTGAGTCTCATATTTCTATGGGCTCCCGCATGTACAAAATTAAATTTGTTTTTTTCTCCTGTTAATGTGTCTTGTGTCAATTTACTTATTAGAACCAAGAGTGATACAGGGAAATTTCCCCTTCCTGACAATAGTTAAATTAAATAAATCCAAAAAAACAAAAAACAAAAATTTAAGGGAAATGTAACTCACATCGATCTTAGTTTTTTTCTACTCTGAAAATGCAAGATTCTCTTAAATCCCAGATAAATATTTATCAATATTTGCAAAGAAGTCTTTTTCTATGTATTTGTTCTTTTTAACAGTACCATGTATTACCTTTAACAATTTTATATAAATAACTTGCACTTTAGGCATATATTACCCTTGCACGGTTTTTAAAAGAATGAATTTTGGGACTAACTGCTAAAGGTCAAATATGAGTTGCATCACTATAGTTTCCTCATTTGAAAAATAATAGTAACAGTGCATTTCCATCTAAACATGAGGGTAATTTGAAGATAAAATGCATGCATACACACACACACTTATGTGTGTATATGTATATACACATATACATATCCTGTTTGAAACAATGCCTGGCACATAGTAAGTACTATAAAATGTGTCATTATCTTGATATTTCTACCAACTGAGGAGTTATTTCTCAGAGAATGTAAAAATAATATATTGGTTTAAAACAAAACTTTTGATATGTTTCTGTCAAGGAAGATATATCTCATTAATTAACAGAGACAGCTTGCATTTAGATACATGAAAGTAATTGAAGGCAAATTTATGTCAACATCAACTTGTTTTGTTTAGACACAGGCAGTATCACATGCTTTTGAATTCACAAAGTTAATATAAAGTTAGTTTGTTCATGATGACATAACCAGTATGATACCTCATTGTCCTGATATTATTTTGTTGCTAAAATTGCTTTCATTATCTTATAGTACAACACTGACTACAAGATAGACTGATTTTAGTTTTCTGATTATTCTAAAAGTAAATCCTGAGATGCTATTGGCATTTTAATTAAATTTTCTGAAGAGTAATATAATGTTTATGATTTTTTCCCCAAGAATTGCATAATCAATCATAGTTACACTGGATACTAAAGAAATAAAACTCTAATATTATTATTATTAGAGAACTCTAAATTGTGGTGCTACCTTTGGGTACATAGATTTCTAAGTTCATCAAATTAAAATTATTTTTTCTGTTGAAAATGAAGCAGTCCTTCTCTTTACTCATAATTACTAATTTGTATACAGAGATAGAAATAGAGATAAAATTTAGATAAAGATAAATATAGATATAGAGATAGGGATCAGCATATCCCCATGCGCAGGGACAGACCCTCACATCAATGCAGTACAAAAAACAGATAACATGTCTTATTTTACTTCCCATCTTGTTTACATTAAATCTCTTTTGGGACCATTATTTGATGAGTGAACTTTAATGGAAGTTCTCTAATTCCCCAAATCTTTAGCTTACTATTATTCTTATTATTATTTTCACTGATTTATCTGAAAAATCTTGAAAAGGGATTTTCATATTGTAAGCCTTCAATGATATTTTAAGGAAAAAATGAAAATGAAAAAAATGCTACAGATTAACTTCCCAGCTATGTATATTCTGCTGGTCAAATTACGCAAATATGAAGGAACTCAGAATCTTATGATTTATCTCCTGATGTAGAATGCTAAGAACACATCAGTCCAGGTCAAAGAGGACAAGTAATAGAGTCTATGTGAAGTAATATAGTGTAAGGGCTTCCTATGAGCTTTCTAGGGCTGTCATAAGAAACTACTAAGAACTGAGTGGCTTAAAAAACAGAAATTTATTGTCTCGCAGTTCTGAAGACTAGAATTCAACGTCAAGGTGTTGGCAGGGCCATGCTCCCTCTGGAATTTGTAGGGGAAGGATCCCTTTTTGCCTCTTCCAGCTTCTGGTTGCCCCAGACATTGCTCAGCTTGCAGCAGCATCATTTCATTCTTTACCTCCAACTTCACATGGAACAATGCCTGGCACATCTCTGTGTCTCTTCACATTTCTTTCCTTCTGTATGTGTCTATCTCTGTCCAAATTATCCCTGTAGGAAGGACACCAGCCATATTGGATTAGGCCCCACCCTAGTAGCCTAATTTTTACTTGATTGCCTCCGTAAAAATCCTATTTCCAAATAAGGTCACCTTCTGAGTTACTAGGGGTTAGGACTTCAACATATCTTTTTCTGGGGACATAATACAATGCATAACAAGCTTCAATCTTTGTACAGGAGGGTCTTTTTCTTCCCGATACCTGGCTCAAATAACTGGACCTGATCAGACATTTACCTTGGAAGCTAAAGGCAATGAATGGAGTATTGAATTTGTCAAAAAAATAAGACATGGTAGATACTCAATGAGTACTTGTTGAGGGAATAAATTAATCAGCTTTGTGTTGTCATAAAATAGAATCATGGAATTCTAAGAAGAATGCAGTAAATATTGCAGTGCTTCACATTTTTTTTAAAGAGCTCTATCAATAGTTCTATATTTTAATAAGTTCAAATTGAGAGTAGTACTAAATTCATTGGGCACTTGACAGGTTTCCAGACAGGTTGGACAATATTTTTTACCAGTTACCAAGTTATAAAGCGGTCATAAAATTTTGTATTGGTTGATTTAATATTTTATAGTGTTTCTAGATTAGAAAAAAAGACATTCAGTTAAATTTGAATCTAAAATAAACCGGAAATAATTTTAATATAAATTATGTTACCTTCCATATTTATTCGGTAGTTCTATTTATCTCCTTTGCTGCCAAAGTGATTAATATTTTATCATTTTTGTAAGAATAAATTTTAGAAAAAATGTGCTAAGCTCAATCTACTGTTGGTGAGGTGGGGACAATAAAACAGAAATATAATTAGCAGAAAATAAATCTTTTTACATTTTAAGATAACCTTTACGTTATGAGTCAACTTAAGTCAAGAATTTAGAACTCATGGGAGCTGTAAACATATATTAAGAAATTAAAATGTATTTTAAAATCAAACCTTTAAAGTTTATTTTGATTTAATTGTCTGTTACAAAAATATCAAGTTCTTTGAAGACAGTTTTTATATAGATCACCCTACAAACCCAATGCAAATAAAATCCAGGAATAGTACTTGATTAAATTCACATTAGCTAAAGTAACTCTAATTGTCTGAGAACTTAAAATGCTGCAAGTTTTATGAGAAAGAATGAAGTGAATTGCAATGAAGAGAATATTTTCAAAGGACAGCAAAACAACGAAAGAAAGTGTGGTTTGAGATTTGGAGATTAACTGGGTTAAAAAATGCGTCTGTGTGTGTGTTGTGTGTTTAAAGAATGACATATAAAGAGAAAACAGAAGCTATAAAATGGTCCATTTTGAAGCAGAAGATGGATGGCACTTACACCATTTGAACAGTGAAACTGAGTTGTGGATATGAAATCAGAGATTAAAATTAAATAAAAATGCAAACATTTTTACCTGCTTTACAGGTTTATTCCTTTAGCTGAATTCATAAGCATCTCAGTGTTGAAATACCCAACATCAGCCTCTTGATCCTTGTTCCTTCATCCCTGCCCAGCACAGACCACACCTCCCAGTGTCACCTCTCAGTAAACAGCAGCTCCATCTTTCCGTTTTTTAGGTCAGCCAACTGTTGCATACTATCCCACCTTCCTTCCCTACTTTATTTAATATGTCTTCTCACCACCAGGTATACACACATGTGTATATATGTACACGGAGGAAGGGATTTTCATTGGTTTTGTTCAGTCTGTATCACAGCTTCTAAATAATGTCTGGTGCAAAGTGAACACTAAAAAATATAAATCAGTTATTTCCAAATAGATAAAATGAATGTCACCACATTTGTAGGAATTATTGCATTAATATCTTATTTTTTTATGTCTATGTTATATTTGTTTTTATACTTTAATAGAATTATTATTACCTTAAATATATAGATATGTAGGAATTTTTAAATATTTTACGATAACTAACACTAATTATATAATTTGGCATATACAGAAATACTTTTTCCCCCCCTCCCAATTTTATTAGGGTATTGACAAAAATTGTATATATTTAAGGTATACAATGTGATCTTTTGATATATGTATGCATTGTGAAATGATTACCACAATCAAGCTAATTGACGTATCCATCACTTCGCATAACTACTTTTTTTGTGTATGTGATGAGAACACTTGAAATCTACTTACTTAGCGAATTGCAAGTATACAACATGTTAGTAACTAGTCACCATGCTGTACATTAGGTCTCCAGAACTTACTCATCTTACAGCTGAAAGCTTGTATCATTTGACCAACATCTCCTCATTTCTCCCCCACTTTAGTCCCCCAAAACCGTACTTCCAGTCTCTGTTTCTATGAGTTTGACTTTTGTAGATGTCACGTGTAAGTGAGATCATCTACTATTTGTCTTTCTTATGCTTGGATTATTTCACTTAGCAGAATATCCTCTATATTTACCTATGTTGTTGCAAAAGGCAAAATTTCCTTCATTTTTGAAGCTAAATAATATTCCATCATGTGTGTATATTATATATATTTCAATATTATAATGATATAATTATAATATAATAAAATATATGATATATAATAAAATAATATATTATATAATATTATAATATTCCAATGGAATGCTGTATAATTTTCTTTATCCATTCATCCATTGATGAACACTGAGGTCATTTCCGTGTCTTGGCTATTGTGAATAATCCTGGAAGGAACACGGGAGTGCAAACATCTCTTTGAGACAGTGATTTTATTTCCTTTGGGTATACACCCAGCAGTGGGATTTCTGGATCTAGTGGTAGTTCTAGTTTTAATGTTTTAATGAAGCCCCGTACTGTTTTCCATAGTGGCTGTACAAATTTACATTCCCATCTACAGTGTACAACTTTCTCTTTTCTCCACATACTCACCAATGCTTATCTCCTGTTTTTTGATGATGACCATTCTAATAGATGTGAGGTGATATCTTATTGTGGTCTTGATTTGCATTTCCCTGATGATTAGTGATGTTAAACACTGTTCATATACTTGCTGGCCAGGTCTCCAGACTGATGGAACTGCATCTGAGATCTCAGCCAAGTGGGACGGGAGCCCAGTCACACTGCTCTTACAGTTTCGCCTGCAGCTAGCAGGCCTGTTACGAGGGGCAGGGGAAGACATAGTTCCTGCCAGATTCTCAGGTGAATGGCACTGCTTCTGGGACCATAGCTGAGCAGGGCTGGAGCCAGGTAACAGGGACACTTCTGAGGCTGCTGTCAAGTCCATAAACAGTGGACCTGGGAACAGGGGAATGGATGGGTGTGGCTCCTTCTGGCTTCCAGAGCAGGCTCCTGCCAAGCTCCTGGGCAGGTACCTGGCTATGCAGGACTGCCTCTGAGACCATGACAGAATGGAGTAGGAGTCAGTTCACAGGGCCACTTCAGGATCTGTAGTCAGGTCTGCCGCCATCGGGCCTGTTACCAGAGGTATAGATAAGTGTTACTATTCCTAGGTTCCTCGGTGGATGGGGTTGGTTGCAGACTACAGCCAAGGGGGACTGGAGCCAAGTCTATGGTAAGATGGGCTGCTTTTGGTCTGCAGGCGGAACTATTTTGGCAAGCTTACCACCAGGGCACAAGCTTGCCTTCTTAAAGCTGCTCTCCTCGTTCTTGGGCTTTGCCAGGGTTTTGCAGATTCCTACCTGGATCTCAAAGCTCCCACCCAGACATTTTTGTCCATGAGTGGCTACTAGATTATTGTTTATGTGGGGGTTGCAAGCTGGGGACATCTTATTTCACAGTTTTACTGACATTGCTCCCTAGGAAGTACTTTGTCATGTAGGTACTCAGAATAAGTAGTTGAGTTTTGAAGAATTTATCCTTATACATTTTTCTAAAAGAATATAGTATATTTTAAAAAACATTTTTATTGAAGTATACTTGACACATAACATTATATTAGTTCAGGTGTACAACATATATACAATTCAAACATATAATTCAAACATATGATTGGATATTTGTATATATTGCAAAATGATTGCAACAATGTCTACTTAGCATTTGTAACAATGCATAGTTACAAAATTTTTGCTTGTGATGGGAACTTTTAAGATCTATTCTCTTAGCAATTTCAAATATGTGATACATTATTATTAATTGGAGTCACCTTGCCGTACCTTATATCTTCATGACTTATTTAGCTTATAACTGGAAGTTTCTACCTTTTGATCTCCATCATCCATTTTTCCCACCCTCCATTTATGATTTCCACAATTCCCATGCCTTCCAGAGATTCTCACTCTTTCTCTTAAATGATACTGGAAGAATCATTACACAAATTTTACCTTGAGTTTTCCATTATTTAGGCTCAATGAACAACATGTCCAAGCACATCTGTTATTAATCTGGAATGGTTTCTAAGATACATTTATATTAATTTATATTTAGATTGATGGGCCTTTGAGGACATTGAGGGTAAAATATTCTCATGAGTAACTAATTTACTACACATCACATCACTTGCAATGGAATTATACCTGCACAAAGCTGGTCTCATCCATCTATATTGTTTGTTCTTTGGGTTGTTATCAAGGATAAATGATACTTTGTTCTTTTACCTTCAAATTATTAATAAATATTCCACTAGGTGTAAAATATACTATTTAATACACCAAGAGACGAGGTAACTATTATGATATTAAGACTTTGATTTTATTTGGAACTTAATATTATAAATCACTTTGTGGCTTTCTAAAATACTTGAAAAATGAAATAAGTATAGCATGTGACTAATAAATTTAGGATAAGTAAAGTGTAGACAGAATTAGCGAAGCAAAGCGAATATCCGCAGTTAAGGGACCAACATGATGGTTTTAACTGAACTTCAATTGTTATTTTGATTTGCAAAGTAAAAGAGAAAACAATAGAATTGAAACTTTTCAATTATTGAATTCACAATAATTCTCTAGAATTTTATACATTAGCATCAGAGATAATTCATAAAATGGAATAATTTCTGTGGGAAGTATTGCAAAACAGCAAAGAATGATGCAGTGACAGCATTTTCTGCACTGGATGTGCGAGCACATTGTATGATGCTGTTCTTTATCTGAGGCTACCGTTAACGATGTGCACAAAGCATTAGGCATAACTCAGCGAAGCAATTCTGCAAGGTGCTGGAATTATACAGACCAGATGTGTAGCCTTCTGGTGGTGAAACTTAATTCAAAGATATAATTTAGAGTAGGAATAAGTATATATAGCAATTTTATCTCTTGGATATCCTAATTTCCACATATGTGCACAAATTAGCACATTGAGGATAATAATTGTAGAACTGTGGGCAAAACTAAAAATGAATTAGAAAATAGCATAAATATATGCAAATTATGAACTGGACAAATAATGTATATTCTTTGAAAATATTTTATATAGTTAATAAAATGATTTAGTTCTAAATAAATAGATGCACGATAATAATTAGTCAAACACAGTGTTGAGTAAAGAAAGAACCAGTAATAAACAGGAAAAAGAAAATTGATACTACCTACATGAATTAAGGAAGTACAACTATAAATTATAATTACTATTTTCATAGATAATGATCAAATAATAATTTAACATGGTTCATAAATTTATTTTAATATATTTAATTCGTAAATACATGCAAGTTTGTAAAATATTTTAAAATAAATATGCACCCCAATTGGAACAGTAATTATTGAAATTGAGGTTGGAGGGCAATATGCCAGAAGGTAAACATTAATGCTCTTGGTATTGTGTGCCATACTTTTACCTATGGGATGCAGTGTTTTCAAACATCATGTTTTCACATGTGGATCTTTGATAGAATCTGAAATAAAGAGGCTTGATGTGATTTTCTGGAGATAGTATGGAGTTAATATTGTTGATTGCTTGTTGAAAGTGTATCCACATAAAAAAATAGTTAAGTTGGTGTTCTGATTAAAGTTCAGATAAGTTCTGATTAAAAAATCGAGGGGTTTGACATATGCCTAGATGGAAACCCACTCACTTTTGTTATAAAGGTAGAGTTACACAATACTTTCAATCCAATAGAAATTTTCCTCATGAATATGTTAAGAGCCCACCCCTGAAAACTTATAAGAGACAAATGAGTTTCAGATTTTTGCATCAAAGAGTATGGGCTAACCATTTTTTATAAGACGCTGTTTAAAGCATACCTTGCTGTTGCTAATTCCCTCTGGCACAATTGTGCACAGGCAAGGCAATTAACCTTCATTAATTCCGAGCACTGAGTGAGAGTCTTGAAATCTTAGCAAAAAGAAAATAATAATTGGAAAGAAAAAAACAATAAAAAGACTTCTTAGTAGTAGAAAAGAAAGTAAATAGAAACAGCATGACACAAAATAGAAATATATATGTATAGGATTTAGCAAAGACAGACAAAATCAAAATCAGCTAAAGGTTCAGGAAGGCATCCAACATGTAACATGCACGTCTTCAAAACATATCAGGTGTGAATGATCAGTTTTAGCCACACAAACTAACCCACCAAAAAAACCCAAATCCCAAAAACCAAAAACCAAACCAAGCAAAAGATATATCCCACAGCTAATTAGGATCAACTGCCTTTCAACATAATTATAAGTTGCAACAAACCTAAGTATGTGAATCAGATATGAAAACAGCATCTTCACATTTTCAGGAATGTAAGTCCATTTTTTTAGCTTACTTTTCAGTGAATTTTACACTTACTAATGCATTTTTATTTGAGCAATTAATCATTAAATATTTGATTTTTTAAAAATGCTCTTATGGTATTCTTTGCCAAACAAATTATTGAGGTGGACTATTAGTGTGTACTATATTTTGTTTGTTTGTTTGTTTTTAAGATTAAATGTAAGGATTCTATTGCAGAAATTTGAGGCTAATTTACTCTTTAAGTAAAAAGAATATTCCACGGACACAAGGTTTTATAGCAATATTGGAAACTATCAAATTAGGTTTATTAATGAAATATTAAATTATTTCTCTTTTCTGTTTTTCTATGAATTTCCTGAATTTGTTTTCAGATACAAGAACTTTAAGATTTAATCTAAGATTGAAGTGAACACTAAACAATGACTATCAAAGTTCTATTACCATTGGAACATAATATCTCTATTGCTGAAGTCAACATTTAGTCACAGAAATTTAAAACTTTTAGTATAGGTTTTATCCTTAACTATTGGATAGGCATTTCAGGTATATTTCAAGTAAACACGAATTTACGAACTCATTGTCTTTTCAGCATTGTCAACTATTTATTTAAGTTGGATAATTTTATTTTATACAGAGGCTATATACGATCAACTTTTTTTATTATGAGTGATATCGTATCCAAGAATAAAGTCCTTTCATTGTTACTTTTTTATTCCTTGCTTTCAATGATCACAATCAACGTAATTAACATATCCATCAACTCACATATTTACCCTCTCTTTTTTGTGTTGAGAACAATTGAAATCTACTCTCTTGGCAAATTTCAAGTGTACTTTATATTAACTATAGTCACCATGCTGTACATTAGGTCCTATTGATTATTTAATTATCTCATGTAAGGGTTATTTGTCATCATTTTTTGTTAATTTTCAAGTTAATTTAGGCCTTTAGATTTTTGTGAGCATGATTTTACGTGTATGTTTGCCTGTAGATGAATGTGCTTCTCAATATTTCATTATTGAACAATTCATAAATTACATACAGATTTGAAATATATCAATAATATCTTTTAAGATCAGAGAATAACAATACTTATTTTATACTTGACCTAAACACAAATTTGGTTGTGTAAGTGATTGACAGTCTAAAGATAGAATCATACACAGTGTAGTGAATACCCATCTACTGTTTCTGACTACTCAGCAGGTTGAACATCCTTAGTTATGACTGGAAAATTCCTAGCCTTATGATCTAGCACACTCAAAAAACCCAGAAATAGAAATTCCTAGAATCATTGTCAGCTAGTACACAGAGTCAGAAAAGAAGACTCTCAAATCAGAAACACTCCAGACTTAAGTTTGGAAACGAGTAAAGTGATAGAGGCTTCATGACATTTGTTTGAGGTGATGGTCAAATTATCAGGTCTCAATGGCAGCCTGGTACTCTACTTGACAGAGGAACAGCTTCAATTGGGCAAGAGTGGTCATGTTTTCTTTGGGTCATTTTTAATATATATCCTTTGGCAGAGTTCCTGAAGATTATTTTCTATTCCTCGCAACAATTATCTGAACTACCTAATATCCTTTTGCTCATTCAGTTTTTGCTTATTCATACAGAGTCAGCTTCTGTTGCTTGCAACTAAGACATGTGCACAAAACAGAAGAATCTCATATCCATTAAAGAATTGTGTTTGCAATGAGTGTTAAGTGACAGGAAATCTGACAATAGCTTGAAGATGGTTCTTTATTCCCACCCTCTCACCTGCTAAAATGTCCTAAGATGTCCAGAAGGAGAAGATCATTGCCTTGATTCAAAGGTCCACACTGACTGGTCAAGACTTCTGTATTTCTCTCAGCCTTTTCCTTTGGGGCCACATGATGATTGTTACAGGCTCCGCCATTAAGATAGATTTCCTGCAATAAAAAAGATTTAAAAGCGATAGTACAAATGGCAATACAAGGCAGGAACATGCAGGCCACAGAACTTTTGCAGAATTTTTCAGTACACTGGTGCTTGTGCATAATTGCCACACACTGTGTCACAGAGCCACCATAGTTGCAATATAGGCCCATGACTCTAGTTTTATAGCCAAGTACATTGCTGCCCCAAATTAAATTGGGATCAGTGTTTTAACAAAGAATGTAGCCTGTCTATATCATTCAAGATCAAATAAGGATAATATAAAACCCTCTAGCCATTTTATACCAAAAGATAGTTATTTAATACAGAGAATCTTATATTTATAATAATTACTAAAAGCTAGAAGAGTAGTATAATCTTTCTTTCTAGGAACGACTTTTAAACAATATTCATATCAACGGAACTAACCCGCCAAAGACTGTGCTTCTTTCCCTTCAGTCAGAAAACTGCTAACCTAACGGTTGACCCCTGAGTCACGTCCCATTATTCATAATCTTGGAATTGATAAGCCACTGCTGTGAATGTGGGATCCAAAGTCACACACCCTAATGGATGGCTCTCATGCATCGTCCAACCATCCTACTCAAACTGGTTCTGAATTCAAATCTTGTATGGAACCAAATGAGATAGAACAAAAATCATATCATAAAGACTAAAGAGAAGTTTAGAAATGTAACCTTTAAATTCTAAGTCTCTACTATACAGGAAGATGGACCAGAAAACTGTTGAGAGATATGTATGATCATATCTGCTACAACTGTGTAAAAACAAAGTTACATTTCAGTAAGTTCTATTCCTTGCCGTTCAATTACATTTTGCAAAAGATCAAATCACATTATAACTCTCTGAAATAATAGCGATATAAGGTTTAATCTAGAAAGCAATTTGTTTCTCTATTTCTAAGACCTTCCAGTGTAGCTCATTCTCCCTTTATAAAGCC
Source organism: Equus przewalskii (assembly GCF_037783145.1). Lineage (NCBI taxonomy): Eukaryota > Metazoa > Chordata > Mammalia > Perissodactyla > Equidae > Equus > Equus przewalskii. The sequence continues at coordinate 36,616,444 of NC_091850.1, forward strand.
ATGCCTGGGCTACCAGGGCGGTCTTCTGATCAATTCCCTGTCTCTTTTCTCATTCACTTCAAATCCAACCTCCTTACTTGAGAGGGGAAGATGTAAACATTAAAGATTTAATTTTGCTATTCTGCCTCCAACTGTCCAATGGCCCCTTGTCATTATAAGATTAACAGTGAGTTTCCAACTGAGCATGTGAGATTCTGCCAAACTCTTTACTACCAACATCCCTTGCTTCATCTGACAACTCTGTTGAATCCTTTATAGTCTAACCCTAGACATCTCATAGTTCTCTCTACAAACTTCTTTGTTTCCCAAATCCATAAATTTACTTTTGTTGTACTTCACCCGTCTCATATTTTTTCCCAGCTAAATCTTGCTCACCTCTTAAGATAGAGCTGTGCTATCACATTCTAGTAGATACCTGTCCTAACATGATATCCTCTGGCTTTTCTTTCTTTCTCCTCTGCTCCTTAGGAACATTTCTCAAAGCCCTTTGAATATATCTATCACTGCACCTACCACATTTTATTTTAATTAGTTCTCTGGGAAACTTGTCTTTCCTGTGACGTTATGAGTTACTTGAGGAATACCGTTACATTCTCTTACGTTGCCAACGCATTACTCAGTGCCTGATTTTTTTGCAAGTCATCAATAAATGTTTATGTGAGTGAAACAAAATCCAGTGATAAAGACCATCTTCAGTAATAATACTGATTAAAAATTTTAAAGAAAATCTTTTATCTGAGTGTTGTTTGATCTTTTTTAATATGAAGATTACCTGGAATAAATTCAGTAATTAAAATCAATGCTTGAATGTAGGTAAAAATGTACTTATACTTATGAAAATAAGAATCAAAACTTGTTGCTGTCTTTGTTGTTATGAGCAATAAGCTCAACTTTCTTTAAATTATACATATCTACTCATACATTAGTTACTTGAATAACCTAATATGTTTTAATATCTTGTATTTATAATGTACTTTTTCTATGTCTGCAGTGACAAAGTTTTTTTTAAAATAATCAAAAGATTGGAAATTTTCAGAACAAACTTTTGACCTGATTTCACAATTAGAATTTTTTAAATGCTGGAGTTACATTCTACATAAGTAGCATAAGTTATCTTTTTGTTTCACCATCAAAATTACAGACCTTATCTACTGTCTTTAGAGACAAAAATAAATATAACTAATTCTTTATTTAAAGTTTCCAAGAAATAAGAAATAAGTTCTTGAGGAAGAGCTCTAAGATTAATTATCTCATAACCATTACTTATCTTCATTAATTAAGAATATACTTTTTCTCCATCCTCTAAATTTAGTTAAAAGTGAAATAGAAGAACAATATCTATATAAACTATGGCTGCTAAGCTGTCTTTTACAAAACACTCTCTAAAAAATAATAACTGGAGAATGCCCCTGTGGCATAGTGGTTAAGTTCATGCACCCTACTTCGGTGGCCCAGGGTTTGCAGGTTTGGGTCCTGGGTGTGGACCTACACACCACTCATTAAGCCATGATGTAATGACTCCCCACATACAAAATAGAGGAAGATTGGCACAGATGTTAGCTCAGTGGCAATCTTCCTCAAACAAAAAGAGGAGGATTGGCAACAGATGTTAGCTCAGGACCAATCTTCCTCAGCAAAAAAGAAAGAAAGAAAGAAAGAAAGAAAGAAAGAAAGAAAGAAAGAAAAAGAAAGTAACCACTCAGAAGTTATTCAATTTACTCTAATGTTACTTTGATTAGTGATTTTGAGAAGTGATCCTTAAAAAATTAATCTGATATATTGCTAACCCAATAGTTGAGATTTTAAAAAAAGGTCCACTAACAAGACATCCTAATATAGAATTATTTCATGTGGGGCAATCAGCAACCATTTTCATTTGAATGCCACCAACATTTTCTCCCATGGAGACAAACCCTGGTCACATTTTTCACAATCAAAGCTTCGGGATAGCTCTCATTGAAGACTTTAACATAGTCCTGTAGATTATGAGTACTGGTTGCTTTTCCCTAAGCATTAGAATTCCGGACTCTGAAGGCTGGGGTAAAAGCCTAATATAAATGTAATTGAATTTTTAAAGGTTTCTATAAAGTTCAGCAGAGATTTAAAATGAAGAATTTCAAGCCTACTGGGCTATAAATAAAATATATTCTTTAATGTTGGAACCAAGCACTTTCTTTTCTTGTCAGCAGAAGGAAAAAAAAAAATCATCACTGGAGAAAAATGCAGTATGACTGATAAGTCAAACTAGTTTTGATCCTTGCCTTGGTGCTTTTGTTATTAGAGGTCAAAGTTCTTACAATATTGCTCCAGCTTTTCTTCTATCATCAGGAGGGTTAGGTGAGATCCAGATTAAACTATCTTGATTAGGATTTTTTTTCAGTTATTCAGCTCATAATAAGTTGATGGAAAGAAAAAATATATACACACAAATATATGCATAAACATATATACAAACACACATATATACACACATAAGCATCTATACATATATATCTCTCATTATCATGATTCTTTATTGTTATATAACAAATATATTTAAATATTAATAGCAGAATATGACTACCTAAAAAATAGGAAATAACATCCTAAACACCAACTACAAAAGACAAAGTGTATGTAATAGCAGAGAAATAATTATAATTTTATGACTGAATGATGAATAAAGAACTTTGGAAAGAATTAAATAGCTTTATGGGAAGAATTCAGAGAACATTAAGGTATATGGTCATTCTAGTTGTAGTTCTTATACAATTAATTTTATATTAAAGTTAGCAGTTAAAGGCACCAGAATTCTCATATGTTGCCAATTTTAAAGTACAAAATTCTACTGATTTCTTAGAAGTTAGGAACGTTCCTAAGCATTGGTTTTTGTTGTACAGGAAAGATCATGTCAATTTAAAGAATGACCTCTACTCTTATATAAAAGGTACTTTGTGTAAAATATGTTGATTCAAATCCGAGTCGAGAAGTAATTTCTGCATTAACACTAAAGAATGCATATGCTGTTAAAAGATCATTTTTAAAATTATTTTATTTTCTTATCTATTCAGTGAGGTTTTTCCATTTTTTTCTAGTCATCAGGATGCATACTTATGTGTAACATAAAGTGTCTTAAAAATAACCTCATGGGAGCTGGCCCGGTGGCATAGTGATAAGTTTGTGCAATCTACTTTGGGGCCCAGGGTTTGCAGGTTCGGATCCCAGGTGCAGACCTAGCACCACTCATCAGGCCACACTGTGGTGGCATCCCACATACAAAATAGAGGAAGATTGGCACAGATGTAAGCTCAGGGACAATCTTTCTCAAATAAAAAGGGTAAGATTGGCAACAGATGTTAACTCAGGGCTAGTCTTTCTCACCAAAAAAAAAGAAAAATAATAATAATAATGTCATGAATATTAATTTGTTTTTGGCAGTGCTGTGATCATAGTTATGTTACATTGAGTGCTTCAGATAAGACTATTCTACCACCATTACTACTACTATTTACAGAGAAGAAGGAACAATAATGTTAGTATTTGTTGACCACTGTAAGACTTGAATTGTCCTAAATATTTTACATGTATTATCTATAATATAATCATTAAATGCTTAGGTATGAATTTGAGATCTAGGAGAGAAACAGACACATCATTGTAAAACAATACCACAAAAAGGACTCATGTTCTTTACTCCGGTAGTTAATTTGTTACCAAATTGATCATAATCCCTATATCTACTGCTGGTTAAGAGCAATGAAAAATAAAAATATTTATCCCCTCTTAATAAACCATGTACAATAATTTCTTTTTTCACTTTCATAGTGGCAACAAATGTCTGGACAACACATATTTTCACCATGTAAACTTTTCCTTGAATCAATTCTGCAGCTCATCACAAAATTATAGTTGACACTGCGAGCTGATTGATTTCTTGTTGGAATTTCTTCCAAAGTATTTTTCAAAGCAGAAGCAAATTTACTATTTTTAAATATATATTGATGAGGCAAAAAAGAATCTGATGAAACATAGATTCTCAGTCACAATTTTACTTTAGTAGCTTATAAATTCTTTACTTCTACAAAGAATGAATATACACAAATAAAATATTTGCACATTTTAATTTGGTCTGTAAATTCAGAAACAATAGTAAAACATATTTTAAACATTTTCAGAATGTAAGTTCAAACTTTGAGAAGAGAATTGAGTTAACTTGAGGTGTATAGGCAAAAATTGGTCTGAAAATAGCTGAATTAAGTAAAATATATAAGCTGATTGAATTTAATTTGTATGCATGTGGGTGTTTCCATTTTTTATAAAGAAACAGTTCAGCAAAAATTAATCTATTATAAATACACTTTTTGACAGTCATGATACGTTATTTCACACATAATCAGATGAATTTTTTCCCACTGAATTTCTTCATAGTAAGTATTTACCAGATTATAGTTGCGTAGTTCAATATAGTTTTAAATAATCTATAGATGTACCAAGAGTCTTTATATATGTTGCCTCTAATACTTTTAGTTTATTGTTTATTGTTAAGATTATGTTTAATAGAAAGTAAAACTGGTGGTTTTTATAACTTTTTTGTTCCTTCACCTGAGATTAGAGCATGAGTATAATCATTATGAAGAAAACTGCTATCTGAAGGATTAGTCTTATACAGAAAAATATTCTGTCCCTTGCTGCCTTTCAGTGACAGTATTTACAGCATCATGCCCTACTGTATTGGATATGGCTTTGGATTTGCCCCATTTTTGTATCCAGATTATGTTGGTATTACATTCTTATATTACGTTCTTAATCAAATCCCATAGTAGCATTGACTGAATAATTAGCATGATTCTCTGATCTTGAATATGGGTGAAATAAGCCAAAAGGGATAGTTGCGGGAAAGACATACACATCCCCAAGAATAAATATGGTGGGGAATTACCAATCATTATGGGACTATATTTGACCCTAGTTGAGGGGAAGTACATATTGATGAGACTTTCCACTTAAACTATAGAGAATCTGAAACGTTGATCAATCCTGAGGCACCTGCTGCTCCACCACGTGTTTCATATCTTTGCTAAGACTGTGAATGACTGAAATATTCTGCTTGCTTTCATAATTATGTTGGATAGCTGTAGCTTCCTTATCCATTCATGTTGAAGGGGAAATGCACTGCTAATAGATGCCTTCTTATAGGCAGGCTTTAGTTAAGTTTACCAACATTTTAATTATTTAATTAATTGGCTGCTCCAATGTGAATTGACTCGATATATCTACTATCCAAAATAATCAAGAAAAAGAAAATGTAGAAGAAAAATATGAGCAAATGAAGTTCTAACTTGAGAGCTGTACTGAGAGCCTAGCATAAATTCAGCGCACATTAGACAATTAGAAAAATGTGATTAAGAAGTTGTTTTGTTTTATGTCGATTACAGGGAAAGAAAATTAGAAGCCCATTTCATTTGTGAATACTTATTAAACTGAATTTTTGCATATTAAAACTATGTATTCTGCACCTAACATTGTATTAAATAATAAAATATCATGATCAAGTAGCATTTATCCTGCAAAACAAAGCTCTTTTTCCATGAGAAAAGCTAAGAAAATAAATCAGAAAATTAATAGGCAGGACACAATCATAAAATAATCTCAAATGATGGAAAAAACTATCTGATAAATTTCAACGTTTATTTATAATTTAAAATATTTAGTAAATGAAGACTGGAAAAGAATTTTTGGACACGTTAATGATTACATACAAAAAATGACAGCAAACATACTTACTGGAGATATTTTAATATTTTAGATGTAGTTTTTGAGAGCAAGAAAGGAGCGTCCATTATCATTGAATTATTTGCATTGGAAGTATTGTAAAAGAAAAGAAAAGAAAAATATTGTGAAGATTCAAAGAAGAGGGATGCACTCTCCTTATTTGCTAATAATAATATCTTAATTAGAAAATCCACAGACTTAAGAAACAAACTAATTAAACAAGTAAAGAATTCAGTGAATCTTCCAAATGAAGCATGAAGTTACAAATATCAATAGCATATCTCTAGTCAACTAGAAAATTTAAATTATAAAAATGTAGAGGCATAACCTTGTTTTATTATGCTTGACTTTATTGCAGTTTGCAGATACTGCGCTTTTTAAAATACCTTTCACTGGGAAAAAGGTTACTATTTGCTGAAGTCTCAGATGATAGCATTTTTTAGCAATAACGTATTTTTAAGGAAGGTACCCATATTGTTTTTCTAGACATAATGCTGTTGCACACTTAAGAGACTACAGTATAGTGTAAACACAACTTTTATATGCCCTGGGAAATCAAAAATTTTGTGTGACTCACTTTATTGCAGTGGTCTGGAACCAAATCGACAATATCTCTGAGGTATGTCTGTACCTCCATATCAGAAAGAACTATCAGTATGTAATAATTAACTTAGGCAAGAATACAGAAGGTTCTTATAAAGATAAGTTGAAATCCTAATAAGAATATTGATTATGATCTTGATTAAGAGAGAAAGATCCCAAACACCCAATCTAAAAGTGAAAATACTTTAGCAGAGACACATCCCACAAGAGGAAAGGGCATTTCTTTGGTACTATGCCCCTCTAGCCTTCCTGTCTCATGTAAAATGGGAGCAGAAGCCATGAAGCATTTGTTAGGGTCAAAACTCCAAAACAAGGGTCCAATGAAAGACTGAGAACTATTCATAAGATTATAGAGCACTTCTAGTCACCAGTGCCTACCTTACCACCACATCAGCAATGCTCAGGTATATTTATAGGGGATTACAGCTGAAAGTGCTTCAAGACACGTATTCTTGTTTAGGGTATGTCCTTAGACAAGCTCAAAGTCAATAAGGGAAATAAAGACAAGGTCATTGGATGAAACTTTGGCAGCTACAGCTATAGCCAACATTAAACACATCCCAACTTCTAGTCAGACAAATGTAAAATCTCACATTAAAATCCTTTTTACTTCAGTTATTATGACCCAATACAACATGCTGAGCTTTCAACAAAATTTTACATGGTATGACAAAAGGAAAGAAAGAAGAAAGCAGTGTAAGAAGACAAAGCAAGTAGCAGAACCAGATTCAGACATGACATAGATGTATGAATTATCAGTAAAGGAATTTATAGTAACTACGATTAATATATTAAAGATGGTAATGGAAAAAGAAGAAAGCAATCAAGGACAGTTGATTAACATAAGGAGAGAGAGATAGAGTCTAAGAAAAAACAAAAAAAATAATAGAAACCAAAAGCAACAACAACAGTGTAATATAAATGAAAATTACCTTTGAGGGGCTCATCAGTAGACTGCATATGGCCAAGGAAAGAATCAGGGAACTTGAAGATCCTTTAGTAGAAACTTTGCAAATGAAATGCAAAGAGAAAAAAAGAGAGTTAAAAATAAAACTAAACAGAACATTTAGGAACTGTGGGACAATATCAAAAGGTGTAGCACACTTTTAATTAGAATACCAGAAGGAGAAAGAAGAGGAAATGGAGCGGAAGAAATATTTGAAGAAATAATGGCTGAGAACTTTACAAAATGAACGACAGACTGCAAAACCAGATCTAGGAAGCTCAGAGAATATCAAGCAGTGTTATAAAATATACACCTAGGCATATAATGCTCAAATTGCAGAAAGACAATGACAAAGAGAAAGATCTTAAAAGAAGTCAGTGAAAATAAACATCTTACCTAGAAAGGAACAAGGATAGGAATTACAGTGGATTGCTATCATAATTCATTCAAGTAAAAGAGGGAGTAGAGTGAAACACTTGAAGTGTTGAGATAAAATACCAGTAACGTAGAATTCTATACCCAATGAAATTATCCTTCACAGATGAAGGAGAAATAAAGTGTTTCACAAACACAGAAAAAAATTGAGGAAAATATTTCCAAGCAACCTGCTCTCCAAGTAATTTTAAAATACACTTTCAGGTTGAATAATGATTATATATATTAGAAATCTTCCAAGAAAGGAAGATTGTTGGAGAAGGAACAAATAAAGATAAAATAAGACATTCTGTTTTTCTTGTTCTTAATTTATCTAAATAAGAGTTTAAAGTAATGGTAGTACTAATGCATTGGGTGATAATAACATATAGATAACTACCATGAATGAGAGCAATGCCAAAATAACAGAAGGAAGGAATTGAGAATACGCTGTTATAAGCTTCCTACCCTATATGTGAAAGCATATAGAGTTATTTGAATGCGGACTTATATTATTTAAAAATTTTATTAGAAACTCTAGGGAAATCACTGTACAATTAAAAAAATGATAATAGAATAGTGAAAATAAAATGGAATCATATTAAATGCCCAATTCATACCAGAGAAGGCAGAAAAAGAGAAGGGGCACGGGGGCAGAGAAAGAACGAATCTAAGGAATAGATAACAATTTTAAATATGGCAGATATTAACATAATGATATCAACAATGACTTTAAATGTGAATGGTCTAAACACGTGTATTAAATAACAGAGAACGCCTGAGTGAATTAAAAAAAAAAGACCCAACTCTATTTATCCACAAGGAATTCAATTAATAATAAATACTCACAAAGGCTGAAAGTTATAGGAAGGAAGAAGATACATACTGCTAACTCTAATTAAAATAAAACTAGAGTGATCATATTATTTTCAGAAAAGTCAGACTCCATAAACAAGAAAAATATGAGTACAAAAAGGAATCATTAAATAATCATAAATAGGTCAATTCTTCAAGAGGTATAGCAGTTCTAAGCATGTATGCATTTAACAACAGCTTCAAATTATATGAGGCAAAAGTGAAAGTAGAAATAGACACACCTACTATTATAAAGACTACGACATCCCTCCATCAGTAATTTATGGGACAAGCAGGCAGAAAATCAGTTAAGGATAAAGTTGATCTGAATACCACTATCAATCAACTTGATGTAAATGACATTTATAGTATACATCATCAAACAACAAGAGAATACACATCATTCTTAAGCTTACGTGGATTATTTATGAAAATAGACCACAGTCCAGGTCACAAAACAGACTTTTAAAAATTTTAATGAATACAACACATATAAAGTATGTTCCAGAACACAGAGAATTAAATTAGAAATCAATAACAGAAAGATATCTGGAAAATTCTCCAAATATTAGGAAATTAAATAACATCTGTAAATAAGAATGGTCTCAAGATAACCTGACAAATATTTTGAACAAAAAATTCAACACATCTAAATTTGTAGAACACAGTGAAATCAGTAATTAGGAGAAATTTATAACAGTTAGGTACATACTTTAGAAAAGAAGATCTAAATTTAATAACCTAAGACCCATCTTAGGTTAAAAAAGTTAAGCCTAAAGCAAGGAAAAGAAAACGAAAAATGAAAGTTAAATTAGAAATCAATGAAAATGAAAACAGAAAAATAATTACATTGAATATTTTGAAACTTTATGAACATTATGAGAACACTAATGAAACTAAAAAATGTATTTTTAAAAGATCAATAAGATTTATAAATACTTAGCCAGGTTAAGCATGAAAAAAAGAGACACATTAATAGTATCAGAAATGAAACAGGTCATGACTACTGATCTCATGGACGTAAAGAGGATAATAAAGACATACTATAAACAACTCTAAGCCCATGATACTAACTTAGATGAAATGTATGAATTCCCTGAAAGATATAAACAACCAAAACTCACTCAGGAATAAATAGAGCATATGACTATGCCTATACTTATTAAAGAATTTCCATCAATAACTAATAACCTTCCAAAAAAGAAAGAATTGGGTCTAGATGGTGTCAGATCTAGATTTCTGGTGAATACTAAATAGTTATTTAACAGAGAAACAATGCCAGTTCTCTACATCTCTTAGAGGAAGTAGAAGCAAAAGGAACACTTCTGACTTATTCTAGCAAGCCAACACTTCTCGAATACCAAACCAGATAGAGACATTATAAGAAAGAAAGACTACAGACTAATATCTCTCATTAATAAAGTTGTAAATATCTTCAAGAAAATATTACCAAATGTCATTCAACAAAGTAAAAAATAATTATTCAGTAAGACCAAGTGGGATTTATTTCAGGTATGTAAGGCTGATTTAACATTTGAAAATCGATCTATGTAATCTGCCACATTAACAGACTAAAGAGGAAAAAATCATATGATCATATCAATTGTGACCAAAAAATCATTTGACAAAATCAAACATTCGTTCATGATAAAAAATTAACAATGACAGTAAAAACTCTTAACAAATGGAAAAGAATAGAGAATTTTTCGATCTCATAATCTATAAAACCCAAAGTCAATGTTATACTTATTAGTGGTGATAAATGGGAAAATTACCCTCTAAAATCAGTGACAAGCAAAGGTGTCCTCTGTCACTATTTTTATTCAATATTGAATTAGAGTCTCAGATAATTCGATAAGCAAAGAAAATGAAACTGCCTTTAGTAAAGATGACATAATTGTCTATATGGTAAATCTCAAAGAGCTGACAAAGCTGTACATTCTTTTTAAAAATTATTCTTTAAAGATACTCTTTTAGCTTTCTCAAAAAATAATCCCCTCATTATTTCAAAAATTGTGTGTGAATTTCAGGCTTACCAAAACATAGTTCTAATACGGCATTCTCGCCTTTTAAAAATTAGATTTATAAATTACAAATGAATGTATTGAGCATGAATTGAAGTACTTTTGGGTAGACAAGCTTAATTATGTGCTGTTGTTTTTAAGGAGCAAAGATTATAACATTTATATAAAAATGCATGTGTACATGGACTAGACAAGATGAATTTTACAGGTAGAGGTAACAGAGAAGGCATTCAATCAGATTAAGGTAAGTTTTAAGTATCATTAATTAGAATAGCAGGATATTCATGAATGCATAGACACAAAGATCAGTAGAGTAGAATGAAAAACCTTAAGACTTAAGCCATTTTGGAAATTAAGTGAATGTCAATCCAATGCAGAGATGGCAGAACCTTCACTAAACTGTAACGTGGTGACTGATTAACCAACTGGAAAAAATAAAGTTATATTCATATCCCATATTGTACACTGTGATAAAAATATAATGAATCAAATATTTAATTGATAAATGAAAAAAATACTAGAGGAAAACGTGAAAATTCCTCACTTTTTCAGATGGAGGTTTCACTAAGTTTTGTTTCAATTTGGCAATTCAAGAAATAGGGTAATAGCATGTTAGAAAAAAAATAAACATTTAAAAAAAGAAAAAGGCAAATGTAGATTGTTCTGGGGGACAAGGCCTAGAAAAGGCTGTGAGGGCTGCAAAACTTTTAGTTTTGTACTCACTAGTCACTTTTGATTTTCATTTCCATATGTGTATTTTGCTGTATGACAATGAAAATTTCAAATTGCTCCATGTAGATTGTACAAAGATCACAAAGAATGCAATGGTGGAGATAAACAATTCATACTTTGGAATCAACAATACTGTTTGGATTTATTTCTATATTTTAGTCTAGATAAATTTCTAAAACTAGATATGACATGTAGCCTCAGTTCATGTGTTTACTCTGCTCAACTAGTTGATAACTGCCAGTAGTTGAATTGAAACAATCTCTTACAATGTTTCTGAGATCAGTAAGAAAACAAATGGGATAATTAGCTGTCTTACAGGAATTAAAAGAAGAGTGGAAAGATGATATGGCCCATATTTCCCTCCTTCCCTCCTCATTTATTAGCAAGCATAGTGATATGCAATGTGTACTACTGGATCATTCTGTAAAATAGATGAATTCTTACATAAGATGACTCCAATAGCCTACTCAATTTGAGTGCAGCACACATTGAAAATATATTTTCATAATGTTTCAATATAGAATGAATTGTTAGTAAATTACATATGGAATATCTGTTGAGAAACTATATTTGACATAAGGTTTTTGTGTGTGTGTGTGAGGAAGATTGGCCCTGAGCTAATATCTGTTGCCAATCTTCTTCTTCTTGCTTGATGAAGGCTGTGGCTGAGTTAACATCTGTGCCAATCCCCCTCTACTTTTGCATGTGGATGCCATCACAGCATGGCTTGATGAGCAGTGTGTAGATCCATACCTGGGATCCGAATCCACAATCCCCAGGCCACAGAAGCAGAGTGTGTGAACATAACCACTACACCACTGGGCTGGCTCCTGATTTTTTTTTTTTTTTTGGAGGAGGACTAGCCCTGAGCTAACATCTGCTACCGATCCTCCTCTTTTTGCTGAGGAAGAGTGGCCCTGAGCTGACATCTGAGCCCATCTTCCTCTACTTCATATGTGGGACGCCTACCACAGCATGGCTTGCCAAGTGGTGCCATGTCCGCACCCGGGATCCAAACCGACGAACCCTGGGCTGCTGAATTGGAACATGCGAACATAACCACTGCGCCATTGGGCCGGACACCCTGATATTTTTTAATGTATATAATACCCTCCATCATTACCTCTCAGTTCTTTGTTAAACTTGGTGAAATAGTTAGACTTGAACATATTTTTCTATTATATTAAAGATAAATCATGTGAGGTAAAGCTATCTTGAAATTTCATTTATGTCTTTGTAACCTGTCTACCCTGAAATAAATTGCTATCATTAGGCATGGGAATAAACTAGCTCTTCTGGTGAACTTATTTACCTAACTGGTGCATCCTTAAATTGGCCCATACTGCGACCATCGTTTTCTGAATTCTTCCTCTTATTTTTGCTTATTTTACGTCTCTCTCAACCTGCACATTAATATCCTTCCCACTCTAAAGTTTCGCTAAACATTCTTCTCTTTGATGACTTTGGAAACCACACATTAGTTATATTAAATATCTTGTATGAGAGAAGTTAAAATTTAATTACACATAGGCTACCGTAAGTATTGATAAATTTTGTTTCTTCAGCAAGTGTGTAAGCTATGCAATGGGTAAAATCTTTCCAAATCCATATTCCTTTTTTTTTTTTAAAGATTGGCACCTGAGCTAACAATTGTTGCCAATCCTTTTTTCTTCCTGCTTTTTTTTCTCCCCAAATCCCTCCAGTATATAGTTGTATATTCTAGTTGTGTATCTTTCTGGCTGTGGCATGTGGGTCGCCACCTCAACATGGCCCAATGAGTGGTGCCATGTCCGCGTCCAGGATCCGAACCCTGGGCCACCCAAGCGGAGCACGCGAACTTAACCACTCGGCCATGGAGCTGGCTCCTAAATCCATATTCTGTAACCTCAATGATGCATATATTCTAGGCATCTTATATTAGCGAAATAATTTGCCATGTTTATTTTGAGGATGAATACTTATTGCTACAGAGTCCAAAAAAAGGCCACATCATGTATGATCCATAATTCCACACATACAGTCATTAATATAAAAACGTTAATTTTATTGAATAAACTATAAATTTACTTTTTAATATACTCTCCTGAAATTTAAAATTATATTGTATCATTTGTGGAAGGAATGTGGCAAATTCCTGAATTTCACTGCAGGCTAAAATGAAGTTTGCAACTGTGACCAGTTCTATGATGATTTGTTAAGGTCGTCTGCATTTAAAAGCTGAAACCCATCTGGTTTAAGGTTAAGCTGACTAGGGCATAAATTTCCAACAGGGAGAGCGTGGTTTCATAGACACATTTTAAGAGTCCATGCGAGTCACAGCAGAGAGAACTATCATTCTAAATTACATCCTTTTCTCTGTCCACAGCATTCGTTTTTTCCCTCCACTTTCTCCCTTTATTTTTCGCCTTTTTAAAAAATAAAAATTCAGTGATTTTCTGGCAGAAAACCTAGAAAAGGAAACTATCAGCCATAAAGGAGACTAGTTGAGTTATTGGCAAATGTTTAAGCAAAAAGGAAGCTAATGTGAAATGAAATTTGCATTCCAGTCATTGGTGTGGTATATAATCATGTACTGTATGCAGCTAAATGAGTCTGTTGTCTGGCTGTAATGAATATCTACATCCATCCTAACAGTTAATGAGGAATAAATGACTTATTATCCATGAATGGCTGTGTCTAAATAGCTCCGCAACAAAAACAGAATATTAAAATGTGTAGCTAAAATAGATCTTAAATGATAATGAACTTACTTAGAGTATTAATTATTTTTTTCAAGCAGCATCAGGCCTGCTACTTTAGGATGAAATCAGCACTAGAGCAAGTGCAAGCACAATGACAGGTTCAAAATCTGAATTTTAAGTTGGATTTGAATATATCTATATGTGCTTGTATATTTGCACGTATGTATGTATATGCACGCCCACATATATAGATATACACACGTATATTTACATACACACTAACACATTTAAAGGAAAACTGTTCTTTGTAAGATATCTTTGCTACCTTAAAAATAACAGCACAGAATTGAGCTTCCTACCCCAAAATGCGGTAATTAACGCTTTATATGTTCATTTATAATTTATAAATCTAATTTTAAAATGAGAGAATACCGTGTTAGAACTGTTTTCTTGATAAGCCTGCAATTCATGCATAATTTTTGAAATAATGAAAGGATTATTTTTTGGGAGAGCTAAAAGAGTATCTTTTAGAATGTAAGTTTTTCAAATGAACTTACAGCTCTATTATTTTTGTATAATAGTCCATTATATTATTTTATCCTACTAATATGAAATAGATTTTTGAAACCAACTTAATCTACAGTGCTTTACAGTGAAAAATTTCAAAGGCAGTTTTTCTCAATCTGTAAATGAGAGCATTGTCAATGAGAATGTTAGGCATTCTAAAGATCGCTAAATTCAGACTAAATCACCCCTCAAAATTGAAAAAAAAAATTGTACATTATTTTATCACCTAAATAGCTTTTAATTTATCTATTCCCTGTGTTTAATTCCATCCAGCTCCCAACCTTCTTTATCTCTGGCTCAGGAAACTGTAGTCATCTCCAAATGACTCAACGATGCTCTTGTCCTCAACCCACATTCTTTTTTTTTTTTTAAAGATTTTATTATTTCCTTTTTCTCCCCAGAGCCCCCCGGTACATAGTTGTATATTCTTCATTGTGGGTCCTTCTAGTTGTGGCATGTGGGACACCGCCTCAGCGTGGTCTGATGAGCAGTGCCATGTCCGCGCCCAGGATGCGAACCAACGAAACACTGGGCCGCCTGCAGCGGAGCGCGCGAACTTAACCAGTCGGCCACGGGGCCAGCCGCTCAAGCCACATTCTCGTCCTTCAAATCCTTTCCCTCCCTGAAGTCGAAGTATTGCAGTCCCTCCCAGAGGTCTATTGAAACATCATATCTGAGTGTGTCACCGCCCTCCCATTGCTTTCAGGTCTTCCCGTCGTTTTCAGGGTCAGGCTCAAATCCTTCCCTCTCTCTTCTGCTTCTTCCACAGCACGCCCTCCTTTGTTCTTCTCATCACTGATGAACAATACTTTGGAAATGTTCTTTTGCTTAATTGGCTCATTTTGTCATGTAAATTTTTAGGGGACTTTTTCATATTCTGTTATACTCATACTTCACTTTTTTCTGAGTCATCAGTTTTCAGGGGAAAATTACCCTGAACTCCCAGATCAGTTCAATCTCTGTGGAATATGTTTATATGTTTCCATACATAATCTACACATGTCTCTGGAAGATTTTTCTGGAGTTATAATTTTTAATATATTCAGAGACAGGAAATAGAGTTTACACTAAACCACAGGGCAACTTTATGTAAATCAGAAATTTTGACTTAATTATAACACTGCATGGCAGATAAAATGAGCATTAGATTTCAGCTACTTCGTGCCACACACAATAAGAACACAATAAATTAATGAATGACATTTGGTGGTTTGTTTTTTTTCCTGAGGACAATTAGCCCTGAACTAACATCTGCTGCCAATCCTCCTCTTTTTGCTGAGGAAGACTGGCCCTGAGCTAACATCTGTGCCCATCTTCCTCTACTGTATATTTGGGACACCTGCCACAGCATGGCTTGCCAAGTGGGGCCATGTCTACACCTGGGATCCCTGAACTGTGGAACCCTGGGCCACCAAAGTGGAATGTGCGAACTTAACCACTGTGCCACTGGGCCAGCCATCAACATATGGTGTTTTTTAAGATGATAATTTTTGCACATATCATGGTATTATCATGCTAATTGTTATGGTGGAATAATATAACCAAGAAGCAATATTCTTATTTTATGTCCTCAGAAATGAAAAGATCAAAATTAGAAATTCATTTGAACTAAACTCAAAACAGAAGTGCAGTTGTTTTTTGCAAATTGATTTTTCTCATAAATTATCTTTGTGTCTCTATGAAAATCTTAGAAAGAATCTCTGAAACCGTTTTTTTTTTTTAGTGAAAGAAATGATCAAAATTTCTAGAAGAGTCTAACAAACATAATGAATTTAGACATGAGTAGGCCAAATGAAAAGTCTGTGAGATGTTTCTAGGATAAGAAAAGACAGAGGGGAGGAATTGAAAGTGCAAGGATATAGTGTGTATGCTATATTTTTCTGAATTTCTGTTTAATAATACCAGCTAATGACAGGCATAGATTTGAACCAGTGACCCTAATATGAGAATCTCTATTGCCTGTCTAAAATTTTTTGAGTCAGTCAGTTTTCAAATTAGGTTGAATTTGCATTTCAAAAATTAAAATGCATTTTAAAATTAAATTATTCATAAGAATATCCAAAAAGTGTAATAAATTCTGAAACTGAATTGCCCAATTGGCCACACAGTAAATAGTTAAAATAGAAATGATGATCCAGGAAAAATCCAGGAAACACAAATCAGAGAGAGATGTTTGAGAGACATATTTACAAGCCTTCTTTAAATCATGCAGCATTAATGGTTAAAGATAAAATGCTGGTTGTCAACTAGCGATGGGAAATTATTTGCAACTATTATTTGTACTTCTACTTTGTTTTATTCTAACACTCATTATTTGCTGAAATAATTCTCTTAATTATGGGGAATATTCCATACTCTTGACAGTGAAATTTAGAGACTTTCAAATTCTACACATCTAAAGCCACGCAAAGCCTCCAGTTGTTTTTATTTAATAATGAAAGGAATCAAAATATATTCAGATTTAGAAGTAAAACGAAAATATTCAATTCTAGGGTGTTTAAACAATGGCAACATATAATTGGCTTGTATACTTTTCATTGTTCAAAGTCTTCCAGGGTCTACATTTTATAACCATGTTTTGAGTATTTTCTCGCACAAACATATTCAATGAAACAAAGCTGTTTTAATTGATGTTTTTTAAGTGTTCTCTAATTAAATAAGTGTAGGACATACTGCATAATTTATCCCTCCTTTGGATATTTTGAGGTGCCCTGGCTATCTTCATTTAATCATAAGGTTCCTTTTCTAGGGGCTGGCCAGGTGGCACAGTGGTTAAGTTTGTGTGCTCTGCTTTCATGGCCTGGGGTTTGCAGATTCGGATCTTGGGCACAGATCTAGTACTATTGTCACTCTCTGGCAGCATCCTACATAAAATAGAGGGAGATGGGCAACAGGTGTTAGCTCAGGACCAATCTTCCTTATAAAAAGGCAAAATTCTTTTCTAAAACAAACAGCATTAAAATCAACAAAAATCTAGCATATTAGGTAAAGTCTCGCCACTTAGCACAGTACCAAAACTGACCCAGATCTGCTTAGTACTTTTATATGTTGTCAATCATCTCTTCTTACCCTTTATATTCTGTTTCACCCACCTGACATATCTGTGATTTGCACCAACTTTTAATCTCTTTAAAAAGTAGCTGTCCCATCAGCTGCTCCTTTTCTCTCTTTTCCAGCTGAAATGCGGCCTTCTCTTTAAGCCTAGGGTTTTTTTTAAAACAGGAACCACAGCTCTTCTATATGTATAAGCTACTGTAGTATCCACTATCCAGAACACGTGAGTTCAGAAATATTGTCCAGTATATGTTAAGACAAATAATTAAAAGAGAAAGGAAATTATGCTCAATTTATTTTCTTTATAATAATAGTGATATAAAAGGAAAGAAACGTAGATTGCAGAAATTTATGTTAAGGAAAGTGAAGAGAAGAAGAAGAAAACCTAACCACATATCCTTAGTGCAACGTTCTAATGAGCACTTGAACCACACACCTACAGGAAATACACTACTTGCTGACAACCCATATTTCCATCAGATGTTTTTCGTGGGATGTACATGTTAAACCTTTGTTAATACTGTCACTAAATGGTATTTTGGGCCAGGCAAAAAAAGTGAAAAGTTAAGTAAATGGATATATTTGTTTTTCTTACAAAAAGATATAGGAACACAGGAAACAGAAAGAAATATATATTTTTTTAAATTTTAGCTTCAGTTTATTGACTGCCTATAATGTCCTAGAGACTATATATACATATATGTGAAATCTGTAATCCTTACAACAATGACACAAATTAGTAGAAATTATTCATCCCATTTTACAGAGGAGGAAAGTGAGGCTGAGGATAGCTAAAGACTGGGCTTAAAGTCACATAGAGAAAAGTTTGGACTTCAGAGGCCACATTCTTTCCTTTTTTTTTCCTGTATTATGTTCCCAGAAAGAAATTTTTTGTGGATTTTGATCACTTATTCTATGCCTTTTCTAAAATTTATGATTACCTGAGCTTATTTTTTTTAAATTTTACTTTAATAAAAATCTTCCTTAGCCAAAATAATTCATATTTTATACTTAGGCACAAGTAGTGAATTTAATCAAGAAATATTAAAATAAACTTAGATTAAAAATAAAAATGTTAGGGCTGGCCCCATGGCCTAGTTGTTAAGTTCACACACTCTGCTTCGGTGGCCCTGGGTTTCACCGTTTGGATCCTGGCCGTGGACCTTGCACCGCTCATCAAGCTGTGCTGAGATGGCAGCCCACATAGGAGAAACAGAAGAACCTACAACTAGACTATACAACTATGCATGGGGCTGGTTTTGGGGAGAAGAGGGAGGAAAAAAAAAGATTTACAACAGATGTTAGCTCAGGGCCAATCTTTTAAAAAAATAGACAAAATTAAATTAAAATGTTGACATTTAGATTAAGATTATAGCATTTAGATTTTCCCCCACGATGTTTTTACCTAAAAAAATAACTGTCCATCAGCTGCTGTAGCTTACAATCATAGGTGGGTTTTAACCGTAGACAGCAAAATAATCCGTAGAAAAGGAAGTACAGATAATGTCTTCAAAATTGTTCAGGGTTTCATATCGTGTATTGATTCTAATTTTATAAAAGCAACACTTTACTTCACATAAATGTCAAAAGTTGTAGATATCTGTTGAAACACTTGGGTCCCAAAGCAGTAAAAACAATGGAGGAGAATGTGGTGTGAATATGCGTATATTATTAAAAACAAAAACAAAAACCTATAAAACTTCCTTTAGCTTCCTCATTTAGCCCAAGGTTTGAATTTCAAACTAGTTGGGCTTCTTGATTACTCTGGCATAAATGCAGGTCTACACATGGTGGGTCACCTCTTCACCACACCTTGACAACTAGAGTAAATTGTCTTTCCGAGGGCAGCCCTAGCAATCCTCACGGTCATTTGTGCACTTGCAAGACGGCAATGAATTCATTACTGCTTGAAGCCAGCGCAGTCAATACCTAAAAAGTTGATTCTGAGGACAGTAATAGATTTAGTACACTTCTCTCTGTAATTTAACTGAGAATTACATACTAAGTTTAAAGATCTCATGTTTTATATTTAGGTCTGTTGCTTGATTTGTCCATTAGTTGGTTTCCACTTGATCTCCTTTGGTCTTCCATGTTTTCCTATATTTCCATTTTGTTACTTACATATTCCAGAGGCTTACAGGCATCTGGTTACTTCTTCTTTTGGGATATTTAAATCATATTGATTTATTTTAAAGAGTCCACTATAAAACAGTGAAGGATGATACAATAAAGTGAGCTGAGGTTGGGCTCAGAAGCTAGACATTTTGGTTTGGACCCTGGAATCATCAATGAAGGATAAGATAACTCTACAAAAGTAACTGAACTTCTTTTTCATTTAGTTTCCTCATTTGCAAAATGCAGCTACTTATCTGACACGGTCATTGTACACATTAAATTAATTAATTCTACTGAAATGTGGCACTTCTCGAAATCCAAAAAATGCTTTTATTTTTCATTTGGTAACAAAATTAAAAAAATGTTTTATACAAATCCAAATGTTTTTTGATAGAATTATTTTTATCATTTGTATTTGATATTATTATTTTAATGAACATACAAAAATCATACACTAACATTTTTTGAAGTGAAAAGGAGCTCTACATTCCACAAATCCTTTGCCTTCTATTTAAGCTCATCATATTGTATTCCACATGGCTTTTAAATTTCTTATGTAGTTGTTCATATGTACCTTAAATAAAGTATTAACAGGAGGATTATGACGGGAAAGCAAGCACTTGGGAATCCTTATTTTGAAACTGTGCTAGTTTTAAAGTTAATTTATTTTTGGAGTAGTATGTATTTATATTGAGAGTGGGATTTCAATGATTTTTTTTCTGTGACAGCAGACACTTTTCACATTAAATTAGAAATATTTAATACCAAAGAAGAATATCTTATATTCCCAGCTGGGAGGCAGTATTAAATAAATAATATTTCTTTCCCTACAAATGGTGAGTAGGGACATTATATCTTCAGCATTATCTCTAACATTCATCATTATTTTAACATAACATAAAAAATGTATTTCTTCAGCCTTGTACTTAGGCATTTGTCTGCTAATTTAAATGACACCAAGTATATTGTATGTTGACCTATTTTGATGACCTCATTAATGAGTCCAAAGTCTTTCAAAAATTTTTCCAAATTTATTAACCACCAATTATTGCACAGTAGATGCAACCAATTATTTATATCTTCAAAATAGGTTTTAACAAATACATCTGTTCTATATATAGTTATTTTGCATAGTTTTAACCTAAAAATTGTTGAAAAGAATGTGTTCATGTTTTATAGCTTTCTTTAACTATAGTAACATACTCTAAAAGCGTGTTAAGGGAAAATTCTTGGGAAAGTTAATAAGGAAAGAGAGATTCTTCCCCTATATGTTTGATTGCATCTTTGAAGATACAGATAGATATCTATATACATCTATATCTATGTATAATACTGAAGCATGCCATGAATTAGAAAAAGTGTGCAAACTGTAAATGTACAGCTCCTTTTTAACCACTAACTTTGTAGGTTTTAATATCCCAAAGCCTGTTGCAACTCTCTAAGAGAGAGATTTAATGAAGTCTTTTTGTTCCAGGAAAACATTATCATTGCAGCAAACTTGTTCGGAAAAAGCTACCTGATGTTATCCCAGCTTCTAGATGTTTTATTTGGCACCTACTTCCTTTCTGATGTCTCTCTAAAGAAGATTGGATATATCTAGAAAATTCTTATTTCGATATAGTTTTATTTCCAAAGAAGAGTTCCAAGGGTAAATGTATAAGAAAACTGGAAAGTTGTTCACTCCACTTTGTGTACAATAACAGATAATTCTACTAGAAGTGGACCCAGCTGTGATGAATCTTTTGGAATTGTTTTCTTGACAGCTGCATCGAGAAGATTAGTATCTCCCATATTCCTTTTCTAACTTCTTGAGGAACCAATTCTATCTTTGAAGATCAGGATAGCAGGGCTTCACGGCTAAGAGATTAACTTTGAACTACAAATGCAGCAGGAACTCAACTATCCAGCTCCATTTATTTACATGTCACTTCTCCCCCCTACCTTCCCCTCTCCTCCCCTAGTCACCATAACACATCAAAATGCAGAGAATGACCTACAATTTCTCTAAAAGGTTTCACAGTTTATTCCTTTAATTAAGTTTACTCCCCTTGCCAGGAAATACTTTTAACCTCTATTTGGTGAGTCTCATGTTCACCTTGTTTTTATAACAAAATAATGGCTAATTTATTCTCAAAATATCAGTAGTATGGATTATAGTAATATTTCCCTAGTATGGAATATAGTAATATATAGTAATATGGAATATAGTAGTATGGAATATAGTAATATATAGTAATATATAGTAATATAGTAATATATAGTAATATTTCACTAAAGAATAGTGAAATTTATGTTAAATAACCAAAATTCCAAGATTCTACATCCCATATTGACATATAACTCGTTATTTAGAATAAATGATTTATGTTAGTGTAGAAAATTCTCCAAATCTTTGAAGTTATCCATAATGTTTGTGCTTAGAAACATTCTCCTTAACTGTTCCTCCACAAGCCTCTTTGCCCAGGACCACCTCCATAGTGTCTTGTCCTTCTTACAGTGGGCATGACATTTTTGAAACACGGACTATCTTTGCTATTTACAAGAAAGGCAAAAGGAGTGATGATGCCAACTTAGCAGACATTATTTATCACAGGAAAAATGCCTGTCCAACTGCAGAAGGAAAATGAACTTTGGAAAACTAATGTGTGTAGTTAATATGTAGTCTGACAAACAATTAGTCCAGCAAAGAGAGATGGCTACAAGCCAGCACCGATGGAAGTAAACATTGATCTAATCGAGTGTGAGTTAAATAAATAAGAAATAAGATTCTTTTACTGATAATGCAATAGATATTCCCATAATAAAAGTAAAAATTATTCCAAATATTGTTTCTATATTAGAAAAATAACCAAGAAGAAATATTATATTTTATTGTTAAAGATACTCTTCTTATGTAAATGGTGTTTGTTAAAATGGAAGCTTTTATTAGCCTGCTGGTAAGAAAATGTCGTGGTAAAAACCATCTGCATGCACAGTGGTGCTTTGAATATACCCTGAAAGCAATTTTCAATGGAAGAGTTTCACTGTCTGACATATAAACAATTTAAGGTTAAAGGTTTCTGTGGTTCTTTACGTGAGTTAAAAGTTATACATGAAAATCCATAAGATATTATAGTCCTATAGAAAAATAAACAGTCCAAAATGTCCACATGTGTCATGGTTGGAGTAGCCATTGGCTTCTTTAAGTTCCAGGGAGATAAACAATACAGTAGAGTTAGAATTTGTTTAAAATAAGTTAGAAGACTAATTCCTACATTTATTGAATAAAAACAACGTTAAGAAATCCAACATGCTTAATTCACAACAGACGTTGATCTTGGTGCACACTTTTATGGAGAAATCTCTTTTAACTTCTTTTTGGTTTTTTGCTGTCAGTAACTATCAATCACTTAAACCTTTAAAAGCAAACAAGAAGAGAATTCTTAGGTCACCTTTATTTTGTTGCTTTTCAAAGGAAGTATATAAAAAGGACAAGTGTTTTCATTGAATGACTGAGCGTCCTGTATATTAAATATATCATTGAAATATGTGAGGCACTCTCATAGATGTCGCACACCTTACAGTTTGAGAAGGTATGTGAGCCTAATTTTATTCTTATTTCATCAGAAATCTGACATTAGCACCTCAGGGACTTAACGTCTCTTGAAAAAACCCTCTTAAGTTTAAAAAAGTAAATTTGAACACCTAGAAATGAACACTCAACTTGATCCAAATAAATACAGCAAGCTTCCACCTCCAGTGTCTCTCTTTATTAGACAAACAGTTTTCACTTAACAATAATTTTAAACTCATCTGAGGAAAGAATAAAATAATATTTTGAATCAGTTTAGGTCCAGAGTTCCCAAGCCTAATGTGTAAAAGTATTGGGTTTCAGATTTTGTAGATTACAAAAGAAGAGCAGATAGTGATAATGGAATAGCCAAACATTTTTTAAGAGGTGGCTTTTTGAATAATTGTATGCATTTATTTTCATATAAAATAAAGCAATGTGAACACGTTACATTCAATTTAATTTTTAACTTTCATTTTTTGGGCGGAGGAAGATTGACCCTTAGCTAAAATCTGTTGCCAATCTTCCTCTTTTTCCTTGAGGAAGATTCTCCCTGAGCTAACATCTATACCAATCTTCCCCTACTTTGTATGTGGGAATGCCACCACAGCATGGCTTGATGAGCAGTGTGTGGGTCTGCACCCTGGGTCTGACCCTGAGAACCCCAGCCACAGAAGTGGAGCCCACAAACTTAACCACTACACCACCAGGATAGCCTGTCAATTTTAATGTTCTTTTATTAATGTATAAAATTCAAACAATGTACAGTATGTTTAAAACACAAACATCATTTTTGAGCAAATAAGCCAAAATCAATGATTACTTAAAACTATAGTCATAATTACATTTCAGTCAACAACGGACCACATACATGATGGTGGTCCCATAAGATTATAATGGAACTGAAAAATTCCTGTCATCTAGTGATGTCACAGCAGTTGTAATGTTGTATTGTAATGCATTACTCACATGATTTGTAATGTGGTGTAAACAAACCTACTATACTGCCAGTTGTATAAAAGTATATCACAAATAATTATGTACAGTACATAACACTTGATAATGTTAATATGATTATGTTACTTGTTTGTATATTTGCTATACTATACTTTTTATTGTTAATTTAGAGTATATTCTTTCCATTCATAAAAAAAGTTTACTGTAAAACAGTATGCCGTGTTACACCAGCAGCAGCCTCATACACCTCATGTTTACTGTGTCTCTTGATTACATCAGTTTCTTTTGTGGTTGATTTAATCTCATGTTGTTTTGTTCATCATGGCCTCTAGATGTACAAAATCCACTGCTAATATTGCTAGTAGGAAACCATGTTGAGTGACCTGGAAATGAAATTAAAAGTGATTAAAGACTGTGAAGGTAAAAGACTCAGTTGTTGTTCGCCAGTGAGGCATGTCCCATTCCACCATAGCTACAATCTTGAAGAACAAGAACAAAGTGATGGAAGCTGCTAAAGGATCTGCTTCACTGAAGGCAATGAGGCTAGCAAAAATTCCAGAAGGGTCTATATCAGACATGGAGAAACTTATAATGACCTGAATTAATGACCAGATACAGAAGTGCATCCCTCTCAGCACTATGACAGTCACTGCCGGAGCAAAAAGTTTGTTTGAAATGTTGAAAGTAAAGCCTGGACTTGACTACAATGTTGAATTGACTGCTAGCCCTGAGCGGTTTAAGTGATTCAAGAAATCAGTATTCATTACATAACGTGAAAGCGACTGGTA
This sequence comes from Equus przewalskii, assembly GCF_037783145.1. Taxonomy (NCBI): domain Eukaryota; kingdom Metazoa; phylum Chordata; class Mammalia; order Perissodactyla; family Equidae; genus Equus; species Equus przewalskii. The sequence goes on from NC_091850.1 coordinate 36,641,481, forward strand.
AGTCTGTGAGTGCTGGTGTGAAGGCAGCAGAAGAATTTTTGGAAACTCTGGATAAACTGACTATGGAGGAAAATTACTTGCGAGAGAAAATATTCAATATGGATGAAACCTCCCTATTCTAGAAACAGATGCCTCAAAGGACTTTCACTCATAAGGGGGTCAAATCAATGCCAGGTTTCAAGGCTTTTAAGGACAGGATAACAGTCTTGCTTGGGGGCAATGTTGCAGACTACAAATTGAAACCCTTTGTGATCTGGCACAGTAAGAACCCCAGGGCTTCAAACATAGCAATAAGCACACACGGCCAGTGTTCTACAGGAGTAATGAGAAGTCACGGATGACCTAGATCCTCTTTAAGATGCTTTCCTGAATTGCTCTGCCAGTGACATGGAGAAGTACTGTTTGGAGAATAACATACCTTTCAAGATTTTGCTTATTGTTAATAATGCTCCTTGACATCCTGCTTTTATTGGTGATCTTCGTCCCAATATTGAAGCAGGGTTTCTCCCTCCAAACACCAGCTCTTTGATCCAACTAATGGATCAATGAGTTATAGCAGCTTTTAAGGCCTACTATCTGAGGAGACCCTTTGCTCTGGCTACTGCTGGAACTGAAGAAGACACTGACACAATTCTGGAAGGAATACAATATGTACGACTGCATCAAGAGCCTTGCATGGGCTAGGAGTGATGTCACCAAGGAGGGTATGAATAGCATCTGGAAGAAGACATTCAAGAGATTCATCTTTGACTTCAAAGGATTTGCCAAGGATGAGGAAATTGTGAAAATCAATGGGGCTATGATTGAGATGGCAAACACCTTTAACCTGGGTGTAGTTGAGGATGTCATTGAAGGGCATTGAAGGAATTGACTAAGCAGGAATTGTTGGCATTAGAACAGAAATGCATAGCTAAAGAAGACACAAGACATAAGCCAACTGCAGGAGAAGAAAAAGAACTCCTAAGAAAATCCACAGTGAAAAGTTTAACAGAAGCTTTTGTAGACCACAACAAGCCCCTCAAAAAGTTTAAAAACATGGAACCCAACTCCAAAAGAGTTTCATTAATAGAGAGGTGTATTCATGGTCCATTATCAGCTTGCAAGCGAACATATGATGAAAAAGGGAAACAAACCAAGCAAACCACTATGGACACATTTCTGAAAACAGTGACATCTCCTCAAGAAGAACCTCAAGTCCTCCAGAAAGGTATTCTAGAAGAAGGCATTGTTACCATTGGAGATGACAGCTCCATGCATGCTATTGCCCCTGAAGACCTTCCAGTGGGACAAGATGTGGACATGGAACACAGCGATATTGGTGATCCTGACTCTGTGGAGGCTGAGGATAATGTGTGTAGTTGTGCCTTAGTTTTTAGCCAAAAAAGTTTAGAAAATAAAAAAAAGAAAGAAAAAATTTAAAAATAGAAAAAAAGCTTATCTAATAAGGATATAGAGAAAGAAAATATTTTTGTACAGTTGTACAATTTGTTTGTGTTTCAAGTTGTGTTATTACAAAAGAGTCAAAAGTTTAAAAACGGTAAAAGCTTTTTGTTATTTTTTTTAAGATTTTTAATTTTTCCTTAGAATTTTATTTTTCCTTTTTCTCCCCAAAGCTCCCTGGTACATAGTTGTGTATTTTTAGTTGTGGGTCCTTCTAGCTGTGGCATATGGGATGCCACCTCAGTATGGCTTGATGAGTGCTGCCATGTCCATGCCCAGGACTCGAATCAGCAAAACCCTGGGCCACCAGAAGCGGTGTGTGCAAACTTAAGCACTCGGCCATAGGGCCGGCCCCAAAACAGTAAACATTTCTAAAGTAAAAAGGTTATAGTAAGCTAAGGTTAATTTATTATTGAAGAAAGAAAAATATTTTTTCATAAATTTCCTGTAGCCTGCATACAGTGTTTACAGAGTCTACAGTAGTGGACAGTAATGTCCTTCACACCCTCTCACCACTCACTCACTGACTCACCCAGAGCAACTTCCATCCTGCAAGCCCCATTCATGGTAAGTGCCCTATAGAGGGGTAACATTTTTAATTTTTTGTACCACATTTCAACTATACTTTTTCTATGTTTAGATACAGAAATCCTATTTTGTTACAATTGTATACAGTATTCAGTACAGTAAGGTGCTGTGCAGGTTTGTATCCAAGAGCAATAGGTTGTATCATATAGCCTAGCTGTGTAGTAGGCTATACCATCTAGGTTTGCGTAAGTATACGCTACGATGTTTACACAATGACAAAATTGCCTAATGCATTCCTAAGAACATATTCATATTGTTAAGCAAGCAACGCATGACTGCAAATGGTAGTGGAGGAAATAAAGTAACTTGTGTCTATTTTGACATTGCGTACACTTAGTGTTTATTGTTATTAATGAAATTAATCCCACATTATAATTAATGAATATTAATTATAAGTACAAACATCACTCCATCAATATTTTTCTTTTTCAGTGAGAAAAGCAATAAATCATGTATGCTCAATTACTTTGTTTTATAGCTTTATTAAGAAATAATTGTTACACAAAAAGCTACACATATTTAATGTATACAACTTGACAAGTTTAGATGTATGCATACACCTATGACATCATGGTCAATTACTCTTAAGTACTCTGTATATACAAACTATGTGTGAGTTTTACAAGCATAAATTACGCATCACAAGTTTATCTACATATAATAGATAACCAAAAAATGTAAAAACCTGACATTGAAAATAACCGACTCATTTTTCTGTAAATAACTGATAACTATGAGTGTTAGAATATAATGTCTCCTAGAGAAATGAGATTTCCTCTATGAGTGTTGGCTTCCTAAATAGATACACAATTTGACTGAATCAAATCTTTTCATCTCTCATATAATTTTATAATTTTAAATTTAAAAAATGAAGTTTAAATGAACATGTTTAGGGTAAGAAGCTGGATAAAAGATAATTGATAAATGATTGAGGAACAGACATTTATTTCTACTCCACACCCATGATTTGACACTTGAGTATTGTTGTAAGTGACCAAGAGACATAAATGAAACCTCACAGCAAATTATATTTTATTCTGTTAGATTCAAGATAAAAAGTAAACACGCTAGTTATAGAAAAATATATTTCTTGCACACAAGTTTGTAACTGAAATAAGTACCTGCTACTCTTACATAGGATTTAAATAAGTGAAGACTATGCATATCCAATAAGTAGGCAAGCTTTGTGATCAAGATAAACTTAATACACACACACTTTATCAAAAGGTGATTCCCTGAATTTCATTAATGGATTAAAATACTTTCTTTACGTGTGAATGAAAGCAAGAATCATACACTGTTTGTATATTCATGTAGATGCTTAAAAACACATACATTATTATCTGGGCTGTATATTTGCCTCTGATCTGGAAATTTCCTCACTCTAAAGTGTACCTCTGGATTTGTCTTCTAAACTACAATGGTCCCCAGGTCCCAGGTTGCTGATGATCATAAGAATTAATGGAAGCAAGCTGTCTTCAAAAATGTTTTTGCGCTGTAGTAAATTTTCGAGTCCTCCAAGAAAGGTGGATAAAAGGAACTGGCCCCGGCCTGTCAGTGACATTACCATTAACGGATAAATAGCAGCAGTGGAAATGACAATCAGAGTTGGCAAATGGTAAACAGGATCGAAATCATTGACTATGAACTCAAAAATTAGCTCCCATTTTGTTTTATCACACTTAGCATAGATGACAAAATTAAATATCCATGTCTATAGACATATGAGTGTGTTAAATAATCTTGTTACACTTTTCAAATTAGTAAACTTAATTTTATCAACTCTAGATCTTAAAATGGTAATATTATTTACATATGGCCAAATAAATCAAAATATTTAATAATAAAGTGATTACTAATTTTCATACTTTTATAATTCCATATAAGTAAACATTGCTGAATTTATCTTCTCAGGGTTCAATACTTCTGGCAATAATTTTCCTTTTTGAAAGGATAATGATGTGCTCATCATACTTATCTTTGGATTTACTGAAGTGTATTTCACAGTAACATTAAGCTGCCTTTTGCCTACTTATGCCCAATCATAATCTTTAAATATTTTAAATAAACTACTACATATCACTAATCTAATTTAAATTGTTAGATAATCAAAATAATAGCAAAGTTTTACTTTGTGCAAAAAAAATATTTGTTTAAGTATCTAAATATGAGATCACCAAGACTTTCATTTTACAGACAACGAAAGTGAAGCACAGAGAAATAAGATGATCTATAAATGTAGAAGGACACATTGTGAGAAAGATAGAACAAGGATGCAGATTTCTCCATTCTTAATATGCGATCTGCCAGGTCTTATTGTGCAAATGCAGTACAATAGACAAATGATTGACATACATCAACTCTGCATTTAACATCTTTGCATTATGACTATCAATGTTATTTACTTATTTTTTATTTATTTATTTTTTTAAAGATTGGCACCTGAGCTCCCATCTGTTGCCAGTCGTCTCTTTTTCTTCTTCTTCTCCCCAAAGCTCCCCAGTCTATAGTTGTATATTCCAGTTGTGAGTGCCTCTGGTTATGATATGTGGGATGCCACCACAGCATAGCCTGATGAGCGGTGTCATGTCCATGCCCAGGATCCAAACCAGAGAATCTCTGGGCCTCTAAAGCAGAGCGTGCGAACTTAACCACTCCGCCGTGGAGACAACCCGTTATCAACGTTATTTAAAATGGATACTTTTTCTCCAGGGCACTTATTTATAATTATAATTGATTAAAAAGTGACTGCTTCTGCTATTATTCAATGTATATTGATTTCTAAGTTGCCTGAGCCTAACTACTAATTCTGTCCAAATTTTATTTTTGAAGTATAATTAACATACAATATTATATTAGTTTCAGGTGTACAATATGGTGATTTGATATTTTTAAACATTACAAAATGATCACGACACTAAGTCTAGTGACCACCTGTCACCATGCAGTTAATTTTACTATTATTCTCTATGTTCCCTGTGCTGTACATTACATCCCTGTGACTAATCTATTTTATAACTGGAAATTTTTACCACTTGTTTCTCTTCACCTGTTCTGCCCATCCTCTCAGCACCCTCTCCTCTGGCAACCACTAGTTTTGTCTCTGTATTTATGAGCTCTCTTTCTGGTTTGTTATGTTCGTTCATTTTTTTTTGTTTTTTAGATTCCATGTGTAAATAAAATCATATGATATATTTCTTTCTCTGTCTGACTTATTTCACTTAGCATAATATCCTCTAGGTCCATCCATGTTGTTGCAAATGGCAAGATTTTTTTCTTCACGACTGAGTAATATTTCATCGTGTGTATACACCATAGCTTTATCCATTCATCAATCAAGAGAAACTTAGATTGCTTCCATATCTTGGCTATTGTAAATAATGCTGCAATGAACATAGGGGTACATATATCTCTTCTAATTAGTGTTTTCATTTTCTTTAGATGAAAACCCAGAAGTGGAATTGCTGGACTGTATGGTAGTTCTATTTTTAATTTTTTGAGGAACTTCCATACTATTTTCCATGGTGGCTGTACCAATTTACATTTCCACCAACAGTGCATGAAGGTTCCCTTTTATCCACATCCTCACCAAAACGTGTTATTGCTTGTCTTTTGATAACAGCCATTCTGACAAGTGTGAGGTGGTACCTCATTGTGGTTTTGATTTGCACTGGTGATTAGTGATGTTGTGCATCTTTTCACATGTCTGTTTGCCATGTGTATGTCTTCTTTGGAAAAATGTCTTTTCAGTTCCTCTGCTATTTTTTAATTGGATTGTTTATTTTTGATATTGAACAGCATGAGCTCTTTACATATTTTGGATATCAATGCCTTATCGGATATATCATTCACCAATATTTTCTCCCATTTAGTGGATTACCTTTAAATTTTGTTGATGATTTCCTTCACTATGCAAAAGCTTTTTAGTTTGATGTAATCCCATTTGTTTATTTTTCTTCTCGTTGACCTTGCCTGAAGAGATATTGCTAAGATCAATGTCAAAGAGCTTACTGCCTAGGTTTGCTTCTGGGGGTTTTATGATTTCAGGTCTTATATTTAAGTTTTTAATCCATTTTGAGTTTGCTTTTGTATATGGTGTAAGAAAGTGGTCTGTTTTCATTCTTTTGCATGTAACTCTCCAGTTTTCCCAGCTCCATTTATTGAAGAGACTGTCTTTTCCCCATTGTATATTATTGCCTCCTTTGTCATAGATTAATTGACCATATAAGCATGGATTTATTTCTGGGTTCTCTATTCTGTTCCATTGATCTATGTGTATGCTTTTGTGCTAGTACCACAGTGTTTTGCTTACTATAGCTTTGTGGTATAGTGTGAAATCAGGGAGTGTGATACCCTCAGCTTTGTTCTATCCCAAGATTGCTTTGGCTATTCGGGGTGTTTTGTAATACCATACAAATTTCAGAATTATTTGTTCTAGTTCTCTGAAAAATGCCCTAGATAATTTGATAGGGATTGCATTGAATCTGTAAATCGTTTTGGGTGTATGGACATTTTAAAAATATTAATTCTTCCAATCCAAGGGCACGGTGTCTTTCCAATTTGTTTGTGTCTTCAATTTTTTTCATTACTCTTCTATAGTTTCCAGAGTACAGATATTCCATCTTCTCAGTTAAATTTATTCCTAGGTATTTTATTCTTTTCAATGCAATTATAAATGGAATTGCCTTCTTAAGTTATCTTTCTGATAGTTTGTTATTAGTGTATAGAAATGCGACAGATTTCTACATATTAGTTTTGTATTTTGCAGCTTACCAAACTCGTTTATTCATTCTAATGTTTTTTTTGGTGAAGTCTTTAGGGTTTATTATAAATAGTGTCATGTCATCTGCAAACAGTGATGGTTTTACTTCTTCCTTTCCAATTTGGATGCCTTTAATATCTTTTTCTGCTCTCTTTGCTGTGACTAACACTTGTAGCATCATGTTGAATAAAAGTGACAAGACTAGGTACCCTTGAATTTTTCTCAACCTTAGAAGAAAAGCTTTCAACTTTTGGCCATTGACTATGATGTTAGCTGTGAGTTTGTCACATATGGCCTTTATTATGTTGAGGTATGTTCCCTCTACATCCACTTCATTGAGAATTCTTATCATAAATGGATGTTGAATTTTGTCAAATACTTTTTTCTGCATCTATTGAAATGACCATATAATTTTTATTCTTCATTTTGTTAATGTAGTCTATCATATTGATTGATTGGCAGATATTGAACCATGCTTGCCTCCTGTAATAAACCCCACTTAATCATGGTGCATGCTTCTTTTAATGTATTGTTGAACTTGGTTTGCTAATATTTCGTTGAGGTTTTTGCCTCTATATTCATCAGAAATGTTGGCCTGTAATTTTCTTTTTTTGAAGCATCTTCTCCTTTAGTTTTAGAGTAATACTGGCTTCCTAGAATGAGTTTGGGAGCAATCCTTCCTCTTCAGTTTTGTAGAATAGTTTCAGAAGAATAGGTATTAACTCTTCTTTAAATATGTGGTAGAATTCACCTGTGAAGCTGTCTGGTCCTGGACTTTTGGTTTCTTTGAGTTTGCAAATTACCGATGCAATTTCATTACTAGTAAAAGCTCTGTTCAGGTTTTCTATTTCTTCATGATTCAGTCTTGAAAGTAGTGTGTTTCCAGGAATTTATCCATTTCTTCTACTTTTTCAAATTTGTTAGCATATAATTGTTTGTAGTAGTCCCTTATGAATCTTTATATTTCTGTGGTGTCAGTTGTAACATCTCCTCCTTCATTTCTGATTTTATTTACTTTTTTCTTGGGCCCTCTCTCTTTTTCTCTTGATGACTCTGGTTAAGATTTTATCAATTTTATTTATCTTTTCAAAGAACAAGCTTTTAGTTTCATTGAGGAAGGCAGAAAGGTCAGAGTCAGGGTGAAGACGTAACCATGGAAGCAGAGTTTGTAGAGATGAGCTTTGAAGATGGAGAAAGGGGCCATGAGCCAAGGAATTCAGGCAGCCTCTAAAAGCTGGAAAAGGCAAGGAAATAAATTCTGCAAGGAAATAAATTCTCCCCTAGAGACACCAGAAAGAACGCTGATGAAGCGTTAAACCCCAGAGCTGTAAAATAATAAATTGGTAGTGTTTCAAGGTACTGAGTTTGTGAAAATTTGTTATGGGAGCAATGGGAAACTAACACACCATCCTCACTGTTAATCAAAGTAAAAATGTGAGAATTTTTATTCAAATGCTGTTTGACATGTTTTACAACACTTTACATATTCAACTACCAACTATGTGTAGAACCGAAAATATCACCCTAAAATTAAAATAATAATTGCCATTTCTTTCTCATTTTCTAAAGAGCGTATGGTGGAGTTACCAGAGGCTACATAACATAAATATCCTAACAGATTAAATAGGAAAGCAGATAAAAGAATCCAGCTGTTTTCTAATTGTCAGTCATTAAGGAGATTTGAAAAAAAATAAAATAAGCTTATTTTTCTCATTATTTTTATTGACTTTTAAATTATAGTTATTATTCTTAAAATGTTTTCTTAGCCTACAATGAATTTATTATTGCTGTTTTTAAGCAAATAAATAAAGAGCTTCAAGTTTTGTCAGTTTTAATTTCTAATACAGTAAATATTGACCTATATAACCCATCTAAATGAAAGCCCCTTGGGGTTCTCAATCATTTTTAAGAATTCAAAGCAGTCACAATACCAAAGAGTTTGAGAACTGGCAACACATGTCAAAGCACGTATGAGATACTAGTGGATCTAATCCTGGCTGGAGAGAAGAATCAACTAGGGAGCTTTTCAAAAACTCCAGTGTATATGCTCCATCCACAAAATTTCTGTTAATCTTTGAAAATATATGTGTTCAATTATGCTTTTCTTGTTTGTATAAGTTAGATGTGCTCAGTGGTGCTCCTGCCTGCAGAGGCATAGGGAAAGCAGATAAACACGGTGTAGTGTATGTATTGCATTCTATTTACAGCCATGTAGAAATCTTCAAAAATATAAAATGTAGGGTGGGAGAATTTGCAGGAAAAACTGAATATTGAAGAGAATGCATAGTTTAAAGCATGATGCTGTGCAGGAATAACAACATAAGTGACAAGGTAGGCAGATGAAATTGAGAATCATTCCTGCATTCAGCACCTGAGGATAACTGAACACACTGAGACTGAGCAATGCCTGAACCTTTTTTTTATGGGTACTGTTTGATAGGTTGAATAAAAATATGAACATTCTTGAGAATTTACCACTCAATCTCTATGACGTTTCTAAAATCGAAAAATATTAAAGTCCCATCATCCATATTGTTATCTGCGGATTCATGCACTTGAAAATAAAGTGTGTAATTCAGCTTTAAAGAATACTTCCTTGAATGAAGAATTTAAAAACTAACAAGTAGGAGATATAGCTCAAACAAGTATAAACTTTGAATATTTAATATATGGTGCATTTATTACTAATGTATCCTGTATTAGCGGCTATATATAGATTGCCTTTGAAGCGAGCATTGATAATTTTCATATTTGAGTTGCACTCACATTCCTCTCCATAACAGAGAGTTAAATGAACTTTTTTTCCCCAGTGGTAACATTGGTTTATAACATTATATAAATTTTAGGTGTACACCATTATATTTGGATTTCTGTGTAGATTACATCATGCTCACTACCCAAAGACTAATTACCATTCATCACTATACACATGTGCCTAATCATCTCTTTCATCCTCCTCTCTCCCCATTTCCCATCTGGTAACCACCAATCCAATCTTTGTCTCTATGTGTTTGTTTGTTGATGTTGTTGTCTTCTACTATGAGTGAGATCATATGGCATTTGATTTTTTCCTTCTTACTTATTTTGTTTAGCATAATTCCTTTGAGGTCCATTCATGTTGTAACAAATGGCAAGCTACATCCTGTTTTATGACTGAGTGGTATTCCATCATGTATATATCCACATGTTCTCTACCCATTCATCCCTTGCTGGGCGCCTAGGTTGCTTCAAAGTGTTGGCTATTGTGAATAATACTGCAATGAACATAGGGTTCACATATCCTTACACATTCATGTTTTCACATTCTTTGGATAAATACCCAGCAGTGGAAAAACAGGATCATATAGTATTCTATCTTGAATTTTTTGAGGAATCTCTATTCTGTTTTCCGTAGTAGCTGCACCCTATTGCGCTCCCACCAGCAGTATATGAGACTTCCCTTTCCTCCACAACCTCTCCTTGTTATTTCCTGTCTTGTGAATTACAGCCATTCAGGTGGGCATGAGATGATACCTCATCGTTGTTTTGATTTGTATTTCACTGATAATTAGCAAAGTTGAACATCTTTTCATGTGCCTGTTGGCCATCTGTATGTCTTCTTTGGAGAAATGACTATTCTGATCTTTTGTCCATTTTTAAATGGGGTTGTTAGCTTTTTTTTGTTGAGATGTATAAGTTCTTTATATATTTTGGATATTAATCCTTTATCAGATATACCATTTACAAATATATTCTCCCTAGTGTTAGACTGTCTTTTCATTTTGTTGATAGCTTCCTTTGTTGCGCATAAGATTTTTAGTTTGATGTAGTCTCATTTTCTTATTTTTTTATGTTGTTTCCCTTGCCCGATCAGACGTGGTACTTGAAAATGTGTTGCTAAGACCAATGTCGAAGAGCGTACTGCTTATGTTTTATTCTAGAAGTTTTGTGGTTTCAAGTCTTGAATTCAAGTCTTTAATCCATTTTGAGTTCATTTTTGTGCATGGTGTGAGAGAGTAGTCTGCTTTCATCTTTTGCAGGTAGCTGTCCAGTTTTCCCAACACCATTTATCAAAGAGACTTTCCTCTCTCAATTGTATGTTCTTTGCTCCCTTGTCAAAAATTAGCTGTCCATAGATGTGTGGGTTTATTCCTGGGCTCTTGTTTCTGTTCCATTGATCTCTATGTCTCTTTTTGTGCCAGCACCATGCTTTTCTGGTTACTATAGCTTTGTAGTGTATTTGGAAATCAGGGAGTGTGATACCTCCAGCTTTGTTCTTTTTGTCAGGATTCCTTAGGCTATTCAGGGTCTTTTGTTATTCCATATGAATCTTATGATTCATTGTTCTATTTCTATGAAAAATGATGTTGGAACATTGATAGGGATTGCAGTGAATTTGTAGATTGCTTTAGGAAGTATGGACATTTTAAGTGTTTTAATTCTTCTGATCCAAGAGCATGGAATATCTTTCCCTTTCTTTGTGTTTTCTGCAATTTTTTTCAACAATGTTTTATAGTTTTCAGCACACAGGTCTTTCATCTCTTTGGTTAAATTTTTTCTTACATATTTTATTATTTATGTTGCAGTTATACATGGGATTGTATTCTTAATTTCTCTTTCTGCTTAATTCGTTGTTAGTGTAAAGAGACACAAATGATTTCTGTATGTTGGTTTTGTATCCTGCCAGTTCACCATATTCATTTATCATTTCTAAAAGTTTTTTGGTTGATTCTTTAGGGTTTTCTATATATAAAATCACGTCATGTTCAAATAGTGACAGTTTCACTTTTTCCTTTCCAATTTTGATCCCTTTTGTTTCTTTTTCTTGCCTGATTGCTCTGGCTGGGACTTCCAATACTATGTTAAATAAGAGTGGGGTAAGCAGGCATCCTTGTCTGGTTCCTGTTGTTAAAGGGATAGCTATCAGTTTTTCTCCATTAAGAAAGATATTAGCTGTGGGTTTGTCATATATGGCCTTTATTATGTTGTGGTACTTTCCTTCCACACCTATTTTATTTGGAGTTTTTATCATAATTGGATGCTGTATCTTGTCAAATGCTTTCTCTGAATCTATTGAGATGATCATATGATTTTTATTCTTCATTTTGTGAATGTGGTGTACCATGTTAATTGATTTGTTGATGTTGAAGCATCCCTGGAATGAATCATGGTCTATGATCTTTTCAATGTATTCTTGTATTTGATTTGCCAGCATTTTGTTGAGGATCATTCAGTGAAGTTCATTTGTAATATTGGCCTGTAACTTTCTTTTTTTGTGTTGTCCTTGTCTGGTTTTTGTATCAGGGTAATGTTGGTATCGTAGAATGAGTTAGGAAGCTACCTCTCCTCTTCAATTTTTTAGAAGAGTTTGAGAAGGATAGGTACTAAATCTTCTTTGAATGTTTGGTAGAATTCACCAAGGAAGCCATCTGGTCCCACACTTTTATTTTTTGGGAAGTTTTTGATTACTTTTTTCATCTCCTTACTGGTGATTGTACTATTCAAATTCTTTATTTCTTCTTGATTCAGTTTTGGAAGATCATATGATTCTAAGCTTTTATCCATTTCTTCTAGATTATACAATTTCTTAGCTTTTCATAGTATTCTCTTATAAACTTTTGTATTTCTGAGATGTCCATTGTAATTTCTCCTTTTTCACTTCTGATTTTACTTATTTGAGCCTTCTCTCTTTTTCCCTTGGTGAGTCTAGCTAGAGGTTTGTCAATTTTATTTATCTTTTCAAAGAAACATCTTTTGGTTTCATTGATTTTTTCTAGTATTTTTTAAGTCTCTATTTCATTTATCTGCTCTGATATTTATTATATTCTTCCTTCTACTGATTTTGGACTTTGTTTGTTCTTCTTTTTCCAGTTCCTTTAGATGCACTGTTAGACTGTTTGTTTGAGATTTTTCTTCTTTGTTGAGGTAGGCCTGTATTGCTATAAACTACCCTCTTAGAACCACTTCTGCTGTATCCCATAAATTATTGCCTATTGTATTTTCATTCTTATTTGTCTCCAGGTAATTTTTGATTTCTACATTGACCCAATCTTTGTTCAGTAGCGTTTTGTTTAATCTCCACAAATTTGTGGCTTTTCTGATTTTCTTCCTTACTAGTTTCATACCATTTTGTGGTCAGAAAAGATGCTTGGTATTATTTACATCTTCTTAAGTTTATTGAGACTTGTTTTGTGGCCTAATATGTGGTCTATCCAGGAGAATGTTCCATCTGCATTTGAAAAGAATGTGTGTTCTGTGGTTTTTGGATGAAATGTTCTGTGTATACCTAATAGTCCACCTGGTGTAATGTGTCATCTAACGTGTCAATAAGGAAATGTTTCCTTATTGATGTTCTGTTTGGATGATCTATCCATTGGTATAAGTGGAGCATTAAAGCCCCCTACTATTATTGTGCTGCTGGCTAGTTATCCTTTTATGTCTGTTAGTAATTTCTTTATATATTTAGGTGTTCCTACGTTGGATGCATAGATAGTTATGTGTTATATTGTCTTGTTGGATTGTTCCCTTTATCATTATTTAGTGCTCTTATTTTCTCTTGTAACAGTTTTTGTTTTAAAAGTCTATTTTGTCTGATATAAGCACTGCTGCCCCAGCTTTCTTTTCATTGTCATTTTCATAGAGTATCTTTTTCCAATCCTTCACTTTCAGTTTGTGAGTGTCTTTAGGTCTGAAGTGTGCCTCCTGTATACAGCGTATATATGGGTCTTGTTGTCTTATCCAATCGGTACCCTATGCCTTTTTATTGGAACATGGAGTCCATTGAAATTTAAAGTAACTATTGATAAGAATGTACTTTCCACGATTTTGTTACATTTTCTAGGTGTTTTAGTAGTTCTTTTTTGTTCCTTTCTTCTTCTCTTATTCTCTTCCCTTATGGCTTCACCGCATTCTTTAGTATTATGTTTTGCTTCCTTTCTCTTAATATTTTGCGTATTTACTATAGGTTCCTGGTTTGTGATTACCATGACGTTCATATGTAATAATCTAAGTATATAGCACTCTATATTAAGTTGATTGTTTCTTTAGTTTGACCTCTTGCTAAAAGCTCTAATCTTTTGCTCCGCTCCTCCCATATTTTATGTTTTTGATATCATATCTAACCTCTTTTTTTGTGTGTGTATCCATCATCCTCTTACCATGGAAATAGATAACTTAAGTAATTTTCTCCTTTGACCTTCATATTAGCCACATAGGTGGTTGATCTGCTACCATTACTATATACTTACCTTTACCAGAGATTTTATTAAGGTTTTTTGTTTTTTTGATAATTTTCTTATTCCTGTTTGTGGTCTTCTCTTTTAAATAAGTCCATTTAGCATTTCTTGTAAAGCTTGTTTCTTGGTGATAAGGTCCTTTAGTTTTTGCTTGTCTGGGAAACTGAATATCTGTCCTTTCATTCTGAGTGATAGCCTTCCCAGATAGAGTATTCTTTGCTGTAGGTTTTTTCCTTTCAGCACTTTAAATATATCATGCCACTCCCTTCTAGCCTGTCAGGTTTCTCCTGAGAAGTCAGCTGATACACTTATGGGGTTTCCTTTGTATGTGACTCTTTGCCTTTCTCTTACAGCTTTTAATATTCTCTCTTTATCTTTAATTCTTGGCATCCTCAGTTTTGCCAGAGCACACTATGCCAAGTGAGCTAAGCCAGCCAGTGAAGGACAAATACTGTAAGATTCCACTTGTATGAGGTATCTAAATTAGTCAAACTCATAGAAGGACAGAGTAGAATGGTGGTTGCCAGGAGCTGGGGGGAGGGGAAGGAAATAGGGCGTTGATAGTCAAAGGGTACAAAGTTTCAGTTATGCAAGATATATATGTTCTGGAAATCTACCCTACAGTATAGTTCTTATAGCTAATAATACTTTATTGTATACTTAAAACTTGTTGAGATGGTAGGTCTTACATTAAGTATTCTTGTTCTTGTTCACATACACACACACACACACACAAATAATAATAAAATGAGTGGGGGGAAAATTTGGGAGGTAATAGATATATCTGTGACCTTGATGCTGATGATGGTTTCACAGTAATAGTCATCACGTTATATCCAGTAAATATGCAGCTTTTCACATGTCAATCATATTTCAACAAACCTGTGCTCACTGCTTTAAATTGCTTTTATCAATTCCTCTTATTACTAGCATTGTCTTTCTTGTGTTGTGTAGGTTATTTTGCATCTTGCTCATCAAAGAGTCTGATCCTTTCCTACCACTCCACTGCCAATATACAGATTTAAACACTCATAGCTTCTTAACTGATCCCTTTTGTTCCAACTTTGTGAGAAGAGTCTTTTGAAAGAAATAAGTTCATGTGAATTTCAGCTCAAAACTCTTCAATACCTTCCCAATTCAAAGTAAATGCCAAAGTTCTTAGAAAGGCCTGCAGGGTCTCATAGAATCTGATTCTCCCTTTCTGTTCTGAAATTAACCCTCCCTACACCCTCATTTCTCTCTTCACTCTGGTCTCTCAGGCAAGCCTCCCAGTTCTTCCTTAAATACATTAGGCAAAGTCCTATGTTGGCGCATTTACAGTTGTTTTACCTTCTGCCTGCAAATCTTTTCTCCCATAAAACTACGACCAGATAACAATTCTTTCCAGCCTTTTGTCATATGAAATCTTCTCATTAATGATTCTTGGAATATCTAAAACTGTATCCTCCTTCCCTATAATTCTTACATGCTTATCCTGTGTCACATTATGTCTTTTATAATCATCCGCCATGCCAGACGTTTATGTTGATTCTAATCTGTATGCCCTAGTAGAGTGCAAGCTCCGTAAAGGAAATAATTTTTGTTTGCTTGGTTCCTTATTTTATGCTTGGCTCCTGTATCAGTGAGCCAGAAGTATATTTAACTGGATTAATTGAAAATGCTTTTATGGTTATTATTTAATTGTGAATTTGAACTATATTTGAAAACAAAAAATAAGGCCTTTTATTTGTGGTAACAAAGAAATTTTGAATAGCATTATCTTTATTTTGCACTTTATCTTACTACTTATTTATAGACTGGAAGGTAAGGATATGCTTCTCTATGCCTTCAATTCCAAATCTCTTTCTTTTTATAATAAAACCCAAAGAAATATATTTTTTGTGCCTCACAGAAGAAGCTACTGTTTTCTCTAATGAATCCAAGTGTTATTGAAGTGACTTTCATTAGATCACTCATAGGATAATCTTCCAATTGTCATCACCAAAACATTGTTTTTAAGTCTCAAGGATTTTTAAATTTTTTAGAAATTAAAGGCATATTTGTGATACCTGCTAAATTCTAAAATATGCAGTATCTATCTTCTTAAAACCTTTTAAAATATATTATTCATTATATTTATTCTTAACCATTTTGTAGAAAGTAGAATGTTTAGATAATAAATAAAAATAGGCCTTGCAGCTATGCCAAATATTAAATGGAAACATTTCTAAAGTGTTCCTGCTCAAGTAGAGGGTTTGGCAAACTACTGTCCGTGGACCAAATCCAGTCTGCCACCTGTTGTTGTTAATAATGTTTTACTAGAACACAGCCAGACCCATTAGTTTATGTATTGTCCCTGGCTGTTTTTGTGTTACAACAGTGGAGTTGAAACCTTGCAACAGAGACATATGGCCTTCAAAGCTGAAATACTCCCTATCTGACCCTTTACAGAGAAAGTTTGCCAACCTCTGTACAAGTAGATGATGAGGGTTAAATTGTGTGAAATGGAAAGGAGTAAAACTTTGATGACCACCTTGAAATTTCTGGAACATTAAAGCCAATTGTCACAAGCCATATTTGCAAATACACTCCTGAGACTGCCAAGAGAAATCAGCATGGCCAAAAATTAAAACTGAGTTATCAGGAAAATTGGGATATATTTTTGACCAAGAGTAGATCCAAATGCTATCTCAATGTTAAAATAAGCAAAAGCAGTAAAAATGGATTGTAACAGACAAAAATGTAAGGAACTACCAAGTTCTACAGCCCTTATTTTGTATCTCAGTTTGCTATTTTCCAAGGATCATAAACATATGCAACTTACATGTCACTCCAGTACCAGCTCCTAAATTTTTTTCAAAGTTTCTTATCAAAATATGATAATGCTTAAAGGCATTATATGCCTAATAAAGAGATACAGTGAACATTATATTCATCCTCATTTTTAAGAATTTCTTTAGTAATCAGGCTTACACTTACCAAATAAGAAATAAAAATAACAATCCTGGTCATATTTGTTAAAGACAAACTGTGATTTTGGTCACTTTTGTTTATAGTGGTGGTAAGAAAAGGGAGAACTACAAAATATTGCAAAACAACAAGAAATTGGAATAGCCATGGAATTGCCTACTTTAAATTATGTGTTATCTAAACCCCAGGGGAAAATAGAAAGACGTGAAAGGCATAGAATATCAAAATGTGACTCTATATGTGTGCTACGTACCCCTTGATTACAAATCAGTATGAAAATGCAGTGTCTTAAGCCAATGAAAATCTTTTATTAACTCATGGGTCTATATTTTTGGAAGGAATTGGTTGGGAAAGTCCTTTCTCTACTCCATGGAATCATTTGAACGCTCACTCACCGGCGTGTTTGATAGTTGGTTGTGGGCTCTTGATTGGGACCTCACTGTCAGCCTGAACACCTCCATGCGACTGCTTGGCTTCCTCACAGTGTGGTCATATTGCTCCAAATTTGAGCATCCTGAGAAAGAACCAGGAAAGGCTACATTGTCTTTTAGCCTCAGAAATCATATTTTATCACTTCTGTCATAGTTCAATAGAAAGTTACATATATTCTATCATTTAATAGTAGAGTGGCAAAGTTCTAAAGAGAACACAGGAAACCAGAGCTATTGCTGTGACAATTTTTGGAAAATATAATCTGCCATGCTGAGAGTAAAGCAGTATTTTAAGTGTTATTTCTGGCACCATTTGTTTCCAAATCCTGACATAGAAAAACTGAATATGCTTGACACTATATTATGTTGTATAAAAAATAATTCTTGAAAAAAAAAAGCAAGAAGAAACTCATACATGGGTATCAAAAGTGTTCTAGGCACAAAATTAATTGATTTTATTTAATTATAGTATTCAATCAACAAGATAGATGAAAAATAAAATGGCTCAGAGAGTTTAATTGCTGATTTTCATACACCTAGTGAACAGTTGATACAAAGGTGAGAGTGATTGCTGAGCAGCAACAGAAGGATCATGGTATATAAGTTATTTCATAGTTGGTGAGGATACAGCCCAATATTAGCAGATGGCTGGCTGCATAAAGGCCCATCTCAGTGGCATCGCTGCGTGCTTCCCTGGCCTTCACTTCCCTGTGAAGACTCCTAGATGCCAAAGATTTTGCCTGACTGAGGTCCTGTAAGATGATCCCTTTGGCATTATTATGAGTGTTTTACATCTTCTTAGTCCTTTCAATGGTTTTGAAACACTGGCTGTGTGCTGGCCAGCCCACTAGGCAAGTACAAGTGATTGCTAACAGATCTATCCTGTCCCTCAGTATTTAGGGAAAGACTGGATGAACTGAAGGTCAAGATCGATTTGTGTTACCTTCCTGCCCCGTCTTGAGTGGACAAGCCTTGTTCTTGCACTAAAGCTGTCTTTAAATGCACTACAAACACCACAAACCAGTACAAAAGCAAATTGTTTAAATGCTATTTAAAACATTCCTGCTCAATTCTATATAAAACAAATGAAAGAATGGGCATAGGCAATGTGATGAAGCAGGAACTGATGATGCTTGTAATTCTTAGTTTGAAACACTAATCACATGGTGATCCCATGAACAAAAAGAGGAAGAATGGGGCTTGTGTCATGGAAATAAACTATGCTAGAATTTTTTACATGTTCTATTTGATTTTTGGTGAGGTATGAAGGTCATTGACCTAAGCATTGACCTAAGTAATAGACATGCATGGTACTTGAGGCACTAAGAATGTATGAGATCACCCTGGAGTTAGCTCACATCACCAGCTCCTCAATTCCACTCAGAAAAAGCATGTTTGTTTTATTCCAGATATTCTAGCTAATTTACTAGCAACCTGGTTATGCAAAACTGATCTTGATCTCAACATCATATTTTGCCATATGTCACCAGATATCCTCTCTTCTCTGTGATGGTGCACTGATCAAGTCCTTGAGCATATCTGAAAGCCTTGGGAACCATTCTGTCCCTAGTATCACAAAGAGTTTGAATGGAATATTTTTCCAAGGAAACCAGTAAGATTGTGAAGAAATCTAAAAATAAATGGATTATTGGAAGAGAAAAATTGCACTGTTGAATGCCTGGTATGTATACATTAGGGTAGAAAGGGGTGAAG
This sequence comes from Equus przewalskii, assembly GCF_037783145.1. Lineage (NCBI taxonomy): Eukaryota > Metazoa > Chordata > Mammalia > Perissodactyla > Equidae > Equus > Equus przewalskii. The sequence goes on from NC_091850.1 coordinate 36,660,578, forward strand.
GAAGGTCTTGAATTTTATGAGTATGGAAGTGGAGTAATGTTTGCCATCTGTTCCTTAATAGAGCTAACTTTTTCTATTATACCACATTTTCTATAAATCATTATTATGTCCGGCAATATATGACACACAAATTTGAGGAAGGGAGGTCTTTGCCCTGATAACCTAAATTCTGAAAAAACATTTTGAATATTAAAAATGTAATATTTCTCTGGAAACAAAAGAGTTTTTATATACTATCAACTGTGCTATTTTTTTCTGGGGACACTGAGGGGATATTTCTAGGTATGAATGTAAATGTAAATTAAATATACACTGAGTTATAAATAGTTGAAATAACATGAAAAATTACCAGGTAAAAGTAGGGAAACAATATGACTACAAAGGCATGTTTCTGCTTGAATGGTCTTTTACAGTTGAATTCTAAGTGCAGCAAAATGGACATATTGACAGAATATTAGCTCCATTTGTGCTGGAGGCAGTACATATTAAAATATTTGTTCTACCAACTTTTCAATGTCATGTTCATATCCTTTACAACTAAAAGGATATTTATGTACTTGTTGGAAGTTTTGTTTATCAGGTATATGAAATGCTAATTTTGATAGATAAGGAACTGAGAACTGATTCAATTGTGCAAATACTCAGAATTTTTATTAGGGTGCCAAGTGTAATAAACTATATGTCTACATTCTTTGATCTGTTTCTGAGGAGGAGATGGTTTAAAAAAATGGACTGTCACTAAATATTTCAGTTTATCTCCATGGATCTTAATGAAATCAAATCATGTAATAAAGACTGAAACTTCATCTAGCAGCATAATATGCTCCTGTCACCTTTTATTAACATGACAAGGTTTAAACCATAATTCATGTTTGCAGGATTGTTTCTCATTATTCATACGTATTCTTTGTCCTTAAGATTTCCAGCTCAGAAATGATATTCAGAATTTAAGATGGTATGTAAACTCCTGAAAATTACACAAAAGGTACATTTTTTTTTGCTGCTGAAATAATTTATAAGAAAAGACCTTTCATTTCTTCCAAATGCTTATTTTTTGATATATATACACATGTATATTTGATATCTAGAAACAAAGGAAAATGTCACTGCTTTAACACAGTTATTTTGCTTTATAAAAATGAATATTAAAAATAAACATTTATAATAATGACAAATTAATGATTATTTTTAATGTTACATATTAGATTCTCCCAAGAATAGCCAACATAGTTAAGTTCTTCATTCAAATTTCTTGGCAGTTACCAGTCACATTCCCATGAGAAATTCCAATGAGTCAACTTACCTAAATGAAATAAAATGACTAATTTTTGTTTTTATTAATAGAATATAAACTATAAGATAATCTGAGGGAAGAGTGACACTTTGATCATAAATTTCTTGGTAAAGTATAAATGAAATATATTACAGAGAACCCTGTAAAAAGAAATATAGTGAGGTGTGACCAATCTGGCCAAATATTAAAATACATTTTAAAGCCTCAAAGATTGAAAACATGTAACACTACAATATGACTAAATTGATAGACAATGAAATAGAATAAAAAGTCTAGAAATTGGCTTAAATTCATGCGGAAACTTGCTCTATGACAAAATACCATCCTAAATCAGTGGTCAGCCATGTAGAAAATTCTAAAGACTTTACAAGAATCCTATTGGAAATAAGAAGGGAGTTTAGCAATGCTATGGGATACAAGATTAATACATTATTTATAAAAAACTGTTAATAAAAGATTTCACCCCTCCCTTTCTAATCTTTATGTCCTGTATTCCCTTTTCTCATCCTATTTCACTGGCTTGGATTTCCAATACAATGTTGGATAAAAGCAATGAGGGCGTGTATCCCTGTTTTTTTCCTGAGCTCAAAAGAAATGGTTCAGTCTTTAGTGTTAAACATAATCTTAGCTTTAGCGGTTTTTTGTTTTCAAAAATGTCCTTTGATATGTTGAAGAAGTTCCCTTCTCTCTTTTTTTTTGAGGAAGATTAGCCCTGAGCTAACATCGGCTGCCAATCCTCCTCCTTTTGCTGAGGAAGACTGGCCCTGAGCTAACATCCCTGCCCATCTTCCTCTGCTTTATATATGGGACGCCTACCACAGCATGGCTTGTGAAATGGTGCCATGTCTGCACCTGGGATCCAGGTTGGGGAACCCTGGACCCCCAAAGCAGAATGTGAACCTTAACTGCTGCTGCACCACTGGGCTGGGCCCCTCTCTTCTCTTTCTAATAGACCAATAATTGTTTCACTTTTCACATGATTTTTCTGCATGTTTTGAGACAATAGTATGTATTTTAAAAAGTCTTTTTATATTTTTGTGAATTACCACACTTAATTGTTGAATATTAAATTCTGTATTGCTTGAATGAATAACACTTAATCACAATATGCTTTAATCTTTATATTTTACTGCATGTGTAATTTGTGGGACCCAGTGTAAAATGAAAACATTGGACCCCTTTTTCAAAAAAGGACAGGAGTGCTTTTAAAGGTGCTAAATTATCGAGCTTTTACCTTTCTTCTACATCTCTCTCAATACCTATTACAGTGTTTTTTCTTTGCCATTTAGTGTCGTTTTACATAAAGAAAAAATAAATTTTAAATTATCCTTATGGCTTTTATCATTCATGCTTATATTGTGCAATGTCAGCTTTAAATGCAGATATATGAGCACTTAACTCCTATGTGGAATGGTCAAAATTGCACATTTCGTATTTTGTGGCTCATACATGTATACACATTTCATTCTTAAAAGAAATAAATGGGAACATTGCACGAGCCAAACTCAGCTATTGCTATTTCACCTCTTGATATTGTACATACTACTAAAACTCTCTTGTGGGGCTTACTGATGGCTACGAATGGACTGAAAAGAAAAGAAAAGAAACTATGGGTTCTAGTTTTCCCTTTGATATTTAGCATAAGTGGTTGGTCAATACAAAAAAAGTCATATGGAAAATGCAACCTCTTGGAGCTGTCAGTGACCTGATTTATTAAGTCCTAACTATTCATGAAATTAGAACAAAACCCCCATGGCCCCCATTGCATGGTAGTTTAGCAAGACTCAAAGTGAATACAAGGGAAGCTACCGTACCAGGTTCACCTTGAATTCAGTTTGAATCTCACTAAATTACCACGCATTGCGGATTCACCAGAATCCTGTGCTCACTGGGTGTTCAAATGGATCATCAAGGAATTGGGACATGCATAGTGTGTGTATTTCCTCTGCTCATGTGCATGCTCAATGGTTGTGTCAAACTTTGCTTGCAGTACACAATGTCAAAGATAAAATTATTAATAATTTCAAGATGGAGACATCAGAGCATTAAACCAAGCACAGAGGCCCGATAAATGTTGGGTTCTGTGCAACTGCGCAAGTCACAAGCCCATGAAGCTGGCCCTGTTACATGTATGATATATACGTTCGTGGTTTGCAAGCCAATATTCTGTTAAAGAGGAAAAACAAGCGTTTAATACTTTGTCCCCCTCTTATTAAAAATTTAAAAATTTATAAGCACTTCTTATTCTAGTTTATGTTTCTTCAATAACGCATTTTCCTTTTATGCATTTTACGTTGAATTTTCTCATTTGAACATCACTAGGGAATCCCAGCTTTTTATAAATTTAACTAGCTGCAATTATTATTATTATTGTTATTGCTGCTTATATCATTGTTACAACTACTGACATTTTCAAATATTGGATAACGAGAGTCATGTAAGTGATCTCTTTTGTACTACATCTATCACCGTTATAGCATCCGTGTTTTGTAACAACAAGAGTGTTACCATATCCAACCTGGCATTTTCCTTGTGTCCTAGGGACATGGCAGATCATTGACATCCAAGGTGTCCCTTTAGGGGACAGTAGTATAAGAGATACAATAAAAATACCGGGGATGAACATGAGACTGAGAAGCAAGCAAGAGTGCTCTGATATTCTTCAGCCATGTATAACACGGACAGAGTTGGGGAAATGTCTCATAAAAGATAGGAATTCACATTGATTATTGGAATTAAAAGTGTAAAAGGTATTATACCTATTTTTCTCAGAGAATATGTTGCATCTATCACCACAATTTTCTATAACACTGACATTCAGAGATAAATTTTTGAAAATCCTAAACAGTGCAGAATATTACCTTTTTATTTTCCACACATTTAGTGAAAAATGGATATCATACTTATTTCTTCATTTCTTTTTACTGCCACTCTTCAGAAAACTATGTGTAGAAAAACAATTTTGTATTTTAGCCATACATGCTTTTATTTTTACATAATATATTATCTTCAACTTTTGAATGCTATTTAAAATTTTTGTATTCTGTTTTGACCTGGATTTTTAATTTAAATCTATACATTTTAATAGTTATAGTAACCCTATTCAGAGGAAAGGCAAAATCACAAAGAAAAATTTTAATTTATTTTGATGCCAAATTGATTAGAAACCAACCTCTTAAAATTTTATAGCCTCATGGGGGCTGTGGCTCACCCGGTGGCGCAGCGGTTAAGTTTGCACTTTTAGCTTTGCTGGCTTGCAGTTCGCTGGTTCCGATCCTGGGTGCAGCTACACATTGCTCATCAGGCTACGCAGTGGCAGGCATCCCACATCCATAGTAGAGGAAGATGGGTACAGATGTTAGCTCAGGCCCAGTCTTCCTCAGCAAAAAGAGGAGGATTGGGGGCAGATGTTAGCTCAGGGCTAATCTTCCTCAAAAAAAAAAAAATTCTATAGCCTTATGAAGGAATTAAACTTTTGTTTAGCATACAAGCGTAGGATCCCTTTTTGAGTCCCAGTATGATGACTAGTGTAACTTAGGGTCTAAAAATATCAAATAACCAGACATATTTGCCACTTTTCACTTCCTCAAGAGAGATCCTAAAGGCATTGCTACATCTATAACTCCTACAGAGATGTAGAATTTTCTGGTCAGCAGTCTCAAGACTATTATTTACTTAGGAGTTGTTCATATTATCTTATAGTAGCTGTGAGGTGGAAGTCAGCCAAAAATGGAGTAATAAAAAGGAAAGAGGCAGTTATCTGAAGAACTCAAGTAACAATATGCACTTGTGACAAGGGGAAACAAAGCGAGTGGATGTTTGTCTCAAATAAAGAGATAACATTATAAGTTCAAGGGAAGAAGCAGGAATATGTTACTTTACACCTTATATAAATGCACCATAAAGAGAAAGTAGTGCGATATCAGGAAATGAGAGGATGGGAATTGATAGGGAGTCCGCTCTGGACATTTTAAGATAGTCTCTTGGAATTGGTGCACATTTTGTTCCAAGGACAATCTTTGCGTACCAGATACATAACAGAGAACAGGAGACTTAATCTCAGTAATATCACAATCCTAGGATAATGTCTTTCTGTATTCCCACATTTGCGTAACTAGGAGGGATGATCTTTTCTGGATAAACAGTGATCTAGATACACAGGTGAGACTGGCATCACTGGTAGGCATCTCTCTTAATCTTGATAGTTTAAAGGCACTTTTTTCTCCTTTACAATTGTAAGTAATTTGTGGGGAAATTCTTAGAGACTCTGAGTATGTAGTTCCCATGGTGGTAGACAGTAAATCTTTCAAAGATTGATGCAGCATGGTCCCACATGCTCTTTAAAATGTGCCCTGGTCACTCTCTCATAAGAGGTGGAATCTAATTAACTTCCCTTTGAGTCTGTTTGGGCTTACGTTTGCTCCGATTAATAGACTATGGTGGTGGTGACACTGCGTGACTTTCAAATCTGTGTTGTGAAAGATGACCCAGCTTTCCCACAGTTTGTTGGAAATTGCTCACTTAGAGTGCTGAGCTACAATGTAAGATGTCTACCATCCTGAAGCCATCTTACTACGAGGAATCCAAGCAATACTGAGAGACTATATGGGGTGCCTCTGCTTCTGGGAAATACTAATAGGGATGTGACAGCATCTCATTGTGGCGTGAGTTTTCACGTCTCTGCTGTTTAACGATGGAGAGTATCTTTCTACATGCTTATTTGTCATCCATACATCTCCTTTGTTAAGTATTTAAATCTTCTGTCTCTTTTTTCAATTTGAGCTGTTTCCTTATTAAGTATTGAGCGCTATTTATGTATTGTGAATACAATTTCATTTTCAGATATATGACTTGCAAATATCTCTCCCAGTCTTATATTGTTTTTACATTCTCTTAACAGTGAATTTCAAAGAGCAAGCATTCTCAGTTTTGATGAAGCCAATGTGCAAATACTGCTTACTTTTATGAATTATGCTCTTGAGATTGTACCTAGGAAATCTTTCACTAATCAAAGGTCACAAATATTTTTTCTGTGTTTGCTCCAGGAGTACGTAGTTTTAAGTTTTAAATTTAAGATCTTGATCCATTCTGAGTTTGTTTTCGTATGTAGTGGAAGGTATGGATATCAAGTCATTATTCTGCATATGGATTTCCAGTTGTTCCAGGGACATTTCTTAAGTGTATATGCTCTCTCCACTGAATCACCTTTGCGACTTTGTTGAAAATAAGGGAGTTGGTCTATTTCTAGACTCACTGTCCTGATCCATTGGTGATGTGTCTCAGATGATGACAGTAAGGCGCCATCTTGAATATGTAGCCATTTAGTAACTCCTGAAGGAAGAAGTGCAGCTCCTCCTACTTCTTTTTCTAAAGTGTTTTGGTTACTCTAGTGACTTTGTATTTAAATGAACTGTAGAGTCAAGTTTTTCAATTTGTACAAACAAGCTAGCTGGTGTTTTGGTTATGATTGCATTACATCAATGGAAGGTTTAGAAAAAAAATGGTATCTTAAATTATTGAGTTTTCCAATCCATGACATATCTCTCCAATTATCTAGGTCTTCTTCATTTATACAGGTAATGCTTCGCATTTTTCATAAAACGGTTCTTGCAAAAAAAAATTGACAGATTGGTCCCCTAAATATTTTATATATATATATATATTTTTAAAGACTTTATTTTTTTCCTTTATTCTCCCCAAAGCCCCCAGGTACATAGTTGTATGTTCTTAGTTGTGGGTCGTTCTAGTTGTGGCATGTGGGACGACGCCTCAGCATGGCCTGATGAGCAGTGCCATGTCCACGCCCAGGATCCCAACCGATGAAACGCCTGCAGCAGAACACGCAAACTCAACCAGTCGTCCACGGGTGGGCCCCTATATTTTTTATGATACTATTGTCATTGTTTCTAAGCTTCAATTTCCAAATTTTTGTTGTTAGTATATGGAGCAATTAGTGGGTTTTATATATTAATCTTGTATCCTAAAATTTCAATAATCTTTCTCTCTCTCTCATTTGAGGAGCTTTGTCATAGATTGCACTTTACATTTTACATCCAAAATCATGACATCAAAAAATTGAGATTGTTTTATTTCTTCTTTTGCAATCTGGGTACAGTTTTTTTTGTAATTTCAAAAGATCTTTAGTTTTTAGAACAGTTTGTGTTATGGATAAATTGAAAAGACAGTGCCAAGAGTTCCTACCTTAAAAAGAGGAAGATTGGCAACAGATGTTAGCTCAAGGCAAATCTTCGTCAGCAAAAATAAAAAGCCAATCATGGCACTAAGAAAGGGTTAATTCTGTATTAGCTTGGAGGAGGAACTGGGGTGTGGGGCTGGGGCTGAGGCAAGGGCCCACCCAGGGGCAGGAGTGACAGGGTGCCTGGGAAAGCTGGGGCTCAGCCTGGAGGGACCCAAGCTGGTGTTTGGGGGAGGGGAGCTGGGGACCAGGATTAAGTTTTAAAAAAGAAGAAAAAAAGAGTTCCCACCCTGCAGAGTATCCTCTATTATCAACATTTTACATTTGTATGGTGTATTTGTAGCAATTAATGAACCAGTATTGATGCATTGTTATCAACTGAAGTCCATACTGTATTCAGGTTTCCTTAGTTTTTGCATAATGTCCTTTTTCTGTTCCATGATACCAGCCAGGAAACTGCAGTACATGAAATAGTTCACGTCTCCGTTGTTCTTCTTGGCTGTGACCATTTCTTAGACATGGATGATACTCGAGTAGATTAAAATAATAAGAAAAAAGTTGTTATTTTCACCTACATACATGTTGTGTCCTTCATTCCTTTATGAAGATTAACAATTCCCATTGGTACTATTTTCCTTATGCTTGCAAGATTCCCTTTAATATTTCTTACAGTTCCGTTCTTTTGGTGATGATTTTTTTCCCAGCTTTTGTATGTTTCAAATGCCTTTTATATGCCTTAATTTTTAAAATATGATTTTTATCTGGTAAATAATCCTGGGTTGACACAGTTTTTTCTTTCCAGAACGTTAAAGGTGGTGCTACACTGCCTTCCATCTTGCACTGTTTCTGTGCTACCAATCTCGTGTGTTCTTTTTCCTTTGTACCTACTGTGTTCTTTTTCTCTGATTCCTTTTGAGTTCTTTTTTCTCTTTAACAGTATTTTTAAGTAATTTGATTACGATATGCCTTGCTGACACATTTCTTGTTCCTGGGGTTCTTTAAGCTTCTTTGATATGTGGGCTTATACTTTTTTATAAAATTTGTAGTTTTTGTACATTTTTCCTTGAAATATATTTTTCTGAACCCACTTCTTACTGCTCTCCTTGAACAATTTTAATGACGTCTACTTTAGTCAGCTTGAAATTGTCCTACAGCCCACTGAGACTGTTCATTCTTTTAGTCTTTCTTTTCTCTCTGTGTTTCATTTTAGATAGTTTCCATTGCTGAATCATCAAGTTCACTATCCTTTACTACTGAAATGTCTAATCCCATCAATTCATTTTTCATCAAACAGAAGTTTCACTTTTTGATCTTCTAGGTCTCTAAAAATATTTATCTTTATTCCGACTTTTTTAAAATAGGAAATTCATTTATAACAACTTCCAAAGTCCTTTTTTTTTATTAAGTATGTGATCTGTGTCTTTTATAAATATGTTTCAAGACTTTAATATTTCTTTTCATTGTGGGTTATATTTTCTTTCATTTTTGCGTGCCTAGTAATTTTGAATTGGATATCTGACATTGTGAACTTTATCTTGTGGTTGATATTTTTGTATTCCTATAAATTTTGCTTCGTGTTTTCTGGGATAAAATTAAGTTACTTGAAAATAGTTTGTTACTTTTATTTCTTGTTTTGTTAGCTGCGGTGTGAGCAGTGTTTCCTTTAGAGCTAATTATGCCCCACTACTGAGGCAAAATTCTTATGAGGATTCCGCCCAATGCCCTGTGATTTATAGTTTGTCCTTTTGTGTTGAGGGCAACAGGAAATATTCCTGGCCCTGAGTGAGTGTGAGGGACTGTTCTCTCTGCTCCTTTTGGGTGCTTCTTTTTCATGCTTGGACAGTGTCCTCCCCTCCAGGCACTGATTAGTATCAGTTGAAAACTCAAGTGAGAGGCCTGTCTTCATCTCTCTGGAATTCTCTTTCTGTTCAGCTCTGTCATCTCCAGTGCTCTGTTTCATAATCTCTAGCTGCTTTGACCTCCGGAGACTCCCAGCTCTGTCTCCTCATCCCGTGCAGAGAGACTGGCTCCATCTGAGTGTCCCTTCCTTGTACGTGGCCTTGCAATTTTCTAGAGGCATCAGACTGGGGAAACACAGCATTACCTCATTTATGCCCCCTCTCTCAGGGATTATTGTCCTTCATTACCTGATGTTTAATGTATTGAGACATTCCTTTATATATTGTATATATTTCTCCATTTTGGCTGAAAGTAAAAATTACTGGTGTGGGGACCTGGAATTGGCCACCCCAAGATATGTCTCTTTGGCATCAGGATTATTTGAGGCTGATTGCTTTTGATAAACTGGGACGGGGAAAGAGGCTCTGAGGAATGGAACTTGCCCTTTGTTAGGACACATTTACGTTTGTAAGGTAAATCTCTATCTGTAAAGGTGCCTCCCTCTCTGTACCAGGAAGAAGAAAGGAGATGACCTTCTCTCTAAAAACTCTTAATCAATACCAAAGGCAAGGACTTAAAATCTGCATTTTATTGTGCTAGTCTGGTAACCTCCTGTAACTGACTTCCCTCCCCCTCCCAACGTTGGCATCTCCTTAAAGATTAAGCATCTTTCTTTAGGCTGGGAACCGATTGCGGCGCTCATCTGTGACCCTCCCCCAGCCCGAGGCAACACACGTGCCTCCCCGCGGCGGCGTTCACTGGGACAGCAGACCTATCTGTCGTTTCCATCGAGTTCTGTGCTGACAGAGCGCCCTCCTGACTATTGTAAAAGGGACATTTCAATCACATGTGAAACATCCTGTTTGGGGTATATAACCACTCTGTGCACCCCACTTCTTCGGTGCCCTTTCTTCCTTTGGGAAGAAAGGCCCGGGCCATGGTTCCTCATAAAGCTTTGTTTTATTTTCTCTTGCTATTCTGTCTCATGTGAATTCAATTCATTCTCCAGCCAGACGAACCCACATCTGGGGAGAGGAAATGTCCTCCTCCCCTACACTGGTTAATTTTCTTTAAATGTTTGAGATTTTCTGTAAAGATATGTAGAACTCACAGAATTGAAGGGAAGGCTGAAAGAACAAGTAAAAGGGCCACAACTATGACGTCTTCAGAACCATAACTATTCCACAATCTTTTCTAGACAAAGAAATCTTTTCTAGACAAAGTTACTAGAGTAAATGCTCATTTATATTTTATTTGTTTCTCTATTTATTATTTTGTTCTAGTATTGAATTATAAAGGTTGGTTAAACTTTAATGATATTTACGAATGTGTATTATATCTTTATAACTTGTGTGTGTGTCTGTGTGTGTGCAAGAGAGAGAGATAGACGAGAAGGGAAGAGTAAAGAAAGGAAGGGAAAAGATGGAAAGGAAAGGAAAGGGGAGGGGTGGGATGGGACCAGAAAAGAAAAGAAGAGAAGGAAAGGGAAAGGATGGGAAGGGAAAGGAAAGAAAAAGGAAGGGAAAGGACAAGAAGGAAAGAGAAAGAGATCTGGGGATAAATGCAGACATGAGCCAATACTATTTGCTCACATAAAGACTTAAAACATGGAAGAGAGTTAATTCTCAAGAAAGAAATCTGGATAGTGTCACCAAAAAAAGAAATAGCTAAAATAAAGTACAAAAAATACACAAATATTTACCATATCCTAATTTACTTGAAGGTGCTGTTGGAGGTGCACATGGCAAATAGGACAGTTGTGTTCAGACACAATTAATGTAAGATAAAATTGAATGTGGCTATATATTTATTTAACTTCTAATTACAAATAAATAGCATTTATTTTCAAGAAATAGATAAAAATTATTTTATTATTAACTCCTACATTCTACTATCCATAGAAACATTGTTTGATGTCTACTTATTTGCAGATATTTTTCTATGAAATTATAGTTTAGATTTAAAGAACTGAATATTTTATTGTTCTTTATTTTTCTCTTTTTTGGTACATTTTGTTTTATTTTATTCTTAATTGTGATGGTGTATATGGTTGCACCAAACACTTTTTTCCATAGTTTATTCTTGAGGAGACCAAGGAAAATTCATTGCAATCTCCTACTCCTTTTATTGCTTCAAGGAAACAATTAAATTATAATTCCAATTCAATAGCATTCTCAATGCACCTATCACAAGTAATCTACAGTTTTATCTATTTTTCGTATTCTGGTCTACTGGATTCCTGCATTCCTATAGCCTAGGAAAAAAATAAAGTTTACCATCCTTAAAAATGTAGACAAGGGGCTGGCCCCATGGCCAAGTGGTTAAGTTTGCGCACTCTGCTCCAGTGGCCCAGGGTTTGGCTGGTTGGGATCCCAGGCGTGGATGTGGCACCACTCTTCAGGTGATGCTGAGGTGGCCTCCCACATAGCACAACCAGAAGGACCTACAGCTGAAATATACAACTATATAAAAAAAAGTAGACAAATACAAAAGAAAAAGTAGAGAAAAATGAAAGAAATCTCTTCATTTCTTTTTTCCAGTTTTATTGAGAGATAACTGACATATAACGTTGTATAAGTTTAATGTGTACAACATGTTGGTTTGATCTACTTATATATTTCAATATGATTACCATTAGCATTGTTCAGCTTTTTTAGGTTCCTCTTATTAGAGATAACATAGAGTATTTGTCTTTCTCTGTCTCACATTTCATTTAACTTAGTGTCCTCAAGGAGCATCCATGTAGTCACAAGTGGCTGGGTGTCCTTGTTTCTCATGATCAAATAATATTTCATTGTGTATACATATATATACCACATCTTCTTTATCCATTCATCTGTTGAAGAATATCCAGGTGGTTTCCATATCTTGGCTATTGTGAATAGTGTCAATGAACATGGGAGTGCAGATGTCTCTTCGAGATAGTAATTTTATTTCTTTTGAATATATACTCAGAAGTGAGATTGCTGGATAATATGGTAGTTCTATTTTTAATTTTTTTGGAATACTCATGCTGTTTTCCATAGTAGCTGTAACAATTTACATTCCTATCAACAATGCACAAGGGTTCCCTTTCCTCCACATTCTTGTCAACACTTGTTATCCCCTGTCTTTTTGACAATAGCCACTCTAGGAGATGTGAAATGATATCTCATTGTGTTTTTGTTTGCTGAGGAAGATTTGCCTGAGCTAACATCCGTTGCCAATCTTCCTCTTTTTCTTGCATGTGAGATGCTACCACAGCATGGCCACTGAGAGAGGAGTGGTGTAGGTCCAAGCCTGGGAAACAAACCCAGGACACCAAAGCAGAGTGCTGAACTTAACCACTAGGCCACTGGAGTTAGCGCTCTTTGTGGTTATAATTCGCATTTCCCTGATGATTAGTGACCTGGATCACCTTATCATGTACCTGTTGGCCATTTGTATGTTTTCTTTGGAAAAATGTGTATTCAGTTCCTCTGCCCATTAAGCATTTGTCCATGTCTCTCTGACCACTTTTCCACAAAAAAATTTTTATTCTTGTGTTTGAGTATCAGAATTAGGGGATAAAAATTTGTTTCTTTCTTCTTTGAATGTCAAGAAAAAAAGATAATTTTCGTCAATTACCTGTTTCCATAATTATCTAATTGTTTCATTAAAAAGTTAATATAGGCTTAATCGGTTATGTTTTAGCATAAATTTTATCCAATTATGTTTAAAAAGTCAAGACTAAAGCAGTTCTTTACCAGCTACCAATCTCAGTCCTTAATATTTCTTCGTTGTATCTTTTGGAATTATTTATATTCATTTCTTTTATCACAATTTATATATTTCCTTAAATTTTAAATTCATATTTATTGGATTTTTTGACATTAATAACTTTAAAAATTATGGAGCAGATTAATAATTCACTATAGTATATGTATTACTTAAATTATGTTAAAATACTCCTGATATATACAACATGAAATATATCTTCTTCTGTAATGAGAAGTAAAAGTTATCTAGTTAGATTTATCCACCATTTAACAATTCTTTATTGATTTTCTCAGAAAGTTTCCATTTACTTGCAAATATATGTATAGTGTATACATGTATATATACATATATATCTATATTTACAAATAAATGAAATATTCTATTATACCTTGTATTTTTAAATCTTGCTTCACCACTAACAGCCACTTCTGAATATCAAAGATATTTAATTAATTATTTTACGTACAAAATAATTTTCCATTTTGAATACATTAAGATAAATAAAGCTTCTATTCAGAAAAACGATTGTGTCTACCTTTTTACCAGGAAAAAAAATGCTCTTTTGAAAATTCCATGTAGATTTGTTTGAGCTTTTCTATAAGGTAAATTCATTAAAATGGAATTATTAGATCAAAATCTGTATACATTTTAAATGTAATAAGGTGCTCAGTAATGTGATTCACTTAATTTGTGCTAGATTTAAGCATGTCAGATTCTCCCAAATATTGAGTGTTTTCCATATTGCAGTGATAAGCCAAATATTTTAGGCTATCAGTCGTTCAACATGGCCAACAAAACAAAACAAAACAAAAAACTAACACAGAATATTAAATGGAATTCTTCCTTGTTTGGCATTTCAGCTCAGAACACATAGTTGAAAAAAGCAGGTGCCTTGTATCTCCAATTTCAGTATGAGCAACTAAACTGTTTATGCAGTATCTCCAAAGTGGTTTTATCACTTTAAATCATTATCAAACTCCATATAGCGTAGGTGAGGAATCAATACAAAAGGTAATTGAAAGAATTTTTAAGATCCTTGTTGGGCTGGTATTATGGTGCAGCAGTTAAGTTCACATGTTCTGCTTCAGTGGCCCAGGGTTCACTGGTTTGGATCCCAGGTGCGGACCTATGCACCATTTGTTAAGCCATGCTGTGGCAGGCATCCCACATACAAAGTAGGGGAAGATGGGAATGGATGTTAGCTCAGGGCCAGTCTTCCTCAGCAAAAAGAGGAGGATTGGCAGCAGATGTTAGCTCAGGTCTAATCTTGCTCAAAAAAAAAAAAAAAAAAAAATGATCCTTGTCATATTATGGTCTTGGGAGGAGGGTAGAGTTTACTCCCTGCAACTGTAAGCACAGTGAAGAGGGTGTCATGTGACCACTAACTCTGGAGGACATAATCTCTGAAACCTTACAACTCACAAGTTGCAAAGGTGAGTGGCTGACTGGAGCTGACACAGCAGAAGCAGGAGAAGGAGCTGGATTTGGACCTGTCCTTTCATGGTTTTCAGCACAAGGAGGCTTGCGTTTTCCTAATGCCCATGTAAGTATTTGGAAAGCCATTGCAGTTGAGTAAACCTGGCCACAGTGGCTTACCTAAAGGTGCAAGATTATTGCTCAGAGAAAGCCTCTGTGGAATAAACAGCTAGAAACAGGAGTAAAGGCATATTGATAAGAGAAATGGCCATCTGGGTGAGACATATCCTGACTTGAGTGTCTGCCAGTGGGAGATTCCCAAGGATTTGAATCTGCCAAAAGCACCAGAAAGCTTCACAGGTGACAGAAACAGCTTAGACTTCCTGAAGCCAGATTTTAAGTAAATAGACTGTGCATATTTTTTTCTCTTTTCTTCTAAAATAATTTTTTCCTGGTCCCAACCCAAGAGGGGCTATAAAAGCAACTATTGATTTCAAAAGAGTGTGGAATTACAAAGAGAAAAGAAATCAACTATAATCCCTTCCTTCTCCACTATAGGCTTCTCGTTTATAGTGAGAATTAAAGGATTTCTGAACCGCTAATAGATAATATTTGAAAAAAAAATACAACTAATTTATCTTTTAGCATTCTTATTAAATTTTAATGTATGCTCTCAAATGTAATTAGTGCATTAATATGGAGGAATATGAAATTTGCTCTTATACTATAAAAATTAAAAAACATTTACAATATGCTGAGGTCTGTTCCAAGCAGTTTACATGTTGCAGAGGACAATGAAGAAAGTGTGATCCCAGATGCCATGTTCTCTTCCCTGGCAAGTCACATCGATGACAGATTGTTGAGGGAGAAAGAGGCCTGGACATTTCAGCTCAACTCAGGAAAACATTGAAAGGCCATTCTTGCTATAATTTCCCCCGAGTGATCAGTTGGGGTTGTTGTCAGGCCTGCTTTGCAGCTAAACTACTCCCTCAGCCCATTTTTACTTCCTTCCCCTTCCTTGCACAGGTGTTGATCCTAGGACTACTCAAAACACCATGCCAACTAAATTTTGTCCTGGAGTCTGCCACCAGAAGTACCCAACCAGCAATACATATAATAATTTCTTTAATATTAAAACAACTCTCTGATGTGGGAACTATTAATATTCCCATTTTAAGATAAAGACATATAGAAATGCGTTTCTGCATTTCAAACAAATAAGTAAACATATATCAATAGTGAATGCTCTCCAAAAGCGTACAGACTTTTACTTTATGAAATTTTTAAAAGTACACTATTAGCAGACGTATGAAGGAAAACAGCACATTTAGATACATTTTTGATCAAATCAGCAGGATGCCTATGGAATAAGCAACAATGTTTTGTCAGATAATAAAACTTTTAATTTTATTATCATTTCTGAAAAACCAAACACCTGTCCGTTATATCCAAAATCAAGTTTTGACGATTTTTTCACACTTTAGACCTACCTGCCTTTTGATTTTTTTTGTGTCTTCATAGGACCAAGATCTTACTTCCCAAATTACAAATATTTTCCCTAGTCTTTGCCTTACTTCCCATTACCATCTAAATGCCATCTACTAGGTTTAAATCTCTATATTATTCAAGACTAGGTATTTTATCATAGAGATATGATGAAATCTGAATACCCCAGTGATAACACAACAAAGAGTCGTTTGTTAATCTGACAAAGTTTGCTGCAGTCTCACGGCTCTTTAAAGACTCATGGATCCAGCGCACTTCCATTATACGACACCATCATCTTAAGATGTGGCTTCCAACTCATGTTAGCATGGAAAGAGAAATAAAAATATCACTCAAACCAGGAGTCATGCATATCATTTCTGTTCAAAATTCTTTAGGATTTAGAGAAGCACACCAGCTATTGATGAGCACTGGTACTGTCTGCAATTCTCAACCCAGACCAACCCTATGACTAAAATAGTTGCCTACTGTGACTCTCAATAAGAGTTCACCAGTCATATTCCAGTCAGTAAAAGAATAGATATGATTACATCATTCCAAATTCTCCAACTCCCACTAAAGAAAGTATCATCTTGAAACTATGGATCCATAAGACTCACTACTAGGACCTACTTTTTTTTTATGCATTGAAATCCTACAATAGTTGAAAAGAATTACCTTTTGTTGAAGTGTCATTGGCCTTTGAGAGGACCTTATGAAACATCTTTCTATGTTGATTATCTTCAAAGAATCTTTGGAAAATTTCACAATGTAAGAGAACCAAATAATATCTTGAATATAGTGAGTTCTCAATAGCTATTTTCTTAAGGATTAAATATTACATTGTGACTTCGAATTATAGTTAAAATTACAGAACGTGTGTTCCTTTTTCTCAGAGGCTGGTTAGTTATTCAATGAGTTTATAATTGCAATCGTGCATCAACAAAAATTGTTGCCATTTGGAAACCAAAGCCTTTGACTATGCAATTTACAAGATTGAAATATTGAACCCACTTTAACACCATAAACGTCTATCAACTATCTCCAAAGTAGAAGGCATCAAGATTATAGGAATGAATAAAACCAATTAAAACATATATTATCAATTTTATCTTTTTTTAAATAAAAAAGATTTCTTAATAAAGCTACACTATTACAGAGGGAAAACTTATCAATGTTTCCATGATAATTTTAATAATATACTTTATATGCTAAACATTAGAAAAACTAAACACTACATTAAGACTCAGTTGCTTGTTTCTTTGATCTAAGCTCTATTTAGCCAATGTTCAATGGTTGAGTATCGAGGGTAAATATATGCATCTCAGACACAGATGAGAATGGCTGATTTATAAGGTCACTTCCTAAACAGTTCAATTGTATAATTTCAACAAACCTTATGTCTAGGTTTAATGTAAGAGTCATAGACCAAACTGAAACTTTTGTTATGGGTCAGAAGATGCCTTGGGCACTTATGTTCCATACCAGCAATCCTGTTATTGACTCAGCTATAGATCATCTTGATTTGGCAGGAAAACTAGCCACTTCATCTTTTCTGCTCCAGTTCACTCAGTTGAGGATCAAAATAAAAATTGTTTCTTTCTGATTGTCTTATAGAGAAGATATTTATGTCATGCTGTTAGCTCTAATCACCTATAGAAAAAACTTGGCCAGCAATACACGGCTTTCTGTTTCCCAGTTGTGTTTCCAACTGTGCCTTCTGTTAAGGTATACTTGGGGTACAGTGGGTAAGTAGTAGAAACCTTATGATGAGAAGAAGTGATGTTAATATGATAGAGGTTAACCAATTCCCTGGCAAATATACGCCTGGGCAAGAAGAAGAAAGAGGCTAGCTGGTGACAGATAATGATGTTATAGATTCCAACTGTATGAAGTAAGTGGCCAGGAAAACCAAAAAGTGTCAGAGGCTAGATCTAGATCCAGAGAAGAACCTGAGGAGAAAAAAATAAGACTCCAAAGTTAGGGTGCTCTAGAGCTACCCTCTATTCCACCAGGGATGTTAAAGAAAAATTAAGCATGTACGGATTGATATTGATCTATACACATATATTATAGGATGACATCACTATTATGTTTGTGGGGCCAAAAAGTACATGATTTATATGCATTTTATTTGAATAAGAAATGAACAAGAACATCTAAAAATGGTAACGAGCACTTCCTCAAAGAGTTGATCACTTGTGTTTGCTCTCATATACTGATATTGACATTATATTATTAAAGAAAGTTGGTACAAGGCTTAGAGTTTATTAAACTTTTGCGGTGTGTGTTTTCATCACTTTAGATGCCATTATCCCAGGAAGATCTAACTGGATTTATCAGTAGCTACAAGACTGTGGTTTCAACCTGGTCAGGCATATATACTGTGGTATTACTGTGGAAATGTGCCCCACTGGAAAACAAAAATATCATAAAGAAGATCCAGTTAAACCTCAAATGAAATGTTTTTTTCTGGCAGCAAAGGAAGAAGTAGCACAGGGTAGTCCAATGAGATGAGACAGGGGCATTCACTTCAAATGTATGCACGAGAGAGCTCAGAAAGGAAAGATCTAATTTTCAATTCCAGGCGTCTGCAGACCAAGTTCTTGTGTCTCATAGTATCTGGCTATAAATTACCACTCTAACAGCAATTGAAACAATAATAACTCAGTTTTCCCATCTTAGTATTTATTGATATACCTCACTACAAAAAAATCCAAATGGTAAGTCCCACTCAAATGATAACTCTTTAATTAGGTCCTAATATGTGTGAAAGGCTTAAGTATGAAGGAAACAAAATTTTAATATGATGCATGGAAGGGGGGGACATCAAATTTACAGTGGTAGAGATTTTGTCCAGATTTTTTATTGTAGTAGATAACTTTTATATGAAAAAAATTAAAGTTACAGAAAAATTATGAGAGCAAGAATATTGCAATGAATACATATAAGCTTTTATCTAGTTCATTACTATTTTACCCATCTATACATGTACTTTATTATTTACCCCCTCAATCTCTCTCTCTCTCTTTCTACAGACACATGTACACATGCACACACTCACACACACATGATATTTGAAACATTTGAGAAGTTGAAGACATTATGGCCCTCTATCCCTGAATAAATAATCATGCATTTTTTAACAATAGAGAAATTCACACTACAGTTATTAACCTCAGTACATTTACAAAATTTTACCTAATTTACTTTCCATCATATAATTTTGTCATCTGAACCCGTAATGTTCTTCATAGTATTTTTCCTTTCATTATTGACCCCAGTCTAAAATTTGATATTGCATAGCACGCTACAACATTGGTAAAGATAAAATGAGGTTTTGAAACTTGATGTGAAGTGTTCAAATGTTTGTGTGCAGAAAGAGCTTGCTCCTGCTATGGCGTCAAATTTTCCAGTAATCTAGATGTGAGATTCAAGTTATGAATGAATCTTAGAATCATGAGAGGCAGAATTCAGTAAAGTGGAATGCTATTAAATTCAGGTCTACTCTTTTTCCCCTAATATCTCTCTAGGATAACAAGCAAACACAGGAAAAATGAGATATCATCTTTATATCTAAGATTGTTCCCAACACTATAGTTGTTTTCTCAAGAAATGTGTTGATGATTCCATAAAATATTTGCATATTAATTAATCCATTCATTTATTTAGCAAATATTCAATGAGTGTTTAATATATGTTGAGTTTTTATTGACAAGCTACAGATATACCGATGAACTCACAGGAAAGCTCCTGGCTGACAGTAGCGGAAGAGATCAGGGAAGACAGAAACCATATCATAAAGGGCATTGTAAGTCTTGATATGAAGTTTGGAATGTATTAGAAATATAATAATAAGCCATTAAAGGTTTGGGACAGTACATTGACTTACATTCTAGAAATATAAATCCAGATATTGTTTTCAAAATAGATTTTCAAGTGTTTGGTAAATTTACAGTAAATGTGACTACAATTCTCCACTCTCTCCGTCACTTTCTCAACCACCATAGAGCATCCACACTCCTTGCAATGTGTCTTTGCAGCAACTCTCATCATTTTCATTCCTTCATCCCTTAAATCTGGCTTGCTCTTGCAACTTTTGGCCAACGGAGTGTGGCAGGGGTGACAGTGCTCCAGATCTGAGCCTAAGCCTCATAAGGCATTGCACATTTCTGTTCTCTCTCTTGGACCCCTTAGATAATTATGAAAAATGCCAAGGCTGGTCTGCTAGATGAAGAGATGAATGAAACAGAGCCAGTAATCTTAGCTGAGGTTAACTTACATCAGCCAACAGCCAGCTGACTGCTAGAGATATGAGTTTGCCTAAGCCAAGCCCAGCACTTCTCTGTCAAGCCCAGTCAAGATTATGAGAAGCATCTGGCTCTTCCATAGACTCATGAACAATCAAAAACCTTTCTTTCTTTAAGCCACTAGCTTTGGGGGTAGTTTGTTTTTCATGAATAGCTAAGTGCTGCAGGGAAAAAATGCTACCAAGGAGTACAGTTAGAAACCTAATATGACAATGAAGGCCAGTGAAGATTTTGGCATGGATTAAAGATCTAATGTTAGAAATGGAGAAAAGAACATATTTGGTATATGTTTTGAAGATGAATTTAAGAGGATTTCTAAATGGTTTGAATGTGGATTGTGACAAAGATTACTAATTATCATCCAAGACTCTTTTTCTATTTTTCCTTCAGGGCAAAAGAGAAGATGTGCTATTTCTGTAATCTTAGCTGAATTTGTTTTGCTGATTATCAGTTTTTAACATTTTGATTTGAAAAATACACTTTGTATTGAGTAGTTAAATAAAACCTCAAATCAAAAACTGTTATAAAAGGAAGAAGACACATTTTCTACTCACTAGTATAACTATTGCCCGAACATTTGTGATAATTTGAATGATCCCACGGAAATAATTCTGGAACAATTCCTCTTTTTTCTCATAAAGCTCTACTTGGGAAAAAAATTCTACCATTATTTTCTTTTATTTTTAATTTGGCCTGAAAATTCTTTTTATAGCTCTCAATTTATAGTTATTTTCAAAATAAGTTTTTGTAAAATGATTAAATGCATGTTTAAAGATAAATATTTCCTCATAGTTTTGATGGGTAAAGCTACAATGTTAGAGACATATTGTAAGCAATAAGCTGCTCATTTTCAGCTACTTTTAAATGTCAAGACTCACTTTTTAAGGCTTTTTCTGTGTTAAGAAAGCACAATTACATTTTCATTTTTTTCTTATTGACGAGCACAACAGGGGAAATTATTCTGTGTATAATTTATTTTCTGCTGTTGTTCAGACTCTACAAAATGTCATTCATATAACACATAAACAGTCCCAAAGTAGCAAAATAAAACTTGAATAAAGTTCTGGGAAATGCCTTTCCAATGTTTGCAGAAGATTACAATTGCCTGTAAAGAGTTAGGGAAAAGATGAAGCCTTTTGATGAACTATTTAGTTATAAATTAATCATAACACAGATCTAACATTTTACATTAATGTCTGTGATGGTTATGTGTCAACTTCACTGGGCTGTGGAGTGCCCAGATATTTGGTTAAACACTATTCTGGGTGTGTCTTCGAGGGTGTGGATGAGATGAACATTTGAATTGGTGAACTAAGTAAATCAGATTGCCTTCCCCGCTGTGAGTTGGCCTCATCCAATCCACCCAAGGCCTGAGTAAGGCAAAAACCAGAATAAGAGAAAATCTGCCTTTTCTGCCCGTCTTTGAACTGGGGCATTGTCTTCTTGTGCCTTCAAACTAGAGTTTACATCATCAACTGTCCTGCTTTTAGTCCTTTGTACCTAGGCTCGAACTATCCCATTTCTTTCCTAGCTTGATATAACGGAATGCATGACGTGCTAGAAATACATACATTCATTCCCTCAACAAAACAAGATCTCTTAGACACCAGAAAATATTATATATACTATGGAACAAAACGTTAAAAAAAAAAACTTCCCTCATGAAGTTTATATTTTATTGGAGAAAGAGATTACAAAAATACATTAATAAAATCTGTGATATTTTAGATAGTGATAAAGACAATAGGTAAATGGAACACAGAAGAAGATACGTTCTTATTAAGAATGTGGCATTTGAATAAAAACCTGAAAGAGGCGCATAAATGAGCAAGGTAGATATTTGGGGAGAGGTCTCTCAGGCTGACGAAGGAGTAGGAATTCAGCCTTTGAGGGAGCAGCTACCTGCAATGCATAAGGAGAACTATTAAGTAAGGTATCATGTATTGTAGATCATTCTAAAGCTGTTGGTTTTTACCATGAATGAAATGGGAATAGAGTGGAGGATTTTGAGTAGTAGTTAGCAGGATCTGACTTCTATTTTAACAATATTCTTCTAAGTGTTGGATTAAGAATAGATGAAAGGGAACACACGTAAACGTGTAGAGACTGTATATTGTCATCATTGAATAAAGTGATGATGACAGTCTGTACTAGGGTGTCAGTCAGTGGACACATAAGAACATATTTTGGACATATTTTGAAAATATAGACAGGTTTTGCTAACACATTGGTTGTGAGATATTAATGGTATGGGAACACTCAAAGATGAGTCCAAGTTTCCATAATCTGTGTAACTGGGAAGGTGGACTTGTCACTTTCTGTGATCAGAAAGACTTTAGGTAGAGCAAGTTTTCTGTACAATACAGAATCTTTTGGACATAAGTGTGAAGTCTCTAAGAAGTAGAGGAGGCAGGTAGATATATTATTTGGGAATTTATGGGAGAATTTTGCCTAGAAATATATATGTGGAACTTTTCTGTGTACAAATGGTACACAAAAAGCTATAAATTGGATGAGATTAAAAAGGTACTAGATATAGATAGAAAAGATAAGTTTTCCAATGACCGAATCTGGGACATTTCAACATTAAGAAACAATTAATCAAGGAGGAAGCTTTAAAGCAGAACAAGAAGTGGATGATGAGATAGAATAAACACCTTGAGCGTGTGCTGTTCTGAAATCCAAGTGAAAATACATTTCCGAAGAAAAAGAGAAAAAATAGATAAGCAGGAGGACTGAGCAATGACTAACATGCTTTGCAACAGGTAGAGATTAGCATCCTTGCTGGGGGAATGTTGATGGAGTAAAAATCTGTTGAGAATGGATTCGAAGAGTATAGGATGAGAAAAATTTGAGTAAAGACAATGTTATTTTTTCAAGAGATTTAATGCTAAATGGAAGAAGAAAATTGGGCAGTAGCTAGAGGAGAAAGTGGTATCAAAAGAAGATTTTACAAAACTGCAGCTTCCTATTTTTAATGGGAATAATCCAATAGGTATGGATAGAATTGATGAGGCAGGTCCAGTGTGGACAGTGGGTAAGTTCTATTTACCAATGGGGAGAAGTTGCCTTTGCCTGGAGCATAGTCAATCCTTCTTAAGTAAAAGGATTTTAGGAACTTTCATATAATTTGAAAAGTGAGAGGAAAAAAATACACTAAGGAAATATGATACTTTTTTCCAGGCATCACTCAGAGTCCCTTTCAGGTGTTATGCTCTTCTGGAATCTATTATGATTTCTGGTCTCCTGCTTATCCAATTCTTTCCTAGAAATGAAGAGTGCTGGTATTGATTGGTGACATAGATAGGGCCATGGGTTTTCTTGTTGTTTTTGTCTTGTTTTGTATTGCTTTAAGGGTAAGATTTAGTAAGAAGACTAAATATAGTTTGTGTGGTTCTTTGGATTTTATTTGTTTCCAAACAGCTTGAGGGGTATGGGAATAAGGGTGTTTCCATTAGGCAGAATATCCAGTAAGATTCCATTCCCCTTTCTTTGTTCAATGCTGTTTCAACTCACAGGAGCCACCTGACACAGGGACTGGAGACACTATCTGAGAATACTTAAGAGGCCCAGACCTGATCAACACACAAGAATTTAATCAAAAAGTATTTCTTAGCTCATTTTTATTTTTTATTGTTGGCAGTCAAATAATATATTAAGGTATTAATCTTTTAAAAAGATACAAAGGAAGCCTGATTATTTTCTT
Organism: Equus przewalskii; assembly: GCF_037783145.1. Lineage (NCBI taxonomy): Eukaryota > Metazoa > Chordata > Mammalia > Perissodactyla > Equidae > Equus > Equus przewalskii. The sequence goes on from NC_091850.1 coordinate 36,684,622, forward strand.
TTGGGGACTTTTCTGGCATGCAGTCAGAAAAAGAAAAGTTTATGACATGTTTTAATCTAAATTAATATTGGCATTTGGATGAAAAACATCTTACTAATAAAGATGATGAGCTTTCCAGTCATTGTATACTTCTCATACATGGCCTTTGGGAACTTTTTGGAAGTGGTGGCTGGTAGTAGAAAGAATTCCAGTTTTCATAAGATTTCTAGAAAAATACCATCTCGATACCACCTCAACATATTTACATTGATTTGAAAGACAACGAAGGAAATTTCTGTATCATATGTTGTCAAACTTTATTTGTCCCAAGCTCTTTTGTTAATTAATGATTTGAGGATATTCAATTAGCCTCTTTAGCCCCAAACTCAAGTTAACCTGCAGATTTAAGAATCTTTTGAGGTAGCATTCCTATTTTATTTCCCCCCAACCACACAACTTTGTTAATTGACAAATTCAGTGATTCTAATCAGGAATAAGTTATTTAGGTAACAATGAAATATATTGCTACTTAAGCCAATTTTTAATTCTTGCTTCTTATTTTCATTAGTACCTTTTTTTTCTTTATTTTCATCTTGACTTTATTTCTTCCTACTTACTTGGATTGGATAAACTGTATTATCTCTATGAATATTCGATTGATAATTGTATAAATTTATGCATATTTTTTGTTAATGACTCCATATTAAAATTAATTGAAACCTTTAATGTGCATTCCAATATAGAATGTATGCTTTGGAATATAAAAATAACCTTAATATTTAAAATGTCTCAATCCAATACTTAGTATTGCAAAGGAAAATGAAAGAAAAAAACAGCTGTTGCCTTTTGATTTTATATTACCATTTTTTCTATTTTCTTGGGGAAAATGCATATAGAAGTGCAAGGATAACAAATTGTCAGGTTCAAATAAAAATTTATACCTTGAGATAAAAACAAGAGGCACAAGAAAACAACATAGATCTTCTCAACAGAAGGCCTCCTGTCGCTCTTGTTGTAGGTGGTAATGTCACATTGTCCAAAGGTCCTATGAATTAATTACTTTCTTGACACACTGTTGGGAACCTATTGCCAGCCTTCTTCCTTACAGAAAGCCTTTGATGTTTGGAAAAATAGGACGCAAATTGTACTTTACTTTCATCTTTCAACTCTCAGGCATCTCTAAAACAAAGTATGCTTCTTGTCCTTCCACTGTTTTACATGGCATACTATGAAATGAAAGAAGTTTTTTGTAACATTATCATTCTCCAAACTAAAGAATTGGCATACACTTCCTCTTCTTAGTCTTTGTCTTCTTGTTAAAGCCACCAGCTTGTTTCTGTATATCCAAATTGAAACCTTGATTTCAGTTCTGATTTATACATCACTACCTTTGTTTAAATAATCACCAATGTTTTATAGTTTCACTCCTAAATTATTAATTTAACCATCACATCATATTGATTTCTATGATCAAAATCATTTCTATACTTTTATTTTTTCTATTTTGTATTATTTCATTATGGGAATGAATCATAACTGATCTTTGACTCGTATTATCAATCCAGACAGGCAAATTTCTAACCATTCAGAGTGATTTTGAGATCACATTAATCTCTTTTTCAAAAATTTCAAGAAATCACCATATACTATCCGACTTCCAATATTTTTTTCACAAAAAGACATAATAAGGTAGTTAAAAATAGATCTAATGGAAATCCAACATAGGCGCTGTTGTGTTGTAAATGCCTTTTGAAAAAGTGAGGTTAAGGGTGCAAATGATCTCTAATATCTTTCAGACATGACTGGAGTAAACATAATCAGAATGGATAGAGCTACATAGTATGGAATAGCTTCCTTAGAAATGAAACTACCACAGCTTCTAGCTACTTTGGGATAATGAGGGACATTCCCGTCTCATCCTCCTCCTGGTTGACACAAATTAAGACTCATGCCTTAGTGAGCTCGCAGTTTCTGCAGTGTGAAGTGGTAAGAACAGCACCGTCCCAAGGGAGGAGCTTTCAAGTCAGTCCTATGTTCTCCATTGCTGCATTTGAGCCTTCGGAAATCTCAGAAGCACCTAAAAATATGATATAAACAGTAAGGGTCTCTCACCTGAAATTTTCTGTGGACCTCGAAACAAAAAAACAAATTAAAACATTTCCCCAAATTCACAGAGTTGGTGAATATAGGAGGTAGAATCTAAATTCCAGCACTCAGCTCATTCGGACTCACTATATAGACTGCCTTTGGAAAAAAAAAACAGTTAAAATGAAAAGGAAATTGATAAAATCACAATAGCCAAAGAGAATTAAAAAATACATTTGTAATATTTGACGACGGAAATGGGCCCAAATAACAAATGGGACATAATTTATATCCTCGATAAAGTTGATTTGACACATTATACATATTATACACCATGAAACACAAAGCATCCATGGAACCTTTAAATATGATATTTTATATATTTATACCAAGAACACAATAGATTAAAAATTTATAATATACACTTTTTGAAATCATGTCACAAAATGCAAAATTTTAAATTCAAAATTTAATTTAAATTTTAAAAATTAAATCTAAATTATATTTTAAAGATTAAATTGCATTTAACCAAAATTAATTTAAAAATAGATACATATTATGGCAAAATCTCTTTGTGTCTAAACAACAAAAATCATTGGCCCTTTAGAAAAAGATGAAAACATTAGTACAACTTACCAAAACTAAACAATCCCACTTATAAACGTAGATGGAGAAATCTTGAAATAATGAAAACAAATAGAATCTATAAATGCATCAAAAGAATAATACATGTCGACTAAATATGATTTATCCTAGTTGTTGGAAAAATAGATATTTAATCTCTGAAAAATGTCTTCATATTAATGGTTTACGTTAGAAAAATATAACAATAATGAGACAATATCTAGATTTGAAAAGGCTATTGTCAAATTGAATAAAAAGTTTCTTTCCTAAAAGTAAATCACAGTACAAGAACATATGCTTTGTCAAATTAAAAATCTCCAACTAAAACCAAGTGCCAAAGGATACTGTTGATGAGAATAGTTCCATGAAATGAAGATTAAGGTGAAGATCAAATCTACTGCCATTTTGTTTGTTTAACCTCATCCAGTATTACAAAATTGAATACAAGATAGAAATATCAGACAGGAGGTGAAAATGTCACATCCAAGTACAATACGGTTGTTTTCCTAGAACTCAAGAGAATCATTTTGATAGTGTTGGGGCTTGGGGCAGACCACCCCAAAATATCCCACAATAGTGTATTCATTATTTTGAATTAAAAGTGACTTAAAAAGGACAAATGGCATTCTGACCCTCCTGTGTCTGTTCCCTCTGCGAGGAAGAAATGAATCTCCCGTGTGAAAGGTGTTCTCCCTGTATCCTTATCACCAGAGCTGGGAAATCCTGCAGAAACACGCCTTGCTACTTCACGACCTTGAGCCTAAAGTCTACTTAAATTCCTCACTAAATACATACCCCAAAACTAAGTTTCTTTGTCCTGTCAATTTTTTACAAATTTGTTGTTTCTTTGTGTAAAAGATAACATATACTGCCTGTTTTGTTCATTCTCCAAGTATCATTCCTCTATGATCTCCAATATATACGTATTAAACTGGGGTTTTCTCCTGTTAATTTGGTCTTGGGTCAATTTTACTATTAGTCCAGCCATAAGAACACAAGAAGGGAGGAAAGGGGATTTTCCACAGTTCCTATCAAAGGAAGATTTAACATTGCATTATAACTGCTCTTGTAATTATTTCCAACTCAGTAAAATTCAAAAATAAAATTTAAAATACATCTGATTTTAATAGCCATTGAGGAACAAAGTATAGATTTACAGAAGTTTATACTCTGATGACAAGGAGGCTGTGGGGAAGAACAAGAGTGAGAATACAACATCCTAAGTAGATCCAGAGGGGAGTGGGTTTTATGGACCCAGGACCTGGTTGAAGGGCTAAAGGGGAGGGTTAAGAGTGGAAAAGTACTGGGTACTGACTCACAGTGGATGAAGTGTCACCAATGTTTCCTTCTCCTCCCCCATCCAGACCCCAAGTCTGCCTGAAGAAGATTTCTGCCCAAGGCCTTGTTACCACCCAAGGGGGTTGTCTGCTTGCTGCAAGACAGGCCAATAATCAGGAAGCAAGGTGGTAGGAGAGAAAGGACTTTATTACAACTTGCTATCAAGAGGGAAGATGGCCAACTCACGTCCAAAGAACCATTTCCCAGAACAAAGATTACAGGCCAGTTATATATGGGGCTGGTCTCCAGGTAGGGGAGGCGGCTGGTCTCTGGGTGGAGCAGACTTCTGGTCCCAGTTCCTGATAGTCCTTTGTTTTCCTGGATATGCATGAGAGAATGGAGCAATGCCCAATACCCTGATCTTTCAGTTGCCATTGATGATGTCTATCACCATAGGCTCTCTGCCCAGGGGTCATTCACATTCCTAAGGAACTCAAAAGAACAGTAATCATTTTAATGCAGCTAGGAGAGGAAAAAAATCTATGGAGCATGTCTGGGCTAGTTAGTCAGCGGTCAAAGTTACAATATGGTTTCCTTTCTACAATATGGCTTCTCTTATGTCAACCTTGTGTTGAGCCGGTGTCAGCCTCAGAAAAGGAGACCTGGGAACGAAGACATCTGCGCTATGAATGCAAATATGCAAAGAATATGATCAGCCAGATAGGTCTGAGTCCTCGACTGCATCTCCCTTCACAGGCTGTGCACTAAGCCTGGCGTGGGGAGGGCAGCTTTCCTGGTGAAGGATGACAAGTAAGCCTTTGTCATTACCTCTGATTGAGCCAGAAACATCTCCCATAGGGTGTTAACCAGAAGTCACATTCTCAGTCAGACTACAGTTTTGTCCCTTACAGTCTTAGCTGTCTGGTCTAAAGCAGTGAGTAGATGTGAAAGCATACACACACTCATACGCACACACATTCATGCACATACTTTCACACACACACACACATACACGTCTAAACAAAAACAGTTCATGACTGCTATAGGTGGTGGAAAATTCCATTTTAATGTTTGCTTATTTACACATTCTAATGTTGTCTATTAAACTGATATTACTAAGCAATATTGCACTAATAAAAGTTGAGAAAATGTGAAATAAAGATAAATAGAACCATTAAAAAATAATGTTTGTTTAAAATATTGATGACATGAAACCATTTTATAACTCCACAAAAGACCATAAAATTGTTCACTCTCTCTGAAATTAAAAGTAATGAACCTGCTTAATGAGGAACAATTGTCTAAGGTAATTTAGAATAATCAAAGAAATAAGTGTACTTAAAAAACAAGACTTCTATTTGTCAAAGAAAACACAAACGCAATTTGTCTACATATTCTTGCATACAGAGAATGCTTTTCAACAGTCTGCATATTTTAAGATTATTAACAGACTCACATTTAGGAACATGAAATGCATTTCAGAGTGCATAGACTTCATTTAAATTATCTTTTTCAATAATACTTCAACTTCCGTAATTGAAATATGTGCACCTACTCCTCACATTCTATGTATACATAATATCTTCCATAAAAACTAAACAAAGAAATATGGGATTGTTAAAATATTATTAAAATGGTTTGATATCTTGTAGGACAAAAAAATCTGGATACCCGTGTTAGTTTTCTATTGATTTGTCATATGAGATAAAGGAAATTTCTATTTAAAACTTGTGCCTATGCACAAACGCTAGACTGCTGCAGGACCCTAAGTTGGCTTGAGCCTAAAGGACTCATCTCTGGGAGAACTAGGTTTGGCTTATGAGCAAACAAGTGACATCATGCTACAATAATGATCAATCACAAAAGAGACTTTTCCATCACTTTCCGTAAGTAATCAATTTGTGTCTTTCTAAATCTAAACTCATTTAGAATGAAATTCCTTCTTTCTGCAATATCACTACCCCTCAGACTACACATTCAGAAAGGCTGGCTCTATTTATTCTGCACTACATGGGCTCTCCTGCCCTCAGAAACTAATAGAGTCAGTCTTGATTTAGAAGAATTTTTCATCTTTTGTTATTTTTCAACGTTTTCCCTAGGAAACCATGATTTACAATTAATTTTACATGCTTTCTACACCAAAACACTAAATGAACTATGATTTAAAAATCTTTTCAACATACATTTGATATTTTTTCTTCTGAGAATTCAACTTTTCTTTTTATCCTAGTTTTGTTTATACATTCATTTTTGTGCCTCTTGTCATAAGATGTATCTAAGCTGCTTCTCTCTTGGATAAGCTCAAGTAGACAGATCTTTCCTCCTTCACCCCATGCTGGACAGCAAGTGGGTAAGTAACATGGGGACTGCCAATGCACTCTTTCTCTTTAGGATTTGTATTTACTTTTTATTTTTTTTTGTCTGCTTTTTCTTTGGTGAGGAAGATTGGCCCTGAGCTAACATCTGTTCCCAGTCTTCATCTTCTTGCTTGAGAAAGATTGTTCCTGAGGTAACCTCTGTGCCAGTCTTCCTCTGTTTTGTATGTAGGATGCTGCCACAGCTTGGCTTGATGAGTGGTGTATAGGTCCGTGCCCAGGATCAGAACCTGTTAACCCCAGGCCACCTAAGCAGAATGTGAGACCCTAACCACTATGCCACCAGGTAATTTTAATTTTGAAAATTTTTGAAGCCATATGTAGGAAATTTGGGGAGGTAAGTTAAATTCGGCACTTGATCAGAGAATACATGAAATCCTGTATCACATGGATACATTGATCCTATTTGACAGACTGATGCGGTTATGGTTGCTATTGCTTGTAGCTCTGGAATTTTCTTGGTTCATTATCACACTTCCCAATATTTTCCAAATATACCTTTCTATTTACTTTCAATTGCTTTTAATTAATTCTCTCCATGCTTTGCAAAAAAATATTTGAGATCACATCATATCATTTGCAATCCATAATCCTGCCAGGTTGATATATTGCCATTAAACAGTGGGTTGTAGGCAAAAAAACTGTAGGGAAATGTGGGGGATTTAGAAATAACTAAATGGCTCAGATAAGGCAGAAGTATATAAACACCTGTTAATATGCCAGGATGGTAAATTAGCTGACCATGGCACACAACAGTGAAGGAAATTTTAACTTACTGGCTGTGAGCATTTGCAATGAAGTGCTCATTGAGGCAAGCTTTTACAGAGTATATTGTAGGAAGAACTCAAGAATTCTGAATGGAAGTGAATGTTTTTGACAGTGTTTTGCAGGCTAGAGAAAACTCAAGATCAAACACACACACATACCAAATAAATGCCAAATTTCTTAACTTAAATTAGGAACTTAACTCAGGAATGTTCTATGGCAGTAAAGAAACAAAGTTTGACTCTTCTAACCTCTTCTGGACTGAGATAACCTGGAATCACACTCAGATTTTGGCATGGTAGGTTATCAAATTAGAATTTCCATTGGTTAATCCAAGCCTGATTTCAGGGTACACAGTCTAAGTAAACAAGAATGATAGAAATGCTCTGCTTTAATGAAGAACAATTCTCCCCAATAACTTTCAAGTCATGTCAAAAAGTAAAAATTAATATTTTATTGCATTCCAGACTAAGTAGAAAAGAATATTCATAGCTATGAAAGACCAATCCAGGCCCAGGCCATTCCTAGCTACACAAAGACTAAGGGCACCAAAATATAAGCTTACCCCTAGGACAGGTACAACAGGGAAAGGAATATAAATATTTGGGAAGATGGAAACTTTGGATCATATTGAACTCAAATAAGCTCTAACTATGATTTTTAAGGAGGTGTAGAAAAGAGTCTCATTACCGAAGGTTTGACACGTACTTTCAGTGGGAGGAAGTTTCAATATCCGTGGAAATTCCTTACTGGTACACCTCTCTGCTGGAGAAGCTAGTACAAACTGCAATAATTGAAGTGGGCCTGTGGTAGTGATATAACCATTTTTTGGTGGTTAACTGTTCATGGTTTTCCTTAGAATTAAATAGATTAGCAGTCCACAAAATTTGTACCTCCCATTAAAAATCTAACGATCAATTGATCCAGGACAAATAAGCAAAAATTATGATTGAGTAAAAGAGTAGAGAATTATAATTTCCTTCCCTAATAATCTGCCATGTTTGAGTCCAATCAGAGAGGCAATTCTTATGGAATGAAATATGTTGGATTACATTATTCTGCCAATATATTTGCTGTTCTTTTCTACTTGACCCCATGCATATATAGCCTCTCCCATCTATCTGCCCTGTTGGAAGATTATACAGGCTTAGCTAGTGACATATTAAGAGAACTGATTTTTTCCATTTCCAAATGAAAGTTTTAAAAGTCATTTGTGGTTATGGTTCTTTTCTCCTGGCCGCTAAAATGACATGTTCTCAAAATGGGTTGTTTCCTTAAGATACATCACAGAATTAAGAAAATAGGTGAAACAGAGCCATAACCAACATATAATATGGGAAAATAAAATAAATTTTTGTAGTGCAAATTACTTAGATTTTCGATTTGTATGTTAATGATGCATAACCTAGTAAAGTTTGATGGATTCAGAAAAGAGTCCAGGTATATTTGAAAAGGGATATGCAGTAACAACTCAGACAATAGACAGGTATGTTTCTTATAACTTTATCTAAAAGTATCTGTGGCTATGCCACTTACATATATGCTGAAGAAAGTGAAACTCTGAATTTCCTGGAATTTTCAGATACTAACTCTAAATGATCAGTAATTCCTGAAATCCCACAACATTACCGAAGTTGAATAATTAAAATGTAGACATTGGCTTTTGATGAGCAATGACATTTTGATCATGGGCACGTTCATGATTATTCCAAAAGAACCCAAATCCTACTCTACGATTATTTCCAAAATTTCTGAGTTAAAAGTTATTTTTGGTCAAAAACTGTTTGGATCTGTTCTCTTGCTCTTTGCTCCAGCACAGACCCCAAAGTCAGGAAAGTTAGGAAGATAATCCATCGAGGAAGTGATTGACTTCCTGTAAGAAGAGTGAGAAGGGGCTTTTGAAGTGAGGAGGTAGGGGAGTATCTCCCAACAGAGGAAGTGGTATGAGCAAGCAAAGTAAGAGGAGGTAACTTCTAGAAGGTGAAACAAGCTCAGTACTACTGGAACAGAGAAAAAAATGGTTTTGTGGAATGGGAGGAGGAGCTGTGGGTTCTCATTAAGACTGTGGCTTATGCTAAGAGCTGTAAGTATGATTGAACACATTTTAGCAGCATGATTAGACTTCCATTTTGTAGTTGTCATTTGGTTTGAATATTCAGAATGACTCAGCAGGAGGCGGAAAAGGAAATGGTTAGGCACATTTTTCACAATTCTAATTCCAATTCCTAGATAATTGCAGTAACATACTTGAGAAATGACATGGGGTGGAGAAAAGTGGACAGATAGATATCAAGACATATTAAAGATGAAAATCAGTGAGACTTGGGGGTAGATTGGCTAAGGAAGGTAAAGGCAAAGGAGAAAAAAATTAAAACTTGGATTTCTGTGTGGAAAACTTGATAGATCGTTGTCCTACACATACAGACATTCACACATACACACACACACACACACACACTTTTCTTTTTCCTAGAGATTTCCATTTTCTTATCCTGAATCCAACTCTCTTTCTTGTACATTTTATAAAGCATTCTTATATTTCTCTGAATTTATAGTGTACCACCAAGCCCAGGGGCTGAAATTAGTTTTACTCCACCTTCATCTTTTTTCTCACTTTTATACATTTTATTGAATATCAGTACATATAGAAATTCCTCAGGGTACAGCTTGATAAATTTCTACAAAGAGAACACACTCATGTAACCAGCACCCAAATCAAGAGACAGAACATTAACTGAAACCCAGAAGCCCCCTGGAGCCAACTTTCCTTCCCAGCCCACTGTCTCAAGGGTCACTGCCATTCTGACTAGTTCTAACAGCCTAGACTAGTCTTGGTGTTTCTTCAAATGTACACACATTGCAAAAACAGAAGTGTGTTGAGTTTAATTTTGTTTTTCATGTTGTTTGTTTTACATTGTTTGTAGATTTTCAATTTAATATAGGTAAATCAAGTAATTCCATCCTACAACATTTTGGCTCATGTGGTTGTGGACATACGGCTGATTATTTCTTTGAAAATAGCAACTGAAAAAAGGAGTGTGAGAGTAGAATATAAAGAAAATTAAAGGCATGTGATAAATGCAAAATCGTACATGTCAGGAAATTTCAAACTAGGTTTGAAATTATGTTTTCATAATGTTTGACAAGTCGATTGCTATTTTGTTTTGTTTTTGAGGAAGGTTAGCCCTGAGCTAACAATCTGCCACCACTCCTCCTCTTTTTGCTGAGGAAGACTGGACCTGAGCTAACATCTGTGCCCATCTTCCTCTATGTTATATGTGGGGCATCCGCCACAGCATGGATTGATAAGAGGTGTAAAGGTCCACACCCGGGATCCGAACCAGCAAATCCTGGGCCCCCGAAGCTGAACATGCGAACTTAACCACTGCACCACAGGGCTGGCCCTCAATTGCTGGTTTTTGCAATAAAATTCTAACGTGTTTTTAGAAAGCCTTTCAATATATAACGGCAATTCATGGTGATATTCACTTTATTTTTAATCATTACTACGATCAATTTACTATAATATCAAAGAAGAATGTTAATATTCATTGCTTTGCCAGTAACTGTTACAAGTTCTTTAATGAGTGATTTCCTCAAGATCAGATAACTAGGTGTTCAGGTTAGGGTTCCAGCATGAAAGGATGGCTTCAGACACCGCTACACACTTAAGGCAAGAATCTGCATTCCTCTTAAACAAAAGACTTGATACAGAACCAATGAAGACACTCTCCTTAGGAGTTTAGGAAGTAGATATGGGTGGATTTTTGTACTCTATTCTTGAAAGTTAGAGGGAAGAGTATCTCTGAATTATTGTAGCTAATCCATAATCCTGAATACTTCTAATTAAATTTTAAACTCATCTCTAATATTCATTATGCTAATCAATAAGACATTGTTTAACCAATATCAAACTTTTAAAATCCAATATGTTCATTAGAAAAGTGCTCATTGCTGAATAAAATAGAGCTAGCAAAAGGATACTTAATAGCCCAATCTGAAACATGACTCTCTTAGAAAGCTCTCTGATCGCCCTCAAACTGTGCTTGTTGGATAGACTTTATCTCATTGCACTTAGAATTAAACTTAAAATAACCAGCATATGCATACTAAAACTTTCATATTGATTATATCAAAGTACATAAAATATATTGTCTTTAAAGAAAAAAATGACTGTTATCGATGAGAAGAAAATATATTTAAGACTACGTGATTAAAATGCAAAGTATTATTTTAATGTAATGATCCATTTTATTTAGGAAAAATTTCACTGGGATTGTAGTAAGCCTAGAGCTCCAATAAAACACAGGAAACATATTTAAACTATTTTAAGAAACTAAGATTATTCGTTAGCTGTCATACCCAGCAGTAGATTCTCATAGAGCCAATGCACATTAGAGCAGTGAGATTTAATTATAGCTGTTTTAAACTGCAAAAAGCTCATCATTCGCAAAGAGGAAACTGATGAATAGAATGTTATTATTAAATTTTAAATTATGAGTGTGTATTGATTTTGAAATGTAGCTTTTGGCAATTTTATCAGATCTCATCCAAAGTTCAAAACAATATTTTGAGAAAATATGACTTTGGAGGAATAATGGCAATATCTAAAATGTTCATTCATGCTTGGTTTTGGTAGAAGTATCAGTCAGTAATGTGAAGAAGTAAAAATGATATATCTCCATCACTTTTTTCAGCTGAGGCTCATTGTTCTTGAACTTTCCTGCCAAGAATCATGGGTGTAGCAATGAATTTAAATGTTACCTGACCTTCCCACCTGGCCTGAGGCCAGTGATGGGTATAAATCACACCTTAGGAGGCAATGTGCATGCAATTCCTAAAAACAAAGGAAAACAATTTTTTTAAAGGTATGCGTTTTGGCAAGGAAGATTAGTCCTGAGCTAACATCTGTTGTCAATATTCCTCTTTTTTCTTTCTTTCCTTTTTCCTCCCCCAAGCCCCAGTACATAGTTGTATGTCATAGTTGTAAGTCCTTCTAGTTCTTCTATGTGGGATGCCGCCACAGCATGGCTTGATGGGAGGTGTGTAGGTCTGCACCCAGGATCCAAACTGGCAAACTCCAGACCACCAAAGTGGAGTGCACGAGCTTAATCACTACACCACCGGGCCAGCCCCAGGAAAACGATTTTTAAAAGTAAAAAGCGTAATATTTTAAAAGTAAAAAGATATGGTTGTTGTTGAAAATGTTTACCTTGAGTACTTTTATGATATGAATAAATTTCTTAGGCTCTTCATGTTTACAGAGACCCTCACTCTGTTCCTTTACTATTTCCAAATCTATGATTTTATTCCTGGGAACATTACTCCCCTTGAATCTTAAGTCATAAACTTGATCGTTATATAGGACTTAGGGTCTACATTCTGCCTGCCCTGCCCATTTTCCAACCATGTCTTATTAACTCTGTCCTTCGATCCTGTACTCCAGGCTCAGTGGTCTGCTTGCATAAGCAAACTAAACTCTTTCCCACTTAGGGCTTTTGCATGAGCTGTTATGTTTCCTTGAAGGTACTTTTCTCTCTACTCTTGCAAGGCTGAAAAATCTTATTCTCCACTGTTCAGCTTAAATATCACCTTCCCAGTAAGGCAATCAGTGAAAAATGTATCTCAGTGGGTTCTCTTGCTGCCAAAATCTGAAGGTTCTTTCTGTTATTCTCTATCATTACAGTCTGTTTCTATCTTTGAGTGTATTACAAGTTTCTATCACAAATTATTCTTTTATACTTATGGATAGAGATAGATATAGATGTACATAAAGAAAAGTTTGCTTGTTTATATCTGTCCCCTAATTGCTGTCCCAGAGGCCCCTTAGACTGTTTTCATTCTTTTTAATTCTTTTTTCTTTTATGTGTTCAGCTTGGGTGATTTCCTCTAGTCTGAAGTCCAGCTCACTGATCCATTCTTCTGTATCTACTCTGCTATTGTGTCTCTTTATAAAGTGAATTTTTCATTTCCAGCATTGTATTCTCTATTAACAATTGTTTCTTTTTTATATTTTCCAGTTTTTTGTTGAAGTTCTCACTGAGTTCATCCATTCTTCTCCTAAGATCAGTGAGTATAATTCTGACATTTTGCTTGAACTCTTTTTCAGGTAGGTTGTTTATCTCTGTTTCATTTAGTTCTTTTCTGGGGTTTTGCCCTGTTCCCTTACTTGGAATGTATTCCTTTGTCTCCTCATTTTGCCTCTTTCTCTGTGTTTAGATCTATGTATTAGGTGGGTCAGCTGTGTCTCCCAACTTTAGATAGGTGGCTTTATGTAAGAGATGGCTTATGAGGTCTAGCAATGTGCTTCCCTCTCATCACCAGTTCTACATGTTCCAGCATTGTCCCCTGTGTGGGCTATGTGTTCTTCTGTTGTGGCAGAGTTTCTCTTGCTGCAGGTGCCCAGGGAGGCTTGACTGTCCCCTTGCCTGGCTGGTTGTAATGCTCAGCTGCATTTGGGTGCTGTAGTCCTTTCAGTCACTTTATCAGGTGTGAGGAGCCCCAACACAGTTGTCTACAAGGTCTAATAGCACATTCCTGTTGCAGTTTTTCTGTTAAGTGTGTAGGACCCAAGTCTTGCTGGTTGCTTGGCTCAGGGGCTTAAAATTGCTGTAGGCCTCTGGCCTGCAAGGCTGTTGTCAGCTGTCTCAGGATTGCTGCTGAGTGGGGCTGGCCCAAGGCATGAGAGCACCCAGTTTTTCAGGCTTTAGAAGGTGGGGCCAATCCCCTATGTGGCTGTTTGAGAAATGTAAGTCTGCTGCAGCTGACAAGCCCCACAACCCCACGGGGCCACATACTCCATCAACACAGTCCTGTCCCATGCATGTGCCCTGAACCACTGAAGTGGACCAAGTTGCCCCACACACTCCACCAATGCCCTTCACATTCAACCCACTTCTCATGCACATCCTGCCCTGTAGCAGCAGACCCACTCACCAGGCTGGAGAAGTTCCAGGCACCCCACTTATGCAGACCCACTAGTTGCCTGAGGTCTTGCTGTTGAGTGGGGCCAGCCCCTAGGGTAGACTTCCTGCCCTGACTGAGCTGCATTAAATTGATACTCTAGTGGGTGAAGACCCCTGGGTTAACAGGCCAAAGGAAAAGCTCCAATGGTGTCTGCCAGTTCTGTGTCAGTACACCTGTTGTAGGTCACAATAACGGTTGTGACCAATGTCTCAGTCACATAAGAGGTTCTGTCTCTCACTGAGTTGCATCCAGAGCCTTTCAGGTGAGTCTCTTTTCACCAAAGGATTGTGCTCCTTTCTTTCTGGTGATTTTAGCTTGCTTTCCAAAATGGGTGAATTTAGGCATTGGCCCTTTAAGAGAAGGATCTTTTCCCCTCATGTCCAGTAGCTTTTCTAAGATAGTCCCCATTGTAGTTAATAGCCAGCAAAGCAAGATATTATGACACTTTTAAGATGACTCTTTAGGACACAAGTACACTGTCTTCTGATTATCTGGCTTTTCACTTAATAAAAGTCCTTTCTCAGGGCTGGCCTGGTGATGTAGTGGTTAAGTTCATTCCCCTGTCTTCAGTGGCCTTGGGTTCTCCAGTTTGGATCCCAGGCACAGAATTATGTACCGCTTCTCAAGCTATGCTGTGGCAGGTCCCACCTATAAAGTAGAGGAAGATGGGCACAGATGTCAGCTCAGAGCTAATCTTCCTCAGGAAAAAACGGAAGGATTGGTGGCAGATGTTAGCTCAGGGCTAATCTTCCTCTAAACAAAAGCATCCTTTCTCTACTGACGTCTTTCCTCTTGATGGATTTGATCTTGTATTGCAGCAAGCAGATAGTGCCTTTTGCACAGCAGCACTCTTCAGTGTTTTGCATGTATTAAATCAATTTATATATATTTAAAAGCATGCAATATTATTTAAAGTCTTGCTTTCATCTGTATATTTTAATAGCAAGTTCTGGAGATAGTAGCTCAATTCAAAAAAACAGAAAAATGTTACTGGAGAGTGGGAGGCAGTGAAACCTAAAATGATGCTTACAGACTAGCTTTGGCATTGACTGTGGCTTATTTCTATTCTACTCCAGACTTTAGCTATTTTCCTGTAATGTGTGCTCTGTAATCCAAAGGGAGTTTATTTTTCAAACTTTTAAATACTTAAGGGTAGCACTGAGGTGTTGATGAGAAGGAGGAGTAGTGAACACTAAGAGATCACATTGCATTTGTTGTTTACTCATGAAAATAGATGATTTCTTATTTGCATATGATTTTGCTGAGATCTGTAAATGGAAAAGTAGTGGTGACTGTTTGACAAATTGGCCAATCTAGAGTATTTTTTAAAACTCCTGTGTTTAGTCTAATAATCATACAGTCATTATGGCTTAGAATTTTTCAGTATGTAATTGTGTGTGTGAATGAGAGAACTGGCTACAGAGGAAAGAAAATGGAGGGGGGTAGGTAACCTTAAAATAATATACTTTTATGAATTATAGGTAAAGCAGTAAAACAAAATGTCTCCAGAAAACAAACAAAAATCAAGATTGATCATTATATTTACTTAAGAAGACTTCACTTGAAGTACTAACATTTCTTGATATCATATAGTCCACAATTTTAACTAAAATGCAATTGATTTGTTTGCTTAATGCTTCTAAGGTGTATGCTGGAGATATTTACTAAGCAGTTTAAAGATCTATCTTGTTCTGTTTACTGACAACATATTGTATTATCCAGTGAGTTTATACTTTATGCAACTCCAGAATGGTCTTCCTTATTTAGGTATTATAATTTTTACATTATTTTAAATAAGTATACACTGTATTTTTTGGCACATATATATATATATATATATATATATATATAACTACAGTACAATACCTTAAATCATAGTTTTATAAAACCAAACTGAATTATTGTTGAAACTTATGAATTGTTTATTTCTGGAATTTTCCATTTTTTTTATTGAGTTATTGATAGGTTACAATCTTGTGAAATTTCAATAGTACATTAATGTTTGTCAGTCATGTTGTAGGTGCACCACTTCACCCTTTGTGCCCACCCCCACCCTACCTTTCCCCTGGTATCCACTAAACTGTTCTTAGTCCATAATTTTAAATTCCTCATATGAGTGGAGTCATACACAGATTATCTTTCTCTCGCTGGCTTATTTCACTTAATTCTCTCAAGGTCCATCCATGTTATTGCAAATGGAATGATTTTGTTCTGTTTTGCAGCTGAGTAGTATTCCATTGTATATATGTACCACATCTTCTTTATCCATTCGTCTGTTGCTGGACACTTAGGTTGCTTCCACATCTTGGCTATTGTAAACAGTGCTGCAATAAACATTGGGGTGCATAGGACTTTTGGGATTGCTGACTTCAAGCTCTTTGGATAAATACCCAGTAGTGGGATGGCTGGATCTCATGGTAGTTCTATTTTTAATGCTTTGAGGAATCTCCATAATGTTTTCCATAGTGACTGCACCAGTTTGCATTCCCACCAGCAGTGTATGAGGGTTTCTTTTTCTCCGCAACCTCTCCAACATTTGTTGCTATTAGTTTTAGATATTTTTGTCATTCTAATGGGTGTAAGGTGATATCTTAGTGTAGTTTTGATTTGTATTTCCCTGATGATCAGCGATGATGAGCATCTTTTCATGTGCCTATTGGCCATCAGTATATCTTCTTTGGAGAAATGTCTGTTCATGTCTCCAGCCTATTTTTTGATTGGGTTGTTTGATGTTTTGTTGTTGAGTTGCGAGAGTTCATTATATATTATGGATATTAAGCCTTTGTCAGATATATGACTTGCAAATATTTTTTCCCAGTTAGTGGGTTGTTTTTTTGTTTCAATCCTGTTTTCATTTGCCTTGAAGAAGCTCTTTAATCTGATGAAGTCCCATTTGTTTATTCTTTCTATTGTTTCCCTTCTCTGAGAAGGCATGGTGTCTGAAAAGATCCTTTTAATACTGATATCAAAGAGTGTACTGTCTACGTTTTCTTCCAGAAGCCTTATGGTTTCAGATCTCACCTTTAGGTCTTTAATCCACTTTGAGTTTATTTGGGTGAATGGTGAAAAAGAATGGTCAATTTTCATTCTTTTACATGTGGCTTTCCAGTTTTCCCAGCACCATTTGTTGAAAAGACTTTCTTTACTCCATTGTATGCCCTCAGCTCCTTTATCAAAGATAAGCTGTCCATAGATGTGTGGTTTTATGTCTGGGCTTTCAATTCTGTTCCATTGATCTGTGCACCTGTTTTTGTACCAGTACCATGCTGTTTTGATTACTGTAGCTTTGTAGTATGTTTTGAAGTCAGGGATTGTGATGCCTCCTGTTTTGTTCTTTTTTCTCAGGATTACTTTAGAAATTCGGGGTCTTTTGTTGCCCCATATGAATTTTAGGATTCTTTGTTCTAATTCTGTAAAGAATGTCTTTGGGATTCTGATTCGGATGGTGTTGAATCTGTAGATTGCTTTAGGTAGAACGGACATTTTAACTATGTTTATTCTTCCAATCCATGTACATGGAATGTCTTTCCATCTCCTTATGTCGTCATCCAATTCTCTCAGAAAGGCCTGTAATTTTCATTATATAGGTCCTTCACTTCCTTAGTTAAATTTACCCCAAGGTATTTTATTCTTTTTGTTGCGATTGTGAATGGTATTGTATTCTTGAGTTCTTTTCCTGTTGGTTCATTACTGGAGTATAGAAATGCTACTGCTTTATGCAAATTGATTTTATACCCTGCAACTTTGCTGTAGTTGTTGATTACTTCTAACAGTTTTCCAATGGATTCTTTGGAGTTTTCTATATATAAGATCATGTCGTCTGCAAACAGCGAGAGTTTCACTTCTTCCCTCCCTATTTGGATTCCTTTTATTCCTTTTTCTTGCCTGATTGCTCTGGTCAGGACCTCCAGTACTATGTTAAATAAGAGTGGTGATAGAGGGCATCCTTGTCTCGTTCCTGTTTTCAGGGGGATGGGGTTCAGTTTTTGCCCATTGAGTATGATGTTGGCTATGGGTTTGTCGTATATGGCCTTTATTATGTTGAGATAGTTTCCTTCTATGCCCATTTTGTTCCGAGTTTTTATCATAAATGGCTGTTGGATCTTGTCAAATGCCTTCTCTGCATCTATTGAGATGATCATGTGGTTTTTATTCCTCAGTTTGTTGATGTAGTGTATCACATTGATTGATTTGCGGATGTTGAACCATCCCTATGTCCCTGGTATGAATCCCAGCTGATCCTGATGTATGATTCTTTTGATGAATTGCTGAATTCTGGTTGCCAAAATTTTGTTTAGAATTTTTGCATCTATGTTGATCAGTGATATTGGCCTGTAGTTCTCTTTGTTCGTGGTGTCCTTGTCAGGTTTTGGTATCAGCGTGATGTTGGCCTCATAGAATGTTAGGAAGTGTTCCATCTTCCCTAATTTTTTGGAATAGCTTGAAAAGGATAGGTATTAAATCCTCTCTGAAAGTTTGGTAGAATTCCCCAGGAAAGCCATCTGGTCCTGGAGATTTTTTCTTTGGGATGTTTTTGATTGCTGTTTCAATCTCTTTCCTTGTGATTGGTCTGTTCAAATTGTCTGCCTCTTCTTGAGTGAGCTTTGGGAGATTGTAGGAGTCCAAGAATTTATCCATTTCCTCTAGGTTATCCATTCTGTTGGCATATAGTTTTTTGTAGCATTCTCTTATAATCTGTTGTATTTCTGCAGAGTCTGTTGTTACTTCTCCTCGCTCATTTCTGATTTTGTTTATTTGAGCTTTCTGCCTTTTTTTCTTTGTAAGTCTGGCTAGTGGTTTGTCAATTTTATTTATCTTCTCAAAAAACCAGCTCTTTGTCTCATTGATCCTTTCTACTGCCTTTTTCGTTTCAATAGTATTTATTTCAGCTCTGATTTTTATTATTTCTCTCCTTCTGCTGACTTTGGACTTCATTTGTTCTTTTTTCTCTAGTTCAGTTAGGTGTGCTTTAAGGTTGCTTATTTGGGATTTTTCTTGTTTGTTAAGATGTGGCTGTATTGCGATGAATTTTCCTCTTAATATAGCTTTTGCTGTATCCCATATGAGTTGGTATGGCATGCTATCATTTTCATTTGTTTCCAGGTATTTTTTTATTTCTTCTTTAATTTCTTCAATGATCCATTGCTTGTTCAATAGTGTTTTGTTTAGACTCCACATCTTTGTGCCTTTCTCAGCTTTTTTCTTGTAATTAATTTCTAGCCTTATAGCACTATGATCTGAGAAGATGCTTGTTATTATTTCAATTTTTTTTAATTTGTAGAGGCTTGCCTTGTTTCCCAACATATGGTCTATCCTAGAGAATGTTCCATGTGCACTTGAGAAGAATGTGTATTCAGCTCTTTCAGGGTGGAGTGATCTATATATGTCTATTAAGTCCAATTGTTTTAGTTTTTCATTTAGCTCCACTATTTCCTTGTTGATTTTCTGTCTGGATGATCTGTCCATTGATGTGAGTGGGGTGTTGAGGTCCCCTACTATTATTGTGTTGTTTTTAACATCTTCCTTTAGGTCTGTTAATAGTTGCTTTATGAATCTTGGTGCTCCTCTGTTGGGTGCATAGATATTTATAAGCGTTATTTCTTCTTGATGAAGTGTCCCTTTGATCATTATATATTGTCCCTCTGTGTCTCTCTTTACCTGTCTTATTTTGAAATCCACTTGGTCTGATATGAGAATTGCAACACCTGCCTTTTTTCCTTGCTATTTGCTTGAAGTATTGTCCTCCACCCCTTCGCCCTGAGTCTGTGTTTGTCCTTGGGGCTGAGGTGTGTTTCCTGGAGGCAACAAATTGTTGGATCATGTTCTTTAATCCATTTTGCCACTCTGTGTCTTTTTATTGGAGAGTTCAATCTGTTCACATTGAGAGTGATTATTGATGCATGTGGACTTAATGCTGTCAATCTGTCGCTCATTATCTTGTTTTCCTGTGTTTCTTTTCCTGTGTGCTTTAGACTACCCATTTAATACTGCAATTTCTTATGCTGGGTTTCTTAGATTTTTCCTTATTTAGGATTTGTGACTCTGTTCTGTACTTTATTTTAGTGTCCACCTTGAAGTTTGTATTTAGAATCTCGTGTATAATATAGTCTATTCTCTGGTGGTCTCTTACCTACTTGACCAATACTGATTTAGACCCTTTGCTCTTCCCCTCCTAAGTAATTATTTTCATTTTTTATTCCAACTCGCCTTACTAATTTGTAGTTAGAGTGCTAAGATCGTCCTTGTTTTGGTAGTTTCCTTACCTTTACCCTAATGCTATAGTTGAATATTTGCTATCCTGTTCTGGTTCTATCCATCGGTCTCCCTAGTCTGTGGATTGTGTCCCCTTTCTCCCTTTTTTCTTTTTTCAAGTTTGAGAGCCTTCTTGAGGATTTCTTGTAATGGAGGGCTTTTAGTTACAAATTCCCTTAACTTTTGTTTGTCTGGAAAAGATTTAATTTCTCCCTCATATCTGAAGGAAATTCTTGCTGGATAGAGTATTCTTGGCTGAAGGTTTTTATCCTTTAAAGCTTTGAATATATCACTCCATTCTCTCCTAGCTTGTAGGGTTTTTGTAGAGAAATCCACTGACAGTCTGATAGGGGCTCCCTTACAGGTTAATCTCTTTTTTTTCCTTACTTCCCTGAGTATTCTCTCCTTATCATTCCTATTTGCCAACTTTACTACTATGTGCCTTGGGGTAGCTCTTTTTACATTGACAAATCTAGGAGATCTAAAACCCTCCTCTACACACATTTCTCCGTCGATCCCTAGATTTGGGAAGTTCTCTTCAATAATTTCGTTAAGCACACTTTCTGCTCCATTTTCCTTTTCCATATTCTCGGGAATTCCTATGATCCTTATGTTCTTACTCCTCACTGAATCCATTATCTCTCGGAGATTTCCCTCATTTTTTTTAATTCTTAGTTCTCTTTCTTCCTCTGTCTGGCGCCATTCAGCCTGTCTGTCCTCGATTATGCTAATTTTCTCCTCTATGTTGTCTACACAGGCATTCAGGGAATCCGTATTGTTTTATCTGGTCCATTGTGTTTTTCATCTCAAGTAATTCTGTTTGATTCTTCTTTATGATTTCAATCTCTTTTGTGAAGTAACTCCAGAACTCGGCTTGTTTCTCTATCTTTCTCTCTACCTCATTGAGTTTTTTGATTATAGCTGCTCTGAATTCATTATCACTTAGTTTACCTAATTCCAAGTACTCAGGACTTAATTCTGTGTTTTTATTGTTTTCCTTCTGGTCTGGGGCTTTTATAAATTGCTGGATGGTAGAGGAGCGTTTTTTTCTCATGGTGCAGTTGCAGTTACAGCCTGTCGCCACTAGATGGGGGCTGAGAGCGGCGTTTTATCAGCTCTCCACCTTGGGGCAAGATGGCTGCGCCCACTGGCTTTGCTGGGGAGGAGGGGCTGTTACTCACACGCGCTGGTCTGGGTTCAGATCAGTTTTGTTCTCTGGTCTCCCAAGGCCCTTGATTTATAGGGTCCCCATGGACAGAAGCTTTCCCCCCCGTCAGCGGGTCTCCACTGAATCAGTGGCAGGAGTCCTGGATGATCCCCTGGTTGTGCGGCCCCTCCCCCACTCCTTCCCGACCCACGCCGCAGCGATCGCAGACTCTAGGGGAGGGAGCGATGTTCTCTCCTACTGTTCCAGCGCCTCCGAAGGTGTAAGCAAGGTTATGATCTCCGCCTTCTTGGTATTGTAGGTCTCTAACGAGCTGGCATTATGTTTATTCTCTGAAATTCAATTCTTCCAATCTTTTGTTGTATTTTGGAGGGGAGAGAATCCCGGGTCAGCTCACCCTGCCATTTTGCTCCGCCCCCTTCTCCTGGAATTTTCCATTTAATATTGACTATCCAGCAGTCACAAGGAGATGGTATTATGGTATGCTAAAGAAGCTTTCTCCTTCAGGAACTGAAAATCTAAGATAGTTTAAGCACATCACGGGTAACTGTGGCATATTATTCTTAGTAAGAAAAAAGGTCTTTTTGTCACACACTCAAAATATAGTGATACCATTGGGAAATTGCAAGAAGAATCAGATAATTATTTTGGGTTTTTTGGTGAATATGACAAAAAGAAAGCAAAGGAAGTCAGTTCAAGAGATTTGGAAGTTTGTGATAATACTTGTGGACCAAAGGATGTCTGCCAGACAAGGAGGAAGGGGAAAACAAGAGGAGAAATTAATGATTGAAAGAGTGTCATAAGAATAGCTGATCAGAGGAGGATAGTTGAGGAGATATTTTAATTACTCAGTTTCTAAGTAATAGTTCTTTTGTCAACAACACCAGGGTATATTCATAGGAATCTGTCCATGGTGTAGAAAGAAATATCACTGGTGGTGTGCAGATCAAGAAACAGCTTGGGTGGTATATCAGCGTCCATCCATATGGATGTGTAATTGTCTGAGAATGATGACATGATTCCATGTATAGAATAACACTGTGAGTCAATTGCTATTATCTTCCAAGATCAATAGGGAGAGACAAGAGTTCAGAGACAAGAGTTTGGTATATTTAGAAAAAAACGAGGGAGAGGGAGAAAATCAATGCATACAATTTAAAGTAGCGTTTTGTTTTATTTTACTTCCTACTCTTTGTACAGTTGTATAATTGGAAAGAGAAAGAATGTTATAGAAATAACATTAAGGAGCAAGAAAGAGCTTGACACTAACTTCAAACTCAAGGGTTATGAGAACTACAAAGCAAACTATAAAACAAAATGGAAAACATTTCACTTGGATGCTTATTGGGGCCATATTTTACTCTGGGTGGAATTATTTTTCAATTAAGGTGAGTAGGTAGACAGAATTTTGAGAAAGTTTTTATTGATTTTCAGATTGAATGTCCACAAAGCCAACTGAGAACTTTGGGGGAAAGAACAATGAGGATTTGTGGAGCTACAGGGAGTGACCTAAGAGCGAGACAACATAACATACGCAGCTGTTGTGGTATGTAGTAGAAGAGCAGGATGCTAAGTCCACTGGTGGAACTAGGAAGACTTCAGAGAGAGGCTTGTTGGTAGAAGGTGACTGGTATCTAGGCAGTGTTGTACCATTGATTTCTGAGGAATGGTGTGACATAGAATGAAAAAAGGTATTTTAGTGATCTTCAGTTGTTTGGATGGTAAGATTTATATTTTTTTCCATCCTTAATTACACTCTTTGGTTATTGTTGACTTCCTTTGTCTCTAACTTCTACAATATTTATTGTGTGATTTGAAGGCCTTAACTGCAAAACAAGCATTTGGAGACATGAAAAAAAATGACTTTTCAACAAACTTATGGTCAGAGAGAAATAAAAACTAGCTAATAGATTGTTATTATACATTATAAATGTGAATTATTAACTTATGCATCTTTTAATTTTCTCCTTCTAACTCACTTTGACCATGAAAATAGGACCTGTCACATCTCCAAGTGACAAATTGTCACAAGAGAACTGAGAAGGACAATGACATTCTGGCTTTGGATTTCGCAAGCAGGAACAGAGTTATAAGAAATTTTTTTTTTGGAAAACTATAAGTTTCAGAAGAACCAATTTCACAACCCAAAGTACATAAAGTATTATGTGCTGAGGTAGCAGAAAAGAAGGGAAAGTGTAAGAGGCCAAGGAAATACTCTAAGAAAGAACTCTCACTTTGAGTACCAGGGAGTTAGGATTCTAAGGGAAGAGGACAACTCTGTGCTGAAGAAATTAGGGAGGCCTCTTATTCTCCCACCGCGTCAACATGGTCAGACATCAATAGAGGAGCTGTATGGTGAGACACCTTACCCGGATCTCTGTATTCCAACAGAGCATCAGACTGTTTAGGAACTGATGAACTTTTTTAAATCTCGAGGGAAAAAAATGTGCTTTGAATCTTATTCCATCATGAGATGTTACATAAAACCAGTAAGGTGGGGATACATACAGATAACACACTAAACAACAAGACAGAAATGCAAACTAATTTGAGACTCACATAAGATGTCAGTGTAGAGAAAAACAGAATGGGTATCTCTTTTTTTTTTTTTTTTTAAGATTGGCCCTGAGCTAACATCTGTTGCCAATCTTTTTTTCTTCTTCTTCTTCCCCAAACCCTCTAGTACATGGTTGTATATTCTACTTGTAGGTCCTTCTAGTTCTGTTGTATGGGACACCACCCCAGTGTGGCTTGATGAGCAGTGCTAGGTCCGTGCCCAGGATCTGAATCAGCGAAATCCCAGGTCTCCTAAGTGGAGCCACACTTGACCACAGGGCCAGCCCTGGATATCTCTTATTAACCTCTTGAAATTGCATAACCAACTTTAAACTTAGATGCTCTTCCAGTGTGTGACTGCATGTGAAAGAAAGTGTGAGATAAAGGGAGAAAGGTCAGAAAAGAGAACCCAGAAGAAACACAGCATTGACACACCTTCATTTCAAATATCTAAATCTGTTAGCTTTCTTTTCTTTATATGGTGAATGATATTGATAAAATTAGATAAGGTACTATTTGGTTGTCCCAGACTTTATGTTTATATGTGTCATCATTCACAGAATATCATCACTAGGGAGCTACGCTATTGGCATGAGGAAGACTGGAGAAGCAGGAGGTAATGATGAAAGATCCAGTTTCTGTTCTCAAATCCTCATGCAGCAGTGCAGAAATAGGTCCCAAGGAACCTAGCCTTCTGTAGACACCAAAGGTTATCATAATTGAGAACACCTTTTCCCAGGCATGGTAGATCATAAAGCATAAGTACTTTGGTTTATCAAGGAAACTGTCAGGAGTCTGTAATATCCAAGTTCTTTTCTAAAAAGAAACACACAGAAGATGCACAACCTTGAATTTTAGATGTCAAGTTACTAAAATGAGAATACAGTTTATTCCACATCTTTTATTAATTTGAGAGTTGAGGAAGATATTTATGAGTAGTAAAAGCCAGTAAATTCATAAATTTCTAAATTTGTGGTAGGAACAGACATCTACTTCATGAAACAAAGGAGAAATTGGAAGCTTTTCTTTTTGTCAGTCACTGTCCACTGGTCTCCTCATGCCCAATATCATGATTCAGTACTCTCCAAATTCCTGGCTGTCCCCATAATGACCACTGGCTTTCAATTCAATGCCTAATGTATTTCTTAACAGCATATCTTCTTCAGCCATTCAATACTACTTCCTTAACTGAAGCATTAAGTACTTATTCTTTGGTTTTTACCATGACATCTACTTAGTAGCTTCCCTAAAAATTATCCTAAAATTCAAAGCTTGTCATGTCCGTTCCTCAATTTAAATTTATTAATGATTTGCTACATTCAGGATATTCTGCTCCTCAGCTTAGAACACAGGGCTTGCTGAGATCAGACCACCTACTGACCTCTCCAGCCTCCTTTGTCCTAGATTTTTCTCCCATGTTCACCTTACACATGCCACTTAAAGGGAATCTCAAGAATTATGTCCACAGAGGATTCAGTACCCAAACTCTCTACTCCTACAGGGTTTCTTCCTTTAAAATACATTTACCTCACTGAATTATGGTTATTTATCTATTTGTTGTTATTTTCTCATTAGTATATGAACTCCTATTAAACAAAAATTATGTCTTTCATCTTTACATCATGTATCTAGAATAGGCACAGAGTGATGTTTACTAAAATGGCTGCCAGATGTTTGAATGTCTGTATAGATCCACAGATGCAGTGTTTATAAGTTTCATAGAATTCTAGTATATGAGAGAATAGAAAGGATCTTAACCCTGGTCTTTGCAACAAATTACAGTAGTCAATTGTTTAATAACTAGAATGTTTTAGACAAAAGATACACTATATTTACTTTATTTTCCTATGTGGCAAAACTTTCATTAAAAATACAGAGTCCAATGTAATATACATCTATATTTCTCCTAATCAAGTTGGTTCAGAGATTTATTAGCATCTATAAAAACATTATGAATAGTGTCAGTAATTAGGAAATCAACTACATTACTAATCAAGGTAGAGCACACATCCAAGATCTAGCATATTAGTGAAACAGTGGGATGGATGAGAAAATAGTGAAGAGGTTGAGACTATTAAATGAGAGTCAATTTGAGTAGAAAAATAACCAAATAAGAGTTTCAGGTAAGCATTTAGGAAGACAGGAAAATAATTTTCAGATTCAAACATTTTAGGTTATGCTTCTCATATAGTTTCTTTAATTTCTTCAAACCTGGAGTTAAGACATTTCTTAAATACACAGTGTATTACAAGAGCCAAAAGAGCAATGCTGGTTATGAACTGTCAGTTTTGCTAATGGTTTATATGGTTACAAGTAATTTTTAATTAGTTTCTATTTTTACTTATGAATACAATGTAACAATATTTATATCATATTTAGAAGAAACAATTTTGAGCCTTAAAATCAATTGAATTAAAAATTGATTCTTAGAACTCTCACTTTTTACCTAAATATACTTCTCTCTTCCTTGCCCCTAGACTCTTAGCTATGTTAGGGCTTCCATTTTTATGCCTTAATAAAGTTAATTACTGTGTCATGTTATACCCAGCACACTTATAACTACACTTATACAAACCTGTGTCTCTCTTAAGGATTATAAATGTCACTGGGACAAGGGACTTATCTACCTTTTAGTTTCATGCAAGACACATACTATAACTATTTGTTTTTATATAACTAAATAGTGATCATATTGAGGACATGGAATAATCCAAAGTTTAATTACAATTCAGAAACAATTTACAAATAGTTTATGCTCTAAAGCAAGTGACTAAGGCATACCCAAACAGAACATGGATGCTAGGCTGGTATAAAGACTAATGTTCTACTAAAGGTAGAAAAATAATAAGTTCAGAGCACAGAAAAAATTAATTTTTCTTGGAAGATGTTTAAATGGGGCATTTTAGTGGATTCAAAGAGCAGAATTTCAACAGGCAAAGTGTGTAACAATTTTCCAAGGTAGAAGTATTATAAGAGGTGAAGGATCAACCACGTCCTCTATGATTAAACATTGGATTTAGCATTTCAACATGGGACAAATGGGAGTTGAGGTTGCAGAAGAAGCATCTTGAAGGTCCATGTAAGATTTTAAAGTATAATGAATAGCAAGCTAAACAATATATTCTTGTTTCCTTCATTTGTCGGCAACCAAAACTTGTTTTTTCCTTTTTAATAGGTTAGGGAGTTGGGAGGGCTGTGGGAACATTAATCAGAGATACGTATTTGGGTGATAAATAGCAACTAAATATTCCTTTACCTATTTTGCTTCTAAAGCTATTTATCTTTATTTTTATTAAAAGAATAAGGCTTTCCTCTTTTATGTCTTATTCAATTTTTTTATCATGTGATGTTCAGATACAAAAAACATAAAATTAATATTTACTAAGAAAATGGTGTATATTCAATATTAAATACTTGAATGCTTCAATATTAAAATTCTAGTTAAATTTCATTCTCTGTCTTTGAACAACACAGCTTAAGAAAGCTACACAGAATTTTGTTTATGCCATAGTAATATTACTATAGCATATTTATATAATGATTATTTTAAGTTCTCACAAATATGACTATATGATTTCAGTTTCTTCCCTTAGAATTTTCTTAGACTCTTTTTTTTTTTTTACTTTTCTCTTAAGATGTTTTATTTTACTTTTTTTATATTTTAGAGATGCCTGAGTCAGAGATGGTAAGGACTAAATGAACAAATTGTCAACTTTGATCAAAACTGGCACTCAAGATGTTCTGCAGCATCCTTGTGTGCTGGTTATTGACACTTTGCTAGTTCCAAGGATTCTTATGTGAGTTTATGACTGGTGATAAACCTACTTAATGTGTACTGTAGCTATCACTTTTAATTACTTACACAGTGCAACATAAAAGTTTGAACTCTGAAACAAACATTAGAGATTTATTTTCACACAAGGGCAAGTATTTCAGTTCCAAACCCAAGGTGACTTGAAATATTGCGTTGCGATATTGAATGTACATTTCCATGGTACACTTGAGAACTAAGTATGTTAATTCCTATAGAGCAGAGTCTGTGTGTGTTTTCACAATAGTCACATGAGGAAATAGCTGTTCATCATAATGTTAAAATTTAAAGTATTATTAAAATATTATTCTTTGTTTAAAAAGTATATTATTATGTACAGTATTATGTTTCTTATGAAATATATTACATATATAATCTCAAAAGAAGATAACACAATTCTAAAATGTGATTCTTTTTCAGGAAATAGATCGTAGATTAATTAAAATTCAAGTCATGGGATAACATCCATTTATTTTTCATGTGTGTTGGTCAAGGGAAGTTAGTGATTTTACTTATTTCCTATTAAAGGCTAATAGAGAGATGATCTAGACAATTTTTCGATTATTGAGCTCATCTCACAGTTATTAATTGTATCATTATGGTGTACATAGAAACAGAAATTTCACAATAATAGTTTGTTCTATAAATTTAAAAATAAACACAAGGAATATTTTAATAACATTTAATAGGGAAGGCCTTCAGGGGTCCTAAGCAGTAATTATGCTAACGAGCCTCTTAAAATTTCAAAGTAGTTGAAACAAACATGAATATTTGCATTATAGTATTCTTAACTCATGTTTAGTATCAAATCTTAAATTTCTCTAATTATAAGTATTTAATTATTCAATCATATATTCCTTGCCTTTTGTTAAATAACACTAAATATTTTGCATGTGTGTGTGTGTGTGTGTGTGTGTAAAATTTGGCCAAATAACAGAGCAGTTTTCCCAATGATTTCAACAAAGAGGAAATTCTTAAATACATTCATGAAATTGAATCATTTTTGTTAGATTAATTCCTCACTTGTGTCAGAATAATTCAGTGATTATCATCAAGTTTTTCCTCCAATCTGTCTCACCCAGACTGTTACAGTAGCCTCCTAATTGGTCTCCCTGCTTTTCTCTTTGCTCCTTCAGCCTATTCTCTATGAGCAGGCAAAGAGTTCCTTCTTACATGTAAATATGTTCATTCCAATTCCCTGCTCAAACCCTTCAATGAATTTCCAGCCATCTTAAGACCAAAGACCATAACTCTGCTTCCAGCATCCAGTATGATCTGGCCACTGGTTCTTTCTCTGACCTCATCATCTGTCAACTTGAGCCACTGGCTCACCATGCCCCAGATGTGGCCTGTTTCTTGTTCCTCTGTCATACCAAGAGTGCATAGATTTTGAGAATGTTCACTCGATTCTTTCTTCATATATTTACCAAAATCGTTCTCTCACTTACAAAGTTCAGCCCAAATATAACTTAATCAAAAGACTTACTGACCACCCTAAATCAAATTTTACTTCCACTTTATGACAACAATTTTTGGCAAAGAGTAGACATTCAATAAAACAAATTGAATGAAGTAGTGCTTATTATCATGTGAATAAGCTAGATAATAGGTTCATGAGCCTTCAATATTTGCCCTCTAGTCTTGTCTGTGTGTTTGAAAAAAATAATACACTTAAAAAATATATAGATACCAAATTAATGTAGAGTTGTAAGAAAGTTAAGAAAGATACATTTAGGAAATAGTTCAGAAAATAATTTTAGGAATTTACCACATCACAATGTCCAGCATAGATGACTTACTAATAAATATTTTTCAGAAGGATACAGGCATGAATTGAACTTTATTTATTTATGAGGTGAATAGTAAATGTACACATGAATAGATGGATGAATGAGGAAGAAAAGGAAGAAAGTGAGGAAAAACTTGATGTTTGAACAGTTGTGTTTTATTTGTGTCCTATTGGTGAGGGAGGAATTGCTGCCCTAGGTTATAGAGATGGCCATAAACACATCACCCAAAATTGGACACATGAGATCGACAGCTGCTTATTAGTCACATATGCTCACAGCCAGTGGGCAGGACACTGTGCCACATAGGGCCACATGGGGCTTTCACTCTAGCACAGATGGAACAAGCAGAGCATGTGGGAAGCAGACTTTGAAGTAATAAGAGGGAGGATGTGATTGAGTTATTTGTATAATTCTGGGAGTTGGAAGGTAACCGAAATCTGACACTAAGGACTAAGTAGTCAATGTGCCTGGGCCCTGATGTAGAGGAGGGTTATTTGACAAGGGATCTTATCCACAAAAGAATAGAAGGAGAGCACGTGTGGTGAGGCCCTTAATTATCTCCAAATTTTACCATATTTTCAAGGCAACATATAATATTTAATCTTATTTTCAGGCTCTGCACCACAAGATGTCTATGCAAAAGAGAAGCAGGAGAGAACACTGACTCAGGTTTCTGAAATGGAAGTTAGTGAGGGTATTAAATCAGAGTGATTAAATAGAAGAAGTTGTGGAATATGATATGTCAATTGAACAGTTGACATTGTGATGTTGTTGACTTTTGGTTTTGTTCAAGCTCTAAAGATTTAAGAGTTTTTCACTAGAATGTTTAGTTCCATCATGCATACTAAATGTTGATAGTATAAATAAATGGTAGAGTTCACGATAATCATGATTACATGCACATTTTTAGAACATAAAGAGTAGAATTCAAGTAACATGCTGGTACACCTACTAATAGGCAGAAATTGTCATGCATATCTTTTTGGAATAAAAAACCCTGCAAGGGGGGGCATTATTTTCTGGATAAAAACATAGATATTTGAGCCATCTAAATAATCAAGCCAGGATTCTGACAAAATTCTATCATTTACCAAATCCAGCAATTTCTCCACAAAACCACAGTTCCCATTGTAGGTGCACTTTAAATACATGCAATATTTAACCAAGAAAAGTTATCAATAATTTTTTGAGTACAAACTAAATCTTCCAAATATCAGGATAATGAGTATATATGATTGTGGAAAGAAATGTTCGACTGTATATTTACTTTCTTCAATGAAATGAGCTAAAAGCTATGATTGGGGTAGATACAGGAGTGGGCTGGGGAGGCAATTTAAGAACCTATGTCAGACATTCTAATAGGGACTATATTATTTTTGCTTAAGTATACATTATGAAAATTTAAACATATAACATTCATGCAAATATAAAATGAGCAAGTGCCAAAATTTTCATCTGATTAATTAATGAAGGAATTAGAGATAAGTTCAAACTAGTTCAATGAGCGTCTGAGGAGGTAAGTCTTCATAGGTAATTTAATAAAGGAATGTTAAGCTAAGATTGTGAGTTAGACACAAAATTGACTAGCATCTTAAAGGGGAATAAATGTAACTTTTAGAGTTATCTTTTTCTCAAGACAAATCGAAAAATGACCCAATCAGTAGAAAGCCAAGGAGAGATGTGAGCCCTATACCTCACTGGAAAAACGCTCAGTAATCTCTTTAGCCAATTTCCAAGTTTAGTTCATTTATTCTGACACTTTTGATCTTTACAAAAAGCATATGAGATGAATATACTTGAATATATTTCTCTTTATTTTACATATGAAGAAATAAAGCTCAAAAATGTCTAAGTAATCAGACAAAAGTCAGAGTAAATGAGTAGAAAATATTAGATATTAATGACGTTCTGTCAACTCTATTTATAAATTTATCTTCCTTCAATTATAACAAATTTCTGCTTAAACCATCCCCAAAACTTGGACAATCACTAAGCAGAGATACATGAGAAGAAAAGCAACCTTAGATTGGTAGTTGGTTCTGTAACAAATATGTATATGGAGTGAGATTTTATATATAAATCTTCAACAAAATATCTAAGACCTACTACACGTCCCTTATTCTCATTGTATATTAATAAAAATATACTACAAGCTCCCAACCAATAATTTACCCTCCTTCATGCATCTATCTATGTATACGCTCTTCTTTCACTCCAGATGCTGTGGGAGAACTGCCCCCTGTTTCAAGTGAAGCCCAACCATTTCACCTGTGACCTGGAGCCCATCCTTTGTTACCTCCTCAAAGACATTGATGCAGAAATTCTACCTACTTTCTCTTGCATGTTCAGTTTCTCCTCTTCTTCTTTTATTCCCATTGCATACAAACATGATGTCATATCATTCTCTTCCTTTCTTAAAATAAAATTTATTTATCTAACTTTATATCCCATTATGAATTTGTTTCTCTTCTTCCCTTGAGAGAAAATACTCTATGAAAATAATGTCTTTGCAGCATGCTCCAAATTCTTTTCTAGTTTTTTATCTTGAATCCAATCTAGTGAGACTTTCATCTCCTCTTCCCTGAAATTGCCCTTGCCAAAGTTACAAATAATGTTTAAATTGTGAAATCCACAATCCATTTCTCAGTTTTCATCTGAAACACTGCGACCAGCTTGGCTTCCAGGCCACAGCATTCCTCTTCACCTTCAATATCACTTGCCTCTCCTCTTAGTTTCTTTTGCTAATTCCTCCTATCTCTGACTTGTTAATTTAGGAGGGCTGGAGAGATCTTTCTTACAATTACATTGATAAACTGATTTAAATTTATATTTCCAGACCAAATGTTTGCCTTCATCTCCAGTCTTATCTATCCACCTGCCTACTCAAGGTCTCCAATCCTGTGTCAAACTAGCATCCGAACCACGGCAAATCCAAAATGGAGCTCCAAATCTTCAATTTACTGTCTTCCTTGTCATTATACCCATCTCGATTGATAGCAATCCTACTCCTTTACTGGTTCAGCCAAAATAATTTGTCATCCTTGACTTTTCTCTTTCTCTCTCACAATTTGTACTTAATGTATCATCAAACCTTTTTGGTTCTATCTTCAAAATGTATCCAAAATCCAACCATACTTTGTCATCTTCAGTACTAGAATCTTGCCCAGGTTATCATCACATTCCCACTAGATTATTCAACACCATCTTAAATTGTCTCCTTGCTTCAATTTCTCTTCTTCTTTAATTTATTCTGTAGAGAGGCAACCAGAGAAGCTTTTCCATACATAAACTGTCATTTCTTTGTTCAAAGTCCTTGATTGAATTTTTATGTCACTCTTAGTCTTTACATTAGTTGACAGGACCTTGCGGTGACTAACCTTTCATAATCTCTGGCCTCTTTTCTACCTCTGACTTGCTCTGTATTTCTACCATATCAGTCTGCTGGTTTCTACTGGGAAATTGCAGGAATTAACCAGACTCAAGATATTAGTACTTGATCCTGTCTTTAATAAAGTTCTATTTCCCCATTTATCTACATGGCTCACTCTCACACTTAACTTGCAAATTTATTCACATATTAGCTCTTATTGGAGAGGCCTTTCCTGACAACAGCATTTTAAAAAGGAACATTCCAACTTTCTATACTCTTTCCTGGTTTATTTTTTTCTCCTTTAATCGCCATTCACATCTTATACATTTTAATCAATATGTTTTATATATGTCTCCCTTATGTGCATATGAAATGTCTATGTGTAGAACTTTTGTCCTTTATTTTTGACTTTCCCATCTCAACCTCATAGAGGAGTGCCTGAGTGCTTAGCTTATCATAGGCATTCAATACGCATTTTTGCACTAAGTTAATGAACAATGAATAGCATTTGAATCAATAGATAATAGATGCTTCTTAAATAATTTTCTGTATTTTCTTGTCCCTCTTTTTCAAGCCATATCAACTGCAGGGGAGGAAGAAATATTCCTCTACGCTTCTAGGTTCTTCTGGCTGGTCTAAAAATTAAATTGACATAAAACAGAATAATAGGAGAAAATCAAACAAGATTAATAATATGTATCCATGGGAGAAATACAGGAAAACTGAATAACTTGCCAAAATGAGCAAAGGTACCGTCTTAAATACTATCTTTAGCTAAACACAAAGGAAGATGTTGGGGGTGGTTATTTGGGACTTCAAAGGGGAGGAAGGCAATTCTCATGGAGATGGAAAAGCAAATGTTTGGTAAGCAAATGTTTTCCATGCCTTGCAGTGACAATGGGACATGGAGAGGACTTTTTGAAGAAATGGGCCCTACCAGGTTCCTCCCCGTCTACCACACCTAGTTCATATTATAGTCTAGTTGTCTATGGTACTAGCTCCTTCCTGGAACCGGTCTTTTATCTTAAATTCTTTTAGGCAGTTAGAGGTGAGGTCAAAGTTTCTTCCTGAATCTTTTGTTCTTAAAAACAATCAATCCAAAGTGACATATTTTGAAGGTAGCAAATTCTGCTTCTCTACACAAACTTTCTATGATTCACTGATTTGAGATGCTGTTCTAGCTTTCCAAGATCAAGATGACAGTGGATGTAAAAAAAGATATATATCTAACCCCCTACTGAGCATTACTTTCGTTTTTTTCTCAGTGACATTTACATGCATAACAATTCTTCAGTGACATGAATCTAAAGGAATTATTCTCTAATAATGTAATTTAAAATACTATAACACGTTGCCTAGGAGATCAACAGTACTGAAAAAGTAGCAGAACCTACTGTAGATTGTAAAGTCGTTTTGCTTTTAAGAAACCTGCTTAGGAAGACAAATCATATGGATTTTTAAAAATGATCTATGATACCTATGGATTGGGTGATATAAAGAATATCTCTGTGGGTCAGTCCCAGTGGCCTAGTGGTTAAGTTTGGTGTACTCCACTTTGGTGGCCCAGGTTTGGTTGCTGGGTGCGGACCTATACCACTCGTTTATCAGTGGTATGCTGTGATGGTGGCCCACATACAAAATAGAGGAAGATTGGCAACAGATGTTAGCTCAGGGCAAGTCTTCCTCAGCAAACAAAACAAAACAAAACAAAACAAAAACCCTCTGGATCTAGAGTTACTTGGGCACTTTTACACCTAATTTAGTATAAACAGACAAACAAGCAAAAAATAAAAGCACCATTATTCTACTGAACGTCAGCCCATACCAATGTAACGGATAAGAGGATGAGAATTTTCCAGGATTGTGGATAAAGAGCAAAGAGAAGTTGAAAGTGAGAAGTTTGATAACTGGAGAAGAGAAGGACTGCACAGATTACCTTAGGGGAGAAATAAGGATAACAAATCAGATAATGAAATAAAAGGTGATAATATACACAAAATCCAACTTTCCCATTTTTCCTGGAACCTATTTTATCTCTTGCTCATTTCTGTTATACATACTTACACATTAATGAAGATAATACAAGTGATGAAAATATGCTATCAGATGCCATATGATGATGTTGCCTCTGTCTGAGAAGAAATCTATTCCTCAGTTCTATAGTTATAATGAAGTTTATTCTCAGGATTTACATGTTCATAGAGTGAGCAAAGCTTCAGGACTCTGACTATAGTCACCAACTTCCTCCCATTTGAAAGAAGTCATACACAGAATGGAAGAAAGAGATCTTGTCAATCCCCTCTGGCCACTGCTCTCCAACTACCATCCTACTCATTCCTGTTGTTTTTTTTTTCAATTTTAAATATAACATGTCAAATGACAACTGTAATACTATGCATATCCAAGTCTAAGGGTTATAGGTCTGAATGCTTAAATTTTACGCATAGTTATAGGCATATATCTGTGGGATTTACCTCCTTCAAACTCTTTGCACAATATGTACATTGCACTGACATGTCAGAAGAATCAACAAGATGATGAGATGCAATCAGTGGGAAAACGTTGAACATATTACAATTATTTTATTTTATTGTCCCTAAAAAGATGAAAATTAATTGAATATTGACAGTCAGAATATCCCAAACTATAGACTTTTCATTATTTGCCATTAACTAGCACATTGTAAATTCTCTAGCTATGAAAGGTATTATGTGAATCTATGGCACCAATCCCAGAGGAAATTTTTCTTTCATTTAATCATCTTAAATTTTAACATGGGGTATGATATGATAGAGAGTTCATCCAAACTATGTAGATTGGGAGGATTTCCACATTACAATGTCTTTTAATATTTCCCTAGAAGGAAGAACTTAATGTTCTTTTCTCTTTCTTCTGTTTTCGTTTTTTAACACAGCTCATCTTCAACAGAGTTTTTTATGGTTGAATGAATATACTTGGAAAAGCATAATTGGCCTTTGGGGTTTACATGGTCAATACCACTGTTTTAATTAGCAAATTATAATATTGCATACATTAAATAGTTGCCACAAAGACTACTGATAACTGAGCATTATAACCATTCTTGAATTCTTCAATGTCCCAATTCTTAAGCGCGCAGACAGAAAACTTTGTGATGAGTTAGAACCTTAATATTCAAAGTATGTGCTGCATTAGTTTCTTTACAAGTATGTTTTGTATTAATAGTATCTATCATATTAGTTTCCTCTTGCTGCTGCAACAAATTACATTAAACTTAGAGGCTTAAAACACAAATTTTTATCTTGCAGTTCTGGAGGTCGAAAGTCAGAAGTGGTCTCACTGGGCTAAAATCAACTTTTCAGTAGGGATATCTTCCTTTCCAGAGGCTCTAGAGAAGAGTCCATGTTCTTACCTTTTCCAGCTTCTAGAGGCTGCCCACATTTCTTGGCTTATGACCTCTTGCACCTTCAAAGTCAGCCATGACCAGCCCAGTCTTTCTTCTGATGTCCTCTGTTTCTTGTTCTGACTCTTCTACCTCCCTCTTCCCATTCGAGGACCTTTGTCATTACCTTGTGTCTATGTGGATAAATCCAGATAATCTCATTAATTTAAAGGTGGATGATTAGTAACTTGAATTCCACTTGTAGCCATAATTCTTCTTTGCCATGTAACACAATATATTCCACAGATTCCAGGGGTTAGGATGTAGACATCTCTGGGTGGGTCATTCTGCCTCCTGCATCTGCAGAGAGACAGGATAGGCATCAAATATGAGTTATCCAGAAATGCAGATTATCACACTCCACATAAGTCCTATTCATTCAGAATCTCTGAGGGTAAGGTCCAGGATTGGATGTTTTACCAAGATCGCTAAGTCATTTTTAGTCAGACTAAAGTTTGGGAAATGATGGTTTAGGAGACGCCCTTATCAGGGGGTAGTGACTTTGTCCAATAAGAATTAACATCCTAAACTAAAAATATTGAAAGATATTAACTTCTGTATTTTAGATCATTTTCCAGCTCTTCCTTCCTTACTTTGCATTACTGAACAGAGCCTACTACCAAATCTCTCAATAAGTTGCTGCCGCTATAGCCCTTTCTCTGCCCACCTTCCATTCCATGGTTTGTAAACATTTAATTTCTTTCCTCCCTCTGTTCTTACCCATTTCAGGGACATCACTGGTGCTATTACTACTCTCAAACCAAGATTACAGCATGCCAATGCTTCCAGGAAATAAACGATACCAGGGATTTCTAATCCAGAGTCTGGTTATTACTACTACCTGTCTGGATATTGGTTTTGTCATTTCAATTGCTACTGCCAGAGGGCTATAGTGCATTTTTATGAATTGCAGCTGGGCATATCAATTTTTCTCCCTGATGGAAATATCCGAGAAGCCAGATGAAATCATAATTCAAATTTTGTAAATGTTTATTTTAAAAAATCTGTTATAAGAATTCCACCATTTATTATACAAACAATGATTTATAAGATCATTACATCAAAGATTACAGTTTTAAATAAAACTGAAGAAATAAAATTGCCGCCTTTGCCACTTTCTCTCATGTTATCAGATATTTACTATCTAATTAATTCCATTTTATGTAGCATTATTTTTCTTTGTCACTCAAGTAGAGACATTGATTTGAATCCTTCCTCAGAGATATATTGATTTGAATTATTTCCCAAAATAAATTGTTATCTGTGAGACATTAGCCAAAATGTTTAGGATCT
The DNA here is from genome assembly GCF_037783145.1 of Equus przewalskii. NCBI lineage: Eukaryota > Metazoa > Chordata > Mammalia > Perissodactyla > Equidae > Equus > Equus przewalskii. The sequence continues at coordinate 36,722,352 of NC_091850.1, forward strand.
GCAGGAACCTAAGAAACCCTGCCTGTCTGTGAATTCCTTACTAAATGTAGGGCCAAGTAGTATTTCACACTGCTGCTTTTGCTGGCTGAAAGGGAGATACCCATGTTTTCATGAAAGTCAAGAGCATCAGATCTGGCTCAGCACTCTGAGTGCTGGTCTCTGCCACAGCCAGTGCTGACTGGATTCCCTACCTCTGCTATGAGACAGTTAGGTTGATGTGGGTCTGTATTAAGTGCTTTTTTTTCTTCTGCTTTTTCTCCCCAAATCACCCCCAGTACATAGTTGTATATTTTAGTAGTGGGTCCTTCCAGTTGTTGCATCTGGGATGCCGCCTCAACGTGGCCCGATGAGAGGTGCCATGTCCGCACCCAGGATCTGAACCAGCAAAACCCCAGGCCTCAACAGCTGAGCGTGGGAACTTAACCACTCAGCCACGGGGCTGGCCCTTTAAGTGCTTTTTATATCACTATTTTTCCCTCTCTGTTCCAGTCAGACCCCAACCTCCAAAACTAAGGGCACCTCTGCTCGATATGTTTTTATCGCTTTACTCATGCTAGTTGACACCATATTTCCTCTCACCAGTTCTATTTTATTCCCCCCAGAAATTCAGCGTCTGAAATGTATTTTGAATGCTACAAAACACAGCATGCCATTGTTTAAACATGAAGAACAATTGCTTTCTCATGCAGTGATCTTTAGGGGTTTAAAATATGTGCTTAATTTCAAAGAATTCAATGAAATATATTTTTAAAAATATGCTTCTTTCTCAGTGATAAGTGCACATTTCCTTAAAAATAAACATACTAAGAAAACATCATAGAAGGGAGTCATCTCATTTGAATAAGTCTATTTTGTCACATCTAACAGAAATCATACTACAGTTTTGTACTTCTCTGTCTTGTTTAGGGTATTCTGTGACAATAATGGGAACTCCATGGAAAATGGACAGTAATATCCAATCTTAAATTACCGTGGTAGGATAAAAAAAACTTAGAGAAATAAAAGTTCATTTATTATTTAATACCTTGTGATAAATATTTAGAAATAAAACAAACTAGAGAAAGAAAGCATGCCTTGATGCAAACTAATATATTACTGAGTTAATACATGAAGAAAATAATTTTTTTCACAAAGGATATCAGCATTAGTGGCCCAGAGTCAGTTCTCTTAAGCTTTTGCTTTCAAGTTATTAAAAATATGAATGAAAAGTTAATGCTTCAAAAGAAAATGAGAAAATTGTTTTTGTCCATTCTACATATTCATTCAAAATAAAGGGTTATTAACTGGTGTGCCTGGTGTGTGTGTGTGTGAACATGATAGTGCCATTCCCTACTAAAATGCATGATCGATGAGGGCAGACATGATTCATTCTTGTTCTCAGTCTCACAATCAGAAAGAGTAACTGGAATATCTTTAACTAAAAAATAGGTAGCATTTTCTTCCATCTTACTTATAGAACTGTAATGAATAATCAGGATGCTAAAGTTGTATAACTATTCCCTGACCTAGAAAACCCTTAGGTAACCCGGTCTTTTATACTAGCAAGTCTAAGTTTCTGCCTGTTCCTTCCTTCCTCCACCCCAAAACCTGTCTATTCCAATTTTCTTTTAATTTACCTTTTATCTCTATATATTTTAATATGACAATTAGTGAGCCCATTGTAAATAGTTGTGACACTATAATTTAGGTTTAACTTGAATAATCACCAGTTGTTTATTTCTGATAATTGTGCCTGGTCTCTTTTCCAATAGATTCTCCCTCTACATAGGAGCCTTGTTGCTTAAGTTTACACAGATAAAATAATATTTTATAATCACCATATGTGGAACACCAATGTTTTTTCTTATAGGTAAATTTTGTGATTGCATATTTTTAAGTATTTGGAAAGTATATCCTAAATTAAAGAACATGTCCTACTATTTCCTATGTCAGAAAAATCTATTGCATCATGGCTAGACATTTCAGGAGGAAAGTCAAAGTAATATATTTTGATGCTAGATTTTTGTGAAAGTAGATTGATATCTGTCAGGTTCAGTGTTATATCTCCATAATATAGAATAGTTGCTGGCACATGTTTGATCCTCCATAAACATTTGATAATTGAATGACTTTATTTGCCCATCAGCACATTATTTGGTGCAACATTTCAGGGCACTGCCACTGTCATGCAGAAGGAGGAGGAGCAGCAGGATGAGGCTGGGGAGAAGAGGCCAAATCCAAAAATCTGTTAGAGTAAGAGAGTTCTGGCAGATTCCATTGGTTGGCATATGAGAAATTAATTATATAGAACTGAATATGTCTGAAAGTATCAAGTGGGAATTGTTGAACCAGGCAGGCAAGAAATTCAGTTTGGAAAGGTCACAGGAGGTTAAACAATGACCTGTCTATGTATCTATCCCTCTGTTTTAGTCTCTCTGTGTATTTAGTTTGACCAAACATCACTGAGAGCATTTGGACAAGGGAAAAATAGTCATCAGAAAAATAAAATAAAATGAGATCATCTTCCAAATTATACATTTGGGTCTGTCAAGTTACACAGTTAACTTATACTTTTAGGTAGCAAGAAAAAAAAAGTCGCATAATGACTGTTTATAGCAATGCCAGACTAGTTATAGAAATCAGTCCAACTATTAATTATATTGAGATTTTTTAATGAGATGTTTATATGGACCTTCGTAAAAAAGTAATAAAGATTGTAGTAACAATTACATTGACAACATTCTTCTGTTGAAAATAATCCATCTTTTAGAGTTTTCTGTAACAAGCAATGGAAATGAAATACCAATCAAATGCATTTCAGTAAGGGCATTTCCATTAGGCGTTAACAAAGATAGCCCATGTTCACAGGTTTTCATGATAATCTATTTTAATTCAAAAACACAAGGTGAAAATATATTAAAACAACATTTTCAAGACATTGGCAATCAGACAATGGAGGACCGTGATTTCTGAGAGATGGAAAACAGAGGAGGTGAGGCCTGCAATTGCTCCAGCCTATTGCCCAGTGAGTACATCCAAATCACCAAGTGGGGAGAGGAAGGCAGTCAGAGTCTAACAGATTCCTTAAGTGAGGCGATGTAACAGAGAGTACAGGGAGACAAAGTATTTGACTTTGCAAGGCAGAGTGCCAGAGAAGAGAGAAACGCAATAGAGAGAGAAATCTAAAGATCTATAGCAGGTCCTCCTTGAGTATTTAGCAGCATAGAGACTAATGCAGGCAAGTGAGGAAAGTGCCCTCGTCTGGGGGAAGAACCGCCCATAAGAATTAGAGAGCATTTAGAAAAGCTCATGATTCCTGGGCATTAGGTAGAGTACCAGAAAGATCCAGCCTCAGTTGAGGTGAATAATCAGCCACAGCAGACTACAGCCTGTTCTGGTCCCACCTAACAAACTCTGAAAGTAAATCTCAAAAGAATTAGTTTCCAAGTAACTTTACATTTCAGAACAAAGCTCAACAGCACTTACAGGAATACGTAAATATCCTGCAACTAACAAGATGCAAAATTCATAATATCTGCCATCTAATCAAATCTTACCAGACATCCAAAAACAGCAGGAATATACAACCCATATGAGGATAAAAGCAAATAAACTGAAACAGACCAAGACTGAAACAGATGTTAAAATTGTTATAACCTTATTCCATATGTTCAAAAAGCTAGACAAAAAATTGAACATGTTCAGCATAGGTATGAAAGATAAAGCAAATCAAATTGCTAGCGAGGAAAACTATAATGTTGAGATGCAAAATATACTGGTTGAGATTAACAGCAGATTAGACATTGCAGAAGAAAAGATGGATTATCATGAAGATGGAACAATAGAAACTAATTCAAAATTAATCACAGAAAGTGGAATGGAAAATAGTGAACAGAGAATCGTTTAGCAGTGGCGTATCTTCAAATGGCCTAATATACATGTATAATTGAAGTCCCAAAAGCACAAGACAGGGGGGGAGACAGAGAAAATATTTGAAGAAATAATGGCAAAAATTGTCTAAATTTGATAGAAAATATAAACTCACAGATCCAAGACTTTCAAAAAACCCCACACATAAGAAACATGAAGGAAACCACACCAAGGAGTATCATTGAGCTGCTAAACCAATTCCCGGATATTTTATACACAATTTTTATTAATAAACCCTATTAGGCTTCATTAATCAACCTTTCCAATCACAATATTTACAGTCCTCTGTTGATTATCCTCTTTGACAAGAAGTTTATGCACAAGTTTTTTTTCTTTATCTCGTTTGAGAGATTTTTCAACTGTTATTATTGTCTACTGTTTTATATTATGGTTACAGATCAAAGCTTTATAGAAGAAAACTGCATCTTTCCCTTTTATTTGTAGTTTCGTGTTTTAGCTGGATTATTTGATTTTTCTGTCTGTGTTAGATCCATGTTATGCACTGTCTTAAATTATCTTGACCTCATTTATTCTAAATCAGTTTCCCAGTAGATGACCTATTCATTTCAGGGCTACCTGCTCCCTCTGTCTAAGGTCAACATTCCAAGTCTCCAGCTACTCCAGTCACAGGCAGCATCTGATGAAGCACCACGATGCATGGACTGGTATCTGGCTTCTCAGCAGCTGTAAGGGGAAAAGTGATATGACCCCAAATTCTAGGAGCAACTATTTTCTGAGTAAGAATCATTGACCAATGAGGGCAGGAGACGGAAGGGAGCTTCAAAAAAAAGTCTTCTCCTTCCTGTTGTCCAGAGAAAGAGTATGGGGCTTAGTGTTTTTCTCCTCCTGTCCAAGGACATCCTGCTGGGCTGAGGAGACATACTATCTACATCTCTTTGTGAAGCAGTGGTCCCCCAGATCACATTACTTCTTATGGCTTCCAATCCACTCAAGAATCAATTTCCTTTTTTCTGCATTTTCACAGCTTAAGTTTGCAACTCCCAGTAAAGCATTGCCATTTGGGCTGTGCTTCAGGACAAACAGAATGTAGTTTGGAGTTTTTAAAATAGTTTTTATTGTGTGTATGTGTCTCCCATCTCTGATTATTTTAGATACATATACTATTTCACACCTTTTGCTTCTTTACATTTTACAAGTATTAAAATCTTATATCAAAATGCAGTATTTTTCAAAGTGCAGAGATAATATATACTTCTTTCAAAATTTTTAAAAATGAGAAAAAAGAAAAGGAGAAAATAAAACTCACTGTCAAATATTGTTAAATTTTTAGTATAATTCTTTCCAGTCATTTTCCTGTACATATGTGTGTTTGTTAAATGAAAATGTATTTCCTGACAAAACTTGGATCTTGGATTATTCAATTATGTGCCTTATTTTTCTAACAATATATAGTAATTATTATTACATACTGTTAAAAAGCCTTTTAATACATGATTTAAAATTTTATTTATTTTATAAAGTGAAAAATGTTCTTAATTAGTCATAATGTTGAATGTCAGATTTCTTTCTTTCTTTCTTTCTTTTCTTTTTGCACAAAGCAGTGCCAGACAAAAATATACATTTTTGCCACATTTCTCATTAGGAAAATTTCTCTAAAATTGGCTTACATGGTCAAAAATTAAATGTTGTGTATATTCTTCAAACTCTTAATACATGTAGTAAAGCATATTTTTTAAAGTATTTTCAATTTATATGTGAACATTCTATCTTATATACATATAAGAAATGAGTATATACTTAGATTCATTATATATTTTTACCATGATTATTTATTGATGTACTGTAGCCTACTGTTTCCGATTTGAAAGATTATTTTTGATATTTACCAATACTCTCAGTCTTATGTGTTTCCATAAATTTTAAATAAAATAAAGACAATAATTTATGAGAGAAATTCATAACATACTAAATAAATTCTAGTAATAATGTTTGACTTTGAGACAACTTCACATCTCTGTAAAGACTTTACACAAAGCTCACAAATTCTCACAACAATCCTATAAAAGGTATCAATACTGGGGAAAATGAGACATCAAATAGTAAGTAAATATGGAGAGTTAGGACAACTGAATGTTCTGATTCATTGATCAAGTCCACATATTAAATAATCTCAGAGTCTTATTCTTTCAAACATGAGTTATAAATGTAATTACCTTTAAGTATGAAAACATGTGAAAGTAATCTGGAAGCACACAGATTAAACAGTTTGCTATCTCATGGTTTATCAGAGCCCTTGCTTTTATACCTGAAGCTGCTATTCCATCAGTTTTGATAATTGTATTCATTCTATTCTCATTATAGTATGTAATTATGGAGATGTGGTCTCATTTATATTTTCATTGTTAAAACAACTGTAGTAATTTTGTTGTGGATAATACATTCCATCATGCTGGCAAGAAAAAAATAATCAAGTCCACACGTATTTTTGCCCTCTTAACTCACATATTAGCATAAGATAGCCAGTAAAAAGCATACATCTTTAGAGGAGTTGTGGCTCAATTTTCACATTTTTAATTGATGTTTTAATATATTCAAAGGAGAACACCATGACCAAGCTATTAGAGGCAGGCTAGCTCCCAGCTCACAATAGTCAGCTGTTGCTTTTTTCTTTCTCGTTTATGCAAACTCAAAAACAAGCAACACCTATCTGCTGTTTGAAGTCAGGGACATGGTTATCCTCTCCGGAGGAGTGGTGGTAGTAAATAAGAGGGCTTCTGGAGTGCTGGTAAAGTTCTGTATCTTGATCTGGCTGCTTATGCAGGTGTAGTCAACTTATAAAAATTCATCAGCTATGGGGCTGGCCCCGTGGCCGAGTGGTTAAGTTCGCGCACTCCGCTGCAGGCGGCCCAGTGTTTCGTTGGTTCGAATCCTGGGCGCGGATATGGCGCTGCTCATCAAGCCACGCTGAGGCGGCATCCCACATGCCACAACTAGAAGGACCCACAACGAAGAATATGCAACTGTGCTTTGGGGAGAAAAAGGAAAAAAATAAAATCTTTAAAAATAAAATTCATCAGCTATATACTTACACTTTTCTATATGTATATTTGTATTTCAAAAATGTTAAAAATGACATGCTTTGTCTCAGGGCATTTTGCAGTACTTGTAATGTTTGCATAAAATAGCCTATGCTCCCACAAGCTGCCATAAGATGCTCATAATGAGAGTTTGTCAAAATGGAGATCAGAAGGGTGATTTGGTAATATCTGCAAATTTTTTGCTTCCTTTCAAGAATCTATACAAAATCTTACTGCTCTCCATTATAATTATGTTTCTACGCAGTACTAGTAAGTTTTAGTCCATGCTAGAACACCGCTAATTGTCTCCATCACAAGGTTAACACATTGTTCTATTTCTCTCTCTTGGCCTTGTTAAAATGGTAGTATGCAAAGCTTCAGTTAACTGCCAATTTATCTTTTTTAAAAGATTTGCACCTGAGCTAACATCTGTTGCCAATCACCTATTTTTTTAACTTTCCTTGTTTTCCCCAAAGCCCCCCAGTACATAGTTGTATATCCTAGATGTGAGAGCCTCTGGTTGTGCTAGGTGGGATGCCGCCTCAGTATGGCCTAATGAGTGGTGCCATGTCCGCACCCAGGATCCCAACTGGTCAAATCCTGGGTCACAGAAGCAGAGAACGCAAACTTAACCACTTGGCCTCAAGGCCAGCCCCCTGCCAATTTCTCTTCCACATCAGCAGTACCTGTGTTCGTGAAGAAGGTTGCTTTGAAGCACAGAGCAGACCGTGTAATGGTACTCGTGCTTCATAATATCTGGGTAGTTTCTGTTTATTTGTTTTACCTATATTTAAACAAATAATTGAGAAAGTAATCCAAGTAAATCTGTCTTTCATCTAAATTCACCAATGGTTGATATTTTGTCACATATGCTCCGCCTATGTATCCGTCTGTCTATCCATTTTATCCCTAAATACATAGAGAAATGATATTATTATTACTATTATTATTATTATCATCTCATTTGCAAATATTTCCATGAACTTAAGATAAGACCTTTCCTAGGGTTGAAGTCATTCTTTACCAAACCACAATAAATTTAGCAGTCATCTCATATGACATAGATACAATGCTATTTTCTAATTTACAATCCATTCTCAAATTTTGCTACTTATCATGACTATATGCTTTAGAGTATTTTTCCCTATCTAGCATACAATCTAGGATTACTCATTTTGTTTAGTTGTTAGGTCTATTTGGTCTTCTTTAAACTACAGAAGTTCTCAAGCCTTTCTTTTTCTCTCATGAAGTGGACACTTCTGAAGAGTACAGAGCAATTTATTTGGTAGAAAGCCCATCAATTTCAGATCATTTCCTCATAACTGGATATAGATTTTGCATTTCTGGAAAATTTTGCATAAGTGATACAATATCGTTATCTGTATATATTTTGAGGAGGTACTCAATCAAATTATTTTAGGATTGTTTTTCTATTCTGGAAAAAATGCCATTGGTATTTTGATAAGAATTTGATAGAGATGGCCCCCAAGAAGATCCCTTCCCCTAATCTCTGGGACAGTGGATATGTTTGCTTATATGATAAAGGAGTTTGCTGATGTAATAAAGATTACTCTTCAGTGACCTTAAAATAGGGAGATTATCCTGGTGGGAACACTATAATCACATGAGCCTTTAATAGTGGAGGCAGAAAAGGGAGCAGGAGTCAGAAGAGAATATCAGGGAGGTATAAATTATGAGAAAGTCACATGACCAGGAATGTGGACAACGTCTAGGAGCTGACATCAGACAGTGAGAAATGAAATAGAGATTCAACTGACAGCCGGAAAGGAATTAGGGATCTCTATCCTGCAACTAGGAGAATGAGATTCTGCCACAAAACAAATACCACTGGAAATAGATTGTGCCCCAGAGGCTCCAGAAGAAAGCCTAGGCTCATCAAAGTCTTGATTTGACCTTGTAATACCCTAAGCCAAGCAGAATTACCTAGACTTTTGACCTACAGCACTGTGACAAAATAAATGGATGTTATTTTATGCCACTAAATTTGTGGTGCTTTATTTTGCAGAAATAGAAAACAAATACAGATAGTTTTGTTTATTTCTGAGTATAGAATTAGAAATAAAAGTTCCTTCTCTTTATTGTGGTTTAAATTACCTTGGGCACTATTATATTCTCCAGTCACAAGATCACTTTGTCACAAATTCTACTTGAAAGAGTAGTTTGTGCACTCAAGCCAGAGCATATTTTGGCTTTATGAAAGCTGTTCTACTGTCCCCTAACTAATTTTGTGGAAATCTTACCATGCATACTTCCAATGCCTCCATATTTGGGGTCACAATGGGATAGAACTGACATTTTTGGTAATCCTCATTTTCATCTGAATGCGGTTGTGTTTTTCTCAGCTCTGTTGGATTTTATTGTCAGAATCTTTATTCTTTAGATGTCATCCAATTCTCCTCACTATTTGTATGTACTAGTGGCATACCACCTGCTTTTGTAAACTGTTGCATTTAAATTTAATTTTATTTAATTTTTTATAAGATTTATTCCATAATTTAAAATCTTGACCATCCGAGAGGTAATTATTTGTGTTCAATCAGCCATTTAGAACTCAAAATCCTATGCATGTATTTTTTTAATTTCCTAATTATTTTCAGATATCTGCAACAATTTAGTAGAGGAGATGGGTTTCCCAGAATTCAGAAATTGAAATTAAATTTATATAGTTTCTAATAAACTATGATATAACATAGGCATACTATTGCATAACTGGATAGCAATAACAGCAAAAAATGATTATTTTCAATGCTATTTATTAAAAACAAAGTCTGTTACCTTTAAAATTATGTTTGCATATTTAAAAAATATGAGACCAATAATGCTCTTGCATGACTGTGTATAAATATTTTTTTCATTTTGCGTTTTGACATATTGTTTTTTGACTTAGTTCTTAGAAATAATGCAATATAGTAATGGTTTTTATTTACCATTGATATGTTTTAAATATTTTTTATATATCTGTTTATACTCAAAGTAATCTTTTAGAAATTCATGTGGCTTTTTTTTTGCTAGAGGCTGAAATGTAAGACATTTTTATCTTTAGTGGTAAATAGATCTGACAACATGTTTAGCCAAAGTCAACAAGATTAATAATATCTGTTAAAGGAAAATTAAAAACATTCTTTTCCATCTAAAAAGGAAAAGTAAATTACTGCAACAAATACACTAATGCAGTTAATCCATTACATTTATAGATTCCATTATGTAAATTCATTAGATTTTTATCCACCATCATTTGTTCAGAATAATACAATCTTACAAGCTATAAATCGAAGCTTGCTAATAGATTCAGATATGTTTATATTTTTTAAGCACTGAGGAGTAGAAATGCAAATACTATTGGACCACAAGTGACTCAGATCATCCATCCATGAATGAAGACAAAAAATTAATCGAAACAATACAATGATGATCAGGTATAAATAAACATTGAAACATTGTTTCAAAGGAAATCTCTCATCTAGTAGAATTTGCACTCAATGTCAATCAATGGGAAATGTTTGATAATAGTTTACTATGTTATTCACTCAGCCTATTAGATCCCTAGATTTGTGTGAATGTTGGTAGTCTTGGTTCAAATGAAAATTCTTCTGGTTGCCTCCTGACAAATATTTTCTCCTTATTTGTTTTTGTTTTCCAGAATTAATATTTAAGATAATTACAAAGTTTGTAAAAGTGGTTAAAGATGAGAGAAAGGAAACACCATTATTTATTTTCATGCTTCAATCAGATCTCACCAGCTCAATGACTGATGTCTCCTATTATCCTTGTTGTAATCCTTGCCTGTATGCTAATATTTAATGTAGTCTCCAGATCCTTAAGCCCTTATTCTGGGAACCTTTTTATTTATATCAAAAAAGTAGTATTGATGTAACAGATCAATACGATAGTTTAATATTCAGGATTATTGATAAGTAGATGTTATATACAGGCTTTCCCTGCTATCTGAATGTTTGCGGTAGGCCACTTGGCTTTTACGAAAGACCTGCTTTAGTACCGTAGTCCTCCCTTACCAGCAATTTCACTTTCTGCAGTTTTATTTATTCCCAGTCAACTGCGGTTTGAAAATATTAAATGGAAAATTCCAGAAATAAACAATTCATAAGTTTCAAATTGCACACCATTCTGCGTAGCATGATGAAATCTTGTGCCATCCTGCTGTGTCCCGCTTGGGACATGAATCATCTCTTTGTCCAGCGTACCCACGCTGTGTATGCTACTCGCCCATTAGTCGCTTACTAGCCATCTGGGTTATCAGATCGACTGTCATGATCTCGCAGTGCTTGTGTTCAAGTAATACTTATTTTAGTTAATAATGGCCCCAAGTGCAAGAGTAGCGATGCTGGCAATTCCGATATGCTGAAGAGAAGCCGTGAAATGCTTCCTTTAAGTGAAAAGGTTGCTAAGATCTATGGCAGCTTTCATTAGAGTATATTGTTATTATTGTTCTATTTTATTATTGATTATTGTTGTTAATCTCTGACTGCCTAATTTACAGATTAAACTTTATCGTATGTATGTATAGAAAAAAACACAATACAAATAGAGTTCAGTGCTATCCGAATTTTCAGGTATTCACTGGGTACTTATCCCCAGGAGATAATGGGGGACTGTTCTTGCTAACCAAGAGAAATCCGAAGAGGATTTTCACTTTTGCAAAAAGCATAAATAGCCCTCAGCATTTGTTCTGCAGTGAGCCTGTTATAGAGGCTAAGCAATAAAGCCTACTGCTGTAATTCAAGCCTTTTACATCGGCCACGTCAGCTACAGCAGATGATGAACCTCGACTTTTGACATCGAGGCAGGCAGATAAAGAAGGTATAGACATTAGTGACTTTCCTGCCCCGATGGATTCAGATGAGGATGAGATGATAACAGATGACCCTCTTCCTCTCTCTCCTACACCCCAGTGTCCTATACCTACCATCACCCCGACCTCTGATGACTCAGTCTAACACACCGTCACCACCACCACACCTCAGCCTTCCAGTGTCCTCACTGTCTTCCCAATTCTGGTAAGTGACTCTATACCGTGCATACATTATTTCTACTTTCTATGGGCTCTGTGTTTATCATATCATTTCTGCTTTTTCTATATGTTAGTGTTATTTTAGCTTTTGCACCTTATTTGGTACAATTTGATAGATTATTTTTTGGGTCTGGGAATGCTCAAAAATGTTTTCCATATAAATTAATGATAATTACTTCTTTGCTTTACACCATTTCCACTTACAAAGGTTTCATAGGAACACTCTACTTTTGAATAGTGGGGGACACCTGCATTTCTTTTTCTTTCTTTATTTTTTTGGGGGGAAGATTAGCCCTGAGCTAACATGCACCACCAATGCTCCTCTTTTTTTGCTGAGGAGGATTGGCCCTGAGCTAACATCCATGCCCATCTTCCTCTACTTTATATGTTGGACACCTGCCACAGCATAGCTTGATGAGTGGTGCATAGGTCTGCACCCAGTATCCAAACTGGTGAACCCGAGGCCGCCAAAGTGGAGCATGCAAGCTTTACCACTGCAACGCCAGGCCAGCCCCATGCATTTCTTTTTAATGAGCATATATCCTCATTTGAAATTTGCACTATAATCTGGAAGTATTTCTCAAATTGTTTAGAGGAATATGAATCAGAAGAAGTAAACTATAAAATATTTCTATTTTATAATACTCAATAAATAATTTTTGGTGAGGGGCTTAGAGTGGGATATGAGCATAATTGTCCTAAGGGATATTTCAATTAAATCATAATACCATATATATAGTTCCATTTGAATCAATGACATAATAGTAGTTTTTTTTTTTGGCACTCTAAACATGCTAGAGTAAGCATAAACTTGAAATAAAAGTTGCTTCTTTCTTTTGAAGTTGATTATCTTGAATAACGAAAGTTCATATTATATTACTGCCACCTGGAAATTTTCAGTGTGCATTGAGTGAACACCCAAACGAGCTCATCTCCCTTTTAACTAGGTGACAAAAGAAAACAGATGTCATTATTTCATTTAAAAAGGAAATCTTTCAATGACTGGTAGAAGTTGTAAATATCATCTAAATTAGCAACAGGCTAGAAACTGAATATATGTACAATTTGACCTTTAGTTTTCTCATTTGTTAAAAAGATACATTAACTAGATAATTAAGAGTAGAAATGCAAATATTGCTTAAAGGAACATTTTAATGAATAAAAATACGCCTATGTTAAATAAACCTAAATGAATATATATCCACTGTATTCACTGAATTAAAATTGCAGACCCACTCTTACAAAGGTTTCTTCCTGTCCACATGCAGTTACTGCAACCCTTGTCCCTATTGAACAATGAATTAACATGATAAAAAAATGTTAAAAGAAATTGTTGCATCAGGTCTAAAAATTATGGAAGCAAGACACTTTACAGAACACAAAATTTGTGCTAGATGTAGTGTAGATGGAAAATATTGCCATCTCCATAGAGATCCTGAAGTCCAGCTCACAAGTAGGCTTTCTTAGGATTCAGTGGTGCAGGGCATTGATCAGACCTAAGATGACCTCACTCTGGGGAACTTATTGTAGTTCCAGATCTGTACCTTCCTAAGTCAGTAATATTGGATCAATTATTTGCCTTAATTTCTATCATGGTATACAAATTGGGCTAATAGTAGTATATACTTGTGCTGATTTGAACCATCTGAGGAGAAGCCATCAAGATGATTTAAGCATGCAGGGATGTTAGAGAAACTGGAGAGACAGCTTCCTACGATTGGGACAGTCATTTATATACAATTGAAGTCTGACACAGAAAGAGGAAAAAAAGAAAATAGATTGGGCAGAAGGTCTGTAAACTGCTGTGCAATGTAGAAAATTTCACCAAGGCTGTTGGGGAGTCTTTAAGCCAACTGTCAGAGGGATGTGGAGTCTTCCAGGAATGGATCTACAAAAGTATCCTGCTGAGGGCACTTACCGCCTGGGAGCAGCCCAGGCAAAGTGTGGACTTTGCACAAATGCAGAGATGGGTTTCAGAGCATAGGAGCGGGGCCCTGGTCAACTATGCTCCATGTAATCAGAGGTCTATGAGGTACAATTTCCCGAAAGCACTTAAAACGGTCTTAAGACCATGCTCGATAAGTGTTTGCTATTATTTGGAGGGGTAAAGTACTTGTCCCTGAGTTGTGAAATAATCTACGGTTCACTTCTAGACACTTTGGACTTTGAAGCCTGACAGTATTCAGAATTGCTAAACCAGAACGCAAAAGTACAAACCAAGGGACGCAACGGATAGTTAACGTAGGGAACAAGACTGCCGCTCCAACTCACACGTCTTTTTCTTGACCTGGCAGTAGCCTCATCAGGAGTAAGATCAGCCTCTTTGAGACAAAGGAAAATTGGATATTTCAGCTTGCTCCTAACTCGACATATTCACCAATTATAGCGAATAAACCACATGAAAGCAGTGCAAACATTCAGCGCCAGCCTTCAGGGACGTGGGAGTGGAAGCCTCACAGCACTTACGTGAACAAGCAGGGTACATAATTTTCAAACTCTGACATAGTTAAAAATTTAAATTAGTTAAGTCAAAACAATACATTACTGTTATACGCCATACGGGAGTTTTACTTAGAATATAGTTCAAAGTGCAGATTCCTCCTTATGCACACATTTTTCTCAGGTTCTATTTTGTAGTTTTGGATATTAGACAATAAAGGGACTTGACATTTCTAAGGGTGCTTTCATATTCAAGGATGGCCTTTTACACCTGTTCTACGATACTGCAGTTACAACAAATATACTATGTTCAAATTTAGACTATGCTCAAAGAGTTGCATTCACAAACTTGCATGTGTGTGAATGAGGACAAAAGGAACATTCAGGGACAAGAACAATATGAGAACTTAAATCTGCATGACATTGTTGAGATAAGTAGGACTCTTTATGCCACAGAGCAGAGATGTTTCAGGAGGTGAAGAGATGCAGATTTTTTCTTTATATTGCTACAGATTGCTACATGTGTAACTCATTATAGCTCTATTTTTTTAAATTTTACTTTCGTTTTGGCCATAATGGGAATTACCAGGAGCAAATTTCTGTTCTAGAAGCAATGTGATATTGATTAAAGGCATCGTAGTTATGAATCATTGCCAACGTCTTCAACTTTCTGAGCGTCAGTTTTCATATCCATAAATCAAGGTGGAAGTAACTCTCATAATAATGCCCAAGAATTAAATGTATAATATATGAAAACATTTACCCCATATCTAGGTCAAAGTAAGAAATCATAAAAAAAACTCTTTAACTCATATAATGAACAAAGAAGGAGGCAAAACTTCTCTCATAAAAAATATTCATAGGAACTTCCAGGTTGGTGAAAGCATCCATGTGTTGGGACATTGGTCACCCCAGCACCACGAAGACAGAAGCTCCTGCACTCGAGATCCTTCTGGAACTTGCTCTATGTTCCTTTTCATCTGCCTATTTATCTATATCCTTTATAATAAACTAGTAAACATATGACAAGATCAATCAACAAACTAGAAATTTCAGACTAAAACTGAACACGAGTTATATGGATGGCAAGTGAACATCGTATTTATTTCCTAATGCTGAGCTCTGAGCTCAATGGAATCAGATTTTTAGCTAGTTTTGGAGATGAAGTCATAAGTATGGAAGAAATTAACAGGTTTTTATGTATATAAATCATGCTTTAAATTAATCTGGCTGCCTCAATGTACATCTGAATAGCAGTATGGCTCAAGGAGTATAAAAAAGAACTGAAAGCATTCTGTGTTTACCCAGAAGATAACACAGCTCTTGGAGTTGGAGACTCTCATAACAGCTCTCATAATAAGTCGAAAAATTTTGGCTATGTGGACAAATTCTCAACAATATTTGGGTTCACCTGGCTCTGTGCCTGTGCAATCTCATTCATAAAACTTGTGAAATCAAAGATTTAATTATTCAAATCATGTATTAAATTCACTGTCATGAACTTCATAATTATACACAATCCTATACTATTCTAGCATAACATTTTACTAATTTTCAATTAATGCTGTTATATTTTTAAATTATTAACAGATGATAACATATGTTATTAAAGAATGAATGTTATATAAATGTATATTGATTAAAATTCATCATATTAGCTTCTGATAATATAGAGATTCAACTGATTCAACTCAGCCACTTTAAATTATCTCTACCAGACTAAGGCAAAAAAGATTTTTGTATATCTAATATATACGTATTTTAGAATATTCTTTGTACTTTTGCAGTAATGCACCTCATAAGGAAGTTTTGGTCAAGAACAGGCTGCATACACAATGGTAGTCCCACAAGATTAGTACCATATAGCCTTGGTGCATAGTAGGCGACATCATCTAAATTTGTGTAAGTGCACTCTATGATGTTTGTACAATGATGAAATTGCCTAACGATGCATTTCTAAGAGCATATCCCTGTCGTTGTGACACATGAGTGCATAAATCTTATCAGCAAAACGATGATAAATAAATTATGTTCATCGAAGGAAAAAAGAAGTATTCACAAAGAAGCAGGATGTAGGCTATTTCATTGAATATTAAATGATTGCAAAAGTATTAAGCCCTGTTTAGAAAGTCAGTGCTCCCCTAACAAGCTTTTCATAGTGCGATTGAAATGTTGAGTAAGTGACTATTCCTCCAGATTTTCCAGCCGCTTAATTATTTCCTTCTCTCTCCTTTCTTTTTTTTAATTTCTTTCATTCATTTTCTTATTTACAAAGAAATTATTTACCCAAACATGAAAGTAAGGCAAAATGATATTTTTAAATTTAAAATATTTAATATTTTAAAGTATATTTTTATAAGCTTACTTCACACTCATCTAATTATCTTAAGAGATATGTAATTTTTAGACTGATAGTTTCCAGCCCCGATAAGTTAGGAATTCATATACTGGAAAAATTATGAGTTGTGATTGTTTGTGGCGTATAGACATGACAACACAAAGCTTGTGATGGGGTGACTCTGTAGAAAGTTAACTTTACTAGCTAAGTTGACTTTCTTACTTGTGCATTTTTTCCTAAATGAGTTCTTCAAACACATTTGAAGGTGATTTATCATCTTTCTGCTGGTGCCTAATTAGTAATTAGAGAAAAACTTTGACCTGAGCCAAAAACCAAAACCAAAATCAAACCAAAACAAAGGTCTTTGATTATTTTGCATTTACCCATTCTCCTTTCACCTTCTCTCCCTCCCTAACTCACCTTTATTTCTTCCTTCTTTTCTCCCTCCTCCCTTCCTTCTGTCCCTTATTGGCTCTCTCTCATCTTCCTTTTTCCTTTGCCTTCAATACTTTCTTTCTTTTTTCTTTCCCTTTATTTTTTCTACATTTACTCTTTTTTGATCAAACTGCAAACTAGATTATTACCAATTTTCTAAGCACTGGCAATATTTGTATCATTTCATTATAGCCTTACTACCATGAACCATGACGTTCTGCACAAATGACTTAATTTTGATAGATTCCAATTTACCTATTTTTTCTTTTGTTGCCTGTGCTATTGGTGTTATATCCTAAAAATTATTGCCAAATCCAATGAAGGTTCCCCCCTATGTTTTCTTCACTAGTTTTAGCTCCATTTTGAGTTAATTTTTATATAACGTGTCAGGTAAGATCTAGCTTCTTTTTCTTGCATAAGCATATCTCATTTTCCTAATACTATTTGTTGAAAAGACTGACATTTTCCCATGTAATGGCCCTGGCACTCATTATTATTTTGAACCGTTGAAGTCTCAAACATGATTTGCAGTTACCTTTGTAATTTGCAATTTACCTGTGTAATTTACTTTGAGGTTTTGGGTTTGATCATTTGACCAATTTCATTTTTCATTTATTTTTTCTGAGATAATTGAAATTATTAGTCATAAATTTCTGTCCCGTTGGCCACAAAAAGCCAGATTTATGTGGACTGTGAAACAAGAGAAAAGATATCATACTAAAGCTGATACTCATTTTAACTGACACATTTTAGTAATAGAAGTAGAAAAAGTGTGCAACATAGTGATTTCGATTTCTGAAAGGTTACACTTGTTTGTATCAGGTGTCTCTAGCTCTCTCTTATATCTTTGGTTTATTTGACTGTAAAGAAGCAGCATATTTTAGAGATCCCCATTTTTAAGACCTTGTTCCGATAGAAGTAGCTACCAACACACTGAAGGAAAATGCAAATAACTGACATTTGCACAGTAAATTATTTCAACTATTACTGTTTCTTTAATCTCCCTCTACACGTCTGCCACTTCTAATAACAGCTTGGTGTCTGGCAGACATTCTGCTTTATCTCTGAATTTCACTGCTTGTGTGATCTTTTGTGAATAACTTAGTTTACTCATTATGTACATTCTTAGATTAGAGTTCACTCTAATTTCATTGCTTCCATGTACTTCGGTTTTTCGGAACTTACTGGCACTGATGTTTGGTCTAATCTGACCCACGTGTTCCTTTTGCTTCTGCTGGAGTTTCCATAGACCAAGTACCTGCCATGCTTATTTGTAGAAATTGCTCCTTGATTAAAAAACAAAAATGTTCTCCTTTTTGGTATGGTCATATTGAATATGACTTTGTGTTTCTATTTCTAGTTTATTTTATTTACTAAATTGATGATCTCTCATCTTCTAGCTTCAGAGTCACTAGCTATGTCTTTATAAGTAATTTTTCTCCCTGAAATCCCTCTCTCTTAAGTTTAAACCAATAAAAAGCAGTGTATTTTATTAATCTATTTACTTTTAAATAATGTTTAATATTTCCTCTTCTTAATTTAGAGTTCAAATAAAAAATATATTTATTTTTCTTTCATAAAATAACTTTAACCTCTGTGACTCTCTAATCTATGAATTGAAATATTCCTCTATCTTTACTCTATAAAAACTTTCCACATAAATTTTCTAATCATATTGAATACATTTCATTTTTCTTAAAACTACTGACTATAGTCAGTTAAGTACGCACGTTCTGCTTCTCGGCGGCGCGGGGTTGGCTGGTTCAGATCCCGGGTGCAGACATGGCACTGCTTGGCAAGCCATGCTGTGGTAGGTGTCCCACATATAAAGTAGAGGAAGATGGGCATGAATGTTAGCTCAGGGCCAGGCTTCCTCAGCAAAAAGAGGAGGACGGGCTGTAGTTAGCTCAGGGCTAATTTTCCTCAAAAAATAAAATAAAATAAAATAAAACTAGTGACTATATCCTCATGAGGAATCTCTAATACATGCATCTGTCTTATTGAATAACTTAAATATTATATCAATTTAGTTTGTCTTCAGCACTCTGTTAGACAGTCATTCCTCCTAGATAAAATCTAACCGTGAATTTTATATGCCAATTAGTTTTCAATACATTCCCTCCAGTGTGGTCCACATCTTAAAATTAATGCTCTAGAAATATAAAGGTAGCAACAGGTCTCTCTCGTTTTTTTAATTATTAAGGCCCAGAAGTCATGACTTTTGAGTAAAAGTTAAAGAGCTCAGTATTTTCCTCTGCTTATTCAGTTATACTCAGTTAATTTCCAAGGTGTATGAAAGCTGATTTTTACTTTATATGTTCACTGTTATTTGTTGCTTTAAACTATTTATTCAAAGTTAAAAATCCAATATGTAACTATTTTTTCTGTATCACATATGTTAGCTAGCTTGAACTGGCATTTGATGAATAGTTTTGGCTAAAAGAGAAAATTTTGAATTGATTTATTATATTAGCGAATTTTAACCTTTTTTCTAGCTTTCTGTATCATTTATAAACTTGACATTTGAAGAGAGAAAATACTTATTGGAAAATAATTTTATCATTCTACCACTATTTGTGCATATTATATTATTTTGCTTTCAGAAATATGATATATTCAACTAATAATGAACTAGAGAAAAAGCTAAAAATTCCATAAGGGGCAAATAATTCTAAGGTAAGATATCCATTTTCAAGTTAATGATAAAGTCCAATATTAATGGTAACAAGAAATAGAGGAAATAGAAGATATTATAATGTTACATAAGTAGCGAGCATATAACCTTCAAAAGAACATAAGCATTTGACCTAGAAGGCTTCAGTCTTACTTTGGTGTATTGCTTTTCCACAAAGAGATAGGAAGTTTATAAAAGATAAGGCTGCTAGGAATCTTATATTCTGATAGTCAATCCAAATGCTTTGAGCTCTGAATTTAACTGGAAGTCAGATATTGACAGGAAAAGAAGCCTTTGCTTAGGAAACTCTATTTAACATTTAAGAAAATAAATAGAAAAGGAAAGTTGATTCCCACAGTAACAATTCTATGACTGTCTCAAAAAAAGAAGAGAAGACTTTGTTAATTTTAATTTTTTTTTTTTTTTTTTGAGGGAGATTAGCCCTAAGCTAACTACTGCCAGTCCTCCTCTTTTTGCTGATGAAGGTCTGGCCCTGAGCTAACATTGTGCCAATCTTCCTCTACTTTATATGTGGGACGCCTACCACAGCATGGCGTGCCAAGTGGTGCTATGTCCTCACCCGGGATCCGAACTGGCAAACCCCAGGCCGCGGAGAAGCGGAACGTGCACACTTAACTGCTGCGCCACCGGGCCAGCCCTTAATTTTAAAATCAATAGACACATCATCTTTTAGAAGAAAACTTAATCAACTTTATTTGAATTTCTATGTATATATTTTAACAGAAGCTTAAGTGTTATAGTTGTATAGCAATTGTTCCTCATGTGCATGTGTGTATCTATATGCATACTTTAATTCACTTTTTTTAAGTAGTATATGCTCCTGTAAGCTATTATAGACTCCAGGTCATTTGAAGACAGTGAAGATATGTTTACAGAAGCTCAGGACAAATAGTTAGACAGCACAGACACCAAGCTTATCACATTAATATTTACTGGGGGAAAGTCCGGGGACCTAGAGCAATTACAGGTGTGTGAGTTTCCAGTTTTCCTTGCCTTCCAAGACATTCGGCTGTATCTATTAGGCTAACATCTCACACATCGTAAGGGAACCTGTGTCTTGGGCTGTGGGCTTTTTAACTGCCAGTTTGGGGGAACCTCAGCCCAGCCTCTGGCATGTTCAAGAGCTGAAGTTCAAAACTTTTACAATATAGTTGTGTAAGGAAACTGCATTTGTAGCATGAGCTACCATTTCAGAACTCTACCAGGTTGGTTAAAGTCAGCAACGAGGTGAAACCATTTTCCACAGAACTTTTAAAGAATCAAGTTTCCAAATAAGTCTTGATGCTAATATACTGGGAGACAAAAAAGGATGGCTGGAATGGGCTTAGTGATCTCTCTCTAGGGAGTAGGTCATGTTGACCAGAGTCAGATGGAGGAAATCTCTATGTCAATGTATGATACACTTTACGAGATACGTAGAGTAGTTAAATTCATGGAGACACAAAGAAGAATGCTTGTTGCCAGAGGCTGGGGAAAAAAGGGAATGGGGAATTATTTTCAATGGATATAGAGTTTCACTTTGGGAAAATGAGAAAGCTCTGAAGATGGATTTTGATGATAGTTGCATAACAATGTGAATGTCCTTAAAGTCACTGAACT
This sequence comes from Equus przewalskii, assembly GCF_037783145.1. Lineage (NCBI taxonomy): Eukaryota > Metazoa > Chordata > Mammalia > Perissodactyla > Equidae > Equus > Equus przewalskii. The sequence goes on from NC_091850.1 coordinate 36,743,855, forward strand.
GCACGCTTAAAAAATGGTGAAGATGATCAATTTCATGTTATGTGTATTTTACCACAAAACTTAAAGAAAAAAACCCAACCAGAATACAAAGTCTAGCAGAGTAAAGGTGTTTGAATCCTTATAAAAAATAATATAGAAAAAAAATCTCACTTCTTACTGGGAAATCATTTCTGAAACAATGAAAAAACTACAAGGAGAATTAATAGTTGTAGAACAGGAATATTAAACGTACATTAATCAAAATTCAAAGAATAAAGGTTTATAAAACCAAATATGTAATAAGATTCTATTACTCTATATGAATCATGCTAAGATAATGAATAACAAAGATACATAATGATGTCAATTTCATGAGTAAACAAAATTTTCTAAGTTGCACTAGTTAATAATAAAACGTATGTTAAAATGATACACCATTTTCAACTATAAAACTTGAAATCATTTTTTTAAGTTCACAATGTTCAATACTGGCAAAGATTTGGAAAGTGAATATTTGCATTCTTGAATGTCATGGATTAAACTGTCACGGCGTTTTTGGAAGACATTTATGAGATGCGTCAAAGTGAGGTTTTTAGTGCATCAGTTATTTTATATGTATAGTGACTCACATGATGGTTTAATCTTAATAATGGTGTATCAGATTATTGTTATTTTTTTAAGATCTAAATTTTATAGACTGGTGATATATATTGCAATGATTATCAGAAACATAAGCACTCAGTGAATATTATTTTTTAAGAAAAAATATCTATTTAGAAGAAAACAAAAATAATTTAGTTAACCCTAGTGACACTAGTAAGGGCTATTAGATTTCAGGGTAGATCAAAAAATATATATTACCACCAGGTGGCAGTAGCACGCACAGACTTTCTTGAGTGATGTGGGGACAGATTTGCATGGAGGAAGTTCATCACAGCCCCAGACTGTCCAGAGGCTACAGCAGGTGCCACCATCCAGACGGCAAGGAGGACAAGGGAACTCTGGGTGAGACAGGGTCCTAAGAGGGGCCTTATGTGTCTAGCTCATGTCGCCTGTCAGCACGACAGCAATCTCTGAGTCAGAGGGCTATTGAAGGAAACAGTGGTTTGGGGGTCTTACAGCATGGGGCCTTTAGCTTACCAATGGCTAGCAGATATTGGGCATAATTTTGTGAGGGATGCAAAGCAATTGGTCTCTTAATGGCTGAAACTCTGCTTATCTGGGCTATGTTTAAAGCAAATAGATTTGTAAAAATTTGACAGCAGCAGCCTTTTAGCTAACAGGTCTCACCCTGCTGTGAAGAAATAAACAACTTAGGGGCCAATATACAGAAGCCATCTTTGACTCATTTATGTAACTCATTGGAAGTACATCACCTAAAGAAGATGCTCAGTAAACATTTCATTTGCACTGAAAGGAAAACTGTGATGTTACACTTGAAATTCAAGGACGATAAGCAACTTAGTTGAATTCAGTCATTGGCCAGCCACAGAATGACTTCTGTGACTAGGTTCCCCTACTTTAGAGCTAACTCTTGTTTCCATCACCATTCTTCCTTCAAACGCTGTTAATGAGGTTAATAAGTTTACGCATACATTTCCAAATCCTCATTTTATACATTTATTCACCTAATTCAACTTCTGGCTTTTGAACACCAAATATCAGGCACTTTGCTTCAAGTATGGTATGCGATAGTGAATAAAGCACAATCTTATTTTCCACAGAATTCTAAACACGGCAAAAATATTATGGGATAGCTAACTTTCAATTTTTCTATGGGACAGATGTATAAATATACATATATATGGATATAAATGCCCTCAGAATACCTTTCCATGTTTAAAAACGGGACATTAACTTTATGAATAAGGGGAAGTTTTGTATCTAAAATATCATTGATGTGTGTGACAGATTGTTTGGTAGAAAGAATTCTGAGCTACAGTTTCTTTGATGTCATTTCCAATTCTGGCTTATCCATTATCATAAATGTTGATATTTTTAGGAAATACTGGGACTACATTCTAAGTTTAGTAAATCTCAGGGTATTTGTTAATGTGTAAAATCTCAAAAATAATAAGAATATTTACAATTTGAGGTAAGAAATGTATAAGTGCCAGAAATATATGAGGAGTTGTCTCGCCTTCTGTGGCCTCAAATATTAATTAATATGTATTGCATAACTTGTATAAAATTGATCATGAAACCATGAGCCCTCCAGGACCACTTCAACTGACCCCATCTTAGCAACAGGGCAATTAAGAGTGGTTTTTCAGGAGCTGAGACCCCTTGGCCAGTTCAAGGCAGTTGAGACCACGATCCCATCAACTGGGCCTATGCAAATCCTGATAAGTAAACTTTTTGACATCTAAGAACTCAAGACTCTACTCTCAGATGATGGTATCACCACCATTTTGTGAACGTGCATCCTATGAAAAGCCGTGAAGCTTGACTATGCTTGTGCAGATTGTCAATTACCTCACTTCCCCTTACCTCCAATCATCTATCTTCACACTTCAGACTATCCTACCCTTCATGTTATAAATTTTGCCCCAAGCCCTGGAGTGGGGAGACAGTTTTGACAACCTGGCCTTCTGTCTTTTTACCATTGATTGCGTAATAAACTGCTTCTTCTTTCAAAGACCAGTGTATCACAGTAATGGCTGTTGCACACATTGGGTGGCGAGCTGTTGCTTGGTATCAATTACTTTAGTTAACTATTTTTTTATACCCTTGTTTATGATAGTTCTCTGAAAGCAAATAATATCTCATGGCATTGTTAAAAAAAACTTTCCAATACACTATTACTGCTACTCATACTACTACTATAATAATTGTATTTTTAATATGGTAAAATAAACACATGCAAAAAAGATTTATGTGAATGTGTCCATGTGCATCTTTCTGTGGACCTGTATTACTACTCAGAATATTACTTACTTTTCATAGACAGAGAAGGAAGAATTGTTAGAATTCGGCTGAGTAAGCCTGTGCATTATAATTTTATTTACTTTTCTCAACAAATTGATATTACTAAAAATTATCCTCCATGTAAAAATATTTATTATAAGAAAAAAAATCCACTTCCTTCTATATGAAATAGACCAAAATATCAATTGCATGTATACTTAATAAAGTCAAGAAGGAGAAAACTCCAGGCAGAGAAATAATTTTTGAGGATGCCAAAAAATCAGTGGTTATTCAGAGCTGTAGATGTAGGGGAGAAAAAAACAATTTTCCTCTACCCTTTTAGGTTCTTGGTGGAGACCCCCTTGTAATAAAAGACAGATTAACAGGAGAAAAACAAACAGAAGTTTAATAACATATATACCTCCTGTATATAAGGAGATATGGAGGAAAACTGAGTAACTCCCTGAAATGGCCCAAGCCTCCACCTTAAATACCGTCTCCATCTAAAGACCAAAGAAGATGTTGTGGAGTTGATGAGGAGGCCAGGTATGGGAGCTTACCAGGAAAAGCACAGTTACCAAGGATAAGGTTGTTATGCAGATTTAAGTCTCTGCCTTCTCCGTTGATAAGAGTTTCTAGAGGTTTACTCACCCTCCTCTTGGTACAGAGAGGGAGACACCCTTACAAATGGAGATTTCCCTTATAAATGTAAATGCCTCTTACAGAAGGGTAATATCTACTCAGTTTTTAGAGCTTTTCCTGTGTCTGCTGTTTCTAAAAATAAACAGCCTAAAATAACCCTTGTGCCAAAGAGATATCATGTAGGGTGCCAAACTCTGCTCCCCTTCATAGGCAATATATTACTTGTCTAGAACAACAATTTAGACAGTACGCAATATGAAGGTTATGAAGAAAACCTCATGCTATATCTGAAATAAAAATGTTTGAGGGGCTGGCCAAGTGGCATAGTGATTAAATTCACGTGCTTTGCTTTGGCTGCCCAGGGTTCGCGGGTTCGGATTGTAGGAGTGGACCTACTTGCTGCTCATCAAGCCATGCTGTGGTGGTGTCCCACTTACAAAATAGAGGAAGGTTGGCACAGATGTTAGCCCAGGGCTAATCTTCCTCACCAAAATATATATCTATATATTTGATATATAACCAGAAACAATAGTGTATAGCAAGAGATTTAAAAGAAGATAATATGAGGCTTGAAACAATATACTTCTCATGTTTTTTAAAAGTGTACTGTATTTTTTCATTACATAAGTTATTTTTAAGTCTTAACAAAATGATCAGGACATCCTCCCCCCTCATTGAAACAGCTAATGACAATGGATAGGTATTTTCCTAGAATGGTGATAACAGTTGAATCTCTATATCCATCCATGAAAACTATAGAGTTCAACAAGGAGAGCAAATAAAACCACCCACAATTCATATCTACAGAAGGACTAGGAGACAGAGAATACACTGACCTTCAATTCACACATAAATGAGAAAACAAACTTCTGGAACCAGAGGAGCACGTTCAGGAGTCCCTAACAGAGCGGAGAATCAGGCAGGAAAAAAGAAGAGTGCAGTAGAGTTCTAGTGGTAGAAGGCACAGGTAATACTACCCGAAGAAGAGTCTCACCTGGAGAGGAAAAAATGAGAACAGGAGCAAGCCTCCGTAGAGCAAAGCACTGACTCCTGGGAAATTGAAATAGCTTCTCAACTGTGCATGTGATCAGAGGGGCAGCCTTGGGGTGGCAGTGCCTGTGGAGATGAAAGCAACTTGGAAAGGAGAGGCAGACCTTGTTGACTTTGTGTAGAAGAAAAAGAAAGAATAAAGTAGGAGAAATGAGTCCTAAGATAACAAGAGCATTACAGTTCTGAAAACCATAGTTGTTTTTAATGGAATATTTTATTGAAATAAATGCATTTAATTTTACTAACAATAGAGTTGATCTTGTAATAAGAAATTTGGTAAACTAATGAAACATATCACGCCATTCATAGAAACAATTGTTACTGCCTGTCAATGAAAGTTCAGAACAGGAGCTGACCCTGTGGCCGAGTGGTTAAGTTCATGTGCTCTGCTTCAGCAGCCCAGATTTTACCAGTTTGAATCTTGGGTGCGGACATGGCACTGCTCATTAAGCCATGCTGAGGTGGCATCCCACATAGCACAACCAGAAGGACCTAGAATTAGAATGTGCAGTTATGCACTGAGGGGCTTTGGGGTGAAGAAGGAAAAAAAACGGAAGAAGATTGGCAACAGGTGTTAGCTCAGGTGCCAGTCTTTAAAAAAAAAAAAGTTCACACCAATATAATAAACAAAAAAGAGTCAGAAGTCATACATAAAAAGCTATTATAAGACAATATAGAAAGTGAGAAACAAAATTTTCACATGATGAAAATACTAAGCTAGCAGGAAAAACTAAAAAGTAATATTCCAACATAAAAAACGTATCTTTAAATGAGCGATTGTAGCTAAGAAAGTACACAATGAATTGGGAATTTTTAAAACTCACAATAGAATTTAAAAAATAAAAACAGTAGGATGTGAGAAGAGCATTCAGACAATTCACTGAAGAAAACCTCCAAATTAAAATGAAAAAAGAAGACAGTTACAAGGGGGCCAGGAAACAATGTGTCACTGAGAAAAGAAAAAAAGCAGTAAAGAGAATAAAAGCAGCATAAGGTGCTAAAAAAATGAGAAACTGAAATATTTAGAAGACTCTGACTATAACCCTAACCCTAACCCTAACTCCAATTCAATGTGCAAATGGAGTTCCCAAAGAGGTATAAACAAGACAAGAAGATAAAAATAATCCTTGAAACTATTATTTACAGTTTTAATCTATACATTGAAAGTTTCCTCATGTAATTAGGAAACTGTTATTGTTATTGACAATTTCAAAGGTTTTATTTTATTTTCCTTTTTCTCCCCAAAGCCCCTGGTACATACTAGTGCATTTTTTTAGTTGTAGGTCCTTCCAGTTGTGGCATGTGGGATGCCGCCTCAGCACGGCCTGATGAGCAGTGCCATGTCCACCCCAGGATTCGAACTTGCGAAACCCAGGGAGGCCAAAGGGAGCACGCAAACTTAACCACTCTGCCACGCGCCGGCACTGTTATTGACTATTTTAGAACATATCCTTATAAAACTGTTAGACTGTGAATCCATAGGGGAAATAAGTGCAAACATCCAGGCAAAACGATCAAGTCACTCCTAAAAACATCAGGTCAACATCAGCTTTCTTAACAACATACAAAATAAGATCACAGTGAAGTAATATTTTAAGTACCACAAAGGAAAAAAACCAAGCAAAATTTTAAAATTCAGACAAGCTGTCCAACTATAAAGAATGGGAGCACAATTTAATTTTTAAGAATGTGATCATCAGTCCTTTCTGAAGAACAAACTAGATTGGTGAAACTTCAGTGAAGAACAATGGTCAGCAATAAACATGTTTAATTGTAGTTATTAGAATCAAAAGAGGTGGGAAAAATGAACTAATAATATTTAAATTTTATAAGTTCTATAAAAGAAGAAATAAAATATGAGAAAGTAAAATATCCTCCTCAATGATTGCATAGTGAGAGTAAAGGATATCAGTAAACAGGATAAAATAAAATGTAGAAACCTAAATAATTCAAAAGGAGACTGAGGATATTATGAAATATGTTACTCTAAGGTAATAATTTAAACAAAATCAAAACCTTCATAAATACCAGAATTAGTTCAGAAGATCAGAGAAAACACACTACTTATGGAAAAATATATTTAATACACACATAAAAGTAACTTAAGATCTCATGAAATTATGAAACTAAGCACATCAGTCATGTCAAGGTTTGTAACTGAGTTTAAATCTTCTGCTTTTGGATTTGATCACTTATCGAAATCAAGTTTACTCTGTACAGGAGATTTACCCATAGTAGAAAGACTCATAAAAGTTAAAGGGGTGGGCAAAATTATACCTAGAAAACACAAGCAATAAAAAAGCAGAGATTATAATATTGATATCAGACGAGGGTCTCAAAAATGTATTTTGAAGAAAAAATGCATGATTTTGGACAAGATTTGGTCTAAGAGTATAAAAGCTCACGTACTTCCCAAAGCATTCTGTGTGTGTAGGTAGATATGTGTAAAGATAAAAGAGTAGCCAGATCAGCCTTGGCAAAAATCAGTGTATGTTCTGAATTACTGGATAAGCCACCCTTAGAATTGAACTATAGATTTAACATGAGTCAGAACACATGTAAGATTGTTTCATTATTTCACACCAATTAAAATTATTATAGAAGTGCATAATAGTTATCCTAGAAATTCTCTGTTTTTAAGGAATATACAATTTTAAAAGTACATGCATTATGCTAAGATTCGAAAGAAGTGGGAAATTGAGCAGATTGAAAAAAAAATCTTAATGTTTTTGACACACATATGGAAACCACAGACTGGATATATTCTGATAATTTTTCAGAGATGATGTTACAAATCAGAAACGTTGCTAATATAAAGGGGGAAATGGGAGGAATTTTCATTGCTTCTTAGGGTAACAGCAAATTCATGGCCGAATTAGGCTTTATGCTTTCTGAAAGTCATGTTCTAATGCCTTCAGCACCAATTGAGTGGGGCATGTGCACCTGGATGTTTCATGTCTTCGATAGATGACAATTCGTCATGCTCAGAGAAATTCAGCACAATTAATATACTGATGAAAAGAAGAGGAATACCAGATAACGAAGATGTTGGTGGCAGAGTGGGGATGCGTTACTGGCGGTGATGGATGGAGTTTGCTCTCCATATAGGCCATGAGCTTGTTCAGTGTGGCTACTTATGTTGAGTTCCTTCACCCATAAAATTGCCTGATAAGGGACTAAAATGAAAGCAGATGTTTCACTAACATATCTTCAGACAATTTATGACTAATGCAGGCAAACAGAGTCACAGCTTGCTATTTACTATGAGAGAATTTGAAATAAATTATTTTAAAATATTTTGGTTGAGTTGGTACCATGCTTCTGTGATAGGAGTGCATAGAAGAGCTTCAAGGGAAGAAAAAGAAAGTGGAGAGAAACCTGGTTTCTTCATCTACCCTAGGAACAATACAATGAGTTGTATTTTCTGACTATGCCCACTTCGGCTCAGTTTAATTTTTTTTTTTTTTTTTTTTGTAAATAAAAGGTATATACAGCCAGCACAATGTTACATTTAAAACAATTCAATGTTCACAATCTAACAAAACCAGTGAGAATTCCTATGCCTAGAAAATTAGTAACATTATATAGATGATGATTTTTCTCCTGATTTCTACCACCTGACATATAAGAGCCATCAGCAAATGTGTATTACATGACCAATTCAGAGTGATCTCTACTAAGGAGTCAAACAACTAACTACAAAAGGTAAACTGTGTTATTGTCAACCATATTTATAATTAAATCATTTTTATTTACTCATCGCTACAGAAGTGACTTAGCATTCTCTGTCTTGTGTGGCCTGAAATTCACTGTGTAATACAAAGTAAAATTGACCATTTTGAGGCTTCCATTGCTCTATGATAGCTTGAAAACAGGGTTGGATATGAGGGAACATAAAATGTTTATCCGCATTCACATAAAATCATAGTCAGTTTGCCTTTTTATAATTAATAAGTAATCGTAGTATTTATCACGTTTTAAAATTATATATTATTAATATTAATTCTGGTGGTCTAGTGGTTAAGAATAAGCACTCTCACTGCCATAGCCCCGGTTCATTTCCAGGTCAGGGAACCACACCACGTGTCTGTCAGTTGTCATAGTGTGGTGGCTGTGTGTTGCTGTGATGCTGAAACCATGCCACCAGGATTTCAAATACCAGCAGGGTCACCCGTGGTGGACAGGTTTCAGTGGAGCTACCAGATTAAGACGGACTAAGAAGAAAGACCTGGCCACCCACTTTTGAAAAAATTGGTCATGAAAACCCTGTGAATAGCAGCAGAGCAGAGCAGTGTCTGATACAGCGCTGGAAGGTGAGAGGATGGCACAAAAAGACTCGACAGGGTTTCATTCTGCTGTGCACAGGGTCACCGGGACTCAGAATTGGCTGGATGGCACTAACAACAAAATATTAATTACTTCTTGATTTCTGATGAATCTTTATTCCTTTCCATATTTGAAGCAAATCAAAGGAGATATTTTCAATTTTCTCTGCCATTTGTTTTTCAAGTGTTTTCTCCAATTTTGAAAAGAAAATAAAGGCTTTGGATCTTAGTGAATTAAGTTGAAAATTTGACTTCTATACTTGTTAGAACCATGATAATTATAAAAAAATATTTATATGGTGTCCACTATATACAATGTGAGACATATAAATGTTATTCAGATAGAATCATCTTTTCTAAGATTTCAAAATCTAAAATTTTTAATAAGATACGAACATAGCTATAACATAAGATAGAAAAATATAAGTCATAAGAGAGTTAAAAACCAGAGCCATTTTTTCTTTAGACAAGGGACAAATTGCTTTAGCACAGGTCTTGAGGGATCAAGAACTATGTTGAGTCAGTTGGGATAGAATATAAAGTGTAAGTGGAATGTGCAGCAAGGGAGATGAGTCAAGACTGGGGAGCATCTTTGTAGAAATAACGGAGATCAGAAAGCATAAGGGTGCGTAAAAAGCAGCTTAGTTTGGACAGGTCTTGTGCTTCGTTAAAGGAATTAGAAAAAGATAAGGCTGAGAAGGTTGAGCGAGGTTAGTTCAAGCAGAAAATTAAATATCAGGAAAATAAAATGGAGGTGTTAAACAAAAAGACATTGGCAATTTTGTTTTCATTGTTGCTGTTTGTTTGCTTGGGGAGTGAAATGTTATCAGACTCTATGGGAGAGATAGAAAAAAGAAATAACAAAGGAGAACTTTATGGATATTCCAGGCAAGACATACTGAGAGCATGAACTAGAGAACTGGAATTAGGGAGGTGCCAAAGAATAATCTTGGTTATATTTTAGAATTGTCTTTATATCTCCTTAGGGTAATGAAAAGAAAAATATATGCTACTGTTTGTATGAAAAGAGAAGCAAGAGATTCAACTCAGCTAGTTACTCTAATGTGGATTAAAATATACAATAAATCACAGATTATGTTATATTGGTCATTGAGTCAAGCAAGAAACGTAATATGATTTCAAAATAATTTTTAGATATTGTGTCTAATAAAGAACCTCAGTATTGTGATTCATTTTAGAAAAAACTCATACCAAAAAAAAGTGCTCCCCCATCCAGGTCCCACCCTGACCTGATGAGGAGGAATAAATTCTTATAGTGCTGAGGCCTATCTATAGGGTGAGGATGTTAAAAGATTCTCTTGCTTTTCACCACAAGTTGAGACCTCACTCAAACTCAGTCAATTTCCACATACAATCACGTCAACCACTGGCTACTGTTGGACTTGTTCCAAAAAAGGTTATTCCCATTATATTCCTCACTAGCTTTATACATTTTCAGGAAAGGTACACTGAGAATTAAAATGTCTTGCCTTGGAATCACAGCAGGGAGAACAAAGGAAGACTGATGTAAGTGGCACTGTTTTGTTGTTGTTGTTTATGACACACACTACATGGTTCCTTAATGAACATGCCTAAACTAAAGTAATCATACAGTTGAGTTTGAGAGAGTTTGGATAACTAAATTCAGAAGGAACTCTGCAACTCTTCAATAGAAATTGTCAAAGTATTAGTTTGGTAAAAGTGAAGGGCAAGATACAGCACATAATCAGAATTGGTTATAAGTAGTGTATAACTAAAAAGATGAAAGTGCTGTTTCAGAACACAACACCTGAGAGAAGTGGTGGATGATTTTACGATCAGGTATGTTGAGGACTAAGGTAGTGATTATTGGTTTGAAGCTTTTTAAAATTGAAATGCCTTTGGGTTGTCAGAAATACAAAAGGAGGAAAAAGTTAGTTTTAAGTAAGAGTTTGATTAAGAATCACGGAAGAGTGACAGCTTACTTGTTAGGAATCAATGATAACAAGATAACTAGGAAATCCATGAAAGCATGTCAGACTTTCAACAGCTTCATTGAGGCATAACCTACTATGTCATGTCTCCAACATGCAGTACATGCCCCATGCTTCCCTCCACAGAGATTATCTGGCACAGCAATGGGGGGCAAGTATGAGAACATGGTTAACAGGAGATCATGGTGTTAACCACTGTTAACCATGGTTAACAGTGTCACCAGGAGACTAAAAGGTGTGTTTCAGAAGAAGGAATATTATTTAAAGTATAGAGATGAAAGGAAGAATAAGAAAAATAATGTAAATATGAGAATCGATATACATATTGACTCTATCAATGATGCTATCTCATAGAGCTATATGTCAATATAGAATTAAAGGACCTGTCTACACAATAACAAAATGTAGGAGAATGATAAATAGAGAAAGTGCATTAAGGTCCTTGAGAAAGGAGTGAGGTAATGATGTAAGAAAAACAGCACTCCTATCTAGAAATATTCTCCCCATGATGGACAATTAAATTTAGGATATTTATGTGACGTTGTTGAATCAGTCTCTTAGTTTTGTAGTCACAGGGCTGTGACTATCAAAATTTTACCTCATTGAACGTTTGCACAGGTTAATACTGACTTAGGGGCATAGTTGAATCCACATCACCACTGGTGCTCTTTAGAGAAAGTTAGGAAAACAACTGAAAAACTAAAATAAAAATATTTGGCATACATTAAAGATCTAGGGACTTCTCTTATACCAAATATATGTTGAAATGGTTTTATTTGTATGAGGAAGAACAACTTTAATGAAAGGCAACAGCTAACTGTTCTCCTCATGGCCAGTTGCCCATGGACATCTGGAATCAACCTGATCTTGGAGCAAAATGAGGATTTGATGTAGCCATCAATCAGAATCATAACCTGGGGAATCTTGTTAGTAATGGCTAGAAGGGTTCTTGAAAAAGGAAGTGGAAGACAAATTTGAAGTGAGCTGAAATTCAAATTGCTAGAGAATTTGTATTAATTTCACCGATTTGGGCAGCTAAATATGATCTCGGTAGATTGCCGGTTGATTTATGTTAGCCTGAATCTAACATTGGCCAACTCCAAATGGGAGCCAAAGGTTAGAAATAGTTTGTCACAATGTAGAAGAAGAATATGAAATGTGAAGTACTGTTATTTATTAACTATGCATGTCTCCCAAGCCACTTCTAAGAATGTCCTTGAAGATTATTTCTTCTCCCACTTAATGTGAAGAATAGTTTGCAATATGGAATACCAAATTATTTGGAAAAAAACGCTTTTTCTGCTCTGTCATAGTCAGAAATGCCTGGGACAGCATTATAATTACAATGGTCTCATTGATATCAGCAATACTTGTGAGTACCAAATATAATGATGGCCCAAAATAGTGCTTCCCAATTTTTCTCATTTAACGACACATATAGAAAATATGATTCGCACAATTGGTATAGCATGCCAGTGTAAGAAGACAGATCTGCTTAAAACCAAAGGAGGCTGGCCAGCGTGTTCCAATTACCTCAGGCCCTATCTGAGTGCCGGAGAACTGAAGGCGTCAATGTTACAGCACACCTGCACTCTATTTGAGGCACACTAATGTGTTTTATAACCAAGATTTTGAGTCACAGATTTGCCCCAGCTGCAGATGCTCAAAAACCAAGTCACCATAGTGAGTGTTGTCACCACAATGACAAACAGGGTAGAGAAGATCATCAGATCTCAAGAAAAGTCAAATACACATAGTTTCTTCTGTCTGTCATTAATTAATGTTGGAGACCTTGGAAAAAAAGAAACAAGAAAGCTGTATTTCTTCTTTGATTCATATAAGAATGATTCTACCAAACCACTTTAGGTTGGGAAAACTGAGGCCAGAATTGAGCCATTAATTTAGAATCTTAGGTTTCATTCAATTCTGAGGACTAAGTCAGGAGACATTAGAATGAAGGATAAATAAGGTACATTTAAAGGACCCTAATGTAATGTCATAATTTTGTTCTATTAAACTTCATCCTAGAATATTTTAAGTAACGTGTGGCAAGTAAGTTGGTAACAATAGCCTAAGTAAAGGGATATGCCTAAACTTTCAGAAACTTTACATCCTAGCTCTATGGAGATATGGTTTACTCCCATTTGTAACAGGTCTATTTCCTCTATTTATGGTGTCCTTAGATAAACCTAGAATCTTAATTTTAAGATTTCCATATTAATAAATCTTTTCTTTTATGGTTGTTTCTTTTCATGTCCTCTTTAAAAGTACATTTTTACTCAAATTTATAGAAATAGTCTATGGTGTTTTAAAATGTTTATAATTTTGCTTTTCATATTTGTTTAACCTACTGTATATACTCTTAGGCAAACATTCATTTTTAAAAATTCGGAACCAATTAATGTTTCTCTACTTTTTAAGTAACTGATCATTTCTCCATTAACCAACAGTGCTAGCTCTGACCAATGTATTACTTCTTCGTGTGGTCTAGACTGTTCCTAAGCACTATGTTCTTTCCATCATTTTATGTTTCTTTCTGAATATCAATACCACATGACTCTAATTAATATAGTTTTACTACAACCCTTGACCTCTGGAAGAGAAACTCTCATGCTTTGATCATCTTTAGTTGTGCATTGACAATTCTTAATTATTTACACATTTATTTATATAGCAGAATTATTTTGTTAAATGTCACGTGACAACATGGACTAAGATTTTTATTAGAATTGTATTGAATCCATAGTTCAGTTTGGAAAGGACTGAATTGTTTTCCCATGCATCAACATGGTTATCTTTCAATAATTTAGCTTATTTATACTATCATTCTATAAAATGTCATAATTTCGTTTTAAAAGATTCTGAATATATTCTGTTAGAAATACTCAGGTATTCTGAAATTCTGTTGATATTATAATCATATCTTCATTTAAATTATTCTGTTAATTGTTTTTTACATGTATATAGACATGAAATTGGCTTTTGAATATTTATTTTATTTCAAGCAAAACTTGTAAAAATCTCTCCTATTACTTCTAAGAATTTATGTGTTTTGGTAAATACGTGTAGAAGAATATGGAACTTCTACAGCTAGTTCTTATATTTTGGATCAGGAAAATGAACTGGATTTTACCAAATACTTTTTCTTGAACTACTGGGGTGATAATATGAGTTATCCTCTCTGATATATTAACATACTGAATTACACGTGATTTTTACTAGTACACTAAACTAGTGTTATTTGAGTAAATATTATCCGGTTATTATAACTACCTATAATTCTATTGATATCGATCTACATATTCTTTTCTTCCCACAATTTCTTTGGGAATTATATTCTTTTAGTGGTTGCACTTGACATTAAACATAGTTGATATTTTAAAAGTTAAACAATTCAAAATCAATACCGTCATTCCTCCAAATTAAAAAGCCTTAAAAAGCCGTAAGTACAACCGTCTTCTAGTTTGCATGTTTTTGTTATGCAACATTTCACTTCTATGTATTTTTCGTAGCTTCACTACTGTTTAACTAAGCATCATTGTTGCTCTCCTTCCCTCTTCCTCCTCGCCCTTCTCATTGCTATCATTATTTGCATAATTGTTGTATTATTCAGTAAATGTGTGTTTAGACTTATGTACTGTTTTTCCAATTTATTTCTTTGTAATTTCCAGGATTTTCTCCTTGAAATATGTTGATTCTTCTTGACGTACATTCTTCAGAAACTCTTTGTCTGATGTTATCTTGATTTAAAAAAAATATTTTTCTGGGGCTGGTCTGGTAGTGCAGCAGTTTAGTTCAGATTCCACCTTGGTGGCTCGGAGTTTGCCAATTCTTATCCCGGGTGAGGACCTATGCACCACCTGTCAAGCCATGCTGTGGCAGGCATCCCACATATAAAACAGAAGAAGATGGGCACGGATGTTAGTTCAGGGCTAATCTTCCTCAAAAAGAAAAAAAACGTTTTGGGTTATTTGCAATGTGTTTTTCCCTTATTGTTGAAAAATAATTTTATGTGCAGAGCACTCTAGTTTGTCAGTATTGTCTCTCAGTTCTTTCAAGCTTTTATTCCATTTTTTAAATTCTTACCTTATTGTTTTTGAAAAACTTCCTGTTAGTCACGTATTTTTTTCCTGTAGTTAATTTTCATTTTTCCTTGGCTGCTTTTAATATAATCTTTCCCAGCTTTGTTTTGCTGCAGTTTCAGCTAGGGTTTCTATATCAAATAAGTGATTTTTATTTATTGTTCTTTTAGCTTTCGTTTCATATCTTTTATCAGTTAGGGATATTCTCAGAAGATTCCACTGACTCACTTCTCTTGTCAGACCTTTCAATTCATAGCCCTTCTCATTTAATTATTTTTTTGTATTTCAAATCTTCTTGACTCTCTGAACAGTATTCTAAGTGATCTTTTTAAATATATTATCAGTTTACAAAATTTGTATTCCTCTGTGACAAAGCTGGCACTTTAGTCATCAATTGATTTTTGTTTCTGAGTTAATTTTTATATACATAGTTTCATTTTTGCTGCTTCCTGGTCATTGTATTTGGTTCTATTTGCTCATTTTGCCAATAAAATTTGTTTACATGTTTCGTATATAGGTATTTACATTCTGTTGTTGAAAGTGAATGGCACTGAGAGCTTCAGGCTCCAGCAAACTCCTGTGTGTTGATTAGGTTGATTCCCCTCCATAGCAGCCTGCATTCTTTTGTGTTTGGTGAGTTTTTATTAGTAGATCATGTTTGGCTAAATTTAGTATTTGGGGATCCATAGGTATCTGTATTGGTGATTTCCATCTTGAACCACAGAAGACTTACACTTGCTTCTCATAAGCACCAGGGATACTGACAGCCAGAAAGAATTTAGTTTCTCAACCTGGGAGTACTCTAACCAATGAATAATGCAAATTCATAAATGGACTAGTCAACTCTATCTTGGGTAAAGATCTGCAGAGAAGTTTGGGAGGTACATGTGTGACAGACAAGGAAGGTTGTCGTAAGTATAGTAAAAGGATAACCTGAATCTGTAGGCTTAAGCATTTCTGGGTGCTCCTGGCCTGCCTCTTCTCCCACTAACACTAGGAAAGTCAGTGTAGGTAAGTAATCATATAATTTCATACAAATATTTTGTTGAATTTTTTACATATCAGTATTACAGGGTAGAATGAACCAAAAGTTAACAATATAACAAATGAACACTTCTTGGGTCCTGTGTTAGTAGATCTGGCATTTGTGCACTTAGGCATCTCAGCTGCTTGTATTATTATCTCTTCTTTTGTAGCTGCCCTGGAGGGTGGGGCTTGAACAGAGACCACAAGCATCAGCAATCAGCATTTGGAAGAGAAGGAATGAAATATGTTCCTCAGCTCTCAGGAACCATGATAATAGAGCTCTACAGACCCATGGAGAGGAGCATGTAGCTCCATCAAGTACAGACGCTACACTAGCAATCATCACCAAAGATGGAGTTTCAGGAAGGGATAATAAAGCTAAACCAGTGTATATGTGATTTATAAACTGGCTAGTTTCCAGAAAGGCTTCCAATTTACCTGATAGAACCTAGGAAGAGCTGCTGCAGTCCTCCAAGAAAGAACAATTTTCTCCCAGAGAAATTAGAAAGAATTGGGGGACAAGTAAAAAGGGCACTCCTGAGAATTTGCACATGACTTCAGACAAAGGTACGCAGGTTAAGGGACCAGGACTAAGGACAAAATGGTGTCTCTGTAAAAAAATTATGGTAATGACTTGACTAGAGGTTGAAAAAGAACCACTGAGAGAGACTATAATGGTTACAGGAGTCCTACAGATTCTTACTGTGAACTCTGTCCAAGCAATTTCAGCAGTGAGGGGACAAAAGCAAAACAAAACAACCAACCACAAAAAAGAAAAACCCAGTCGTTCTCTTGGTTGAAGTAGAGATTAAGCAAGTAAAGAGTCTTGGGAGGACATTAAGGAAGGACAGTCTCACTTTACCCTGTACTAAGAGATGCTCCTTCTTTCTGTAATATCTTTATAGTCTTAGAGAATTTCAGTAGATTTGCAAAGTTCATGTGTTTAAAGTGTGAAAGGCAGACTTGGAAATTGACTGAGAGCTTTAGAGTACGCTCTCATAACCCTAAATTTTACTGTATCCCAGGAGAATTCCCAGACATGACCTAAATTATAGAGCCAATGTGATAAACATAAATACTCTATAAGTCATTAGTTGATGAAAAACTAACTTGGATTGAGATATAAACTTGGTTTTAATAGCACACCAAAGATTATCTTTCTATCCACTTTCGCAAACACTATTTTAAATAGCAATTTATCAAGTAAGTATATGAAATAATACTTTTCGGGGTGAATATGTTTCTCAAAATTCAGAATACCTTTTTACCATGGTAAAGCAAAGTTTTGAAGAGGAAAACATTTATAAATGCAATTTGTTATTTTTTCCCGTCTAGGATATTTGATAACTAGGTTGTTGACTGACATGACTGGTTATTTCCTTCGTCAGGCAAACATAACTTTAATACTTTGGGAAAGGCCTTTAAGAGCTTCCAGAAATTAGATTTTAGAGCTGAATGTGCTGTGAAAGTATATTCTTTTCCTTTCATTTTAAGATTGCCATTCTGGAATATTCAAAAGTATTTCATTCATAATCAGAGATAGAGAACAAACATGCAAAGCTGTGGTTTTCAAATTTTGTTATGCTTTTCAAACTAAGTGGTGTTATGATTGCAGAAGAAAAATAAAACTGCTTGCAGACTTACACAGAATACAGGGCTGATATGGTTGCTTCCTAGCATCCTTATATATTTATGAAGTTTTCTCTGAATTCTCATTTGAAACACAACTGGATTTCATACCAACAAATTATGCTTGTTTTAAGTACAGTTCTGTGCCATCTATCCTTTTTTCATAAAACTTCATGAGATGTATACAATTATTATTCCCATTTTAGAAATGCAAATTCTAAGGCTGAGTCATTAAAAACTTTTATAAAGTCACACATTTGTAACACAGAAGAGCTAATAACCAAACGGTTTCTCTGCCCAACTGCTGTTTCATAACCCTTCTTTAAAAATAATTTGCTTTAGTAGGAAAAATAAATTAATGAACAGAAAAATATTTTAAACTTTAAGGCGTTATGGCAAAACTATGTTTTATTATTGTTAAAATAAGTACCTTCAAATACATTATGTGATATTTACACACAAAAAATCAAAATATGAACTTTATTCATACACGCAGTTGATAATTTTGTTTTGATTTTCTCCTCTGATTTTGAGAGTAAGTAGAAAAAATTGAACAAAAGAAGACTTATAGAGGTGCTCAATGTATGCAGAGAAGGATCAATTCTCTACTCATGAAAAGGAGCAATATACGGAGTCTTGGTCAGTTCAGGCTGCTGTAATAGAATACCATAGACCTGATGGCTTATAAACAACCGAAATTTATTTCTCACTGTCCTGGAGTCGGGAAGTACAAGATCAGGGTTCCAGAATAATCCGGTTCTGGTGAGAGCCCTCTTCCAGGTGGCAGACTGTAGACTACTCATTGTATCCTCATATGGCAGAGGGTGGAGAGAGGAAGCAAGCTCTCGCGTGACTCTTAAGAGGACACTAAACCCAGTCATGAAAGCTATAACCTCATCTAATCCTAATTACCTCCTCTGAAAGGCCCACCTCCTAAAACCATCTCATGGGGATAAGGTTTCCACATAGGAATTTGCGGGAGGACACAAATATTCAGTCCATAACATAGGAACTTTTATTACCCTGAAAAAAAAATCAAAATATCAAATATTCCAATCATTAAAATAAAGTATGGCTTAAGCTCATTTTTAGGTGCATGTCTAATTTAAATCTTTTCATTTAGGTAAACAGCACCTTATCCAACTGTACCATTTAAAGTACTAACATTTAGAGGCAAATGATAAAATTTAGTTATTGTACATAATAGTTCAGAGATAATTTATCTTGTTCACAGAATGTACTTGGCTTTTGGATGGCCTGGAGAATTCATGTCAACAGTATAGTGTTGATGTCAACAGTAAAGGATATGGGGTTGGGGCCGGCCCTTGACCGAATGGTTAATATCGCCCGTTCTGCTTTGGTGGCCCAGGGTTTTGCGATTGGGATCCTGGGCGCACACCTAGCGCCGTGCATCAAGTCATGCTGAGGCGGCGTCCCAAATAGCTCAATTAGCAGGGCCTATAACTGTGTACTGGGGGACTTTGGAGAGAAGAAGAAAAGGAAACGATTGGCAGCAGATGTTAGCTCAAGGCCAATCTTTAAAAAGAAAAAAAAAGGATAGGGTGTTGATAGTTCATGAGATGGCTGTGCCATATTAACGATTTCTTTAAGAGCTGGTTTTTGACCAGAGAAGTAATGGAGGAATTTGGTAATGTAAGGGATAACCATTAGCGGTGTGCTACCTTAATTCTTCAATGTACTGTCCACGTTGACTACCAATAGACAGCCAGATGGAGGGATATATAAACTTAGTGTTGACCAAACTTTGTGACATCTGGTAGGTGCATTGCTTTGTACTAGAAACGCTTTTAAACGTTGATTTCTGTTACTGATCTCACAAACTTGCATTTGTATAGACATTAGCAAGTGTATATAATCATTTAATGAATGCTTAGACAGGGAACACATCTATCCTCAAACTGACATTTTACTCAGAAACCTCCAAGAATTTTTATTTTAGTATAATTATATTCTGACTTCATTTTCCTTATCTTCCTCTTCCTATGTACTATCAATGGTTATAGCATAATAAAAGTGACACAAGACTAATGCTTATGTTTGGATGGTGCTTCTTCAGAACAGCATAAGGGTACTATAATCATAGATACAGGAAACTCTTGCCAAATGTTCCCCTTAAGTATTTTTAAATAGGAAAATTAATGCAAGTTACAAATAAGATAAGTGGCTATCAATCTATTCATCTCTATTTATGGCAGAAAATGGTCTCAAATCTGTTGACATTTCAATATCTCAGATTCCAAGTGATTCTGGAAACTCAAAACCAAAACAGTGCATTATTTACATTCATAATTTGCCTGCTTTTGAGGAAAATGACATCTGTGCAATTTTTTCCTTCCAAAACACATTAGTTTCTACATAGGCTGAATTTAGAACTGGGAAAGCTAATGTAGAATACTACTACTACGCTTTCACACATAAAATAGCAACATTACAAAATATACATTTATTTTCTAGTACACATACTGTTCACAAATAAGCATCTCAATGTTTTATACTATAAATATGTCAATATCATAATAAAATTCCGTAAAATATTTTTTAAATTCTTAGTTAAAAATCGTGCAATTTCCTTTTTTGTTTGTTAGTGTCCAATTCCATTCAGTTTTAATACGTGCAGAGATTCATGTATCCATCACTATAATCAGAATGCAAGAAAATTCCATCACCCAAAAAATTCCCTCATGCTGCCCCTTTGTAGTCAAAATCCTGCCTTCACCTTGAACCCCTAACATCACCACGGATCTGTTTTCCATCTGTATAGAATTGTCTTTTCCAGAAATTTGTAAAATTAGAATCATATTGTATTTAACCTTTAAGATTGGCTTCTTTAACTTAGCATAACATAATTTGTAGTTCTGCCATGTCATTGGCTGTGCTGATATTTTGTTCCTTTTTATTACTATATAGTATTCCATTGAATGGATGTACAATGGATGTACAGTTTGTTGCTTCACTTCTTGAAGGACATTTCACTTAACTCCGGTTTTTGGTGATTAGATAATGGTTCTATACTCACTCATGGCAGGTTTTTGCATGACACAACTTTTGTTTCTCTAAGTAGAGTTTCTGAGTCACATGTAAGTATATGTTTGGTTTTAAAAGAAACTAACAAACTGACTTCCAAATTAACTGTATCATTTTTCATTCTGACCAGAATGTATGAGATATAGTTGCCCTGCATCTTTGCCAGCATTTGGTAACATTTTGTGTTGTCGGGCTTCTGTTTTCTTTTGTCTTAGTGATTCTAAAGGTAAATAGTAATATCTCATTATGGTTTTGAGTTGTTCTTTCCTAATCACTAATGCTTTTGTGTACATTTTCATGTATTTATTTCTCATCCATTTATTTTCCTTGGAGAAGAAACTGTTCAAATTTTTTTGCTCACATTTTAATTTTGTTTTTGTTTTTGCATTGTTGAAGTTTGAGAATTTTTACATGTTCTAAACACAAGTCCTTTACTGGATACGAGACATGCAAATATTTTCTCCCAGCCTGTAGCTTGTCCTTATACTTAGCTTTTTCATCATATGGTGCATGTATATTAAGGTAGATAAGAGTGTTTATAGTTGAAGAAGTCATAATCTATTTTGCTTTACATGAAGCTGTTTTATTCATGTAAATCTGAGTGGCTAAACGTTCTGTTCTTGAAGAATTACTACGTAGGTTTGAATTTTGCATTTAGTTTGGAAGCTGTGCGACTAAAGGTAAATTGACTTAATGTCTTTTAGCCTTAGTTAACTGATATGCAGAATGGGATGATAATAGTGACCAAGTGATAAGGCTATTATAATAATGTATATAAGGGCACTTATCACAATGCATAGCCAGTAATGAGTGATCCGTGATTTAACTATTAATTAGTAGTGAACTTTTAAAAATAACTTCATAGTAGTCATATAAACTTGACTAATTTTCTGACTTTACCACATATTTTAAAATATTTTCAGGCTGCCATCCATTTGGTGCATTATTTCATCTTTATTTAATGTTCCTGGAAATTTTACTCCAATACAAAATATTTTCTTCTGTACGTTAGTCGTCTGTTAAATTTCAGTCACAATATATGAACTAACAGTGTTAACCTTGCATACAGCATCAATTTATGTCTTGGGAATATTTAAGTCCATTCAGTTATTTTCACTTTTCTTTTCATGTTTTTAACTCTCCTCTTATTTTCCTAATCTCAGTACTCCTTTTACAGCCCATTCCTACAACTCAAATGTGAAATATATTCCTCTGCTTTGGTTTATAATTCTTAGAATAACCGCATAATGAGAAGTGTTTCTCTTTTCCCCCTATCTTTACACAATTGCTTCATAATGAGCAACATATCTTTTATTCCACAAAATGCTTCTTAGTTTCCTAGAGCGAAGGGTGTTACATTTCAGAACTTCTCAGAATTCTCAGAGCTGCAAGGGAGATGCAGGTGGGCTGGAAAAGGATTCCTCCTGATGCCGTGATGTGTTATCTACTGAGAAAGAGTTTCTAAGACTGGGTAACTTATAACATCGTATTTTAATACTCACTATTTTACATGTCAAAGTGAATAAAAATTCTTATTTCAAGATACTTAAAAATGGTAAAACAGTCTATTAATTTGGGCCTTAAAGGATAAAAAGTAAGAAACAGCCCTGATGTCCTAGTGGTTAATGTCCAGTGCTCTCTGCTTTGGTGGCCTGGGTTCATTTCCTGGTTGCGGAACCATACCACCCGTCTGTCAGTAGCCATGCTGTGGCAGCAGCTCACATAGAAGAACTAGAAGGATTTACAACTAGATTATACAATTATGTGCTGGAGCTTTGCTGGTGGGGGGAGAGGAAGATTGGCAACAAATGTCAGCTCAGGGTGAATCTTTCTACACACATTCGTGCACACACACAAGAAAAAGAAGATTAAAAAAGTGGATAAAAAGTAAAAGATAAAGGTGGTTTTATCACCCTAGTTCCAAAGATTTCAGATTGTTTATTTTTTATGAGTTTATCTCAATATCAAAGTGGCCGTGAGTGGATTTAAATGAATGTCATCTCTGAAACTTTTAGTTGTAGAGGCCTCATTTAGAATTGTTGGATTGTTCTTGAAAGATAAGGGCCAATTTAGAGCTCAAAGGACCAAGCATGCAAGAGAGAACAACACATTTCCTGTTTGTGGTTTTGCTCTCTGGCAGTGTTTTCCCACTCATTCCCTGTCACTGCCCACCAGAACCATATTGGGCGGCTATTGATTCTTGAAAACTTTCTATATTGACTCTGCTTTCTTTTCAACTCAAGTGATGCAGTTTGGGTTCTCCTGGAGGCAGACATTGAAATGGAGATAGAATTGCAAAAAGTATATTGGGGAGTAACACTTTAGAAAGAAAAAGGGAAAAACATAGAACTGGGCAGGGAAACAATCAGACCATGATTCCAACAGGACAAAATGTGAGCCAGCCCAAGGGAGAGCTTTCAGAGTAAACATTGCCTGTTAAAGAAGCCCCTCTGTTGGGTGGAAATGGCCAAGTCCTCTTATTAGCTTCTTGGTGAGCCTCTAGCTGGGCACCTCATCTATAAGAGCCTAGCTGCTGCTCAGAAACATGGGCCGACCCTGAAAGCCCCAAGCCCTGAAGACTTTCAACTAATATATTGCAGTCAGACTGAAGGTCCTTCTAGGACAAGATGATCTAAGTGGTGCTTCTGCTTCTCCATGTCTGACTCAGCAAGCAAAACACAAGGTCTAACCTTCAGTTAATTGCTCTGCCTCACATTAAAAATCCTATAAATCAATTTATTTCTATGTCCAAGTATAGTGACTAGCTGATAATTCAGATTATATTATAAAACATAGATATGCTCTAAAAAATATGTTATTTGGAGTTTTGTTTTTATTTTCTAAGGAAAAACAAAACAAAATCTCAAAAAAGACAGAAAACACTCCATAAGAAGATTTCCAATATATAAACTTACATATTTTTACTTTCTTCGTTCTGTAAGAATATGTTATCAAGAACAAAACTTTAACAAACATAAAATAAATTCAACATCTTGAGGGTCATATATCAGGGACAGAGGCAATAAACAATCCTAATATATTAATTTTTATACTTCTAAGGAAAAGTCAACACAAATAGTTTTAAGAACATAATCGTGTAGATGAATATCAACTTTTTGCTAAATGCTTATATACATTTATTTAATATATTTTTTACCAGATTGTACAACAACATAAAAAAAGATCTACTTTTGCATAAATTTCCCAGAGTCTAATTATCTACATGAAATGATATATTATTCATTTTAAACTTTAATTTAATAATCTAAGACATACTCCTTCCTTTGTATGACTAAACTTCTTTAAATATGTATTTTTAAGTGTCATGAAATGTAATTATTTATGTTGAAAATAAGTTAAAACAAATAATTTTGGAAAAAGAATCATAATAAAGTACTTATTAATGCAAAATCAGTAGAGTTAAGAATTAGGGCCAATCACTAATGTATCATTCTTTCACACTGAAACAATAAAAATGAAATTGAGTCACTACATACTGAGGTTTTATACAAAATTGGTAAGTTCAGCATGTCTGCTCTTGTCACTTCTATCCCACATTATACTGATGTTCTAGCCAGTGTAATAGGGCAAAATTAAACAGATGGAGAGATAGACAGACAGACAGGTAGACATAATCTACGTTATAAAGGAAGAAATAAATCTTTGTTCATTACGGATGACATCATTCCATATGTATAAAATCCCAAAGAATCCACAATAAAACTTCTAGAACTAAAACTTTTTGATCACACCTCAGGATAGAAGATCAAAGTAAGAAAATTAATAGTATTTTTATATACTAGCAATGAAGTGAAAGATGAAATTCAAAAACAAATCCATTTATAATAGCATCAAGAAGAATAAGCTAACAAAATACATTCAAAATTTTCACTGAAAACTACAAAACATTGCTGAGAGAAATTAGAGAACACCTAAACAAATGTAGAATTTTTTAGTCTGTATGTATGGACTGGAAGAGTCAATATTGTCAAGAAAGCAATTCTCTGCAAATTTGCTTTATATTCAACATATTCCCTTTCAAAATCCCAACAGATTTTTTTGTAGATATTGCCAGATTGAACCTAACATTTGTTTGGATTTGGATAGGAGTTATATAAAGGTACAGTCATTGAAACAGTGCAGCTTCAGTGCAAGAACAGGTATATGGATTGAGCAAACAGAATTGAGAGGCCTGAAATCATCTTTACATTTATGGTTGTATAAATTTGTCATAGGTGTGAATACAAACAAGGAAAGGATATTTTCAAAACTGTGCTGAGACAACTGGGCATTCACATGCAAAATAAATTAATTTAGACACCTTACCTTGTACATGAAAATTAACTCAAAATGATTCATAAAACTAAATACAAGCTAAAGCTATAAAATGTTAAAAGAATGCATAGGAGAAAAATCTCCATGACTATGGGTTAAGCAACTAATTTTTAGGTAAACCACCAAAAGCATGATTCCTAAAAGGGAAAAAAAAACAATAAATTATCAAAATTAAAAACTGTTTGTACTTCAAAGACACTATTATGAAAATGAAAGATGAGCCACAGATTGGGAGAAAGGATTTTCAAAACACATATCCAATAAAGGAAATATGTTCTGAATATATAAATAACTGTTCCAATTCAATAATTAGATGCTAAACAAGCCAATCAAAAATGGTCCAATGATTGAATAGAAATTTTACATTAGGATAGTTTTTATTAAAACATAATTTTATATATAACAAACATAATTAATTTCTTTTAACGTTTATGTTTCCTTTAACATTTAAATGTATTCCACGGATATTTAATAAAGCACATTTCTCGAGTTTTTGTTTTTAATGAAACATCATGCTATTCTAATTTGCATATGTAGTGCCAGCTACAAGGCATGGTTACCTGGCTGGCCTAGGAAGATCTAGTGACCCGAAATGTTAACTCATAGGGGATGACCTCGTGGCCTAGTGGCTAAGTTTGGCTTCCTCCACTTCGGCAGCCTGGGATTCGATTCCCGGGCATGGCCCTATACCACTCATCAATGGCCATGCTATGGTGGCATCCCACATACAAAACAGAGAAAGATTAACACAGATGTTAGCTCAAGGCGAATCTTCCTCCAGCAAAAAGAGGGAGATTGGTAACAGATGTTAGATAAGAGTGAATCTTCCTTTGGAAAAAACAAATGTTAACTTGTATACCTTAGTTATTTACATAAATTAATCCTTAAATTTTAAATGCAGGCATGAAGAGGAAACATGATATTTGCTTATAATACATTACATTTATTGAAAATATTCAGTCTCATATAAATGGCATGTCAGAGCATATTTCACTTAAAATATCTTAAGTTTTTGTTCTGATTTTGTTATACTTGCAAGAGAATTTTATAGTTGATATACATCCAAAGAATTGTGTTTTATAAGTGAAGAAGGCTATGATTTTCTAATATATTTGGAAGTACACATCATGAATGCTAATGCAGACGACAGAGAGATATTTACACAATATTTTCCTGAAGGCTTAGTTCACAGTTTATGATGATTCTTTAATGCAGATAAATGACTGGAGTGGGAGAAGTATCATTTTGATCTTATATTCGTTATCATGGACGAACTATGCAAACTTTTATGGTGCAACAGGCAGATTACTCTTAAGTGTAAATTAGTGATAAATTTATAGAAATCATATCCTTAATAAAAAAAGAAAATGTTAAAGGAATTAAAAAAACAGAGAGACAGTTTTAACCGGTAGCTACACCTGTTCCGTGGTGACATTGGCTGCCTGTTGAGGGTCTTTTCCAACACATGAGGTAGTAAAAAGAATTCTGTATAATCACCTTTACAAATGTTGCAGAACAGAGACCGAAAACTCAAATGTGTACAGAGGTTAGCATAGTGATACAGATGAATGAATCAAGTCAGATGTAAGATTAATTTTTTCAGTTATGAAGCTGACTGATCATTTTGCAATGTCTGGTTTTCCTTGAGTCATGGATACAGAAAATGTGCTTCTTCTTTCATTGACTCTCTCTTCATAAGAAAAGCCACAGAGGAAACCGCGGTAACAAATGGTTGCCGATACTGGACTTCAATGTCAAAAAAATCACTGGGGAAGAGTAGACAGTAGTAAACTGTCAAGTGCTGTGATCTAGCTTATAGGGGACCACTAATCAACTCTGCCAGAGTCTTGCAAAGGGGAGTGGAGAAGAGTCCACATTTCAAATATTACTCAATATTGCATATTGGAACGCAAATTTAATTAAAATACACACATACTTGTGGACGAATATTTTCTTAGCCAAATTAAACCTCAATTTAGGCCATATAAAGCATATGAGCTGCCAATTTGCAACCTCTAATAATAGTAATACTTGAATTGGATAAGTTTTTTAATTTAACGTTGCTATAAAATTCTCACCATCTTGTAAATTAGATGATTTTGAGTTTAAAGCATCAATAATTATGTGTAAAACTCTCAACATCTAGGATCAAAATACTATTGCTGACTCTATTTTCAATTTCAGTTTAAAACATTAGCATGGTATGTTTCTTGACAGATTTTGTCAAATTTTTTTTCCCACATATCCCTATGAGAGAGTCAGTAACATAGTAGGTTTCCTCTAAATATTTTGTAATGAATGAGTGAAGACAGCAAATTAATGTAGCATTTTTTACATCCTTAATTATTTTATTAGGCGAGGTTATTGTAAGCTTCTGTAAAACAAAGCACCTAAATTTATTCCTTTTTTCCACTAGCTTTTTATTCTCAACTTTGTCAAGTATATAGAGGAGAAATTAACTTTTGGAACCATGCAAAGCATCTGTTATAGACATGAGAGTAAAGGAGAACGAGTCCCCATAGACTACTCTTTCTGCTGTTGAGTGAATGTCATAAAGTCATAGCCATTATTAAAATAAAAAGTAATGGTATAACTCCTGAAAGCAAATGTACATACATAGAACCAAGAAATATTTAAGAATTGAGTATTTTACATAACTAATTCAAATTTGAGGATTTTATATACTGGAATATCTTCATGATTGCTGATTCTCAATTTCAGTTAAATACAGATGATACATGATCATCAATGCAATGAGTCCATTTAAATATGCTAGAAAAATTGCAGTTTCCTGGTTATAATAATAAAAGTCTATTTAATTTAATTGGATGTTAAAGAACATAACTGCATTTCAATGATTCTTAGCTCCACTTTTTTCAAACTGTGATGTCAGGGCGAAATATTAGCACAACCGAGCTGCATGACAGACTATCAGCTTATACTGCACCACACAAGTATGTGACTGGCCATTTCTTAAATATTTTAACAAAGTTAACAAACATTTTGAATATGTTACTTCTTAAAGATTTTGCCAACATAAAAGGACAAGCAAATTAATCAGTCAGGATTTCCATGTTAGTCAATATCAAGTTTCTTTTAAGTACCCAAATAGGTGGCCAGTGAATAATGCTTTTCAAAAAGCCTAATCTTAAAACCTAGCAGGATGAGCACTCTGGTAAAAGAACATTATTGTACTGGAACTAAAACAAGATAACATCAATTTGGCGGTCTATACAGCTAGTGCTAGTCAAAATAGGGTAAGTGGAAAGTACTGTGGGGTTTTTTTATGGTGTTATCAAACTTCAACACATTTGGCTTTAAAACTAAATTGATCATTTTATAATCCTATCTATTCATCATTGGTTGTTGATTATTGTCCTACATACTTATTACCAAAAAAGAAAATATGTTCAGTTTAAATAGTTTTGCAGTGAGTTTCATATAAGTCAAATACATTATGTGTATATATTTTAATTTTATAATTTATAATTTTATTTTATCTTTTCAGATACTTTTCCATTTAAAGAGTAATGTTTTAAAATTATATTTCTGAAAACTGAGAGAAGGGTCGGAGATTACAGGATTTTTAATGTGTGAGATTATAATCAATAAATACCAAGAAAAATTCATAACTGGAAATCACTAAGCATTGAAAGCATATACTCCTGCTTCTAAGTAGGCTATCATAACTGCAATTTATTCATTAGCCAAAGTAAAAACAGTAGGATGTGATTTAGATACTTACTTAAAATATGGATTTTATTACTTTGATGTTTCGAAACATTCTGCATTTTGTTGTCTCTGGTGAGAAAAAACCCTGAGCAATAACTAAATGAAAATATCTCTCAGAGCAATATTTTGAAACCAATAATGAAAATTGTGAATG
The DNA here is from genome assembly GCF_037783145.1 of Equus przewalskii. Taxonomy (NCBI): domain Eukaryota; kingdom Metazoa; phylum Chordata; class Mammalia; order Perissodactyla; family Equidae; genus Equus; species Equus przewalskii. The sequence goes on from NC_091850.1 coordinate 36,772,734, forward strand.
AATATGGCCAAATTGCTTTTGCAACTCAAAAGAGAAAATTCTTGCCTGGGAGCAACGCAATGAAAAATATAATCAAAAAGTAAATTAATTAATTGCTTGGAGCTTCCTTTTAGAAAAGTTTGAAAATTGCCTCGATAAGTGAATTTTATGAAATAGATGAAAACTTGGCAAAGCCCTGCAGGTAGATATTTCTCATGTGTCAAAGAGGGCAGTCAGGCTCCAAAAAAAATCACCTTAGGACATTAGTTTTAAATGTACAAATGGGTACATTTAAAAGTGCTCAAAATATGCTTGACAAAAATAAGACTAAGATTAAGCTAATCTTTACAATCAGATAAAACAATGGATATCAACCACTAAGCCTATTTTTCCATTTCTATTTATTTTGTTCATATTTGTGACTTACAAGGTTGATAAATAACAAAGTGATTAGTAACAACAAATTTTTGAAGAAAAGAAAAAATGTAAATGTTTGGGAGAATCCTGAAGTAAGGAAAATATGAATGCTTTTATAGATAGTTGTCAATTCAGTGTACGAAAAAGTGTTAATTGTGCAAAAACCTATTAATAATATTCCAACACTAGTTTCTGTTCTGTTCTTTCTTTTCTCTATTATTAATGATATTAAGGGGAAAAGTTTAAAAGACTCATGCCTTACATATTTGACTTTCCAGCATTTTAATGGAAAGTGAAATACTTCCAGGATACTTCAAATAAATTAAAATTCAAATCACTTAAATATTTAAGATAAAATCATAATATTTAACCTTTTGAAAATAATGGTAACATGTGCCATATACTGAGTGTGGAATGATCTGAGAACAACTTTAAATACTTTGTTTCATTTAATATTCATCACATACATGTAAACTATGATTTATTCCAATTTTAGAATTGGCAGAAGTAAGGCTCAGAGAGGATAGATAAGCCGACCTAACAATATCAAGATTGAATCTCCTCTGCCTGGCAACAAAACAAATCCTTTAGTACATCAGACTGATTTTTCTGGTGGGCTGGATGTTACTCTTTCAGGTACACTGACAAATTTTTTGTTGTTTGGACTGTTTTTCATTACTTGGGACAGAGCTGTGATGGTCATAAATTTGTGCGGGGGAAGTTTCGAGTTTCCAGAGCTACAGACAGCACTGGACAACTGTGCAATATCCTTGTTAACATTTGAGTGCAATTTGAGGACAGCATGTCCAGAAATGTTTGCGTTATCTAGATAGAGAAAGAAAACGTCTTCAATTCTGTGTACATGGGATTCCTAAGTGACTTCAATTACTTTCCAGTAACTAGGTTAGCAACTATTTTAGCTCAGGCTGTCAGCTAGCAAATTAATTTAGAAAGGTCCTCCCGAGGGTGGATTCTCTAACTCATGCTAGGAGCTGAAGAACAAGATGTTCAGGGTTGTACTACCTGCCTCTCCACAGCTAGAGACTGCATCATGTGACTCTTATTTTTAAAATGATGAAAAAGACCACTGTATTTGAGTGTTTCTTTTTCAAGGAATTTCTAAGCTAACTTCCCAACTGATGTCAAATTGGTAACCTGAATTTATGTATCTAGCATGTGTTCATGTATGTGTGATATGTGTGTATGTATATATGTAATGTATGAGTATATGTACAAGATATATATATATATATCATATATGAGTGTGTGTAGTCACTGTGCAGTCTAGAATGCAAGTAACAAGAGGCTTTGTCTGCTGGGTTTTGAGCAAGCAAACCAAGTCAGAGTTTGGGAGAGAGAATACAAATGAATACCCTGCAGGTATTAATTAAGACAATCTCCTTTTTTCTCAACAGCCTGCCTTTGTGAAGCAACTGGTAAGGAATGTATATTGCCAAAGTTAATCACCTGTTATCTTAAAAGGTAAGTTCACAGCAAACACTTTTCCATGAAAAACTATAAACAACCAATGATTATTATTTTTAAATATTTCAATATCCAATGGAGGTTCTATTTAGCTGTGTAAACCAGACATATTTTGTTGTTTTATTTTTTTTCTATCACGCACCTGGAGCTAGATTTAAATTGTTAGAATATTAGTTTTTTAAAATGACAGCATTTAAAAATAAATACTGATTTCCCAAAGATTTCTAATGATTGTTCTCAAATAAAGGAGTGGCTACTAGTAGATTTTTAAATATGTATTCATAAGCAGTTGAATGATGGAAAGTCACAAGGATTCCTATTGCCTGTAATGGAAATATGTATGCAGATTCTGTCATTCAAATGTTCCTTTTACTTTATCATATTTCACACAACTTTATATCCAAAGGGAAAAGAGAAATTTGCAAATATTTCTTATTCAATGAATAAACATAAGGACAATCCTCACAGCACTTTGCAGACTGTGCTAAGGCATCAGACTGGCAAGAATGTCAAGGCTCCAAATGCGTTTGGTGGTCTATTTGTTTTGCATCTGCCAGCCTGTGTGTTCTGGTTGCTGACACCTGCTGCTCTATTTCAATATGCAAAAACCCACCTATTTTTAAATGAGGGGACAGCAAATTTTAATATTTTAAGAAAATATATTACATGGGGAAAAAAACCCTCCAACATTGTGTCAAATCCAAAAGTTTTTATTCAAGAGAAATGTATAAAAAGCCATAGTAACTCAAGTCTACAGGTCAGGAATGATTTCTGTCTGCTGAAAAACTGTGAAATCGTGTATGAATTGTTCGAAATTCCATTTGCAACCTGGTTAACTGACCAAAAATATTTGATTACTTTTAGGATCACAGAGTATTTTGAGGGGAAAAGATTTTATTTTTATGGTAAGGAAAACTTGTCAGCCATTTTTTCCCTAAACAAATATTTATTTTGACAAGTACTATTCTAACCACCTAAATTAGATCAGGAAACAAAGCAGAGATCTTTGCTTTCATGGAACTCACATTATTGAAGGAAAAGAAAATAATAAGGCAAACGATGGGTAAGCACATGCCCCTTTTGTTTGTGATAGTTCCAATTTATGCCTGTTGTCCTGATGGTTGAAATAGCAAATTCTTCCATTCTTCAAATTGTACTATTCAAATAATATGTTAAATAGTCACCTATCAAAATAAACAGCAACTAGGTAAAATATAAAATGTTAGGTGAGAAGTGCTCTAGAAAAAGAAAGAGTAAGGGGGGGATGGCAAGTACTGGAGGGTGTGAGGTGGTGGAGGGGGAGTCTCTCATTACCAGGGCTGTTGGAGTTGGCCCCATTGCAGACTGAAATTCAGCAAAGGTTGGGATGGCTGCAATGGCTCTCTAGAGAAACCAGGTCCAGACAAAGGAAATGCCACTGCAAGTACCTTAAAGTGAGCATTTGCCTTAAGGCTCAGGCCAGTAGAGCTGGAACAGAGAATAATGATGTCTCAGAAGAAAAGTCAGATCATGTAACTAATTCTAGGCCATTGTAAGGGTTTTGGATCTTACTCAAAGAAAAACGAAGAAAAACCTGGGTAGGTTTTAGCAGAGAAGTGACAGAAGAATCTCTTTCACTGGTGGTAGAAAAAGGATTGTAGGAGGAAAGAATGGAAAAGGGAGACCTGTTTGAGGTATCTTGCTTCTCCTATTTCATGGCCAAAGTTGTAATACAATGACTTGATTTAGTAATAGTGTTATTCTTGGCATTTTTTTCCCTTTGGTTAGGAATATTGTCCCTGAGCTAACATCTGTGCTGATCTTCCTCTACTTTGTATGTGAGATGCCACCACAGCACGGCTTCTTGAGTGGTGTGTAGATCCATGCCTGGGATGCAAACCCACAAATGCTGGACAGCTGAAGCAGAGTGCATGAACTTAACCATTACGTCACCAGGTCAGCCTCTAGTTTTACTATTTTTAAGAAATGCTTTCATATTTTCACCATACAATACCTTGTTTGTCCTATCCTTTCTATTTCTATTTTGCTGAAGTTTTTTTAAATTTTTTTTACATATGGAAGGCATTATCAAATGCTTTCTTCTGTATCTTTTTACATAATTAGTTTTTTTCTCTTTAATATGTCACTGTGGTAAATCAAATGTTAGATATGCATGCATGTGTGGGTATGTAGACAGTATCCTTTAAATACATTTTTGGATTTATTTGTATCATTTTTGTGTGTATTTTGTGATACGTTTTTGATTATAATCATTTCTATTATCATCTTTGTTTAATTTTGATATCATGAGGAAAGTAGACTCACAATTAGGTAATGAGTATTTCTAATTTTTATATTTTCTGAGAGAATTACTATAATATTGGAATTGTCTTATTTGGAATAAGTGATATAATTCATCTGTAAAACTGGATTTTCTATTTTGTTGTTAGGATAATTTTTCAATACAGACTGACGTTATCTTATTACTAAGTTTTTACATTTATTCATGAGTCTATTTTTTAAGTTATATTTTTGCATGCTTTCTTTCTTTAACCTAGATTATTAAATATAATGGCAAATATTGATCATAATATTTTCTTAACTTTTTTGAGCACATACTACTTTAATGGCTATCTTCTCTTTTCCTTCCCTAATATTGTTACTTTTGTATTTTTTTCTTCTTTGAAAGGAGAGGGAAATATTACAAAAGTTCTTCAGTTCTTTTTAAATCTTATTTTACTTTAGTCTTTAAACATTTGATTAAAGTAAATGCTTTTGTAGAACTTCTCATTTTAGTTTTGTATTCTCTTTAGTCAATTTCTTCTCTTGTTTTAACCATTTGCTTTCCTTCTTGTTTGGATTATCCAATAGTTTTCATCTGTTCAGGGATGCTCATTTGAGTCTGTTAATTTCAGACTTTTAAATTCTAATTTAGTTCATAAATGTTTCTTGAGTTAGCACTTGTTACATTTTTATAAAGTGCTGTTTTCATTATTATTTAATTCTAAATATATACCAGCTCTTGTTATGATTTCTTCTGTAACTTGAGATATTTAAAAATGACCTTTAAAATTATTACAACTGTATAGTATTTTTACGTATTGTATTAATTTTGAACTTAAATATGGTGCCATCTGGTAATGTAAGCTTTACAATTGAGATTGGCAACATCCCACAGGCCAAATCCAGCCCCAACCCTGTTTGGTAAAAAAAGTTTTGTTGGAACTCAGTCATGTCCATTTGTCTACATAGTTTGGATAAATTTATACCATCACAGTTGAGTAGTTGCAATTGAGGCTACATTGCAGGCAAAGATGAAAATATTTACTCCCTGAACCTTTACAGAAAAAAATTCCTGGCTCTTGATATATAATGCTTAGAAATTGGATAAGGCTTACTTTATGGAATAATATATGGAATGTGTAGTGGTATTTATATCTCCATACATGCTTGAAAATGTGCATTTTGTGGTCATTATGTACTGTTTTATAAATTTGCCCACTGAATAGCATTCATTATATATTTTATTTGAATCTACATATTTGCTCATTTTGTGTGTGTTGTAGTTAATTGTTGGGTGAATTATGTAAAAAATGAAAACATTGGTAATAAGTGTACATTTTTACGTCTCTCAATTATTTTAGTTATACTATTGACACATTATGTTGGGGCGTGAGCGTTTGAAATTAAAATTTCCATCGCACTTTCAACACTGCCTTAAAATCTTTTCTTTTTAATTTCAATAGAGTCACATCAACTTTTTGTTTTTATTGTTAGATTTCATTATATATATATATTTTTTCTCGATGTATCTATTTGCATGCTTTAGTGATTATCTTGTAAACAGCACATAGCTGCAATTACGTTTTAAACCAGTCTAAAAATATTTATCTTTTAAGCGAAATTTTTATTCATATCTAATTTGATTTCTGATTTATTTATATTTATCTTTAAACCATTTATTTCATTCTTTCTATTTACTTTACTCTATATACCTAAGTGCTTTTGTGTGTGTGTGTTGTGTGTGTGTGTGTGTTTTACTTTACTCTATATACCTAAGTGCTTTTGTGTGTGTGTGTTGTGTGTGTGTGTGTGTGTTTCTCCTTCTTTTTGGTTTTATTTTGTTTTCCAATTCTATTACTTTTTCTCTACTAGTTTTGAAGTTATTATATGCTCTTTCTAATTTTCTTAGTTGTTTCCCTAGATGTACTAATTTCATGAAATATGAAGTTAATAATAACTTTACTACATTTCCAAAAGATACAACTTCAAAGAGCTCTCTACTCTGATGATACTATTTCCAAATTACATAAAAACATTGTAAAATAGCTTTCCTTTTTATGCCACTTATTAGAAATTATTTCTATTTTAATATGTCAAATTGTTCAAGTTCACTTGCATGTTGTGGGGTTTTTTTGGGGTTTTTGGTGAGGAAGATTGGCCCTGAGCTAACATCTGTTCCCAATCTTTATCTTTTTGCTTGAGGAACATTGTCCCTGAGTGAATATTTGTGCCAATCTTCCTGTATTTTGTATGTGAGATGTTGGCACAGCATGGCTTGATGAGCAGTGTGCAAGTTCATGCCCAGGATCCAAACCCACAGACCCTGTGCCACCAAAGTGGAGCACACAAACTTGACCACTACACCACTGGGCTGGCCCCTCACTTGCATGTTTAACATTTATCTAACGGATGTTCCTTTTTGCAACTCAGAATTTCTTCTTAGGTTCATTTTCCTTCTTTCTGAGCTATATGTTTAAAAACACTCCTTGAATGATAAGCTGTACATTGTAGAATCTCACACTTTTAGTTTTTATTTAACTGTTTTAAATTTTGTTTTGTATTTTGTACTCATCCTTGTTTCTACGTTGCTATTAGAAGTCAGCTGACAGTATAACTGTTATTCTTTTTTACATAATCCACCTGCTTTTCCCCAGCTACTTTTAACATATTTTCATTGCCTTTGTCGCTTTGCTGCTTCATCATGATGTGACCAAATGGGAATCTGTTTTTCTTTTCTTTCTGGAATCCAATAGCCTTCATTTAAAGGTTTGTGACTTTAAATGTTTCTAGGAAATTCTCAATCAATATCCTTTTGTATTCTCTCTCTCCAACATTTTCTCTATTAACTACTACTCGAGCTCTGTTTTATCTTTCATATCTTTCATCTTTCTTGAGCTATCTCATTCTATCTCCCGTGTCTCTTGTAATCTCTTTCATGCTCTTCATTTCTTTGTCTCCTTGTGCTGCGTGCTGTTATTGTTGTTGTCCTTTTCTTAGATCTATTTTTGTAGCTTCCAATCCCCTTCAGATATTTCAAATGTGTTATTTAACCCATTCACAGAGTTTGTAATATCAAATATTATATTTTACTTACAGTTTCTATTTTTGCCAAATCTAGTCAGTCACTTTTGAAGATCTCTTGTTTGTCTGCTATAATTTCAAATCCATTTTTTTAAACGAATGAAATATATTTGTCTCTTCTGTTGTTTCATCTGATTCCTGTCCAGAGTGGCTTGTTTCTTTGTGTGCTTATTGCCTTTTTCATTGTGAGTTGGTGTTCCTTTGTCTCTGCTAATTAAGGGGAACCGGAGTTTAAAGATGCTTTCCTTCAGAAATGTGAGTCTGTCATCTGCCTTGCGTCATTACTAACTCAGGACAAGTTTAAGCCATCTTCATTGATTATAGTTTTTTGGGGCCAGAAGAATACAAGTGAAGCCAGATCCCAGCCCCTGTTTGTGCATTTTCTGGAAGCTTTTCCCATCCTTCCAAAGAGAATGGAGCTCTATAAGCAAGTGTAGGTACAGTCTGGTCTGTGCTGTGAATTTTTAGATTTATTCAATTCTAATGTATGGTATCCCCTTCCAACGATTCAGCCTTTCCTTGGGGTCTATAATTTGACATTTTACCATGTGTCAGTTCTAGGGTTTATTTTGTATCCTCTCTATATGAAGATAATTAAAACCCAAAACACAGTATCTAGTGATTATCAGATACCCTAAGGCAGCTACCAACTTCAAAGCTGACGTTCTTCTTTGAATCCATGCTTTATCATTATTTTAGGCACACATTCCCTCTCTTGCTTTGCTGTGAAATGTGTTGAAAAAGAAGTTTTTGTTATTTTTTCTAGAATTTTTGGTTTTCTATACTGTGAATTTTGTTCACATTGCTCAGATTGCTAAATTGCTATAAACATAAGTACTCCAGCTTCCATACATTTTCTGAAAACTGAAAATTGCTGAGACAAGTCTCCGTTGCACTTTCTTATCCTATTCATTTTTTCAAGTAAGTTTCTATGCTTTTTATTCTCTTCTTTTCATTTTAGTTAATTGAAAAATTAATATTTGGTAATCCTGCTATCTTAAACTGAAGTTCTTATAACATAATTGCCAAGTTTCTCATCTTATGGCTTTTGTGTAACATTCAATATCGAATCAGGAAATCACTTATCTGGGTGTTTCTGCATAATTTTCTTCCCTTCGATGTTTGTGGCAGAATTGTAAGCAAATAGTTGATGCTTAATAAACTATTCTAATTATTGGTGCAAAGGGCCAGAATCCTTCTACATTATTTAAAATAATGCAGTTATCACTTATCACTTAATTTTTCAGCTTTCCAAAGATTTACTGAACTATGGGTGATATTGTCTACTCCCAGGCATTTTCATAAATTCTATAAAGGTACAATTTACCTTTTTGCTCCAGTTGAAGTTTGATAATAAACTGGTTTTCCCTGGAGCAATTTTGTTTTACTGTAGTAGGACAGGCAGACATAGGAGAGTGGGGTTAAGGTAAAGCATATTTGACCAGCAAAGGTCATAAGTGAAGATCTCTACATTGAAAGACGGAATAATTATGTGAAAATAAAAAGTCTACCAATGTATAAATGTTATCTTATGATTTCAAAATTATGCTAGAAGTATCAACTAGTAGTGAAAGCTCTTTCTAACCGTAAAGCACAATAGACAGTTTCATGTCAATTTTATAGATTGGTAGAATGAAAGGCATGGAGCCTTACCTAAGATAGAAGGTTCTCAGCTAATATAAAACTGAGAAATGGAGAATATTTTCAGAAAATAAAGACATAAGCTACTTCCTTTGTCTTGCATCTACTTGGACATCAATATCATTAAATAAATTAACAAAGAAACAAATTTTTGGCATCCAATTTGTGGAAAAAATTAATTTTTTCCTAATTCTCATTAAAAGAGCATTATAATGAACCTCTGAAATGAGAAAAATAAAATGTGTAAACATTAAATTACAACTAGGACTATCAAAGGCTTGGTAAAACTGTAAGAAAACAGAGCTTTCACTTCAATACTGGGGAAGAATGAACGCTACTTCTGTTTCAGGTTCCTGTTGTGTAGTACACTCTGCATTAAAAGTGTGAGCCTTGAACCTAACGACTCAACTTTCTCTGCTCTCTTTACTCTTTCCTTTCCGCTAAAATGACTGACTACTTAGATTTTCTTTTACAAACAAGTGAAGTTACTAAGGGAAGAAGATTTTCTTTTAATTTCTATTTCAAAAGCCTAAAATCAAAAAGAAGAAAGAACTCCATTAATTGACTAGTATTTTCATATTGTGGTTGAAGTAATTAGAGTGCAAAACTAAGGGAAAAACCGAAACAAAACAAACGCTGTCTGCCCCTGAATCACACAGCACAGTGGAATATATGATGCAATCTGAATTCAAAAAGATGGGGAGGGTGACATTCTTATTACTCTAGATTTCTGGAAAGGTTATGGACCATACCTGAAGGTCCAGGGAGGGGAGGTGGGCAGGAGAGACTAGGAATCTTCCCATCTAGATTAAGATTCAGCAAGTATTTACTTGTTAGAGAATTGTGAGGACCGGATAAAATAATGCATATGAAAATTATTTTATAAACCAGCAAATACACATTTTTCAGGTAGTCAGTTACTATAGCACAGGCAATTCAAGGAAAATATATGGATTGAATTGACCAAACAAGTCTATAATCCTGCTTCAATGTTCATTTCTCCAGTGTGCCCCTGAGATTATATGAACTGATGTATAGCCCTTCTCCAAATATTATTCAGACTTCTATCAGCTATGGAGCACTAGACAAGGAGAAATATGCTGATCAAATAAGAGTGAGTAAAAATAGACAAAATTCTGCTCTCTGGAGCTTACATTCTAGGGTTTGAGTAAGACATAAATCAAAACAACACATACAAGTTAAAATTGTAATTATTTATTGTCATAAGTGGTTTCATTAAAGAGAACATTTGAGGTGAGATTTAAGAATGAGTAGGGATTATGTAAGTGAATATGGTGGGGGAAAAAATGTAAGAAAAAGCTCCACATGGGAGGGTGTCTGGCAATGATGAGGGAATGGAACGTGGAATCAGCATCAGCAAACGAGGAGCAAAGGGAGATTCCTCAGAGATGCTAGGAGGGTAAATAGGGACACAGAAGACATGAAAAGCTCATGAATAATTAAACAGAGTGAACACAATGCAGATTTTTGTTTTTAAGATTGCTCTCCAGATTGGAGAGGGAGAAAGGTGGAGAAGCAATGCTGAAATGAACAAATTAGGAAATTACCTCACCCTAAAGAAGCATATGATTTTTCAGTAATTTCACCTAGCAATAAAGAAGAGATAGTCTTTTCTGTATTTCCCCATTCTAATCCAAACAGGTATACGGAGAATCCTTCATTACCTGGAAAGTGAAAGAATGGCTTCTTCACCCCGGTTCAGCCTTGTTCCATGGGGTATGTGTACTCCATTGCCTACTCAAACCTATGGAATGCTGATATTGGTCCAATGGGCAGCAGACCACTGCATTTCAGATTCTTCTGTAAACAGTTGGATGTGTTAGTTGAAGAAAGAACACTTACGTTGACCCACCATATACTACAGGACAAGTCAAACTTGAGTCTATGTGTCAGTAAACCGAGAACCCCTTGAAGGTAGGTACAGCCCTCAAATTAGGCTCCCAATAAGTGACTATGAAAATAATTACTTATCTATCAAATGTATGCAATATACATCTACATTTTTCTACAATAGAACAAAAAGCCCCATAGAGTCACACAAGTTTTTACATGTCTTTTAGAGAATTTCAACCCTGTTTTATGATCTGTAGCCTCAGGTTCAAAACATTAGTTTTTCACTCCAAATCGAGTAACAGCTTTAGATTACAGAAGGGCATTAAAGAAGAGTTATCTGTGTTTCTTGGCTCAGAAACGATGAGCCAGATTATATTTTTAGTATATTTGCTAACAGAGTAAGCAATTATAGAACAATTCAAACCAAAAGAAATTAGTTGAGAAATCTGGGAATATATTGAGATTTTATAGAATAAGATTATTCTACTGAAAATATTTCCCTTGACTGCCATAATATATATAGTCTCAAAATATTTTTTAAATAGGGTGTAATTTCCTCCAGTCTTCACAGCAATCAGAAATTGCTATATTTTGTGTTTTTTGACTTTGAGTGATCTTTTGATGTAAGTATATATATTTATGCATCTTTAATTAAGGCAATGCCAGAATTTAAAAATACAATATTATCCAAATTTAAAAAAAGTTTTGACTGGTTGAAATTATGTTAAATTTGTTCTTGACTCTTTGCAAGAAAATAGACCTTTAGAAAGATAAAGATAAATAAAAAACAGGAAGATTGGCACCGAAGTTAGCTTGGGGCCGCTCTTCTTCAAGCGAAAAGAGAAAGATTGGCAACAGATGTTAGCTCAGGGCCAAACTTCCTGAGCAAAAAAAAAAAAGGTGAGTTTTTTAAAGTAAAATAAAAAATCAGTTTTGAATATCATACCTTCATTATCCTGTATCAGTTTGTATCCATCATCAGTCATTGAACAGACCCAAAAGTGTATTTATAGACTGAATAGCCTCTTAAGAATTTTTTTATTATGGCAGAAAAATTGAATCAATACCTTTGGTGGCTCCATTTTGTCCTGATTTGGGTAATGGGGGATTAGGAACAAGAAGGAGCATTTCGTCATCTCTCTTAAACTTACAAAAGTAAAAGTTGTCCTTTCCCCCTCACATTTATTTTAAATGTATATCTAGCACACCTTGAAAAATTTTTGTAGAGTGACAAGCAAGTCAAGTTCTAATAAATGTTTGACGTCCTTGCAGATAAATTCATATTTTTTTTCATCTTTAAGACTATGGCACCAAGAAGCAGTTATGATGGCATCTCTCCTGACATTATATTGTGATGAGTGTATCACATCAATTCAAAATTAAAAGTTACACTTAGTAAGAGAGTCCTTTCAACAGAAATCCATAAGTTCAAACAGATCATAAAATATACTGACACTTCTAACAGAACACTTGTTTTCCATTGTAGGCATTGTTTCTGTCACAAATGCCTAAGTTCTACAGTTCTGATAACATCTAAATGTAGATAATTCAAAAACTGTACTGAGGTATATTTATTGTGCATTTTTGATTATTAATAGTCACTGTAGAGGGTACATTAAAATTAATATTAATTTTAATTAATATTAAAATAGGCATGAGTTCAAAAGTTTGAATGATTACCCTTCTCAGTGCCACTATTAAAGTATATTGCTGCATCTCTCTAATCCTGTTTTTCTTAGAGAGAAAGATGACAAAATATTTTAACATGAAAAGAATAATAATTATCAACCTGGTGTTTCCAAATATCATATAGAGCCAAAACTGCTATGGTGTATAAATTGTACTTTTGTGATCAAAGCAGTTTTAATGACATTTATATAAAAAATCTAGGTCAGCAGAATGATGGCGGCCAGAGATACCTTTTCAATGGGCAATTAAGTTATACCTTCTCATCATAAGTTTTGATTTTTGATCATTTCAAAGGAGTTAGAGGACATTTTAATGGTCTTGTTGATAGGGACTTACCTCACTGCTCAATTCTTATTTTTAATATCAATAATTAGAACTTAAGCCTATTTAGCATTCTAAATGTTATTGAGAAGACTATTTTTATAATTATATAGCATATTGCTAACAAAAACAGATTGATATACAAATACCATATCTATCTATCTATCTAGATTTTTTTTTAAAGCAGCATCGTTGAGAAGTTAATGAAAAGTTACAAAATCTTCCTTTGGGAATGCTAAAAATGAAGCAATGGGGGTAAATGACTTCTTCCAGAAAACGTGGATACGAGGATGTGGGACCTAAGATTAGGCATCACTTTAAAGACTGTATCCATTTTGATGCACTTGTGCCCATCTTTATACTAAATTAATTCACCTTTTAGGACTATAATTCATAGTTTGGTCAAAAGCCTTGCAAGCCTAACATTACATGTTCCCATATGCATTGCTTTTCTTATACACCATCTGCACCTGTGTGTATGGTGAATTACACAAGGAAAATGTAAGCATGGTGGGTAAAAGATAACCTACAAAGACACTATGAAGCTCAACTTAGAGCAATTTGGCGTAGCTGCCTACAGCTGGGAAGTAAAAGTAGCAGATGGGTTATGTTGACTTCCGAAAATCAGAAATGAGATGGATTATATCTATCAAAAAATTTGCATAGCCTCTAAGGCAAAGGCATTGCAGACTTTGCAGATGATAACCAGGAAATAATAAGGTGACATTCTTGAAACTGCTTGCAGACTGTAGTATAATTGGCAAGAACTTCAGAGAAAAAAAATTCATTTTTTTTGTAAAAAGGAGAAAGTCCCAATAAATAATATCAAGAGCTATTTTTATGTTATAAAGCTTACTTTACAAATGAGTTTTCTCGTCCATATGAAGAATAGATAGACTACTGCAATTATATCACTAAAATGGAATATTTACTCAAGTAACTAATAAAAATTCAAAAGCAGGAATATATCTAGTTTATTTGTTCAGTTTTGTTTCCCATTTTTCTACTGAGCTGTAGTGTTCCTAGAGCGTAAGGACAGATAATCAAAAAAGTGCTTGATACCTGGCAGATTGAATTTACAAGCAGCATTTAACTTTGGCTTGTTAAAGACTCCACAAGATCCCCTACTCTGATAATGACTCCATCAAGGATAGAAAATATAAGTTAAGGTACATGATTTACTTCTTCCTGCAACAGAATCTTTAGTTATAATATTGTGATAATAATATAGTATCTTTTCAGAGTGCTATGTCAAATTAAAGTAAACATTAATTTTGTTAATTATTGGAAATGCGTGTATTGTTCTGTTTCTATGAGTTACTTTTAGGAACTATAATCAGCCAAACAGCTGTCGATAAAACTCTACATAGCTAATCTATCATATCCTTTAATTATTGCAACAATGACTTCAAATTATACAAAATCATTTAAAACATTTTCAAAAGTTAAAATTTTATAATATAATTACTATACTATTACCCAGTGTTAGGTGTAGTGTAGCTTTTAAGCATTTTCTAATTCTGCCCTGCTTTGTGTGTTTACTTGGTTTTCTGTCAACTCGTGGTGTCCCTGAGGATCAGAGCGGCCAGGATCAAACACTGAGTGGTTTCATGCACTCATCATTTCCCCACTTATATCATTTTGGTATTGTTGGTTTTTATCTTAGTCTCTTGAAAATCTATATAAATGAGCTTCTCTCTTTAACTGTCCTTCCATTTCTATGGCAAGAATAACTTTTCCCCATATCTAGAAGGAGACGTTAGAGCTTATACGACTGCTTGTGTAATAAAAAATGTCAAAATACGCATTTCTCAAATTAGTTTCATATTCCACAACCGCCCATCTCTGTTTTAATGGTCATTTGGCTGTCTGGCATCAGTATCTCAGCCCATTTGAAACTGTTTAGTCCTTGGGAAAATTGCTCCGCTGTTCTTTCTCAAATGGTTCAAATGGAGCAATCATTGTCAAGGTGATCTTGAGTTTGTGAAAGAGAGAAAAATAGACAAAAGTTATACTTTCTGAAGAGCTGCAAAAAAGTACAATACACATTTAAGGAATACCAAAGGTGACTTCTCCATGACAGAAACATAAAACTTCTCCTAAGACAATTACAAAGTCTTCTCATTTCAATATTGATAAGAATCAGGATACTCATTTTTAAGTTTAAACTCAAAATCACATTTGTTTTAAATTAGAATAAACAGGGATGGTGTTAGACACAAGCAGAATAGGTCATTATCCACATGCCTCAAGGGAGGCTGAAATGAATTCTCTCCACAGGTATTTCTTCAAACCTTTTCAATATTCTTTATTTTATTGTGTCATTGTTTGATATAAATTCATTAAAACAGTCTTGTGACAAAAGGCAAGTAAACAGGGAGATATTATAGTATATCAAATTTATTTACTTCTTAGTATAGACTACATGTTTCTTTTTCTCCAACTTGTTAGTTAAGTTATACCAAAAATCCAAATTAGAATTTGATGAATTATGTTGGAAATAGAAAAATAATTTTAGAATAAAATTTATTTTTTGCAAATCAACCTAAGGGAGACTGACTAGTTCCTGTAATAGGACATGTCCTAGGATGTCAAAAAATAAGATTAATGGACAAGGAGAAATGAACAAAAAGAAGAAAGTAAAAGAACATCAAAAATACCTTGCCTTAATCAATTTGACAAATTTGCTGAGAGCTTTCTGTAAGATTATGGTGGACAAAGGACAGAAATTGTCTTTTTCTAATCTGCAAATGCTGACCTACTGGTAATGATCTGGATGACTTTGTTGCCGTGAGTTTTGAGATAAGTTGGAAAAGCTCAGTGATTTACTCCAATTGTCTGCAGCGGGCTCAGGAAAGGATTTTTGCAGTGGGCCAGAGGTGAATTTGGCAGTCTTCCCTTTTTATCCATCTTAGCTACGTTTCCATTTTTACTTTTTCACTCATCTGATGTTTTTCTCTCGTATATATTTTATTCTTTCTACCTAAGTTATATCATATCTCATTTAGTTAATTTCTTTCAAGCTATCACCTATGCCAACATATTTTTATTTCTACAATTCTCCAGACTATCATTATTTAATATGCCAAAATTTCTTTAACCATAGCTTATGACACTTTGTTTTAACCAAGCAGCAAATAAATCTTTTTCCCAGACCATACCCCAAATTTTTCTGGCTTTTAACTCATTCGTTGTAGATTTAATTAAATCAATCATTTCATTTTCAAGTTAAATGTTTATTTTTTTCTATATTTCAAATTAACGTAGATTTATATTAATGAGTTTCCTAAAAGTTATCTAGTCTTACTGTTTCACTTAGAAAACTGAGTAAGTGAGTCCTAGAATGCTGGATATTTATTCAGAGCTATATAATTAGTTAAGGGCAGAATAACATTTGGAGCTAAGGTCATAGAGATGATTTTCAAGAACATCTGTGAATTTTCTTAGTACTATATGCCTTCCAAGGAATTCTTAGCCTAATACATGTATTGACAGTCTTTCGATGTACTGGATGTTAACAGATCAGTTGTAGAGTGTCAGCATTTCTAGACTTAGGAATAGACACTTGAATGTGAGCTTTCTCAGCTGGAACCTGTTATCAGCTATTTTCATAGAGAATCGTCTAAAATTCTGGGCTCTCATAACTGCCTGGGGTTGCTCTAGATTTCATCTAGGTACTTTGGACACAAGTACTAGGTAACTCATTATAAGGGAGATAAGATTTGGTGTTACAGAGAACTGGATTTAAATTTGTTTCCACTTAGCAGTGGATATTTGATCTTCTAGAATCCTCTAGCTACCCCTCAGATTCAGTTGCCTCGTGACTGCAGTTACCTCTGTATATTTTGTTTGAGGCGAAGGTATCTTATCTGTGGTCTTGGCTGATACTCATTGATTCCAACCTCTTCAAGAAAAATCCCAAATCATATTTCAGGGTTTTGCTTCATCTAATTACAAACCCTTAAGCTACCTCCTCCATGATGTCCAGATAGCTTTCAGCTTTCTCTCTGAGTGTCTTACTCTCATAATAAGTCGTTGATGTTGACTAGAAGAAGCTTTCTTGAATAACAGAGGTGCAAGGAGACATATATGATATTTCATGCTGTGATACTGGATTTAGTATTGTTTTGCAAAAGCGTGAGTCTTGGTGCAATAGGTCAAAATAAAAGTAGTGAATTACAAGTTTTAATTTTTGGAGATAATTATAGTAAATAAACTTGTTTCAGGTAACACACTTCCCTTGAGTGAGAAGATTATTTTGGGAGGTGACAGGGTACAGTATGTATGGAGGCTGCATTGTCAGTAATAGTTATAAACCCTATTAATCATTAAACAATTTTAACAGTTCAGGTTTCTGTTAAATTAAGATAGAAGATACTTTGATTATAATGTAAAGGCAGCCAATATTTAACCACTGAAAAGTCACTAATTCCATTTATGACATTTAAAAAACAAAGTTGATGTGTCTCAATTATGGTGGTGCTGCCATTGGTTCATGCCTACTTGGTATACCAGATGCTATATGGCAAGCCCTAATCACTGTGTGGGAATAAAACCAAGGTACATGCCCCAGGTCCTATGTTTATATTCCAAATAGAAGATGCCAGGAGGAAGAAGAGGTTGGACTTTAAGAAGATGGGGGAGGCATTAACATGTGCAGTGTATACCTGGAAATAGTTCTACGCATCCTAATGAGGTGGCAAGCATCCTATGTAAACAGCTTAGTAAATACATAGATTCTTTAGAGTAGGTTTAGTCAATATGGATCAGTATAAATATAAACAATTATGTATAGTTTGTTCACTGAGGCACTGAAAGTTTTATTTTGTTTCCTAAAAGATTGGCACCTGAGCTAACATCTGTTGCCAATCTTCTTCTTTTTTTTCATTTTTGTTTTAAGATTTTATTTTTCCTTTTTCTCCCCAAAGTCCCCCGGTACATAGTTGTAAATTCTTAGTTGTGGGTCCACCTAGTTGTGGCATGTAGGATGCTGCCTCAGCATGGCTTGATGAGCAGTGCCATGTCCTTGCCCAGGATTCCATCCAGTGAAACCCTGGGCTGCCACAGCGGAGAGCATGAACTTAATCACTCGGCCACCGGGCCAGCCCCCCAATCTTCTTCTTGTTTTTTTTTTCCCCTTCTTCTCTCCAAAGTCCCCCAGTACATAGTTTTGTATTCTAGTAGGTCCTTCTGGTTCTGCTGTGTGGGATGCTGCCTCAGCATGGCTTAATGAGTGGTGCTAGGTCTGCACCCAGGATCCGAATCTGTGAAACCCTGGGCTGCCGAAGCAGAGCACGCGAACCTACCGCTCATCCACGGGACTGGCCCCTGATAGTTTTAAAACCTGGAAATCTCTTATTTTGACTCTTTTTTTATATTCACAAAGAGGATGTTTTTTCGTAAGAGAGGGAATTATGCCAAAATAGTTGTGCAGAACACGGGCCTTGAATTCGGAGTGCTCTGATGGGAAGATAGCCTTCAGGTTCCAAGTACATTGAGTAGCCTACATTTTTATATGGTGGTATGCTCCACAAACAGAAAGATTTGATACATTTTGGCTGTTGTCATAAAGGAAGTATGTAAAAGAAACCACGTATGTAAAAGTGTAAGTTTTTTTTTTCAGAGCCTCCATAGGGCTGTTAGGAAATTCTTTATAAGAGAAATGTGATTCTGTTGAGACTTACTGAATAAGTCCAGTGTGGGTATTTAAGGCAAGGGAGGCCGCCTGTATAATGGCAGAGAAGCATGAAAATGAAAGAAAGCCCAAAGGTTTGGGAGCAATGGAGTGTGGAGGGAAAATTAAAGAACTTGACTGGGTACATATTATGACGGGATGTGATGTCATCTTGGACATGTCTTCAAGGCCAAAATGATCCATTTCAGTATTTTGAACAAAGGACTGACACAATCAAATATGTATGTTAATAAAAACTTATTTTGAAGAAAGAGTAAAATGGATAATCTGGAAACAACTGACTGTTTTATTTTAATCCTATCAACTGTGGTTTAAGCTGTTCTTAGGTCAGGAAATCACAATGCAAATTACACACTCACATACCAGATGAGGCAATGTCTTAAATTGTGGATATTTGCATGGTGAAATAGGCATAGATACAAGTGTTGCCTCTGATTAAACCTGGGGAGACTTCAGAGAGACACATGGGGTCTATACGCCAAAATTACATCACACATCAAATTGAGCTTCCCAACACCCCTGCTTTACCCAAGATGCCTAGAACTGAAATCTAATCATGTGAAAGTGAGGAGAGAAAAAATAAAAATAATGGAGTTTCTATCATGCCAGCAAATAGATAGATAGAGATATAAATAAATGAAATTACATTTCTTAAGCACATAATATGTGGACAGAGATATTTACCTGCTTTAGAATTTTCTAACAGAACATAAAATGACAATCTATTATTGGGAAAAACTGCCCACCATGGTCATGTGATCTTCCCATTTTCTTGGCATATTAATGAAAGAGACAAGAGTTCAAATTAACTATAAAAAAGTAAAGAAGACATTATACTCCACTTTTTCACATACAAATGCCAAACACCATGAAGTGCTTTATTCCTATTTTCTTAAGAATCTAGGGAGCCATTTTTAGGGATTATCTTTAAAATATTAATCAATGACCCCACACTTGGTATAGGCAATATTTTGCATTAATTATTTTTCTCCATCAAAATAGAAAAACGGTTTAAGTCATTGTTAAAGTAAATACTATTGATCCAGCCAAGCTTCTCTCCATGAGATAGAAAACTGACTGGACTTCAGTGCTGAATGTGTAAGAGGAGGAAGGGGAGATACACACACATCTATCTAGCTGGCCATCAAAGCAATACAATTCAGGTGTATTCCAGATTAGTATTTTTCTGGGGTCCACCAGTTTATTTTTAGCAGTGTACCTTCTGGGATGCCAAGAGAAGAAAACCTTCTTATATTTCCACTTTATAAAAGATGTTACTACTAGTTGAATTCTTTGACTAGTAACTTCTGCATAGGTATAAAAATGTTCAAAGAGGGGCTGGCCCCGTGGCCAAGTGGTTAAGTTCATGCACTCCACTTCAGTGGCCCAGGGTTTCGCTGGTTCAGCTCCTGGGGTGGACATGGCACCGCTCATCAGGCCATGTTGAGGCTGCATCCGACATAGCAGAGCCAGAGGCACTCACAACTAAAATATAACTATGTATTGGGGGGCTTTGGGAAGAAGAAGAAAAGAAAAAGATTGGCAACGGATGTGAGCTCACATGCCAATCTAAAAAAAAAAAAATGTTCAAAGAAAGTAAACAAGTGACATCTAATTGATTACAGTCCTGTCGGTGTTCTTTGCCAATAGTTTCCACTAGGAAAAATGGTGAACCAAAACCTGCAGTTTTATGATGATAGTTTTAATAAGAAATTCAAAGAGCAATGTTACTTAGTAGTGTTTGTATTATTTTCCATTAAAATTTCATTAAAAACAAAATTAACTAAATGCAAAAGAAAACCAGATGCATTTTTCACTGCATGACCTGGCATGGGTACTGATAGAATTCACGAGAATACTAAATGAGTGGGCTTGTTTTGAGTTCAACAAGTCAAATTAGTATCATTCCATCTTACCTGAGCACATCCTTGTAGCATCAGAAGCAGAACACATGATGATACGCAAAACCTCTGAGTCTTACAAATTGAGGACATTCTTCAGAAGTGCCCCTATCTTTCACCATCTCTCTCCAACAATAAATAGCAGGATGGGGTACAGTAATGACAACAAAAACTGCAGCAACATTTTATATTTCACAGATCTTACCAACATCCCTATGAAATAACCTCTTATAATCTGCTGACCAAACTCACACAAAGGTTTTAAATACATCTGACAATGATCAGGATTATGAGTGGAGACCTATGACCCTGAGAAATAACATGCTCAATAATCCTCAAAGAGGGGGTGAGTGACACAGCTCATGTCTAAATGATCAGTTCATGGTCACCCCAAAATTAACAAACCTGTCTCAGAATTGGAAATTTTAAAAGCGAAACTCCAGGGATCAGCCTGATGGCATAGTGGTTAGGTTGGTGCATTCCGCTTTGGCAGCCTGGGGTTTGTGGGTTTGGATCCTGGGCGTAAACCTGCACACCACTCATCAAGCTTTGCTGTGGCACTGACCCACGTACAACATAGAGGAAGATTGGCACAGATTTTAGCTCAGGGACAATCTTCCTCACAAAAAAAAAGGGGGGGGGGTGAAATTCCATTATAGAAGGACAATATTTTCTTGTTAATGTTATCTTTAGATCTCAGTACATTGTGAAAGCTTTATCTTTCTATCGAAGATGTGAAGTTTGAGGAATTCAGAAAACAGGAAATTGGGGGGATCTCTAAGTCACTGGGGAGAGGGGAACTTATCCCCAGGGGACTGTTGTCCATCATGTTTACATGCAAGGCTTTATAATTTCACAAGAGCAGGAAAACATTTTGACTGTCCTATAAAGCTTGGGATCAATATTAGGAACATAGTTATTTTTTTATATTTCAGTAAAAAGCTAACATTTAGTTCCCAGCGGCTGGACTCTTATAGATGAAATTTATGCAGCATTATAATGCTTGGTATAAAGATAAGGAAGAAAAATACAAAATCAATTACAGGTAGCAACCCCACATTTTCAGCTAACAAAGTGCCAAGAGAATAAAATTAAATTACTTTTAAAAGATGTAGAGGGAGTGTCTTGATAGTGGAGAAAATAAGACACAGGAGGTGATGTACGGCCGAAAGGAAGAGTATGACCTAACCCTTGATTTCCGTGCTAAATCCTGGCCAAAAGGATTGGATAATATCTCAGCATCACTGAAGTAGATCTGAACAATAGACATAATGAATCAAAGAAGTCACAATAAGGGCACATTATCTCATAGTGCAACTTTAATTTTAACCCCAACCCAATCATATTTTGAGGAGTTTTCCAAGAATTAGAAGTCCAGTGAACTAACGTTTACCTCATTGACTACATATGAGTACTCAGAGAACATTTGAAGTGATTAAATGAGTATTCACTTCTATATCCAGAAACTTATCTACTGATATTAACCCTGGAGGTGGGGGGACACATTTCATCAGTTTACTTACCAGTGTTCAGGAAGCAATGATGCTGTGATATGACATCTGAATGCAATCTTAAAGCCCTGGTAAATCTACTCAGTGAGGGTCCAAGTCTATTTCCTGTCTAAAAGGCAGACTATAATGAATATTTCAGACTAGATCCAAAACGATAATGATAGGAATTTTCTAAGATGCTAAAAAGCATTCCGCTATACCTGTTAGATCTAAAGGATGTAATTATTGATACTGCAACAAAAGCCCTTTAACATGATTACGACTGAAATATCTAAGCCAATAACAACAAATTTGGCACAGAGCAGTAGAATCAGGTCTGGGAAGGAAAGGTGTATTTAAGGTTTCTGCACTCTGGAATTTATATTTACCTAGAAATGTCGTTGACATTTTCCAAGGAGTCAATTTCCTAGGGAATTTAGACACTCCAGTTGAATGCTGGTAGTATGACCCTTCAGAAGGTATGAACCGTAGGTTCTGTCACAGATTTGAGATCTGAAAACTGTACCACCATAGCTTGCAGTTGGATAAATAGCTCAGCATGTTTAACAGCATCAGAGGTAGTTTTTAATGTTTCAACAATACTTTAAGACAATATTAAGCAAAGTATGCATGGGGAAAAAAATCTAATTCCAACCCTCTCTCAGGGTGCATATTACAATAATACTTGAATTTAGATGTGTAAGGTGCAATTTTTAATTCGAATTCCCTTATAGAAATAATTCCATAAGGAGTCCTAAGGTGACGCATGATCCTGTGATCTCTTATTATCATACAATCAATGAAATTCAGTTAAATTATTAATGAATTTCAAGGAAAAAAAATGGTTGTTTGTGTCATAACCACCGCCTTTAACATTCCAGGCAGATCAATAAAGCAACTACATGGAACATATCAATTTGCCGTGAACAACTGGCATAGAGGTCAGATATTCTCGATATTACGAAAGGAGTGCTAGGCATTATTATAACTTGGGAAAGTCGTCATCCCAGCCTCAGACAGGCTCTACGCAATCTTGAATTTAGCAAATGCATCATTTTCATCACCAGTGTACCTGGTGCACAAGGTCCAATTTTATTGGTATGGTAGTGACAGCAATTTCCCTTCTTTGTCTTAGATCAAAACCTATTAACACTCATTCCAGTGCTATAATTTATTTGGAAGGGATCCAAACTGGACTATTGATTAAATTCTATTAGTTGCCAACCTGATGTATTAAATCAATGACATACTATTAATCCGATTTACTAGAGATATTGAAAGGAATACTCTAGATTTCCTTTCACTTGTATATTGGAGCAAGTACGAATTATAAACACAAATAACTCTAAAGCATCCAACCAGTGGCAAACTCATTAGGGTCCAATATGAGAGCTATGTTTAAAGATTTGACACTACACCTAGCCCCAAATCTCTCTTTGTGTATGGTAGACAGATCCTGTATCCAGAGAATCCTATTTATATGATTATATTGGTTCATAAGCAATGCCAATGATACAGTAGAAGACAGAGCTGGAAGAATTCCAGCATAAGTGCAATTTGAAGTTGGCATATATTTCTCATAATGTCCATAGTAGATGGGCATGCCAATGTCTCAAGCCTTTGGTAGACACATAAGGGAGTTAAAAATGCTACTTTCTAAAATTAGGGATGGAAAGAATGGTCATGTTAATTAAATGTATCTGTAACAGATACATAAAGATAAACATAAGACTCCACAAACTAGCAGTGACTGGAACAGCCCCTTATGAAATGGATGATATAGAACACCAAAACTAACCAAATAGGATAAGCTGAATAGCATGCAATGGTAAAATGGGACACACATGTCTTGCACAGGCTTCACTTGGTGCCACTTTCGTTAATTTCCTTTGTGAATTGAGTACACACAGTAAGAAGATAAACTAGCCTGGTCTCTTCCAGCACTTTTTGAAGGGAGATTGTGAGTGACTGTTAAAAGCTTTCAAGTTAAAAGTTAAAAGTTTACCTAATCTTTGTTGAAAAGAGTGGACATTATTCATTGTTGGTGTCAGACATTGTCTAGAACGTAAAAAGTAAAATAATTTTCATTCCACACTAAATATTATTATCCTCAAGGCAATGTGGCACCAGTGGGGTTTATGTTAATAATAAATGCTGTTATTCATCATTCTTCTTTCAATAAAATACTATTATAAAACAATATAATAATTCTCAATGAAGGGCCAAACCCCCAGTAAGATGTATCTCAATCTATGAGAGAGAAGTATGTTGATATGCCTCTCTTGGATGATTTTGCTCTATGCTCAAGATTACTGGCCTCTATGACACTTGAGAATTTTTCAACATGTTACTGTTACTCAAAATATGACAAAGGAAATCCATCTAGTAAGAATCCTGGCATACCAGCTAATGATTGGCAAGCAGTTATGAGGCAAGCCCTTCTCGGTTGTCTTCTGGAAGGAGAGTCAGTAGGACTATTGCTGTTGCTTTAGAATTAGCCCCCAGACCAGAATTTGGAATTAGTGCCATCACCGCTGGACCTTCGAAGCAGCAAAAGTTGAAGTTGTAAACGAGTTTTAAGGAGAATGAAACTTGACAGATGCCCTTAAGCTATTCTGATCTCTCAGCTATTGTAGCCAATTGGCTTTGCAGGCAATTGAACGCATGAGCCAATGCTCTAATGTAGGATAAAATACCCAGGGGTCTGATTTTGTTTTATGTTATATGCTGCCAAGAAGCAAAAATATGTTGATGAGAGAACAGAATGACAATAGTTTGGAGGTGGCAACAAAGTAGAAGAAAGGCACTAAATTATGCTCCCCGTTACAGAGCCCAGGGTCCATATGGTTGGTGTGAGAGAATAATCAGCAGCTAATTGGAGAAGTGCAAGGGAAGTATTGTTCTCAAAGGACAGCTAACATTAAGGCAGAGATAAAGAGATGGAGAAAATGTTTTAAGTTGTAACAAAAGAAACAAATTTGATGTAAAGAAGCAGTACTTTCAGTCAGTGGAAGGCTTTGTGAGAAAATTGGATTCATAGGTAAGATGTCTGGGTTAGAAAAGAAATACAATGTAGGGCACATGCTCTGTGGAACAAGTGATTCTCAAACTTTAAGCCACATATAAATCACCTGCGAAGCTTGCTAACGTGCAGATTCTGTTTTTGGAGGACTGGAACAGCACCAAGATTTTGCATTTCTTATGAATCACCCACATCATGCCAATGCTGCTGGTCTGCGGACAGTGATTTTGGTAGCGAGGCTATCGGCCAAATGACTCATTGTCTTACACTGTGGACAAAAAGCAGGAACGAGAAGAGCAGTTGGATCTCTTCTTTGAGCGTTAAGCTTAGTGATCAGAAGTCTAACATGAAGCTGCCAGGATGGACAATTGTGTAGATATTACTTACACCTCTCCAAATAATCTGTGAGCAGCTTAAGGGGAGAAATTGTGTGGGATTTAAAAATGTTTCATTAATTTTCAAGAATGTCTGCTTGATTCAATGAAAGTTCCAAATAAATACTTCTTCTTTGATTAGTTCATTAGTGTGTGCCTTTTATCTAAAGGGAAAATGTATTTGTTCACGGGTGGATTGCACGAAATAATAAAGCATTCACTACATTTTTAAACAATTGTAACTTATTCATTAATTTGGATTAATATTATGCCACTTTTAGTGATTAGATTTCATTTTTTATATTTGTTGTAGCCACTTATCACATTTTAATTATTTCCAATTTAATTTAATGAACTTTTCCAAATATACTTTGTTATTATGCAAGACAGAAATGGCCCTCAAGATAAACTATACATGGAAGTGGTAGAATATATAATCTCATATTTTAAAGTATCTGTATATGTGTATCATGAAATTCAATCTATATATAAAATTGTTTCTTCTATAAATTCATATAACAATTTTTATATATAGAATTTCTAGTAGATATAATTATTGATGATATCTAATAATATATTCTTCTCTTAAGTCAAATAAACTATGCACTAAACTGTCCACAAATAAGTTTTAAATTAGTATATTGCCTGATCCAATATTTTCTCTTTTGTCCTATTTGGTGATATTGTATTCAGTTTTATATAACTAAGTAAATATCTACTGCATGACTTTTTTTCCCCATCTGAGGAAGATTGGCCCTGAGCTAACACGTGTTGCCAATCTTCCTTTTTTTAAAAAAATTTTTCTCCCCAAAGCCCCAGTGCATGATTGTATATCCTAGTTGTAGCTCATTCTAGTCATTCTAGTTCTTCTATGTGGGATGCCACCACAGCATGGCTTGATGAGCAGTGTGTAGGTCCATGCCCAGGATCTGAACTGGTGAACCCCAGGCCACTGAAGTGGAGCGTGAAAACTTAACCACTCGGCCACAGGGCTGGCCCCATACTGCACTACTTTTATTGCCAATGCATAACCTACTATGCTCTGGAGATACAATGGGGAGCTAAGGTTCATGATATAATTCACATTAGAATCACGAGGAGGCCATAGCCTCTAAGTGCTAGCTACAATGCATAGCATTCTTTGCAAGCAGTGTAACAGCAGAACAAAGTGATTCAGGAATACAAAGAACTAAGATGATTTTCATTCATTACATTTGTGAAGTCTTCAGAAGGAAATTTGTGCTGGACCTTGAAAATTAAGATGTGTGTGGAAAAAGTTTTGGTGCTGAGAAGAAAATAACATAAGTGTCTTGGCCAGTTTGGGCAGCTATAGCAAAGTACCATTGACTGGGTGGCTTATAAACAACAGGAATTTTTTTCCCATGGTTCTAAAGACTGGAAATCTGAAATCAGGGTGCCAGTATGATCAGGTTCTGGAGAGGGCCCTCTTCCAAGTTGCAGACTGCTGACTTCTCTTTGTATCCTACACAGAGGAAAGTGGGCTAGAGTGCTCCCTGGGGTCCCTTTTATAAAGGTACTAATCTCACTCATGAGGGCTCCACCCTCAATATCTAATTACCTCCCAATGTCCCCATCTCCAAACACCATCAGATTGGGGTTAGGATTTCAGCAAATGAGTTTTGGGGGACATAGATATTCAGTCCATAACAATAAGATTGTAAACATGTAAATGTAATTCTGGGAGTATTTTAGACAAGCAGCTTGGTGGGACTGGAAGGGAGAGACGTAGCCAGGGCAGAAATTTGGAAGTGCAAACATAACGGCACTTAAAAGACAGTATCTGTCTGTCTTCTGAAAAGATAAATGTATCCTGTTTGGGTCATAATAAAGAAATAGAATAAGATGTGTTTACACTATCTATGAATGTTTAATGATTATTGTTAAAAATTTAATTTGATATTTTCTTCATAATTATAATATCCACAACCATTATAAAGTTGAACATATTGGAAAGAACTGAGTTTAAACTCAAGACTGTTGTGTTATATAAAACAGCCCTTATCTTCTTATTTACCCATTCAACTAAAGAGTGTCTTATTAATAATAGTATTTTTTTATTCTTTTTTTTCTTTTTGAGGAAGACCAGCACTGAGCTAACTACTGCCAATCCTCCTCCCTTTTTTTTGCTGAAGAAGACTGGCCCTGAGCTAACATCCATGCCCATCTTCCTCTACTTTATATGTGGGATGTCTACCACAGAATAGCTTTTTCCAAGTGGTGCCATGTCTGTACCTGGGATCCGAACCAGCAAACCCCAGGCCACTGAGAAGCAGAACGTGGGAACTTAACTGCTGTGCCACTGGACTGGCCCCCAGTATTAGTATTTTTTAAGTTGCACCATTACTATGCCATTTTGGGAGATGTAGAAATACCAGTGGATTCCACTTCATTGGTTGCAATGATAAACATTGAAATATGGGATTTTGGTGAGTCTGATTTCGATCATCTTCAGCTGGGTAAAAGATAGGCGTTGGGTGGTCTCTTTAGGACTGGTTTAGTATAGAGAGGGACATGGTGAGAGTCCACTTGATTCAAAAGAGTGTACAGGGTTTAAAATTGTGCTGTGTATATGGAACATAACTCTATGTATGTTGGAAAAGATCAAAGGGAGAAGTTGAACAAGGTTATGACATTAAAGAATAGTTTCTCAAAGGAGCACTAAAATGTGCCAGGGGCACAAGCTGATTGGGAGGCCAAGGTCCTGAAGAGCTAAGGAGATATCATCTAAGAAGAAGTAAGGTGGCAGAATAACAGGTGACGATTGTAAATTAGAATGATTTCTTGGGTAATATCTAGGGGGTTGAAATGACTTACACAGCTGATTTTTATGCACTCTCTTCAGCATAATAAGGAAAAGACTTGCCTCTATCTAATGCAGTGATTATCACCTAAGACTTCACATTGAAATCACCCGGGAAAACATCTAAGCGGTGTGGATGCACATGCCCTATTGCAGATCAATTGAATCAAACTCTCAGAAGAGGACATTGTCATTTTTAAAAGCTCCCCAGATAATTCTAATATACAGCAGGATTAAAAATTGCTGATCCAATTTATCAAGAAAGTGAACCAAAGCCAAAAATTCTCAGGAGTTGTAACTAAGAAATTTACCTCCATCCATGCAACTGATAAGAGATCCCTAATGATTACTCTGTGGTTAAGTGACAAACAGTAATATTTTTTTCTGGAGTATAGAAAGAACATCAATGAATTAATTAGAAAAAAAGCAACTTAATATAACATTGGGTGATGAATATGATAGACAATTAAGAACCAAAGAAAACCAAATGTACAATGAAATTATGAAAAGATCCTCGGTCTCACTGGTAATTAAGGCAATCATATTTTACACTAAAATATTTCACTTTCATAGACCTGGAAAATTTTTGAAAGTTTAACTATATATTGGTAAGAGTATGGCAAAAGTAAATACATATGTATTTCTAATTGAATGTAAATTGTCTTAAAAAAAAGGAAAAAATATTTGATGGAAACTTTTGATAAATTATCTTAAGTGTAATTATCTGCATGCCATGGAAGACACCAATTCTACTTCTGGCAAAATGCCCCATGGAAATATTTAACACATCCACCCAAGTTGTTCAATTTAAGAATATGCATCCCAGCGTTAATTGTAATAAAGAAAATCTGGAAATAAATTATTATGAAATAAGACATTAGATATACAGTTTGGTAATTCATACAAATGAATTAAATAAGTGAACAATAGTTACACAGAACAACGTGGAAAAATTTCACATATATATACATACATGTAGAGGTGTGTGTATGTGTTTGTAGCTTTGGTAAATGACTTTGTTAGGGAGACTTTACATATTAAATATATAAAATTATTCACCACAGAGGTATTACCTGTCTACTGCAGAGTGTATGATCTGGTAAGGGGCATAACACTGGGATCAAGAAAGAGTCATAGGAAATTAAAGTATATCTTAATATTTCATTTCTTGAAAATATTTGGAGCAAATTTTGAAAAATGTTCATATTTGTTTTAGCTAAAGCATCTGTTACTATTATTTTCTATGTTTGGGATACACACAATAAAATGTGCTTTAAAAGACCAATTTTGAACAGGCCCTGGAAGGAATTAATGATTGATACTATTCCCATTGTCATCACAGTAGACTGTGCATTGAGCACAATTATTCTGTGGAACATGAGCCCAGCAACATGGAGATGCCATAGAATATTAGAATTTCCTGTTTTTCTTGAGTTTCTGTGATCCATGACAACAGGAAATTAAATGGTTATTCTCACTAAAATGTAAACACCTCAGGGTGGAGATTTCTCCCTGTTTTGTTTATTTCTGTATCATCAGTAAGTATCTAAATATTGCCTGGCTCATAGTTGCTTCTCATATAGTTTTGAATAAAGAAGGCCTTTTAGCAAGATTGCCTTATTTTAATCCCAAGGTCAGCAATCATTAAATATTATTTTATACAAAGAGATGGTGTAAAGATGGTGATGTAGGTGGAGTCTGAACTCACCTCCTCCCATGGACACAAGAAATTTACAACTACTCTTAAAACAATTACCCCTGAGAGAGAACCGAAAATTGGATTAAAAGAACCCACACAGGAAGGGAGGGTGCTGCCTGAGGTGGAAGAGGCATTATTCCTTTCTGGAGAGAAGAAAGACACCTTCTAGCTATGGCACTTCACACCAGCCAGGAGCAATCTTAAGTCACAGTGCCTTCCCTGGAGGAGTGGGGGATCTGAGTGGGGGAGGGTTACCACAATGAGCAGCTTTTGGACTCAGCACAACAGAGACAAGTGTCACAATATCTGGCTTTGCTGGCTGTTAACTACAAATGAGAGTACCCCCAGAAAAGCTATCAAACATAAGGGAAAAAAAAATGCTACTCTTAAAGGGCCCATGCACAAATTCACCCATTTCAGAAAGAAACCTAAATTGCTGGCAGACACCATAGGAGTTCTTGCCCCCGGGCTGTTAACCCAGGTCTGCCCCACCTACTAGAGCATGGATTTAATCCAGCTCAACCAGGACAGGGAGTCCACCCAAGAGACAAGCCCTACCCAAAAGCAAGCTGTTGGGCAACTTGTGGGCCCTCATAGGTGGGGTCCCTGGAACCTCTGCAGCTGGGAGAGTGGGTCTGCCTCTGCAGCATAGGGCATGCACTAGGAGCAGACCTGCATTGGTAGAGTGTGTGGGGCCTCTGCACTGGAGATAATGGGTTCACTTCAGCGGGTTGGCATGTGCACGTGGGGCAGGACTGTGTTGATAGCGCGTGTGGCAACGCAGGCAGTGGTGCTTGTCAGCTGCAGCAGACTTGTGCTTCTTCAACAGCCACATAGAGGATTAACTCCACCTTCCAAGGCCTGAAACAATGGATTGCTCCCATGCCAGAGGCTGGCCACATTCAGCTGCAATCCTGAGAGAGCTGATAACGGCCTTGCAGGCTGGAGGCCTACAGCAATTGTAAGCTCCTGAGCCTAGCAATCAGCCATACTGGGGGCCTACACACTTAACAGAAAATTGACAACAAGAATGTGCTATGAGATATTATACTCAAATGTCCCGGGTCTCTACATACCTGATAAAGTGACTGAAAGATACATAGCAGCCACATGAAGGTGAGCATAACAACCACCTGGGAAGGGGGACAGCCTAGCTTCTCCAGGCACCTGCAGCAAGAGCAACTCTGCCACAACAGGACACATGTAGCCCACACACATGGGAAACTCCTGGAACATTTTGAACTGGTGACAAGAGGGAAGCACACTGCTGGGCCTCATAAGGCATCTCTTACAAAAGACCAACTCTGCAAGACCAGGAGTTGTAGGTGACCCACCTAATAAATAGATATAAGTACAGAGAAAGAGACAAAATGAGGAGACAAAGTAATAGAGTTCCAAGTAAGAGAATAAGGCAAAACCTCAGAAAAAGAACTAAATGAAACAGAGATAAAAATCAAACTAAACAATAGTACAAACTAATAGCTATAATGATGCTCACTGATCTTGAGAGAAGAATGGATGAACTCTGAAAGCTTTAACAAACAATTGGAAAATATGAAAAAGAACCAATCAGAAATCAAGAATACAATACTGGAAATGAAAAATTCACTAGACGGAATCAATAGTAGAGTAGATTCCACAGAAGAATGGATCAGCAAGCTGGACAAAAGACTAGAGGAAATCACCCAACCTGAACAGATAAAAAAGAATTAAAAGGAATGAGGACAGTCTAATGGACCTCTGGGACAAGATCAAGCACACTAATAACTGTATTATAGATGTCCCAGAAGGAAAAGAGAGAGACAAAGGGACTGGGAATCTATTTGAAGAACTAAAAGCTGAAAATTTCCTAACCTAAGGAAGGAAACAGACATCTAGCTACAGGAAGCACAGAGAGCACCAAACAAGATAAACCCAAAGAGGCTGACATCAAGACACAGTATAATTAAAATGTCAATAATTAAAGATAAAGAGAGAATCCTAAAAGACACAGGAGAATGGCAACAAGTTACATACAAAGGAAACCCCAGAAGGCTATCAGCTGACTTCTCAGCAGAAAGCTTTCGTGATAGAAGAGAGTGGCACAATTTATTTACAGGGCTAAAAGGAAAAAACCTACAGCCAATATTACTCTACCCGGCAAGGTTATCATTCAGAATGGAAGGAGAGAGAAAGAGTTTCCCAGAGAAGCAAAAACTAAAGGAGTTTATCACCAAGAATCCAGCCTTAAAAGAAATGCTAAAAAGACTTATTTAAGTGGAAAAGAGGAGACCATGAATAGGGATAAGAAAATTATCAGGAAAAAAAAAGAATAAAATAACTGGTAAAGGAAAATATACAGTAAAGGTGGAAAATCAACCACCTATGAATCTAATATGGAAGTCAAAACGCAGCAGTACTAAAATTATCTATTTCCATGATAAGAAGATAATCAATACATACCTACAAAAAGAGGTTAAACATGATATCAAAAATATAAAATGTTGGAGGAGAGGAGTAAAAGAGTAGAACTTGTAGCAAGAGGTCAAACTAAAGAGACCATCACCTTAATATAGATTGCTATATACGTACATTATTGTTATATATGAACCATACGGCAATCAGAAACCAGAAATGTATAATAATACACAAAAAAGTAGGAGAAAAGAACCCCAATATAATACTAAAGAAAGCCATCAAGCCACAAAGGAAGAGAGCAAGAGAGGAAGAAAGGAACAGAGAAAAATTACTAAAACACACAGAAAAAAAGTATCAAAATGGCAATAAGTACACTCTTATCAATACCTACTTTAATTATCAATGGTTTAAATGCTCCAATCAAAAGGCTAGGGTTTCTGATTGTATTAAAAAACAAGATCCATGTATATGCTGATACAAGAGAAACACTTCAGACCTAACGATACTCACAAACTGAAAGTGAAGGGATGGGAAAAGATAGTCCATTTGAATAACAATGAAAGGAAAGCTGGGGTAGCATACTTATATAAGACAAAATAGACTTTAAAACACAAACTATAACAAGAGACAAAGAAGGGCACTACTTAATGATAAAGGACCAAATCCTACAAGAGGATATAACACCTGTAAATATCTATGCACCCAAAATAGGAGGACTTACATATATAAAGCAATTATTAACAGATATAAAAGGAGAAAGAGAGAGTAACACAACAGTGGTAGGGGACTTTAACACTCCAGTTACACCAATGGCTAGATCATCCAAACAGAAGATCAATAAGAAAATATTGGCCTTAAATAACATATTAGACCAGATGGACTTCAAAGATATATACAGAACATTGCATTCAAAAACCACACAATACACATTCCTTCAAATGCACATGAAAAATTCTCCAGGATAGATCACACATTAGGACATAAAACAAGTCTCAATAAATTTAAGAAGACTTAAATAATACCAATCATCTTTTCTGATAATAACAGTGTGAAACTAGAAAACAACTACAGGAAGAAAACTAGAAAGGCCACAAATATGTGGAGATTAAACAAAATGCTATGGAACAATGACTGGGTCAATGAATAAATCAAAAGAGAAGTCAAAAAATGCCTAGAGGCAAATGACAATGAAAATACAACATGCCATAATTTATTGGATACAGCAAAAGCAGTAGTAAGAGGGAAGTTTATAGCAATATAGGCCTACCTCAAATAACAATAAAAATCTCAAATAAGCAATCTAACAGTGTATGTGAAAGAGCTAGAAAAAGAACAAAGCCCCAAACCATACATGAAAGGAAATAATAAAAATCAGAGCAGAAATAAATGAAATAGAGTCTAAAAAAAAAACAGAAAAAAATCAATGAAACTAAGAGCTGGTTCTCTGAAAAGATAAACAAACTTGAAAAACCTCTAGTTTGACTCACCAAGAAAAAAGAGCGAAAGCTCAAATAAAATCAGAAATGAAAGAGGAGAGATTACAATGAAAACCTCAGAAATACAAAAGATTTTAAGGGAATACTATGCAAAGCTATATGCCAACAAATTCGAAAATCTAGAGGAAATGGATAAATTTTTAGAATCATATAACCTGCCAAACTAAATCAAGAAGAAATAGAGAATTTGAATAGACCAATCACCAATAAGAAGATCAAAACAGTAATCAAAAACCTTCCGAAAAATGAAAGTCCAGGACCAAATGGCTTCCCTGGTGAATTCTACCAAACATTCAAAGAAGACTTAATAGTTATCCTTCTCAAACTCTTCCAAATAATTGAAGAGGAGGGGCAGCTTCCTAACTCATTCTACAAGGCCAACATTACCCTGATACCAAAACTAGACAAGGACAACACAAAAAAGAAAATTACAGGCCAATATCACGGATGAACATCAATGCAAAAATCCTCAACAAAATACTAGCAAATTGAAAACAACATTACATTCAAAAGATCATACACCATGATCAAGTGGGATTTATTCCAGGGATGCAGGGATGGTTCAACATCTGTAAATCAATCAAAGTGATACACCACATTAACAAACTGAAAAATATAAATCACGTAATCATCTCATTAGATGCAGAGAAAGCATTTGAGATTCAATGCAATCCCTATAAAAGTTCCATTTTTCACAGAAACAAAGAATCCTAAAATTTATATGGAACAGCAAAAGACTCCCGATAGCCAAAGGAATCCTGAGACAAAAGAACAAAGCTGGAGGTATCACACTCTCTGGTTTCAAAATACACTACAAAGCTATAGTAATGAAAACAGCATAGTATTGGCTTAAAAACAGCCACACAAATCAATGGAACAGAATTGAGAGCCCAGAAATAAACCCACACATCTATGGACAGCTAACTTTCAACAAGGGGATCCAAGAACATGCAATGGAGAAAGGAAAGTCTCTTCGGTAAATGGTGTTGGGAAAACTGGACAGCCGCATGCAAAAGAATGAAAGTAGACCATTACCTTATACCATGCACAAAAATTAACTTAAAATGGATTAAAGGCTTGAATGTAAGACTTGAAACCATGAAACTCCTAGAATAAAACATAGGCAGCACGCTCTTTAACCTTGGTCTTAGCAGCATATTTTCAATACCTTGTCTGACTGGACAAGGGAAACAATAGCAAAAATAAATAAATGGGACTACATCATACTAAAAAGCTTCTTCACAGCAAAGGAAACCATCAACAAAGTGAAAAGACAACCTAGCAATTGGGAGAAGATATTTGCAAACCATATATCTGATAAGGGGTTAATATCCAATATATATATAAAGAATTCATACATTTCAACAACAAAAAAACTAACAAGCCAATTAAAAAATGAACAAAAGTTATGAACAGATATTTCTCCAAAGAAGATATACAGATGGCCAACAGGCACATGAAAGGAGATTCAACATCACTAATTATCAGATAAATACAAATCAAAACTACAATGAGATATCACCTCATGCCTGCAGAGTGCCTGTAATTAACAAGATAGGAAATAACATGTTTTGGAGAGGATGTGGAGTCAAGGGAACTCTGATGCATTGCTAGTGGGACTGCAAACTGATGCGGCCGCTATGGAAAACAGAT
The DNA here is from genome assembly GCF_037783145.1 of Equus przewalskii. NCBI lineage: Eukaryota > Metazoa > Chordata > Mammalia > Perissodactyla > Equidae > Equus > Equus przewalskii. Next base: position 36,808,011 of record NC_091850.1, read on the forward strand.
TCCTCAAAAAATTATGAATAGAACTACCATAAAATCCAGCTATTCTGCTGCTGGATATTTATCCAAAGAACATGAATGCATAAAGATATATGTACCCCTACGTTCATTGTGGCATTATTCACAAGAGCCAAGATTGGGAGCAACCTAGGTGCCCATCAAGGGACAAATGGATAAAGAAGATGTGGTATGTATACACAATGGAATACTCCTCAGCCATAAAAAAGGATGAAATCCGGCCATTATGACAACATGGATGGACCTTAAGGGTATTATGCTAAGTGAAATGTCAGAGGGAGAAAGTCAAATACCATGTGATCTCACTCATAAGTAGAAGATAATACAACACATAGAGATAAAGATTGGTAGTTGCTAGAGGGGAAGGTGAGATGGAGTGGGGCGAAAGGGTGATTAGGCACATGTGTATTGTGATGGATTTTAATTAGTCTTTGGGTGGTGAACATGATGTAATCTACACAGATATTGAAATATAATGATGTATACCTGAAATTTATATAAGATTATAAACCAAGGTTATCACAATAAAAAATTAAATTAAAAAATACACAAGTACATGGAAAAAACAGTAAGATTTTATTCAAGTTATTTGGAATAGTAAAGGAAAAAATTATAAGTAAAATAAATTCAAAGCTAAAAGTATTTACTACAGCAAGTTTTTTGATGACCAATTATTATATGATTTTATTTTTAAATCCCCTAACAGTCTAGGCCATCACTGATGAAGTCGGTGAGTAAACTATGAATGGTGTTAGGATGATGAGAAGGATATCTTTAAGTGGTCAAAGCTCCTCAAGAGTATTTGATGAGTTGCTTTTTGTTGTTTGCATGTCCGTGAACAAAAGGTGGCATGATAAGAGGATTGTCCTGCTTTCACTATAACTATACTTGATCAAGGTAAATAAAGTAAGAAATATTGGAAACAAATCCTATCAGGAATTTTCTGCTATCTGTAAAGTAATATGAATATGGCCAAAAAATATTTTAGTATTTTCTATGAGCAAGACATTCTAAACTGTAGAAGCAATTCCATGATGACATCCTCCTTGTTCACAGTCAAGAATACAAAAGGCCGAAAGAAAAAAGAATCTACCTTTCAGAGTCCAGAACTTTTCCTGAGATTCCCCTGTAAATATCAGCAGTGATAAACTGTTAAAAATATGCTCAGCAATGGGCCGGCCTGATGTCATAGTGGTTAACTTTGCAAACTCCGCTTTGGCGGCCAGCGTTCATGGGTTTGGATCCCGGGTGTGGACTTACATGCTACACATCAAGCCATGCTGTGGTGGCATCCTGCATATAAAATAGAGGAAGATTGGCACAGATGTTAGCTCAGGGACAATCTTCCTCATCAAAAAAACAGAAAAAAAACAAAACAAAGCAAAATATGCCCAGCAAGAAATTCATAGATTGGATAAATGTATAATCTATCATCTAAAAAGAGATTCTAAAAACCAAAATTATATAGCTTTGAAATATTTGCTTATTGGCCACCAAATGAACTTCATGTTACTTGACCTGACCTTTACAAAAATTGATTTAAAAACTTAAAATCTTTCTGAAAAGGTAACATATCCATATAAAATAAAATCAAAATATGTCAATATCTGAACATCAAGAAATAACATACAGAATTGTTATTCTTCATTCATACTCCCATATTATAATTAATTTTTAATTGTAATTGTCTCTAACATCATGTCACCGATACTTTTATGAATAATGCCTCTTTTCTCAATATGATCTTTTAATTATTTTGCAAAATTTTTGTGGTCTGCTTCAAAGTTGAACTTTATGATTAATACATTTGAAAATATCAACACATTCAACTGAACCTTCTATTTGGACCATGATTTTTCAACTGAAAGTGTTCTGAACCCCTTCTACAGTGGCAGATAGGACAATTCTCTCTTGCTTTCTGTCTCTCTCTCCCATTTCTCTCTATCTCTTCAGATATACTAACGTTGATTTTCTGCTTTGTTGAGATGTTTGCCCTATCTATCCCTATACTGATAAAGTTCTATATTTTTCAGCTTTTTAAAGTAGCAACATTAAAATGATCCTAGATATAGGACAATGATCCTATAGACAGGCATTTGAAATAAAAAGAGTTGTCAAAACAGTCAAAAAGTGATCAGAACAAAAATAGTTTTTCTTTAGATATGATAATTGAATTGTCATTTCAAATGTTCTTTTTTGTGTTTGGAACCCTTGACTGAAAAAGATATAATCTCCTACAATCTAGTCCATTGTTAGAGTCAATCAACCAACAAATTCACTTAATGTTGGTACAGAATTTTGGTTGAAGCTTATTGCTCTTTTGATCAAATTTGATTTGGAAGGGAAAGAAAATAATAGCAATAACATTAATTGGATAACTACTAACTATTGTGAAAAGTGAAAATTACATTGTCTTCTCTTAACTTTGGAAGATTTGTGATAGCAAATTATCCTAAAGAGCACATCTAAATGTGAGATTTCTAAAGAATACACTTTTCCAACTGCTCAAAGTTTTTCCACAATCTTAGTGCTAATTATCTAATTAACTGGGATAGACAGTCCAATTATAATTCTGAAGTTCACTGTGGAACTATAATTATTTTTGTAATCATTAACCTGGCTTAATCACCTTTAACACTAGTTTTCTAAGTCCTCAACTAATTAGTTTTACTAGCTAATTACTGAATATACAGGAATTTGATTTTCATTGACATCTGATAATATCTATTGACATCTGGTTAGGAATATGAGGACATTGTGTACATGACACTAGGGAAAGTTCACTAACTAAAGGTCAACTTTTTGCTGAACTCAGAGATTCTATAATATAATTGATTTATGGGACACATACAGATGACCAGGAAGTAGTCCTTCATTAGCTTCTAGTAGAATCTTTGATTTTGTCTACATGTAAACTTCCCTTCCATATAAATTAAGTAATATTGAAAAGGTCAATTTCATTTGCAGCTTTAGCTGAAATGACTTTTGGTTTTTAAAAATTGGCAACTGAACTAACATCTGTCGCCAATCTTCTTTTTTTCTTCTCCCCAAAGCCCCCTAGTACATAGCTGTATATACTATTTGTAGGTCCGTCTGACTCTGCTATGTGGGACGCCGCCTCAGCATGGCCTGTTGAGTGGTGCTATGTCTGCGCCCAGGATCTGAACCTGTGAAACCTGGGCCGCTGAAGTGGAGCGGGTGAACTTAACCACTTGGCCATGGGGCCCGCCCCTAAAACTTTTAGACTTCATAACATTAAACTCTTAAGGAAAAAATGATAAAAGAGAAAAAAATAATACTTTATTTGGAAGTCAGTACAATTTTTCTAATCCTACGTTGGCTTGTTTTTATTGACTTTAAAGTTTTCTTTCAATTCAGTCCCTTACTTCTTTTTGCTAAACTTGTAATTCTCTTTTTTTCCATTTTAAAGCCAATATGCAATATCTTTAACTTCTAACACCAGTCATAGCCGTTTCTCTTAACAGTATGATATTCACTTTGAAAAGTTGGATCCTGAAAGTCATTTACTTTGGCAGATTATATTCATTATAAAGTCTGGAACCAAGTTCAATAGATATTTGGTCCCTTTGGATTGTAATTTGGATGTAATACACTGGTTTTGTCCCCAAAGATGAAACAAAATATTTACATATTTATGAAAAATAAGTAGTCAAATATAACTGAAATTATGCATATGAATACCCAATGGCACATACACTATAATTTAAATTTATAAGTTTAGAAATGTTACCATCTGTCTTACAAATAACAAGAAATCAGCCTAAAATATCTCTAATGTGATTCATGATTATAGAATTTTATTGTTTGTATATTAAAATATAAAATAATTTATATAAATTGACCAAACTATTAGGAAATAAAAAATATAACTTCTACCCTTTTATTATCCTTGTTTTAACCTGAAAAAAAAGGTCATGTTTGTGGAGGACAGTTTAAGAAATACTTTATGTATTTACTAATATCAAACGGTAAGAAGTAGGAATAATTCACAATCAATGACTTGTAGCGCGGAATACAAAGAAGGACTGTAAATATTTAAGCTATCACTGCCTGTAGACACTTGTTCCCCATTTATTTTTTTCCCCAGGAATGAAGATTGATAGTCAGAAAAATAAATAAATAAGTTAGTAAATGAATAAATAAATAGATGATTTGCTTATGATGAAATGGCGCTAAGCCCTGGAAATTTGTGGCAGTTTTCTCTGATACTCATTGCACTTCCAATGCGTCATGTTCCTTCTCACTCTCAGCAATAACCCAGAGGAAAGACAAAAAAATTTTGTCTCTTCCTTTAAGGAGAGTTGTCATATTATTAGTAAAACTAAATGCAGCAAAAATTACCTAAGTAAATAATTGAGAAGGTGCACAAGCCATATTTATTAGTTCTGGTGACAGATACACAAAACTGTTGGCAATTCTTATAAATTACATGAAATTTACATATTTTGAGTAATCTATTTTACATGGTCTAATTTATTTTAATTCAGACTAAAACAGTTTGAAGACTGAGAAATAAATTAGAAATATCTTCTTACTTGGAATTAATTATATAGTTGCCCTCTCTATTAACTGATGTGGGAAACAAAACAAATTTACTAATTGTTGTGTGAAACAATAGATAATAAGTAAAATTGGTAATTTACGCCTATGGTACACAATTTCAAAAAGATTGAAAGATACATTGTGTATAGTAAGGTTATGAGCATTCAGTTACTCAGTCTTTCACCCTCTCCAATGACAACCAATCACCTTTAACACTTAGCTACTGTTCATATTCTACTTATTTAAAAACATACTAGGATATAATACTCTATTTGCTTTTTCACAAAATTCTTAGTGCTTTTTCACCTCAAACTATTTTTTCACATAAATAATTTTCAGTGGCTACAGAATATTCCTTTGGAATTTTTGTGATTATTTCACTTGTTCCTTACTGATGTATGCTTGATATTTTTCATGCAAGGCATACTTTTGTTTCCTGCTTTAAAGAATATTTCACTAAATCATGTGACACATGATCATGTCACACATGTCCAAGTATATCCAAGGGAAAGTTCCTGTGTATGAATGGCTGCATCAAGGAATGTGGTGGACTGATTGCTTCAATGTCTCTAATAATTCACCCTGTCCAGTTTCCATGCCCTCTGACATATGACTTTTAAACTGACCTTGATAAAGAGATGAAATTTAATTCCCCACATCTTTATTCTAAGATAGTCATGTAACTGCTTCACAGACCAGTGCAATGTTGGAGAACAGGATGCAAATGGAAGCTGGAGAGACACTTTCAAGTCTAGGCTTGCTTGCCTCTGTCCCTCTGCCTTCACCACGAGAACATGCCCACACTAGCCTGTTGGAGTGATGGGAGAGACACCAGAAAGAGAACCAAATCACCCCAGCTAACAGTCAGCCAACACACATCTGATCCCAGGAGTGCAATGGAGGCCAGAAGAGACCAGAAGAATTACCCAGCTTAAATCACTGATCCATAGTTTTGTGAGAGTTCAAAACTAATTATGTGTAAGCCTTCAAGTTTGGGATGGTTTGTTATACAGCATTATTGTGGCAATAGATAACAATATAAATGTATGTGTTTTTAAAATTTTAATACATATTATGTTATTAATAAAAATTAAACTAGATTTTACTCTAACCAGTAATGTATGAACGAGCAAAGCAGTATGCCATTAATTTGTTGTTCTTTGCTAATTACATGGATGAAAAATATCATTCCTTTATAGTTTTTCTCATATTATTAGCTTAAAAGAATACTTATTAAACAATATAAAAAATTAGGTATCTTTCAGGAAGTCTATCTAGACTTTCTTATATTCTGGAGAAGGTATACTTTGTAAGGGGTTTGAAAATGAACATAAAATTATTTAATATTCAAAATGCTTTAAGTAGTTTTTATATATCATAAATATTATTGTTAGAGAACATTTCTGTGGCTGGAAAGGAAAATAGATGAAACTTATTGGGAGATGAGACTCACATCTACATATAAAAAATATAAACAAAGGAAATCTCCAACAGGTGTGTTGCGAGTATAAATAATGAAATCTCTCTTCTTGGAAGTAATTATGTTAAGCTTGGCAAAGCCCCCATAAGAGGGGATTTCTATATTAATAAATGTTGAACTTAAAATTTTCTACAGTTTCTTCTCACTTGAATATTACTAACACTCAGGCTCTTAACATGACACAGGGAATAAAGAATGCTTTGTGTTGTTTTCCTGTAGCAATTTGTAGCATGAGGGAAAAGCATGACCTTGAGTGACAACATACTTAAGTGAGTGCACTGTGAGCATGATCTTGTCTCCTAAACATTCTGAGATGCTTCATTTTTTTTTTTTTTGATAAAATGAACGTTAGCATTAGAGGAATTATAGAATATAAGCATCTAATGCAGCACTTGTCACATCATTGGTCCCCCTGCCATTCTTTTCCTTTTTTCTGTTTACTTCTATAACACAAAAAGTGTTTCAACTCTGGTACCTTCTTATTAATTTTATTTATTTCCTCTTCTGGCTTCTGATACAATTTAGAATAGGTAGGCAATTCACATGAATTTAATCTATGTTATAGTCCAAAATAAAATTTGCATGCATCCTTACCTCTAGACCAGGTGGGAGGTTAATTCAGCATGGTGACTCTGTGTTTATGAATATTCCAGGGTGCCTAACAAAATGATGAGCTACTCTTTTTGAGGACAGTGACGGCCATTGTCCCGGGAGATGTGACTTGAGCAATGTATCTAAGAAAGAACTTAGTGTGGTCTGGCAAGAAAGAGAACAGTAACTGTTGAGAGCAGCTGGATAGGGCACAACAGGGGAGCTCTGCTGTGCACCAACAGATTTGCTTTGGGTGAGATATTTAACATTCCTAAACTTTAGTGTCTGCCTCTTTAACCTTCCTTCATGATTCTTTTGAAATAATGCACAGAAGTCTTCAATGCATGATAGGTATCAATTTAGATATTAAAGTATGGATTAGACAGTAGACTCTAGAGTCAAATATACCTATGTTAAAACTTACCCTGTGTGTAAATTTGGGGACTGTTATTTGATTTCTTATCTGAACATCTGAACTTGATTTCATGTCTTAATGGGAGTAGGTGCTAGAAGATGAGGTGTGCTGAGATATGTGTGTAGAAATGTAATTAATTTAAATTACTTTCTAAAAACAGTGGTTTTATAAATTAAAAAAAAAGTTTCCTGAAATGCAAGAATAACCGTATCACCGTAGAAGAAACGATGTTTCACTAAGAGTCAGTAAGATTTTAACATCATTTTGATATGAGATAAAATTTCATGTACATAGGAAATTGTATTGTAACTTATGGTTAATAAAGAATAAAGTAATTTGAAGTATCTTTAATAAAAGTAAATGAAACAATCAGTTCAGGTCCTCTAAAGTAATAAACCCAGTTCAAATTAAGTATTTTCTGGTAGTTTCAATCATGTTATAGCTTTTCACCCCCATCTTTTCTCTACATTTGCAAATTTTTACATTTGGCCTAAATTAAAACATTCATCTAAACTTTTATTTCCTTTTAGTGTTAATTAATATCGCTCTGTGCTCTCTGGACTATTTTCTGGCTCAAAAGATTCTCATAATCTTTTATTGATCCTATGTACTCTACAGCCTTTCCTAATAAATTTTCTACCTCCTAAATAGCAAAACGAGTTTATAACACGTATTATGAGTCATATACGCTTAGAAAATGCAAGGAAATCTTTGGAAACAAAATAAGTTTGTGCAATGTGAAGAAGTAGAAATGATCTACCCAAATAAAAGAACCATTACATTTTTTAGTTTTAGCTTTGTTTTTTCTCAAAACATAGTCCCTAGCTACTTCAGATTCCCCCAGAGAAGTTTCAAAATGTCCAAATATCTAGAATCCACTCAGACTATTGAATCATAATTGTTGAGGATAGAACTAGAGAATGTGAATTAATGAAAAAATCTTCCCATCTGATTATTCAGTATATTACAACTTGAGAAGTGTTATAGGAATAAGATAGCAGCATTACAGGAATGAGAAATCAATAAGATACAAAGCTGATTCTTTAAAATAATATATTCTAATATTTTATCTCAATTCATTTAAACTTATGAAAACGCATCATTGAAAAGATCATTATATGTGTTTTAGTACATTAATAGTGACAACGACAATTTTTATTTATTGAGCCAAGCACAGTGCTAACACAGCTGCAGTTATTGTCCTCATTTATTGATAAGATTGAGGCCAGAGTGATTAAATAATTAGACAAAGAGTGATGAAAATGATTACTGGTTGAGTTTCAATTAAAGGAAGACCATGGTGTGTCAATCTCAATAAGAGTTTGTGTAGATGTGTGTGCTTTAATCACTTTTATACATTCCCCTGCATCAAGTTGTGGCTGGCCAGGCCCTTTGTATTACATTGTGTCAGGAGAGGTTTGTATTACAAGGCAAGAGATGTTGCTTGTGTAGATATTAGAACAGAGAATAGCATGGTATAGATTATCAAAAATGTAGAATTAAATGGGTGGTCGAATACACATCAAAAAGGAAATTGGGCAAAGGACAGTTAAATTGGGAAGAAACAGAAACTCTACAGAGGAAAGTACTACAAATTGTGGAAATCCTTCATGCCGTTTCTCATATATTTCTAACTTACTTCCTTCTGGACAAGTGGTAGAATTGCACTTCACTGTCCCCTTTGGAGTTAGGTACTTCTGTATGACTTATTTGCCCTTTTAAAGGTAACTGGAAGATATATGTGATTTCTAGCAGGAAACTTTAAGAGCCAGTGAGCTATTTGAAGTGTTATTTTCCTCATTTCTCTGGTGATGTGGAAGTATATATCAAGATTAATAACTGTGACCCAATACCACCAAAAACATATTGATCACATTGAATATATGGGACTAAAGGGAAGATTTTAAAAATGTGTATTAAATTTCAAAGAATAAGAGAAATGTACAGTTACCTAATGGTGATAAAAGTAGAAAATATAGGTTAGAGAAAGAAGAAACATGGACAAATTATAATTTAATTATCATACTTTATTTTGATACGAGAAAATAAAATACTATTAAGTAGTATATTAAAGTTAATTTTATATGTTCTTTTTACTAATTTATGTTAATTTCCATTGAAATGCTATTAGAGAATATTTGCATAATTCATAGTCATAGAATGAGTTTTAACTTATATGTACTTATCATTATCTTTGAACTACTTAAAGTGTTTGACTGCCAGTCCTGATAATAAAAAGCATATGCTGATTAACTCACAGTAAAGATTAGCTCACAATTTGATAATTTTAAAAATATGATTTTTCATTTACGAATAGTCATTCATGGTCGTAGTGAAAAGAAAATGATCTGTCAATTCAAAGTACATGTTAAAACAATATCTCTTTGTAATAATGAATGCATTTTATTTATCATTTGTAATGTTTATTGAATGACATCTCCACTACAGTAAATAGTAGACAGTACAAATTATCAAGAAAATATAACTTATTCTAGAGATCACTGGGAAGATGGTGGTGTCGGAGGACTTTGAACTGACCTCATTCCATGGGCACAAATTTACAACTATAAGTGGAACAATTACCCCTGAGGGAGAACTGGGAACTGGATAAAAAGAACCCGTACAGCATGAAACAACATTTACTGAGGTGTAAAAGGCAGAAATACCTTTATGGAGAACAACAACAAAAAATGTTCTACCTGCTGTGCCTCACACCTGGGAGCAATCTTAATGTACGAAGCTTTCCCTTGAGGAGTGGGGGATTTGAGTGGGAGAGAATGATCACAGTAAGCAGACTTTGAATTAAACACAACAGAGATGAGTGCCATAATATTCAGCTTTGTTTTCTATTGAAAACAACAGGAAATATGACCAGAAAAGCTATTGAACATAAGAGAAAGAAAAGCCTGCTCTTAAAAGATCTATGCACAAAGATCTATGCACAAATTCACCCATTCCAGAAACCAACACAAAATCACCAGGAAGAAAGGTGCACAATCCTTTGGTGAAAGAGATTCACTTGATAGGTTCTGGGTGCATCTCATGGAGGTAGAAAGTGGCTGGGAACACCTTCTTAAGGACTGAGACACTAGTGGCAGCCATTATTGTGAACTAGTACAGGCATGCTGACACAGGTGCTGGCAGAAGCCAATGGAATAATTCTCCTGGCCTGTTAGTACAGAGGATTGTCCCACCCACTAGAGCAGCACTTTAATACAGCTCAGCTAGGGGAAGCAGTCAGCCCTAGGGACTGGCCCCATCCACCAGCAAGCAAGTTACTAAAGAGACTATAGCAGCCACACATAGTAGAGACTTACAACCAGCCAGCCAGGGGGACAGCCTAGCTTTCTCATGCACCTGCAGTAAGAACAGCCCTGCCATAAGAGAAAGACACATGTATCCCACACAGGGGACACTCCTGGAGCAATTGGAATTGGTGAGAAGAGGAACACACATTGGGGGCCCCAACAGGGCTTCTCTTACATAAGGCCACTTCTCCAAGATCAGGAGACACAGCTGATCTACCTAATACATAGATATAAACACAGAGAAATAGGTAAAATAAAGAGACAAAGAAATATGTTCCAATTAAGGGAACACTACAATTCCTCAGAAAAAGAGCTAAACAAAACAGAGATAAACAATCTAATTGATAAACGTTACAAACTAATAATCATAAGGATGCTCACTGATCTTAGGAGAAGAAGATGAACTCAGTGAGAACTTCAATAAAGAATTGGAAATTATTTAAAAAACTAATCAGAACTGAAGAATACAGTAATAGAAATGAAAAATTCACTAGAGGGAATCAATAGCAAAGTAGATGAGACAGAAGAACAGATTGGTGAGCTGAATGAAAGACTAGAGGAAATCCCCCAAGCCCACTTTCACTGCTCTTATTTAACATAGTATTGGAAATCCTGGCCAGAGAAATCAGGCAATAAAAAGGGATACAAATAAGAAAGGAAGAATTGAAACTGTCCTGTTTTGCCAAAGACATGATTTTATATAGAAACCTCTAAAGAATCTACCAAAAATTATTAGAAATATTAATGAATATAGTAAAATAGCAGCATGCAAAATCAACGTACAAGAGTCAGTTGCATTTCCATGTAATAACAATGAAGTAGCAGGAAGAGAAATTAAGAATTCAATCCCACTTACAATCACAACAAAAAGCATAAAATACCTAGGAATAAATTTAACCAATGAAGTCAAAGACCTGTACACTGAAACTATAAAACATTTTGGAAAGAAATTGAAGAAGACACAAAGAAATGGAAAGATATTCCGTGTTCGTGGATTGGAATAATTAACATAGTTAAAGTGTCCATACTTCTTAAAGCAATCTATAGATTCAGTTCAATCCCTGTCAATTTCCAATGACATTTTTCACAGAAATAGAACAAAGAATCCTAAAATTTATGTGGAACAAAAAAGGCCCCAAATAGCCAAAGGAATCCTGAGAAAAATAACTAAGCTGGAGGTATCACACTGCCTGATTTCCAAATATACTACAAAGTTATAGTAATAAAAACAGCATGTTCTGGCACAAAACAGACACACAGATTAATGGAACAGAATCAAGAACCTGGAAATAAACCCACACATCTACAGGCAGTTAATTTTCAACAAGTGAGCCAAGAGCATACAATGGAGAAAGGAAAGTCTCTTCAGTAAATGGGGTTGGGAAAAGTGGACAGCCACATGCAAAAGAAGGAAAGTAGACCATTATCTTACACCATACACAAAACTTAACTCAAAATGTATTAAAGACTTGAATGTAAGACCTGAAACCATGAAACATCTGGAAGAAAATATAGGCAGAATGCTCTTTTAATATCTATCTCAGCAGCATGTTTTCAAATACCATGCCTGACCATTCAAGGGAGACAACAGAAAAAATAAACAAATGAGACTACGTCAAACTAAAAAGCTTCTGCATAGCAAAGGAAACCACCAACAAAACAAAAAGAAAACCTAATAATTGGGGGAATTTTCAAACCATATATTGGATAAGGGATTAATATCCAAATTATATTAAGAACTCATCCATCTCAACAACAAAAAACAAACAACCCAATTTAAAAAATGAGCAAAAGATCTTGAGACATTTTTCCAAGAAAGATATACAGATGGCCAACAGCCACAAAAAAGATGTTCAAGATCACTAATTATTAGGGAAATGTACATCAAAACCACTGTGAGATATTACCTCACACCCATAAGAATGACTATAATTAACAAGATGAGAAATAACAAGTGTTGGAGAGGATGTGTAAAAAAGGGGACACTCATACACTGCTGGTGGGAATATAAACTGGTGCAGCCACTATGGGAAACAATATGGAAATTCCCTCAAAAAATTAAGAATTGAACTACCATATGATCCAATTATTCCATTGCTGGATATTTATCCAAAGAACATAAAAACATGAGTACATAAAGATACGTGCACCCCTATGTTCATTGCATTATTATTCACAATAGCCAAGACTCAAAAACAACTTAGGTGCCCGTAAAGGGATGAACAGGTAAAGAAGATGTGGTAAATATAGAAAAAGGAATACTGCTCAGCTATAAAAAAAGATGAAATCTTGTCATTTGTGACAACATGGATGGACCTTGAGAGTATTATGCTAAGCGAAAAAAGTCAGATGGAGAATGTCAAATACTGCATGATCTCACTCATAAGTAGAAGACAAAAACAACAACAAACACATAGATACAGATATTAGATTGGTGGTTACTAGAGGGGAAAGAGTGAGGGAGGAGGGGGAAACAGATTACAGGGCACGTGCGTACAGTGATGGATGATAATTAGTCTTTGGGTGGTGAACATGATGTAGTCTACACAGAAATCAAAATATGATGCACACCTAAAAAGATAAATAAATTAAAATTAACTGATATAAAAAAGAAATTATAACTTATTCTACCTTCTAGATGATATTTCTGTAAATATTGAGATAAAAATCTTGAAAAATCGCAAATAGACTAAGTATGTACATTATTCTACTGTTAATAATTTGTTTTACACAATAACCATATTTTGTTTTCAGAAGTTATTCCATTATGCAGTAACTGTGAAACAAAACTATATGACCTATGATTCACATAATAGTATTTTCAAAAAAGAGAATTAGAAACACATATAGGAAGGACAAGATTTGAAGAAATAATAGAGAAAGCTACTCTTGGTTTGAAGAAACATTTGAGTCTAAGAATTATATACATTTACTGAGTTACAGGCAAGCTTGAGGAAAAACAAATAAAGCTATTTACCTCATCATATCCTAGTAAAATTTCTGAATTCTAACTATTAGAAGGAAATGAAGGGAAATCTTTTAAGCTTCCTGATAGACAAGTCATTTAGAAATTCAAATATTCAGATGTATTAAACTTCTTGTCTCTAACACCAGAAGCTAGAAGAACATATGAAAACACTCCTCTGCCCACGGATCATACAAGTTAAGAGAGTATTGCTTTTTTACAGATATTTCACTTTCTCAGGGTGAAAAATTGTTTTGGAAATGTGCAAGAATCCAGAGGCTATATCTAGATGCAATTCACTTGCAGAAAATACGTGACAGAGGGCTCTAACACAAAATATAATTAACAAGAAAAAAAGACATCATCATAAAAGAAAATGAACAGAAATAAGTTTAGAGTGGTGACCTTATAACAATGGTTGACAATGTTTATATTGGTAACACACTCTATCGAATTCAAAAATTCAACACTGGCTGGGTCTAGAAAAATCTTTATCCTTTTATTGTTTGTAACGATGATCAACATGTTAAAATGCTGCTTACAAAAAATATAGAAAGTGTTCCCTCACAAAGTAAGAGTCTATGTGTCAGAATTCTTTATATGACTTTGATCAATGTTTAAAATTTATATCGTGCATTTGAATTTAATTTTCCTTTCTCTTTGGTCATGGGGATTAAGTACTGAATGAGGATATGCTAATCTGAGAAAAGAATAGTAAACTAATCATCCTGAAGAGGTTTCTAAACATGTTGTTTTTTGAGGAGGAAATCCTCTTTTAAAATAGATTATTCAGTAAAAGACAACTTTTAGAAAAAATCAAAATGTATTATAAGTAAAAGGCGAAACCACCCACCACACTTAAACTAAGTTCTCTTCCTTTTGTTTTCCTCTTGCTTTTTAAATCATTATCTATCCAGTGGCTGGTCACAAAGCCTTTTTCTTTGTCCTCTTCATACCTTTCACCTTGGGTGTTTTACAGAAATTTTCCTTGGGTAGGTAGATTTTTCTTCTTCTGTTTTCAGTCTTTGTTATGCTGGTTCTTAGGGTCTTGTTTATACTCTCTCCCAGGTACTCTGAACCACATAAAACATTTTTCATACTTTTCGTGGGATATATTAAAATACCTATGTCTTTTCAGTTTTCCTCAGCGTCCAATTTTCTTTTTTTTAAATTCCTTTTTAAAATTTGCTTCTCTTTTTCTTCAGCGTGAAGAAGAAGAAGGAAAGGAAGGAAGGAAGGAAAGAATAAAAACAAAAATGAATGACTCTCAACACAATCTTAAGAATGAAATGCTTTTGAATTCCAGAATTTTAATTTTTAACCTTATCTTTTCACAATGGAACAAAACCCAGGCCCCTGGGTGATTACACTCAAGGTTTCAGCTTTCAGTTAGGGTGAGATCTATGCATTTTTCTTTCGTGTTCCTCTCCCATTTCCCACGTGTGATCCATCACCAAAGCTTGTGAATATCAACCTCACTGTAACTACTTCTTGGAAAAGGAGGCATCATCTAAAAACACTTTAGCTTGTTCTTCTTGTCTCTAGGTTATTTCTAGGGAATATCCGTTCTATATTCTACGATCTTTCATCTGCTTTAAATATAGATTTGCCTTTCTAAAATTCTATTTCTCATTTAAAATCTGCCACAAGCTTTGATGATTTATGCAATAACTTGCAAAATGCATAGCACCCCATTCTAAGACTTTCCTTGAATATCTTTGTTTTTTTGGAAGATAATGACTTGTTTTTTATTCTTTATAATTACAGCATTTCTTTCGATGACTGGGATGATATATATTCCTACAGATTTTTATAACCCAATTGATTTAAGTTACTATAAACTGAAGTTACTATTAATGTTTATTATCTGGTTTAATATGTTGAAACAATTACAGAAATTTCCTTCTATATCTTCTTCCTCTACCTGTCAAAATAGGGACACTATGCATTGCTATTTTAATTCACCAAATACGAAAAAATGTTGCATTTATTAAAGATCAATTTTAATTTTCTTCTTTTATTTTGAGGCTTAATATGTTGATTAAATACATAGTTGATGAGGTTGATGCCAGTGCCATTTGTCAAGAATATAATATAAAATAAATAAGTTTACATCTCCCTTTTAATATTATCTAGCTGTCTATCCATCTATCTATCTGTTATTGGTTGAATTTTTGCCCTCAAGAAATATATGTTGAAGTCTTAACCCCTAGTACCTGAGAATGTGACCTCTTTGGAACCGAGGTCTATACAGAGGCAATAAGCTAACATGCAGTCATTAGGATGGGCCCTAACCTGACTTGACAGGTGCCCTTATTAAAAATGGGGACATGTGGACACAGAGACAGACATACACAGAGGAAGACTACATGAAGAGACAAGGGGAAAACACCATATAAAGGTGAAAGATTGATGAGATATATCTACAAGCCAAAGAGCACAAAAGATTGTTGGTATACCACCCAATGCTAGGAAAGAGGCATGGAGCAAATTCTCCCTCACAGCCCGCAGAAGAACCAACTCTGCCAAACTTTTGAATTCAGAATTCTAGCCTGAAGAACTGTAAGGCAATAATTTTCTGTTATTTTAAGCCACTCAGTTTGTGGTAGTTTTCTATATCAGCCCTAGGACATTTATCTATCTATCTATCTATCCATCTATTTCTATCGTCTATCTATCTCAGTTGTATTCCTGCATTGCAAATATAGCAGCTGTATTTTGATCAAACGTAGGGAAACAACAAAAGTTACTTGTTGCTACATCTGTTGTTACACCTGCTACATGTAAATTATCTCACAGACACATTCAATTTTTGGCAATGATTTCCCATGTCCAGGTTGCTAAAGAGCCCACAAAGTTGGCTATCTATTTGTGTTTCTAATTCTATATCTATTGTTTAACTTGTTATTATCCAAAATGGTGTCCTCTTGGGTTGTGTGATTCAGGTGGGTTTTCAAACTCAATCTAAGATGTTTTAGGACAAGACTTCACCATCTGTTCTTTGTGTGAGACCTAAGATGTTGGATAATTCTCTCCCTTAACTCAAGGTAATTTTATTTGGAGGACTTACATATCCTTTCTTTCCATGGTCTTTATTAGAGTAATCCTGCTCTACAATAACACTTCTTAATCAAGATTCTGAGGCTCAGAGATTGGAGATCTCAGTTCCTGTTCTCTCATGAATCTAGTATGTAAATCATTCCACCTATCCCCTAGTGATTTGCTCTGAGTAAAGTGCCTAGCAACATTGCGTGGATCATACATAGAAAATAAATCTTGTTACTCTCATATTCCAGGATAAGGGCCTACTTATAGTTCAATTACATAATTGAAGTATCTATATGGGTGTGTACACGTACACAAAGGCACACACACACATAAACACATGCACATGTACACGAGCCCAAACATTAGATTTTGAAAAATGATAATATGGAATTTATTGAAACAATATCCTCTAATTGAATGATGTCTGTGGAGGTAATCATGAAGTCAAATATTTCAAAAAATGTCAGTTCATGCAGATGACATTTTCTCAACTCAAGTCATTCACTCTCCAATAAACTCCTAGGCAACATTCATTTTGCTCAGTGTGACACCTCTGGAAAAACATTATAAGTTAATGCTGACAGTATCAATTGAACAGAGTAATGTTGCTCTCGAAATATAAAAATAGGTAACATGAATCTACCTTGCTGAATAAATTTATGATTGCTCGTGAAGACTGTTTTCACCTTTCTCTCTGGTAGTGTAGACATTTGGCACTAGTGTAAGATATCTACACCTCTTCCAAGTTAGAGAAGAGAAAACGACATCTAGATTAAGAATGTCAATATCTTGGGGCTGGCCCCGTGGCCAAGTGGTTAAGTTTGCGCGCTCCGCTGCAGGCGGCCCAGTGTTTCGTTGGTTCGAATCCTGGGCGCGGACATGGCACTGCTCATCAAACCACGCTGGGGCAGCATCCCACATGCCACAGCTAGAAGGATCCACAACGAAGAATATACAACTATGTACCGGGGGGCTTTGGGGAGAAAAAGGAAAAAATAAAATCTTTAAAAAAAAAAGAATGTCAATATCATTAGAAAAGTTAGTATAATATAATAAATAATCAAAATTATGTCTTTTCAAAGTAGAAACAGTGCCAGTTCCAATATTATCTCACTCGTTCCATGTAGTAAATAGACAAATAGAAATAATCAGTTTGATGTAAGAAAGTACAGATTTCTCCCCACTCTAACATCAAAATGTCCAATTACAAAGAAATTGTACTCAGGTGTTGAATAAGAATATAACAGTGGGTAATTTAAGTGTGTTATACCACTTTTCTAAGGTGGGCCCTACAATCTGCATAACTGTCAGGCCCTGGAAACCTAATTTGTCACTGCTTTGGACACTGTCAAAGATGTGCCCTCTTGAAGGATAGGTCTCTATAGTCTCCTATCTGAAGACCCACGGCCTAGCCTTCTACTGCACAGCTAAACCTAGACTGCTACGTTTCATTTCCAGTTCTGTCTCTAATTTTGTTGACATCCCTTCTGCCCACCACTTCTTGATCAGAGTTTATTTACAATTATTCTATTCGTGGGCAAGTTCTCTCAGATAAGGATGCTAAGGAGACAATGTGCTCTCTAACATATGACTGAGTTTTTGATCTATGTTCAAAGTCTGTACTTGTGGCAAGCAGTTTGTTGTATTATCAATGTTTGAATACACCAAAAAGCACTAATGCAGGGCTATATAAATTCCTCTACTTCCTGTTGAGAGGGTTAGCATATTATATAAGAATATACAATATCAAAGAATATCTTCTTGTATTAAACAATTGTAACCTCTTTCTAGTCATTTGTTTCAAATCGCCATAAAATTTTATGCTTAAGGAGCTTTGACCAATGACAACATTAAATTGTGTGTGATTTTGTATTTCTCTAAGAAGATATTTAGTGAAGACAATATTCCAAAGGCTTTAAATACATTTTGATGTTATTTTGCCCCTGGAAATAACTTCCATGAACTTTTGGGCTAATATTTTTTGGTTTGCGTACCCGGCATCCTGATATACTGCCATTTTCTATCACTTAAGTCCCTAGTTTTAGTAGTTTTTGATCACTGCTGTAGCAAACATCATAAATGTGTATTTGACCACCCTAAGTTGAAGCTCCTGAGCTATCTCCTCTCCAAAATAATAGGTACAATTATGACAACGATATTAATCCTTTTGGAATACTAACAACTCAAGTCAGTGAAAGAAATGCAAGCATTCTCGTGATTTTCTATGTCATTAGTGTTTCATTTTTTCAATGTTATATCTTACTTCCTCAGAAAAATGGCTTCTGAGTGATATAAGTGTGGCATCCAAGGAGAGCTATGCTGGTAAAATGACATAAGTTTACTCATGACCTGAAATCCTGAATAAAGTCATGTATACACATAGCTGGGAAATGGTGGTCTTTTGCAGATTCACCCAAGTTTTGAGAACTTGTTTCACTGTGACAACTTTTTGACTTAAAATAGTGTACAATTAAGGTTAAAAACTTCCATGGAAGCAGGAATCGGTTGTCTTCAAGTCTATATTTTAAGGTTTGGTGACATTATCTCAAGCATCTTAACCTGGAACGTCGGCAACACTCCTAACTTGAAACAGATGGTACCTGTCACCATTGGAAGAGTTCTGTACTTATCATTTTATTATTGACCATCCAGACAAAAATATTATGTGAAAGTCTGATCCCTAAATCCTGATTCACAACCCAGCTGCATATGGGAGTGCCTTCATCCCAATGTGCTGATCAATGGGATCTGGCAGTACTAGTAAAAGGAAACCTAACCACGGCTGTGTTTCCAAGAGCTCCTGGAACATCTGAGGGGAAGTGAGGTAGCAGACACAGGGAGATGAGGCAGATTGCCCAGAAAGCTTCTCTGAACAGATGAGTTTCTTCACTCTGGCCTGCTGTGAAATCCCAGTTAAATCATTGACTAAATCCTACAGGATTTCTGTTAAGCCATTACAAAGAAAATGTGCCATCTTATGCTGGCTGGTTTAAGCCAAAATGAAGGAACAACCTCCCACCATCCTAGGATGCTCCACTGGTGCTGATGGATATAAGACACCAACAGGACAAATTTTAACATATCCACCAATGCTGCTTCATTCTCCACCCATATCTGTCTTTAGCATGTCTTAAACTATGGTTGAACTACATAATTAAAAATCCAAAAACTCTAATTGGTCTCTCATATTTAAAAAACAGAGCAAAAAATATATTGATCAAAATCTTCAAGTTCTCATTATCAGCCCACAAATCGCCATTCTCAGAACAATGGCAAGATGAACATAGTAGAAGGGAACTCATGATATGCTTATATCACATAATCTTTACCTCATAGAACTCCTCCATGAATACCGTCCCATTTCACACAACTAAAGTTTGACTCTAATTTTCTCTACTTCCTGCCATAACTAATGCTTCCCCTGGTCAGCTAGTATTTAAGTTAATGCTGCTCAGTAGTAATACTAGGTCAATTTCTTTTGGACCACAACTAGTAAAATTTCAGTCTTTGACATTGGTTTCACGACATGACCTTGTGGTTTGGAGGTTCTCTCTCTTTCTCTCTAAATAGATATGGATATAGATACAGTTGTGATAGATATAATATCTGACATTATAGAGTCTAATGACAATAGGCAAGTAAGCAAATAATTAAATATTATTATTACAATTATATGTGTTATGAAATTTGTGCAAATAAATTTTATAGAAATTAACCAAATATTTGGTGAAAAAAAGGAAGGGAGATCATTTTAATATAATTTGTCAAGGAAGGGCTCTCTGAAGTTGTGACTCAGTACAACTTTTCCAGCAGTAAAATAAAAAATGTATTTTTCTGCTTTATACACTTTGCTTTTATTTGTAGTATTACCCTGGGAAATCAAAAATGTTCATGTATTTATGTGAATTAAATGCTATTTTAAAAGCTATATTTCTGAAACCAATTCAAGTTTTATATTCACTGGTATACTTTTCAAGTTAATAGACTTCCATATGATTAAAATTTTTAAGAAACTGCTTCAAAAAATGTGAGTGATTTCTTTCCAGCTAAAATGTTTTGACAGAAACAATTACTTGAGCAAGAAAACTTGATTCAGAAATAATTATTATTTCACATAAGCTAAGGATATCTCATTGCTCTTGTCGCAGTCTCTAAGGGAGAAGTTGATCAACATGCATAAACACTTCGAACACAAATGCTCTAAAATACTTTGTTTGACAAATATACCTGTTTCAATTACTTTTCCTAAGTTTTGTTATGTCATTCTATAACAAAGCAGGCGTTTCTTTTCTCAATGAATACAGGATGGCTACCTATTTCACAGTCTAATGATACTCATTTCACTATCCAAGCTCAATTTACATGGAAATAGAAATGACAAGTTCTTGGAAAAGCTAAAGAACAGAGTTTAGCACTCCTGTGATCCAAAATGGATCTTTCTAGGTATTGTGGCTAACCTGTAATTATACAATTAAAACAGTGGAAAGAAACAGAAATGGTAATATTTTATATTATCAAATGCTGTATTCACTTGGTAATATTCCTTATATGTGATTTCAAACTTTCCAGTTTTTACAGCTCTAATTTGTTTTACCGATTTCCTTTTTAAGACATGCTAGACTGTTGGAAATTCAATGGATTTTGAAAACCAGCAAAATAATTTCATTTTATGATGAATAGATTCTGGAGATGGATAGTGAGAATAGTTGCATAATAATGTGAATGTACTCAATGCCACTGAATTGTACACTTGCAAATGGTTAAAATAGCAGATTTTCTTATGTATATTTTAGCATAATAAAAACAGCAATATTTTACTTACTATGAGAATGAACCAAGAAGCTTAATGGTTAAAATGTGAGCTTTGACATCACATTAGCTAGGCTCAAATTTAGCCAAATTACTTAATCTGTCTGCCTCATTTTCTTCATCTCTGAGGTGAGCTTCATGTGAATATTGAACTCAAAGGATACTTGTGAGAATCAGACGATATGAAAGTTTTTAGTTCATAGTAGGGACTGTATGTGAGACAATTCAAAATCCTAAACTTGAAACTCTAATTCTTATAATCCAGGATTTGTTAGTAAACTCTATAATTTTATAATATGCTCTGTAATTTCTGTTTCTAGTTTTCAGTAATCAATCATTTCTGTGATAATCAGGAACCACCGTAATATTCCAATGATGTTCTAAGAATTACTTACTTCTCACAGAGACCCATTACACAGTCATAGAATTAGAAGAGATCCAGAATAATAGAAATTCCCCGAATAGGGAATTAAATCCTAATAGGATAATAGATATTCCCTGAATAAATACTAGCTTGTGTCAAAAATTATAAAAATACACTGGTATGAAACACTCAATATGCATGGCCCTACATACTTGATTATTAGCCAAAAAGACCACATACACACAGCAACAACAACTTAAGTCCCACAATTATGTTGAGGAGTATCCATGTATACTTTTGTTCTATGATCTGCCCGTAAACATCTACAGATCGTGTGTTCCATATATCTTTTATTTATTTATTATTTTTGGTGAGGAAGATAGACCCTGAGCCAACATCTGTTGTCAATCTTCCTCTTTTTGCTTGAGGAAGATCATCACTGAGCGAATTTTGGTGACAATCTTTCTCCATCTTATATGTGGGATGCTGCCATAGCATGGCTTGATGAATGGTGTGTACGTCTGCCCCCGAGACATGAACCTGCAAACCCCTGGCCTCTGAAGTGAAGCACATGAACTTAAACGCTATGCCACCGGCTGGCCCCTATGTTCCATGTATCTTTAATGGCAAACTATTGTAGAATCTCACTAGATGAATGTCATCGAAATTATATGCTCTGCAATACTCGTATCTACCAACTTCAACATCTGTCTTCTGAAAAATATCCTGAAAGAAAGTGAATACTCAAAAGCCTTTTGCACACTGTTGTATTTTGTTTATAGTCTCTATTTTGCTGATATAAGAAATGTATCAATTGGTTAATAATCAAGACCGAAAAAGAAATACGTTTGTCAATGTAACAATTGTGAAAAACTGCAAAAAATAATGCCAAGTATTAACTCATAATATATAAAGTATAAATTATTACAAAACATGGAATTTTTCCAAAATTTGGCAAACTAGAGAGTAAAATAAAATGATTATGATTTAAATAATGATTGCAGCATCAATTTAAATGATGAATCAATGAGTACTTTGAACTCTTCCGCAAATACATTTTCAATATTGATGATGCACTATTTCTATGTGAAAAATACTGTTTGGAGTTTGCTCTTTTTTTTTTTTAGATTTTGTAAAATTCTCTAGGCTTAATAGAATATTTAATCTTTAAAAATCTATATTTAGCAAAATAAATTTTAAATAATAAATAATTATATGTGTGTACATATTTATGTGTGTGCATGTGTATGTACACAGACATATACAGTCAAATCCCATTATTTGCAGTAGTCATATTCTATAACATAAACACAAACAATGATTTATCAAGTACTAAACCATTGCTCCTAGGGAAAACAGGCTTTGAACCACTGATCACATATTTTTCAAATGAATACATAACCCTATTTTATGTTTTTCTGTTTGAAGACACCTTATTTAATACATATTGTGGATTCATTAACATTGAACTAATAACCAATAGCACTTTAACTCATACCTAAATGAAACTTATCTAACACATATATTTTCTCAGTAAGTGTCATCACATTCTTCTGGTGTTTAGGAACACTATACAACAGTTCAGAACTATGCAGCATTGGCCATTTTAAACAGTGAAATTGCCAACAAAAAAATGAAAGAATGTGAAAAACGTAGCACTACATGGATCATGAAGAGGGCCTTGTATGAGATCTGAGACAAGAAAGCAGAGTGCTGCCTTGTTCAACCTCAGCTGGGTGACTCAAAGATTTCACCTTTCTGCATATGTCCACAATGAATGACCATGAAAGCATCATAAATATTGATTTTGGAGTTATAAATAAATAAAGTTTTGTGAGTAGAAGAAATCACAAATACAGAATCTGCAAATAATGAAGATCAACTGTATACAGACATAAATTAAGAGTGGGTGTGTATAAACATAAATGCAGAAATTATATATCACACGACTAGTATATTTTGACAGTCAATTATCAATATGCAACACTGCAATACATTTTGGAGAAATGAATACATTTCTATAAGTAGCTACATTTCTTGGTAGAGCAAATGTAGTTAATGACCTAAGAAGGCTGGGGGAAAATAGAGATTATTCCAAGACTATGAAATCTCTAGATATCTAGTAGCCAAGAGGAATTTGTGGCTTTATGCTTTTAATTCATTTTCAATTGTAACGCCTTTTTCTAAAGTTTTATTAAAAAAATTAATCATATTAATATTTATATTGGCCATTGGAAAACTTTAAATAGTTGAACACATGAAGGCCATTTAGTTTAAACATTTATTTCATCCCAAGGAGGGGAGGACTCTCCACTTAGTGAAAAAGAAGCTTTGGTGTCTAGTGTCAGATACACTTAAAGAGGAAGGAATCTCTGATTAAATTGAAGAATGTGTTCCTAGAATATTTATCATTTTTAGTAACAAAAATAACACAATTCAACCTGATATATTAGCTAATAAAATTGATAAACATTATTGATTAGGACAACTTACCCCAAACCCAGTGTCTCACTGTGTGTTGGCTTAACACATTTAACTGGGTAGGAGAAAAAGATATTTCTAGTAAACAACACTTCAATAATTTCAAAACACTTGCCTCATATAAGCATGTCTAATGCACAATTTAATAAGGAGAACTGTTAGAAAGGTTCATGGCAAGAATTCTAATTATCTTAAAGTATGCTACTCTTA